>NC_091287.1:244283456-245778456 GCF_032444005.1 Ranitomeya imitator
GATACTGAAAAAATCAAAACGTTTTAAAAATTGTTTACATTTTTTTTATCATATCATTTACCCTGTGATTTCCATAATTGCATGACTTTCTCTTCATATTGAAATTTCAATGTTGAGGAGTGTATATTGAAGGACTAAAAACAAGATTGATAAAAACAAAACACTGCTACTTTAGGAGTACTGACAGTGGATAACGTTATTATTATTATTATTATTTATTGTTATAGACCATTTATTCCATGGCGCTTTACATGTGAGGAGGGGTATACATAATAAAAACAAGTACAATAATCTTAAACAATACAAGTCATAACTGGTACAGGAGGAGAGAGGACCCTGCCCACGAGGGCTCACAATCTACAAGGGATGGGTGAGAATACAGTAGGTGAGGATAGAGCTGGTCATGCAGCGGTTTGGTCGATCAGTGGTTACTGCAGATTGTAGGCTTGTCGGAAGAGGTGGGTCTTCAGGTTCTTTTTGAAGGTTTCGATGGTAGGCGAGAGTCTGATGTGTTGTGGTAGAGGGTTCCAGAGTAGGGGTGATACGTGAGAGAAATCTTGTATATGATTGTGGGAAGAGGAGATAAGAGGGGAGTAGAGAAGGAGGTCTTGTGAGGATCGGAGGTTGTGTGTAGGTAAGTACCGGGAGACGAGGTCACAGATGTATGGAGGAGACAGGTTGTGGATGGCTTTGCACGTCATGGTTAGGGTTTTGTACTGGAGTCTCTGGGCAATGGGGAGCCAGTGAAGGGATTGACAGAGGGGAGAGGCCGGGGAATAGCGGGGGGACAGGTGGATTAGTCGGGCAGCAGAGTTTAGAATAGATTGGAGGGGTGCGAGAGTGTTAGAGGGGAGGCCACAGAGCAGGAGGTTGCAGTAGTCAAGGCGAGAGATGATGAGGGCATGGGCTAGAGTTTTTGCAGATTCTTGGTTGAGGAATGAACGGATTTGTGAAATATTTTTGAGTTGAAGTCGACAGGAAGTGGAAAGGGCTTGGATATGTGGTTTGAAGGAGAGATCAGCGTCAAAGATTACCCCAAGGCAGCGAGCTTGTGGGTCTAGGGAGAGTGGGCAGCCGTGCACTGTAATGGATAGGTTCGTTGGGGGGGGAGGGGGGGTGTGCTTTCAGGTCTCCTACCTCCATCATGGCAATTCAAAGTTTATTTGAAGAAACAGGAAGATATTAAAGCGGTTGTTCGTTTTTTTTTATAGTGATGGTCTATCCTTAGGTTGATAGGTCATCAATACCTGATCGGTAACCTGTCACATCCCTAAATAAAAATAAAAAAAAACAGTATGTGATGGATTTTAATTGCAGCAGGGTCCTACCTACTCCTAAAATCATACTTGGAAGAGAGGCGTACACATCTACCCAGGAATTTAACCTTCAGTCTTAGAGAGTTATTCACATTAGACACATTAGGACCCAGCAGTTTTGAGACCACCTTGTCGTTGGTTGATGGGCATGCATGAATTGGCCAAATTATGTGCTAACCGGCTCATTTTTTCCTAGTACCCAGAAGCCGTATTGCTATTCATATTTCATATATTTCACATAGACATGCTTTAGCACTTCAGTTTTTTGTCACTGTCGCAACTCTACCCCTTACGCACACAAAAACTGCTGTTCCCGGTGGCTGCCAGATTTGCTGGGTTGTGAAGTTGCACAAAAAATCTCAGTCTGTCCCGCCCATATTCAAATTGATAGGGGACAGATGTTCAGTACCCAGCCACAGTCACTATGCAGTGAGGGACACCACAATAAATGCACCTCAGTCAATGACTGGAGTACACTTTTTCTGTATTTGTTGTCACTTTAAAAAAAAAAAAAAATTCTTCACTGACATAAAAATAAAAGCCAAAAGTATGATGATGTTCAAACTGTGTAACAACAGAATTCAGGCTAACCTATTTACAAAGAATCAAGTAATAAAGCATACACAATAGATGTGAATATATAAACCTACAGAATTGATGTCACACTTTCAAATAATAAAATATATTCTTAGTAGATGATTCTTAATAACACAATAGTAATAAAATGTAAAAACAAATAACTCAAATAACTGTTCTATAATAGATAATGGTATAAAATACTAAATTAAATATTACTTGCATTCCCCCCCCCCTTCGCTTCTATGGTGCTCTCTGCTAGGACTGAGTGCGGTCCAGTCTGCGGACACAGACAATGGAGCAGATGGAGAAATTAAGTTCTCCTTCTGTGCTCCTGTAGTACAATTCTCTCACGCGAGAGAATCTGATCCTAGTAAACTTACAATCTGACCAAGCTTTGATCAGAGTGTTATTACCAAAATCGAGCCGATTCACTCAGAAGAGAGAGAATCATCACTCGCGTGATCCTCGACCTAACCCAAAGAAGCGCTGATAAGCCACCTGGTAATGGCCTCTTGGATTAGACATTTGAGATGCATTGTCCCTGTATTAGAAATGTATGTTTTCTCTGAAAACCTCACAGTGTTACTGGCTGAAACAACATGATTAGGGTAGCATGAATCTGCTGTCAGGTTTACTTTAAGGAACCAATAGTATGCAATTGTAATGCGTAATCAACAAAGTTGGCACTGGTGTAGGAAAACAAAAGGGCATTGTAGATAATTTTATGGACGTACACACATGCCAGTTCCTTAAATTGGTGTGTTGAAAACAGAAGTAATGTTCAAGTGTTTATGGTGACTTTCTAACAGAGTAAGCATTGCTTCCAGCACTTACCGCTTGGCCGACCTATGCTTGATCCGTGATCCGTGAGGCTGTTGTTATGCCTTTTGTTTTGTTTTTTTTTAGCATCTGTGCCTCAAAAATAGCTTTCTGTATTAGAAAACCCCTTTAATGCGGTTTGTCATTTAAAGGTGTTAAAATACAGTTCATCCCAGTCTGGGTGCCCATGGCGACAACTATTCCCAAAAGATGCCTTCATTGAACAAATTAGCTGAAATATGTTGTGTTTGGTTTAAAGACATCCACACAGCCATTCCACAGATTTGTGTTGTGCAGATCTATAATCCTTCACACTGGAACGGGCAAAGGCGACAGTGGTGAATCTCATCATGGGGTCACTCCCTGTACTGCGTTGTTTTAATTCCACCAGCATCAGTATCCGCAGAATGCATATACTGATGAATGCAATGATGAAAGAGGGAACCACTAGTTTTCACACAGGAGGCATGGTGACGTCACTAGATTGTCACAACTGAGCAGAGCTTCGGTACACAGCAATACAGTGGAGGAATGGAATAGTTGAGTTGTATTTTGTATTTTTTTATTTTGTTTTTTAATAATTATCGGTCAGTACTTGTTTGGGGATTATGTGGGGGACTGGGGTAGATCACATTTGTTTGGGGGCATAATACTGTGTAGGGAGACTGGGGGGGGTCATTTTACTGTGTGGAGGAACTGTGGAGGCCATAATATCTTATTGGAAATAGTGAGGGAGGCCAATATACTATGTGGGGAGACTGTGGGGCTATAATATTGTGTGAACATGAACATCTGAAGGGACATGAAACTGTTTGGGAGCTGTGTAATATTTTTTAGAAATATTGCAAAAAGCCCTATCGTAACAAGTATTAGCAAAAGCAGCTAGTCTGCATACTTAATTCTGCTCAGTATTAAGTGATAAAACTGTTATAAAAAACAATTATAATAATGAACAGAATTAAGTTTGGTCTGTTGGTTTAGCCCTCCACAACAGTCCCATTTTCTTGTGGGAAAATTAATTGCCCATTGTTTCTAATATTTATTGTAAATATTATGGTGCCTCATGGATTCATCATGCGAAAACCAACTATATGCCAAAGAGCGACTAGCACAAAGTCTAAGTCTGCCAACAAATGTAGCAAATTATTTGGCAGTGAACCACATGTAGCTATCCAGGTAATTCTATGTTCCTGCACACAGAAATAAGGACACGTGTCTAAGCTATGAGCTTACTGCAATAGTAAGTGAAGCATGTCATTACAATATTATTTTTACCTCACTATGTGTTTCTTCTTTTTTTCTTTCAGAAGTAAATCTTGAGGTGCTAGCGCATGTGCTAGTAAACACTGGGGCGCTCGACTAATGTCCTGAAATATCACAGGGTGTGGTGTAAAAGATGAATTTGAAAATCAGTTTGTTTCTTCATGTTGGATACTAGGACTAAATGTAGTAACATTCAACCCACACATTTATTTTGTATGTTATTGATATGTTATTGCTTTTATTTGAATAAAACTTTTTGATGTTGATGAGATCGTTTTTCACCCCCAATCACATACAATAAGTGGCTACTTTTCAGCTAACTCCTTAAGTCTGAAACAATTCAAGTATGAAATAAATTGTTTGGAGATAATGCAACACTATTTTAATGAGGACCTGTCAAAAAAAAAACTAACAAGAATACTCAATGGAAGCAGCAGGAATAAAAAATTAAAAAAAAAATCCACTTTTGACCTGGTGATAGGTCCTCTTCGAGATGATAATCAGTAATTAATTTGAATGCTCTTTTCCTCCTTCCATCCCCATCTCCTATATACAGTGGGGCAAAAAAGTATTTAGTCAGTCAGCAATAGTGCAAGTTCCACCACTTAAAAAGATGAGAGGCGTCTGTAATTTACATCATAGGTAGACCTCAACTATGGGAGACAAACTGAGAAAAAAAAATCCAGAAAATCACATTGTCTGTTTTTTTAACATTTTATTTGCATATTATGGTGGAAAATAAGTATTTGGTCAGAAACAAAATTTCATCTCAATACTTTGTAATATATCCTTTGTTGGCAATGACAGAGGTCAAACGTTTTCTGTAAGTCTTCACAAGGTTGCCACACACTGTTGTTGGTATGTTGGCCCATTCCTCCATGCAGATCTCCTCTAGAGCAGTGATGTTTTTGGCTTTTCGCTTGGCAACACGGACTTTCAACTCCCTCCAAAGGTTTTCTATAGGGTTGAGATCTGGAGACTGGCTAGGCCACTCCAGGACCTTGAAATGCTTCTTACGAAGCCACTCCTTCGTTGCCCTGGCGGTGTGCTTTGGATCATTGTCATGTTGAAAGACCCAGCCACGTTTCATCTTCAATGCCCTTGCTGATGGAAGGAGGTTTGCACTCAAAATCTCACGATACATGGCCCCATTCATTCTTTCATGTACCCGGATCATTCGTCCTGGCCCCTTTGCAGAGAAACAGCCCCAAAGCATGATGTTTCCACCACCATGCTTTACAGTAGGTATGGTGTTTGATGGATGCAACTCAGTATTCTTTTTCCTCCAAACACGACAAGTTGTGTTTCTACCAAACAGTTCCAGTTTGGTTTCATCAGACCATAGGACATTCTCCCAAAACTCCTCTGGATCATCCAAATGCTCTCTAGCAAACTTCAGACGGGCCCGGACATGTACTGGCTTAAGCAGTGGGACACGTCTGGCACTGCAGGATCTGAGTCCATGGTGGCGTAGTGTGTTACTTATGGTAGGCCTTGTTACATTGGTCCCAGCTCTCTGCAGTTCATTCACTAGGTCCCCCCGCGTGGTTCTGGGATTTTTGCTCAACGTTCTTGTGATCATTCTGACCCCACGGGGTGGGATTTTGCGTGGAGCCCCAGATCGAGGGAGATTATCAGTGGTCTTGTATGTCTTCCATTTTCTAATTATTGCTCCCACTGTTGATTTCTTCACTCCAAGCTGGTTGGCTATTGCAGATTCAGTCTTCCCAGCCTGGTGCAGGGCTACAATTTTGTTTCTGGTGTCCTTTGACAGCTCTTTGGTCTTCACCATAGTGGAGTTTGGAGTCTGACTGTTTGAGGGTGTGCACAGGTGTCTTTTTATACTGATAACAAGTTTAAACAGGTGCCATTACTACAGGTAATGAGTGGAGGAAAGAGGAGACTCTTAAAGAAGAAGTTACAGGTCTGTGAGAGCCAGAAATCTTGATTGTTTGTTTCTGACCAAATACTTATTTTCCACCATAATATGCAAATAAAATGTTAAAAATACAGACAATGTGATTTTCTTGATTTTTTTTCTCAGTTTGTCTCCCATAGTTGAGGTCTACCTATGATGTAAATTACAGACGCCTCTCATCTTTTTAAGTGGTGGAACTTGCACTATTGCTGACTGACTAAATACTTTTTTGCCCCACTGTACATATCAATAGCACAAACTGGTGTTCACCTTCCCATGTTCCCGTAGTAGCACCAACCCCCATATCTCTCCCCTTATTTCACTATTCCATCCGGAGTACACTGAGGTGCTCATTAGACCCCAGCACATACAATATTTTCAACAATTCAAGCACAGAATCCAAAGTGTTGTACAAGCAAATTTCACAGCAGAACTTGATAGCCAGAACTTCCTTTCTCTTCTTAACTTGCAATGCTCTTTGCCATCATCCAGTGGTTTGCCTGACCTGAAAGCCCACCTGTGCACAGACACTGACCCCACTGAAATCTGTCTATGTACCATTTTTGTCAATGGTAAACCGTGGACAGCAAGTTAGAAGGTTGAAACCTGTAGACTGCTTCTTTGACATGACCTCTCAGATTAACTGCTGAATGCATACAGTCCCTTGCAGAAAGTAAGGGTGTTCTACAAGAAGCCTGTGCAAACGTATATGGCATTGACTAATGCCCGGAAGGGACAGGCAACCCATTTTCCTAGTAACATTTCTTCTGCTTGTAAAAAAGTAAGGACCCAAAAAATGTGCAAAGATAGATAAATAAAGATACAATTCATTACTGTGAAACCTGATTTACACAACGTGGCTTGTATAAAAGGTATCTACAGTGGAGCCCTGGGCAAAAATGGACAGTGGGACCCCCAAATGCCAACACATTGCAACATCACACAGAAATATTGAGTGCATATACACTAACCAAGTTCACACCATTAAATGAGCAACGATCGATTATTGAACAGAATTTTGAGGATTTGGAGAGTTTCTGCTTAACACAAATCAGTGTGAACACACGCTAACTAAAACTGAGTTTTTGGAGCAGAAACTCGCCAAATCCTCCTCTTAATCTCAAATCTCTACATTTTGAGAATTTTTAATTTTCAACATAGTCATGTTATTAATTGCTACATTTATTTAATATCAGAGCTACTGTCTGCACATGGATGCATTGCAAGAACCACTGTCAGTACATGAATGCAGCTCCAGAACCTCCGTCAAACATGAATGCAGGTCTGGAAACACCATCAGTACATCAAGACCGCACCAAGCTTAGTACAGCGATCAATTGTAATGTCAGGTTATATATGAAAAGCAATTGGACTTAAAACTTAACTTTTATTCTAAAAGTATAAAAGGGGACGAACTAATGTGATACCATCACCACGTGTAACATACAAGGAAATACTAAAAACAAAGAGGGGTTATCAACCACTCTAATAGACACAATCGGGACAAGAAAAAAAAAAAAATGCTGGTACGCCTATATAGGTATAATCTAGTACGGTATAACCGTGCTGACCTTTTGTATACGCTTATGTTACCCAAAATGACAAAGGAATATGTGTATGACTGTTATTTGCAGTGTCTGTACCTGGTCCGTATTACATCCAAATTTGCACAACTACCAAGAATACTAGAAACCACATATCCATAAAAGATGTCATTTTCTTGAAAAGCGCAACCAAACCGAATATATGTATATTCACAACGGCGTATAAGTAAGCAATTAGGAGGCCGATATCATAATACCATATTGAAACATACTAAATGGAATACACTCTTAACGGGCCATTCGTATGCTCCTCTTATCCCAGAGGTGGGTGCCCAGGTGTAATAGACCATGTACTGTTTCAATCAAATGTGACCTATGCACTCATAGTAAATACAAACTATTAAAGCTGATACGTAAGAGTGGAACGGTCTCACCCATCTCTTATTCATATGTTGTGGGTGCTCGGCCTCCTCATATAAGGTAGCGTCTCCCAACGCGTTTCGTCCTACCCAGGACTCATCAGGGGAGTAGACGGGATACCTGCGGGGCTGTGTTACCTGCCGCTCGGTTGTGTCTCCTTCATATAATGATGAGCCGGATCGCCATGCAGCGCGCGCCATCCTCGGCGTGTGCACTGCTTCTGGTTCATGTGACCATAGTTCCGGTTTGCCCGAAAAGATTATTGCGCATGCGCGCAGCGTGACCCGCATACAAGAGGCGCGGTGAGACGCAAACATTTGTAATGACATTTGCAATAGGGCATACTTAGACCGGACTTAGTTTAACTAGGATCGTGAATGGATTGAGGCAATCACCACCAGATATGTGATCCAAGCGGAGACTGTCCTCCAAAAGGTGTATGTACGTGCCATCTAGCGCATGTAAAGCAACAAACACCCATAAGAGATAGAGTCAAACTTTATCTTTGCAAGTGTTGCTCTATTAATCCAAGGTTATGGTCCTGGTTTTACTCCGGTTTGCCAGTGTACCAACGTAAAAGATTAAAAAATTAGGGATCAAAAGAAGCCAGGTGAGGAAAAACCAAAATCAAAGAGAATAATAACCAGAGCAAAAAATATATATGCCTAACAGGGGGGCATTATGATTTATATGAGATACATAGCAAGGAACATAGCATGAACGCAAAAATATCCTATATACCCTATAAAAAAGCTAAACTGCTGAAACCCTTCCTACGTGGAGGTTGGCACCATAAAGACCTGCGCAGAGGGCGCCCCCACTCAACGGAGGCTGTCCCTAACTGACTTTCCCTGTTGAACCCTACTATACACAGGGATAGGCGACAGGGACTACATATAAAGGGTGTACAACCGTAATAATGAAGGGCAGGTATATAGGGGCTATATGTAGGCATGTGCAACCATAATAGCGAAGGACAAATTGGTTATATGCTCCAAGGACGTTTATGGTTAGCCAAATGTATCTGCAGAGACCAACTACATTTGGGGGTTAGTACCATAAGGGCCTAGGCATAGTAACAGCCGCTGTTCCTTTTCATATTTGTCCATCTGTTTTCTTAAATAAGGACATCACTATTTAGAAACATCTGGGTGAGTGCCGTTACTATTATAAATCCTTATAAGAACAAACGAAAGTGGTACTCACCCGGATGTTTCTAAATAGTGATGTCCTTATTTAAGAAAACAGATGCACCCATCCTGCGCCCCCATCCGGTCATGTGCTGCTCCCATCCTGCGCCCCCGTTCTATCATGTGCTGCTGCCATCCTGCGCCCCCGTTCTGACATGTGCTGCTCCCATCCTGCACCCCCATTCTGACGTGCTGCTCCCATCCTGCGCCCCCATTCTGACATGCGCTGCTCCCATCCTGCGCCCCCATTCTGACATGCGCTGCTCCCATCCTGCGCCCCCATTCTGACATGTGCTGCTCCCATCCTGCGCCCCCATTCTGACGCGCTGCTCCCAGCCTGCGCCCCCATTCTGACGTGCTGCACCCATCCTGCGCCTCCATTCTGACATGTGCTGCACCCATCCTGCGCCCCCATCCTGTCATGTGCTGCTCCCATCCTGCGCCCCCGTTCTGTCATGTGCTCCCATCCTGCACCCCCGTTCTGTAATTTGCTGCTCCCATCCATATACCCCGTACACTGCTCCATAAAGGTTTATGGCCCCCATAAGGTGCTCCATAGTATATGCTCCGTACACTGCTCCATAAATGTTTATGGCTCCCATAACATGCTCCATAGTATTATATGCCCCGTATGCTGCTGTGATATATATATAAAAAATAACATACTCCCCTATCGTCGCTGGGCGCCGAGTGCTGGGGGCCTGAGCAGGCGGGGACACTGGCACGCTGTGGGGGTCAGGTGCCGGAGTCGCCGCTAGCTCAGGCCCCCGACACTTGCTATATTCACATGGCCCTGATCCAGCGCTGCGTGCCGCTTCTTCCGGGTCCTCTGGCTGTGACTGTTCAGTCAGAGGGCGGCGCGCATTAAGCGCTTCATCGCACCCTCTGAACTGTGAACGTCACAGGCAGAGGACCCGGAACACGGAGCCGCACGCAGCGCTGGAACGGGGGACAGGTGAATATACTTACCCTCCTGGCGCGTCCCTGACTCTCCGTTGGAGATCGCGGTGTGCGTTCAGTTTACGCATACCGCGATCTCCTGGGAGCATCACTCTGTGGGGTCCAGACTGCGCCGGCGCTTGCGCAGTCTATAAAGGCTCCGGACAGAGTGACGCTCCCAGCGTTATATTATAGATATCGCATGGACCTACAGCTCCCAGTATGTCCTTAACAATGGTAAGGAGATGCTGGAAGTTGCTGTTACTAGTCATCATCAGACTGTGGCCATACAGGAACCACAGTACTGATGTGACACAGTATCGCAAATATTTACATCCAGGAACCTTATAGGTGACATCTGTTCTGATTTATTTATTTTATGTATTTTTCTCATTTATATAGTGCCATTAATTCCACAGCACTTTACAAAAATTATTGGCACTGTCCCCATTCGGGCTCACAATCTACATTCCCTATCAGTATGTCTTTGGAATGTGGGAGGAAACCGGAATACCTGGAGGAAACCCACGCAAACACGGGGAGAACACACAAACTCCTTGCAGATGTTGTCCTTGGTGGGATTTGACCACTGAGCCACCGTGCTGATTGAAGTAGTTCTCCATTTTGTCCTGACACCATGATGAGATTTCATGCCCTGAGCGCTTCTCTACAGACTTCCCTCTTCTCTGTTTTCAGCAGCACATGAAGACACTGTGCCCTTAAAAATAAAAGTATCATTATACTGCCCCATAAATATAAATATCTCCTGCAACCCTGAATAAATAATCTCCCCTAATTGTGCTTCCTGCACAAAATATCCCCGCATACTGTCCCTCTCCATAATATACCCCACACACTGCCCATCCTTAATACACCCCCTACTGCCATTCTTCATATCACCCCAAACCGCCCCATTTCATATTTCCCCACAATGCCCCTCTGCATATTCCCACTGCGCCTCGCTGTACTATGCCCCCTTTCACAATTCACCAATTGCCCCATAATGGCCTGCACTACCTCATAATGTACCCTATAATGTCCTACAATGCCCCTTTATGTGCCCTCACAGTAAACCCAACCCTTCCCTCCCCAAAGGCTCATCATCTAAAATGAAAGCACATTTCAACTTCAGCTCTGCCCTGCAGTGCTTACCAGTACCTGAATTTCCTGCCTGTGCGGCCCCTTTCCAAAATAGAACACTCTCCATAATATTCCCCCCACACTACCCCTCTCCATAACATCCCCCCAAAGACTAGAAGCCCCTCTATAATAACCTCCCATAGTACCACTCTCCAGGGGCTGGCTGGCAAATTTTAACCTGGGGGGCAAGCACACAGCAGTGGCCCAGGAGTAGCAGCCCATCCTTCAAGGGGTTGTCGGATCTTAAGCTACATGTCTACAGTCACTATGTGTGAATCCTCATATCGTGTGCGCTGTGAAGATTCTCCTGCCGGCTTCGGGAACAGGTGGTCTAGAGACCGCAAGCATGTAACAGATATTCCCAGCCACATTCCGACTAGACTGTTTCTGGACTTGTTCAATACAGTTGCATTAGGCCATGCAAGTCAAGTCGGCATGTGACCGCATGTATGCAAATCACAAACTTGCAGTCACACCCCCCGAATAACCACAGCACTGCGATCAATGTAAGGATTCACAAGTCTGCAGTCACATAGAATGGGACAAAGTGAATGCACCAATGACACACACGCACAGCCCCACTGTACAATGACACACACGCACAGCCCCACTGTATAATGACACCCACGCACAGCCCCACTGTGTAATGACACCCACGCACAGCCCCACTGTATAATGACACCCACACACAGCCACACTGTATAATGACGCACACACACGGCCCCACTGTATAGTGACACACACGCACAGCCCCACTGTATAGTGACACACACGCACAGCCCCACTGAATACTGAAACACACACAGGAAGATACACATACACACACATAGGAAAACACACATATAGTAGGAAAACACACCCAGGAAAAACACACACCCTGGAAAAACACACACTCAGGAAAACACACACATAGGAAAACACCCCCACACACACCCTGGAAAACACACACACTCACACAGGAAAACACACACACCCAGGAAACACATACACACACCCAGGACAACACACACCCACACACACAGGAACACACACACATAGGAAAACGCATACACACAGGAAAACATATACATAAACACACAGGAAAACACATACACAGAGGAAAACACACACATACACCCACACACAGGAAAACACACACACACTCAGGAAAACACATACACATATAGGAAAACATGCACACAGAAAAACACAGGAACACACACACCCAGGAAATAACATACACCCAGGAAAACACATACATATACACACACACACACGCACACCCAGGAAAATACACACACACATAGGAAAACACATACACACCCAGGAAAACACATACATAGACACATACTCAGGAATACACAAACATAGGAAAACACACACATAGGAAAACACACACACATACCCACACATAGGAAAACACACATACACAGGAAAACACACACACACATAGGAAAATGCACATACCCAGAAAAAAATATTCTAACCTGCCATGTTTAATTTGTCAAATGCCCCCTCCCCCTGCTACTTAGCAACGCAAAAGTTGAGATGGGCAGCTGGATAGTTAGCTGGAATGTGCTGGGTAGTGGGCACACAGGGCAGCTACCTCTCATCATCTCCTGCTGTCCTGTGCTGCTGCTCTGCATGCTGTCGCTCCTCCCCCTCCAGTTCCTGGCTGATCAGACATCGGAGACAGATCTGCACACAGAAGAGGAGGATGCTGTTTTGCGATCACTATGTAAGTAACGCATCCTCCTCTTCTTAGGCCGGTTTCACATTAGTGTTTTGAGGAGCTGCGGAGTGCTGTGGACTTCCTCCGAGAAGCTCTGCCCTCGGCCGCACCTCCGCCTACTTCTGCATGCGGCCTGCGTACCCATCTTTAACATTAGGTACGCAGGTCGTGCGGCTGTATGCGGATGCTTCCGCATGCATCATTTTGACGATGCTGCGAACCAGCGTAGAACGCAGCTGGTAGCAATTTATTTTTTCTCTATCGTCAAAACGATGCATGCGGAAGCATCGGCATACAGCCGCACGACCTGTGTGCCAAATGTTAAAGATAGGTACGCAGGCCGCATGCAGAAGTAGGCGGAGCTAGTGGCAGAGGTGTGGCCGAGGGCGGGGCTTCACGGAGGAAGTCTGCAGTCCTCCACAGCTCCTCAAAATGCTAGTTTGAAACTAGCTTAAGTTGTGTGCCAGAAGCTGCCCCCTCTCACCGCTGTGTGCACTGTGCACATTACTGAAGCTGGCCATGGCTCCAGCCACAGGTGCAGGCTGCGTGTCCTTCCCCTCCTGGGCCTGCTCATAACATACTGCTGCAGCCTCCATGTCGGGGAAGCTGGCGGGATGATGCGACCGCGCACTACAGGCACACTATGTTTTAAAATCACTGCCGTTCCTGCAGCGGCCCTGTACAGCTGCTTAAGCACTAGCCCGGGGGGGGGGCATATGCATTCCTGCCACCTGGCCCAGCACGCCCCTGCCACTCCATAATATGCTCCCCACAATCACACAGCCTGTCCATAATATACCTCTCCCAAATATCCCCTTACCCACACACTGTGCCCCACTCCATAATATGCTCCTCTATGTTGATCCACTAAAAGATATACCATACACGCAAACTGCCCCTTTCAATAATACTCTCTCCATACTGCTGTCCTCTTCTTAAAGCTCCCACCCCACTACCACTATCCCTGTGCCTGCTTTCACAATCTCATAATGTGCCTTGGTAGGTGCACACACCCTTCCCATCCCCTGGTCTCCTCATCTAACATGATTATTAAACACGTTTAATCTTCAGCTCCTCCATGGAGCGCTTACAGAGATCTGACTTCTCCGCTGCTTGTGCAGCGCCGGCAGTAGTTTGATGATATTATCAGCATGCTGACCTCATAACATTGGTGCACGCCAGGACTGACTTGCGCTGCCCCAGTCACGGTGCAACAGTGATCAAATGTATTTGTGTCTGCATCCTCCCAATTCATTACAAGTCCCTGATAGCGTCTTCCTCAACCTTTCAATTCATTATAAAGTGTCTTATGCACTTTACCCCCTTCTTCTCCCAAATAAATTTTAAATCACTGATAGTGTCATAATGAGGACATAGCACCCTCCTTCACCACCCAATTCATTTTACATTCATATCTAACGTCCTCTTCCCCCTTTCCCTGTTCATAAGTCCATTCTAAGATCCCGTTACAACCCTTTTTGTCCTCTCTTCCCTCATTGTCATCTCCCCCTGCATCCCATCATTGTCCTCTTCCTCACATCCATCATTTCCCTCACATCCATCATTTCCCTCTATCCCACATCCATCATTGGCCTCTCCTGTTGTGAATTCTGCTTTTGGGCTCCCTCCGGTGGTTGTAGCAGGTAATGCAGTTGGGCCTGGATTGCAGGAGTGGACATGTGTATCTACTAATTGCAGGACTGACTGGGGTATATAGCTTTGCAGGATCCTTTAGTCAGTGCCAGTTGTCCATTGTTCTTGAAGGATTCACTTCCCTGCTGGTCTCTCCAGTTTGCTGTGTTTTTCTACCAAGATAAGTCCTGGCTTTGTTTTTGCTATCCACCTGCAGTGGACCTTATAGTTCTGTGCATTTTCATGTTTTTGTCCTGTCTAGCTTGGTCTGTGAAGGATTTTTTGCAGTCTAGCTATTTCTCTGGAGATGCAGATATAACCCCCATGGCTTTAGTCAGATGTGGTGATCCGTATTTTTCTGCGGTGGATATTTTTCTAGTGTTTTTATACTGACCGCATAGTACTCTGTTCTATTCTTTCTTTTTAGCTAGTATGGCCTCCTATGCTAAAATCTGATTTCATATCTGCGTATGTTTTTTCCTCTCCTCTCACAGTCAATATTTGTGGGGGGCTATCTATCCTTTGGGGATTTTCTCTGAGGCAAGATAGGTTTCCTGTTTCTGTCTTTAGGGGTAGTTAGATCTTAGGCTGTGTCGAGGGGTCTAGGGAGTGTTAGGTACCCCCCATGGCTGCTTTTAGTTGTGCTGCTAGGTTCAGGGTTTGCAGTCAGTACAGGGACCACCTTCTCCAGAGTACGTCTCATGCTGCTCCAAGGCCACCAGATCATAACACTCTCCCCCACCTTCAACTTTGTCATCTCCCCACTCCCATCATCGTCCTCTCCCCCACCACCATCATTGTCCTCTTCTCTGCCGGCATCTCTGCAACGTTTTCCATCTCATCAGGCAGATACACCATCTTACTTACCCCTCTGGGCCATGCTGTGAGTTCTGCTTTCTACTTGCTCCATGCTGTGAACCTCATGTCTCCTGCCTGCTGTTTGCAATGCATAATTCCTGGCTGTGTGCTTAGGGGGGGGTCGGTGTCGGCACTCCCTGATTCTTATAGAGATAGTGTACACTTTCCTAAGGTTTTCCCAGCCAATTGCCAAGAGACATCAGGTACTTAAGGAATCTCCATCCATAGGGAGATGCCTGAGCAACAATCTGTCTGAGCTCTGCTATTGAGTTGCCAGGTCCTGTCCCGTTACTACTTTCGCATCTGTCACCCTGGGGGCTGTTTACTCAGGCCTGTTCCTGTTTCCTGTGTGTCCTGTTCCTGACACCCTGGGGGCTGCATACCCAGGCCTGAATCCTTTGTCCAGAACCTGTTCCCATGTCTGTTCTTGTCTGATCTCTGCCCTATACCTGTACCTGTTTATATCCTTGTTTGTTGCCTCCCTACTCAGCTGTGTGTATTCTAGTGTCTACTCCTTCTGCTCTCTGCATCCTGCGGCTCTGCGCAACCTGCAGCTCTGCTCTGCTCTCTGCATCCTTTGGCTCCACTCTGCTCTCCGCATCCTGCGGCTCTACTCTCCGCATCCTGCGGCTCTGCTCTCTGCATCCTGCGGCTCTGCTCTCCGCATCCTGTGGCTCTGCTCTCTGCGGCTCTGCTCTGCTCTCCACATCCTGCGGCTCTGCTCTCCGCGTCCTGCGGTTCTGCTCTGCCCTCCGTGTCCTGAGGTTTTGCTCTCGCCCTGCACCCCGTTGCTCTTTGTCCCTCCAGTCTGTACTGGTTACTACCTGTTTCCTTATCCCACTCGTACCTGCCTGTGTTCCCATGCCTCCTGAAGCAGTTCCTGTTCCTCCATTCTGAACTAGTTCCTATCTGTTCTCTTTTCCTACTCCTACCTGCCTATGTTCCTGCCCTGCCCATTACAGTCCCAATTCCTCCAGTCTGTGCCATGCCCACCTGCCTGCCAGAGTGCCAGCCATGCCCACCTGCCTGCCAGATTTCCAGCCATTCAGACCTGCCTGCCGAGCCCGCCAGAGTAGTAGACGTGCCCATCTGTACTTGCCCGCACTTGTCCCTAGAGTTCTGTCCCCCAGTGGGATCAGCTGCTACAGCCAGACACCACCCTGGAGTGGTACATGGTTGCTCCCTGCTGCACAAGCCTGACCTCACTACTAGAGGCTCCAGTGAACACCAAGGTAGCTGCTTAGTCACGGTCTGTTTTGTGGCACAGTAGGGCCACAATCCTCACTCGCGCCATCCAGTCAGGGCGCAAGTGTGACAGTTTGCTCAGGCTATGACCCCCACTGAGTCCCATGGTCCTTCGCTCTCAACGCAAGATTAACTTTTTTTCTGCTAGCATGAGCAACCGAATAAATTTTTTACGCGATCTGAAGCTCTAACTTTCGTTGTACCACCCCGAATCATAGTCCTTGCATGTGATTTGCATTCCAAGAATTGAATCCGTCCCTAGGTATGATGGGGATCCAAAGGAGTGCAGTATGTTCTTGGAGCAGTGCTTGCGATACTTCAAATGGTATACTCCCTATTTTTTCTCTGATTGGGTCAAGGTAGGATTTTTAATGTCCTACTTAACAGGAAATGCCTTGGAGTGGCTCAACCCTCTTTGGGAAGCAGGGGATCCCGTCACCTCAAACCTTACTTCCTGGTGGCCTTCTGTAAGGTTTTCGATGAGCCCAGTCCAGCTTTTACTGCAAAGTCTTCCCTCTCTAGATCCCAGAGGCGGTCCAGATGGGCAAGACCTGTGAGAAAGCAGTCAGACCATGACCGTCCAAAACCCATCTGTTCCTCAACCTGTCAAAGCAGCTACCCGAGCTGGCAGAGCAGCAGCCTGAATCCAGTCGTAAGAAGGAAAGGCGGTATCACTGCGTTTGTGAGGAACATCCTGATGGTCTCTACCCTGAGAATCTTAAACTCCAAAACCTTGAGCCAGTTGGAGAGGCTGCCCTTGGCTAGAGTACTTCCTCTCCACTAAAATCTATGACTGTATCTTTGTCTTCTGGGAGATTTGGTGTATTAAAGCTGCCAGCAATACGGAGTCTGTGTGTGATTTCTGTTCTACAGCTCCAGAATCCGGTGAGGGTGTTGTCTGGTGATGGGCGAGCCCATTTCAAGAGCAGTCTAGTTCTTCAGGAACAACTACAGCTCCAAGTCGGGGCATTATACACAAAGAAGTTCATTTTCCACATGCTGTCTGGTAAGCCCATGGGTCATCCAAAGCCAAGAACTCTACTATCCGTTCTGGTCTAAGTCAAAGTCAATCAGCAATGTTGTCATCTTCCTCTGGTCTACTAGTCATCGAGTCAAGGTGTGCGGATGTCTCCAAAGAAAGGGAAGCGGTGGCGGATCCCAGGAACATCTCTGCTTCTAGGAAATTTTTCTCTGGATAACGGGTAGAAGACGGATCTAGCGAAGGTGCCATCAATTTCTGTGTGGCTGGCTGATAAAGTTGACGAAGCAGAAGCTTTCATGTCCCTGTTTTCCACCAACCAAGAGGAGGAGGTTCGGATTGTTGCATCTTCTCTGGGGGGAGCTGGTTCTGACAGGTAGGGAGAAATTTGGCATTCCGGTATTCCTGATATCACGCCTGCCTCACTCTACCCTAAGGATGTCATGATGGGCTGGACTGTGTGTGGACCTATCTGCAGATCATCCTGGCGGGCTTGAAGAAGAGGGGGGAGGGTTTTGTAACGTCCCTGCCGGCATCACTGCATAGTTTTCCATCGCTCATCAGGCAGATACACCATCTTACTTACCACTCTGGGCCATGCTGTGAGTTCTGCCCTCTGCCTACTTCATGCTGAGAACCTCATGTCTCCTGCCTGCTGTTGGCATACTTCCTGGCTGTGTTAGGGCGGTGCTGCCAGCACTCCCTGATTCTTATAGAGACAGTGTGCACTTTCCTAAGGTGTCCCCAGCCAATTGCAAAGAGGTATCAAGTACTTAAGGTATCTCCACCCATAGAGTGATACATGAGCAACAAACTCAGTCTGCGCTCTGCTACTGAGTTACCAGGTCCTGTTCTGTTACTACTTTTGCTTCTGTCATCCTGGGGGCTGTAAACCCAGGCCTGTTTCCTGTGTGTCTCATTTCTGCAACCCTGGGGGCTGCATACCCAGGCCTGTTCCTGTTTCCGGTGTGTCCTGTTCCTGCCAACCTAGGGGCTGCATACCCAGGCCTGAATCCTTTGTCCAGAACTTGTTTCCATGTCTGTCCTTGCCTGAACTCTGCCCTGTACCTGTTTGTATCCTTGTTTGTTGCTTTCCCTACTCAGCTGTATGTATCCTAATGTCTACTCCTTCTGTCTGCTCTCTGCATCCTGCAGCTCTGCTCTCGCCCCGAACTCTGTGGCTCTTTGTCCCTCCAGTCTGTACTGGTTACTACTCGTTTCAATATCCCACTCGTACCTGCCTGTGTCCCTGTGCCTGCTGAAGCAGTTCCTGTCCCTCCAGTCTGAACTGATTCATATCTGTTCCCTTTTCCTACTTCTACCTGCCTGTGTTCCTGCCCGTTACAGTCCCGATTCCTCCAGTCTGTGCTGTGCCCACCTGCCTGCCAGAGTGCCAGCCATACCCGCCTGCCAGCCAGAGTGCCAGCTGAGCCCACCAGAGTACCAGTCATGCCCGTCTGTACTTGCCCGCACTTGTCCCTAGTGTTCCGTCCCCCAGTGGGATCAGCTGCTACAGCCAGACACCACCCTGGAGCGGTACCTGGTTGCTACCTGCCTCACAAGCCTGACCTCACTACTAGAGGTTCTAGTGAACACCAAGGTAGCTGCTTAGTCATGTCCCTCCAGGGTAGACTGGTTTGTGGCACAGTGTGGCCACAATCCTCACACTAGCCATCCAGTCAGGGCGTGAGCATGACAGCCTCCATCATTGTCCTTTCTCCCACCTCCATCACTGTTTTCTCCCCATCTCCAACACTGTCTTCTCCCCCACCTCCATCATTGTCCTCTCCCCTACCACATTCCTGTCCTCTCCCCCACGTCCATCATTGTCCTCTCCACCTCCATCATTGTCGTCTTCCCCACCCCATTATTGTGTTCCCCTACCCCAGTGCTCCCCAACTCAGGTCCTCAAGAGCCACCAACAGAATCTCCTTAGTATTGCACAGGTGATGGAATTCTTGCCTTTCCAGGTAATGCAATTATCACCTGAGCAATACTAAGGAAATCCTGAAAACATGACCTGTTGGTGGCTCTTGAGGACCGGAGTTGGGGAACACCGCCCTACCCCATCATTGTCCTTTCCCCACCTCCATTATTCTCCGCTCTCCCACCCCATTATTGTGCTCCCCTACCTCCAACACAGTTTTCTCCCCCCACCACCAACACTGTCCTCTCCCCCACCACCATCATTGTCCTCTCCCCCACCGCCATCACTGTCCTCTCCCCCACCGCCATCATTGTCCATTCCGTCACCACCCTTTATTGTCCTGGACCTCTCCCCTGTGTATTGGTAAAAAAAAAGCAACACGTGTCCGTCTGCTCCCCACAGCATTGTTGTCGCTGTCTCTCTGAGTTGTGACACAGGCGCGCAGCATGGTGACATCATCTTGCTGTGCGTGCTTTGTCAAAGCACCAGGCAGGAAGCAGAGGACGGATTCCTGCAGCTCTGCTGCCATTTTCTCCTGTAGGCAGCAGAGCTTCATGGATCGCTTCCTGTCCACCATGCATAATGATGGTAATCAGGTTATGGGCCTCACGTAGCCTCAAGCTCAGAGAAACAGGCCTGATTGCTCTCATTATTAACTGCCCTGCAAGGACCCTCTCCACCTTCAGGCCTTGGTTCAGCTGTATCAGCGGTGTGTCCGCCCCTGTGTTTAAGATTTGGGCTGAGTAAATGAAATATTATTATTTTTCCACTTTGACCCCAAGTTTGCAATTTTTAGAAGGGGTAATAGGAGAAAACAAACAATATAATTTGCTACGTAATTTCTCAATACCCCACAAGTAGTCAAAAATTACTTTTGAGGCACAGGGCAAAGTTCAGAAAGGAAGGAGCGCCATATTACAGTGCAGATTTTTCTGTTATGGTTTGCAGGTGCAATTGTCACATTGGCAGAGCCCCTGAGGTGCCAGAACAGTAGAATCCCCATAAGTTACCCCATTTAAGAAAATATACCTCTCAATGAATGCAGTGATCATATCAACACCACATGTGTGTCACAGAATCTTACATCATTGAGCAGTGAAGAAAAATTAATTAAATTTTTACCACAAAAGTAAAGTAAAAGTTATTTAGCCCCAGATTTTACATTTTCACATGGGAAAATGGCTAAAAATTATGCCAAAATGTATCACAAAATTTCTGATGAATGTGGCAATACCCCATATGTGGATGTACAGTACTACTTAGCCGCACAGCGAGACTCAGGAGGGAAGGAATGCCATTTGATTCTTGGAGAACAAATTATTGTAGAATAGTGTGCAGACTCCATATACAGACCCCTAAGTGCCAGAAGTGTCCGCTGAGAATTTATCTACAGGTATAGTGATGATTTTTAGTCCTTAGGTGCAGGGGCATACATAGAAATCATGGGGCCCCCCAAAAAAAATAAAATTGCAGGGGTTACAGAAGAGCATATATCAGAATTTTCCAGCTTTTACATACAGGAAAGATACAAATCTTCTTACCGTGTTAGCCAGTAGATAAAAAATATTAAGATTTGAGAGTCCTCAGTGGTTGACACCTTTTAATGGCTATCTGAAAAGCTGGTAACAAATTGCAAGGTTTCGAGACTACTCGGGTCTTTTCATCCGGCATAGAATCTGGGAATATACACTGACAATCTTTGACACATTCAGTTCTTGAATGAATGTGTCACATGGAATTCTGTTTTCCTACATCAACTAAGGAATGTGCTCCTCAAGCCATTTGGGGGCATCAGGACCATGGACCAGACCTCAATCACAACACAATACAACTCTCATACTCCTTGTCTATGAACTGTTCCAATATTTACAGCAGTGTTCCCCAACTTCGTTCCTCAAGAGCCACCAACAGGTCATGTTTTCAGGATTTCCCTAGTATTGCACAGGTGATAATTGCATCACCTGGACAGGCAAGCATTCAATCACCTGTGCAATGCTAAGGAAATCCTGAAAACATGACCTGTTGGTGGCTCTTGAGGACCGGAGTTGGGGAACACTGATTTACAGTCACAACTGTTTACCCTCTCCCATAATGATAGTTTTTCTTCACATTACTTGTCTTATCTATTGCAGTATTTATGTGCCCTATTGTGCACAAATGACTTCAAATTTGTTATTATTCCTGGCCTGATGACGAGAACTGAGTATTCTTGAAAGCTTGCAATTTGTTACGATCTTCTCAGTTAGCCATGAAAAGGTGTCAGCTTCTACACAGTAAAAGACCTAGATACCGCTAAAGTATAATACCATCAAAGTGCCCCCCCAAACACAGCATGATACCCCATGGCGTAGTCCTCCACATTAGCATCTACATGCACAATACAGTATAGTAACCCTACAGTACTCCCAAGGCAAAGTATGGTGAACCCAACACAGTATGATCCCTCAACTGTCCTCCATGCAGTATAATGGGCTTACATTATTATTATTATTTATTGTTATAGCGCCATTTATTCCATGGCGTTTTACATGTAAGGTGGGGTATACATAATAAAAACAAGTACAATAATCTTAAACAATACAAGACATAACTGGTACAGGAGGAGAGAGGACCCTGCCCGCGAAGGCTCACAATCTACAAGGGATGGATGAGAATAGAGTAGGCGAGGGTAGAGCTGGTCATGCAGCGGTTTGGTCAATCGGTGGTTACTGCAGGTTATAGGCTTGTCGGAAGAGATGGGTCTTCAGGCTCTTTTTGAAGGTTTCGATGGTAGGTGAGAGTCTGATATGTTGTGGTAGAGAGTTCCAAAGTTGGGGTGATTCGCGAGAGAAATCTTGTATGCGATTGTGGGAAGATGAGATAAGAGGGGAATAGAGAAGGAGATCTTGTGAGGATCGGAGGTTGCGTGCAGGAAAGTATCGGGAGACAAGGTCACAGATGTATGGAGGAGACAGGTTTTGGATGGCTTTGTATGTCATGGTTAGGGTTTTGTACTGGAGTCTCTGGGCAATGGGGAGCCAGTGAAGGGATTGACAGAGGGGAGAAGCTGGGGAATAGCGGGGGGACAGGTGGATTAATCGGGCAGCCGAGTTTAGAATAGATTGGAGGGGTGCAAGAGTGTTCGAGGGGAGGCCACAGAGCAGGAGGATGCAGTAGTCAAGGCGAGAGATGATGAGGGCATGGACTAGGTTTTTCGCAGATTCTTGGTTGAGGAATGAACGGATTTGTGAAATATTTTTGAGTTGAAGTCGGCAGGAAGTGGAAAGGGCTTGGATATGTGGTTTGAAGGAGAGATCAGCATCAAGCATTACCCAGAGGCAGCGAGCTTGTGGGACTGGGGAGAGTGGGCAGCCATTTACTGTAATGGATAGGTTCGTTGGGGGGGCCACGCGAGATGGGGAAAGATGATGAATTCTGTTTTGTCCATGTTAAGTTTCAGAAATCTAGCGGAGAAGAAGGATCAAATAGTGGACAAACAGGGATTCTGGTTAGTAGGGAGGTGATATCTGGTCCAAAGATGTAGATCTGTGTGTCATCAGCATAGAGATGATACTGAAAGCCATGAGATTCTATGAGCTGTCCCAGGCCAAAGGTGTAAATGGAGAAGAGCAGGGGCCCTAGGACTGAACCTTGTGGGACTCCGACAGATAGGGGGCGAAGTGAGGAGGTGGTGTGTGAGTGGGAGATGCTTAAATGTCCGGTCTGTTAGGTATGATGAGATCCAGGATAATAGGGCCAAGTCTGTAATGCCAAGGGACGAGAGGGTCTGTAATAGGGAATGGTCCACTGTGTCAAAGGCAGCCGACAGGTCCAGGAGGAGGAGGACAGAGTAGTTTCGCTTGCTCTTGGCGGTAAAGAGGTCATTGGTGACCTTAGTAACATATTGTATAATAGCCCTCACTAGCCCTCCACACAGTACCCCCCCCTCCGCCCGTCAGCACAAGCAATGATGAAGGAGGGCCCATAGCAGTGGCGTGGCCTGCCACCATTGGCAGTACACCACTACATAGATGTTTTCCAGAAACAAGCAGCAGTGGATGTTGCTGAATTAAAATTGCCAACAGCCATTGTAATGACCAGTACGTTTCAGTGACCAATACATTGTAGTGACCAGTACATTATGCCCAGCTCAAGCTTCTGGAGACACGCACCTGTAGATTAGGAGGGCTCTCATCATTAATAAAATCCAGAATTTGTTGGATTTACTTTGGGGGCGAGGAGCCATTACGCTTTTTCAGAGCCTTTGTACTACCAGTAATGTGGAAGCACCCTATATTTCCTTTAAAAGAAGATGGACCTGAGTATGGGCTTTTTTTTGTAGATTGAGCTTTTATTGGGAACATTTTACATAACGTTTTGGATCTGGTCCTTTGCACTGAGCACTTACATTGGGATTTCCATCTAAATCTCTGAGTAACGTGATTCAGATGAAACCCTAGGGATCCATTCACTATAATGATGCAGCAGAGTTACTCTGGGCTCTGTCTGGTCTCTGTTCATTGTTGTCATTTTCAGAAGTGCACAAAACTGTGGCAGGCAGCACTTTATGCATGCCTAGAAAGACGGATACCACCGGATCACAGGTCAGATGGTAGCCACAGTGCCTCAGTCTGCCTCATTATAAGGAATCTTCCGCTGAGGGTTCCGTCTAAATTACATATTTCAGAGATTTACACAGAAACCCCGAGATAAGAACTCCTTGCAGAGCGCAGGATAAATGTGAGACCAGTCCTACTGCAATCTTTGGGAGGCAGAATGAACAAATCAACAGCAGGTGAAGAATTGGTTATATTTATTTTTACGCAGTTCATCATGCGGTATAAGTGATTAGATGACTTTATTCCTTCAGGTAAATTCGATTACAACTATACCAGATTTATAGCGTTTTGTATGTTTGGCTGAAGTCACACTCTCTACACTAACTTGGGTTGGTGACAAAGCAGTAACCACTCTGGCAACATCTCTGACAATGTCAGGATACAGAGGAATCGCTTGTTGCACTGTTATTTTTGATGAACGGTCAAATTTCTCAATTTCTTTTAGTGCACATGAAAAATTCTGCTGAAATGTACTGGCTGTGTTCTTTGATGGGGATGACTCTTCTATGCGGGAACGCTTTGCACGGTCCTTGTGATCCAAATATTTTTTTAAATTAAATTCTTCATCAGTTGATGAGGGTGAAGATGTGGCAGGACGACCAAATTCTTCTTGTTCCTCCTGACTGTTCTGCAACCCTTTCATCATTACTGCTATTTCAAACAGAGCTTCTTTTCCTATAGTTAACTATTGATCATCTAGAAGAATCCGATGCATTGGGAGTACATAAACAGCTGCCAAAAGAATGTTATTTTGTAATAGTAGCTCCTCTCTCCATTTCATTGATGTAGCAATGCCACTTGCAATTAACCCTCCTCTTTGGGACAGGCGAAACATCAGGTTCTTCCACTCCTTTAAGAAAATACCTGGAGTTAAGTCCTCTGCTTGTAATTTTTTAGTCACTGTAAATGGGTACTCTAGCAATTTTTCCAGCTCAGTCACCTGATTCCACTGACTTTCATTTAGCGTTAGTTGAGGGTTAGCCATGTCTACAAGAAAGGTTTTCAGTTCAACCAAGCGCTGAATCATTAAGTACTGCTCCATCGTGTGGCTTGATCAATAATTGCCCCTTTTCCAGCACGTCTCTTCAAAATTGAGTCAACTTTAGGGGTTCTGGCAACAGTAGCCAATTTTCTCACTTTGCCAATCAGTGCAGCATGTCCTTCTTGCAGACTGTCTCTTATAGCCAGCTGTAGCGTATGCACAACACAGCACATGTGATGAATGAAAGAACGTATTGGCACAGTTTCAACAAGATCTAAACTATCATGTTGCTGTTCATCTGAAGCAACTTCAGTTTGCTCCTCAGTTACAATACTGTGTTCCTCTATTTCAAACATTTCTGTGTCTGTGGATCCAGAATGTTCTTCTAGCTGCTGGTCACCATCATTACTCTCATTCATTAGCTTAATAGTACTTATCATGTTTGAAGCATTGTCAGTTACGACAGAAAGAACTTGCTCTTTTTTAAAGTTCATAGTCTTGCAGAACCTTTTCCACCAAGACCTGGAGAAACTCACTGGTGTGATGAGCTTTGGTGTCTTTTACTGCCAATGTCTTGGTAACTATTTCATTTTTGTCACAAACAAATCAGACATTGATGGCAAAATACTTCACTCTGTGTTGTGTGCAGGCATCCATTTTAAGAAACAGAAGTTGTCCCTCGAGAGTTTTTTTAAGTTCTTCCATTTGTTTAAAAGCTTCTTCGATTACTAATTTTCTAATACTCTCTCTCTCCAGAGAAACACCAAGCTTGCGGGCGATTTCCCCATTCAGACACATAAAAGCTGGTCGTGAAAATAATGAAATAGGCACACTATCCTTTACAACAAGCTCTATGATCTGTTTTTTTTTTTTAAAAACGTATCTGCTGTCATTGTCACAGTAACTTTGTCACTGACAAAATATCTTGCAACTGATGGCTGCAAAGTTCTCTGCTCCTTTGTTTGGCTGGAAGAGCTGGGCACTGGTTCATTGGTTTGGATGCAGTCTCTCATCCACTGCTTTCAGTACTTCTGGATGAAAGCGCTCTAAATGTCTCTTTAGATTAGAAGCTCTGGTAGGAGCATTTTTATCTTCGCCTGAATATGCACTGATCTTGGCTTCACAGCATTTGTTTTCGTCTGGATCATTTGTCATACACTGACAGACATAATGTTTTCTATCTTGAGTGATGGTGACATGTTCAAATACAGCTGATTTAATGTGACGCTTCTTTGACATGCTCAGGTTTTTATTTCTGCATTCACAATCCAAATGACAATTGTTTTTCCTAAAAACAATTGTACAAAATTATTGCCAGGTCGTACAACTGATATAGTGGTCAGTAATGCTGTTATTCCTCATGTACTCACAGTTAACTGATGCAAAGTTTGTTGAAAGGATAATACTTCTTACAGTCTTCCTCTTCTGAGTAGCAGCTGTGAGATGCTTGGAAGACGCACAGCAAACATCTAGTCTAGAGGAGGAGCTTTACTACCAAGAATTTGCAACACATTTTCACTTTCATACATTGTAAGTAGGGGGATTGGAGCAGCATGAGGTTAACCAAGTATAAGATTAGATAAGGGCAGTGGAGAACAGTGAGGCCATGTGCACACGTTCAGTATTTTTTGCGTTTTTTCGCTATAAAAACGCGAAAAAAACGCTTACATATGCCTCCTATTATTTAAAGTGTATTCCGCATTTCTTGTGCAAATGTTGCTTTTTTTTCCGCGAAAAAAATCGCATTGCGGAAAAAAAAGCAACATGTTCATTAAATTTGTGGAATTGCAGGGATTCCGCACAACTAGGAATGCATTGATCTGCTTACTTTCCGCATGGGGCTGTGCACACCATGCGGAAAGTAAGCAGATTATGTGTGGTTGGTACCCAGGGTGGAGGAGAGGAGACTCTCCTACACGGACTGGGCAACATATAATTGGTAAAAAAAAAAAAAAAGAATTAAAATAAAAAATAGTGATATACTCACCCTCTGATGGCCCCGGAGTCCTCCCGCTTCTCATCGGTGCATGCTCTCTCTTCCATTCCTATAGATGCTCTGTGTGAAGGACCTGCGATGACGTCGCCGTCTTGTGATTGGTCGCGTGACCGCTCATGTGACCGCTCACGTGACCGCGACGTCATCGAAGGTCCTGCACACACACACCATCTATAAGAACGGACGCCGCTGAGATCGGCTGTCTGCAGGTAAGTATAACCATTTTTTTTATTATTTTTAAACATTCTATCTTTTACTATTGATGCTGCATAGGCAGCATCTATAGTAGAAAGTTGGTCACACTTGTCAAACACTATGTTGGTCGCACTTGTCAAACACTATGTTTGACAAGTGTGACCAACCTGTCAGTCAGTTTTCCAAGCGATGCTACAGATCGCTTGGAAAACTTTAGCATTCTGCAAGCTAATTTCGCTTGCAAAATGCTAAAAAAAAAAACGCGAAAAAAACGGGAAAATAACGCAAAAAAAATGCGGATTTCTTGCAGAAAATTTTCGGTTTTCTTCAGGAAATTTCTGCAAGAAATCCTGACGTGTGCACATACCCTGACACACGAGGTAAGAAATGTCTCTATCTCCAGCAGAACTGCTTATCACTGTTGTTCATAGTTTGATAGAACATATATATTTGAGCAACATTTATAAAATTCATATGAAAGTTCAATTATGAAATATTAATAAAAAAATTTTTAAAGCTGGAGTTGGTACATTTCTACCGACTCCAACCAAAACTAATTCCGACTCTGACTCCACAGCCCTGCCTTCCATGACGTCATGGTCATGTGACCGTGACGTCATCACAGGTCCTGCGCTCATACCAACCCTGGGACCGGAAGCTGCCGCGTGCACCGCACACAGGTGCCAGGACTGCAAGGGGCCTACGGAAGGTGAGTATGTTTATTTTTTATTTTAGGTCTTTTTTAACCACGCATATAGTGCCCACATTGCTATATACTACGTGGGCTGTTACATACTGCGTGGGCTGCGTTATATACTACATGGCTGCTATATACTATGTGGGCAATGTTATATACTACATGGCTGCTATATTCGTGGGCAGTGTTATATACTGTGTGGGCTGCGTTATATACTACATGGCTGCTATATATTACGTGGGCAGTTATATACCATGTGGGCAGTGTTATATACTGTGTGGGCTGCACTATATACTGCATGGCTGCTATATACTACGTGGCCAGTGTTATATACTACGTGGGCTGTTATATACTGCGTGGCCACTGTTATATACTGCGTGGCCACTTATATACTGCGTGGCCACTGTTATATACTGCGTGGCCGAATGTGGGACAGTTCCGCCGAATGCGGGACAGTTGGGACCTGTGATACAACCATATGTGGATTACATGGGTTTTTAGTGAGTTTCTGCAGAGGAAATGTGTAAGGAGGAAGATCGGGCTGCGGTTACCTGCTTTCCGGGTCCGGGAACTGTTAAGGCTGCGTCCCCTGTTTTCTGGGGGAAGAAATGAGGAGCCAACCTGATGACCTGGGGAGGCGGAGTTGCATAAAAAGAAAAGCTCTCACAGCAGCAGGGATTTTCGCGCCAACCCATAGCAGCACACAATCAGGCGAGCGGCGCACTCCATCCTCCGAGTACCGGTGTTGTGACAGGCCACATTGGTTGGGCCCCGCCATCTGCAGTGGGACCGCTGCGCTGAGAGATGCCGTGCGCTCTGCAGCCACCACAAAGAGAGCTGCTATGCGTTCTGTAGTAGTCAGAGAGTAGCATGGTGCGTTCAACGACTGAGTACCATGCATGTGAGAAGGCAGGAGAACCGAGTCCCGGACGGACTCCTGCGGCTTTCTCTGCCACTTGCTCCGCAACTGTTTCCGTTGAATTCCAAAGGTGCTGCGGCCTTGTTTGCTCCGGCCACACGTGTTTATGGATTAGGGGCTCAGCGGAAGGTGACAGAGACTGACCGCTGCAGCCAGAAGACGGACCAACTTTATCAGCAGGACCTTCCTGGACAAGCACCGCACCAGCCGTTGTTGGCGCTACAGACTTCCAAGTATTCTCTGCAGCCTGAGGAACTTCTGATACGATAAGTGTACAAAAGAACTGCCGTTACCTTGTACATTAACTCTGCATATCCTCTGCAATAGAACGGTTTGTTTCTTTGTTTTAACTCTTTATCTCCCTGCGAGAAGTTAATCGCCTGTTAATTATTACGATTAAAATTGTTAACCCTTGCTCTGCCTCCTGTCTGTCACTGCATCCTGCAGCCTGCTTACAAATGCACTAGAAACACATGTGTTTTCCACATACAGTGGGGGAAAAAAGTATTTAATCAGCCAATTGTGCAAGTTATCCCACTTAAAAAGATGAGGGAGGCCTGTAATTGACATCATAGGTAGACCACAACTATGAGAGTCAAAATTGAGAAATCAAATCCAGAAATCACCTTGTCTGATTTGGCAAAATTTATTTTTTCAAGTTATGATGGAAAATAACTTGAGAATTATCAGAGCCTCCAGGTTATAGACCTGACTCTGAGACCGTTTTGCTGCCTCCACATGTTCCCGGACCAACAGTTGGACTGTCTCCATTCTTTCCTGCATTTTTTCAACATGTTCTTTCACACTCTTGTGGGGAGTTGGTTGGCTCTCCCAAGCCTATTTGGTTATATCAAGTAAGCCCCAGGGATGTCTGCCATACAATAGTTCAAAGGGTGAGAACCCCGTAGATCAGTGCTTCTCAACTCCAGTCCTCAAGACCCCACAACAGGTCATGCTTTCAGGATTTCCTTAGTATTGCACAGGTGATAATTTCAGCACCTGCTCAAGCAATAATTTCATCCCCTATGCAATACTAAGGAAATCCTGAAAACATGACCTGTTGTGGGGTCTTGAGGACTGGAGTTGAGAAACACTGCCGTAGATGATTGGGGTACCTCTCGCACTGCAAACAAACAAATAGGGCAGTAGGAGATCCCAATCCTTCCCATCTTTGGAGACTGCTTTTTTTAGCATGCTTTTCAATGTCTTATTGAATCTTTCTACCAGACCATCTGTTTGGGGGATGATAAACTGAGATGCGCAACTGTTTAAACACTTATCAAGCGGTAGAGTTCTTTCATAATTTTTAACATAAAGGGGTTCCTTGGTCTGTTAAAATATCTTGAGGAATCCCCACTAAAGAAAACATACCCATGAGTTATTTTGCTATGAACTTAGCTGATGTGTAGCGTGTTGTGAATTCTGCTCTTGGGCTCCCTCCAGTGGTTATGAGTGGTAGTGCTGCTGTCTTTGGATCGCAGCATTTATCAGGTGTGTCCACTTATTGCAATTTGGACTGGGCTATTTAGTCTTGCTTGATCTTTTAGTCAGTGCCAGTTGTCCATTGTTTTTGGAGGATCCACATCGCTACCTGGTCTCTCCTGTTTTGCTGTCCTTTTCTACAAAGATAAGTTCTGGCTTTGTTTTTGCTGTCCACATGCTGTCGGCCTTATAGTTCAGTGCATTTTCATGTTTTTTCTTGTCCAGCTTTGTCTGTGTAGGGATTTTTTGCAGCCAAGCTGTATCTCTGGAGATGCAGATATACCCTCCATGTCTTTAGTCAGATGTGGAGATTTGTATTGTCTGTGGTGGATATTTTCTAGTGTTTTAATACTGACCGCATAGTACTCTGTCCTATTCTTTCTTTTTAGCTAGAAAGGCCTCCTTTGCTAAATCCTGATTTCAGTCTGCGTATGTCATTTCCCTCTCCTCTCACAGTCAATATTTGTGGGGGCTGTCTATCCTTTGGGGATTTTCTCTGAGGCAAGATAGTTTTCCCGTTTCTATCTTTAGGGGAAGTTAGTTCTTAGGCTGTGTCGAAGTGTCTAGGGAGTGTTAGGTACATCCCACGGCTACTTCTAGTTGCGGTGCTAAGTTCAGGGTCTGCAGTCAGTACAGGTACCACCTTCTCCAGAGTACGTCACATGCTGCTCCTAGGCCACCAGATCATAACAGGGACGGCCTCAGAATACCGGGTGGCATAATCTAGAACTACCAGGATGTGTTGGTATTCCCTTGCTGACTCATTGACAGGACTGACCAGATCCATTGCCACTCTTTCAAAAGGTACCTCTATAGTTGGTAGAGGCACCAAAGGACTCCGAAAGTGCGGCTGGGGACTAGTTACCCGGCACACTGGACAGTAATTGCCATATCATTTAAATTCTTCCTGGGCACCTAGCCAGTAAAACCATTGCAAAATTCGGTCTAGGGCTTTCTTTTGGCCCAAATGCCCACCGAGTACATGCTCATGCACTAGTTCCATTACCAGCCTATGATATGCCTGAGGTACCAGTAACTAATCTACCATTTTGCCATGTATTTTCTCGACACGATAAAACAGATCTCTGTTCAGCTCAAAGCATGGCAACACTGTGGCTGCCCCAGGTTGTTGGGGGCCCGGTTAATAAACAGTACATTTCCCCTGGCTCGAGCCAAAGTAGGGTTTTAGAGTTGCGCCGTACCAAGATTGTCGCCAGAAACATTTAAGTCTGATAATTCAGGTCCTAGCGGCAAGTCTTCCACATCTACGGCCAATACTTCTAGGGGAGAATTTTCCCCCTCCCCCAAAGTGAAGGTTACCCCTACCTCCAGCACTTCTTCCTCTGGGTCATCAGGTTCATGCACCACTTCTGGAGAATGCAACCTGGTTGCCACCAGTTGTTCACTGGGACGGACAACTGTTGGCCAAGGTACCGAAAATAAAAGGAAAGTCTCTTCCAAGTATCAATTCATAATGTAAATTAATCACAACCCCACCTCGTGGCACCGCCTCCCCGCTGACATGTATCACCACTAGTGTGTTTGGATAGTCCATTAAGTCCCCATGTATACACAACACCCCATTTTTCCGACCAGTGCACGCGCAAGGTTTTTACCAGGCTAGATCATACCAGGGTCACGAGACTCCCTGAATCCAGTAGGGCCACAGCTGGGGTGCGCTCCACATCAACCATACACAAATGCTCTTTAGTGGGTCCCTCCGGGGTGCCCGTTGCACAAATCAGTTCGGCATAATGGGATTGGCGGTAGTAAAAGTTTGTGTCCATGGGCTCAGCCAGGTGGGAACAAGAAGCTCTCATATGGTCTGGCTCCTGCCATGGCCAGCAGACTATGGGGCCCCTTTCTTCCCCAGACAAGTCTTGAGAAGCCTTCCTGGGCTCTGCTCGCTGAGCCAGGGGTGGAGACTTAGGGAGCCTTCCGGCGACTACCTCCCTGAAGCTCTTTGGTAGCCCCATATCGTTCTATCAGGTCCATCATCTGGAGCGCATTAATAGGGGATGCCTGCCCAACTCATGATTGGAGGAAGTGGCGCAAAGCCCTCCAAAATTTATCAGTCACTATGCGGTCCAGCATGGCCGTGGGAGACCGTACCTTAGGCTGCAACCACTTTTGGAATAAGTGCAACACATCATAATACTGGGACCGGGCCAGCTTGGAAGGGTTAAACTCCCACTGGTGTACCCGCTGAGCCTGCACTAACACATTTACCCCAAGACGTGCCAGTATCTCACCCTGGATGATCGTGTAGTCCTCCCTCTGCTCAGGGGGTAGGTCCTGACATGCTTTCATAAGTCCTGGGGCCAGAAACAGAGCGATGACTTCTGCCTATTGGTCCCGAGGTAGTCTCTCCCTCTCAGCTACTCTCTCGAACACCTCCAGGCACGTCTTGACATCATCAGATTTCTCCATTTTGGAGATTGCTGTACAAAGAACTTTCTGGACATCTTGAATTCTTTGTAAAGTTCCTGTTGTCTGCGAAGCCGTGATGTGCTGTATCAACAGCTGGTTGGTTTCCCACTGCTTTTTATTAAATATCTGCTGCTGCGTAGCTTGCTGCTGCTGCTGTACCATAGCTTCCTGCTGCTGCTGCATAGCCAGCTGCTGCTGGCGCATGGCCTCCATAAGAATTTTTATTGTATTTCTGCAGAGTTCCCCGACTGGGTCTGCGCCACTCCTTTTACCCAGGACATAAGCTGGAGTACAGAGCAAAAATAAGCAAAAACAGCCTGTCCTCACCGTGTATACCTGCATTCTCCACCATTATGTAGAGATTTGCTCTGGTAGGCAGTGGCAGGACCACAGTAATGAGGAAACACATAGGCTTAAGTCTAAGTTCACATTGGCGTTTATTTGTGCAGCGTATCATCTGCATGCACAAACACATGCCAAAACGCATGTTTACACTGTGATTTTTATCAGCATGATCTTATGCATGACCGCAAAAAAATGCTGCATGTGCATGCATTTGCGTTGTTTATGCGCATGCGTACAGCATTTCCCAATAGGTGTGGCTTATGGGATTTCTATATATAGACCCTGCACAGATTAAATCCTCTTGATGCTGTATCCTGCTGCAAGATGGATTTTGGCGTGGAGAGCTTCAATTTTAATCTGGATTTATAATTGAAATTGGCTTTTGCTTTGGCTTGTGAGGAAGAAAGGAGAAGAAAAAGACAGAAGACGTCGTCGTCGCTCTTGGCAACACCCCATTGTTGAAGTCCGAGAGAGCCGTGGAGCCTACCACTCATTGTACACCAAGCTTCGTGAAGACCAGCAAAAGTTTTTTTGAGTACACGAGGATGTCTGAACACAGCTTCGATGAACTGCTGCATCGTGTGCAAGGATCATTCACCAGGCAGAACACGCAACTAGGTAGAGCAATTCCTGCTGAGGAACGTCTGTTAGTGACCCTAAGGTACATAATTTTGGAAAAGACACACCTGTAACTAATATTCTTGTTATAAAAGCCATGTTCTGTTTCTCTCCCCTCCCCCAATTTTATTTTCCACAGGTTCCTGGCTACCGGACAGACCTTAGGATCTTTACATTTTCATTTTCGGATTGGACTGTCCACCCTTTCTGGGATTGTTGGAGGCACGTGCCGTGCATTGTGTGACGTTCTGCGTGCAGAATTCCTCCCCCAACCCACAACTGAACTCTAATGTTTTTTGACACATTTACATTTCCTGGATTTGGTTTTGCTGCTTCCTCGGCCTTTTCCTTCCTATTGATACGTGGTGGGAGTATATGTCTGGGCTGCTGCACTCGGCTGCATGGTAGAAGTGGAAGGATGGGCTGCTGCACTCTGTTGCATGGTGTAGCTGGGTAGTGTTGGAACAGTCCTAATGTCCAGCGGTGGTTGTTTTGTGGTGGATAGTGCCACTGATGCTGTCCTGGAGCTTGTTGCTCTCTAGGGAATGAACTTGGTGCCAGCTGCTATCGGGACCGCTGCATGGCCTCGGCGTAAGCATCCTGACAGGCATTCATCACATAGAGCTGGAGACCAGGACTAAGGTTTTCTGTCATGCCCCGTTCTATAGCGGAAAAATAATGTCACGCCGGTCTATTAAGGTCGGCTTCCAGGCGGTCAAGGCGTCTGTGGACGTCCTGGAAAAATAATGTTCACGAGAGTGAACTCCCTATCCAGTCTTTCTACAACCGCCTTCATCCCAGCCTGGAAGACCGAGCTTAAGTGAGTAAACTCGGGCATGACTGACCTCTCGCCCCTGTCGACCAGACCCAAGTAAAATTAGTGGCAGAGGGCTGGGAGAAGGGAAATCCAGACGGACCGGCTTCCTGTTCCCCAGCCTGTGAAGCCTGCCTGGTTGCTCCATCGCTGGTGGATGATTGGGCCTGTTCGTTGGCTGGTCGATGAGGGGCCGCTCCAACAGAGGACGATCCAGGTTCTGTGGTGCTGCACCAGGTTCTGTGTGGAAAATAAATGAAAAACATTAGTAAAAAAAAATTAAAAGTTTAAATAATAGTAAGACAACACAAAAGATACTCACGTTTGCTGAGCAAGAGCAGACCTCCGAAAAAAAAAGCCGCTGATGTTACTTATATTTTTGGACTTTTTGAGCAGCACCACTTTGAACCCGAATCTCCTCTCTCATGTCCTTATTGCAGCCATCCTTCCTCGAACTTTTACTCTCTTCACTGTGAAGGAGGGGGTAAGAAAAAAAAAATTATTATAAAAAGACACCACCATTTACAGCAAAAACGACGCGTAAAAGTCCACATTGCAATACTTACGAAAATCCTTTCTGACTTGTGGCCTTGCATGGTTCCAATCGTCCAACAGCGATCTGGCCACTCCTTCCCAGAGTCGATGGATCAAGGTGGAGTTGGAATGATTCCGATCACGCGGTCCCACAACGCTGCTCGCTCTTGTGAATAAGGACTTCGTTATCGATATCCGGTTGTCCTTCCTCACGTTGTTGAACCTATAGATGAAATTAAAAAAAAAAAAAAAATTTGAAGTAAAACCGAAAACAAATTCAATTACAACTGTGATAAAGGCTACTTACACTCTTCAAATTTGAGATCTTTCAACGACTGTGTCTTTGTGCGACTCAGAAAAGATGAACGGATGGACTCTACATGCCTGGTTCCCACCATGAAGCATGGCGGAGGAGGTGTTATGGTATGGGGGTGCTTTGCTGGTGACATTGTTGTGGATTTATTCAAAATTGAAGGCATACTGAACCAGCATGGCTACCACAGCATCTTGCAGCGGCATGATATTCCATCCGGTTTGCTTTTAGTTGGACCATCATTTATTTTTCAACAGGACAATGACCCCAAACACACCTCCAGGCTGTATAAGGGCTATTTGACCAAGAAGGAGAGTGATGGGGTGCTACGCCAGATGACCTGGCCTCCACAGTTACCAGACCTGAACCCAATCGAGATGGTTTGGGGTGAGCTGGACCGCAGAGTGAAGGCAAAAGGGCCAACAAGTGCTAAACATATCTGAGAACTCCTTCAAGATTGTTGGAAGACCATTTCCGGCGACTACCTCTTGAAACTCATCAAGAGAATGCCAAGAGTATGCAAAGCAGTAATCAAAGCAAAAGGTGGCTACTTTGCAGAACCTAGAATATAAGACATATTTTCAGTTGTTTCACACTTTGTTAAGCATATAATTCCACATGTGTTAATTCAAAGTGTTGATGCCTTCAGTGTGAATGTACAATTTTCATAATCATGAAAATACAGAAAAATCTTTGAATGAGGTGTGTCCAAACTTTTGGTCTGTACTATATATATATATATATATATATATATATATATATATATATATATATATACATATATATATATATATATATATATGCCACTCCATATACCAGACCTCTGCCCTTCCCTAATAACCTCCCTCTCCAACATCACTGAGGGAGAGCTTACTCGCCTCTTTTCCAAATCGCACCTCACCACCTGTACACTTGACCCCATCCCCTCCCACCTGCTCCCCAACCTCACTGACATGCTCATTCCAGCCCTAACCCATCTCTTCACCCTATTGCTATCTTCTGGCACCTTCCCCTCTGCCTACAAACATGCCACCATCACACCCATCCTCAAAAAAAGTAGCCTTGACCCAACTGCTATGCCCAGCTACCGCCCCATATCACTGCTCCCGTTTGCTTCAAAACTCCTTGAGCAGCATGTCCATGCTCAAATTTCCTCCCACCTCTCATCTCTCTCCTTGACAACCTCCAATTTGGCTTCCGCCCCCACCACTCCACCGAAACTGCCCTGACAAAAATTACTAATGACTTACTCACAGCCAAAGCTAACAGACAGTTCTCCATCCTCCTCCTTCTTGACCTGACTTCTGCTTTCGACACAATCACTGCCTACTGCTACAGATTCTTTCTTCCCTTGGCATCAAAGACCTTGCCCTGTCCTGGATTGCCTCATACCTTTCCGACCGCACATTTAGCTTTTCTCACTCCCACGCCACCTCCTCATCCCACCCTCTCTCTGTTGGAGTCCCTCAAGGCTCTGTCCTAGGGCCCCTACTTTTTTCCATCTATACCCTTGGCCTAGGACAACTCATAAAGTCCCACGGCTTCCAGTACCACCTGTATGCGGACGACACTCAGATCTACCTCTCTGGCCCAGATGTCACCTCTCTGCTGTCCAGAATCCCGAAGTGTCTGTCAGCCATATCCTCCTTCTTCACCTCTTGCTTTCTAAAACTCAATGTAGACAAAACCGAACTCATCATCTTTCCCCCATCTCGCGTATCCCTCCTACCTGACCTATCTATTATGGTAAACGGCATCACGCTCTCTACCGCACCTGTAATCCGCTGTAACTCTTGACTCTGCCCTGTCCTTCAAACAGCACGTCCAAACTCTTGCCACCTCCTGTCGCCTCCAACTCAGAAATATTACCAGAATCCGTCCCTTCCTCGGCCCTCAATCTACTAAAACTCTTGTACATGCCCTCATCATCTCCCGCCTCGACTACTGCAGCACCCTCCTCTGTGGCCTTCCCGCTGTCTTGCACCACGTCAGTCCTCAACTCTGCTGCCCACCTAATCCACCTCTCTCCTTGTTCTCCCCTCTGCAAATCCCTCCACTGGCTCCCAATTCCCAAACGAATCCAATTCAAACTACTAACACTGATCTACAAAGCCATCCACACCCTGTCCCCTCCCTATATCTCTGAACTAATCTCCCAATATCTTCCCTCACGTAATCTCCGATCCTCCCAAGACCTCCTACTCTCCTCCACACTTATTCGTTAAAAAAAACAAACCAGTGCTTTCAGACCTCAAATAATGCAAAGAAACAAGTTCATAATGATTTAGAAACAACAGTACTAATGTTTTAACTCAGGAAGAGTTCAGAAATCAAGATTTTGTGGAATAACCATGATTTATAATCACAGCTTTCATGCATCTTGGCATGCTTTCCACCAGTCTTTCACACTGCTCCTGGTACAAAAATGTAAGCAGTTCTTCTTTGATTGATGGCTTGTGACTATCCATCATCCTCTCGATTACATTCCAGAGGTTTGCAATGGGGCTCAGGTCTGGAGATTGGGCTGCCCATGACAGGGTTTTCATGTGGTGGGCTCTAAATTTTTGCCAGAGCTGTATTGTTGGAAAAATGAGAAATCGCTGGTCAACTTAACCCAACTTCCTAAAAAAAATTATGTGTCAACCATTGTGCTGATGTAGATGTGGGAAATGTTAACTACTGTGTGTGATATGACTCTCTGATTTATAAAAATTAAAAGCTTGAAAATTAGAAAATTTTCGCCACATCTCCGTTTTTATCACAAAGAAACCCAATATAGAAGGAATGTTCCCACTTTCATGAAGCAAACTATAGCTGGAGTCAATAATCTCAGGATCAGTGGGATCCATTGAAGAGTTCCCGAGTTATGACCTCATAAAGTGACAGTGGTCAAAAATGTAACATTTGGCTTGGTCATTAAGGTGAAACCAGGCTTGTGGTGAAAGGGTTAATGACTAACATTATCGAACGCACCAACAGCGGAAGTCGCCAAGTAATCAGTGCACATAACGCAGTGTATAGGCGCCATTCACATTACATAGAGCCACGCCTCCCGTATACTGCTTCACTGCCGCCCGCAAACACTCCGTAAAGTTTCTACGGAAGCCGTCTAGCTGACTTTATCTGGTCCCGTGTGAGGACGTCGGCTCATGGAATGGCCGGATGAGCGTGATGACGTCTCACGTGCGTAGAAACGAAGACGTCTATTGGCCATATGGAAACTAGCGTTCATGTTGACGGGAAACGAAACCGTGCAGTTGAAGTGAGCGCGGCTGTGTTGGGTACGTCCTCCGTCCTGTGAACGTGAGTATGAGGGGAAAAGCTCTGGGTTGTGTCCGCGCCGTGAATTCTGGGAGCCGCCGTCGCTCTTCCTCCTGAAGCGCCCTGAGCTGACTAGCACGCGGCGCGCACTGAGTACCGGGAATGGCTGCAGCTCCTGGCTCGGTAGTAACGCGGGGCACAATGGTGCCGGCCCTGCTTCTCTACCTCACAGTCTCCGGAGCTGGGGGAAGGCATGGCTGCCATTGCTCTTCTCCCACGTTGTGGGCTGACCAAGGAAACCAGGGCGACAACCAGTGTGGCTGTCATGGTGGCTATTACAAGGGTTGCTAGCTGGAGTATTTTGTCTATTGGGTATCTGCCATTTAGGCCGTTGGGCAGTGTATGGGTGAGGAGATACACAGCCCCAGAAAGGTGGCAGCTGGTGTTACACTGTTGTCTCCCCAATGCAGGCCCCATTAGAAATGAATGAATTAAAGGGGTCATTAATGTTTAACCCCTTCCCGACCCATGACACTACGTAGGCGTCATGGAAAGATCGCGTCCCTGCAGATCTGGTGAAAGGGTTAACTCCCATTTCACTCGATCTGCAGGGACAGGGGGAGTGGTAGTTTAGCCCAGGGGGGGGGGTGGCTTCACCCCCCCCCCCCCGTGGCTACGATCGCTCTGATTGGCAGTTTCACTTTCAACAGCCAATCAGAGCGATTTGTAATATTTCACCTATTATAACGGGTGAAATATTACAATCCAGCCATGGCCGATGTTGCAATATCATCGGCCATGGCTGGAAACACTAATGTGCCCCCACCGATCGCCCAACCAGCCCCCCGATCTGTCGGGTACACTGCTCCGGCTCCCCTCCGTCCTGTGCGCCGCTCCCCCATGCTCTTGTCCGCTCCCCCCCTGCAGTCTGCTCCACCCCCCCCCCTGCAGTCTGATCCACCCCCCCCTGCAGTCTGATCCACCCCCCCCTGCAGTCTGATCCACCCCCCCCTGCAGTCTGATCCACCCCCCCCTGCAGTCTGATCCACCCCCCCCTGCAGTCTGATCCACCCCCCCCTGCAGTCTGATCCACCCCCCCCTGCAGTCCGATCCACCCCCCCCTGCAGTCCGATCCACCCCCCCCTGCAGTCCGATCCACCCCCCCCTGCAGTCCGATCCACCCCCCCCTGCAGTCCGATCCACCCCCCCTGCAGTCCGATCCACCCCCCCCTGCAGTCCGATCCACCCCCCCCTGCAGTCCGATCCACCCCCCCCTGCAGTCCGATCCACCCCCCCCTGCAGTCCGATCCACCCCCCCCTGCAGTCCGATCCACCCCCCCCTGCAGTCCGATCCACCCCCCCCTGCAGTCCGATCCACCCCCCCCTGCAGTCCGATCCACCCCCCCCTGCAGTCCGATCCACCCCCCCCTGCAGTCCGATCCACCCCCCCCTGCAGTCCGATCCACCCCCCCCTGCAGTCCGATCCACCCCCCCCGCAGTCCGATCCACCCCCCCTGCAGTCCGATCCACCCCCCCTGCAGTCCGATCCACCCCCCCCTGCAGTCCGATCCACCCCCCCTGCAGTCCGATCCACCCCCCCTGCAGTCCGATCCACCCCCCCCTGCAGTCCGATCCACCCCCCCCTGCAGTCCGATCCACCCCCCCCTGCAGTCCGATCCACCCCCCCCTGCAGTCCGATCCACCCCCCCCTGCAGTCCGATCCACCCCCCCCTGCAGTCCGATCCACCCCCCCCTGCAGTCCGATCCACCCCCCCCTGCAGTCCGATCCACCCCCCCCTGCAGTCCGATCCACCCCCCCCTGCAGTCCGATCCACCCCCCCCTGCAGTCCGATCCACCCCCCCCTGCAGTCCGATCCACCCCCCCTGCAGTCCGATCCACCCCCCCCTGCAGTCCGATCCACCCCCCCCCCTGCAGTCCGATCCACCCCCCCCCCTGCAGTCCGATCCACCCCCCCCCCCTGCAGTCCGATCCACCCCCCCCCCTGCAGTCCGATCCACCCCCCCCCCTGCAGTCCGATCCACCCCCCCCCCCTGCAGTCCGATCCACCCCCCGATGCTCCAATGCACCCCCCGTGCTCCGTTCCACCCCTCCCGCGCTCCGATCCACCCCCCCATGCTCCGATCCCCCCCCCCCGTGGTCCCCCCCCACCCCATCATACTTACCGATCCTGCCGGGGTCCGTCCGTCTTCTCCCTGGGCGCCGCCATCTTCCAAAATGGCGGGCGCATGCGCAGTGCGCCGGCCGAATCTGCCGGCCGGCAGATTCGTTCCAAAGTGCATTTTCATCACTGAGATAGATTATATCTCAGTGATCAAAATAAAAAAAATAATAAATGACCCCCCCCCCTCCGCCCCCTTGTCACCCCCATAGGTAGGGACAATAAAAAACTAAAGAATTTTTTTTTTTTTCCCCACTAATGTTAGAATAGGGTTAGGGCTAGGGTTAGGGGTAGGGTTAGGGTTTCGGTATGTGCACACGTATTCTGGTCCTCTGCGGATTTTTCCGCTGCGAATTTGATAAATCCGCAGTGCTAAACCGCTGCGGATTTATGGCGGATTTACCGCGTTTTTTCTGCGCATTTCACTGCGGTTTTACAACTGCGATTTTCTATTTGAGCAGTTGTAAAACCGCTGCGGAATCCGCAGAAAGAAGTGACATGCTGCGGAATGTAAACCGCTGCGTTTCCGTGCAGTTTTTCCGCAGCATGTGTACAGCGATTTTTGTTTCCCATAGGTTTACATTGAACTGTAAACTCATGGGAAACTGCTGCGGATCCGCAGCATTTTCCGCAGCGTGTGCACATACCTTTAGAATTAGGCTATGTGCACACGGTGAGGATTTGGCTGCGGATCGGCAGCGGATTGGCCGCTGCGGATTCGCAGCAGTGTTCCATCAGGTTTACAGTACCATGGAAAACCAAATCCGCTGTGCCCATGGTGCGGAAAATACCGTGCGGAAACGCTGCGTTGTATTTTCCGCAGCATGTCAATTCTTTGTGCGGATTCCGCAGCGTTTTACACCTGTTCCTCAATAGAAATCCGCAGGTGAAATCCGCACAAAAAACACTGGAAATCCGCGGAAAATCCGCAGGTAAAACGCAGCGCCTTTTACCCGCGGATTTTTCAAAAATGATGCTGAAAAATCTCACACGAATCCGCAACGTGGGCACATAGCCTTAGGGTTAGGGTTGGAATTAGGGTTGTGGTTAGGGTTGTGATTAGGGTTATGGCTACAGTTGGGATTAGGGTTAGGGGTGTGTTGGGGTTAGTGTTGGAGGTAGAATTGAGGGGTTACCACTGTTTAGGCACATCAGGGGTCTCCAAACGCAACATGGCGCCACCATTGATTCCAGCCAATCTTGTATTCAAAAAGTCAAATGGTGCTCCCTCAATTCCGAGCCCCGACGTGTGCCCAAACAGTGGTTTACCCCCACATATGGGGTACCAGCATACTCAGGAGAAACTGCGCAACAATTACTGGGGTCCAATTTCTCCTGTTACCCTTGAGAAAATAAAAAATTGCTTGCTAAAACATCATTTTTGAGGAAAGAAAAATGATTTTTTATTTTCACGGCTCTGCGTTGTAAACGTCTGTGAAGCACTTGGGGGTTCAAAGTGCTCACCACATATCTAGATAAGTTCCTTGGGGGGTCTAGCTTCTAAAATGGGGTCACTTGAGGGGGGTTTCTACTGTTTAGGCACACCAGGGGCTCTGCAAACGCAACGTGACGCCCGCAGACCATTTCATCAAAGTCTGCATTTCAAAAGTCACTACTTCCCTTCTGAGCCCCGACGTGTGCCCAAACAGTGGTTTACCTCCACACATGGGGTATCAGCGTACTTAGGAGAAACTGGACAACAACTTTTGGGGTCCAATTTCTCCTGTCACCCTTGGGAAAATAAAAAATTCTGGGCTAAATAATTATTTTTGAGGAAAGAAAACGTATTTATTACTTTCACGGTTCTGCATTATAAACTTCTATGAAGCACTTGGGGGTTCAAAGTGCTCACCACACATCTAGATAAGTTCCTTTCGGGGTCTAGTTTCCAAAATGGGGTCACTTGTGGGGGGTTTCTACTGTTTAGCCACATCAGGGGCTCTGCAAACGCAACGTGACGCCCGCAGAGCATTCCATCAAGGTCTGCATTTCAAAACGTCACTACTTCAATTCCGAGCCCCGGCATGTGCCCAAGCAGTAGTTTACCCCCACATATGGGGTATCACCGTACTCAGGAGAAACTGGACAACAAATATTGGGGTCAAATTTCTCCTGTTACCCTTGGGAAAATAAAAAATTGCAGGCTAAAAGATCATTTTTGAGAAAATATATGTATTTTTTTTTTTTTCATGGCTCTGCGTTATAAACTTCTGTGAAGCACTTGGGGGTTCAAAGTCCTCACCACACATCTAGATTAGTTCCTTTGGGGGTCTAGTTTCCAAAATGGGGTCATTTCTGGGGGATCTCCAATGTTTAGGCACACAGGGGCTCTCCAAACGTGACATGGTGTCCGCTAATGATTGGAGCTAATTTTCCATTTAAAAAGCCAAATGACGTGCCTTCCCTTCCGAGCCCTGCCGTGCGCCCAAACAGTGGTTTACCCCCACATATGGGGTATCAGCGTACTCAGGACAAACTGGACAACAACATTTGGGGTCCAATTTCTCCTATTACCCTTGGCAAAATAGGAAATTCCAGGCTAAAAAATCATTTTTGAGGAAAGAAAAATTATTTTTTATTTTCATGGCTCTTGCGTTATAAACTTCTGTGAAGCACCTGGGGGTTTAAAGTGCTCAATATGCATCTAGATAAGTTCCTTGGGGGGTCTAGTTTCCAAAATGGGGTCACTTGTGGGGAAGCTCCAATGTTTAGGCACACAGGGGCTCTCCAAACGCGACATGGTGTCCGCTAACAATTGGAGCTAATTTTCCATTCAAAAAGTCAAATGGCGCGCCTTCCCTTCCGAGCCCTGCCGAGTGCCCAAACAGTGGTTTACCCCCACATATGAGGTATCGTCGTACTCGGGAGAAATTGCCCAACAAATTTTATGATCCATTTTATCCTATTGCCCATGTGAAAATTAAAAAATTGAGGCGAAAATAATTTTTTTGTGAAAAAAAAGTACTTTTTCATTTTTACAGATCAATTTGTGAAGCACCTGAGGGTTTAAAGTGCTCACTAGGCATCTAGATATGATCCTTGGGGGGTCTAGTTTCCAAAATGGGGTCACTTGTGGGGGAGCTCCAATGTTTAGGCACACAGGGTCTCTCCAAACGCGACATGGTGTCCGCTAACGATGGAGATAATTTTTCATTTAAAAAGTCAAATGGCGATCCTTCCCTTCCGAGCCTTACCATGTGCCCAAACAGTGGTTTACCTCCACATGTGAGGTATTGGTGTACTCAGGAGAAATTGCCCAACAAATTTTAGGATCCATTTTATCCTGTTGCCGATGTGAAAATTAAAAAATTGAGGCTAAGAGAATTTTTTTGTGAAAAAAAAGTACTTTTTCATTTTTACAGATCAATTTGTGAAGCACCTGGGGGTTCAAAGTGCTCACTATGCATCTAGATAAGTTCCTTGGGGCGTCAAGTTTCCAAAATGGGGTCACTTGTGGGGGAGCTCCAATTTTTAGGCACACGGGGGCTCTCCAAACGTGACATGGTGTCCGCTAAAGAGTGGAGCCAATTTTTCATTCAAAAAGTCAAATGGCGCTCCTTCCCTTCCAAGCCCTGCCGTGCGCCCAAACAGTGGTTTACCCCTACATATGAGGTATCAGCGTACTCAGGACAAATTGGACAACAACTTTCGTGGTTCAGTTTCTCCTTTTACCATTGTGAAATCAAAGAAATTGTTGCTAAAAGATAATTTTTGTGACTAAAAAGTTAAATGTTCATTTTTTTCCTTCCATGTTGCTTCTGCTGCTGTGAAGCACCTGAAGGGTTAATAAACTTCTTGAATGTGGTTTTGTGCACCTTGAGGGGTGCAGTTTTTAGAATGGTGTCACTTTTGGGTATTTTCAGCCATATAGACCCCGTAAACTGACTTCAAATGTGAGGTGGTCCCTAAAAAAAATGGTTTTGTAAATTTCGTTGTAAAAATGAGAAATCGCTGGTCAAATTTTAACCCTTATAACTTCCTAGCAAAAAAAAAATTTATTTCCAAAATTGTGCTGATGTAAAGTAGACGTGTGGGAAATGTTATTTATGAACTATTTTGTGTCACATAACTCTCTGGTTTAACAGAATAAAAATTCAAAATGTGAAAATTGCGAAATTTTCAAAATTTTCGCCAAATTTCCGTTTTTATCACAAATAAACGCAGAATTTATTCACTGATCAGCTGGAGTCTGACTGCAGCGATCCGCACCCATGTGGCTCTGGGGGAACTTTTCTCCATATTCTAGAATAGCACAGCAGGTGAGACCCCTGACCATTGCTCCTCTCATTCTCTTAAGGGCTTGGTGGCCCCTGTAGGGATTAATGGGGTGGAGGTTGAGCATTCTGCTGCTCCATTCTCACAGGATAGAAGTTCCCTGAGCTCCCGATCAGTGTGGATTCCAGCGTACGGGTCTTCAGCAATCAGTGAGTTAACACCTATCCTTATGGATGGCTCATAACTTGTTCGTTATATAGGCCTGGTTTAAGCTGCTTGGGGTAAAATAAAAAGCCTTAAGGTACCTTCACACATAACGATTTCGCTAACGATATAGTTGCAACGTCACGCTTTTTGTGACGTAGCAACGATCCCGCTAACGATCTCGTTATGTGTGACAGCGACCAACGATCAGGCCCCTGCTGGGAGATCGTTGGTTGTTGGGGAATGATCAGGACCTTTTTTTTGGTCGCTGATCACCCGCTGTCATTGCTGGATCGGCGTGTGTGACGCCGATCCAGCGATGTGTTCACTTGTAACCAGGGCCGCGCTTAGTAACCCGATATTTACCCTGGTTACCATTGTAAAAGTTAAAAAAACAGTACATACTCACATTCCGATGTCTGTCACGTCCCCCCGCCGTCAGCTTCCCTGCACTGACTATCAGCGCCGGCCGTAAAGCAGAGCACAGCGGTGACGTCACCGCTGACTCTCCAGTGCTGTCACTAGTCTTTGACGAATGGGCTGCAGTAGTGGCATCACAACTGTATGTGACCACTGCAGCCAATCACTGGGCTTCAGTGGTTATGCCAATGTAGTAGGCACTAGACTGCTGAGATCATTGATTTGCTGCAGTCATAACATCACCATTGCTGTCATGTCACCAAAACTGAGGGCAGTGTTACAGCTGCAGGGGGATAAGGAATAATGATTCTTATTTTTCCACTGACCATACGTTTACTATAATAAAAAACAAAAAATTAATTTACTGAGGCTCTGTGGATGTGGTAACAAACTGAGCCGTACTCGCCTGCTGTAACTTCTGCGGATTCGGTGCAGGCCGTTCCCATTATTTAGCACCATCGTCAGAAATTGAGGTCACCATTCTATTATAGGACTACTGATGCTTGGGACTGGCTGCAGTGGTCAGCTGGTTAGAATGGCAGATCATCAAAGAAGCAGCTGGTAAATGCACTGTTCTAGTTATCTGACCGCTACAGACAGTCACTACCTCAAAAGCCCTAAAAATAAAGGTGGCTCGCAGCACTCCAATATTGGACAGTTACAAAGGGCACATAGGCACAAAAAGGACGCACCGTCAAATTTCCATATAGTCCACTTGGAAATATAACAATAGAAGAAAGAGACAGTGTCCCAACATTTCGACCAGCCATAAGTCTTTCAAGCATCCTTGGAAAAGTTCTATGACTGGTCGAATCATTGCACAGAATAAATTTAACCTTGATGGGATTTTCACCTCAATTAGGCCGGGTTCACAGTATTGTATCTGTGCGCAGCGTATAGATCCGCATGCGTCTTGAATACCTGTCTTTAACATTGTGTACGCAGGGACATGCATTTACATCAGTTTGTATGCAGATGCGTCCGCATGAGTCATTTTGCAGTGTCTGGCGAACGCAACATATCGCATTTTTTCGAGGTGTCAAATATGCGCTGGTATACGCATGTGGATGAGTGCGTATAAGCAACGCATTACTGTCTATGGGAACGCATTGGTACGCAAGGACATGCATACGCATGCGTTTGATGCGCTTGCGTACTTCAGACTGCGCATGTTCAGACTGCGCATTTCTCCTGGAAATATCGAACGCATGCGCATAAACAATGCAAACGCATGCAGCTTATTTTTTTTGTGTGTCAGGCGTAAGCTGATTCGGATAAAAAACGCAGGGCAAGCATGCGTTTTGTCATGCGTTTGCGCATGCAGATGATATGCTGCACACAGATAAACTGTTTACTTAGCCTTAGACACTGTCTCTAATACATCAAAAGTCCTGTGACAGAAGACTGGTGAGATCATCACTTCCAGGGTTGCTGGACAATAAAGGTACCGTCACACTTAACGATATCGTTAACGATATCGTTGCTTTTTGTGACGTAGCAACGATATCGTTAAGGAAATCGTTATGTGTGACAGCGACCAACGATCAGGCCCCTGCTGGGAGATCGTTGGTTGCTGAAGAAAGTCCAGAACTTTATTTCGTCGCTGGATCTCCCGCTGACATCGCTGGATCGGCGTGTGTGACACCGATCCAGCGATGTCTTCACTGGTAACCAGGGTAAACATCGGGTAACTAAGCGCAGGGCCGCGCTTAGTAACCCGATGTTTACCCTGGTTACCAGCGTAAAAGTAAAAATAAAAAAAACACTTCATACTTACCTACCGCTGTCTGTCCCCGGCGCTCAGCTTCTCTGCACTCCTCCTGCACTGGCTGTGAGCACAGCGGCCGGAAAGCAGAGCGGCCCTGCGCTTAGTTACCCGATGTTTACCCTGGTTACCGGGGACTTCGGCATCGTTGGTCGCTGGAGAGCTGTCTGTGTGACAGCTCTCCAGCGACCAAACAGCGACGCTGCAGCGATATCGACATCGTTGTCGGTATCGCTGCAGCGTCGCTTAGTGTGACGGTAACATAAGTGAGCATGGTTCAATTTGTTTCTTACTTTACTGAACATCTGACCACTTTAGGCTTCTTGCAAACATTGAGTAAATTGAGTTTTTTACTTCAGTATTTATAAAAACCTCCAAAACAAAGGAACACTTTATAAATAGACCAAGTACAATAAAAATGCAATGTTTATTAGACAATTAGTAAAACAAAGCAATAAAAATAACAAGAAGGAAAAATCACAGATGCAGAACAATGGTGGCTTTCCAGGTGTTGCAAAAAAATCTATTTCAACATAGTGTGGCCACCCACTGTCATGAGTTGTGGTTACTTGAGGATCCCAAGCCTAAAGCCCAAAAATTAAAGTGGAAAAAAATACTTTTATCCAGATTCAGACCGCTCATTGATCTTAAACGTCCGAGATCTTCCCATTTTACTCTGCACTGAATTTTAAAGCGATAATGCAGAGATAAGCTCATTGCACCAAATTGTGCAAGTTTGGTGGTTGGACTCGCCACAGAGATTGCAGAGATGGTAGTTAAGCATCTCTGCGTTCCTGATTGCTGTGTTTTTATCACTGAACAACTGAATTTGGTCTGTAGGGCTAGTATGTCAGCAGAGGGGAAATCACAATAAAGAGTTTACTAACATGTTAAAATGCCCCTCAAAAAGCATTACGACCTTAAGGGGGGGGGGGGAGGGCACAATGTCAGGGGCAAAGGCAGGGTCGGACTGGCCCACCGGGAGATCAAAGAATCCTCCGGTGGGCCCTCCCCCCAGAGGGCCCTCCCCCTCACCAGACTCCTGCTCTGTCCTGTATTTTAGCACATTATGATTGCAGGCACCCAGCAGTGGGTGTTATTCCATACCTGGTGCCGGCTGCCTGCACTGCTCAGTAACGTGATGTGAGGTGAGAACTTTCTCATCACCTGCTACGGCTTCTACTGATGTCTTGGCGCCGCTCTTTCAGCTGCCCAGTGCTCATGAGATCAATAGAAGCGGCAGCAGCAGCAGGTGATAGAAAGCTCTCACCTCACATCACCTGTTACTGAGCAGTGCAGGCGGCCGGCACCGGGTATAGAATAAACCGCACAGCGCCACACACAGCACAGAGCCACAGGCTGTGAGACACAGCCACACAGCGTCTAGAACGGAATTGATTTTTGGAGGGCATGACGTCACTGGAAGGGGCGGGGCCTCCATCAGACCAGTGACCTGATAACAGGAAGCAGCGCTGTGCTGACTGAGGCTGCTGGAGCCCTGTGACCACTAGAGGACCGAGGGAGCTGCACTATGGAACTGTGGAAGGAGAGGAATGAGGGTCTGCACAATGGACCCTTGCACAGATAGGAATGAAGACCCAGGATTCAGTGTGAGTGGTCAGAGGATGAATTTATTTGATGTAACTTGAAAGGGACTGTGTGGAGAAGGAGGGATGATGAGGGGGCTGGGTGGAGAAGGAGGGATGATGAGGGGGCTGGGTGGAGAAGGAGAGATGATGAGGAGGCTGTGTGGAGAAGGAGGGATGATGAGGGGGCTGGGTGGAGAAGGAGGGATGATGAGGCTGTGTGGAGAAGGAGGGATGATGAGGCTGTGTGGAGAAGGAGGGATGATGAGGCTGTGTGGAGAAGGAGGGATGATGAGGAGGCTGTGGAGAAGGAGAGATGATGAGGCTGTGTGGAGAAGGAGAGATGATGAGGCTGTGTGGAGAAGGAGAGATGATGAGGCTGTGTGGAGGAGAGATGATGAGGCTGTGTGGAGAAGGAGGTATGATGAGGCTGTGTGGAGAAGGAGGGATGATGAGGGGCCTGTGTGGAGAAGGAGGGATGATGAGGAGGCTGTGTGGAGAAGGAGGGATGATGAGGCTGTGTGGAAAAGGAGGGATGATGAGGGGGCTGTGTGGAGAAGGAGAGACGAGGAGGCTGTGTGGAGAAGAGGGGATGATGAGGGGGCTGTGTGGAGAAGGAGGGATGATGAGGGGGCTGTGTGGAGAAGGAGGGATGATGAGGGGGCTGTGTGGAGAAGGAGGGATGATGAGGGGGCTGTGTGGAGAAGGAGGGATGATGAGGGGGCTGGGTGGAGAAGGAGAGATGATGAGGCTGTGTGGAGGAGGGATGATGAGGGGGCTGTGTGGAGGAGGGATGATGAGGCTGTGTGGAGAAGGAGAGATGATGAGGCTGTGTGGAGAAGGAGAGATGATGAGGCTGTGTGGAGAAGGAGAGATGATGAGGCTGTGTGGAGAAGGAGAGATGATGAGGCTGTGTGGAGAAGGAGAGATGATGAGGCTGTGTGGAGAAGGAGAGATGATGAGGCTGTGTGGAGAAGGAGGTATGATGAGGCTGTGTGGAGAAGGAGGGATGATGAGGGGCCTGTGTGGAAAAGGAGGGATGATGAGGAGGCTGTGTGGAAAAGGAGGGATGATGACGGGGCTATGTGGAGAAGGAGGGATGATGAGGAGGCTGTGTGGAGAAGGAGGGATGATGAGGCTGTGTGGAAAAGGAGGGATGATGAGGGGGCTGTGTGGAGAAGGAGAGACGAGGAGGCTGTGTGGAGAAGAGGGGATGATGAGAGGGCTGTGTGGAGAAGGAGGGATGATGAGGAGGCTGTGTGGAGAAGGAGGGATGATGAGGAGGCTGTGTGGAGAAGGAGGGATGATGAGGAGGCTGTGTGGAAAAGGAGGGATGATGAGGGGGCTGTGTGGAGAAGGAGGGATGATGAGGGGGCTGTGTGGAGAAGGAGGGATGATGAGGAGGCTGTGTGGAGAAGGAGGGATGATGAGGGGGCTGTGTGGAGAAGGAGGGATGATGAGGAGGCTGTGTGGAGAAGGAGGGATGATGAGGAGGCTGTGTGGAGAAGGAGGGATGATGAGGAGGCTGTGTGGAAAAGGAGGGATGATGAGGGGGGCTGTGTGGAGAAGGAGAGACGATGAGGAGGCAGTGTGGAAAAAGGGATGATGAGGGGGCTGTGTGGAGAAGGAGGGACGATGAGGGGCTGTGTGGAAAAGGGGGGATTTTGAGCTTTGTGGAAAAAGAGGTGATACGGGGCTGTGTGGAGAAGAGGGGGGAGTGAGGAAAAAACCCATTTGTGAGTTCACCGCCACTGCGCTAGTGGGGATCTCACCAAGGTCACTGCAGTTCAGGGTCCTGGCTGAGAACATAGCCTCAGTGACTTGCCATAACCTCGATGAGGTTAGCCGGCGCCAGTGACCGGAGGTAAACTTTATACCTCCGATCACAGCTGTCTGACTGGCGGTAATGATTTTACCGCCGATCAGAAGCAGTGTTTGCCGCTCTGTCTTGCATCTGACAGAGTGGTAAACACTGGATGTATTGGCCCCCTATTCAAATGAATAGGGTCCAGGTACTGTTCTGGTACCCGAACCTGGACTCATTTTTAACTGTTCGGCCGGACTCGAACATCTAGGGGTCCGCTCATCTTTAATCCTGTGTCTAGTGTGTGACTGGTGTATGTATGGTGCGTGAGTGTGTCATGTGGCTAGCGTGTGACTGGTGTGTGTATCACGTGTATGTATCCTGTGTCTAGCGTGTGACTAGTGTGTGTCTCACATGTATGTATCCGGTGTCTAGCGTGTGACTGGTGTGTATGTGTCGTGTCTGTTGTGTGTATGTGGCACATGTCTAAATAAAATCTTTCTGTGCTTATAGAATATCATTGTTCTAGGTTTTACACAAAAATTATCTGCTGCCAATAAGGCCATGTTCACACAGTGCGTTTTTTACTGCGGAACCGCAGCGGTATTGCCGCTGCGGTTCCGCAGAAGTTTTCCATGCAGGGTACATAACAATGTAACCCTATGGAAAACAGTCATTGCTGTGCACATGGTCCGTAATTTCGTTTAAAAAGCCGCGCAGAATAGCTGCGGCAAAAAAGAAGGAGCATGTCACTTCTTTTTCCTGAACCGCAGCGGTTCTGCACCCATAGACCTCCATTGTGAGGTCAAAATCGCAGTAAAACCCGCAGATCAAAAATATATCTGCGGGTTTTACTGCGATTTGATGTGCAGAACCGCTGCAGCAGGAAGTGCGGGGGAGCGGGCGGAAGTGCGTGGGCGGAGTGTGGCTGCCCCCCCGTGCTCCGATCCCGCCCCCCCCCGTGCTCCGATGCCCCCCCCGTGCTCCGATGCCCCCCCCAGTGCTCCGATGCCCCCCCCCCCCCGTGCCCTAATCTCCCCCCCTTATACTTACCCGGCGTCCCGGTGTCCGTCCGGCCGTCTTCTCCCTGGGCGCCGCCATCTTGCAAAATGGCGGGCGCATGCGCAGTGCGCCCGCCGAATCTGCCGGTCGGCAGATTCGCTCCAAAGTGCATTTTGATCACTGAGATAGGTTATATCTCAGTGATCAAAATAAATAGTAAATGACACCCCCCCCCCACTTTGTCACCCCCATTGGTAGGGACAATAAAAAAATTAAGAATTTTTTTTTTTTTTTCACTAAGGTTAGAATAGGGGTAGGGTTAGGGGTAGGGTTAGGGGTAGGGTTAGGGGTAGGGTTAGGGTTAGGGGTAGGGTTAGGGTATTTTCAGCCATTTTAGCCCTAAAAAGCTTCCTAGGAAACACACAGTCTCTGCATAGAAAACTGCATAAAAAAAGGATCAAAAAACGCATCAAAAAACGCATCAAAAAAGGACAAAAAAAGGACCTGCGTTTTCTGCCAAGAGCTGCAGTTTTTTAAAAAAAACTGTCCTGAAAAAAAAAGGATGGAAATCCTGAACGTGTGAACATACCCTAAGGGTGCTTAACTAGATGGAAACTAAGGCTACTTTCACACTTCCATCTTCAAAATCTGCACGGGATCCATCAAGCCGTTGAAATGACGGATCCTGTGCAGATTGTGGAAAACGTGTGCACTGGGCCGTCTTTCTGACGGACTTGTCGAGGCTATGTGCACCTGTTGTGTATGCGTCTTCGCAGCAAAAACGCATACACAACACAAACCAGGTTAAAAAAAAATTAAAAAAAATTGCAGTGTTCTCACCTACCGGCGTTCCCGCGCAGCGATGCTCTTGGTAGCTAGCGTTCCTATTAATACACTGCGAAATCTCGCGAAAAGTCACAATGTATTACTAGGAACGCTTGCTGCCGGGAGCATTGGTGACGCTGCTCAGGACGTTGGTAGGTGAGAATATTGCGATTTTTTTTTTTTTTTTTTTTTTTTTTTTTTTTTAACCCCTTCAAGACCCAGCCTATTTTGACCTTAAAGACCTTGCCGTTTTTTGCAATTCTGACCAGTGTCCCTTTATGAGGTAATAACTCAGGAACGCTTCAACGGATCCTAGCGGTTCTGAGATTGTTTTTTCGTGACATATTGGGCTTCATGTTAGTGGTAAATTTAGGTCAATAAATTCTGCATTTATTTGTGATAAACACGGAAATTTGGCGAAAATTTTGAAAATTTCGCAATTTTCACATTTTGAATTTTTATTCTGTTAAACCAGAGAGATATGTGACACAAAATAGTTAATAAATAACATTTCCCACATGTTTACTTTACATCAGCACAATTTTGGAAACAAAATTTTTTTTTGTTAGGAAGTTATAAGGGTTAAAATTCGACCAGCGATTTGTCATTTTTACAACGAAATTTACAAAACCATTTTTTTTAGGGACCACCTCACATTTGAAGTCAGTTTGAGGGGTCTATTTGGCTGAAAATACCCAAAAGTGACACCATTCTAAAAACTGCACCCCTCAAGGTACTCAAAACCACATTCAAGAAGTTTATTAACCCTTCAGGTGCTTCACAGCAGCAGAAGCAACATGGAAGGAAAAAATGAACATTTAACTTTTTAGTCACAAAAATTATCTTTTAGCAACAATTTTTTTATTTTCCCAATGGTAAAAGGAGAAACTGAACCACGAAAGTTGTTGTCCAATTTGTCCTGAGTACGCTGATACCTCATATGTGGGGGTAAACCACTGTTTTGGCGCACGGCAGGGCTTGGAAGGGAAGGAGCGCCATTTGACTTTTTGAATCAAAAATTGGCTCCACTCTTTAGCGGACACCATGTCACGTTTGGAGAGCCCCCGTGTGCCTAAAAATTGGAGCTCCCCCACAAGTGACCCCATTTTGGAAACTAGACGCCCCAAGGAACTTATCTAGATGCATAGTGAGCACTTTGAACCCCCAGGTGCTTCACAAATTGATCCGTAAAAATGAAAAAGTACTTTTTTTTCACAAAAAAATTCTTTTAGCCTCAATTTTTTCATTTTCACATGGGCAACAGGATAAAATGGATCCTAAAATGTGTTGGGCAATTTCTCCTGAGTACACCAATACCTCACATGTGGAGGTAAACCACTGTTTGGGCACATGGTAAGGCTCGGAAGGGAAGGAGCGCCATTTGACTTTTTGAATGAAAAATTATTTCCATCGTTAGCGGACACCATGTCGCGTTTGGATAGCTCCTGTGTGCCTAAACATTGGCGCTCCCCCACAAGTGACCCCATTTTGGAAACTAGACCCCCCAAGGAACTAATTTAGATGCCTAGTGAGCACTTTAAACCCTCAGGTGCTTCACAAATTGATCTGTAAAAATGAAAAAGTAATTTTTTTTCACAAAAAAATTCTTTTCGCCTCAATTTTTTCATTTTCACATGGGCAGTAGGATAAAATGGATCATAAAATTTGTTGGGCAATTTCTCCCGAGTACGCCGATACCTCATATGTGGGGGTAAACCACTGTTTGGGCACTCGGCAGGGCTCGGAAGAGAAGGCGCGCCATTTGACTTTTTGAATGGAAAATTAGCTCCAATTGTTAGCGGACACCATGTCGCGTTTGGAGAGCCCCTGTGTGCCTAAACATTGGAGCTCCCGCACAAGTGACCCCATTTTGGAAACTAGACCCCCCAGGGAACTTATCTAGATGCATATTGAGCACTTTAAACCCCCAGGTGCTTCACAGAAGTTTATAACGCAGAGCCATGAAAATAAAAAATAATTTTTCTTTCCTCAAAAATGATTTTTTAGCCTGGAATTTCCTATTTTGCCAAGGATAATAGGAGAAATTGGACCCCAAATATTGTTGTCCAGTTTGTCCTGAGTACGCTGATACCCCATATGTGGGGGTAAACCACTGTTTGGGCGCACGGCAGGGCTCAGAAGGGATGGCACGCCATTTGGCTTTTTAAATGGAAAATTAGCTCCAATCATTAGCGGACACCATGTCACGTTTGGAGAGCCCCTGTGTGCCTAAACATTGGAGATCCCCCAGAAATGACACCATTTTAGAAACTAGACCCCCAAAGGAACTAATCTAGATGTGTGGTGAGGACTTTGAACCCCCAAGTGCTTCACAGAAGTTTATAACGCAGAGCCATGAAAATAAAAAAAAAATTATTTTCTCAAAAATGATCTTTTAGCCTGCAATTTTTTATTTTCCCAAGGGTAACAGGAGAAATTTGACCCCAAAAGTTGTTGTCCAGTTTCTCCTGAGTACGCTGATACCCCATATGTGGGGGTAAATCACTGTTTGGGCACATGCCGGGGCTCGGAAGTGAAGTAGTGACGTTTTGAAATGCAGACTTTGATGGAATGCTCTGTGGGCGTCACGTTGCGTTTGCAGAGCCCCTGATGTGGCTTAACAGTAGAAACCCCCCACAAGTGACCCCATTTTGGAAACTAGACCCCCAAAGGAACTTATCTAGATGTGTGGTGAGCACTTTGAACCCCCAAGTGCTTCATAGAAGTTTATAATGCAGAGCCGTGAAAATAATAAATACGTTTTCTTTCCTCAAAAATAATTATTTAGCCCAGAATTTTTTAATTTTCCCAAGGGTAACAGGAGAAATTTGACCCCAATATTTGTTGTCCAGTTTCTCCTGAGTACGGTGATACCCCATATGTGGGGGTAAACTACTGTTTGGGCACATGCCGGGGCTTGGAATTGAAGTAGTGACGTTTTGAAATGCAGACTTTGATGGAATGCTCTGCGGGCGTCACGTTGCGTTTGCAGAGCCCCTGATGTGCCTAAACAGTAGAAACCCCCCACAAGTGACCCCATTTTGGAAACTAGACCCTGAAAGGAATTTATCTAGATGTGTGGTGAGCACTTTGAACCCCCAAGTGCTTCATAGAAGTTTATAATGCAGAGCCGTGAAAATAATAAATACGTTTTCTTTCCTCAAAAATAATTATTTAGCCCAGAATTTTTTATTTTCCCAAGGGTTACAGGAGAAATTGGACCCCAAAAGTTGTTGTCCAGTTTCTCCTGAGTACGCTGATACCCCATGTGTGGGGGTAAACCACTGTTTGGGCACACGTCGGGGTTCAGAAGGGAAGTAGTGACTTTTGAAATGCAGACTTTGATGGAATGGTCTGCGGGTGTCACGTTGCGTTTGCAGAGCCCCTGGTGTGCCTAAACAGTAGAAACCCCCCACAAGTGACCCCATTTTAGAAACTAGACCGCGAAAGGAACTTATCTAGATGTGTGGTGAGCACTTTGAACCCCCAAGTGCTTCACAGACGTTTACAACGCAGAGCCGTGAAAATAAAAAATCATTTTTCTTTCCTCAAAAATTATGTTTTAGCAAGCATTTTTTTAGATTCACAAGGGTAACAGGAGAAATTGGACCCCAGTAATTGTTGCGCAGTTTGTCCTGAGTATGCTGGTACCCCATATGTGGGGGTAAACCACTGTTTGGGCACACGTCAGGGCTCGGAAGTGAGGGAGCACCATTTGACTTTTTGAATACGAGATTGGCTGGAATCAATGGTGGCGCCATGTTGCGTTTGGAGACCCCTGATGTGCCTAAACAGTGGTAACCCCTCAATTCTAACTCCAACACTAACCCCAACACACCCCTAACCCTAATCCCAACTGTAGCCATAATCCTAATCACAACCCTAACCCCAACACACCCCTAACCACAACACTAACCCCAACACACCCCTAACCCTAACCACAACCCTAATTCCAACCCTAACCCTAACCCTAAGGCTATGTGCCCACGTTGCGGATTCGTGTGAGATATTTCCGCACCATTTTTGAAAAATCCGCGGGTAAAAGGCACTGTGTTTTACCTGCGGATTTTCCGCGGATTTCCAGTGTTTTTTGTGCGGATTTCACCTGCGGATTCCTATTGAGGAACAGGTGTAAAACGCCGCGGAATCCGCACAAAGAATTGACATGCTGCGGAAAATACAACGCAGCGTTCCCGCGTGGTATTTTCCGCACCATGGGCACAGCGGATTTGGTTTTTCATATGTTTACATGGTACTGTAAACCTGATGGAACACTGCTGCGAATCCGCAGCCAAATCAGCACCGTGTGCACATAGCCTAATTCTAAAGGTATGTGCACACGCTGCGGAAAACGCTGCGGATCCGCAGCAGTTTCCCATGAGTGTACAGTTCAATGTAAACCTATGGGAAACAAAAATCGCTGTACACATGCTGCGGAAAAACTGCACGGAAACGCAGCGGTTTACATTCCGCAGCATGTCACTTCTTTGTGCGGATTCCGCAGCGGTTTTACAACTGCTCCAATAGAAAATCGCAATTGTAAAACCGCAGTGAAATGCGCAGAAAAAAACGCGGTAAATCCGCCATAAATCCGCAGCGGTTTAGCACTGCGGATTTATCAAATCCGCAGCGGAAAAATCCGCAGAGGACCAGAATACGTGTGCACATTCCTAACCCTAACCCTAGCCCTAACCCTAACCCTAACCCTAACCCTAACCCTACCCCTAACCCTAACCCTACCCCTAACCCTAACCCTACCCCTAACCCTAGCCCTACCCCTAACCCTACCCCTAACCCTACCCCTAACCCTAACCCTACCCCTAACCCTATTCTAACATTAGTGGAAAAAAAAAAATTTCTCTATTTTTTTATTGTCCCTACCTATGGGGGTGACAAAGGGGGGGGGTCATTTATTATTTTTTTTATTTTGATCACTGAGATAGATTATATCTCAGTGATCAAAATGCACTTTGGAACGAATCTGCCGGCCGGCAGATTCGGCGGGCGCACTGCGCATGCGCCCGCCATTTTGGAAGATGGCGGCGCCCGGGAGAAGACGGACGGGACCACGGCTGGATCGGTAAGTATGATAGGGTGGGGGGGGGACCACGGGGGGGGGGATCGGAGCACGGGGGGGGGGAATCGGAGCGCGGGAGAGGTGGAACGGAGCGCGGGGGGCGTGGAACGGAGCACGGGGGGGCTGGAATGGAGCACGGGGGGTGGAACGGAGCACGGGGGGGGGTGGATCGGAGTGCAGGGGGGGTGATTGGAGCACGGGGGGGTGATTGGAGCACGGGGGGAGCGGACACGAGCACGGGGGGGAGCGGAGCACTGGATGGAGGGGAGCCGGAGCAGTGTACCGGCCAGATCGGGGGGGTGGGGGGGCGATCGGAGGGGTGGTGTGGGGGCACACTAGTATTTCCAGCCATGGCCGATGATATTGCAGCATCGGCCATGGCTGGATTGTAATATTTCACCCGTTATAATGGGTGAAATATTACAAATCGCTCTGATTGGCAGTTTCACTTTCAACAGCCAATCAGAGCGATCGTAGCCACGAGGGGGTGAAGCCACCCCCCCTGGGCTAAACTACCACTCCCCCTGTCCCTGCAGATCGGGTGAAATGGGAGTTAACCCTTTCACCCGGTCTGCAGGGACGCGATCTTTCCATGACGCCGCATAGGCGTCATGGGTCGGATTGGCACCGACTTTCATGACGCCTACGTGGCGTCAAAGGTCGGGAAGGGGTTAAATTATTTTTAACATTATATCTTGTTACTATTGATGCTGCATAGGCAGCATCAATAGTAAAAAGAGAGAGAGAGAGCAAGAGAGAATTTCCCTGATGGGAAATTCTTCCACGCATGCTCTCTTTGAAAAGATGGGACCCGTCGCTGGATTCCTGCTTTTCACAGACATCGACGCATCCTGCGCCCATAGGCTTCCATTGTAGCCAGTGACAGGCAGCGCAGGATGCGTCACTGACCGATTTTCCAACGTGCAGAAAAAACGTTCCTCTGAACGTTTTCTCTGCCCGACGGACCGATTTTTTTATGCAGGATCCAGTGAAAAAGGGAAGACTCTGCAGCTAGTACCCCTTAACCCCTTCACGACATGCGCCGTACTAGTACTGCGCATGCCGTGTCACCCCCTTTGATGTGGGCTCCGGCGGTGAGCCCACATCAAAGTCACGACATGTCAGCTGTTTTGTACAGCTGACATGTGCGCGCAATAGCGGTGGGTGAAATCGCTATTCACCCACCGCTATTAACCTGTTAAATGCCGCTGTCAAACGCAGACAGTGGCATTTAACCGTCGCTTCCGGCCGGGTGGCCGTAAATGATGTCATCGCCGACCCCCGTCACATGATCGGGGGTCGGCGATGCATCAGGAAGGTAACCATAGAGGTCCTTGAAACCTCTATGGTTACTGATACCGGCCTGCTGTGAGCGCCCCCCTGTGGTCGGCGCACACAGCACACCTGCATTTCAGCTACATAGCAGCGATCTGATGATCGCTGCTATGTAGCAGAGCCTATCGGGCTATGCCAGCTTCTAGCCTCCCATGGAGGCTATTGAAGCATGGCACAAGTAAAAAAAAGTTTTTAAAAATATAAAAAAAATATAAAAGTTTAAATCACCCCCCTTTCGCCCCATCCTAAATAAAACAATAATAAAAAAAAAAACCTACACGTATTTTGTATCGCCGCATTCAGAATCGCCCAATCTATCAATAAAAAAAAGCATTAACCTGATCGCTAAACAGCGTAGCGAGAAAAAAATCCGAAACGCCAGAATTACGTTTTTTTGGTCGCCGTGACATTGCATTAAAATGCAATAACGGGCGATCAAAAGAACGTATCTGCACCGAAATGGTATCACTAAAAACGTCAGCTCGGCACGCAAAAAATAAGCCCTCACCCGACCCCAGATCACGAAAAATGGAGACGCTTCGGGTACCGGAAAATGGCACTTTATTTTTTAACCCCTTCATGACCCAGCCTATTTTGAACTTAACCCCTTCATGACCGGGGGATTTTTCGTTTTTCCGTGTTCGTTTTTCGCTCCCCTCCTTCCCAGAGCCATAACTTTTTTATTTTTCCGTCAATTTGGCCATGTGAGGGCTTATTTTTTGCGGGACGAGTTGTACTTTTGAACGACATCATTGGTTTTAGCATGTCGTGTACTAGAAAACGGGAAAAAAATTCCAAGTGCGGTGAAATTGCAAAAAAAGTGCAATCCCACATTGGTTTTTTGTTTGGCTTTTTTGCTAGGTTCACTAAATGCTAAAAATGACCTGCCATTATGATTCTCCAGGTCATTACGAGTTCATAGACACCAAACATGACTAGGTTATTTTTTATCTAAGTGGTGAAAAAAAATTCCAAACTTTGCTAAAAAAAAAAAAAAAAAAATTGCGCCATTTTCCGATACTCGTAGCGTCTCCATTTTTCATGATCTGGGGTCGGTTGAGGGCTTATTTTTTGCGTGCAGAGATGACGTTTTTAATGATAGCATTTCGGTGCAGATACGTTCTTTTGATAGCCCGTTATTGCATTTTAATGCAATGTCGCGGCGACCAAAAAAACGTAATTCTGGCGTTTCGAGTTTTTTTCCCGCTACGCTGTTTAGCGATCAGGTTAATACTTTTTTTTATTTGATAGATCGGGCGATTCTGAGCGCGGCGATACCAAATATGCGTAGATTTGACATTTTTTTTATTGATTTATTTTGATTGGGGCGAAAGGGGGGTGATTTAAACTTTTATGTTTTTATTTTTTTCACATTTTTTTTAACTTTTGCCATGCTTCAATAGCCTCCATGAGAGGCTAGAAGCAGGCACAACCCGATCGGCTCTGCTACATAGCAGCGATCTGCTGATCGCTGCTATGTAGCAGAATTGCACGTGTGCTGTGAGCGCCGACCACAGGGTGGCGCTCACAGCGACGGGCAATCAGTAACCATAGAGGTCTCAAGGACCTCTATGGTTACAATATACAAGCATCACCGACCCCCGATCATGTGACGGGGGTCGGCGATGACGTCATTTCCGGCCGCCCGGCCGGAAGCGGTAGTTAAATGCCGCTGTCTGCGTTTGACAGCGGCATTTAACTAGTTAATAGGTGCGGGCAGATCGCGATTCTGCCCGCGCCTATTACGGGCACATGTCAGCTGTTCAAAACAGCTGACATGTCCCGGCTTTGGTGCGGGCTCACCGCGGAGCCCTGCATCAAAGCAGGGGAGCCGGCATCGGACGGTATAGTACGTCCGATGCCGGTAAGGGGTTAAAGACCTTGCCGTTTTTTGCAATTCTGACCAGTGTCCCTTTATGAGGTAATAACTCAGGAACGCTTCAACGGATCCTAGCGGTTCTGAGATTGTTTTTTCGTGACATATTGGGCTTCATGTTAGTGGTAAATTTAGGTCAATAAATTATTAGTTTATTTGTGATAAAAACGGAAATTTGGCGAAAATTTCGCAATTTTCACATTTTGAATTTTTATTCTGTTAAACCAGAGAGTTATGTGACACAAAATAGTTAATAAATAACATTTCCCACATGTATACTTTACATCAGCACAATTTTGGAAACAAAATTTTTTTTTGCTAGGAAGTTATAAGGGTTAAAATTTGACCAGCGATTTCTCATTTTTACAACGAAATTTACGAAACCATTTTTTTTAGGGACCACCTCACATTTGAAGTCAGTTTACGGGGTCTATATGGCTGAAAATACCCAAAAGTGACACCATTCTAAAAACTGCACCCCTCAAGGTGCACAAAACCACATTCAAGAAGTTTATTAACCCTTCAGGTGCTTCACAACAGCAGAAGCAACATGGAAGGAAAAAATGAACATTTAACTTTTTAGTCACAAAAATTATCTTTTAGCAACAATTTCTTTGATTTCACAATGGTAAAAGGAGAAACTGAACCACGAAAGTTGTTGTCCAATTTGTCCTGAGCACGCTGATACCTCATATGTAGGGGTAAACCACTGTTTGGGCGCACGGCAGGGCTTGGAAGGGAAGGAGCGCCATTTGACTTTTTGAATGAAAAATTGGCTCCACTCTTTAGCGGACACCATGTCACGTTTGGAGAGCCCCCGTGTGCCTAAAAATTGGAGCTCCCCCACAAGTGACCCCATTTTGGAAACTAGACGCCCCAAGGAACTTATCTAGATGCATAGTGAGCACTTTGAACCCCCAGGTGCTTCACAAATTGATCCGTAAAAATGAAAAAGTACTTTTTTTTCACAAAAAAATTCTTTTAGCCTCATTTTTTTCATTTTCACATGGGTAACAGGATAAAATGGATCCTAACATTTGTTGGGCAATTTCTCCCGAGTACGCCGATACTTTATATGTGGGGGTAAACCACTGTTTGGGCACACGGCAGGGCTCGAAAGGGAAGGCGCGCCATTTGACTTTTTGAATGGAAAATTAGCTCCAATTGTTAGCGGACACCATGTCGCGTTTGGAGAGCCCCTGTGTGCCTAAACATTGGAGCTCCCCCACAAGTGACCCCGTTTTGGACACTAGACCCCCCCAAGGAACTTATCTAGATGCATATTGAGCACTTTAAACCCCCAGCTGCTTCACAGAAGTTTATAACGCAGAGCCAAGAAAATAAAAAATAACTTTTCTTTCCTCAAAAATGATTTTTTAGCCTGGAATTTCCTACTTTGCCAAGGGTATTAGGAGAAATTGGACCCCAAATGTTATTGTCCAGTTTGTCCTGAGTACGCTGATACCCCATATGTGGGGGTAAACCACTGTTTGGGCGCACGGCAGGGCTCGGAAGGGAAGGCACGCCATTTGGCTTTTTAAATGGAAAATAAGCTCCAATCATTAGCGGACACCATGTCACGTTTGGAGAGCCCTTGTGTGCCTAAACATTTGAGATCCCCCACAAATGACCCCATTTTGGAAACTAGACCCCCAAAGGAACTAATCTAGATGTGTGCTGAGGACTTTGAACCCCCAAGTGCTTCACAGACGTTTATAACGCAGAGCCATGAAAATAAAATAAAAAATTATTTTCTCAAAAATGATCTTTTAGCCTGCAATTTTTTATTTTCCCAAGGGTAACAGGAGAAATTTGACCCCAAAAGTTGTTGTTCAGTTTCTCCTGAGTACGGTGATACCCCATATGTGGGGGTAAACTACTGTTTGGGCACATGCCGGGGCTCGGAAGTGAAGTAGTGACGTTTTGAAATGCAGACTTTAATGGAATGCTCTGCGGGCATCACGTTGCGTTTGTAGAGCCCTTGATGTGGCTAAACAGTAGAAACCCCCCACAAGTGACCCCATTTTGGAAACTAGACCCCGAAAGGAACTTATCTAGCTGTGTGGTGAGCACTTTGAACCCCCAAGTGCTTCACAGAAGTTTATAACGCAGAGCCGTGAAAATAATAAATACGTTTTCTTTCCTCAAAAATAATTATTTAGCCCAGAATTTTTTATTTTCCCAAGGGTTATAGGAGAAATTGGACCCGAATATTTGTTGTCCAGTTTCTCCTGAGTACGCTGATACCCCATGTGTTGGGGGTAAACCACTGTTTGGGCACACATCGGGGCTCGGAAGTGAAGTAGTGACTTTTGAAATGCAGACTTTGATGGAATGGTCTGCGGGTGTCACGTTGCGTTTGCAGAGCCCCTGGTGTGCCTAAACAGTAGAAACCCCCCACAAGTGACCCATTTTGTAAACTAGACCCCCAAGGAACGTATCTAGATATGTGGTGAGCACTTTGAACCCCCAAGTGCTTCACAGACGTTTACAACGCAGAGCCGTGAAAATAAAAAATCATTTTTCTTTCCTCAAAAATGATGTTTTAGCAAACATTTTTGTATTTTCACAAGGGTAACAGGATAAATTGGACCCCAGTAATTGTTGCGCAGTTTGTCCTGAGTATGCTGGTACCCCATATGAGGAGGTAAACCACTGTTTGGGCGCACGTCGGGGCTCGGAAGTGAGGGAGCACCATTTGACTTTTTGAATACAAGATTGGCTGGAATCAATGGTGGCGCCATGTTGCGTTTGGAGACCCCTGATGTGCCTAAACAGTGGAACCCCTCAATTCTACCTCCAACACTATCCCCAACACACCCCTAACCCTAATCCCAACTGTAGCCATAACCCTAATCACAACCCTAACCCTAACCACAACCCTAATTCCAACCCTAAGGCTATGTGCCCACGTTGCGGATTCGTGTGAGATTTTTCAGCATCATTTTTGAAAAATCCGCGGGTAAAAGGCACTACGTTTTACCTGCGGATTTACTGTGGATTTCCAGTGTTTTTTGTGCGGATTTCACCTGCGGATTCCTATTGAGGAACAGGTGTAAAACGCTGCGGAATCCGCACAAAGAATTGACATGCTGCGGAAAATACAACGCAGCGTTTCCGCGTGGTATTTTCCGCACCATGGGCACAGCGGATTTGGTTTTCCATAGGTATACTTGGTACTGTAAACCTGATGGAACACTGCTGCGGATCCGCAGCCAAATCCGCACCGTGTGCACATAGCCTAATTCTAAAGGTATGTGCACACGCTGCGGAAAACGCTGCGGATCCGCAGCAGCTTCCCATGAGTTTACAGTTCAATGTAAGCCTATGGAAAACAAAAATCGCTGTACACATGCTGCAGAAAAACTGCATGGAAACGCAGCGGTTTACATTCCGCAGCATGTCGCTTCTTTCTGCGGATTCCGCAGCGGTTTTACAACTGCTACAATAGAAAATCGCAGTTGTAAATCCGCAGTGAAATGCGCAGAAAAACCGCGGTAAATCTGCCATAAATCCGCAGTGGTTTAGTACTGCGGATTTATCAAATCCGCAGCGGAAAAATCCGCAGAGGACCAGAATACGTGTGCACATACCGAAACCCTAACCCTACCCCTAACCCTAATTCTTACCCCAATCTTAGTGGAAGAAAAAAAAAATCTTTATTTTATTATTGTCCCTACCTATGGGGGTGACAAAGGGGGGGGGGGGGGGCATTCAGTATTTTTTTTATTTTGATCACTGCGATAGGTTTTATCGCAGTGATCAAAATGCACTTGAAACGAATCTGCCGGCCGGCAGATTCGGCGGGCGCACTGCGCATGCGCCCGCCATTTTGGAAGATGGCGGCGCCCAGGAAAGAAGACCACGGACCACGGGAGGCCCGGTAAGTATGATGGGGTGGGAGGGGGAGCACGGGGGGGTGGATCGGAGCATGGGGGGGTAAATCGGAGCACGGGGGGTGGATCGGAGCACGGGGGGGGGGTGCATTGGAGCATCAGGGGGTGGATCGGACTGCAGGGGGGGTGGATCGGACTGCAGGGGGGGTGGATCGGACTGCAGGGGGGGTGGATCGGAGTGCAGGGGGGGTGGTTGGAGCACGGGGGGGTGATTGGAGCACGGGGGTGAGCGGACGAGCACGTGGGGGAGCGGACAGGAGGACGGAGGGGAGCGGAGCCGTGTAAAGGAGAGATCGGGGGGCTGGGGGGGCGATGGGTGGGGTGGGGGTACATCAATATTGCAGCATCGGCCATGGCTGGATTGTAATATTTCACCAGTTATAATAGGTGAAATATTACAAATCGCTCTGATTGGCAGTTTCACTTTCAACAGCCAATCAGAGCGATCGTAGCCACGGGGGGGTGAAGCCACCCCCCCCTGGGCTAAACTACCACTCCCCCTGTCCCTGCAGATCGGGTGAAATGGGAGTTAACCCTTTCACCCGATCTGCAGGGACGCGATCATTCTGTGACACAGCATATGCGTCACAGGTCGGATTGGCACCGACTTTCATGACGCATACGCTGTGTCACAGGTCGGGAAGGGGTTAAGCAAAGTTTTGAATTTTTTCTCACCACTTGGGTAAAAAATAACCTAGACATGTTAGGTGTCTATGAACTTGTAATGACCTGTAGAATCATAATGGCAGGTTAGTTTTAACATTTAGTGAACCTAGCAAAAAAGCCAAACAAAAAACAAGTGTGGGATTGCACTTTTTTTGCAATTTCACCGCACTTGGAATTTTTTTCCCGTTTTTTAGTAAAAGACATGGTAAAACCAATGGTGTCGTTCAAAAATACAACTCATCCCGCAAAAAATAAGCTCTCACATGGCCATATTGACGGAAAAATAAAAAAGTTATGGCTCTGGGAAGGAGGGGAGTGAAAAATGAAAACGCAAAAACGAAAAAGTGCCGCGACTTGAAGGGGTTTAGCATGGTGGGCCCTTAGAATGATTTTCTCTGGTGGGCCCAAACTACTCCAGTCCGACGCTGGGCAAAGGTATTGGTTAAATGAGTTAGAGAATAATAAAAAAAAAAAATCCCAGAATTGCATTGTTTTGTTCTTTTTTTTTTTTTTTTTGTCACTACAGCACTTCTAAAAAAATTAAAAAAACTTAATAAGCTTTCAAAACGACTTATGTACCCTAAAATGGATTTGATCAAAATGTCACATTTCTGGTTTTTTTTTTTTTTTTTTACCTTTTGTTAAAAGAACAAAAAAAAAAAATTAAAAACTATGCAAGCTTTGATGTTGTCAAGTAGTTTTTACAGTACAGAAAAACCCTCTTTAATTCAAAACGGCCAAAACAATAGCGGAGTTGCGTTTTTGCACATTTGTACAGCATTTGGAATTGTTTTCCCATTTTCTATTGCAATCTCCATTCCAAAAAAGTTGTGACGTTGTGTAAAATTAAGAAAATTAGAATTTCCATTACTTGGATATCTCTCCTAGCCATACTTTATTAACAGTAGAACATAAAACACAGATGAGAAGTTGAAAGTTGAGTCTGAAAGGAGAGAAGAATTATGTCTGATTCTTGAGTGATGTAGGATTCTTAATGCTTAACAGTCCTAGGTCGTCTTTGATGGATTTTTCATTTCACATTACAGCAAATGTTTTCTATTGGTGAAAGGTGTGGAGTGCAGACGGCCAGTTCATCACCAGAACTCTTTCTATAAAGCCATTCTCTTGTGATGAATGCAGTGTGTGATTTAGCATCGTCTTGCTGAGGTATACAAGGTTTTCCTGAAGTATGCAAGGTTTTTCCTGAAATAAAGGTTGTATGGATGGGAGCATATGTTTTAAGACCTCTACATAATGCTCAGTATTGATGGTGCCTTTCAAGATGTGTAAGCTGCCCTTGACTTAGTAATACAACCCCATACGATAAGAGATGCAGAAACTGTGCATTGATAGCAAGGTGGATGGTCTGTCCTCTTTTAGTCTGCAGGATACGGCATATGTAGTTTCAATAAAGGATTTTAATTTTTCAGTCAACTGTCAACTGAATAGTTTTTTTGTCTCCCTTGATTTATAGGGAACCTGTCATCCCCCCCCCCTTTCAGGCGTCTTTAACTAAAAGAGCCACCTTGTGCAGCACTTATGCTGCATTCTGTCAAGGTGGCCCTTTTAGTTGGGGTCCCTTCCTACGCTAAAATATTCATTTCTATAATTAGTCCCTCATACCTTTAGTTTGTCCGGGGTCATGTCTTTTTTTTCCCCCGGACACAAACGCCTCCCAGCCATCACTCAGGGCCTACGTGTACCAGGAGGAAAGGTCAGAGAGGCCCGGCGCCTGTGCACTGCAGTACTTTGCTCTGCCCTCAACAGGGCAAAGTATGCCTGCGCCGGAGCCGCGGCGTGAAGACAAGAAGAGGACGCCATCCTATGAAGATAGGAGACGCCGGACCGGACCGCGACGCCCATCGGACCCGGATCGCAGCAGGACCGCCCCTGGGTGAGTATAATATAACCTTTTATTTCTCATCTTTCAGGTTACATCGGGGGCTTATCTACAGCATTGCAGAATGCTGTAGATAAGCCCCTGATGCCAGTGGCTGCAACTCATCTTTGATTTTTGGGGTGACAGGTTCCCTTTAAACAGATAGCTGTTGTACCCAAAGAATATCTTTCTGTGGGAAACGGTGTAAACAATTTAATATGGGGTAGATTCCATCTACACAAACAAAAAAACAAACAAACTGAGCCATTCATTTCTCTAATGAACTACCTTAACCCCTTCACAACCAGCCATCTTTACACGGCTGAGTCTTCATAGTGTGTGATGCTGCTGAGATTCTGGTCTGCATGTGATGACCGCTGGATTTGGCAAGCAGAGCTGATTTCTAGTGGTGTGTGCATTGTTAGGGTTTGATATGCTGCAGGGTTTCCCAAAAACTTACCCGGGGTGGAAAACCCCTTTAAAGGTAATTTTAATGTTTCGTATAGGTTTTTTTATATTAATAAGAACAGATGCATAGTAATGTGTTTCTATCATGACAAATATTGCTTTTTACATTAATATACACTGCTTTGGAATATTTTGGATTATCATAACTTTCTTTATTATGTATTTTGCAGTTCCAAATTGACACAATGAGTGGTGACAGAGAAAAACTGTATGAGAGAAATAAGTCACACTTTTGTAAGGTAAGAGTCTGTATGTGCTGCAGTGGTCAGTCCTGTTTTACTATAGAATATTAGGACATGCACTAGGAAGGTTATGTTTTATTTCAGTGTGTAAATTGCCACATGCAAAACATTATTCCCTTCGGTTTTAGGCTATGTTCACATACAAAGTTTGCTGCAGTTCTAAAACTGTCGAAAAAGAAAAGCCTGTGCATAAGATCTGAAGTCTCAGAGCTTCTGCTGGTACTGTAAAACACCGTTTTTAATTGGCATAAAAAATGCTGTATGTGAACATAGCCTTAAAATTACTTTCTGCAACTGCTTGCAGGTTCTCAAACAATATTGCAATTTGGCTGTTATTGTTACATATTGCAAAATAGACAACTGTAATTGTCAGCAACTGATTGATTTTGTTCAAGGACTTGCAGATTTCCATTTGTGCTACAAATTTTGAAATTTCTGCATGCTCTATTTGCCTACATCGCTATTTCAGCTTCTTTACCTGACACATCTTATTTGCAGATTCATTCCGAATTTCCAGCAGATTTAAAGAAGTTTATTCTTCTCATATATTTACATCAGTTAGAATATGAAAAAATTTGCTATTGCCATATCTAACTAATTATGACCTCTGCCGGCTAAATTACTGTAGCAAGCAGATCTTGGGCTGCACTGAAATCTGAAAATGGTTTGTTATAATACAGGTTCAATGCCCACTATTCTTCAGGCATAAGTGAGACATAATCAGTTTTAGGCAAATGGTTTTTTAACCCCTTTCTGACATCGGACGTACTATCCCGTCGAGGTGGGGTGGGCCCCTATGACCACGGACGGGATAGTACGTCCAGCGCGATCGGCGGCGCTCACGGGGGGAGCGCGACCGGGTGTCAGCTGTCTATCGCAGCTGACATCCGGCACTATGTGCCAGGAGCGGTCATGGACCGCCCCCAGCACATTAACCCCCGGCACACCGCGATCAAACATGATCGCGATGTGCCGGCGGTGCAGGGAAGCATCGCGCAGGGAGGGGGCTCCCTGCGGGCTTCCCTGAGCACCCCGCAGCAACGCGATGTGATCGCGTTGCTGCGAGGGTCTTACCTCCCTCCCTGGCTGCTCCAGACCCGGATCCAAGATGGCCGCGGATCCGGGTCCTGCAGGGAGGGAGGTGGCTTCACAAAGCCTGCTCAGAGCAGGCACTGTGAAGCAGCCTGCACTGCTCTCAGATCGGTGATCTGACAGAGTGCTGTGCAAACTGTCAGATCACCGATCTGTGATGTCCCCCCCTGGGACAATGTAAAAAAGTTAAAAAAAATTTTTTCAAAATGTGTAAAAAATAAATAAATAAATAAAAATATTCCTAAATAATGGGGGAAAAAAAATATTATTCCCATAAATACATTTCTTTATCTAAATAAAAAAAAAACCCAACAAAAGTACATATTTAGTATCGCCGCGTCCGTAACGGCCCGACCTATAAAACTGGCCGACTAGTTAACCCCTTCAGTAAACACCGTAAGAAAAAAAAGAGGCAAAAAACAACGCTTTATCATACCGCCGAACAAAAAGTGGAATAACACGCAATCAAAAAGACAGATATAAATAACCATGGTACCGCTGTAAGCGTCATCTTGTCCCGCAAAAAACGAGCCGCCATACAGCATCATCAGCAAAAAAATATAAAAGTTATAGTCCTGAGAATAAAGCGATGCAAAAATAATTATTTTTTCTATAAAATAGTTTTTATCGTATAAAAGCGCCAAAACATAAAAAAATGATATAAATGAGGTATCACTGTAATCGTACTGACCCGAAGAATAAAACTGATTTATCAATTTTACCAAACGCGGAATGGTATAAACGCCTCCCCCAAAAGAAATTCATGAATAGCTGGTTTTTGGTCATTCTGCCTCACAAAAATCAGAATAAAAAGCGATCAAAAAATGTAACGTGCCCGAAAATGTTACCAATAAAAACGTCAACTCGTCCCGCAAAAAACAAGACCTCACATGACTCTGTGAACCAAAATATGGAAAAATTATAGCTCTCAAAATGTGGTAACGCAAAAAATATTTTTTGCAATAAAAAGCGTCTTTCAGTGTGTGACGGCTGCCAATCATAAAAATCCGCTAAAAAACCCGCTATAAAAGTAAATCAAACCCCCCTTCATCACCCCCTTAGTTAGGGAAAAATTTAAAAAATGTATTTATTTCCATTTTTCCGTAAGGGTTAGGGCTAGGGTTAGGGCTAGGGTTAGGGCTACAGTTTGGGTTGGGGCTAAAGTTAGGGTTAGGGTTGGGGCTAAAGTTACAGTTAGGGTTTAGATTACATTTACAGTTGGGATTAGGGTTAGGGGTGTGTCAGGGTTAGAGGTGTGGTTAGGGTTACTGTTGGGATTAGGGTTAGGGGTATGTTTGGATTAGGGTTTCAGTTATAATTGGGGGGTTTCCACTGTTTAGGCACATCAGGGGCTCTTCAAACGCGACATGGCGTCCGATCTCAATTCCAGCCAATTCTGCGTTGAAAAAGTAAAACCGTGCTTCTTCCCTTCCGAGCTCTCCCGTGTGCCCAAACAGGGGTTTACCCCAACATATGGGGTATCAGCGTACTCAGGACAAATAGGACAACAACTTTTGGGGTCCAATTTCTCCTGTTACCCTTGGGAAAATACAAAACTGGGGGCTAAAAAATAATTTTTGTGGGAAAAAAAAAGATTTTTTATTTTCACGGCTCTGCGTTATAAACTGTTGTGAAACACTTGGGGATTCAAAGTTCTCACAACACATCTAGATAAGTTCCATGGGGGGTCTAGTTTCCAAGACGGGGTCACTTGTGGGGAATTTCTACTGTTTAGGTACATTAGGGGTTCTGCAAACGCAATGTGACGCCTGCAGACCATTCCATCTAAGTCTGCATTCCAAATGGCACTCCTTCCCTTCCGAGCCCTCCCATGCACCCAAACGGTGGTTCCCCCCAACATATGGGGTATCAGCGTACTCAGGACAAATTGGTCAACAACTTTTGGGGTCAAATTTCTCCTCTTACCCTCGGGAAAATACAAAACTGGGGGCTAAAAAATAATTTTTTTGGGGAAAGATTTTTTGTTTTATTTTTACGGCTCTGCATTATAAACTTCTGTGAAGCACTTGGTGGGTCAAAGTGCTCACCACACCTCTAGATAAGTTCCTTAGGGGGTCTACTTTCCAAAATGGTGTCACTTGTGGGGGTTTCAATGTTTAGGCACATCAGTGGCTCTCCAAACGAAACATGGCGTCCCATCTCCATTCCAGTCAATTTTGCATTGAAAAGTCAAATGGCGCTCCTTCCCTTCCGAGCTCTCCCATCCGCCCAAACAGTGGTTTACGCCCACATATGGGGTATCAGCGTACTCAGGACAAATTGTACAACAACTTTTGGGGTCCATTTTCTCCTCTTACCCTTGGTAAAATAAAACAAATTGGAGCTGAAGTAAATTTTTTGTGAAAAAAAGTTAAATGTTCATTTTTATTTAAACATTCAAAAAATTCCTGTGAAGCACCAGAAGGGTTAATAAACTTCTTGAATATGGTTTTGAGCACCTTGAGGGGTGTAGTTTTTAGAATGGTGTCACACTTGGGTATTTTCTATCATATAGACCCCTCAAAATGACTTCAAATGAGATGTGGTCCCTAAAAAAAAAAAAAATGGTGTTGTAAAAATGAGAAATTGCTGGTCAACTTTTAACCCTTATAACTCCCTAACAAAAAAAAATTTTGGTTCCAAAATTGTGCTGATGTAAAGTAGACATGTGGGAAATGTTACTTAAGTATTTTGTGTGACATATCTCTGTGATTTAATTGCATAAAAATTCAAAGTTGGAAAATTGCGAAATTTTCATAATTTTCGCCAAATTTCCTTTTTTTTCACAAATAAACGCAGGTACTATCAAAGAATTTTTACCATTGTCATGAAGTACAATATGTCACGAGAAAACAATGTCAGAATCACTGGGATCCGTTGAAGTGTTCCAGAGTTATAACCTCAAAGGGACAGTGGTCAGAATTGCAAAAATTGGCCCGGTCATTTACGTGCAAACCACCCTTGGGGGTAAAGGGGTTAAGGCTACGTTCCCATGATGAATTTTTTTTTTTAAATTCGTTTATTAATTCCAGAATAAACTGCACAATACACACGTTTGCATTTGTCATTATTAGTAACAGTATGAAATACAGATAGGGGTCATGCATTATTATATCTAAAAGTATTACAAAAGTGACAAACTGTGTATGTTAAATCACTGACGTCTTACAAATCACCTAATATACAACATTTAACTACATTAACTTAACAATAGCAATAATGCGCCGCCAAAGGAAAATTAATACAGATTTCACCCCGTAAGTGATGCCCCCCAAACCACGAGCCCAACCTCCACATAGTAGCCAAGCTAATGAGGATTATAAAGTATTATAAGAGGAGTTCCATCTACCCCAAATCTTTTCAAACTTGCCTGGGCATCCTCTATTTTGATATAGTGTACGCTCATACGGGATAATCGAATTCACCAGATCAACCCAGGCTCTGAGAGACGGGCAAGAACCACCCATCCATCGTAATGCTAACACCTTTCGTGCCATAAAAAGTGACTCTCGTAGAAATATTCCGGTGCAAAGATCCCAAGCTTCCGCATCCCACACCCCAAATAAGCAGATCAGTGGTTCAAGTGGGACAGGGATCAGTAATAAGGATGTTAAAAAAGACGTCACCTCACTCCAATACTGACGAATAACAGGGCATTTCCAAATCATGTGGATGAAATCCGCATCACCCGAATGGCACCTCAAGCAATCCGACGAGTGGAAGCGGCCCATTTTAAAAAGCCGTACCGGGGTCAAATAAGACTGATGCAGAATATATAATTGAGTCATTTTATTATTAATTGAGGGAGAGACTTTAGTTGGGGACTCCAAAATATCCTCCCATTCTTCTCCCGATACATCAGGAAGAAGTCCCTCCCACTTCCCTTTGACGGAATTTATAGTAGACCCATCTCCCATGGACAACAAATAAGTATATAAGGAGGAAATAAGTCCTTGAGGGCCCTGTGAGTTGAGAATACCTATCAAAGGTAAGGATGAAATAGCTCGATCCCCACCCATACTCCGCATATGTGATTGAAAGGCTGATCTTAGCTGTAAATAACGGAAGAACTGAGACCTCGGAACACTGTGGGTATTCTGTAATTGTACAAAGGATGCAAAGACCCCCTGGTTATATACATCTCTCACCGAGAGAACACCATGCGAGATCCAAAAATTAGTGGATGGATGGTTCAACAGTCCCGGAAAGTAACTATTATTCCATAGAGGCATTTCAGCCACTACATCTACAAATCCAGTAACTTTTTTAATTTGTCTCCATATTGATCGTGCCAGCCGGTGCAACTGTAGCAAACAGGGGGCATTAACTTTCTCTAGTTCTAGAAACCCCAGTGGACAATCAGCCCGGGCACCATGGAGCAAATGACTCTCCGAGTTAGGCAGGGAATTATTAGGCATCCATTTATTTATCGCCTTGGCCTGGCCGGCGAGATAATATAAGTGGAAATCTGGCAAAGCCGCCCCACCCCCCTGCTTCGGCCTCTGTAATGTCGACAATTTAAGTTTGGGCCTAGTTTTCCCCCATATAAAGGATGTAACCAGGGAGTTTAACCTTGCGAAGAAGTGTTTGGGTATGGGCACGGCACTATGTTGAAGGCAATAGTTAAGCTTAGGGAGCAGTATCATTTTAATTAGATTAATTCGGCCGGCAACCGAGAGCGGGAGTTTGTTCCAGGTTGAAAATTTAATTCTAACCAAATCTAATAGTGGGTAGATATTAAGTTGTAGATCTAATTGGCTGTATTTGGACATGTGAATACCTAAATATTTGAAACTGGATACAATGGGGAGCGGCGAGAGAGTTTCGAGGCAGGGTGCCTGGGTATGTGAGAGAGGGAACAAGGCAGATTTATCCCAGTTTATATATAGCCCTGAAAATTTACTGAACTTATCTATAGTCGCAATCACCTGTGGTAACGTTTCCTCTACTTTGTCCATAAATATCACCATATCGTCAGCATAGAGACCGATGGTATCCACTCGATCCGCAATATTTATTCCCTTAATACCATCAGAGGTTCTTATGCGTATTGCCAAGGCCTCTATTGCCAAGGCGAAGAGGGCCGGGGATAAAGGACATCCCTGGCGAGTTCCCCTATAAAGGGAAAAGGGCTCAGAAATGGTATTATTCACAACTATACGTGCCCTGGGCTTCCTATATAGTATATCTATCCCTCTTAGAAATTTGTCCCCAAAACCGTATTTCCTCAGACATGCAGATAGAAAGGGCCATTCGAGAGAGTCGAAAGCCTTGGCTGTATCTAACGATGCTAGTGCCCAGTTATTATCTGTTTCTAGGGAGCTATACTGAATCACTGATTGAACCCGTCTAATATTGATGGAGGTGCTTTTTCCCGGCATGAAGCCAGTCTGGTCAGGGTGTATAAGGTCTAATATGATTGCGTTCAGTCTAGTAGCCAGAATTTTAGTAAAGATTTTATAATCCACATTTACCAACGATATAGGACGATATGACCCACATTCCAGAGGATCCTTCCCCTCTTTCCTGAGCATAACAATATTTGCATCATAAAATGTTTCGGGCACAGGTCCTCCCTCCCATATTTCCCGAAGTACCTTCAATAAGAGTGGTGCCAGTTGATCACAGTATTTCTTGTAAAACTCAATAGGAAACCCATCCGGCCCAGGGGCCTTCCCAGTGGCCATATCCGCCATAGCATGTTCTACTTCCTCCATGGTAAATTCAGCGTCCATATAGGCCCGCTGGGTTGGACTCAACAAAGGAAACACTATATCTGATAGATAATCCAGACACTCAAAGACATCAAGACCACTACCAGATTTATACAGCGTCTCATAGTAATCATGAAAACACTGAAGTATCTTATCCGTGGAGGACACCAATGTGCCATCGAGTGTGCGGATTTGTAGTATAGTATTGGAGGTATTATGTTGGCGTACTAAGAAGGCAAGGAGTGTGCTAGCCTGGTTCCCTAGCTCGAAGTAGGATTGACGGGTAAAGAATAATTTGCGTTTTGACTTGGTGTCCGCATGTTGAACATATAACCTCTGAGAAGCAAGCCACTCAGCCCTGTTACCACTAGTTTGACTAGATATATAGGCAGCCTCCGAGTCTTTCAGCCGCTGCTCTATCTCATCATCTTCCCTCGCCGTCACCCTTTTAATGTAGGAAATTGTGGAGGACAAACACCCCCTCAAATAGGCTTTTAGAGTATCCCAGAACAAGCCAAGATTTTGGGGTTCCGGGTGAGTTGAATTAAAACAATTCAGCTGGTCAACCGTTCTATCATTAGAGTCCATTAATTTTAACCAAAAGGGGTTCAACTTCCAGGGCATATTATTATATGATTGGCCATATTTAAGTTTGAGGATAACCGGACTGTGGTCCGAAATCCCTCTACTGCCATGCTCAACACCATCCACCCACAGTGCCAAATTACTAGAACCGAATATGTAATCTATGCGAGATAAAGATTGCCTAGTGGATGAGTGGCAGGTATATCCTTTAGTCTCTGGGTGATGCACTCTCCACAAATCCAGCCATCCACTACCATCCATAAACAACGCCAGTTGGGAGGGGGGCCAAGACCGGGGATCCCCAATTGTCGCGTCATCTAATCTCAATCTGTCCAGGGACCCATCCATGACTAGGTTAAAATCTCCCATACAAATAACACTAGCATCAGGATAATTTAAGGAGAAACCCAATGCCATACGAAGGATCGAAGTACCAGCGGGGGCAGGGGGATTATAGATACATAATATCACATATTCTCGCGAGTTGACAAATGCATGCACAAAGACAAAGCGACCCTCCGGATCCCGCCGTGCCTCCCTGGCCTCCCATCTAACATCTCTATGTATTAACAGAGACACCCCTCTCGAGTAGCTGGTGTGGAATGCGTGAAGAGACCACTGCACCCACGGTTTTTTTGTATATCGAGCTGTGTCTCTAGTCAGATGTGTCTCCACCAGTGCCACAATGTGTGGGCGATACCGTCTAATCTGCGAGAATACTTTAATTTTCTTCCGGGGGGTTTTGATACCTCGTATATTCCAGGTCATAAATATGATCTCAGATCCCATATTGATACTTAAAAGAAAGGAAGATGTGAAGTAGTACTCGGGTCCGGTTCAGAGGCACCAAACAAGGCTTAAAAATAGTGTTAGCGGCAACCATACACATTGAACAATCAAAACTAATACAAAAAACAACAACCCAACATAATGTAACTTTAACAGTAGAGAAGTACAATCCTGCACTCCTGTGATCAAATAGAAAAGGGGATACCCTCACTGACTCCAGCGTCCGGTATTATTAATAAGCTCAGCACCCACACGGAGAGCTCCTTTTTCCCCCATATTGCCATTGGACAGAAGAAGCCGATTAGGAGTCATTTACAGTGGACACCTTGTAGGACCGCAACCATTCAGTGACCTCCGCCGGGTCCGTAAAGAATAAGGAGGAGCCATCATGGACAATACGTAGTCGAGCAGGATAAAGCATGGCGTAGATAATATTTTTATCCCGTAGTTGTTTCTTAATTTCCATAAATCGCGCCCGCTGCTTCTGAAGCTCCATTGAGAAATCCGGGAAAATTGATATGGTAGCATTGTTGAATTTAATAGGACCCTTCTGTCGCGCCAAGCGGAGAATAGCATCCCTATCCCTGCAGTTGAGAAGGCGCGCCAAAAAAGGTCTAGGCGGAGTTCCAGGGGGGAGAGGTCTCGCTGGGACCCTATGGGCCCTCTCCACCGAGAATGTTGAGGAGAATCCATTTCCCAGAGAGGTTTTAAGCCAGTCTTCCAAAAATTGTTCAGGTTGCTGACCCTCCGAGCGCTCTGGCAGGCCAATAATTCGAATGTTATTGCGGCGCAGCCTATTCTCCAGGTCATCTGCCTTTTGTTTCCAGGCGTTTATGGAACCGGCGACCCTTTTCAGAGTAGTCTCCATAGGGGTGATAGTATCCTCCACATGGGACACTCGTGTTTCAACCTCTGAAATACGTCCTCTCATGGCCTGCATATCATGCCGCAGACGACCCACTTCAGTGTGCACGTCCTCTATCTTTTCAGTAAGGGACGATCTAGTGAGGGATATAGCCTGCATTAATTGCTCAGATGCTTGCTTAAGGGTCAGTTCCTCTTCTTGCTCTCCCTCCTCAGTATCATCGGAGAGGCGATTTTTACGCTGGGCCGGCGTAGAATTATTCCTGAGAGTACGTACATTATCAGGGGGATCCTCCCTGGAGTATTTCCTCAATTTCTCAGCAGCCCCTGCCCCTTTGGAGTGATACATGGTGGGCAGCAGAAGGAGCCACACAAGTCAGCGGGCACAGGATATAGGGCTGTTTTTTTTGGAGAAAAAAGGGCCACAAAACAAGCAGCTGGCGTAAGGAGAGTTGTAAAAAGTATTAAATGTAGCCTGAGGTGTTATATATCAGGACAGGCCCACAGCCACCACAGGAGGACCAGCAGGGAGGGGGTTAATCCCTCCAAAGTTATGGCGCCAATAAAAGAGATGTCTATCTGGCAGGGGGGGCGTGGGGCCCAATCTTTCAGGGCACACACACCACGTCGCCCCTGTATATCCCGGGTTATCTGTTCACCTCTTGAGCAGCACCGTTAAAGTAATGAAGAGCGCCTCTCCCCTCACTGTCAGGGAGTGCGCACTGGTAATGGCCGCCGTCCCCTGCAGCCACTGCCGCCCGTCCCGGAGCTCTCAGCCCCTGCACTCCTATGCCACACAGCGTTCACCGCCGAAGAGCGCAGCCCCACCGAGTCCACCAGAAGAGAAGCCGGGTGTCAGAAGAGGCCAGTGCCGCGTCTTGTCCCGCCGGAGCGCGTGCTCCAAGATGGCCGCCGCCGCACAGGTACCCTCCGTCCGCCCAGACCACTCACGGATTCCAAGTCCCGGGTCCTTACTGCAGCCTTTTGGGGAGGTCACCTGACTCCCGGGGGTCCCAGGCGCCAGTGCCAGCCGATACCGCTGGCAAATAAGGGGTCTTAATGGCAGGATATTATCAGGATGGTCGGAGCTCTCACGAGGCACGTCTTCCCTCCTCCGTTACATAGCCACGCCCCCCCCATGATGAATTTTTGAGTTCTTGATGTTGCAGATTTTCTGCAGCATCTCTGCAGCTATTGGCTAAATGTTTACTTGCTTTTTTTTCATTGCATTTTTGACAGTGCATATATATTTTTTACCTCTTTTTGAAATGTCATGTTTTAAATAAAGCTGCTTTGTTCTTGATGTTTCTTGGTATTTGGCTTTATCAAAACTTTTATACATTCATGTGCTGCTTTAAATGCGGGTTTAGTCCTTTTCCAGTGCGGAAAAGGACCATGTGTTTTTACCTACAGATTTTCCACATCCAGTGCAATTTCGTGGGGAAAATTCACATATAAAATAGCGTATCTGAGAAAAATTGCCATATTTTGCATTTGAAATGTGCACCTGCATGTCAGTTTATGCTGCATTGTAGAAAAATCGCAGTGGCTATGAGATTGCTATAAACACCATGCACTCTGCTTCTACTGTAAGGTGCTGTCGTGTGTGTTTTTTTTTTTTTTTTTTTTTTGTAAGCATACTACCCAGGCCCATAACCTCAATAAGGGGGAGGGCAACACTTCAAAACATGAAATATCATGCAACATGTAAGTAGCACTGAGATCAATAGGCGTTCAAATAAGATAAAAATTTAACTCTTTGTTTATAGCCGATCAGAATCGTACACAAATGTAAAACATGAAAAGGATAAAAAAATGCCTCAAACAAAACACAAGGGAGGCAGCTGCAGTGTCCAGCATTAGATTATCATAATTATGAATGTTCTAGAATTATTATTTAATTAAGCCTGTAAGTGCATATAAAGGTACCGTCACACATAACGATATCGTTAAGGATATCGTTGCTTTTTGTGACGTAGCAACGATATCGTTAAGGAAATCGTTATGTGTGACAGCGACCAACTATCAGGCCCCTGCTGGGAGATCGTTGGTCGCTGAGGAAAGTCCAGCACTTTATTTCGTCGCTGGATCTCCCACTGACATCGCTGGATCGGTGTGTGTGTGACGCCGATTCAGCGATGTCTTCACTGGTAACCAGGGTAAACATCGGGTTACTAAGCGCAGGGCCGCGCTTAGTAACCCGATGTTTACCCTGGTTACCAGCGTAAACGTTAAAAAAACAAACACTACATACTTACCTTCAGCTGTCTGTCCCCGGTGCTGTGCTTCTCTGCACTCCTCCTGCACCGGGTGTCAGCGCCGGCCAGCCGGAAAGCACAGTGGTGACGTCACCGCTCTGCTTTCCGGCTGACCGGCGCTGACAGTGCAGAGGAAAGCAGAGCGCCGGAGGACAGACAGCGGAAGGTAAGTATGTAGTGTTTGTTTTTTTAACGTTTACGCTGGTAACCTTGGTAAACATCGGGTTTCTAAGCGCGGCCCTGCGCTTAGTAACCCGATGTTTACCCTGGTTACCGGGGACCTTGGGATCGTTGGTCGCTGGAGAGCTGTCTATGTGACAGCTCTCCAGCGACCAAACGGCGACGCTGCAGCGATCGGGATCGTTGTCGGTATCGCTGCAGTGTCGCTGAGTGTGAAGGTATCTTAAGTCTCTGTGGTGGCAAGTCTGTGACTGCACCTCTGCACAAGAATGCAATTACCTCCAGATACCAGAATTAGTAAACTGAAACCCTCAAAATGTTTGAGGAATATTTTAAGACATGATGTCTTAATTGGTGTTTAGAGAGAAAATGCAATCTATACACAGTGGCTGTTGGAATAAAGCAGACCAGGGTACCGATAAACAATCTCTATGTAGGCAAGTAGAATTGCAATAAATAAATCCCCCTCATGTGCTATCAGCCTAGAGAACTATATGGCAGAAGGACACAGCATGCCCAGACACATATGATACACTTGTCACTGTAGGGCTCCTTTCACACTAGCGTCGGAATCTCCCCGTCGCAATGCGTCGGGGAGAGATTCTGACGCTAGCCTTTGCTGCATTGCACAATGGGTGCAGCGGATGCATTTTTCCGGCGCATCCGCTGCCCCATTGTAAGGTGCTGGGAGGTGGGGGCGGAGTTCCGGCCACGCATGTGCGGTCGGAAAAAGCGGTCCGTCAGGAGAAAAAAACGTTACATGTAGCGTTTTTTTTTCTCCCGACGGTCCGCAAAAGCACAACGCATCCGTTGCTCGACGGATGCGACGTGTGGCAATCTGTCGCAAATGCGTCGTCAATGCAAGTCTATGGAGAAAAAACGCATCCTGCAAGCACTTTTGCAGGATGCGTTTTTTCTGCAAAACGACGCATTGTGACGGATTGCAGAAAACGCTAGTGTGAAAGTAGCCTTAGTAAGGCATAATAAACTGCAAAATATATGTGTGTACCTGTAAAAATCGCTGGTGACAAGTAAATGCTGGCTGCATGCTATCTCTCCTAAACCCCGACGCTCGTTTCGCTGGTGCTTTTTTCCTGGGGGACCATGTGTTTTACCTACAGATTTCCCACATCCAGTGACACTTCATGGGGAAAATCCCCGTATAAAACAGCGTACCTGAGAAAAATTGTAATAATTTGCGTTTGAAATGTGCGCCTGCAGGTCAGTTTATGCTGCATTAAAGAAAAATCACAGTGGTCATGATATTGCTATAAATTCCATACGCTTTGCTGCAACTGTAAGATGCTGCATTTTTTTTCTTTGCACAGTAAAAATGTGCAGCCTCAAAACTCAACTCAACCGAATGCTGTGGGTGATCAGTGTATACCTTTAAAATAGACCTTATACTTTTGTCCGGTTCATATCGAGTGTAGTATATGCAGCTGTTGCTAGCAATGTTGTATGAATACAAGATTGGAGACCGTGATAAATGTGTATTTTGTGCTTGCATAAATATGTAGGACTGCAAGTATTCCTACTAAATAGAATCCACTGACGGTTGTGAGAGAAAATACAGTAATCTTTCTTGTTGCTAAAACTTTTGCTTCTCAACAGGTTTGCAAAGTTGCTTACCTAAATGGCAGTGGCCTTTACCAGCATTACAAAGATGAAGAGCATAAAAAGGTAATGTGTGTGTGGAATCAACAATGGGAAACCTGCAACTTTTCCTTTTTACTGTTACTTTTGTCATGTAGTTTCTATTTGTTTTATGGGACATACTCTTCAACAAGCATCACAAATCAAACGTGATGAAATGAAGAGGTACTTTTTAACCCTGCTTGCTATAGTTTGAGCTCCAACACACCGACATTTTCTATGTACGATCTTGTATATCTCTTTACTTTCCACATTAAAGGGAACCTGTCCGGTTCCCCATGCCCTCCAACCTTGCAGAATTCCTATATGCATTACTAAATCCCTTGCCTAACCAGCCCTTTATAATTAGTCACTCAAATCTGTTTAAAAAAGTATTTAAGCCCTGTTTTTCTTATGCTGATTGGGCCTTTGATTAGTGATTAGTCAATGGGGTGTTTCCCCAGACTAGTCGACCCTCTTTACATGTTATCACGCCCAGTGGGTGTGATAATATAATTTGCAAGAGCCAGTGTCCTTGCCAGCTCTCTGCAAATCTTGCCCATTGCTCTGTTTGGCAGTGTCATTGCCCTTCTGAAGCTGGGTTTGCATTTCCTGGCTTCAGAGGTGCATTGTGCAGAAGATGGAGGGGAGCGGTCTTCACTTCCAGACATGTGCAGTGCACCTTTGAAGCTGGAAGGTGTACACCTGGCGCAATGAAGTGCCCGAAGCAAGCTGCACGCATGTAGTCATATTTACGTGGATACAGACAATGGAGAAGATGGAAATATTAAGTTCTCTGTCTCCTCTGCACCTGTGCTGCGCTGTAATGCGAGAGAATTTCATCACCGTAAACACACTCAGCAGCTCTGTTAAAGTTTGAGCCATGTGTCAAGTACTTAATTGAGGCGATTCTATCGAGTGAGAAAATCATTGGTCGTGTGACAAAACGGAAACTTAATTTAAAAACGAAGCAGCCACCGGGGACCATGCTGCTTTTAACCCCTTCATGACCTGACATGTGCCCCTAACAGCTGCAGGTGGGATCGTGATCCACCCGCAGATTTTAAAATGTTAAATGCCACTGTCTATCGAACAGAGGCATTTAGCATGATTGCATTGGAAGTGCATCACAAACCTCACTCGTCGGTGCCCGTATTACATGACTGCAGGTTGCCGACGGGTTGGCATGATAACCTGGGGTCTGCAGGAGATCCTTGTTTTCTTTATCGCTTCATTGTTGGACACAGGTAACCATGGGTGTATGCTGCTGTTGCTAGGAGGCTGACACTATGCAAATAAAGAAAGATAACTCCTCCCCGGCAGTATACACCCTCCGACAGGCACCAGGCAACTCAGTTTTTGCTTAGTGTCTGTAGGAGGCGGACCAGGATCTAACACCAGATCCGCTTTATCTTTCCTTTGCAGGGATTTGGTGTGTTATTAAATTTTCACTTTCTTTTTCAGATTCTCTTCTCTGGGTAACAGGGTGCCGTTTTCTCACCCTGTTTTCCCCACGTTATGCGGCCGAGAGAGCAGTGTGGTATCACCCACATCGCAAACTCTCGGACCCGCTGTGCAGGACTTTGTCCCCTGTCACCCCTATGGGTGTTTCAGGGTGACTCTTTCGGTGGCCAGTCCTCGCTCTGTCGCCTCCTCATCCCTCGCCTCAGAGAGGGCTGAGTGGAAGACGGTGGTCACCCTCGGTGACCTCCCCCTTTTTGTTTTTAAGGGGTTGACGCCGTCTTCGGCGCCGCGGAATGGCGTGGGAAGGAGGATCCCCTCTTCCAGGACCCTTCCTACCCTCCAAGGGCTCCTGACTTGATCCTCGGCTAGAGGGACTTCAATCAGGTACAGAGACTTAAGCCCCCCCCTGTCTGTCAGCCAGCCGCCTATCACTTCCGCAGTGTTTCCCCGAGCAGCGCTCGCCGCAGTACAGTTTCCCTACCCTAGCCATCGGACTGTCCTTTATATAAATTTCGCGCTGGTTTGCTTCAGCCCGCACTTCTCTGCCTCTTTCCCGGCAGACTTAGTTCCGGTAGGCCACACCCCTTCTTCGGCTCACTTAGTCCGTATCTTCTCAGCGCTGGGCACTCCTCCTCCGGAGCCCAGTGCTGCCATTGGACGTGCTCGGGCAGGCCACGCCCCTTTAAGCCTCCATCCTATCAGGCTGTCGGTTTCACTTACGGTGACCACGCCCCCTTTACTGGCGCGCTCTATGCACGCGCCTGTTATAGCAGCCCGCACTTCTCTGGCTGGATATCTCCATCGCATCATGTGGCCACGAGGACTTCTTCTACGCGGGTGACACAGTTTCCTGCACTGCGCTGATCACCCGATGTCTGGTAGGCTTTGCTATACTCCTCCCCCCGGCCTGTACTTCCCTAAGCAGCATCGCCTGCTGGCATCCTGCTTCAGTATCATTCACTCTCTACCTCTGCCCAACCCCTCTATATTCCCACGGTGATTCACTACTCTTGTGCCCGCTGTAAGAAAAAGTGGGCTTCAGGCCAGCCGTCTCCTTTCTGTACGTCCTGCAGTCCTTTCATCATGTCCTTCCCTCAGGATGCCCCTAATGCTCGGGATGAGTGCAATCCCCCTCCCCTGGAGTGGGCTGTTGCGATGTCTGTCTGTGACTTGACTAAAGTGTCTCAGTCCCTGGTTCAGGTCCTTGAACGTATTCCGCTTCTGACTACTTCCACCAGTGCCACGAACGTTTCACACGGCAATTCGCTTGCACCTGACAAGACCCTCACAGGGGCAGACTTGAGAAAAGATCCAGAAAGAGGATTCTGTCCAGATCTTCATCCAGTTCAACACTTCGTCAGCCGGAATACCCCTCTCTACCCGTACAGCACCCCCCCACCCCCCCCACCCTCCTCCTCGCATCCGGACGTCGGGCCAGATGTAACATCTCAGTCGGAGTCTGACTCTGATGCAGATCAGACTTCTGCGACGCAGGATATGGTTGATAGCCTTATCTCGGCCATTATTCAAACACTTGAGCTTAAGGAGGAAGAGGCAGCCTTTCGGGACATCTTCGTTTCTTTCAAATGGATGAAGCGTCCCTCTAGAGTTTTTCCCAATCACAAGGAGTTTGACAACACTACGTCTAGACACTGGGAACATCCCAGAAAACGCTTTCCGGGAAGGAAACGTCTGGACATTTGATACCCTTTTGATTCAGACCTTGTTAACAAATGGTCCGAATCAGCTAAGGTAGATCCGCCTGTGTCTAGATTATCCTCACAGACAGTGTTGTCCATTCCTGACGCGGCGTCTCTAAAGGACCCCACTGACAGGCAAATTGAGGCATTAACCAAATCTGCATTTGAAGCTTCTGGCGTCTGTCCCAATATCGCCTCTTTTTGGGTGGCGAAAGCGGTGTCTGTCTGGGCCAAGACCCAGCGCAGAGGCATTGTAGCTTTGGCTCCTGCAGAGTGTTGAGGGAGGATCTAAAGTGATCCTTCACGGTTGACTCAGTGATTTCCAAATTAATCTAAAGGGCGTTGCCGGTAACTGAAAATGACCAGACGGAGACTCATGCCTCTGTGTGGGGGATCGAGCAGATCTCTGGGCCCCCGTTTATTGTGTATGAGTTTTCATAGTCATAGAAATTATACTTCAACCAATCAGCATAAGAATACGTTCACAATTCTTAACCTATAAGAATGCAGGAAAAACTTAACCCATGAGGATACAGGAAAAATGGAAACTACAGATATGGTCATGTCTTTTTGGCATAGAAAAACATATTAACAGATGCCTCAGTCTTGTATAGTGATACACCCACGAGTCTCTTATCTGGCTCACTCGAGTTAGAATACTCAAGGTCTTTATACCAATTATGAACCATAGACTAGCTGAATAACAAAATGTTATCTTCGTGAGAAACAGGACAGAGTTATTTCATAGCAGCTGTAACCTTCTATATAATTAAATAACAGAATTTATCTTTAACCAACAACAAAATGGAGTCAAAGCACAAAATGGAGAATCTTTCATAATTTGTTCCTTCACAAGAGGAGCTAGTGGATGTAGCGGATCAGATTTCCCTTGCAGGGAAATACCTCTTCAATGCCTCCCTGGATGCGGCGGCTTGCTCCGCAAGGGCAAACAGCAACATCGTCGCCATTCGCCAAGTTCTTTGGCTGAAGGCATGGAATGCAGATCCCGCTTCTAAAAAATCCCTCACTGGTCTGCCTTTCCAAGGATCCAGGCTCTTTGGCACACAGCTAGACCAAATGATTTCAGATGCCACTGGTGGTAAGAGCACTTCTCTACCGCAATCTAAGCCTAGGCGTCCCTTCAATAGAAAGGGATCCCAGTCCTTTCGCCCCTTTCGGTCCTTCACCTCCTCAGGTAGTGCCTCTCAGCAAGACCGGTCTTCCACTCAAGGGGAACAAAGGAAGCCTTCGTTCAGGCCTACCCCTCACTGGAGAGCTAAAAGCCGCTCCTCTAAATTTTCCAATTTCTCGCGGCCACAGATTTTCTTCCAAATGACGGGTCACCCCACCTGGAAATTTTTTCAGGGTGGGAGGCAGGCTTCTTTTGTTCAGAGGCTTGGCTATCGGTGGTCGACTATGCCTGGGTAAAAAAGATCGTGTCATCGGACTACAAAATAGAATTTTCTTCGCCCCCCAGGAAGGCGTTTCTTTCTCTCTCGTCCACCCAAGCAGCCCTCCCATGCCCCAAGGCTTCTTCTAGCCGTCGCTTCTCTCCTTGACTCAGGGGTAGTCGTCCCAGTTCCTTAACACGAGTGGTTTTCGGGGTTCTACTCAAACCTGTTCGTAGTTTCAAAAAAAGACGTCTCTCTCCGCCCAATTTTGGATCTCAAGCAGTTGAACTGCCACCTCCGGATTCGGCACTTCAAGACGTAGTCTCTGTGCTCGGTGATCACTTCCATGGAACCGGGAGAATTTCTGTGTTCTGTGGACATTCAGGATGCGTACTTGCACATTCCGATTTGTGTACAGCATCAAAGGTTCCTTAGTTTCGCGATCCAAGAGCAACATTATCAATTTACAGCTCTTCCGTTTGGCCTGGCGTCCGCTCCCAGGGTCTTATCGAAGGTAATGGCGGCTTTCATGGCCATCCTTCAATCGAAGGGGATCCTCGTAATTTCCTATCTCGACGACCTTCTGGACAAAGGTCCGTCTCGCCGGGACTGCGGCCAGAGTCTCCAGATCACTCTGGACACCCTAATCCGCCTTGGTTGGATAATCCACAAACAGAAGTCTACCTTGATTCCAACCCAACGTCTCAAATTCCTGGGCATGGAATTAGGCACCATTCAGGCCCAGGTCTTTGTCCCAAAGGCTTCGGCAGGGCATCAAAGCCCTAAAGCGCTCTGCGACTCGGCATGAGGGTTCTAGGGAAGATGGTAGCTTCCATGGAAGCTGTCCCTTATGTTCAGTTCCACTCTCACCCTCTCCAGCTGGCCTTTCTGTCGGCTTGGAACAGGAGTTCTTTCCCTAGTTCGCCTCCTTCTCAATGTGAAGCAGTCTCTCACTTGGTGGACGCTATCCACCTCCATTCTGCGCGGGAGGTTGTTTCTCCCCCTCCGCTGTCAGGTCATCACCACAAACGCCAGTCTCCAGGGGTGGGGTGCGGTCTTTCTCCATCTCATGGCCACTGGAATGCTCAGGAGACTCGTCTCCTGATCAATCTCTTGGAGATTAGGACTATCTTCCTGGCACTCCTCCGCTGGCAGTCCCTCCTCATGGGAAAACCGGTCCACATTCAGTCAGACAACGCCACAGCTGTGGCTTACATAAACCATCAGGGAGGGACTCGCAGCAAGCAGGTCATGAGGGAGGTGGCAAAGATTCTATGGTGGGCGGAGAACCACATCCCCTCCATCTCAGCCATCCACATCACAGGGGTGGACAATTGTGAAGCAGACTTCCTCAGCCGTCAGGGGCTCATGTCAGGCGAGTGGGCTCTTCTTCCCTCAGTTTTCAACCAAATTTGCCGACAGTTGGGGCGTTCCGGACGTCGACCTAATGACCTCCCGAGCAAACCACAAGGATCCTCAGTAGGTATCCAGGTCTCTGGATCCGATGGCTGTCGGCTGCGACGCCCTCATGATCTCGTGGGCCCAGTTTTCAGATGCATTCTGTTCCCACCTCTTCCCTTGCTCCAAAGGGTCGTAACAAAGACAGAGGGGGTTCTTGTTCTTAGTAGCTCCAGATTGGCCTCGCAGAGCATGGTATGCGGAGCTAGTGAACATGCTATTGGACGTCCCCTGGAGACTTCCAGACCGTCCGGATCTTCTATCGCAAGGACCCCTCTTCCACCCGAATTCTCGGTCTCTGAATTTAATGGTATGGCCGTTGAGGCTGCGGTCCTGAAGAATGCAGGTTTTTCCCAAAGCGTCATACAGACCACAATAAAGGCTAGGAAACCGGCATCTTCCCGTATCTACCATAGATGTTGGAAGGCTTTTTTCCGATGGTGCGATGACAAGTCTGTTCCCTATGGTTTTTTTCCTCTCCTTCAATTCTTGGCTTCCTTCAATCGGGTCTCGATTCGGGCCTCTCCCTGAGCACCTTAAAGGGTCAGGTTTCTGCTCTGTTCTTTCAAAGAGACCTGGCCTCCCTTCCCAGGTGAGGACCTTTCTTCAGGGGGTCGCTCATATAGCACCTCCTTACCATCCTCCAATTGATCCTTGGGATTTCAACCTCTTACTCGGCACCCTCCAATGTGCGCCCTTTGAACCTATTCGGGACCTTTCATTCTCCCTTCTTTCCTGGAAAGTGGCTTTCTTGGTCGCCAACACCTCGATTAGGAGAGTTTGAGTTGGCGGCGTCCTGTCATTCTCCCTTCCTGATTTTACACCAGGACAAAGTGGTCCTTCGACCTGTTCCTTCCTTTCTACCAAAGGTAGTTTTGTCCTTCCTTCTTTGTGCCCTTCTGCAGTTCATCCTTTGGAGAAATCTCTCCACAAACTGGATTTGGTCAGGGCTATCCGAGTTTCTTTCCAGAACTGCTCCTTTTTTGTCAGTACGATCCTCTGTTTGTCGTCTCGGAAGGTCGTCGGAAGGGGCTCCCCGCCTCTAATTCCACAATTACTCGTTGGATCCATTCGGCGGTTCTGGAGGCATACAGTGTTAAAAACAAACAGCCTCCCCCGGGGGTGAGGACTCACTCTACCCAGGCTGTGGGAACTTCCTGGGCAGTTCGTCACCAAGCTTCGGCCTCGCAGGTTTGCAATGCCGCAACATGGTCGTCTATGGTCTCCAGTTCTTCTGCGGACGCAGGCCTGGGTAGGAAGATACTGCAGGCGGCGGTTTCTCACCGGCCGACCTAAGTCTCTCTGCATATTATCCCGCCCTTGGGACTGCTTTGGGACGTCCCATGGTTACCTGTGTCCCCCAATGAAGCGAGAGAGGGATTTTGGTTCTTACCGTAAAATCTTTATTGGAGCCTTCATTCGGGGACACAGCACCCTCCCTTTATGTTGTACCATGTTGGCCAACGTGCCGTTGTTTTGGGTTGGTACATAGGTTGTTTGTTTATACTTGCTCCTACTACTGCTTTTGCACCAACTGAGTTGCCTGGTGCCTGTCGGAGGGTGTATAGTGAAGGGGAGGAGCTATCTATCTTTATTTGCATAGTGTCAGCCTCCTAGCGACAGCAGCATACACCCATGGTTACCTGTGTCCCCCAATCAAGGCTCCAAGAAAGAGATATTACGGTAAGAACCAAAAATCCCTCTTTTGTCATTGCCAGATTTCTATGAGAGCTGCACTGTGGCTGGTGCTCATAGCAGATGATCATTTTAGCTACACATGGCAGGGCTCCATCCCTGCTATGTGTAGCACAGGCGATCGGATAATCACAGCTTCCCATGGAGACTATTAATGCAAGTGAAAAGTGTTTATTTTCTTTTTAAATATTTAAAAAAAAAAATTCAAACCACTCCACCCCCCCCCCCCCATTCGCCATATTCAAAATAAAACAATGAAAAAAACAAAGGTGCACATATTTGGTGCTGCCGCATTCAAAAACACCCGATCTATCAGAATATAAAATGAGTTTTATCAGATCGGTAAATGGTGTAAAAAGAAAGACGCCAGAATTAAGGTTTTCTGGTCGCTGCAACATTGCCATAAAATGCAATAACAGGCAGACAAAACGTTATCTACTCTAAAATGGTATCAATAAAAGCATCACCTCAGCATGCCAAACATCATAAGCCATCACCCAGCCTTAGATCCTGAAAAATTGAGATTCTAATGAGTCTTGGAAAATAACTATATATTTTTTTTTTTTTTGCGAACTTTATTTTTCAACCACTTAAATAAATAAAACAAAACTTATACATTTGTAGTGTCTGTGAACTCGTAATGCCCTGGAGAATCATAACGGCAGGTCAGTTTTAGCATTTAGTGAAAATAGATATAGATAGATATAAAAATGGGAACAGCACAATGCTCACCGATGGGTGCCAAGCCTCCTGGGTAAGACTGTCCACTCATCCACCCAAGTAATATGCCAAAAAAGAAGAAAAGAAGGCAGCACTCCAATTCTTGAAAAGGTGAAAAACCGTGAAGCTTATTCAGACCCACATCTCTGTGCAACGTTTCGGCTCACACTGAGCCTTCCTCAAGTACATTAAAGCGGCAATATTGAAGGGAATGTGGAGATAAATATACCTATTAGAGCACTTTAGCACAATGCACCCTATATGTTAGAGGTACACATGGAGCGATTTTTATCGAAATATGAAGTAATCCTAATATGTTCACTGTAAACACGTGTATGGCTATTGAATATGTAAATAATTGTGGGCTATATGTATAAAAGGACACAATTTGTTACCACCCACTGCTTGAGGAAGGCTCAGTGTGAGCCGAAGAAAACAAAAAAAACAAACAAGCCCCCTCACTTGGCCATATTGATGGAAAAAAATAAAAAAGTTATGGCTCTGGGCAGAAAATGGAAAATCCAAAGGTCATGAATGGTTAAAGTATCCCACCCTCCCCCTCTGAAATGCTGCATGTGATCATACAGCCGGTGCCTGATACATGCTGCCTGTGGATTGGTTAGCACGTGTCTGTTGTCAGGTTCCCTTTAATGCACCAATTGTACACATCACTGCTGGTGCTATCACATTTCATTTATTGCATTTATTAATGCTCTCTTTTATTTCCGGTGTGCACTGACCTTTGAAGATGGAAGATGCTTACTATGGTAAGTAAAAACTATTTAAAGATCTGAAAAAAACGATAAATATACATTTTTGGACAGAGTTTTGCAGTACTCAAGGGTGTGAATCATTGCCTCTGAAATAATGAGCTTGGTAAACAAGTTTAAAAAAAAAAAAAAGTTCCTAGTACAGGATGGAGAATTGCTGGTAGCCTTTCTTTTATTGAGGAAAGATTTGCACATTTAAAGTGCTCTGTTGGACCGGTTGTATCCATCGGTTGTGGAGGAGTATGCAGGCTATTCTGTATGACCCAAAGACTACAGTGTACTGTATGGAGCTCTTTTCAACGTTCGTAACTGTTCTCCTCCCATGTGTCTTATATCATACCGCTACAAGAGATGATTCTTCTATACCGGAGTAGTAACGCTGTAGAGAATCTAGTAGGAGAAAGCTAGCCACTTTAATACACCCTAATCATCAAAACCTCGGACAAAACTTATTTTACTACTTGCTATGTGTGAAAATAATTGCTACATTCTTGATGTATTCCTACAAGATCAAAATGACCACTTTTTTTTTTTTTTTTTTTTTTGTTTGTTTAAAGAGGTTGCCCACTACTCAGTCCAACCCTTTTCATCCATTCTGTTCCCCCATTGTAAAATAACTATATTCCCCACAGGTACACACGCTGTTCCAGCGTGTTGGCAATGGGGCTTGAATGATTCGAGACCTACAGCCAATCATTGGCTGCTTCACTCTCCCCTCCTTCAGACAAATCAGACATCTTTAGGTAGTGCTTTATCAGGAGGGGAGATCGAAGTGGCGACTGGCTGCAAGTCTCTTATGACATATATTAATATTACACAAGACCCAGGAGAGACCCATTAGAATGTAGCCTGCATCGAAGTCAAGTAGAGCTGTTATTTCATAGGGGAAGGAGGATGTAATCATTTTGGTAGTGGTGTTTTTTTTTTTTGTTTGTTTTTTTTAATTTTAAGATAGCGTAAAATATACTGTCTTTTTATTTCAAAATATACTTTTGCGTGTGCTAAACAATTTGTGATGCCTTTAATAAACTGTAATGTTAATTACTGTGTTTTAGGCCAGAAGTATGGAAAATATTCTTACTGCAGCTTGCAAGATTATATTTCATGCCTGTCACGAACGGAGCCACTCATTGGTAAGTTAACTTAATATCCATTTCCTTCTTTATTATTGAAAAAAAATTGTATGTATGTGTTATATCATCTACTATATAATTGTCTAAGGGTCACTTCCGTCTTTCTGTCTGTCCTTCTGTCTGTCATGGATATTCATTGGTCACGGCCTCTGTCAAGGAAATCCAAGTTGCTGATTGGTCGCGGCAAAACAGCCATGACCAATCAGCGACGGGCACAGTCCGGAAGAAAATGGCCGCTCCTAACTCCCCGCAGTCACTGCCCGGCGCCCGCATGCTCCCCTCCGGCCACCGCTAACACAGGCTTAATGCCGGCGGTAACAGACCGCATTATGCCGCGGGTAACGCACTCCGTTACCACCGGTATTAACCCTGTGTGTCCCCAACCTTTTACTATTGATGCTGCCTATGCGGCATCAATAGTAAAAAAAAAAAAAAAAGTCATGTTAAAAATAATAAAAAAAAAAACAAAAAACCTGCTATACTCACCCTCCATTGTCCGCTGAGCCGCGCGCGGCCTCTGCCATCTTCCGTTCCCATAGATGCATTGCGAAATTACCCAGAATACTTAGCGGTCTCGCGAGACCGCTAAGTCATCTGGGTAATTTTGCAATGTATCCTGGGAACGGAAGATGACGGCAGCCGTGCACGTATCGCCGGAGCTTCGGTGGATCCCGCCGGAGGGTGAGTATATATTTTTTATTTTAATTTTTTTTAACAGGGATATGGTGCCCACACTGCTGTATACTACGTGGACTGTTACATACCGTGTGGCTCTGTGCTGTATATTACATAGGCAGTGTTATACTATGTGGGCTGTGTGATATACTCCGTGGGCTGTGCTATATATTACATGGCCACTGTTATGTACTACGTGAGCTGTGCTATATACTGCGTGGCTGGGCAATATACTGCGTGGCTGGGCAATATACTGCGTGGCTGGGCAATATACTGCGTGGCTGGGCAATATACTGCGTGGCTGGGCAATATACTGCGTGGCTGGGCAATATACTGCGTGGCTGGGCAATATACTGCGTGGCTGGGCAATATACTGCGTGGACTGTGCAATATACTACGTGGACATACATACTCTAGAATACTCGATGTGTTAGAATCGGGCCACCATCTAGTATGTATGTGTATATAAATTTATTTTTATTACTCCCCAATTTAGGGTGCACCTTATGATCTGTGGAGTCTTAGACTGCAAGATGAGATAACTGATTACTGTTTAACTGGTGCAGCACTTCTAAATTACATAAGATACATATAATGTATGTGTTTTAACCGTTTTTGCACTGTTTGACTTCATGTTGATTTTTGAAGAGGTCTAGGATTAATCCAGATACACTGAAAAATTAGATATGGTAACTCGCAAAGATGTCTGCTTTGGACAGTAAGCTTTTTTTTTTTTTTCGTTGTAAATTTTCGTAATTTGACAGTGTCCTATCGCTGATATCCTTCGTGATAATTTTTTAATCAACAGAGAGACCTGAAAGCAAGCTCAGCTTGTTTGCAGCTCTGTACTCCAGGTGAAAATCATAGATTAAGGACTTGCTTTATTACCGTATATACTCGAGTATAAGCCGAGGCACCTAATTTTGCCACGGAAAACTGGGTAAGCTTATTGACTCAAGTATAAGCCGGATATGTGTGGCTCCCCCCATCACCCTCCTGGTATGTGTGGCTCCCGCCGTCGCTGTCCTGGTATGTGTGGCTCCCCCTCCCGTCCTTGTATGCATGCTTCCTATTACAAAAAAAAGACAAACATCCTACTCACCCTCCAGCGTGCCCTCGCAGCATCTAGTTGGTGCCGACTTCCAGTTGCTCTTCTGTGCTGAGCGATCATGTGGCACCGCTCATTAAGTTAATGAATATGCACTCCACACCCATGGGAGTGGAGATGTGTGCATATTCATTACCTTAATGAGTGGTACCACGTGATCGCTCAGCACAGGAAGAGTAACTGGTAGCCGGCACAACTAGATGCTGCGAGGGCACGCTGGAGGGTGAGTAGAATGTCTTCTGGAAGTCGGCAGCTGTCGCTGTGCGCGCTGTAAGAGGAATGAATATTAATTTCTCTTTAGCAATGGCACAGGCTTTAGCCGCAGCCGCCGACTCTTGCCTCTGTGACCCGCTGCTCCATCGCTACCCCTCCTTTCTGGGACAATGGCTTGTGTATAAGCCAAGGGGGTGTTTTCAGCACTAAAAAATGTGCTGAAAATCTCGACTTATACACGAGTATTTACAGTAACTGCGGCTTACTTAATATGGTATTCTGAAAATAGCTTTTCTAAACTAAACAACCTCTTTTAAGGTAACCATACACTACTCACATGGCAGATGGATGAGCACATTAGACAAGTCAACAGACTAAGATCTTATTCACCCCATAAATACAAAAAGCCTCCCATGCCGATGCTTGTATGAAGAAAGTCCCTTAGGAAAGATAATACCTGTATGTAAATATATTAACCTGACTCCAGGATTCAAGGATGGCCAGCTGTTGCTTCCCCTTGCCCCAAAGCGAAGTTCGCCACCAGCTTCTTCCAGGGGCATCTTTCTTCATACAAGCATTGGCATGGGAGGCTCTTTTGTCTTTATGGGGTGACTGCTCGCATTTCCTCCTGCAACCTTGTATACCTATAACAACACTTTAACCTTTCATGTAGTCCTGCATTCTCTGAGTTAAAGCTGTGCATAACAATTATACAGCCCATTGGAATGGTATATATGATATTTCGCTGCCCCCTTGTCTGATTAAGGGTAATTTTGGGTTTGAAGTCTGCCTTTGTATGTCTATGTACCATATATATATTTTCCTTAAATACTTGATTCCTGATGTATGATATTTTAGGTGTACAATAGAAATAATTGTTGGAAGGGGGGGTCATAGTACTTTTTTTTTTCCAATTCCCTGTCCATATATTGCTAGATTATCTCTTCATGACATGAGCAGTACTATTACTGCGCATATCGTGTCTCCCCCTTTGATGTGGGCTCCGGCGTTGAGCCCACATGAAAGTCAGCTGTTTTGTACAGCAATAGCTGTTTTGTACAGCAATAGCGGCGGGTGAAATCGCGATTCACCCGCCGCTATTAACCTGTTAAATGCCGCTGTCAAACGCTGACAGCGGCATTTAACGGCCGCGCGGCCGGAAATGAGCGCATCGCCGACCCCCGTCACATGATCGGGGGTCGGTGATGCGTCAGGATGGTAACCATAGAGGTCTTTGAGACCTCTATGGTTACTAATGCCGGCCTGCTGTGAGCGCCCCCCTGTGGTCGGCGCTCATAGCACACCTGCAATTCAGCTACATAGCAGCGATCTGATGTTCGCTGCTATGTAGCTGAGCCGATCGAGTGGTGCCAGCTTCTAGCCTCCCATGGAGGCTATTGAGGCATGGCAAGAGTAAAAAAAAAAAAAGTTTTTAAAAATATGAAAAAAAAAAAAAAAATTTGAAAGTTTAAATAACCCCTGTTTCGCCCCATCCAAAATATAATAAAAAAAAAAAAATCAAACCTACACATATTTGGTATCGCCGCGTTCAGAATCACCCGATCTATCAGTAAAAAAAAAGTATTAACCTGATCGCTAAACAGCGTAGCGAGAAAAAAATTTGAAAAGCCAGAATTACGTTTTTTTTGGTCGCCGCGACATTGCATTCAAATGCAATAACTGGTGATCAAAAGAACATATCTGCACAAGTGTGGTATCATTAAAAACGTCAGCTCGGCACGCAAAAAACAAGCCCTCACATGGCCATATTGACGGAAAAATAAAAAAGTTACGGCTTTGGGAAGGAGGGGAGCGAAAAACGAAAACACAAAAATGAAAAAGGGCCGCTGCATGAAGGGGTTAAATGTCCGAAGATCACATGGAGTCTGAGGTGAGACCTCTACGAATTTCCAAAACTAGTCTTGTAGGCTTTTTGTCACTGATCTTGAGGAGCTTATTTTTCTTACTTGATATTTCTGTACCCTGATTAACGATTGTTTTTCTATGAAGCGTTGCTTAAAATGGTCTCTAAAATTTCAAGTTGCTGAAATCTCTGAGCAAGGTCAAAGTGATACCCTGAATGAAGGGCACCTGCCAATAGATCTGCATCTGAGTTTCTAGATTATCCTCAGCTAAATTTTCTGGTACTAAACTAGATCACTCAAATGTAATGACAAATTTTTTTTTTTTTTTTAAACCCCTTTAAATCCATAGAGTACTGTCCCTGCCCTCTAAAGAGTTTTTTGGTTTGTATTTCAGGTTTGCAATACATCATTCAACTGTATCGTGAAGTTGATTGTGAGGATGCTTTTAAGTGCAGTCTCTGCAAAGTGATCGGACCCCTATATTTTATCATAAGACATATTGAAAGTTTAAGTCACCGAAAGACTTACTTGGTGAGTACAATTAGTCATGTAATTCTAATTGCGGAACACAAGTTTCCTCCATTGAGGTCCCACTCATGTCACTGTAAAGCAGAAAATGCATAAGGTGATGAGGTTTGCAGCTAAATATTCATTTAAACGTTATTCTTTGACGGATAATGTATATATCATTGAAATCTGCTTGGTTACCTTTCACCCACTTAAACTCATCGATCCAAAGAATATACAAGTGCATAGGAAACATGAAAACAGTCGAGCCATGCTCACTTGACACTTATAATATTTCTTTATCGCTTCATTGGGGGACACATGACAACCATGGGTGTATGCTGCTGCTGCTGCTAGGAGGCTGACACTATGCAAAAAAAGAAAAGGCATAGCTCCTCCCTGGCAGTATACACCCACCGACAGGCACCAAGGACCTCAGTTTGTGCTTAGTGTCTGTAGGAGGCGGACCTGGATCTTCAGATCCGCTGCTAACCTTGATTCCTTTACAGGTTTTGTTGTTTTTATTAACGTTTTGGCTTTCTTTTTCAGATCACAGCAGTCAGGGATTCAGGGTGCAATCTTCCACCCTGCCTCCCCAGGAGGGCGGCTTAATGAGCAGTGTGGTGTCGTCCGCATCGCAACTCTCAGACCGCCGGCAGGACATTATCCCCGGTCACCCTCCCAGGTGCTCCAGGGTCTTTATGGTGGCGGTCCTTGCCAAACAGTCCCCCTCACCCCTCTCCTCGGAGAGGGCTGAGAGGAAGACGGTGGTCACCAGCGGTGACCCTCCCCCTTGTGTTTGGGGTCGAGGCCGTCTTCTGGACGAAGGATTCAGTTTCCAGCGACCCCTCTCTCATTGGGCCCCTGGACGATCCTCTCTCCCACTCTACCTGTGGAACCGGACATGCAGGTACCAGCGCTTCAGCACCCGCTGCACCGCAGCAGTATCTCCCCCCCGACTAGATGTACAGCGCTCTCACACAGAGTCCCGTCCATTTTGCTTTCACTTTCATCGCTGCGGCCGGCCACGACCCTCCGATAGGCCACGCCCCCTCCTCGGGCACGCTTTTTCAGCGCTCTTTTCCTCCTCCACTCATGATGGCTCTTACATCTTAGGCACGCCCTTCCCTTTCGGTGCGGCCCTGTCAGGAGCCTTGGCTTATTCCTCACAGCACAGCACCACCCCTTCTTCACCGCTGGCACTTCCTGCCTCAGCAGCTCCGTGCACAGGAGACATCGTGCGTTGGGGGACACAGACAACTCCGCTTTGCGGTGCGGTAGGATTACGACGCTATATTGGCCCTTCCCTTGGTATTATCCATACCACTGTAGGCCCCTTAGTCTTTTCTGTAGTATAGTACTGCAGAATATCCTTATGTTCAAATCTTCTGGAGCCTTCCCTACCAAACCTACCATAACTCACTACGCCTGTGCTCGTTGTAAGATAAAGTGGTCAGTAGGCCAATCGTCGCCTCTCTGCCAGTCCTGCAGTCCTCCTGCCGTGTCTGCCCCGCAGGAAGCTTCTGACTCTCGGGATGGGGGCGCTCCCCCTCCCCCTGAGTGGGCCGTTGCGATCTCGCAGTTGGTCTCTGATTTGACTAAGGTATCTCAGTCCCTGGTCCAGGCGCTTGAACATTTTCCACAGTTTCCTTCAGCCACCAGTGCTCCGACCGTCTCCCATGGCGAGTCGGCCGCACCTGACCCTGAACCACAGGGAGACAAATCAGCCAGCCGCTCTAGAAAAGAGGACTCTGGCTCTTCGTCTGGTTCTCCGGGTCCCTCTGCAGCACTCAAACTGCTCTCCCAATTCCCCTCTTCGGAGTAGGACATTGGGTCTGATGTGGATTCCCAGCCCGGTTCTGACTCTGATTCAGACCAGGCTTCTAGCATGCAGGCTGTCGTACATAGTCTTATTCCGGCTATCTCGCAAATGCTCAAACTAAAACAAGATGAGGTTTCCCCCCAGAATTCCTCTGTCTTTTAAGCGGGTGAAGCGTCCCTCTCGCTTCTTTCCTACCCATGATAAGTTTGAGTCTACCCTGTCTAAACACTGGGAACATCCTGAAAAACGTTTTTCGGGTAGAAAACATCTGGAAGTGCTCTATCCCTTTAATGCCGATCTTCTCTCCAAGTGGGTTGAGTCTCCCAAGGTTGATCCGCCGATCTCCCGTCTTTCTTCCAAGACGGTTCTCTCCCTACCGGACGGCGCGTCGCTTAAGGACGCATCGGACAGACAAATTGAGGCACTGGCCAAGTCGGCTTTCGAGGCAACGGGTGCTTCCCTCTGTCCCAGCTTTGCTTCCACCTGGGTGGTAAGGCCATCTCTGCCTGGGCCAAGATCCTCCGTCGGGGCATTTTGACTTCGGCCTCCCCTACCGAGCTGGCTGACCTCGCAGACAAGATTAACCACGCAGTGAAATACCTTCTCACTGCCTCCCTAGATGCAGCAGCCTGTTTGGCCAGGGCAAGCAGCAACATTGTCGCTATTCGCCGCATTCTTTGGCTCAAAGCATGGAATGCAGATGCTACTTCCAAAAAGTCTCTCACCAACTTGGCGTTTCAAGGTTCCAGGCTTTTTGGTGCTCGTCTGGATCAAATTATCTGACGCGACTGGGGGCAAGAGTACCTCTCTCCTCCACTCCAAGCCAAAACGCTTCTTTAACCCAAAGGGTCCTCGAACATTTTGCCCCTTTCGTCCGTTTGCAGCCTCAGATTCCGCATCGCAACAAGAGCGACCCGCTACCACGGGTGAACGTAGAAAACCCTCTTACAAGCCAGCTCCCATGTGGAGATCCAGGGCTCCACCTCCCAGGTCTTCCGGACCTCGTTCCAACAGATACCGTTCCAAGGACGGGTTGCCCCCACCTGGGAGTCTTTCGAGGGTGGGTGGCAGGCTTCTTCAAAGACACCTGGCTGTCAGTGATCAACGACGCCTGGGTCAGAGAGATTACCTCCGGGTACAAGATCGAATTTTATACCCTCCCAGAAAATCGCTTCTTTCTCTCTCGTCCCCCAAAGCAACCGTCCCATTTGCCCGGCTTGCTTCAAGCCTTAGTAAACAAGAGGGGGGCACTACAGGTACATAGGGATCTGACCCGATCTATATTTTGTGAACCATTGCAAAGAGAAGAAAAAATAAATAGACCATAAAGCGGGGATCACCTAAGGTATGGATCAGGTAAAAAATACAAATTTTATTCAGAAGTTCAAATAGACACACAAAACTACATAGAGCACATTTAAAAACATTTAAAAATGGTCATCCAAGTGACCTACATATGATATACTCAGGCCCATAATAGGGTCAAAACCCCTGTAAACCAACTCCCCAGTACCCACAGATGACAAATATGAAAATAGTCCTTGTTAGTACAGAATGTGATGTCTATGTGAACAGCAACCAAAACTAATACAGAAAGAGTGAAGGTATCAATTAAGGAGAACTAGTGCAAATACACATACGCACATGTAGCTGACACATTCAGCATGTCTCCAAAGACACTAATAGCTCATATGAGTCCCACAATGCTTGTGTACACCATGCCAAAGTTCAGGCAGTGTTCATGGTGCAAGCACCTGAGATGAATAAATCATCTGGAAACAGACCCTAGTACCTGTGGATAAGCGCGCAGATGTACATAGAAACACGAGTAATCAGCCAAACTGAGGGCACAATATGATCCACAATATGATCCACAGGCTGGTATAAGACAAGTGCGGGTCTCAATGTGCAAGAGCTCTAAGTTCTCCCAAGTTGGGGAGTCATGAAAACGTTACCAAAACTGCTAGGGTTAAATAGACATATCTCAATCAGAGTGCATTAAGTAAAGCCAAGGGCTGCTGAACACACACGTGACCACCTGGGGAGTGGAGACAGGAGGCACGCTGACCCGACGCGTGTCGCCGTAACATCTCTGGTCGCCGCCGGAGTCGAAGATCCCGTTCCTTCCGAAGAAAGTTTTTCCGGGTTCTACTCGAACCTTTTTGTAGTCCCAAAGAAGGACGGGTCTCTTCGCCCTATCCTGGATTTGAAGCTTCTGAACCGCCACATCCGACCTCGCCACTTCAGAATGGAATCCCAGCGGTCAGTGATCGCCGCCATGGAACCCGGGGAGTTTCTCTGCTCGGTCGACATTCAAGATGCGTACCTTCATGTTCCCATCTGTGTACGGCATCAGAGATTCCTTCGGTTTGCAATCGAAGACAATCACTACCAATTCACGGCTCTCCCTTTCAGTTTAACGTCTGCCCCCAGGGTCTTCACCAAAATCATGGCGGCGGTCATGGCTCTCCTCCGTTTCAGGGGGATCCTCGTTATCCCCTACCTGGATGATCTGTTGATCAAGTGGTCCTCTCGTCTAGACTGTGCTCACAGTCTCCAGGTCTCTCTGGACACCCTGACCCGTCTCGGCTGGATTATCAACCGGACCAAGTCCTCCCTGATTCCGTCCCAACGACTGTCCTTCCTGGGCATGGTGTTCGACACGAACTTGGCTCTGGTCTTCCTCCCAGAGGACAAGTTCTCAGTGCTCCTCAAGGCGGTCCGCCTTCTCAAGCGCCCAGCTTCCCAGTCGCTTCGGTTCTGCATGGGAGTCCTGGGAAAGATGGTGGCCTCCATGGAGGCTGTTCCTTACGCCCAGTTCCACACCCCCCCTCGAGCTATTCCTCCTATCCACCTGGAACAGGTCTTTGGACTCCCTGGACCGTCCCGTCCACCTCCCTCTCCAGGTCAGTCCCTAACCTGGTGGACGCTGTCCTCCTCCTGAGAGGAAGATCATTTCTTCCCCTTCAGTGGCAGGTCATCCCCACCGATGCCAGCCTTCTCGGGTGGGGAGCAGTCTTCCGACAGCACACGGCTCAGGGCCGTTGGACCACCCAGGGAGCTCTCCTTCCCATCAATCTTCTGGAGATCAGGGCAATCTTCCTTGCGCTAATCCACTGGCAGTCTCTTCTGACGAATCTTCCCGTGCGCATCCAGTCGGAAAACGCCACGGCCGTGGCGTACTTAAACCACCAGGGCGGGACTCGCAGCGGCCAAGTAATGGCAGAAGCGGCAAAGATTCTTCGGTGGGCGAAACGCCATGTTCCGGCCATAGCAGCCGTTCATATCCCCGGGGTCGAAAACTGGGCAGCCGACTTCCTCAGTCGCCAGGGCCTAGCAGTGGGCGAGTGGTCTCTCCACCCCGCAGTCTTCGATCAAATTTGCCTTTGCTGGGGTACGCCAGACGTTGATCTTATGGCGTCCCGGATGACCACAAGGTCCCTCAGTTTGTCGCCAGATCTCGGGACCCTCTTGCCGTCGGCCTCAACGCTCTGGTAATTCCATGGTCCCAGTTTTAGTTTGTTTTGTTAGTTTTGTTAGTTAGTTTGTTTGTTCCCACCCCTCCCCTTGATTCCATGGGTGGTAAAGAAGAACAAGTTGGAAGGGATTCCAGTCATACTGATAGCGATGGACTGGCCAAGGCGGCCGTGGTACGCCGAGCTCATAAACATGCTCGCGGACACTCCTTGGAGAATCCCGGATCGGCCAGACCTCCTTTCGCAGGGACCTCTCTACCACCAGAGTTCTCAGTCGCTGAGATTAATGGCATGGCTGTTGAGGCCGCAGCCTTGAAGAACTCTGGTCTCTCTCCCCAGGTCATAGACCATGATCAGAGCCAGAAAACCGGCGTCTTCCCATATCTACCATAGGTACTGGAAAGCGTTCTTCTGGTGGTGAGAAACTAATGAAGTTTTTCCCATGTCCTTTTCTCTTCCGGAGCTTCTCGGTATCCTCCAGTCTGGTCTCGATTCGTGGTTATCCCTCAGCACACTCGAGGGACAAGTGTCCGCTCTGTCGATCCTTTCAGAGTGACCTTTCCTCCATTCACCAGGTTCGGACTTTTCTACAGGGTATTGCGCATAACTCCCCTCCTTTCCGTCCTCCATTGGGACCTTAACCTGGTCCTTGGTGCTCTTCAGGACGTGCCCTTTTCCCTTCACTCTTGGAAGGTCGCCTTCCTCATTGCCATTACATCTATCAGGAGGGTCTCCGAGTTGGCAGCCCTGTCGTGCCATTCCCCCCTTCCTGATTCTTCATCAGGATAAGGTCGTTCTTAGACCGGTTCCCGAATTCCTTCCCAAGGTGGTCTCTGCTTTCCACATCAACGAGGACATTGTCCTTCCATCATTTTGCCCTTCTCCGGCTCATCCTTTGGAGAAGTCCCTTCACAAGCTTGACGTGGTCAGGGCCATTCAGGTCTATCTTTCTAGAACTGCTCCTTTCCGTCAATCCGATTCTCTCCTTGTCGATTCCGAGGGTCGTCGGAAGGGCCTTCAAGCGTCTAAATCCACTATCACGCTGGATTCGCTCGGCAATTTCAGAATCGTACCGTGTTCACGAGGCACGTCCTCCTCCGGGGGTGCGAGCTCACTCCACCAGAGCTGTCGTAGCTTCTTGGGCTGTTCGCCACCAGGCCTCCGCCTTGCAAGTTTGCAAGGCCGCAACCTGGTCGTCTTTGCACACGTTTACGAGGTTCTAACGGGTTCATACCAAAGCCTCGTCCGATGCTGGTCTTGGTAGGAAGGTACTGCAGGCGGTCGCACACCGGCCGACCTGAGACCTTTTCTCATTTCCTTGCTACCCACCCTTTTCCGGGACTGCTTTTGGACGTCCCATGGTTGTCCTGTGTCCCCCAATGAAGCGATAAAGAGGGATTTTTGGTACTTACCGTAAAATCTCTTTTTTGGATCCTTCATTGGGGGACACAGCACCCTCCCTACTTGTTTGTTCTGGTACCGTGTTGGGGCCTGGAGGCCCTAGTTGAGTTGGTACTTTCACTATTATGAGTTCTGTCGCTTCTCCTACTGCTTTTTGCACTAACTGAGGTCCTTGGTGCCTGTCAGTGGGTGTATACTGTCAGGGAGGAGCTACGCCTTTTCCTTTTTTGCATAGTGTCAGCCTCCTAGCAGTATGGTTGTCCTGTGTCCCCCAATGAAGGCTCCAAGAAAGAGATTTTACGGTAAGTACCAAAAATCCCTCTTTTTTTTTTTTTTTTTATCCCTAGAAGGTCACAAATAGGGTACATGGGTATTGCTGTGCACACATAAAAATTGTGGGCAGCTCCTGCCCCCCACCACCATTTGTGAAATTGAAAACCTTTGGCAAAAGTAATGTACTAATATATTTTTGGGAAAAATAAATCAAGGGACATCCCCCCCCGTTCCCAATTTTTTTTTTTTTTTTTTTTTTTAATCTTATTAAACAAGATGTACTTTAAGTTCTGCAATTGTCCAATTTGGGGTTATTTTAACTAATTTTCATTTTGTATATGTGTAGATGGATATAGATACAGATGCACCTTTTTCCTGGGGTTCCTAAAATTGCAATGATACAGTATTGTAGTTGTTGGCCAAACTGATGAACTCTTATAAAGCCCTGCCCAATGAGCTTCGTCGGAGATAATCATATTATTTTTTTTTTCCCCATCACCCGTGACCGCACCACGAGAGAGAGGGGATCCGTCCTTCAAAGACAGGCAACCTTCAAGATAAAAGGGACGGCTCCTCTCTGCATCAGTTGGTTTCCTGTTCTTGATGGGGAATCCTCAAGATGAAATCTTAGAAGACAGACGAGGATGTCTGGGTCGGATGGGTTTGGCTGACAGAGTTCTGCTGCATCTGTCACCAGGTACCGGTTGCGCTTTGGAGGCTACGTTTCACCGTGCCCTCCTTGAGCGAAGCATGGCCACAGCCTGTATGAGATAGGAGCCTCGGAGACCATGTTTTGCCGTGCCCTCCCTGATGCTCGTGATGGCCATGCAGCTAGCGAGGCACATCGGTGCCCAGGTGAAAAAACAAGCCTTGGAGGCCACGTTTTGCCATGCCCTCCCTTATGTACATGGTGGCCCTGCAGCGGGGAAGTCAGGGTTGCGTCCCGCAGTGCCCGCTCTGGGGAGTACCTCAGAAGAGGTCCGACCGCTGCATCTCGCACTGTGTTCTTGGCAGGCATCACCGGATGTGAAATGCTGATTGCGCGTGGGGTATAGAGCTAGGAGCTAGAGCGTGCATCGAAAGTGTATTACCGGGTGAGCGCGGAGTCTGTAACCGGCCAGGGAGCGGACCGGAATTAACTCGCCATGCACGTAGGGTTTGAATGAAGAGTGTGCACCGCAAGAGAATGTATTTAAAGGGAAGGCGGAAGTGCATGCAGTGGCAACCATGGAAGCCTTTTCGCCTGAGCACTTGCAGCCTCACCAACAGCAGGAGCTAGAAACTGTTGTGCTCACAGGAGAAGAAACTGCCATGCTGCAGCAGCAGTGGGGGCTGCTCGGACAGTACACGGGTAGATCTCCGTGATTCCAGGAAAGAGGGGTCCGTAGTCTCTGGAGGAGACATTGAGAACACCATTAAACCTCCGGATCCGGTACCCCTTTGAAGCCTCCGAGTGGTAAGAGGTCTGAGAAAGTACAGCACTAATGTCTGTTCTTTCTCTCGCTCTCCTGTCTCCTACCCTTTCCCTTTTTTTCCTATACATTAGTGGGGTGGAGTATAGGGGTCCCTAAAAAGAGCAAAGCCAAGCTTAATAATGGAGAGCGTCCCCTATGCAGATGACTGTTAGGAGCCACCTTGAATAAAAAGCTGTCAGGACTGTATTGACAGGACAATTGCAGAAGAGACTCCCACTTTTTCTGAAAGCTTAATATCTGATACAGTCCGAAGTTTGTAAATTTGATTAGGGCGTTGCAGGCCACAGCGAACATAGACAGTAAGGGGAGAGAGAGAGCCAGCCCCTCTTGTATCACAAGAAGATTCCACAGGTTCAGAGCCAGAAGACTCAGATCGATCGCAATACTCAGAGTATCTCAGGAGAAGAGGTTGCGTTCCGGTAGAGGCGACGGACAAACTAATAAAAAGCAGTCCTGTCTACTATGGGACTGATAGATGAGAAGGCTAAAAAGTCGGCCCAGGAACTCATGTTTGGCGGCTTACAAAGTAAGAAGTGTAGAGCCTTCCCCACTAGTGAGCAGTTGCAGGGTCTCATTAAAACAGAATGGGAGAAACCGGAGAAAAGGACGCAAACAATTAGTTCTTTAAAAAAAGAAATATCCATTTGATGAAGAAGCTTCTTCGTCCTGGGATAAGGCACCGAAACTAGATGTGGTCTCTAGGAAGTCTTCCCTCTGAGTTTGAAAAATCGGGGTCCTTTAAGGAGCCGTTGGATAGGAAGACGGACAGTTTTCTCAAGACCGCTTGGGAGTCCTCGGCGGGAGCATTAAGGCCAGCCATTGCGACCACCTGTGTCTTTGTCTACCCAAACCTTGAGAGATCATCTAGAAGATCAGCTGGAACAATGAGTCCCCATAGAAACCATCTTGGAGGCAATTCCTGCCATCAGAGCAGCAGCAGAATTTTTAGCAGATGCCTCGGCCGACTCAAAGCTGGTGGCCAAATTGGCAGCACTGGCCAATGCGGCACGTCACGCAGTGTGGCTTAAATGCTGGCCGGGGAATACGCAGGCGAAAGTAACTGCTCCCTGCCTTGTGAAGGTAACTTTTTATTTGGGCCGGCACTGGATGAAGTGCTGGAGAAGGCCGGAGATGTTTTCCGAAACAGCCATTTCCATCCTTTCGACGTTCCTTTTGAGGGGGTCTCGAATCCAGGAGACAGTAATACAGAGACAGGACTGACAAGCGATCCGGGGGGTGGGGGAGGCTTCGGCAAGCCCTCCAGAGACACGAAGCCCTCCCAGTGACTGCTTCTCTCTCAGGCGAGGAAGGAGAGAGCCTCCCTCCTACCTGGGAGAATTTCATCCAGCACCTGGATTCGGCAGATCGTGGGATCAGGCCTGAGGTTGAAGTTCCATGAGCTGCCGCCACAGAGGTACACACAGACCCCGGTACAGACCTCTCACGAAAGACAACGGGGCCTAGAAGAAGAGGTAGTGTCGCTGTTAGAGAAACATGTGCTGGAGGAAGTTCCGGTGAAAGAAAGAAGGGATTTTATTTCCCTCTTTCTCATTTAAAAAACAAAACAGGCAACTCTTGGAAGACCATTATAAATCTGAAGGGTCTCAACAGCTATCTGATTCCTTCATTCAAGATGGAGACAGTAAGATTGGCGATAAAACTCCTCTTCCCACAGTGTTACATGGGGGTCCTAGACCTCAAGTGGCTTACATAAATCGCCAAGAGGGCACCTGGTCTTGAACGCTGATGCAAATAACAGGATTCTAGGTCTGGCAGAACATCATTTCCTCTCATTATCGGCCCTGCATATCCGAGGAGTAGACACCCTGCAGCTTAGAAAGTCTGCTTTCAATCAATTGAGACAAGGAGAATGGTCCCTTAGGCTACTTTCACACATCAGGTTTTTGCCGTCAGGCACAATCTGGTGAATTTTGAAAATAAATACGGATGCGGCAAAACTTTCCGCCCAATCAGTTTTTTTTTTCTCTCATAAACTTGTATTAGCGCCAGATTGCGACGGCCTCACGTTTCATCTGTTTTTTGCCGGATCCGTCGAAAATTAGTTTTCCGGCGGCCAGAGAAAACATACATAAGAATGGTTTGTTTGTTTTTCTGTCCAGCGAAAAAAAAAAACGCCCAGCGACTGATCTGGCAAAACAAGAATCAAACGTGAGGTAAAATGATGAATCTGGCAACACCCCCACCCCACCCCGGGGTGTTTAAAAAAAACAAACAAACAAAAAACCTTATCAGTCACATCAATTTTTCACAATTTGCGACGGATACAAATTTCCAGAGTAATCTTAATAACCCCGTTTTGGCAGAAGAGGCCATGGCTCTACTGGCTAAGGACAATGTCCTTTTCAGATCCGTGGGTACTCTGAGGACCAGGACCGTCTGACGAAGGGACCCTTTCGTCATCCTCCGAAGTCCAGGCTGCATTTAACAGCCTGGAATTTGAGAGGTCACTGCTAGAGAGGAAGGGCTTCTCAGCCGAGTTAATGTCTACACTGCTTAGTAGCAGGAAGCCAATAATCACCAGAATTTCTGGGAGGATATGGAATAAACTTTTATCTCTCAGGGTCAATACGGGAAGGGGAAGTCCCGATAGTGGCCATACTAGAGTTCCTACAGAAGGGATTAGAGTTGGGATTAGCAGTCAGTACCCTCAAGGTGCAGGTTTCTGCTTTGGCGGCATTATTTAACTGTGACCTGGCGAATGGTAAGTGGGTGGCAAGGTTGATCAGAGCCTGTAATAGAGCAAACTCTGTCCCATCTCCTACACCTCCTCATTGGGATCTAAACTATTATTCATTTTTATAGCGCCATTTATTCCATGGCGCTTTACGTGTGGAAGGGGCAATTATAGACAAGTAGACTAAACATGAGCAAAACAATGCACACACAAGTACAGAGGGAGAGAGGACCCTGCCCTCGAGGGCTCAGTCTACAGGTGATGGGTGAGGATACACTAGGAGAGGGTAGAGCTAGTTGTGCGGCTGTTCAGCAGACTAAGGATCACTGCAGGTTGTAGGCTTGTCGGAAGAGGTGGGTCTTCGGGTTCTTTTTGAAGGTTTCTATGGTAGGCGAGAGTCTGATGTATTGGGGTAGAGCGTTCCAGACTATGGGGGGAAGCACGGGAGAAGTCTTGTATGCGGTTGTGAGAAGAAGAGATAAGAGGGGAGTATAGAAAGAGATCTTGAGGGGATCGAAGGTTGCGTGTGGGTAAGTACCGGGAAACCTTGTCACAGATGTATGGAGGAGACAGGTTGTGGATGGCTTAGTATGTCATAGTTAGGGTTTTGAACTGGAGCCTCTGGACATTAGGAAGCCAGTGAAGGGCTTGGCAGATAGGGGAGGCTGAGGAATAACTGGGAGACAGGTGGATTAATCGAGCAGCAGCTTGTAGGATCGATTGGAGAGGTGCTAGAGGGGAGGCCAGAGAGTAGGAGGTTGCAGTAGTCGAGGCGGGAGATAAGGGCGTGCACTAGTGTTTTTGTGGTTTCATGGTCAAGGAATGCACAGCTCCGGGAAATATTTTGGAGTTTGAGACGGCAGGAGGAGGCAAGGGCTTGGAGATGTGGCTTGAAAGAGAGGGCAGAGTCAAGGATCACCCCGAGGCACCGAGAGTGTGGGACTGGGGAAAGTGAGCAGCCGTTGACATTGATGGATTTGTCTCATGGAGGGGCAGTGAGATGGAGGAAAGATGAATTCTGAATTTTGTCCATATTCAGTTTTAGAAAGCGAACAGAAAAGAAAGCTGAAATAGCAGACAAACATTGTGGGATTTTGGTCAGTAAGGAAGTGAGGTCAGGTGCAGAGAAGTAATCTTTGTGTCGTCAGCGTAGAGATGATACTCTAAACCAGTGTTCCCCAACTCCGGTCCTCAAGAGTGTCTGTTATCAGCCTTAACAGAAGGTCCCTTTGAGCCATTGAACACCGTGTCAGAAAGGATAATTACATTAAAGACAGCCTTATTAGTGGCACTTACTTCGTCCCTTAAGGCCCCGTCACACATAGCGACGCTGCAGCGATACCGACAACGATCCGGATCGCTGCAGCTGTTTGGTCGCTGGAGAGCTGTCACACAGACAGCTCTCCAGCGACCAACGATCCCGGTCTGGATCTGGTCTGGCTGTGAGCACAGCGGCCGGAAAGCAGAGCGGTGACGTCACCGCTCTGCTTTCCGGCTGACCGGTGCTCACAGCCAGACCAGAGAAGCTGAGCGCCGGGGACAGACAGCGGTAGGTAAGTATGTAGCGTTTGTTTTTTTTACTTTAACGATGGTAACCAGGGTAAACATCGGGTTACTAAGCGCGGCCCTGCGCTTAGTTACCCGATGTTTACCCTGGTTACCAGCGAAGACATCGCTGAATCGGCGTCACACACGCCGATTCAGCGATGTCAGCGGGACCTCAACGATCAAAAAATGGCCCAGGCCATTCCGACACGACCAGCGATCTCACAGCAGGGGCCTGATCGCTGGTACGTGTCACACATAGCGAGATCGCTACTGAGATCGCTGTTGCGTCACAAAACTTGTGACTCAGCAGCGATCTCGCTAGCGATCTCGCTATGTGTGACGGGGCCTTTAGGCTATGTTCACACGCTGCGGATTTTGCTGCGGATGCGCAGCGGTTCCGCAGTTGTGGGTCCGCAGCAGTTTCCCATGCGCTTACAGTACAATGTAAACCTATGGGAAACACAATCCGCAGTGCCCATGCTGCGGAAAAAAACGCACGGAAACACAGCAGTTTATATTCCGCAGCTTGTCAATTCTTTGTGCGGATTCCACTGCGGTTTACACCTGCTCAATAGGATTCCGCAGGTGTAAAACCGCAGTGCCTTTTACCTGCGGATTTCTTAAATCCACTGTGGAAAAATCTGCAGAGGTAAAAAATGTGTGCACATAGCCTTAAGGTACCTTCACACTGAACGATATCGCTAGCGATCCGTGACGTTGCAGCGTCCTGGCTAGCGATATCGTTCAGTTTGACACACAGCAGCGATCAGGATCCTGCTGTGATGTCGTTGGTCGCTGCAGAAAGTCCAGAACTTTATTTCGTCGCTGGACTCCCTGCAGACATCGCTGAATCGGCGTGTGTGACGCCGATTTAGCGATGCCTTCACTGGTAACCAGGGTAAACATCGGGTTACTAAGCGCAGGGCCGCGCTTAGTAACCTGATGTTTACCCTTGTTACCAGCGTAAACGAAAAAAAACAAACACTACATACTTACCTTCTGCTGTCTGTCCCCGGTGCTGTGCTTCTCTGCTCTGGCTGTGAGCACCGGAAAGCACAGCGGTGACGTCACTGCTCTGCTTTCCGGCCGCTGTGCTCACAGTCAGTGCAGGAAAGCACAGCGCCGGGGACAGAAAGCAGAAGGCAAGTATGTAGTGTTTGTTTTTTTTACGTTTACGCTGGTAACAAGGGTAAACATCGGGTTACTAAGCGCGGCCCTGCGCTTAGTAACCCGATGTTTACCCTGGTTACCCGGGGACTTCGGGATCGTTGGTCGCTGGAGAGCTGTCTGTGTGACAGCTCTCCAGCGACCAAACAGCGACGCTGCAGCGATCGACATCGTTGTCGGTATCGCTGCAGCGTCGCTGAGTGTGAAGGTACCTTTAGAATAGGTGACCTGCAGGCATTATCAGCAGACCTTCCCTACACTCAGGTCATGGATGATAGAATTGTATTAAGATTAGACCCAGCTTATCTCCCTAACGTGGTATCAAGGTTCCATCGGGCTCAGGAAATAATCCTACCATCTTTCTGTCCTAACCCTGGTAACCAGAAGGAGGAGAGGCTTCATTACCTGGACTTTAGGAGAGGTCTACTACGATTCTTGGAGGTAATGGAACCCTGGAGGAAACACAGGGCCTTGTTTGTCTTGTTTCAGGGGTCAAGAAGGGGCCTTAAAGGGACTCTGTCACCTGAATTTGGCGGGACTGGTTTTGGGTCATATGGGCGGAGTTTTCGGGTGTTTGATTCACCCTTTCCTTACCCGCTGGCTGCATGCTGGCTGCAATATTGGATTGAAGTTCATTCTCTGTCCTCCATAGTACACGCCTGCGCAAAGCAATCTTGCCTTGTGCAGGCGTGTACTATGGAGGACATAGAAAGAACTTCAATCCAATATTGCAGCCAGCATGCAGCCAGCGGGTAAGGAAAGGGTGAATCAAACACCAAAAAACTCCGCCCATATGACCCAAAACCAGTCCCGCCAAATTCAGGTGACAGGTTCCCTTTAAGGTCTCTAAACAGACTATAGCTAGATGGGTGAGAGAAGCCATTAAGCTAGCATATAGTAGTGCAGGCAGGGCTGTTCCAGAAGATCTGAAGGCCCATTCTGTGAGAGCCATGGGAACATCCTGGGCGGAGAGCAGATGCTTCCATCAACCAAATCTGTAAGGTGGCCACTCGGTCCTCTCCATCTGCCTTCTTCAGACTTTATAGGTTGTATCTGTCTGCTTCCTCTGACCTCGCATTCGGGAGAAGGGTATTAAAGGCGGTGATCCCTCCCTAAGACTACAAATCTCTGTCAGCCGGAAAGCAGAGCGGTGACGTCACCGCTCTGCTTTCCGGCCGCTGTGCTCACAGCCAGTACAGGAGGAGTGCAGAGCACAGCGCTGGAGGACAGACGGCTGTAGGTAAGTATGTAGTGTTTGGTTTTTTTTTACTTTTAGGATGGTAACCAGGGTAAACATCGGGTTACTAAGCGCGGCCCTGCGCTTAGTTACCCGATGTTTACCCTGGTTACCAGCATCGCTGGAGAGCGGTCTGTGTGACAGCTCTCCAGCGACCAAACAGCGACGCTGCAGCGATCCGGATCGTTGTCGGTATCGCTGCAGCGTCGCTAAGTGTGACGGTACCTTTATACTTAGTTAAAGGGGTTTTCCCATCTCCAAGATCTTATCACAATGTACAAACCATTTTAGTGTATAGTCCTGCAGCCACTCGTCTAAGTCTGTTTTAGCTTGGAGTCCGTAAGGGTAATATTCTTATTATCCATTCCCTCCTTAAGTCAGGAGTACAGGGCTGTATTACCCTGTTGCACCACTTGAGGTGGAACAGTGTGGCGTAACCTGCTCAATTTTTATTTTTATTTTCTATTGTTTATATTTAAAATGGCTTTGAGACACTCACACCAGCTTCTCAGATTTCCAATAGTCTCCACTTTCCATTGAAATATATCTGGTGCTGGTATCTTCTTGCTAAAGTATAGCTCTACATAGCTCACTCCTAGTAAATAGAAAGGGGGCACCACAAAAATACAGGGATCCAACCTGGTCTATACTATGAACAACTGTACAGAGAAGAACAACAGGGAATAGACCATAAAGAGGGGATCACCTGAGGCATGGATCAAGTATAAAAATACAGATTTTATTTATAGAACACAAAAGAACACAGAAAACCACACGGAGCACAAGTTAAAAACAATAGATGCCAAGTCTATGCTTATGCTTCCAATTCATTATATACTATTGCACTTTACAAACTGCCTTACCTTGGCATGGCCTGTGTGAGCAATTTGATGTCTGTTCAGTGTGTTGCCGAGTCTACTATTTATGTGTTTATATATTTAGTCGCTATAAGTCTTTCCCAGTCAGTTTCTATCTTGCTCTCTTTTAGAGCCTAGAGTGCTGTTCACGTAGACATCACACCTTGTATCTACAAGGACACTTCATTACACCATTACTGGGGAGTGGCTACAGGGGGTTGGCTTTATTATGGGCCATTTGGTATTGCATGTAGGTCACATGTGTGACCAATTTTAATGTTTTTAACTTGTGCTCCGTGTGGTTTTCTGTGTTGTTTTGTGTTCTATAAATAAAATTTGTATTTTTATACTTGATCCATGCCTCAGGTGATCCCCTCTTTATGGTCTATTCCCTGTTGTTCTTCTCTGTACAGCTCACTCCTTCTACTGGCAGATGTGAGGAGGAAGGGGTGTCTCGTCTGTTTTGTTCATTTGTGACAATTGGAGTCCTCTTTCTCACCTCGTCCCAGTTCACAGCTTTTAGCCTTCTGTTGAAGAGATGAAGAGCTCTATGATGGAGAATTTTTCAGTTAGGATCTGACTTGTATGATTTCAGACTTCCAAACTGACTTCTGAAGGTCAACAGCTTGCAATTGCAGTCAAGGAGACTCTTCATTTTACTGATGCAGACTCCTGTTTCACCTAAGAAAAAATTTGCATTCGCTATGCTCACCGAACCTTAAGATGTTTTTTACCTTACATTTTGAGTTTGAGGAAGAAATCTCTTCCGTGACAGATATTTTGCAAAACTGAACTTAAATGTCTAGGCATTCTGTACCATTTTACAGAGACTGCGCTGCAAAAATACTCATCTTCCCAGCATATACCCTCAAATGTCCTATTTGTTAAAACGCACACCTTCTATCTATGGCAGATGCATCCTCCTTAAAAAATTTCCAAGACTGGAAAATGGAGATCTTTGCAAAATGTGGCTTATGAGGCAGCATGTTTGATGAACAGACAAATGTCACTTGCTGGATCAGTAGGGTCACCACCAACTGGGCAAAGCAGCTATAGGTCGTCATTCTGTCTGCTGTTTCTCTTTGGAAGATCTCTATATAGCGGCAAGAGAATATGCGAGGAAACCATACACTTCGTAGATTGTTGCCTCCTTTCCTGCTCACCAGGTTATCTCCTCACAATGTACACTGACAGTGTGCTCTCTTACTGGCTTGTCAACTTCTCGTCAGAGTTGACAAGGGAATGCACTTTCACTGTGCATTAAAAAGAATATTGCACAGTGACAAAATCCTACTGCGCATACGTCAGAATTGACAACTGGGCTTTCCCAGTAGAGCAGGGACTAGCCCCGGCCCTGAAATGAACATCACTGATGATGGTTTGTTACAGGGTGGGGACAGGGGCTGATGCAGTGACTGTGCTTTCTGCCCACTGATGTCGCTTGAGAATCTCCAGTGCATGCAGGGATACACAAACAAAATGTAATGAAACTGGGAGTTGATTTAAAATGATACTGGAGTCATACTGGCGTATGTTCGCTTGTGTGACAGAATCTGGGCTGCAAATCACACTTGGCTCAAACTGTTGTCAGAGTTTGAGCTGAGTGTTGGTGCACTATGCCCTGAATTCCTTGTGAGTATCGCAGCTCAGAAGCTACAGAAACGGCGAAAGTAAATTATCCATAGACTTGTATTGGTGAGTGTGATCTGAGTCTCGGATGCACTCTCAGCGTGCTGCGATTGTGTTTTCATGCCGAACTGGCATGAATAAGTAAACGCAGATCTCCGCTGCCCAGTATAATTACACTAGTAATACGAGTGCAATGCGATGTTTTTGCAAAGATGTGAAGTGGTTAAAAGATTTGACCGGTCCATTCTTCTGGCCAGGCAGATTCTGCTTGGAAGACCCTTTATACTTTATCACAATGTCAAAAAACAAATCTAAAAACACACCATAGAAAAGGCTCTTCAGGACAAAAGATGCCAATGTGTCACGAATAGTCTTCCTCTAGCAAAACTCAGTGGGTGTTATGGTGTCTAAAAGACATTGTGTGCACGTACCCTTAAAGTCTGTCCAAAGCGAGCCCGTCACTGAGAGATTAATTAAAATCTGGATCATATGTCCTAGATGACTAGTACTAGATACACCAGTTGTGTTGGCTGTCATCTTAGGTCAGTGTTTCTCAACTCCAGTCCTCAAGACCCCACAACATGTCATGTTTTTAGGACTTCCTTAGTATTGCATAGGTGATGGAATTAATGCTTGAGCAGGTGATGAAATTATCACCTGTGCAATACTAAGGAAATCCTGAAAACATGACCTGTTGTGGGGTTTTGAAGACTGGAGTTAAGAAACACTGTCTTAGGTTATGGTATAATGTTATCAGTGGAGGTCTGGTTTCTTGTGGTCCTGGTTTATTCAGCACTAGTGGTCGTTCATTCTTTGGATTGTAGGGAGTCCCAGTATTCAGACCAACTTGATGAGTAAGTGATAGATGACATATAGTAAAAAAAAAAAAAAATTTGTTTCAAGATAAACATTTGGCTTTTAACCTGTGTATTTGTTTTATACTTTCAGAGCACTGCATACAAACACCTATTTCCTTCGATAGGAAAAATGAAGCCTTCTGCAATTTGGACTATAAGAGAACATGCTATGAAAGTGGAGGTGCAAGAGAGGGTAGTCCCTGTACATGTAAGTTATTTATGTTTAAAGCTAACCTGTCACCAGGTTTTGCCGATATAAGATACGGCCACCGCCTTTCAGGGCTTATGTACAGTGTTCTATAATGCTGTATATAAGCCCCCAATCTGACCTGAAAGATAAGTTTTATTATACACTCCTGGGGGGGCGCTGTCCAGTCCGATGGGTGTTGCAGGTCCGGGTCCGGCGCCTCCCATCTTCTTGCAATGCTGCCCTCCTGCTTGCTTCACGGGCTCCCAGGCATCGCGCTCCTGTGCAGGCGTACTTATCTGCCCTGATGAGGTGCCTGTCTAATTTCCCCAGCTGAATTGGAGCACTGCAGTGTTTGAAAATCTTAGGCCATGTTCACACAATCCCTTTTTTAATGCGGAACCGCCGCGATTTTGCCGCTGCGGGTCCGCAGCTGTTTTCCATGCAGGGTACATTACAATGTACCCTATGGAAAACAGGAACTGCTGTGCCCACATTGCGGAAAATCGCGAAAAAAGCCGCGCTGAATAGCTGCGGTAAAAAAGTACCATGTCACTTCTTTTTGCGGAACTGCAGCGGTTCTGCACCCATAGACCTCCATTGTGAGGTCAAACCCGCAGTAAAACCCGCAGACGAAAAAAATATCTGCGGGTTTTCTGCGGTTTGTGGTGCAGAACCGCTGCAGCAGGAAGTGCGTGGGCGGAGTGTGGCTGCCCCCCCGTGCTCCGATGCCACCCCCCCGTGCTCCGATGCCACCCCCCGTGCTCCGATGCCCCCTAGACCCCCCCCCCCCCGTGCCCTAATCTCCCCCCCCCATGCCCTAATCTCCCCCCTTATACTTACCGGGCCTCCCGGTGTCCGTCCGGCCGCCTTCTCCCTGGGCGCCGCCATCTTCCAAAATGGTGGGCGCATGCGCAGTGCAGATTCGTTCCAGGCACATTTTGATCACTGTGATAACCTCACAGTGATTAAAATAAAAAAAAGGTAAATGCTCTCTGCCAACCCCCCCCTTTATCACCCCCATAAGTAGTAACAATAATAAAATAAAGATTTTTTTTTTTTTTTTCTTCCCCACTACAGTTAGGGGTAGGGGTAGGGTTAGGGTATTTTCAGCCATTTTAACCCTAAAAAAACTTCCTAGAAAACACACAGACTCTGCAGAGAAAACTGCATAAAAAACTGCACTAAAAAACGCATCAAAAAACGCACCAAAAAGCACCAAAAAACGCACCTGCGTTTTCTGCCAAGAGCTGCGGTTTTTAGTGCAGAAAAAACAGCAGGGAAATCAGGAACGTGTGAACACGGCCTTAACATGTCCATTCTTGCAGTTTTTTCATACATAGAATTAAAAAAAAAACATCATAACATTTGTGCTGTTTTTGGTGACTAACTTTATTAGCATAAACTGTAGACAAATCACACACACAATCCACCTGAAAAATGTAGCCATTTGTTGCATTTTGTACTCAGTGTTTGGTTGCAGAAAAAAATACACTGGAAAAGACAATATGAACATAGCCTAAGGGAGGATGAGTGCAAAGGGAGAAGTCAAAACGAGGAACAGCTCTAATTGTTATCCATTTTGCATAGCTCTTGACTAAAGGAATTGGATGCTCTGCCCTCAAAATGACATAAACCTTTAGTGAAGACTTGCTTATTTTTGCGTTCAGGAAGCAAGCCACAAATAAAAAAAAAATTGTGTAAAGGTATGTTTCGCTTTAAAGCTCCATTCCAGCCTTAATTATTGTATCATTGGAGTGGTGTCACCAATGAAAGTTCTCTGCCCCTAGTAATATACTTACCAGATAATGTTCTGTTATTGGTGCCACTCTGGTCATCTCCTGCTGATTGTGACCTGCTGAATCGCTGCAGTGTTTGGGTGATCTGGAGGTCACTATTAAATGTAAGTCTGAGCCAGAATGAGGTTGTGACAGTTACCTCTGACATCCAGTCAGAAGTTGCAGTCACAAGATGGCTGATCGGGACTGGAGCGACGTGCAGAACAGCTGAAGACATTGACTGGTAAGTATAATGCTAGGTGTGGGATACTTATTAGTGTTAAGATTAGACAAGTTCGACCTATCGGGAATTTGCAGATGAGTCACATCCTCTTTGGATGACTGAGGCCAAGTCCCTTAGATTTGAATCTCTTGCACCTTAAATGTATATATCAAGCACCTGCATACGGTGAGAGTTTCGTTCTTTATGGCATTTGCCCATCAGTAATAATGGAATGTTTATTTCAGTTTGAGGCCACGACTTCTGGCGATTTGATGCAGAAAAGGGCTTAAACATTCTTAGGCAGCAGAAGTTGGTACTCTTTGACTAGTTTTAAAGGGAGTTTTTGTCTAGGAGAATATCTAATGGCAACTTTGTGGGTAGAGAGTCTGAGAACAATAGAAAAGGATGTTGCTACCTCTGCTGCCCTGGATTTAGTTTTTTATAATTGTTGGTAATTTGAGCCAAGCCTGCATTGATTTGAGGCATAAGAAAAGGGTTGTGCAACAAAAAAGCAGAAATTCCATCCTCAAAAGCAGTTTGTCCCATCAGTGATGCATGAGCGTGACCAAAGAAGCCTATAGGAGAAAATGGACCAGAATATTTGTTGTTCAATTTCTCTTGAACACAGTGATACCCCATATGTGATCAAAAATGTCTATGGGTGTAGTGAGTACCGTGTTTCTCGGACTATAAGGGTATGTGCAGATGTTCAGTAACTGGCAGCTCTTTGGACGCAGCACATATCCACTTCTTCCAAAGCGCTGCTGGCTATTGAATGCAGGTGAAATCCGCATGTATTCATTAAATACATTGCACGGGTGAAATTTATCTTGCGGAGTCTCACGTCTCTGCAAGATAGACATGCTGCAGTCTGGAAAGACACGCTGCATGTCTGTCTCTGGATGCATATGGGGCACAGAATTTCTTGAAATCCCATCCACTATGCTGTAACATCTGTAACCTGCGGGTTGGAAGCGAGATAGAAACAAAATTAACATATACCCTGCTGTAAGTAAAAGCAATAGTGCATATAAATAAGAGTACTTGGTAAATACCATTTTTGATTTAAAAAAAAAAAAGTGAAATCCAAAAGCCATACCAAAATGTACCCACAACGGGATGGTTCTAATCTCTAGTATTAACCCCTTTACCCCCAAGGGTGGTTTGCACGTTATGGACCGGGCCAATTTTTACAATTCTGACCACTGTCCCTTTGAGGTTATAACTCTGGAACGCTTCAACGGATCCCGGTGATTCTGACATTGTTTTCTCGAGACATATTGTATTTCATGATGGTGGTAAAATTTCTTTGATATTACCTGCGTTTATATATGTATATGTAAAAAAAAAAAAAGGAAATTTGGCAAAAATTTTGAAAATTTCGCAATTTTCCAACTTTGAATTTTTGTGCAATTAAATCACAGAGATATGTCACACAAAATACTTAATAAGTAACATTTCCCACATGTCTACTTTACATCAGCACAATTTTGGAACCAAAAATTTTTTTTGTTAGGGAGTTATAAGGGTTAAAAGTTGACCAGCAATTTCTCATTTTTACACCATTTTATTTTAGGGACCACATCTCATTTGAAGTCTTTTTGAGGGGTCTATATGATAGAAAATACCCAAGTGTGACACCATTCTAAAAACTGCACCCCTCAAGGTTCTCAAAACCACATTTAAGAAGTTTATTAACCCTTCAGGTGTTTCACAGGAATTTTTGGAATGTTTAAATAAAAATGAACATTTAACTTTTTTTCACGAAAAATTTACTTCAGCTCCAATTTGTTTTATTTTACCAAGAGTAACAGGAGAAAATGGACCCCAAACGTTGTTGTACAATTTGTCCTGAGTACGCCGATACCCCATATGTGGGGGTTAACCACAGTTTGGGCGCATGGCAGAGCTCGGAAGGGAAGGAGCGCCATTTGACTTTTCAATGCAAAATTGACTGGAATTGAGATGGGACGCCATGTTGTGTTTGGAGAGCCACTGATGTGCCTAAACATTGAAACCCCCCACAAGTGACACCATTTTGAAAAGTAGACCCCCTAAGGAACTTAGATGTGTGGTGAGCACTTTGACCCACCAAGAGCTTCACAGAAGTTTATAATGCAGAGCCGTAAAAATAACATTTTTTCCCACAAAAATTATTTTTTAGCCCCCAGTTTTGTATTTTCCTGAGGGTAACCGGAGAAATTGGACCCCAAAAGTTGTTGTGCAATTTGTCCTGAGTGCGTTGATACCCCATATGTGGGGGGGAACCACCGTTTGGGCGCATGGGAGGGCTCGGAAGGGAAGGAGCGCCATTTGGAATGCAGACTTAGATGGAATGGTCTGCAGGCGTCACATTGCGTTTGCAGAGCCCCTAATATACCTAAACAGTAGAAACCCCCCACAAGTGACCCCATATTGGAAACTAGACCCCCCACGAACTTATCTAGATGTGTTGTGAGAACTTTGAGCCCCCAAGTGTTTCACTACAGTTTATAACGTAGAGCCGTGAAAATAAAAAATCTTTTTTTCCCCACAAAAATTATTTTTTAGCCCCCAGTTTTGTATTTTCCCAAGGGTAACAGGAGAAATTGGACCCCAAAAGTTGTTGTCCAATTTGTCCTGAGTACGCTGGTACCCCATATGTTGGGGTAAACTCCTGTTTGGGCACACGGGAGAGCTCGGAAGGGAAGGAGCACTGTTTTACTTTTTCAACGCAGAGTTGGCTGGAATTGAGATCGGACGCCATGTCGCGTTTGGAGAGCCCCTGATGTGCCTAAACAGTAAAAACCCCCCAATTATAACTGAAACCCTAATCCAAACACACCCCTAACCCTAATTCTAACGGTAACCCTAACCACACCTCTAACCCAGACACACCCCTAACCCTATTCCCAACCGCAATTGTAATCCAAGCCCTAACTGTAGCCCTAGCCCTAACTGTAGCCCTAGCCCTAACTGTAGCCCTAGCCCTAACTGTAGCCCTAGCCCTAACTGTAGCCCTAGCCCTAACTGTAGCCCTAGCCCTAACTGTAGCCCTAGCCCTAACTGTAGCCCTAGCCCTAACTGTAGCCCTAGCCCTAACTGTAGCCCTAGCCCTAACTGTAGCCCTAGCCCTAACTGTAGCCCTAGCCCTAACTGTAGCCCTAGCCCTAACTGTAGCCCTAGCCCTAACTGTAGCCCTAGCCCTAACTGTAGCCCTAGCCCTAACTGTAGCCCTAGCCCTAACTGTAGCCCTAGCCCTAACTGTAGCCCTAGCCCTAACTGTAGCCCTAGCCCTAACTGTAGCCCTAGCCCTAACTGTAGCCCTAGCCCTAACTGTAGCCCTAGCCCTAACTGTAGCCCTAGCCCTAACTGTAGCCCTAGCCCTAACTGTAGCCCTAGCCCTAACTGTAGCCCTAGCCCTAACTGTAGCCCTAGCCCTAACTGTAGCCCTAGCCCTAACTGTAGCCCTAGCCCTAACTGTAGCCCTAGCCCTAACTGTAGCCCTAGCCCTAACTGTAGCCCTAGCCCTAACTGTAGCCCTAGCCCTAACTGTAGCCCTAGCCCTAACTGTAGCCCTAGCCCTAATACATTTTTTTTAATTTTTCCCTAACTAAGGGGGTGATGAAACGGGGTTTGATTTACTTTTATAGCGGGTTTTTTAGCGGATTTTTATGATTGGCAGCCGTCACACACTGAAAGACGCTTTTTATTGCAAAAAATATTTTTTGCGTTACCACATTTTGAGAGCTATAATTTTTCCATATTTGAGTCCACAGTCATGTGAGGTCTTGTTTTTTGCGGGACGAGTTGACGTTTTTATTGGTAACATTTTCGGGCACGTGACATATTTTGATCGCTTTTTATTCCGTTTTTTTTGTGAGGCAGAATGACCAAAAACCAGCTATTCATGAATTTCTTTTGGGGGAGGCGTTTATACCGTTCCGCGTTTGGTAAAACTGACAAAGCAGTTTTATTCTTCGGGTCAGTACGATTACAGCGACACCTCATTTATATCATTTTTTTTATGTTTTGGCGCTTTTATACGATAATTATTTTTTCTATAAAATAGTTTTTATTTTGGCATCACTTTATGCTGAGGACTATAAGTTTATTTTTTTGCTGATGTTGCTGTATGGCGGCTTGTTTTTTGCGGGACAAGATGACGTTTTCAGCGGTACCATGGTTATTTATATCCGTCTTTTTGATCGCGTGTTATTCCACTTTTTGTTCGGCGGTATGAGTATGATAATAAAGCGTTGTTTTTTTGCCTCGTTTTTTTTTTTCTTCTTTTCTTACGGTATTTACTGAAGGGGTTAACTAGTGGGACAGTTTTATAGGTCGGGTCGTTACAGACGCGGCAATACTAAATATGTGTACTTTTATTATTTTTTTTATTATTATTTAGATAAGGAAATGTATTTATGGGAATAATATATTTTTTTTTTTTTTTTCATTATTTAGGATTTTTTTTTTTTTTCTTACACACTGGGAAATTTTTTTTTTTACTTTGTCCCAGGGGGGGGGGGACAATACAGATCGGTGATCTGACAGTTTGCACAGCACTCTGTCAGATCACCGATCTCTCAGAGCGCTGCAGCGTTACCAAGTGCCTGCTCTGAGCAGGCACTTGGTAAGCTACCTCCCTCCCTGCAGGACCCGGATGCCGCGGCCATATTGGATCCGGGCCTTGCTGCAGGGAGGAAGGTAGGAGACCCTCGCAGCAACGCGATCACATCGCGTTGCTGCGGGGGTCTCAGGGAAGCCCGCAGGGAGCCCCCTAACTGCGCGATGCTTCCCTGCACCGCCGGGAGCGCGGCCGATCGCCCTGGACGTACTGTTCCGTCCTTGCGAAGTAGGGCCCACCCCACATGGATGGAATAGTACGTCCATTGGCAGAAAGGGGTTAAAACCTTGCCATGTGTGAAAGTGATGTCAATGTGAATAAGAGCCGAGCAGGACCAGGTCCCAAATATGGACACCAATGGCAAGCGGAAGATATATAAACATAATATTCAGCCCAAAGCAAGGGAGGTCACACCATTACGTGCACTGAGTGCAGAAACCTGAAAACCCCAGGGTATGGTGGCCTGAATTATCAATGACCTCAGGGTACCTTGGCAACTATCTGCACCTGAGATTAACAGGGGATTGTTGGTATGAAAAGGGGGTCTTTTTAACCTCATTTTAACCATTTGGATGCTGCTGTGTTTATCGTCGCCAATCTGTTTTTAAAACCGTTCTGCTTTGATGCTGCAGAATGTCTGCTGTTACATACAGTTGTCACCCGCAGGATTTTTGCCCGCCTAAGGGCGCTATTCACTTATTTCTAACCGCCTTTTTAAAACTGTAATGAGGAATAAGGTCCTCTAACTGCTGCTGTTTTAATGCACATCGATGGCTATTAAGGGGTTAATCTACAAGCTTGTATAGTTATAGGGTTTGGGTGCGTTTTACATGCGGATTTATCAAAAACGGTGCGGAAAAATCTGCACACGAAGCCGCAACGTGGGCACATAGCCTTACGCTGTGTGAAGCAGAGAGAGAGTCTGATGTAGGCAACTTCTGCTGTAAGACTTGCAGATGGGGGGGCGTGTCCTAGCTGACTATGTGAGCGGACGCATAGGGGAGAGCTCCCGCTGCTGTTATTGCTTTTATTCTACGCAGGCACCCCTGTTTGCTTTAAATTGTGCCATACCTGCTGGCTGAGGGTACCGGGAACTGAGCGGTGCTGTTTAGAGGCCCGGTGGAGGTAGAGATGACTGGACGGAGGCAGAAAGACGCATGTGTTGGAGATTTAGGCGCTATCCAATATGGTGCCGCGGCCTGCGAGGACGCTGGTAAAGCGAATGCCGTATGTCAGCGGCGCATGGAGGTGGCCGCAAAGCTCAAACAGTTTGCCCGGGTGGAAGGAGCGGAGGAGACAGATACTTGCCAGAGATGGTTCTGATAAGGAGGAGGAAGAGATCTCTGCAGGGGAGAATGAGGTACAGAAGGGGGCAGGGGGAAGCAATATGGCTGTGGTGAAGAAGTGATATTGGGAGGAGAGCCGACCCTGAGGGATGTTTTTACACTAGTTTCCTCATGTAAGCAATCCCTAAATGCCTTTACCCTCCAGGTGCAGGAGGTTAAAGGGGAAATTGTCCATCTCCTGTAGGGCAGTATTTATATGTACAAACACATGGGTGTAATGGAGGAGAGGGTGAGCACTGCAGAAGATCATGTAAAGTTGGAAAAGGCGGAGAAAAAGCTTGCTCAAGTGATATCCGAATTGGCTGCAAAAAAAAATGAGGCTCTGGAAAATAGATCCAGAAGAAACAACTTCTGTATAGTGGGTCTGCCTGTAAAAAACAGAGGAGAGAAACCCTACTGAGTTTATTGAAAGCTGGCTGAGGGAGAAAATTGGGGTCGAGATGTTGACAAAAGTTTTTGCTGTTGAGAGAGCTCAGTCTCACCACAGCCCTCGGCCCTGGAGCTAACCCCGGTACCATGCTGGCCAAAATACTGAACTATAGAGACAGGGACATTGTGTGACGTCGATCCAGCGATGTGTTTACTTGCAACCAGGGTAAACATCGCACTTAGTAACCCGATATTTACCCTGGTTACCATTGTAAATGTAAAAAAAACCCAAAACACTACATACTTACATTCCGGTGTCTGTCGCGTCCCCCGGCTTCAGCTTCCCTGCACTGTCAGCGTCGTAAAGCAGAGCACAGCGGTGACGTCACTGTAAGTATGTAGTGTTTTTTTTTTTTTTTTTTACATTTACAATGGTAACCAGGGTAAACATCGGGTTACTAAGCTCAGCCCTGCGCTTAGTAACCCGATGTTTACCCTGGTTACCCGGGGACTTCGGCATCATTGGTCGCTGGAGAACTGTCTGTGACAGCTCTCCAGCGACCACACAACGACTAAACAGCAACGCTGCAGCGATCAGCATCGTTGTCTATATCGCTGCAGCGTCATTTAACCCCTTAGCGACCGCCGATACGTCTTTTAACGGCGGCCGCTAAGGGTACTTAAACCACAGCGCCGTTAATTAACAGCGCTGTGGAAAAAGTAAATAGCGCCCCCCAGAGTCGGATTTTCTCCGGGGTCTCGGCTGCCGGGGATAGCCGAGACCCCAGAGAACATGATTCGGGGGTTTTCTACCGACCCCGCTTTTGCGATCGCCGGTAATTAACCGTTTACCGGCGATCGCAAAAAAAAACCAACGCGATTTCTTTTTAATTTCTCTGTCCTCCGATGTGATCGCACATCAGAGGACAGAGAAAAGGGGTCCCCGATGGCCCCCCGATACTCGCCTGTCTCCCCCGGTGCTCCTCGTGGCTCCCGATGAGCGCCGCCATCTTCAAAATGGGCCGCCGCCGGCCGGCCCCGGGAGAATCTTTGGGGTCTCGGCTACCGGGGGTAGCCGAGACCCCAAAGAGCATGATCGGGGTCGGTTTTACCGACCCCTGTTTTGCGATCGCCGGTAATTAACTGTTTACCGGCGACCGAAAAAAATAATAATAAAAAAAGCAAAGTGTAATTCTCTGTCCTCTGATGTGATCGCACATCAGAGGACAGAGAAATAGGGGGATTCGGGGACCCTATCATACTTACCGGTGTCCCTGGGTCCTCCTGCTGCTCCTCCTGGCCGCCGGCATCTTCTGGGGAAAAGAAAATGGCGGGCGCATGCACAGTGCGCCCGCCATCTGTCTCCATCTGCCGGCCGGCAGGAGAAGAGCAGTTGGGGCTAAAATTAGGGCTAGGGTTAGGGCAAAATTTAGGGTTAGGGTTGGGGCTAAATTTAGGGTTAGGGTTGGGGCTAAATTAAGGGTTAGGGATGGCGCTAAATTTAGGGTTAGGCTTCTTTCACACTTACGTCGGTACGGGGCCGTCGCAATGCATCGGCCCGACATACCGACGCATGTTGTGAAAATTGTGCACAACGTGGGCAGCGGATGAACGTTTTTTTGTGCTGACGGTCCGCCAAAACACTGATCCAGTGCACGACGGACGCGACGTGTGGCCATCCGTCACGATCCGTCGGCAATACAAGTCTATGGGCAAAAAACGCATCCTGTGGGCACATTTGCAGGATCCGTTTCTTGTCCAAAACGACGGATTGCGACGGATGCCAAACGACGCAAGTGTGAAAGTAGCCTTAGGGCTAGGGTTAGGGCTAAAGTTAGGGCTAGGGTTGGGCTAAGGTTAGGGTTAGAGTTGGGATTAGGGTTAGGGTTTGGATTAGGGTTGGTATTAGGGTTAGGGTTGACATTAGGGTTACGTTTGGGATTAGGGTTAAGGTTAGGGGTGTATTGGGATTAGGGTTAGGGTTGGGATTAAGGGTGTATTGGGATTAGAGTTAGGTTTGAGGTTAGGGTTGAGATTAGGATTAGGGGTGTGTTGGATTTAGGTTTTTGATTAGGGTTATGGTTAGGGTTGACATTAGGGTTGTTTTGGGGTAAGGGTTGTGATTATGGTTAGGGTTAGTGATTAGGATTATGGATCAGGTTGGGATTAGGGTTAGGGGTGTGTTGGGGTTAGAGTTGGAGCTAGAATTGGCGGGTTTCCACTGTTTAGGTACATCAGGGGGTCTCCAAACACGACAGCCAACTTTGTGCTCAAAAAGTCAAATGGTGCTCCCTCCATTCTGAGCTCTGCCGTGCGCCCAAACAGTGGGTTACCCCAACATATGGGGCATCAGCGTACTCGGGATAAATTGGACAACAACTTCTGGGGTCCAATTTCTCCTGTAACCCTTGTGAAAATAAAAACTTGGGGGCTACAAAATCTTTTTTGTGGAAAAAATTTTTTTATTTTCACGACTCTGCATTCTAAACTTCTGTGAAGCACTTGGGCATTCAAAGTTCTCACCACACATCTAGATAAGTTCCCTGGGGGGTCGAGTTTCCAAAATGGGGTTACTTGTGGAGGGTTTCCACTGTTTAGGTACATCAGGGGCTCTGCAAACGCAACATAACGCCTGCAGACCATTCTATCAAAGTCTGCATTCCAAAACGGCGCTCCTTCCTTCCGAGCTCTGCCGTGCGCCCAAACAGTGGTTAACCCACACATATGGGGTACCAGCATACTCGGGACAAATTGGACAACAACTTTTGGGGTCCAATTTCTCTTGTTACCCTTGTGAAAATAAAAACTTGGGGGCTACAATATCTTTTTTGTGGAAAAAATTTTTTTTTATTTTCACAACTCTGCATTCTAAACTTCTGTGAAGCACTTGGGGGTTCAAAGTGCTCGCCACACATCTAGATAAGTTCCTTAAGGGGTCTAGTTTCCAAAATGGTGTCACTTGTGGGGGGTTTCCACTGTTTAGGCACACCAGGGGCACTGCAAACGCAACATGGCGTCCGATCTCAATTCCAGACAATTCTACATTGAAAAAGTAAAACGGCACTCCTTCCCTTCCAAGCTCTGCGGTGCACCCAAACAGTGGTTTACCCTCACATATGGGGTATCGACGTATTCAGGAGAAATCGCACAACAACTTTTGTGGTCTAATTTCTCCTGTTACCCTTGTGAAAATAAGAATTTGTGGGCGAAAAGATCATTTTTGTGTAAACAAAAGCGATTTTTTTATTTTCACGGCTCTACGTTATAAACTTCCGTGAAGCACTTGGGGGTTCAAAGTGCTCACCACACATCTAGATAAGTTTCTTAAGGGGTCTAGTTTACAAAATGGTGTCACTTGTGGGGGGTTTCCACTGTTTAGGCACATCAGGGGCTCTCCAAACGCGACATGGCGTCCGATCTCAATTCCAGCCATTTCTGCATTGAAAAAGTCAAACGGCGCTCCTTCACTTCCAAGTTCTGCGGTGCGCCCAAACAGTGGTTTACCCCCACATATGGGGTATTGGCGTATTCAGGAGAAATTGCATAACAAAATTTATGGTTACATTTCTGTTTTTACACATGTGAAAATATAAAAAATGGTTCTGAATTAAAATGTTTGCAAAAAAAGTTAAATGTTCATTTTTTCCTTCCACATTGTTTCAGTTCCTGTGAAACACGTAAACGGTTAATAAACTTCTTGAATGTGGTTTTGAGAACCTTGAGGGGTGTAGTTTTTAGAATGGTGTCACACTTCGTTATTTTCTATCATATAGACCCCTCAAAATGACTTCAAATGTGATGTGGTCCCTAAAAAAAAATGGTGTTGTAAAAATGAGAAATTGCTGGTCAATTTTTAACCCTTATAACTCCCTAACAAAAAAAATTTTGTTTCCAAAATTGTGCTGATTTAAAGTAGACATGTGGGAAATGTTATTTATTAACTATTTTTGTGACATATCTCTCTGATTTAAGGGCATAAAAATACAAAGTTTGAAAATTGCAAAATTTTAAAAATTTTCGCCATATTTCCGTTTTTTTTTTCATAAATAATCGCAGGTAATATCGAAGAAATCTTACCACTAACATGAAGTACAATATGTCACGAAAAAACAATCTCAGAATCAGCGGGATCCGTTGAAGCGTTCCAGAGTTATAACCTCATAAAGTGACAGTGGTCAGAATTGTAAAAATTGGCTCGGTCATTAAGTACTAAATTGGCTGTCACTAAGGGGTTAATGTGACGGTACCTTAAGACATGTTGGGGGAGAGGGGGTATTCTTGTTGTTAACCAGCTCATGATACCATATCTAGAATAGATATGGCTCTTGGTAATGGAATGTTAGACACAATGGTAGGAAACGTGAGCTACCTGCCAAGGGCATTTTCAGATCATAGTCCAATTGAGGTGGAGTTTCGACCGACGGGAACACAAGCCATGTGCTGGAGAGAGTGGAAAATTCACCCTAATTGGTTGCATAGTGTGGATCTAGACAACATACAGCGGGAAGTTGAGAAGTTTTTTTTAGTTTAATGATGGGAGTGCGGATATTTCCAGTATATGGGAAGCTATGAAAGAGAATTTTGAGAGGGTTGCTATTTAGAGATATCAGATGTAAACGGCAGGTAAAACTGTCAGAGAAAGCAGCGGTTGAAAGGCTCAGGGCAGCGGAGGATGGGATGGCTATATTGGGTACCCCTCAGGCTGGGAAACAGTTAAAAGAAGCTCAAAATAATATGGATAAAATTCTTTTGGAAAGGGCAGAGAGGAAAAGGGAATTTCAGAGATTGGCTTTTTACCAGGAAGGGGAGACTGTGGGTCACATGCTGTCGTTGGTCGCTTCTGCCCAGAGGAGTACCTCGTTTGTGCATTCGCTGGTTTCAGGAAATGGCACGACAGTGTCTTAGACTCAGGAGATTTTAAAAGTCCTTATGTATTTTTATTCAGATTTATACTCTTCTCGGGTGGATTCATCAGTGGGAGACACCGTGGCATTCTTAAACCGGGTTCACATTGCGTTAACAGCAGCCCGTTCAACACATACGTTAATGGGCTGCTGTTAACGCAAGTGCCGGTATGGCAGCGCGCTAGCGCAGGTAGAGCATCTGCAAGCTCTATCTGCGCTAGCGGTGACGGACCCGGAAACGCTGCAGCCCGCATCTTGGGGTCCGTCACTCAATGACGGCACATCGCTAGCGCACGCCCATTGTGGACGTGTTCTAGCGATGCGTCCGACATTGGATTCAATGGCGTTAACGGACTGCGTTACACCACGTTATGCCGCGGTGTAACGTAGTCCGTCTAACGGATGGGTTTAACGCAATGTGAACCCAGCCTTAGAGGGACTTGGGTTGCCTAAGTTGGGTGATGATGATAGGGAAAGTTTGGAGGCACCTATTACAAATGAGCAGTTGTCGGGCATTAGGGTCAATGGCAAAGGGAAAGGTGCCAGGAGTTGACAGGTTACCAGACAAAATTTGTAAAGGAGGTATTGAGGAACTGTTAGTGCCCAGATTAAGAGTGGTCTTGGAGGAGGCTAAGAGGAGAGGAACTTTGCCAGCTTCCATGAGAGAAGCCATAATAGTGGTAATGATATACTGCTGTTTTTGGGTGATCCTCTTGCTTCGTTGGGAAATGCCATTCGGCTTATTGAGAGAGTTAGATCTTTATTGGGGTTGACGATAAACTGGAATAAATCAGTTTTTGTTTAAAGTTAACAATGTAGGGGATGCGGGGAGTGACTCTGTAGATGAGGGAAGACTTAAAGGGAACATGTCACCCCGTTTTTTCAATGAGATAAAAATACCGTTAAATAGGGCCTGAGCTGTGCTTTACAATAGCGTATTTTTTTGTCCCTGATTCCCCACCTATGCTGCCGAAATACCTTACTAAAGTCGCCGTTTTCGCCTGTCAATCACTCTGGTCAAATGGGCGTGGTTAAATTCCTGTTTCTCTCCCCCCACGCTCCTCGGCGTGTCTGACGTAAATTCGATCTGTGAATCTCACAGATTGCGCTCTTTTTTTGGCAGTTGCGCAGTGCATTCTGCTCTTGCGCCTGTGCATTATGCTTTGCCCAACTGTGGGCATAGCATACAACACATCACCACGCATGCGCAGGAGACCAAATGCTGGAACATGTGTGTGAGTGTGGAGAGGGGACTACCAAGGGGGATTATGCATGAATAGTTATTTTGCTATATAGATAGATAGATATAGATATAGATATATATATATATATATATATATATATATATATATATATATATATATATATATATATATATATATATATATATATATATATATATATATATATATATATATATATATTTTCATTCTATCTATCTATCTAGATAGATAGAGAGAGAATGAATATATATATATATATATATATATATATATATATATATTCTATATCTATAATTGTCTAAGGGTTTTTCCGTCTGTCTGTCTGTCCTGGAAAGCCCTGCTCTCTGATTGGTCGAGGCCGCCAGGCCTCGACCAATCAGAGACCGGCACAGCATCGACGTAGAAATCCCGCGTCTCTGATTGGTCGAGGCCGCCAGGCCTCGACCAATCAGCAACGGGCAGAGCGACGATGATGTCATAAAGGACGTAGAAATCCCGCGTCTGATTGGTCGAGGCCGCCAGGCCTCGACCAATCAGCAACGGGCACCGCGATGATGATGTCATAAAGGACGTAGACATCTCACGTTTCTGATTCAGCGACGGGCACAGTATCGACGTAGATGTCATAATGGTTGCCATGGCGACGATGTCATAAAGGTTGCCTCGACCAATCAGCGACGGGCACAGTGTGCCGCGAATTCTGGAATCATCATTGTCCATATACTACGGGGACATGCATATTCTAGAATACCCGATGCGTTAGAATCGGGCCACAATCTAGTATATATATCTATATCTATATCTCTCTCTCTCTCTCTCTCTCTCTCTCTCTCTCATTATATGCATTTATATTGGTATATGGTCTCCATCCTGGTATGTGCTGCTCCCATCCTGCGCCCCCATTCTGACATGTGCTGCTCCCATCCTGCGCCCCCGTTCTGTAATTTGCTGCTCCCATCCATATGCCCCATACGCTGCTCCATAAAGGTTTATGGCCCCATAAGATGCTCCATAGTATATGCCCCCCCCCGTACACTGCTCCATTATGGTTGATGGCCCCCATAAGATGCTCCATATTATATGCCCCCGTACACTGCTCCATTATGGTTGATGGCCCCCATAAGATGCTCCATAGTATATGCCCCCGTACACTGCTCCATTATGGTTGATGGCCCCCATAAGATGCTCCATATTATATGCCCCCGTACACTGCTCCATTATGGTTGATGGCACCCATAAGATGCTCCATAGTATATGCCCCCGTACGCTGCTCCATTATGGTTGATGGCCCCCATAAGATGCTCCATATTATATGCCCCCGTACGCTGCTCCATTATGGTTGATGGCCCCCATAAGATGCTCCATATTATATGCCCCCGTACGCTGCTCCATTATGGTTTATGGCCCCCATAAGATGCTCCATATTATATGCCCCCGTACCCTGCTCCATTATGGTTGATGGCCCCCATAAGATGCTCCATATTATATGCCCCCGTACACTGCTCGATTATGGTTTATGGCCCCCATAAGATGCTCCATATTATATGCCCCCGTACACTGCTCCATTATGGTTGATGGAGCCGAAAAGTGCAGACTGGTGCTTCAGGAATTGGCGCCTGCGCAGTCTGCGCTTTCCGCCGCCATTTTCTTCAAGACACACTGAGGTTTCCCACAAAATGGCGCCGGAAAGCGCGGACTGCGCATGCGCCGATTGCGGGAGAAGGGAGACATTCATTGCCCGGAGTCAGGGGGCCTAAAAGTAAGAAATCGCTGTGGCATGAAGTGCCACAGCGTAATGAGGGCGGGATCCTGTGAAGACGCTACCTGATTGTGTTCTGCCGCCATTTTCTTTCTCCTCCTGCTGCCGGAATCGGCGCCTGCGCAGTCCACGCTTTCCGGCGCCATTTTCTTGAAGACACACTGCAGTGTGTCTTCAAGAAAATGTCGCCGGAAAGCGCGGACTGCGCAGGCACAGATTCCGGCACCAGGAGGAGCAAGACAATGACGCCGGAAAGGAATGGCGTAAGTAACAACTTGCTATGGTGGCGGAAAGGAATGGCGTACGTAATAAATTGCTGTGGCATGAAGTGCCACAGCATAATCAGGGCGGAAATATGTGGACGATGTCCCCCTGCTACCGACCCCCTGCTCCCAGCAGTCCGCACCTTCCGGCGCCATTTTTTTTCTCCTGACACTATAATGTAACGCTAGGAGCGTTGCGCCTGCGCAGTCTATAAAGGCTTCGGACAGACAGAGTGACGCTCCCAGCTTTATATTATAAATGCCCCTATCTACATAATGGGGAAAAAGTGAAAGGAAACGTGTTGGAGGCAAATTGACAGCTGCCAGATGTGAACAAGGGGGACTTAAAGAATGAGAGCGATGGCGCCAAAGAGTATATACCATACAGTTGCTAAGGTGGGGCCCCGACATGGGATACTCACCACACACAGGGATATGAACACACACAAAATGCGCCACACACTACCACGTGCTTGAACATATATCACCCTCAGCACACATTTTACCACACATACACCAACCTCGCCACATAAAAGTCGAAACGCAAAAGTCGCCGCTCAAAACTCACCACGCGCAAAACTCAGCACATGCAAAACTAGGCTCACGCAAAACTCGCCACACGTGCAAAACTCACCTCATGGGAAAACTCGCCACACGCAAAACTTGCACCCGCGGAAAAATTGCCACATGCACAAAAGTTGCAACACATGCAAAAGTTGCCTCACACACAACTTGCACATACTCAAAAGGCAACACACATAAAACTCGCCACGCGCAAAACTTGCTGCACACAACTTGCTGCACACAACTTGCTACACTAACCTGTCACATGCAACTCGACACACAAAAAGTTGCTACACGCATGTCGCCACACGCAACTCAACACACACAACTTGACACACGAAACTCGCCCTAAAACACTCACAAGTCTGGTATTATCCTTCAAAAATAAAAATCTGATTAATAAGCAGACAAACTACAAGAGCAACAAATGTACCATATAGGAAATCCGGCAGCTGTCAGTCACATGACCTGTCTATTATTTGTATGTGTGAGCTAATATATACTGCCAGGGGGGAGGGCTTCCTGTTGGCTGGGGATTTATCAGGCTGCCAATTTAGCTTAGAAATACTGAGGTAAAAATATTGACCAAATAACGTGTGAACGAGGTCTAATACAGGAGGAAATGACATACAGATATATACTATATACAGGAGAGATGACACACAGGTATATACTATTTCTCCTTCGCCTCATTGGGGGACACAGGACCATGGGTTATGCTGCTGTCACTAGGAGGCTGACACTAAGCTGAGACAAAAAAGGGTTAGCTCCTCCCCTGCAGTATACACCCTCATGCTGGCATGCAGAGACCCAGTTTAAGCTTAGTGTCCGTAGGAGGCACACTGATTTTTTTCTCTCTTTTTTCATCTATTCCGGACGAAGGGGGCGACGGATTCTTCTAAGGTCCGATCCCCCCCGAACCAACAACAGGCGAGCACGGGAGTTTCACCTCACCGTATCCTCTCCTGCGACGTGGGAGCCACTGCCTGAGCTGTCCTTTTTTTGGGCGACGGTTTCTCCCCTAATGGGCCCCGATCTCCCCTTATACAGACGAGCACTGGTGTTCCTACCTCCAGTATCCTCCTCTGCAGCCAGGCCTTTTTATTGCCGGACATCTGCCCTGTCCACCAGGTCCTACCCTCGGCTGTACAGTGGCTTTATCCCAGTGGCGTCCGTGCAGACCACACTGCATCACCAATGTGACTTGTGACTCAGGTGGTGGACGGTTCCTCTCCACCCCCCATGTGGGGTAGGTGGATAGAAGGCTTCCCAACCCCTGCACCGTTCCTATATATGGCACCATGGTTCCCTCTCACCTCCATTTCAGGGTAAGTGCCCGGTGGGGGGACTGGGGGGGGGTGTCGCCGGCGGTCAGGAGGGCTCCTCATCCCTGGGCTCCATCTGCAGGCTTTTTGGGCGGTCCCTGTCCCTTTCCGGCGCTCGCGACCGCGCGCCGGGCCGAGGCCGCAAATTTAGTCCCCGGCTTCGGCCTAGCCGCTGGTCGCCGCCGCTAAGCTCCGCCCACTCCAGCCAGTGTCTGTGGCGCCGCCCCCCGCTCCTGGCGCTTCTCACAGCCGCCGAGATTTCTCTTCCTGATCTCGGCGGCCATCTTGGTCCCTCTCCTCAGCGCCGCAGCTCCTGCCTGTCGCATCTCTGGTGCGTCAGTGGCCCACGTGCAGCCGGCTTCCTCCTCTCAGAGTGAACACCCCAGCAGTTCGTCTCTCCTGGATAGCGGGACACAGGACCGGGGTAAGGAGACATCGTTAGCTCCCCTCTGCAGCGCCCTCTCAGTCACTGGTCACCTCTATATAGACCCTGTAATTTTGTCTGCATTAGCATCATGTCGCAGTCAAGGTCTAAAAAATCTTCTAAGGTGCATACAACCTTCTTTTCTGCGTGTACCACCTGCCAGGCCCCTCTTCCCAGGCCTCAAAGCTCTCCCCTCTGCTCTGCCTGCGATGCCCCGTGTGCCCAGGAGCCCTCCGCCGCCGCCGACCCTGGAGTACCTAGCCCCCCCGGAGATGGCGGACCTGGCTAAGCAGCTAGCCATGGCCAGCGATTATGTTATGTTCGCATCTCTCGACGCGGCAAATTGCGCTGCTTCGGCGGCTTCCAACGCCATCGCTATTAGAAGGGCCCTTTGGCTCAGAGATTGGCGCGCAGACTCTTCCTCTAAAAAATCCCTGATTTCTCTCCCTTTTCAAAGCGGGCGTCTTTTCGGCGAAAAGCTTGACCAGCTTATTTCCGACGCCACAGGGGGAAAGAGCAAGTTTCTTCCCCAACAGAGGCCCAAGGCGGCTTTCCAGCGCCAGCCTTTCTTTCGTTTTCGGCCTTTTCGTACCAACTCTGCCTGGTCCAATCCCTCTGGCCTTCCCAGATCGGACCGCTCCGCCCCCGCGCAGACAGAGACGTTCGTCCATCCTTCAGACCTAATCCCTCCTGGCGCGGGAAACCGAGGCAGCCCCGAACCAGAGGTTCCAGACCTCCCAGATTCCCTTCTCAATGACTCGGGAACAGCGCCAGTCGATCCCAGAAGAGTAGGCGGTCGTCTACTCCTTTTTCAACAAGCCTGGCTCTCCGTCGTTCACGACGAATGGGTCAGAGATCTGGTATCGTCTGGCTACAAGATAGATAGAGTTCTCCTCTCCCCCTCCCACTCGGTTCTTCCCCTCTCGTCTTCCCAGTTCGGGAGCTCAGTCTCGCGCCCTTCTTTGCGCCATCCACTCCCTCCGCCAGAGCGGGGTCATCGTGCCGGTCCCGGAACACGAGAGGTTCAGAGGCTTCTACTCAAACCTCTTCGTCGTGCCAAAGAAGGACGGGACCGTTCGTCCCATTTTGGATCTGAAGCTTCTGAACAGGTGCGTGAGAGTCCGGCACTTCAGGATGGAATCGCTCAGATCGGTCATCTCCTCCATGGAAAGAGGGGAATTTTTGGCCTCGATAGACATCAAGGATGCCTATCTTCACATCCCGATCTTCCCGCCTCATCAGAGGTTCCTTCGCTTTGCCATTCGAGAGGACCATTTTCAGTTCACAGCCTTGCCCTTCGGTCTCGCCACGGCGCCCAGGGTGTTCACCAAGGTCATGGCGGCTGTCATGGCCATTCTTCACTCTCGAGGAGTCGTCGTATTACCTTACTTAGACGATCTCCTCATAAAGGGCCCGTCGTTTCAGGCCTGCGAGTCAAGCGTCCACATTACCCTGGATTCGCTTTCTCGCCTGGGCTGGCTGATCAACTTAGACAAGTCATCTCCCGTTCCTTCCCGTCGGATCTCCTTTCTGGGAATGATCCTGGACACTTCAAGGGGGCTGGTTTTGCTTCCTCGGTCCAAGGTCCAAGCGCTCCAGCAGGGAGTCCGTACACTCTGCCATCCTCGCCCGCGAACCATTCGGTTCGCCATGAAGATCCTGGGAAAGATGGTTGCGGCAATCGAAGCTGTTCCCTTCGCTCAACTCCATCTCCGCCCCTTACAACAGGCTCTGCTGGACAACTGGGACAGGAGTCTCTTTTCTCTCGACCTCCCTTGTCCCCTGTCTCCTCGGGTCAGACATTCTCTCATTTGGTGGACCCTGGGACCATCTCTTCTCCAGGGGAAGTCCTTCCTCCCATTCCGCTGGTTAGTGGTAACCACCGACGCCAGTCTTCTTGGCTGGGGGGCGGTGTTTCTTCACCACTCGGCCCAGGGTCGTTGGACTGCTCAGGAATCCAGCCTCCCCATCAACATTCTGGAGATTCGTGCTATCAGACTTGCTCTGATTCACTTCCACGCTCTGCTTGCGGGTCACCCAATAAGAGTCCAATCGGACAACGTCACGGCGGTGGCTTACATCAACCACCAGGGGGGTACCCGCAGCAGGGCGGCGATGAGGGAAGTCTCTCTCATCCTTCGTTGGGCCGAGACCAACCACTCCATCATCTCGGCGGTGCACATTCCGGGAGTCGAGAACTGGGCAGCGGACTTCCTGAGCCGCCAGGGCCTTGCCTCGGGGGAATGGGAACTTCACCCAGAAGTTTTTCACCAGATCTGTCTTCGCTGGGGGACCCCGGACGTGGATCTGATGGCATCCAGATGGAACGCCAAGGTCCACAACTTCATCGCTCGATCTCGGGATCCCCAGGCCATAGGAGTGGACGCGCTAATTTCTCCGTGGCATCATTTTCAACTCCCATACGTGTTTCCTCCTCTTCCCTTACTGCCGAAGGTCATCCGAAAGATCAGGACGGAGGGAGGCCCGGTCATTCTGGTCGCCCCAGACTGGCCTCGTCGCGCTTGGTACGCGGAGCTCGTTCAGCTCGTAGCCGACGTCCCCTTGCGGTTGCCAGACCGCCCAGACCTACTTCGCCAAGGACCGATCTACCATCAGAGCTCAGGGGCCCTACGTTTGACGGCGTGGCTGTTGAAACCTGGATTCTAGCTCGTGCTGGTTTCTCTCAGCAGGTCATTCCTACCATGCTAAGTGCTCGCAAGGCGTCCTCTGCCTCTATCTACCACCGCGTCTGGAAGACCTTCTTTTCTTGGTGCAGGCTCCGAGGGCTCCCTCCGCTCAGCTTCTCCATCCCTTGTATCCTGAATTTCCTTCAGTCCGGTCTGGATTCCGGTTTGGCCCTGAGCTCTCTTAAAGGTCAGATCTCAGCCTTATCCGTGCTGTTCCAGCGTAGGATCGCCACCAACCTTCAGGTCAAGACTTTCATTCAGGGAGTCTCCCATGTTGTTCCTCCTTACAGGATGCCTTTGGAGACCTGGGATCTCAATTTGGTCCTGGGGGCTCTCCAGGAACCGCCGTTCGAACCCCTTCAAGACGTTCTGCTCTCTGTTCTCTCTTGGAAGGTTGCCTTCCTGGTAGCGGTGACGTCCATCAGAAGGGTTTCAGAGCTCGCCGCTCTATCCTGTCGGGCACCTTTCCTTGCCTTTCATCAGGACAAGGTAGTCCTACGTCCTTCTCCCGCGTTTCTTCCAAAGGTGGTCTCATCTTTCCACCTTAACGAGGACATCATCCTTCCCTCCTTTTGTCCGCAGCCTAAACATAGGGTCGAGAAGGCTCTCCATACTCTGGACGTGGTACGGGCTCTCAGGAGGTACATTTCCAGAACGGCACACTTCAGAAAATCGGACGCCCTTTTCGTGCTCCCGGAGGGTCACAGAAAGGGTTTGGCGGCGTCTAAATCCACGATAGCTAGATGGATCTGATCTGCTATCCAGGAATCCTATCGGGTCAGGGGCAGTCCTATCCCGGCGGGGATTAGAGCTCACTCCACTCGGTCGATGGGTGCTTCCTGGGCCATCCGGCACCAGGCATCAGCGGAGCAGGTTTGCAAGGCCGCAACGTGGTCCAGCCTGCATACCTTCACAAAGCATTACAATGTGCATATCCAATCCTCTGCGGACGCGGCCCTTGGCAGGCGTATCCTGCAGGCGGCCGTTGCGCATTGGTAGTCAGATGGTACATGAAGTTACGTGGTTGTATTGTTTCCCTCCCAGGGACTGCTTTGGGACGTCCCATGGTCCTGTGTCCCCCAATGAGGCGAAGGAGAAATAGGGATTTTTGTGTGTACTCACCGTAAAATCCTTTTCTCCGAGCCACTCATTGGGTGGGTGCTGTGTCCCCCTGGTAGCCTTACGGCTAGTTATCTTTTTTAGTCTTTGACTGTTGTTTGACATGTTATGTTCCAATGTTTTTTGATATATTGTTCTCATTATCCTACTGCTTTTGCACTTAACTGGGTCTCTGCATGCCAGCATGAGGGTGTATACTGCAGGGGAGGAGCTAACCCTTTTTTGTCTCAGCTTAGTGTCAGCCTCCTAGTGACAGCAGCATAACCCATGGTCCTGTGTCCCCCAATGAGTGGCTCGGAGAAAAGGATTTTACGGTGAGTACACACAAAAATCCCTATATAGAGGAGGAGATGACATACAGGTATATACTATATACAGGAGGAGATGACACACAGGTGTATATGTATATATGTGTATATGTATATATATATATATATATATATATATATATATATATATATATATATATATATATATAGGTCCTTCTCAAAAAATTAGCATATAGTGTTAAATTTCATTATTTACCATAATGTAATGATTACAATTAAACTTTCATATATTATAGATTCATTATCCACCAACTGAAATTTGTCAGGTCTTTTATTGTTTTAATACTGATGATTTTGGCATACAACTCCTGATAACCCAAAAAAACTGTCTCAATAAATTAGCATATTTCACCCATCCAATCAAATAAAAGTGTTTTTTAATAACAAACAAAAAAACCAACAAATAATAATGTTCAGTTATGCACTCAATACTTGGTCGGGAATCCTTTGGCAGAAATGACTGCTTCAATGCGGCGTGGCATGGAGGCAATCAGCCTGTGACACTGCTGAGATGTTATGGAGGCCCAGGATGCCTCAATAGCGGCCTTAAGCTCATCCAGAGTGTTGGGTCTTGCGTCTCTCAACTTTCTCTTCACAATATCCCACAGATTCTCTATGGGGTTCAGGTCAGGAGAGTTGGCAGGCCAATTGAGCACAGTAATACCATGGTCAGTAAACCATTTACCAGTGGTTTTGGCACTGTGAGCAGGTGCCAGGTCGTGCTGAAAAATGAAATCTTCATCTCCATAAAGCATTTCAGCCGATGGAAGCATGAAGTGCTCCAAAATCTCCTGATAGCTAGCTGCATTGACCCTGCCCTTGATGAAACACAGTGGACCAACACCAGCAGCTGACATGGCACCCCACACCATCACTGACTGTGGGTACTTGACACTGGACTTCAGGCATTTTGGCATTTCCTTCTCCCCAGTCTTCCTCCAGACTCTGGCACCTTGATTTCCGAATGACATGCAAAATTTGCTTTCATCAGAAAAAAGTACTTGGGACCACTTAGCAACAGTCCAGTGCTGCTTCTCTGTAGCTCAAAAGTGGCTTTACCTGGGGAATGCGGCACCTGTAGCCCATTTCCTGCACACGCCTGTGCACGGTGGCTCTGGATGTTTCCACACCAGACTCAGTCCACTGCTTCCTCAGGTTCCCCAAGGTCTGGAATCGGTCCTTCTCCACAATCTTCCTCAGGGTCCGGTCTCCTCTTCTCGTTGTACAGCGTTTTCTGCCACATTGTTTCCTTCCAACAGACTTACCATTGAGGTGCCTTGATACAGCACTCTGGGAACAGCCTATTTGTTGAGAAATTTCTTTCTGGTTCTTACCCTCTTGCTTGAGGGTGTCAATGATGGCCTTCTTGACATCTGTCAGGTCGCTAGTCTTACCCATGATGGGGGTTTTGAGTAATGAACCAGGCAGGGAGTTTATAAAAGCCTCAGGTATCTTTTGCATGTGTTTAGAGTTAATTAGTTGATTCAGAAGATTAGGGTAATAGGTCGTTTAGAGAACCTTTTCTTGATATGCTAATTTATTGAGACAGGTTTTTTGGGTTATCAGGAGTTGTATGCCAAAATCATCAGTATTAAAACAATAAAAGACCTGACAAATTTCAGTTGGTGGATAATGAATCTATAATATATGAAAGTTTAATTGTAATCATTACATTATGGTAAATAATGAAATTTAACACTATATGCTAATTTTTTGAGAAGGACCTGTATATATACAGGAGGAGATGACCTACAGGTATATACTATATACAGGAGGAGATGACATACAGGTATATACTATATATAGGAGGAGATGACATACAGGTATATACTATATACAGGGGAGATGACACACAGCAGGTATATACTATATACAGGGGAGATGACATACAGGTATATACTATATACAGGAGATGACATACAAGTGTATACTATATATAAGGGAGATGACAAACATGTACCGGTATATACTGATGTGAAAATGAGAGGTGTGAGGTGAAAATGAAAAGGTGTGAGTGCAAAATGAGAGGAGTGAGGGAAAATAGTGGAGTGATCAGAAAATGACAGATGTTGGGGGGGGAATGAGAGGAGTGAGGGGGAAAATGAAAGATGTGATGGGAAAATAAGAGAAGTAGGGTGCTATAACTAACCACAGATATTCACTATGCCCAGGCAACGCCGGGCTCTTCAGCTAGTGTGTGTATGTATGTATGTATGTATGTATGTATATATATATGTATGTATATATATATGTATATATATATATATATATATATATATATATATATATATATATATATATATATATATATATATATATATATATATATATATATATATATACACACACTAGATGGCAGCCCGATTCTAAAGAATCGGGAGTCTAGAATCCATATATACTTTATTTATTGAAATGTAAAAATAATACAATTAATAAATAATAGTAAGAAAGAACAAAAAATGGCTGCACTCACCAGCTCTTGACAATTCTTGTTATTTAAGGTACAGTTACACAGGATCCATGAACATGCTTATGAGGGGAGGGATGAAAGACATCAGACGACAACTTTGCGTGTTGTGGCAAATGCCACAACAACGGTTCTTTGCTTAAGAACAATAATGTAAATAATAAATAATATGTATCAATAACTATGTATATTGGTATGTTCTATGACATTTTAAAATATTTCATTATTATGTGGAAAGACTCTTAGTACCCATACTGGCGCATACTTGTGTGCCCATCAGGTATTTTCACAGTAATTTTACATCTGATGGGTTGGTACTTACGTGCGCCATCAGCAGCTTTGGGCTCTGTGTCATTAGTATCCTTACTATTAGAGCTCATGTTGGCTAAGCTAAACAGCTTTAAGCGTGGTGGTGGCAAACAACAGGTTAATAAGAGGCAGTGTCAGGTAGTAGGAAAATAGCCAGTTAATAATAGGCAATAGTTCTTTGCAGGAATGCAGATATTAATAAATAGGCAGTTTATATTGCAGAGAAATTGCTGGGCAATAATGGACAATGTCCTTATGTGGCAAATAATAGAGCAATATACCCAATGTGGCAAAGAAGAGGTTAATAAACGGCAGTCTCTCAGTATAACAGTCAGTGAATAATAGGCAGTATATGGAGAAAACACCAAACAAAAGTTCAAAATTGGTGTGAAAAATATATATATATGTATGTGTGTGTATGTGTATATATATGTGTATCTAATATATAATTGCCTAGAATACTACTTCCTGCAATTTGTGCCAACTTCCTGTCCGGAGCTAATGTCCGGAGATAAGTGACGTCAACAGTGTCCAGTGTCTGATTGGTTGCCGCCTGCTGCGAGCGACCAATCAGAAACGTGCCGTACTGTGACACACTCCGCCCGCCATTTTGGTGTGATTTTTGAACTTTTACCTCACAGCAAGTTTCTACTGCGTGGAGGCGGGCCCAGTGACGTTGCTCTTCAAGCTCCTGCCGAATTTCGTCAAAAAAATGATAATACCATTTACCAAAACTATATATATTTAGTTGTGAAGTGGTTCAGTGACATTTTCACACCAATTTTGAACTTTTGTTTGGTGTTTTCTCCATATACTGCCTATTATTCACTGACTGTTATACTGAGAGACTGCCGTTTATTAACCTCTTCTTTGCCACATTGGGTATATTGCTCTATTATTTGCCACATAAGGACATTGTCCATTATTGCCCAGCAATTTCTTAAATAACAAGAATTGTCAAGAGCTGGTGAGTGCAGCCATTTTTTGTTCTTTCTTACTATTATTTATTAATTGTATTATTCTTACATTTGAATAAAGTATATATGGATTCTAGACTCCCGATTCTTTAGAATCGGGCTGCCATCTAGTGTATATATATATATATGTGTATATATATGTATGTATGTGTATATATATATATATGTGTATGTGTGTATATATATATTTATTTATATTTTCTTTCTTGGGTGTATAGATTATTGTTTAATTTGGTGCCAATCAGTTTCAGTATGCCCTGCCCTGCGCATACATAGTTTCTGAATCAATTTATTGATCTCTGCTTTTTTGCAGATTAGTTTATAGAAATAAATTGTTCTATAATTATCAGCTTAAATAAAGTTTTAATGTTATATGCATTTTATATGAATTTTTTTATGGAGATTGTGTGACTATTATGTTTAAATAAAATATTATTTATCATGAATGGTGGTCTTATGAATATTTTTTAAGGGTTATATAATCTGGAGTTTTAGCCTACAGATCAGTTGCAATGGTTTGCATGATGTTAAATAACTAAAATATAATTTCATATGGCATAGATTTCTAACTTGGTTTGTAACACTGGTTTTACTTGTCCTCAATTTGTCTTTAATAGGACTCAAAGAACTGCAACTCACGAATTGGTGTTAAGAATGGTATGTACCTAAAATGTTACAGTTTCCATTTTAATTTTTTGGGGGGATTTTGAGGACTGACTTTATGTTCAATTTAGATGGTTTTTCCAAATAATTGCATTTGTTTGTTATTTCTGAGAATTAGATGTGGCTTTTTATGAAGGGCTGAATATTATTCAGAAACTATTACTATTTTATGTATACACCTTATGTTGTTTTGTTCAGATAGAGATTTAAATTGCAATAATAATTCTTAAATAAGCAGCTTTGACTTGAAGTTGGCTATATGACATCTAGCACCCCCATAAAGCTACTGAAACTTGTTCTGGGAGAGGTATGTCAGCAATTTAAGGAGCGGAAACCCCACTCTGAAATTTTGTGGTGGCTGATGCCTAGTACTACAGATCATCTCCCATTCCTTAGGCAGCATACACTGCAGAGGTCACTAAATACAGAGCTGTGTGGAATTCCGCTCTCTACGTTGCTTACGTCCATCGGCTGCTACAGCAGATTTTATCTCATCTGTAGGGAGTGCCGGGTGTCTAGCCTTACTGAACTCTTATTGATAACCCATACCATGGATACATAGGTCATCAATATGTAAGTCGTGGAATTTACTGATTCCTAAGTTAAATGTACAGTATCTGTTAAAAGTTTTGACACACGTGTTCACGCAATGGCTTTTTTGTTGTTGTTGTGTTGCAATGTGCACATTATAGATTCAGACTGAAGGCAGCAAGACAACAAAAGTACACTTGTGAAAATAAAGGTGAAAGAATCATGTGCGAAAAAGAAAAAAGCACGGAATGTATGTTAAACTTTAAATTCCTCAAAGTATCCTCCTTTAAAGCTGCCATCAGCGTAAATAAAGGGGTGGTGGCACTTTGCTGAATCTAAGGTTTAACTGTTAGACTTATCTGGTCAGGTAAATTCAGAAAGCTGCAGGTGTGGATGACTCAGACTCGGGGCATTGGCACTGCAGCTGGAAGGCTCATGGGACTGCAAGGACAGCCTGCTATGCCCAACTGCAGATAAACAAGTGAGGCAACACACATCACGCCACAGAATCGGGAGGACAGATGTAGAGCAAAATGGCAGGTCTGAAGTAGCACATGGTTTTAGGTAACAGGATCCACAGCAGATAATGAACAGACTTTAAAAAGTTAGTGATGGTACAGAGTCACTGACTGATGTGGACTAAAATATTTTAAAATGTATAACCTTTTATCTTTATGCTTAAATTAATGTTATATCTACAGTGTTTGATCCAGTGAATCCACTATGGCCTTTCAAATAACATCCAGGTCTGACTGTGGATAATAATAAAATATAAACGGTGTCCCTTTTTGTTTTATTTAGCAGACGAGTAGAATAAATAACTATCTGCATATACTGGTCTCCCTATATAAAGATTCCCCTTGTGACAAATGTAATATTCCTGTTCTCAAATTCCTTTTCAACAGTATAAATCCTCCCTTATTTCCTCAAAATCACTATCAATAGCCGTCACTTAGTGGTGATTATTGTATTACACTTGTCCCAAACATAGATATCAAACGACCGGACGCTCAACCTTTTGTATAGAATACTCCACCCCTTCTTTCTGACGCGCATTCACCTTGGCCAATCGCAGTTTCTCTACCTCCCAACATGTGATATTCTGCCACGTCTGACACGACTGCGGTCGTATCAGCTGGTATGTAGCAGTATCCAGGATATGCTGAAACAGAGAAGCTCCAAAAAAAAGTTAACCACTGATGACCCAAGGATTTATCCTTTTTATAATGTGGATACTATCATTTTGCAACAGTCTAATGTGGAAGAGAAACAAATTGGCACATAAGTACAAGCACTAATTTACCCTTATACCGACCGCTAGTCACCATTGGGTATAGTCACTATTTTTAATTAGGGTTACAATTTGCATTCATATTTTTATCCACTAATATATAAAATAGTTTGGATGCCCTGCATTACCCATATGGGCCAGCCTATCCATTCACTATTTTTATTGGTATAAATCCTAGCCTGTTCCTATAATCCCAGATACCGATCAATTACATAATTATGAGCGTTTTATAAAGATGATAAAGCATTTTTTTTAAATCCCAAAAATATTTTTTTCAATGCAGTCTAGGCAATAGCGTCCAATACTCTTGCCTTCTAGATCAGTGGTCCCCCAACATTTTTTTGCAGCCGGGCCCAGCTTCAAGCAAGACTATTTTTCCATGGTGGGGCTTTGGTCATATTGGGGCGGGTTTATGGAGGGGGTTGGAGTTTAGTGCATACTTTTTTAATTATGACATTTATAATGTGAATGTGACTCAACTCAACATAGGTTCAGAATGAGTGGGAGCACCGGGCTTGTTTCCCTGGATCAGTAGGAGCACTGGGCTTGTTTTCCTGCAAGAAGACTTTTCCACCTGTAATACCCATGTGTAGCATGATGGCCCCACTCCTGTAGTCTCCCCATACACACTGTACTGATTGTACTGATATCTATCTATAATATATATATATATATATATCTATCTTTTATTCAGTCGCCATGACAGCACAACGAGAGAGGGGATCCGCCCTTCAGGGACAGGAAACCTCAGACATAAAAGGGCGGCACCTCACTCCCCCGCCAGTTGGTTTCCTGTCCCTGACAGCGGAACCTCTTCAGACAGGCCCAGAGAAGAGGGTCGAAGATAGAAGCTATCCCACTCCTGACAGGCCGATGCAGGTAGCGGGGGTCCCCTACCTCGGCCTGATCAGGGGGATGGAAGCACCACACGGCAGGGGGACTGTCTGTGTAGGTGACAGCAGGAGGAAGCAGCCCTAAGCGGAGGGCTTGACTTCTGTGATGCCGCTAGTCACCTGGTACATGGGGCCCATATGCGCATCTGCCGGAGCCTTTGGGGTCGGTCCGCCGCTGGTGCTGGCGTCTGCGGTGGCTAGGTGAGCGCTGCCGTCCTTGTCGGCGCGTCTGCTCTCAGCGCCGCGGCCGCGTCCAGAAGGGGCGTGTCCTGATGACGCGGGTGCGGCGCGGGGCGATGACGCGGCCGCGCATGCGCAGTAGCGTCTTATTCTGGCTAATGGCGGCGCCCGGCGTCGCAGGGGGGGGGATTTCGGCCTCAGGGTGTCTGGCGCTCTACGGGCGCTAGCGGGGGCAGTACCAATGAGCGGTGCACCGAGGGATGTCCCTGCTGACCCCCCATCCGGGGGTGGTACCCAGGGGGATACATTTAAACGCTGCACTGAGGCTCAACATTGTTCCTGTCCACCATTTTGGAATGGAGTCTCTGGAAGGAACACCGCAGCTGGGCGGTGAGCAGCAGCAGTCACCCGAACAACCTTTGAGCAGTTCCCAGCGGCGTTCTAGTGGCAGTAGTCGCGCTGGTAGAGCCAAAGAAACTCAGAAGTCAACTAAGTCCTCTGGCCGTAAGGAATCTCCGGCTAAGAAGGACCCCCCGATCACGGTACCTTTCGCTGCAGGGATGGGTAAGTGAGCTTCGTGAAAGTACATTTCTGATAGCTGTCCCTCCTTGTATTCCCTCTCTCCTTATTAGGGGAGGAAATCTGTGTCCAAATCCAAACATAGAGAGTGTGCCATCTGTACGGAACCTCTTCCGGATGGACATAAAAAGAAATTGTGCAGCATCTGCATTCAACAATTAATTAAGGACGAGACCCCTGACCTTACGTCTACTCTTAGGGATCTGGTTAGACAGGAGGTCAGAGATTCCATAAGGTCTCAGAAGACAGTCTCAAAAAACAGGAGGGAAATATTATCCCCAGCCTCGGATGTGGATTCAGACACGGGTGGTGTGAGTTCAGATTCCCATCCGTCATCATCATCAGAGGACGCGGAAACTAGTCGAACCTGTCTATCACTGGACAGGGTTAACCGCTTAGTCAAAGCTGTCAACAGTACTATGGGCATTGAGGAGACCCAGGCGGAAAGTTCCATCCAGGATATAATGTTTAAAGGCATAGATCGCAAATCCAGAAGAGTATTTCCCGTAGTCGATAAAGTTAAGTCTCTGATTACGAAAGAATGGAAAAAACCCGAAAGGAAGGGGTCTCTCCCACCAGCGTTCAAAAGAAGATACCCCTTTGAGGAGGAAGCTTCTTCATCCTGGGACAAGGTTCCGAAATTAGATGCGGCAGTGGCTAAAGCGGGTAAAAAGACGTCTCTCCCGTTTGAGGATCTGGGGAGCCTAAAAGACCCGCTTGATAGGAAGGCTGAGGTATTCCTTAAAGGAGCTTGGGAAACATCAGCGGGTTCCCTGAGACCGGCGATTGCGGCCACCTGCACTGCCCGGTCGTTGATGGTATGGCTGGGTAATCTAGAAGACCAGCTCAAGGATAAGGTTCCTAGGGCCGAGATCCTATCATCCATGTCTATGATTCAGGATGCAGCAGCCTTCCTCTCGGATGCGTCAGCCGATTCCGTTAGGCTAGCGGCAAGGTCATCAGCACTGTCCAATGCGGCCCGTAGGGCTCTTTGGATAAAATGCTGGCCAGGAGACTTGCAGGCCAGATCAAAACTATGTGGCATCCCCTGTGAGGGGGTTCATTTGTTTGGCCCGGTACTGGATGAGCTTCTAGAGAAAGCAGGCGACAGTAAAAAGCGTTTCCCTCTCCTAACAAGACCCTTCTATAGACGGGACTATAACAGAGGAGGGCCATATCGCCGAAGATCGGACAGGGATTCAAATAGAGAATCGACCAGATACAACTCTTACAGGAGAAGAGGTAGAGGTTACATGTTTAACTCTTCTACAGACTCTAAAAAGCATCAATGACTGGCGGCCCAGGTGGGCGGTAGGCTTTTAGCCTTCTACCCAGCCTGGGTAAAAATCACCAATAGTCCATGGATACTCAGTATCATTAAAGAGGGGCTAAAGTTCCAATTTCACCATACCCCCCTGGACAAATTCAAATTAACTCCTATCCGTTCTTCTCCCGCAGAACAGTTGGCGTTGGAGTCAGAGGTTCGAGATCTCCAAAAAAAGGGGGTTCTCGTTAAAGTACCTACGGAGGAACAAGGTACGGGGTTTTACTCCCCTTTATTCCTGGTAAAGAAGCCAGATGGATCTTATCGTACCATCATCAATCTGAAGGGTCTGAATGTATTCCTGCTGGTCCCATCCTTTAAAATGGAATCTGTGAAATCGGCAATAAAGCTTCTTTTTCACAATTGCTTCATGGTTGTCTTGGATCTGAAAGACGCCTATTATCATGTCCCGATACATGCAACTCATCAGCGCTTTCTCAGGGTAGCAATTTCTCTTGCCGGCACAGTGGAGCACTTTCAATACCGGGCACTCCCCTTTGGTGTTGCAGTCGCACCTCGGGTGTTCACTAAGATTATGGTGGAGGTTATGGCACACCTTCATGAGCAAAATATACTAGTAATTCCCTATCTAGATGATTTATTGATCGTTGGGCGCTCAGAGATACACTGTAAGGAACAGTTGGGGAAAGTGATGGCGGCGTTACACAACTTAGGATGGATTATCAATCTCAAAAAGTCGCGTCTTCAGCCCTCGACATCACAGCAGTTCTTGGGTCTTACTGTGGATTCAGCTCAGCAGGAATGTCGCCTGCCAGACTCAAAAGTTGATACTATTCACCGGCTGGCCTCCAGAGCAATTAGTAATCCCGTAGTTTCCTTAAGAAGTGCTATGTCACTCTTAGGTTCACTTACCTCTTGTTTTCCGGCGGTGATGTGGGCTCAGTTTCACTCCAGGGCTCTGCAATGGGATGTTCTGCATAATTTTCGGCGTCTGGGCGCTAACCTTGACAAAAAGTTTTCCCTATCTGTAGAGGCCACGGGTTCACTAAGGTGGTGGACACACATCCCTAATCTGCGTAGAGGGGTACCTTGGACATATCAAATATCACGGGTAATAACAACGGATGCTAGCCCCACGGGGTGGGGAGCACACTGGGAAGGCAATTGCGTTCAGGGTCTGTGGTCCCATTCTGAGCGAGACACGTCCTCCAATCTGAAGGAATTGATGGCGGTGGAACGCGCCTTAGATAGGTTTCTTATACCTCTGCAGGGTAGACATGTTAGGCTACTCTCTGACAACCAGGTGACCGTTGCTTATGTGAACCACCAAGGAGGTACACGATCTAGGTCATTAATGAACGTTACGAATCATATCTTTCAGATGGCCGAGAATCACCTGCTCTCCCTTACGGCCCTTCATATAAAGGGAAATCTAAATACCATGGCCGATAACTTAAGCCGCAACGAGCTCAAACAAGGGGACTGGTCTCTAAAACCGGCTGTCTTCAACCAGATCGTGCGGTTGTGGGGATATCCAGAGATAGATCTGTTTGCCAGTCGAGAAAACAAGAAACTCCATCAATTCTGTTCCCTAGACCCAAGGGACAATCCATACGCAGTCGACGCTCTTCTGATCCCCTGGAATTTCAATCTCGCCTACGCTTTCCCTCCTCTGAATCTCATTCCTCTAGTTCTGAGAAAAATTCGGGAAGACGGAGCCCGAGTGGTTTTAATAGCCCCATTCTGGCCCAGAAGGTCTTGGTTCCCATGGTTGAGAAGCATGTCCATTTCCCAACCATGGATCCTCCCAGAAATACCGGACCTCCTTTCCCAGGGTCCAGTCTTCCATCCGCGAGTAACCAACTTGCACCTGACAGCGTGGAACTTGAGAGGTCACTTCTGAAAAGAAAAGGATTCTCCCAGAATCTTGTAGATACTCTACTTAAAAGTAGGAAAGCCTCCACGACTAACATTTATGTTAGGGTATGGAGGAAGTTCCTATCAAGTTCAGGAGCACAGATCGATCAAAAACCTGATATTGCTCAAATCCTAGAGTTTTTACAGAAGGGCCTAGAGTTAGGCTTAGCCACCAGCACCCTTAGAGTTCAGGTTTCAGCTCTAGGGGCACTATATAATTCCAACATAGCCAATAATCACTGGATAACAAGGTTTTTCAAAGCGGTCACCAGATCCAGGCCGGTTATTAAACCGAGAATAGTTCCATGGAACCTAAATCTTGTGCTCTCGGCTCTAACACAAGCTCCGTTCGAGCCCATTGACTCTGTCCCGATCAAGATCCTGTCGGTCAAAACAGCCCTCTTAGTTGCCCTTACATCGGCAAGAAGGGTTAGTGATCTTCAGGCATTATCCAGGCAGCGTCCGTATATGCAATTTTTGGAAGATAGAGTGGTGATGAGACCTGACCCTCTTTATCTTCCAAAGGTTGCCTCAAAATTTCATAGATCCCAGGAGGTGATCCTACCTTCATTTTGTCCTAATCCCTCTAACAATAAGGAGCAGAGATTTCATTGTTTGGACGTACGTAGGTGCCTTCTCAAATACATTTCAGTAACAGACACCTGGAAAAAAGACCACGCTTTATTTTTATCCTACCAGGGGGTTAGGAAGGGACTTAAAGTATCAAAAAATACCCTAGCCAGATGGATTAGGGAGGCGATATCTCTTGCTTATACCGCAGGTGGCGTGGAAATCCCAGAAGGTATAAAGGCTCACTCTACTCGTGCGGTGGCCACATCCTGGGCTGAGAGAGCAGAAGTATCGATTGAGGACATCTGTAAGGCGGCCACATGGTCTTCTCCATCCACCTTTCTTAGACACTATAGATTAGATCTAGGTGGCTCCTCCGACCTCACGTTTGGGAGAAGGGTGCTGGAAGCTATTATCCCTCCCTAGTCACCTTTTCACTTCTCTGAAAGTCTCTCGTTGTGCTGTCATGGCGACTGAATAAATACGTACGCTACTCACCTGGTAGCAGTGTTTTTTCAGGAGCCATGACAGCACCCTTATATTCCCTACCCTCTTTGTTTATGGGTTTAACACTTCCTTTAGAGAAATTCCTAAGTTTATTCACTGGGTGAATTGTACCATATATTAATATTGTTTATGTGCTACTAACCTAGAAGGTCCTTTCATACTCTGTAAACCAACTGGCGGGGGAGTGAGGTGCCGCCCTTTTATGTCTGAGGTTTCCTGTCCCTGAAGGGCGGATCCCCTCTCTCGTTGTGCTGTCATGGCTCCTGAAAAAACACTGCTACCAGGTGAGTAGCGTACGTAATCTATCTATATATCCCCCAAAAATAAGGGGAACACTAAAATACCACATCCTAGATATCACTGAAAGAAATATTTCAGATGCAAATCTTTATTCATTACATAGTGGAATGTGTTGAGAACAATAAAACATTAAAATGACAAATGTAAATCAAAATTAATATCCCATGGAGGTCTGGATTTGGAATGATACTTAAAATCAAAGTGGAAAATAAAATTACAGGCTGGTCCAACTTCAGTTGAAATGCCTCAAGACAAGGAAATGGCGTTCGTGTGTGTGTCCTCCACGTGCCTGTATGACCTCCCTACAATGCCTGGGCATGCTCCTGATGAGGCGGCGGATGGTCTCCTGAGGGATCTCCTCCCAGACCTGGACTAAAGCATCCGCCAACTCATGGGCACTCTGTGGTGCAACGTGCAATAGGCGGGCCAGTCCATAGCTTCAATGCCTTCATCTTGCAGGAACTGCTGACACACTCCAGCCACATGAGGTCTGGCATTGTCCTGCATTAGGAGGAACCCAGGGCCAACCGCACCGGCATATGGTCTCACAAGGGGTCTGAGGATCTCATTTCGGTACCTAATGGCAGTCAGGCTACTTCTGGTGAGCACCTGGAGGGCGGTGTGGCCCTCCAAAGAAATCCCACCCCACACCATTACTGACCCACTGCCAAACCGGTCATGTTGAAGGATATTGCAGGCAGCAGATCGCTCTGCATGACTTCTCCTGACTCGGTCACACGTGCTCAGTGTGAACCTGCTTTCATCTGTGAAGGGCGCCAGTGGCGAATTTGCCAAACCTGGTGTTCTGTGGCAAATGCCAAGCGTCCTGCACGGTGTTGGGCTGTGAGCACAACCCCATCTGTGGACGTTGGGCACTCACACCGTCCTCTTGGAGTCGGGTTCTAACTGTTTGTGCTGACACCATGCACATTTGTGGCCTGCTGGAGGTCATTTTGCAGGGCCCTGGCAGTGCTCCTCCTGTTCCTCCTTGCACAAAGGCTGAAGTAGCGGTCCTGCTGCTGGGTTGATGCCCTCCTATGGCCCCCTCCGTCTCCTGGTGTACTGGCCTGTCTCCTGGTAGCGACTCGAGCCTCTGGACACTACTGAGACACAGAGCAAACCACCTTGTCACAGCACGCATTGGTGTGCCATCCTGGATGAGCTGCTCTACATGAGCCACTTGTGTGGGTTGTGGAGTCAGTCTCATGCTACCACGAGTGTGAAAGCACAACCAACATTCAAAAGTGACCAAAACATCAGCCAGAAAGCATTGGTACTGAGATGTGGCCTGTGGTCTCCACCTGCAGAACCACTCCTTTATTGAGTGTCTTGATAATTGCCAATAATTTCCATCTGTTGTCTATTCCATTTGCACAACAGCATGTGAAACTGATTGTCAGTGTTGCTTCCCAAGTGGACAGTTTGATTTCACCGAAGTCTGATATACTTGGAGTTATATTCTGTTTGTTTAAGTGTTCCCTTTATTTATTTATTTATTCTTTTGAGCAGTGTATATCATCAATCTCTGTATCAAACAAAAAAAAAATACTTGCGGCCCTTCCTCTTCATTCCCTGCTGCTCCTGTCAGGCTGCGGCTGCTGCATTACTAGGGCAATGAGCGGGAGAGCAGAGTGCACACGCTCTTCCCACAGACAGCACTGACACACAACATTGTCAGGGCGTTCCCTGCTGCAGCCACGTGTGCGTCGCAGCATTCAGATGATGAAAGCTGCGTGCCTACGTGCGCCCCACCCTGGTGATAGAATCACCAGGGCATGCACAGCTCCAGTCTTTACATTTATTACGATCATTTTGTTAAATAAATTTAGCACATATCAATTTCCTCATAAAAAGAGCAATATCCTTAGTCCATTCAAAGTTGTCACTGTTCTTTGTAGGGACAAAGGATATTTCCCTAGATAGCAAAGTTCTTTACACCTTTGAGCCCTTTTTGAAAGATTAATCACAATCATCAAAAATTATGGAATCACCGGCCTTGGAGGATGTTAATTCAATTGTTTAATTTTGTAGAAAAAAGCAGCTCACAGACATGGCACAAAGCTAAAGTCATTTCAAATGGCAACTTTCTGGCTTTAACCCTTTACCCCCGGGGGTGGTTTGCACGTTAATGACCGGGCCAATTTTTACAATTCTGACCACTGCCCCTTTGAGGTTATAACTCTGGAACACTTCAACGGATCCTGATGATTCTTACGATGTTTGCTCGTGACATTTTGTACTTCATGATGGTGGTAAAATTTCTTTGTTACCTGCGTTTATTTGTGGAAAAAAAAATTGAAATTTGGCGAAAATTTTGAATATTTCGCAATTTTCCAACTTTTAATTTTTATGCCCTTCTATCACAGATATATATCACACTAAATACTTAACCCCTTCATGACCTTGGGATTTTTCGTTTTTCCGTGTTCGTTTTTCACTCCCCTTCTTCCAAGAGCCATAACTTTTTTATTTTTCCGTCAATTTGGCCATGTGAGGGCTTATTTTTTGCGGGACGAGTTTTACTTTTGAACAACATCATTGGTTTTAGCATGTTGTGTACTAGAAAACGGGAAAAAAATTCCAAGTGCGGTGAAATTGCAAAAAAAGTGCAGTCCCACACTTGTTTTTTGTTTGGCTTTTTTGCTAGGTTCACTAAATGCTAAAACTGACCTGACATTATGATTCTCCAGGTCAGTACGAGTTCATAGACACCTAACATGACTAGGTTATTTTTTACCTAAGTGGTGAAAAAAAATTCCAAACTTTGCTAAAAAAAAAAAAAAAAAAATTGCGCCATTTTCCAATACTCGTAGCGTCTCCATTTTTCATGATCTGGGGTCGGTTGAGGGCTTATTTTTTGCGTGCCGAGATGACGTTTTTAACCCCTTTCTGACATCAGACGTACTATCCCGTCGAGGTGGGGTGGGCCCCTATGACCACCGACGGGATAGTACGTCATATGCGATCGGCAGCGCTCACGGGGGGAGCGCCGCCGATCGCGGCCGGGTGTCAGCTGCTTATCGCAGCTGACATCCGGCACTATGTGCCAGGAGCGGTCACGGACCGCCCCCGGCACATTACCCCCAGCACACCGCGATCAAAGATGATCGCGATGTGCCGGCGGTACAGGGAAACTTCCCGCAGGGAGGGGGCTCCCTGCGGGCTTCCCTGAGCCCCCCGCAGCAACGCGATGTGAGGGTCTTACCTCCCTCCCTGCTTGCTCCAGGCCCGGATCCAAGATGGCCGCGGATCCGGGTCCTGCAGGGAGGGAGGTGGCTTCACAGAGCCTGCTCAGAGTAGGCACTGTGAAGCCTGCAGCGCTGCAAGTCAGATCAGTGATCTGACAGAGTGCTATGCAAACTGTCAGATCATTGTGTAAAAAAAAAAAAAAAAATATTCCTAAATGAAAAATATATATATATATTATTCCCATAAATACATTTCTTCATCTAAATAAAAAAAAAAAAAACAATAAAAGTACACATATTCAGTATCGCCGTGTCCGTAACGACCCGACCTATAAAACTGGCCCACTATTTAACCCCTTCAGTAAACACCGTAAGAAAAAAGAGGCAAAAAACAACGCTTTATTATCATACCGCCGAACTAAAAGTGGAATAACACGCGATCAAAAAGACAGATATAAATAACCATGGTACCGCTGAAAGCGCCATCTTGTCCCGCAAAAAACGAGCCGCCATACAGCATCATCAGCAAAAAAAAAAAAAAAAAAAAGTTAGTCCTGAGAATAAAGCGATGCAAAAATAATTATTTTTTCTATAAAATAGTTTTTATCGTATAAAAGCGCCAAAACATAAAAAAATTATATAAATGAGGTGTCGCTGTAATGGTACTGACCCGAAGAATAAAACTGCTTTATCAATTTTACCAAACGCGGAACGGTATAAACGCCTCCCCCAAAAGAAATTCATGAATAGCTGGTTTTTGGTCATTCTTCCTCACAAAAATCGGAATAAAAAGCGATCAAAAAATGTCACATGCCCGAAAATGTTACCAATAAAAAAAGTCAACTCGTCCCGCAATAAACAAGACCTCACATGACTCTGTGAACCAAAATATGGAAAAATTATAGCTCTCAAAATGTGGTAACGCAAAAAATATTTTTTGCAATAAAAAGCGTCTTTCAGTGTGTGACGGCTGCCAATCATAAAAATCCGCTAAAAAACTCGCTATAAAAGTAAATCAAACCCCCCTTCATCACCCCCTTAGTTAGGGAAAAATTAAAAAAATGTATTTATTTCCATTTTCCCATTAGGGCTAGGGTTAGGACTAGGGTTAGGACTAGGGTTAGGACTAGGATTAGGGTTAGGGTTAGGGTTGGGGCTACGGTTAGGGTTAGGGTTGGGGCTAAAGTTAGGGTTAGGGTTTAGATTACATTTACAGTTGGGAATAGGGTTGGGATTAGGGTTAGGGGTGTGTCAGGGTTAGAGGTGTGGTTAGGGTTGCCGTTGGAATTAGGGTTAGGGGTGTGTTTGGATTAGGGTTTCAGTTATAATTGGGGGGTTTCCACTGTTTAGGCACATCAGGGGCTCTCCAAACACGACATGGCGTCCGATCTCAATTCCAGCCAATTCCCTTCCGAGCTCTCCCGTGTGCCCAAACGGGTTTACCCCAACATATGGGGTATCAGCGTACCCAGGACACATAGGACAACAACTTTTGGGGTCCAATTTTTCCTGTTACCCTTGGGAAAATACAAATCTGGGGGCTAAAAATTAATTTTTGTGGGGAAAAAAAAAGATTTTTTATTTTCACGGCTCTGCATTATGAACTGTAGTGAAACACTTGGGGGTTCAAAGTTCTCACAACACATCTAGATGAGTTCCCTGGGGGGTCTAGTTTCCAATATGGGGTCACTTGTGGGGGGTTTCTACTGTTTAGGTACATTAGGGGCTCTGCAAACGCAATGTGACGCCTGCAGACCATTCCATCTAAGTCTGCATTCCAAATGGCACTCCTTCCCTTCCGAGCCCTCCCATGCGCCCAAACAGTGGTTTCCCCCCACATATGGGGTATCAGCGTACTCAGGACAAATTGGACAACAAATTTTGGGGTCCAATTTCTCCTGTTACCCTCGGGAAAATACAAAACTGGGGGCTAAAAAAATAATTTTTGTGGGAAAAATTTTTGTTTTATTTTTATGGCTCTGCATTATAAACTTCTGTGAAGCCCTTGGTGGGTCAAAGCGCTCAAAACACATCTAGATAAGTTCCTTTGGGGGTCTACTTTCCAAAATGGTGTCACTTGTGGGGGGTTTCAATGTTTAGGCACATCAGGAGCTCTCCAAACGCAACATGGCGTCCCATCTCAATTCCTGTCAATTTTGCATTGAAAAGTCAAACGGCGCTCCTTCCCTTCCGAGCTCTCCCATGCGCCCAAACAGTGGTTTACCCCCACATATGGGGTATCAGCGTACTCAGGACAAATTGTACAACAACTTTTGGGGTCCAATTTCTTCTCTTACCCGTGGGAAAATAAAACATTGGGGGCGAAAAGATAATTTTTGTGAAAAAATATGGTTTTTTTATTTTTACGGTTCTGCATTATAAACTTCTGTGAAGCACTTGGTGGGTCAAAGTGCTCACCACACCTCTAGATAAGTTCCTTTGGGGGTCTACTTTCCAAAATGGTGTCACTTGTGGGGGGTTTCAATGTTTAGGCACATCAGTGGCTCTCCAAACGCAACTTGGTGTCCCATCTCAATTCACTCCTTCGCTTCCGAGCTCTGTCATGTGCCCAAACAGTGGTTTACCCCCACATATGGGGTATCGGTGTACTCAGGACAAATTGTACAACAACTTTTGGGGTCCATTTTCTCCTGTTACCCTTGGTAAAATAAAACAAATTGGAGCTGAAGTAAATTTTTTTGTTAAAAAAAGTTAAATGTTCATTTTTATTTAAACATTCCAAAAATTCCTGTGAAGCACCAGAAGGGTTAATAAACTTCTTGAATATGGTTTTGAGCACCTTGAGGGGTGCAGTTTTTAGAATGGTGTCACACTTGGGTATTTTCTTTCATATAGACCCCTCAAAATAACTTCAAATGAGATGTGGTCCCTAAAAAAAAATGGTGTTGTAAAAATGAGAAATTGCTGGTCATCTTTTAACCCTTATAACTCCCTAACAAAAAAAAATTTTGGTTCCAAAATTGTGCTGATGTAAAGTAGACATGTGGGAAATGTTACTTATTAAGTATTTTGTGTGACATATCTCTGTGATTTAATTGCATAAAAATTCAAATTTGGAAAATTGCGAAATCTTCATAATTTTCGCCAAATTTCCGTTTTTTTCACAAATAAACGCAGGTAATATCAAAGAAATATTACCACTGTCATGAAGTACAATATGTCACTCGAAAACAATGTCAGAATCACCAGGATCCGTTGAAGCGTTCCAGAGTTATAACCTCATAAAGGGACAGTGGTCAGAATTGTAAAAATTGGCCCGGTCATTAACGTGCAAACCACCCTTGGGGGTAAAGGGGTTAATGATGGCATTTTGGTGCAGATACGTTCTTTTTATCGCCCGTTATTGCATTTTAATGCAATGTCGCGGCAACCAAAAAAACGTAATTCTGGCGTTTCGCATTTTTTTCTCGCTACGCCGTTTAGCGATCAGGTTAATGCTTTTTTTTAATTGATGGATCGGGCGATTCTGAACGCGGCGATACCAAATATGTGAAAATTTGATTTTTTTTTTTTTATTCATTTATTTTGATTGGGGCGAAAGGGGGGGGGGTGATTTAAACTTTTATATTTTTTTCACATTTTTTTTAACTTTTTTTTAACTTTTGCCATGCTTCAATAGCCTCCATGGGAGGCTAGAAGCAGGCATCGCACGATCGGCTCTGCTACATAGCAGCGATCTGCTGTTCGCTGCTATGTAGCAGAAAATCAGGTGTGCTGTGAGCGCCGACCACAAGGTGGCGCTCACAGCTGCCGGGGATCAGTAACCATAGAGGGCTGTTTTGAACAGCTGACATGTCCCGGCTTTGATGCTGGCTCACCGCGGAGCCCTGCATCAAAGCAGGGGATCTAACCTCGGACGTACTATCCCGTCCGAGGTCAGAAAGGGGTTAATAAGTAACATTTCCCACATGTCTACTTTACATCAAATTTTTTTTGTTTTGTTAGGGAGCTATAAGGCTAGGGTCACATTGCGTTAGTGCAACCCGTTTAGCGCTAGCGGGTTGCACTAACGCAATGTTTTTAATGTGGCCGCGTCCCGGGGTCGCGGTAACGTCCCTGCTCTCGCAGATACCCGATCTGCGAGAGCGGGGAACGGACCGCAGGCGCAAGCAGCGTCCGCGGTGCGCCAGGAAACACCGGCGCGTCGCTAGCGCGTGCCAAACATGGCACGCGCTAGTGCTGCGCGTTCCCATTGCCGTGAATGGGCGCGCTAACGGACGCGTTGCACGGTGTTAATTTCGCCGTGCAACGCTGTCCGTTAGCGCGTTCCCATTAACGCAATGGGAACCAAGCCTAAGGGTTAAAAGTTAACCAGTAATTTCTCATTTTTACAACACCATTTTTTTTTTTTTTTAGGGACTACATCACATTTGAAGTCACTTTGAGGGATCTATATGATAGAAAATACCCAAGTGTGACACCATTCTAAAAACTGCACCCCTCAAGGTGCTCAAAACCACATTCAAGAAGACTAATAACCCTTCAGGTGTTTCACAGGAATTTTTGGAATGTTTAAAAAAGAAATTAACATTTTATCTTTTCACAAAAAATTTACTTCAGCTCCAATTTGTTTTATTTTACCAAGGGTAACAGGAGAAATTGGACCCCAAATGTTGTTGTGCAATTTGTCCTTAGTACGCTGATACCCCATATGTGGGAGTAAACCTCTTTTTGGGCGCATGGTAGAGCTCGGAAGGGAAGGGGCGCCATTTGATTTTTTTCAATGCAAAATTGACAGGAATTGAGATGGGACGCCATGTCGCTTTTGGAGAGCCCTTGATGTGCCTAAACATTGAAACCCCCCACAAGTGACACCATTTTGGAAAGTAGACCCCCCCCCCTAAGGAACTTATCTAGATGTGTGGTAAGCAGTTTGACCCACCAAGTGCTTCACAGAAGTTTATAACGCAGAGCCGTTAAAATAAAAAAATGTTTTTCCACAATTATTTTTTAGCCCCAGTTTTGTATTTTCCAAAGGGTAACAGAAATTGGACCCCAAAAGTTGTTGTCCTGAGTACGCTGATACCCCATATGTGGGGGGTAACCACCGTTTGGGCGCATGGCAGAGCTCGGAAGGAAAGGAGCGCCGTTTGGAATGCAGACTTAGATGGATTGGTCTGCAGGCGTCACGTTGCATTTGCAGAGCCCCTGATGTACCTAAACATTAGAAACCCCCCATAAGTGACCCCATATTGGAAACTAGACCCCCCCCAAGGAACTTATCTAGATGTGTTGTGAGAATTTTGAACCCCCAAATGTTTCAATACAGTTAATAAGTCAGAGAAAAGAGGGAGACACAAAAGCGCAAATAGGGTCTTATCAAACGTTACACAAAGTTGCCCACCAAGAGAACTACTCACCAGGTGAGATTGAAGGAAGGACATATATTAATGGCGGCTGCTGCAGATCCACAGGTCCGTGCAGGACCTGATTGAAACACACACTTAGATAAAAAAAAGGTCATTCCTGCGCTGCCGTAAGAAGAATTTCAAAAGTTGTAGAGGTTTCAACGTGGTTTATTCTACTCGTTTCAGGGTTCAGGTGACCCCTTCATCAGGACATACCATAAATATTGTACTATACTATATTGTACAATATTTGTGGTATGTCCTGATGAAGGGGTCACCTGAACCCTGAAACGTGTAGAATAAACCACGTTGAAACCTCTACAATTTTTTAAATTCTTCTTACGGCAGCGCGGGGATGATCCTTTTTTTTCTTCTCCTATCTAAGTGTGTACTACAGTTAATAATGCACAGCCGTGAAAATAAAAAATATATATATATTTTTTTTTTTACTTTTTTACATTGCCCCAGGGGGACATCACACTATAGTGTCAGATCGCTGATCTGACACTTTGCACAGCACTGTGTCAGATCAGCGATCTGACAAACAGTGCTCCAGGCTTACCAGCGCCGTGACCGCTCCTGGCACATAGTGCCGGATGTCAGCTGTGATAGCTGACACCCGGCCGCGCTCCCCCCATGAGCGCAGCTGATCTCGCTGGACGTACTATTCCGTCCATGGGAAGTAAGGTCCACTCCCCCCCCCATGGACGGAATAGTACGTCCAATGGTAGAAAGGGGTTGAGAAACACAGAAAGAAATCAAGAACAAAAAATGTGGTAGTCAGTAATGGTTACTTTTTTTTTTTTTTTTAACCAAGCATTGGGGAAAAATTATGGAATCACTAATTTCTGAGAAAAAAATTATGGAATCATGAAAAGCATACAAACAAAAAAAAAACTACAAAACATCGCTAGTTTTTTGTTGCACCACCTCTGGCTTTTATAACAGCTTGCAGTCTCTGAGGCATGGACTTAATGAGTGTCATACAGTACTCTTCTTCAATCTGACTCCAACTTTCTCTGATTGCTGTTGCCAGATCAGCTTTGCAGGTTGGAGCCTTGTCATGGACCATTTTCTTCAACTTCCACCAAAGATTTTCAATTGGATTGAGATCCGGACTATTTGCAGGCAATGACACTGACCTTGTGTGTCTTTTTTTTCAAGGAATGTTTTCACAGTTTTTTCTCTATGGCAGGATGCATTATCATCTTGAAAAATGATTTCATCATCCCAACCATCCTTTCAGTTGATGGGATAAGAAAAGTGTCCAAAATATCAACATAATCTTGTGCATTTATTGAAGATGTAATGACCGCCATCTCCCCAGTGCCTTTTACATGACATGCAGCCCCATATCATCAATGACTGTGGAAATTTGCATGTTCTCTTCAGGCAGTCATCTTTATAACTTTCATTGGAACGGCACCAAACAAAACTTCCATCATCATCACCTTGCCCAATGCAGATTCGTGATTCATCACTGAATGACTTTCATCCAGTCATCCACAGTCCACGATTGCTTTTCCTTAGTCCATTGTAACCTTGTTTGTTTATGTTTAGGTGTTAATGATGGCTTTCGTTTAGCTTTTCTGTATGTAAATCCCATTTCTTTTAGGCGGTTTCTTACAGTTCGGTCACAGACATTTACTCCAGTTTCCACCCATTCGTTCCTTATTTGTTTTGTGCATTTTCTATTTCGGAGACATACTGCTTTGTGTCCGGTCTTGACGCTTTCATGTCTTCCTTGGTCTACCAGTATGTTTGCTTTTAACAACCTTCCCATGTTGTTTATTTGGTCCAGATTTTACAGGGTGATTCCATAATTTTTTCGTTAGAACTGAGTGATTCCATTATTTTTCTCCTATGCTTGGTTAAAAAAGTAATCATTACTGACTACCTCATTTTTTGTTCTTGATTTCTTTTAGTGTTTCTTAAAGCCAGAAAGTTGCCATTTGAAATGACTTTAGTTTTGTGCCATGTCTGTGATTTGCTTTTTTTTTTTTCTACAAAATTAAACGACTGAATGAACATCGTCCGAGGCCGGTGATTCCATAATTTTTGTCAGTTGTTGTACCTGTGAGCAAATCAGATTCTGATGATTAATTGTGATGAATCTTTCAAAAAGAGCTTAAAGGTGTAAATAATATTTGCCAGGGGTTGTAGATCCAAAATTATTCTCCATTTCTTTCTTAATTTGTATCTGTCCCATTCTTCTTTTGGGAATTGTTTTTGCACGTGTAGAGCTACCCTCACCCATCCATACACACACCATGTCATTTTGGGCTCCATCCACTGTGGATGTGCAACGTTGTTTTAAGCATAAAAATAAAGGTTATATTTTAAATATTTTTAGTCCACCTCAGTTGGTGAATTTGTCTACATAGTGGAATTCAGAGGTCCTTAATCAGTGATATTTTGTAGTGATGCTACAGCAAACTATGGGTTAACCAGCAGGTCTGAAGGTTTGTGGAAATTACAATAGATTGCAGTAAGCATTATGAACTGATAGTTGGCAACTATTTACTATGCTGCATTAATCTTTGCAAATGACTGGTTAACCAGCAAATCTGAGGGTTTGTAGAAATCACAGGAGTTTGCAGTGGTGATTGCAGCAGCAGACCCTGAATGGTAGTGTGTTGTAGCTGTTTTAGTTTGTTCTAACCTGAAGTCAGATATGCTGGATCATGTAAAGCCGAATTAAGAGATTAGGCACTCAAATAACGAGCGCTTGGAGAGCAGAAGGCACACTTGTGAGCATAATAATGGTATATTTACACTGAGAATATTACTTATTCCACTTGCATACAATGTAACTCAATGTAGCCTCCCCCTACCCAGTTCATGTTGACTTTATCATATACCCATAGCATGTTTTTCCAGAATCTTAACAGTGCATATGAGATTAGAAGTATGAAATCACTGACACTGGCTGTACGGCTCGGTAAATGAAAACAAAATGTAGAATAGAGAATAAAAACATTAACCCTTCTAGCAGCAACTGAATAAAATAGTCTCAATTCTCAGACAAAGGGGTATCTCAGAAAAGGCCTTTGAAATGATGTCATTGAGCATTGTTGGGCCATTTATAGGACCCAGACACCAAAGCAAGGCACTCATAATTGAAGAAAGTGTAGCTCAGCCCAAAAGACAAGACAGGCGCATAACATTAGCACATTCTGGTTTGTTTGACATTTGTTTCTCCTTGTTTCCATGTGTTCGATTTGTTTTTTTTCCTGCCTTCAGTCTGACTCTACAGTGTGCATATTTCAATAAGAGGAAAATCATTGCATTAACAGGTGTCCAAACTTTTGACTGATGCTGTAAGTAGTTTTAACCCCTTCATGACTTAGGCTTTGACATAAATATACATGATATGTCCCCACGTTTCATGCGGTCTCCCGACGCTGAGCCCAAATCTTTCCCTACCCATGATGACTGATTTAATCAACCATGAACTAACTTTAACACGCACTAGCCGTAAGCACGTAACAAAACGTGCCCATCAGCGCCCCTGTCAAGGGCATGCAGGATGCCGATGGGTTATGATAGCTGGGGGTCTGCAAAATACCCCCATGTGTGTCATTGTGAACGCTGACTCTCCTGTGAACGCTGAAGCACTGCTTTGTAAAGGCACAAGTGATCGGCCGATCGCAGCGTCGTGTCCTGAGGGGACTGTTGAAGTCAGTGAAAAGTGTAAAGAACAGTTTTTAAAATATGGAAAAAAAAAGTTAAAATCAACCACTTTTGCCCCATTGAAAATAAAATAATGAAAAAAATACACAATTGTTATCGCTGCCCCATATCCCAAAAAATTAAAACTCTACGGTCTCTGAAAATGGTGACATGAGCAAAATGCAAAACCTATACATGTTTGGTATCTGCGTACTAAGGCCTGAGAAATCATACTGCCAGGTCAGTTTTAGTATTTAGAACAATAGCGGTATTATATAGCAACATAACGTATAGGTATATTCCACATATGTAGTAGTTACTCTTGCTCGTTTGTTCTATCCCCCATACTAACATTTCAGATTTATATCAGGGAGCCAGTTCCCGGTCTGTATGTCTTGTTTTTGCACGGTAGCACTTTTTTGTGACCTGCACCATTTTCCCATTGTGTTCCATCTTTGTCCGGTCATTGTTACAATTTTAATGTGTTTTGCATTTGAATAAAGATTTTTTGCATATCATAGTTATTCTCTTTTGTCGTTTTCTGTGGTTTCCACATCCCCGTTGCAGTTTTAGTATTTAGTCAACAAGGTAAATAATAAAAAAAAAAATATTGTGGGATTGCACTTTTTTTTGCAATTTCGCCGTACTTGGAATTATTTTCCCGTTTTCCAGTACACTATATGGTAAAATCAATGGTGCATTCAAAAGTATAACTCGTCCCACAAAAAAGGCCTTATGCGGCTATATTTAACGATAATAAAAAAAAAAGTTATGGCTGTGGGACGAAGGGGAGGAAAAAATAAAGCGCAGAAACTGGAAAATCGCAAGTCATGAGCAAGTTAAAGTGAAAGCCAGGTTTGGCCGATAAGAGTTAGGCCACTGCCTTTCAGGGCTTATCTACAGCATTATACAATCTGACTTGCAACAAAAATAGCTTTTATTATACTCGCCTGGGGCGGTCCAGTCCGATGGGTGTCGCAGGTCCTGGTCCGGCGCCTTACATCTTTTTGTGATGCTGTCCTCCTGCTTGCTTCATGTGGATGACCTGTCCATTCGTCACCCACACGGGCTCCCGGCATTGCGCTCCTGCACAGGCGTACTTATCTACCCTGTTGAGGGCAGACCAAAGCACTGCAGTGCGCATGCACCGGGAAAGGTCAAAGAGGCCAAGCGCCTGCGCACTGCAGTACTTTACTCTGCCCTCAACAGGGCAGATAAATATACCTGTGCAGGAGCGCGATGCTGGGGTGCCTGTGAAGCAAGCAGGAGGGTGGCGATAATAAGTAGATGGGAGGTGTTGGACCAGGAATTGCGACACCCATCAGACCGGACTGCCCCCAGGGTGAGTATAATAAAAGTAATTTTTCTCTTGCAGATCGGATCAGGGGCTTATAATACAGCATTATAGAATGCTGTAAATAAGCCCTGAAAGGCGGTGGCCATAACTCGTATCAGCCAAACCTGGTGACATGTTCACTTTTAAAGCATTTATGTCAAGCTCAAATGCACAGTCAAAATTAAATGTTTGGAAAATGTTGCGGGCCATCTTTGATAATTATTAAAAAAGTCTACAATTGAAGTTTTTTTTCTTTTTAATCAAGTATGATGAACTTTTTCATGTGGAAGCAAACTTTAAAGTAGTTGTCCCACTAATAAAGTACATCTTAATTAACAAATCTTAGAATTAAGTATTGGAATAATATAATATGTTCTGTAACAGCAATAAAAATCATATGGCCCAATGGCTTAATTTAATTATGTAATAAGGATAAAAAAAACCTTCAATAATGCAGATAAAGAATGATGCCAACAAAAGTGCCTCCAAACACAGTATGATACGCTACAGTGAATTCCTGCAAAGTACCCTCCACACGCAGTGTATGATAACCCTACTGTGCACCTGTTTCAATCCCCCCCTACAGACTTGACCCCATCACAGTATGATTTTCCAACTGTAATCTCACACAGCGCTCCATACAGTATAATGGGCTCACATAGTGCTCCATACAGCATAATGGGCTCACACAGCCCTCCATACAGTATAATGGGCTCACACCATGCTGCATACAGTATAATGGGCTCACACAGCGCTCCATACAGTATAATGGGCTCACAGTACTCCATACAGTATAATGGGCTCACACAGCCCTCCAGACAGTTTAATGGGCTCACACAGTTCTCCATACAGTATAATGGGCTCACACAGTCCTCCATACAGTATAATGGGCTCACACCGTGCTCCATACAGTATAATGGGCTCACACAGCGCTCCATACAGTGTAATGGGCTCAGTGCTCCATGCAGTATAATGGGCTCACACCATGCTCCATACAATATAATGGCCTCACACAGCGCTCTATACTGTATAATGGGATCACAGTGCTCAATACAGTATAATGGGCTCACACAGCCCTCCATACAGTGTAATGGGCTCACACAGCCCTCCATACAGTGTAATGGGCTCACACAGCCCTACATACAGTATAATGGGCTCATACAGCCCTCCATACAGTATAATGGGCTCACACAGCACTCCATACAGTATAATGGGCTCATACAGTGCTCCATACAGTATAATGGGCTCACAGCCCCCCATACAGTTTAATGGGCTCACACAGTGCTCCATACAGTATAATGGGCCCCACATAGTGTTCCATGCAGTACAATGGTCACAAAAATACTCCATACAGTATAACCGGCCCTGCATTGCCTTCCATACAGCATAAGGGTCCTGCATAGTGCTCCATATAGTATAAATACCCCACATAATGCTCCATACAGTATAATTGGCTCCACATTAAAAGAAAAATATCTCAATACAACTGGTGCTCTGTAATGACGTTATCACGCCTGCTGCGCTGACACGTCAGATGTAGAGGTGGGAGGGGGAGCTTCAGCCAAATATACAGTCATGGCCAAAAGTATTAACACCCCTGCAATTCTGTCAAATAATAGTCAGTTTCTTCCTGAAAATGATTGCAATCACAAATTATTTGGTATTATTCTCTTCATTTAATTTGTCTTAAATGAAAAAAACACAAAAAGAATTGTCCTTAAGCCAAATTGGATATAATTCCACAGCAAACATAAAAAAGGGGGTGGACAAAAGTATTGGCACCTTTCGAAAAATCATGTGATGCTTCTCTAATTTGTGTAATTAAAAGCACCTGTAACTTACCTGTGGCACCTAACAGGTGTTGGTAATAACTAAATCACACTTGCAGCCAGTTGACATGGATTAAAGTTGACTTAACCTCTGTCCTGTGTCCTTGTGTGTACCACATTGAGCATGGAGAAAAGAAAGAAGACCAAAGAACTGTCTGAGGACTTGAGAAACCAAATTGTGAGGAAGCATGAGCAATCTCAAGGCTACAAGTCCATCTCCAAAGACCTGAATGTTCCTTTGTGTACCGTGCGCAGTGTCATCAAGAAGTTTAAAGCCCATGGCACTGCGGCTAACCTCGCTAGATGTGGATGGAAAAGAAAAATTGACAAGAGATTTCAATGCAAGATTGTGCGGATATTGGATAAAGAACCTCGACTAACATCCAAACAAGTTCAAGCTGCCCTGCAGTCCGAGGCTACAACAGTGTCAACCCGTACTATCCGTCGGCGTCTGAATGAAAAGGGACTGTATGGTAGGAGACCCAGGAAGACCCCACTTCTTACCCCGAGACATAAAAAAGCTAGGCTGGAGTTTGCCAAAACTAACCTGAAAAAGCCTAAAAAGTTTTGGAAGAATGTTCTCTGGTCAGATGAGACAAAAGTAGAGCTTTTTGGGCAAAGGCATCAACATAGTTTACAGGAGAAAAAAAGAGGCATTCAAAGAAAAGAACACGGTCCCTGCAGTCAAAGATGGTGGAGGTTCCCTGATGTTTTGGGGTTGCTTTGCTGCCTCTGGCTCTGGACTGCTTGACTGTGTGCATGGCATTATGAAGTCTGAAGACTACCAACAAATTTTGCAGCATAATGTAGGGCCCAGTGTGAGAAAGCTGGGTCTCCCTCAGAGGTCATGGGTCTTCCAGCAGGACAATGACCCAAAACACACTTCAAAAGCACTAGAAAATGGTTTGAGAGAAAGCACTGGAGACTTCTAAGGTGGCCAGCAATGAGTCCAGACCTGAATCCCATAGAACAGAGGTCCCCAACCTTTTTTGCACCAGGGACCGGCTTTAAGCAAGACCAGTTTTCCATGGCCCGGTGGGGTGGGGCAGGGGTGGGGCTCTGGTCATATGGGGGTGGGGTTATGGAGGGGTGGAGCTTAGTGCATACTTATCATGTAATTATGACATTTATAATGAGAATGTGATTCACACATTCTCACACACACATTCTCACACACATTCACACACACACATTCACACACACACACATTCACACACACACACTCACACACATTCTCACACACACACACACACATTCACACACACACACACACATTCTCACACACACACACACACACATTCTCACACACACACACACACACACATTCTCACACACACACACACACACATTCACATTCTCTCACACACACACACACATTCACACACACACACATTCTCACACACACACATTCACACACACACATTCTCGCACACCCCTCTCACCTCTCCTCGCACTCTACCACAGCATCTCATTGCCTTCCTCTGACACAGCCGGCCGCTGAATGATGACGTCATCCAGCGGCGCGTCTGTGGGAGAGGGAGCAGGAAGACAGATCGCTGGGCAGCGGAGCTGTGGGGATTTCTCCCTGCCCGTCGCAGCCACCCTGCAGGGGCTCCCCTCCACCTCTGCACACGTTGGGAGCCGGCGCTCTGCAGCTTCTCTGTGCCGGCTGTCAGCTTGACAGTCGGCACAGAGAACAGCTGACTCCCTGACCGGGGGCGGCAGAATGCAGCCGCCGGGGGAGACACTGCGGACCGCCGAATGAGGCGGCCCGACTGCGCCCCTCCCTGCCGGCTGCGCCCGGGGCAAATGCCCCGGCTGCCCCCCCCCCCTAGATACGCCACTGGGCGTGTCAGTGAGGAGAGCCTGCCGCCCCACCCCATCAGGAACACACCATGCTGCGCAGGAGGGCTGCGTCACTAAGACCCGCCTGACGCCCCGCCCCGTCCTGCATAATGTTCTCTGCCGGGAGCTGCGAGCTGTCACAGAGCGTGCTCTGACCAGGCGCAGGGCCGCGAAGCTAGCTGTCAGCGGCGCCGCGGACCGGCTGAAAAACCTCAACGGCCCGGTCCTGGTCCGCGGACCGGCGGTTGGGGACCTCTGCCATAGAACACCTGCGGAGAGATCTAAAAATGGCAGTTTGGAGAAGGCACCCTTCAAATATCAGGGACCTGGAGCAGTTTACCAAAGAAGAATGGTCTAAAATTCCAGCAGAGCATTGTAAGAAACTCATTGATGGTTACCAGAAGCGGTTGGTCGCAGTTATTTTGGCTAAAGGTTGTACAACCAAGTATTAGGCTGAGGGTGCCAATACTTTTGTCTGGCCCATTTTTGGAGTTTTGTGTGAAATGATCAATGTTTTGCTTTTTGCTTCATTCTCTTTTGTGTTTTTTCATTTAAGACAAATTAAATGAAGATAATAACACCAAATAATTTGTGATTGCAATCATTTTCAGGAAGAAACTGAGTATTATCTGACAGAATTGCAGGGGTGTTAATACTTTTGGCCATGACTGTACACGGGGGACCAGCTTGGCGTCGCTGGCCCTGCGGGCCAGAGCTTGTCATATGTGGGTTAAAGACTAAATTTGCTATTTATTTTTAACTGCTTTTTCTTTTTCTTAGATTTTTGGAAATATAATATTGAAAGGCAAGAAAAGTAAGTTCAGTTACTAAATAAATATAGGTCTGTAAAGCGCTATGGAATTAATGGCGCTATATAAGTGAGTAAAATAAATAAATATGTATTTGTTTTTCTTTACTAAATTCCATGCTATGCCAGTCTCTGAACTGTTCAGGAAAATGCGTAACTAAATCACTCACTATTAATGAACTGAGTTTTAAATTAAAAAAAAAAAAAAAATCCAGTGTCTCTTTACAGCAATATAAGCGAAGGTACTCCACATTGTGGGGAGCTGTGAGATCCTGCCAGCACTATACTAGCAGGACTTCCTATTTTTGCATCTTCAGGATTGCTCACAAAGCTCCAATCACCAGCAAGCTATTCTCCATGGAATGTTTGCTCCCCGTGCTGTGCTGATTGGCATGGCACAAATAATAAACTACGGTAATAATTCACAGTATTAATTTTTTCAGTCCTATCGACGTTGCTGTAGTTTTTGCTTATAGACTTCATGGTGACATCTGACCTTTGCTGTCACTGTGCCATAATCCTATTTGGATGGTCTTTGGAACAGGATTTGATTGATGCCAGATTAATGACTTTGATCTTGCGCAACCACTTTAACTATTGATTTCTGTTGTAAAATAGTTTTTTGTTTTTTTTTTTCTTGTGCAGGTTGGATGAATATAAGAAAAAGGTATTTTTTTCAATATAACTATACTGTTTTGACTTAAACCCAAATATATGCATAATCATTAAATATAGCATTGAAATAATTAAATTACTATCCTGTACAAATTTTATATTCCCTAAGCAGGAAATTGCAGGGATGCATAATATGACACTTCAGTGGTCAGCTAAGACTTGATTGCATAACACGCTAACTTTATTTCATTTATTATTTATCGGTGTCCGATAATATGTTCAACTGTCTGTCATGATTGGAAAGGACTTCCCGACCAATGCAGTATATATACGTCATGACGATCGCCTGGGCACAGTGGGCTGATTCTGATACCTGGCACTTTAACCCCTTGTCGGATAGGATACTACGTCTGACGTCAGAAGCCCCGCTTTGAGGTGGTCTCCGGCGGTGAGCTCACCTCAAGGCCGCGACAGGTCAGTTGTTTTCAACAGCTGACATGTGCCTGCAATAGGTGCTGGCGGAATCGCGATTCACCCGCTCCTATTATCTAGTTAAATGCCGCTGTCAAACTCTGACAGCGGCAATTAAATGGCCTTTGGGCTGAAAATACACGCATCACTGACCTCCATCGGGGGGTCAGCGGTGCGTCAGCATGACAACCAGAGGTCTCCTTGAGACCTCTATGGTTGTTGATGCCGGATTGCTGTGAGCGCCACCTTGTGGTCGGCGCTCATAGCAATACTGTAATTCTACTACATAGAGACGATCTGAGCAATCGCCTCTATGTAGCAGAGCCAGTCAAGTTGTGGCAGCTTCTAGTCTCCCATGAAGGCTATTGAAGCATGCCAAAAGTAAAAAAAAATAAAAATAAAAAAAATTAAAATTATGAAAAAAATATAAAAGTTCAAATCACCCCCATTCAAAATAAAACAATAAAAATAAAATCAAACATACACCTATTTGGTATCGCAGTGTTCAGAATCGACCGATCTATCAATAAAGAAAAATTAACCTGATCGCTAAATGGCGAGGGGAAAAAACCCCCCCAAAACTCCAGAATTACGTTTTTGTTTTTTTTTGTTGCCGCGACAATGCATTAAAATGCAATAACGGACGATCGAAACATCGTATCTGCACAAAAATGGTATCATTAAAAATTTCAGCTCGACACCAAAAATGAGGATGCTGTGGGTCTCGGAAAATTGTGCTTTTTTTTTTTTTTTTTCCATATCAAACGTTGGAATTTTTTTTTTTTCACTACTTGGATAAAACAGAACCTAGACATGTTTGGTGTCTATGAACTCGTAATGAGCTGGTGAATCATAATGGCATGTCCGTTTTAGCATTTAGTCAACCTAACAAAAAAGCCAAACAAGCGTGGGTTTGCACTTTTTTTTTTTTTTTGAAATTTCACCACACTTGGAACTTTGTTCCATGTTTTCGAGTACACGACATGCTGAAACCAATTGTGTCGTTCAAAATTACAATTCGTCCCACAAAAAATAAGCCCTCACATAAGCATATTGACGGAAAAATAAAAAAAATATATGGCTCTGGGAAGGAAGGGAGTGAAAAATGAAAACGCAAAAAGCCCCGGTCATAAAGGGGATAACCTCCTGAACGCTTCAATCGCTGCATTTAGCAAGTAGGCAGAGGGAAGAATGCCCCTCTACCCTTGGAATGGAGACCTTGCGATGATACAAGTCCCGATCGTTGCCATGGTGACCCAATGTTGTCATGACAACATCCTGGTCACTAGGTACTAGCAAGTTAGTTGGATCATGCGCAGTGCGTGATCGAACTAACTTGTCTGCAGCACTGGCAGGTTTTAAGGTATAGTAATGGTCCTGCATTGATATACATTGAAACATAGTGAATTATAAAGCACTGTGGAATATGTTGGCGTTATATAATGATTATTAAATTAAAAAAAAGTTGTAAAAATAACAATTTAAAAAATATATACCGTATTTTTTGGACTAGAAGACGCACTTTTGTTTCCCAAAAAATTTGGGGGCAAAATGGGAGTGCGTATTATAGTCGGAATATATTTACAAGTACTGTGGCGGCAACAGGAGTTGGGCAATTCTGCGGCGATCACACTGCCCTCTCAGGCTGGTGCGGCCGGTTCGGTGTTGGTGCTGTGTGGTGCTAGGGGCTCCGGGAAAATGGCAGGCGGGGGGTGGCACATGCTCAGGGATGAGATCTCCATGTAAAAGCGCGAAAACCTAGAAAAACTATGCAAATGGGGTATTGCAGTACTTGTACTGACCCAAAGAATAAAACTGCCTTATTAATTTACCACACACTGAACAACATTAAAAAAAACAATTCGTGCTTTGTTGTTTCTTGTTTAGCCTCCAAAAAATCTGAATAGAAAGCGATAAAAAAAAAAATGGTACCAATAAAAAAAAAAAAAAAAATCAACTCTTACCACAAAAAAAACAAGCCGCTGTCATGACTGTCAACCGACATATGGAAAAATTATAGTTCTCAAAATATGGCGATGCAAAAACTTGTTTTTTTTAAAAAATATTGCGCCTTTAAGGCCGGTTTCACACATCAGTGGCTCCGGTACGTGAGGTGAGTTTCCTCACGTACCGGAGCTACTCACACACATGTAGACACATGAAAATCAATGCATCTGTGCATCAGCGCTGTCACTCCCCCCCCCCCCCCCCCCCCCACATGGTGCTGAAGCCGCGATTCATATCTATCTTCTGTGCAGCAGCGTTTGCTGTAAAGAAGATATGAATAATCCATTTTTTTAGTGGTTTTTAGTGTTTAAAATAAAGCTCCATGTCCCCACCCCCTGTGCACCTGTACCTGCGGCCGCCGACTGTAAATGAGCGGCCCCACGTGACCGCATACAGGAGAAGATGCGGCCAGAACAGGAAGCAGCGACAGCCAATGAGGGAGCTGGGTGAGTATTTTCAGAACAGGCTTTAGGTGTTCCATCGCCGCAGGTACAGCTGCGTATAACGTGGAAGGCCCTGTCTTCCGGGACTATGCGACCTGTATCACAGGTGTGGTGGCTCGGTCAGCGTTCCGGACACAGCGGGGCGCATCGCGAATGACGCATGGAAAGGGGCGGACCCTGATGAGTGTCAGCCGGCGAGGATCGATGACGCGCGGCGCATGCGCAGTGGAGGCCACGTCGGTAAATGACGGCGCCCTGTAAAGCGCAACGGGGGAATGGGGGCGCCTTTCGGTTCCTGGGGCAGATGGAGTTAATAGGAGGCATAAGGGAGCGACACGCAGCACTACAGGTGAGAGATAATACCGATGGGGGTGCGGTCTCGTGGGGGAGGGGCCTCCCATATACTATGTACCAGGCAGTTCACTTGGATTGGCCTGCTGACCCCATCTGGGGTAGGTACCAGGCTATTTAAGAGATCCCTATGGGTTACTACATGCTTCTTATCCATGTTGGAAAATGGAGTCTCAGGCAGTCCTAGATGAACTATTGGAGAAAGCAGGTGATAGCAAGGAAAGTTTCCATTACCTAGGAAGACCCTACTACAGACGGGGTACTAATAGAAGATGGTTTGACCGTCCAAAAACTAATAGAGAAAGGTACAGATATGACACCAATAGGTCAAAACTGTGCAGTATTCCGTGTGATGGGGCACATTTGTTCAGACAATCAGGTAACCGTAGCTTATATTAATCATCAGGGGGAACCCGATCCAGATCCTTAATGGAAGTGGCGGGTCGTATCTTTCAGATAGCTGAAACTCCTCTATGGTGGCTCACATCTCTTCATATAAAGGGAAGACACAACATCACGGCAGATTATTTAAGTCGCAGAAAACTCAGGCAAGGAGATTGGGTTCTGAATTAGGCCATCTTCAACCAGATCACACTTCTATGGGGGTGCCCGGATATAGACCTCTTCGCCAGCAAAGAGAACAAAGAGTCGCCAGTTTTGCTCATTACACCCCAGAGACAATCCGTACGCGGTGGGCGCCCTCCTAATTCCATGGCATTTCAACATGGCCTATGCCTTTTCCCCCACTGAACTTGATCCCGATTGTTCTGAGGAAGATACGGGAGGATAGAGCTTGGGTAATCCTAATAGCGCCGTTCTGGCCCAGGAGGCCGTGGTTTCCGTGGCTGAGGAAACTGTCCATTTCTCACATTGGATTCTTCCGGAACTACCAGACCTCCTCTCCCAAGGTCCAATTTTCCATCCACGAGTGTCCAGTTTACATCTGGCGGCGCGGAATTTGAAGGGACATTACTGAAAAAGAAGGGGTTTTCACAAGGACTAATTAATACTTAAAAGCAGGAAGGTTTCCACAACGAATATTTGTTCAAATATATATAATGATCTCCAATAATTATTCAAGTATTACTACTAACTAAAGAGATATAGTGCTCATAACCATTACTGCAAATTATGGGTGGCCGACATAGCAACACTGCCAGTGCTGCCAAGATACCTACAGCCAGCTAATACCACATATCACCATCATAGCGCCAATAACCTAACAATTAGTAAGTAAGTTGTGCAGTATGAGCTGCGATTTACCCACCACAATGCAGACAGGGTCTCCTGGGACGAGCCTCAGCCCCAACGCGTGTTTCGGAAAGACAACCTTTGTCAGGAGTATATACGGTATATAAACTTGCTTGTACACCTAGTTTATTTGTCCATGTGGACATATACATACTCTGTAATTTAGAAGTGTGGCACCAGTTAGTCAGCAAGATAAGGTAACTGATTACTGTTTGACTCACCAGATCATAAGATGCACCCTAAACCGGCAGGAGTGGGGTGGTGCTACGGGCCCTGTGATGGGAGGAGGGGGTTGTTCGGTGGTGTGAGACACTGGCGGGTCCCGGGCTTTCATGAAATGTTGGTGGAGTTCCCACACTTACCCTTGGCTGCTGGAGGCGGCGCATGCACAGATTGAGATTTCTGGAGTCCCATTCCATCAGCTGCCAGCCTCCTGTGACCACACTCCACCGCAAATACATGTACGGTAACTATATTTATTTTTCTTTCAGTTGTCTGTGTACGAAATACAGAAAAATAACATCTTAAAATACATGGTAAGGACCTTTTTTTATGAATTATTTTTCACTTTTTTGGTGATAGAGGTTTGGTGTTATGTAACAAAAATAGAAGATTTGTCTTTGACTCTTTTTCTTTTAACCCCTTCATGACCCAGCCTATTTTGACCTTAATGACCTGGCCGTTTTTTGCAATTCTGACCAGTGTCCCTTTATGAGGTAATAACTCAGGAACGCTTCAACGGATCCTAGCGGTTCTGAGATTGTTTTTTCGTGACATATTGGGCTTCATGTTAGTGGTAAATTTAGGTCAATAAATTCTGCGTTTATTTGTGATAAAAACGGAAATTTGGCGAAAATTTTGAAAATTTCGCAATTTTCACATTTTGAATTTTTATTCTGTTAAACCAGAGAGTTATGTGACACAAAATAGTTAATAAATAACATTTCCCACATGTCTACTTTACACCAGCACAATTTTGGAAACAACATTTTTTTTTGCTAGGAAGTTATAAGAGTTAAAATTTGACCAGCGATTTCTCATTTTTACAACGAAATTTACAAAACCATTTTTTTTAGGGACCACCTCACATTTGAAGTCAGTTTGAGGGGTCTATATGGATGAAAATACCCAAAAGTGACACCATTCTAAAAAATGCACCCCTCAAGGTGCTCAAAACCACATTCAAGAAGTTTTTTAACCCTTCAGGTGCTTCACAGCAGCAGAAGCAACATGGAAGGAAAAAATGAACATTTAACTTTTTAGTCACAAAAATTATCTTTTAGCAACATTTTTTTTATTTTCCCAATGGTACAAGGAGAAACTGAACCACGAAAGTTGTTGTCCAATTTGTCCTGAGTACGCTGATACCTCATATGTGGGGGTAAACCACTGTTTGGGCGCACGGCAGGGCTTGGAAGGGAAGGAGCGCCATTTGACTTTTTGAATGAAAAATTGGCTCCACTCTTTAGCGGACACCATGTCACGTTTGGAGAGCCCCCGTGTGCCTAAAAATTGGAGCTCCCCCACACGTGACCCCATTTTGGAAACTAGACGCCCCAAGGAACTTATCTAGATGCATAGTGAGAACTTTGAACCCCCGGGGGCTTCACAAATTGATCCGTAAAAATGAAAAAGTACTTTTTTTTCACAAAAAAATTCTTTTAGCCTCAATTTTTTTCATTTTCACATGGGCAACAGGATAAAATGGATCCTAAAATTTGTTGGGCAATTTCTCATGAGTACACCGATACCTCACATGTGGAGGTAAACCACTGTTTGGGCACATGGTAAGGTTCGGAAGGGAAGGAGCGCCATTTGACTCTTTGAATGAAAAATTATCTCCATCGTTAGCGGACACCATGTCGTGTTTGGAGAGCCCCCGTGTGCCTAAACATTGGAGCTCCCCCACAAATGACCCCATTTTGGAAACTAGACCCCCCAAGGAACTTATCTAGATGCATATTGAGCACTTTAAACCCTCAGGTGCTTCACAAATTGATCTGTAAAAATGAAAAAGTACTTTTTTTTTCACAAAAAAATTCTTTTCGCCTCAGTTTTTCATTTTCACATGGGCAATAGGATAAAATGAATCCTAAAATTTGTTGGGCAATTTCTCCCGAGTACGCCGATACCTCATATGTGGGGGTAAACCACTGTTTGGGCACACGGCAGGGCTCGGAAGGGAAGGCGCGCCATTTGACGTTTTGAATGGAAAATTAGCTCCAATTGTTAGCGGACACCATGTCGCGTTTAGAGAGCCCCTGTGTGCCTATGCATTGGAGCTCCCCCACAAGTGACCCCATTTTGGAATCTAGACCCCCCAAGGAACTTATCTAGATGCATATTGAGCACTTTAAACCCCCAGGTGCTTCACAGAAGTTTATAATGCAGAGCCATGAAAATAAAAAATAATTTTTCTTTCCTCAAAAATGATTTTTAGCCTGGAATTTCCTATTTTGCCAAGGGTAATAGGAGAAATTGGACCGCAAATGTTGTTGTCCAGTTTGTCCTGAGTACGCTGATACCCCATATGTGGGGGTAAACCACTGTTTGGGCGCACGGCAGGGCTCGGAAGGGAAGGCACGCCAATTGGCTTTTTAAATGGAAAATTAGCTCCAATCATTAGCGGACACCATGTCACGTTTGGAGAGCCCCTGTGTGCCTAAACATTGGAGATCCCCCACATATGACCCCATTTTGGAAACTAGACCCCCAAAGGAACTAATCTAGATGTGTGGTGAGGACTTTGAACTTCCAAGTGCTTCACAGAAGTTTATAACGCAGAGCCATGAAAATAAAATAAAAATTTTATTTTCTCTAAAATGATTTTTTAGCCTGCAATTTATTATTTTCCCAAGGGTAACAGGAGAAATTTGACCCCAAAAGTTGTTGTACAGTTTCTCCTGAGTACGCTGATACCCCATATGTGGGGGTAAACCACAGTTTGGGCACATGTCGGGGCTCGGAAGTCAAGTAGTGACATTTTGAAATGCAGACTTTGATGGAATGCTCTGCGGGCGTTACGTTGCGTTTGCAGAGCCCCTGATGTGGCTAAACAGTAGAAACCCCCCACAAGTGACCCCATTTTAGAAACTAGACCCCGAAAGGAACTTATCTAGATGTGTGGTGAGCACTTTGAACCCCCAAGTGCTTCACAGAAGTTTATAACACAGAGCAGTGAAAATAATAAATACGTTTTCTTTCCTCAAAAATAATTTTTTAGCCCAGAATTTTTTATTTTCCCAAGGGTTACAGGAGAAATTGGACCCCAAAAGTTGTTGTCCAGTTTCTCCTGAGTACGCTGATACCCCATATGTGGGGGTAAACCACTGTTTGGGCACACGTCGGGGCTCAGAAGGGAAGTAGTGACTTTTGAAATGCAGACTTTGATGGAATGGTCTGCGGGCGTCACGTTGCGTTTGCAGAGCCCCTGGTGTGCCTAAACAGTAGAAACCCCCCACAAGTGACCCCATTTTGGAAACTAGACCCCCCAAGGAACTTATCTAGATATGTGGTGAGCACTTTGAACCCCCAAGTGCTTCACAGACGTTTACAACGCAGAGCCGTGAAAATAAAAAATCATTTTTCTTTCCTCAAAAATGATGTTTTAGCAAGCAATTTTTTATTTTCTCAAGGGTAACAGGAGAAATTGGACCCCAGTAATTGTTGCCCAGTTTGTCCTGAGTACGCTGATACCCCATATGTGGGGGTAAACCACTGTTTGGGCACATGTCGGGGCTCGGAAGTCAAGTAGTGACGTTTTGAAATGCAGACTTTGATGGAATGGTCTGCGGGCGTCACGTTGCGTTTGCAGAGCCCCTGGTGTGCCTAAACAGTAGAAACCCCCCACAAGTGACCCCATTTTGGAAACTAGACCCCCCAAGGAACTTATCTAGATATGTGGTGAGCACTTTGAACCCCCAAGTGCTTCACAGACGTTTACAACGCAGAGCCGTGAAAATAAAAAATCATTTTACTTTCCTCAAAAATGATGTTTTAGCAAGCAATTTTTTATTTTCTCAAGGGTAACAGGAGAAATTGGACCCCAGTAATTGTTGCCCAGTTTGTCCTGAGTACACTGATACCCCATATGTGGGGGTAAACCACTGTTTGGGCACACGTCGGGGCTCGGAAGGGAAGGAGCACCATTTGACTTTTTGAATAAAAGATTGGCTGGAATCAATGGTGGCGCCATGTTGCGTTTGGAGACCCCCTGATGTGCCTAAACAGTGGAAACCCCTCAATTCTTACGCCAACACACCCCTAACCCTTATCCCAACTGTAGCCGTAACCCTAACCACAACCCTAACCGCAACACACCCCTAACCACAACCCTAACCCCAGCACACCCCTAACCCTAACCACAACCCTAATTCCAACCCAACCCTAACCCTAAGGCTATGTACCCACGTTGCGGATTCGTGTGAGATTTTTCCGCACCATTTTTGAAAAATCCGCAGGTAAAAGGCACTGCGTTTTACCTGCGGATTTCACCTGCGGATTCCACCTGCGGATTCCTATTGAGGAATAGGTGTAAAACGCTGCGGAATCCGCACAAAGAATTGACATGCTGCGGAAAATACAACGCAGCGTTTCCGTGCGGTATTTTCCGCACCATGGGCACAGCGGATTTGGTTTTCCATAGGTTTACATGGTACTGTAAACCTGATGGAACACTGCTGCGGATCCGCAGCGGCCAATCCGCTGCGGATCCGCAGCCAAATCCGCACCGTGTGCACATAGCCTAATTCTAAAGGTATGTGCACACGCTTTGGAAAACGCTGCGGATCCGCAGCAGTTTCCCATGAGTTTACATTTCAATGTAAACCTATGGGAAACAAAAATCGCTGTACACATGCTGCGGAAAAACTGCACGGAAACGCAGCGGTTTACATTCCGCAGCATGTCACTTCTTTCTGCGGATTCCACAGCGGTTTTACAACTGCTCCAATAGAAAATCGCAGTTGTAAAACCGCAGTGAAATGCGCAGAAAAACCGCGGTAAATCTGCCATAAATCCGCAGCGGTTTAGCACTGCGGATTTATCAAATCCGCTGCAGAAAAATCCGCAGAGGACCAGAATACGTGTGCACATACCGAAACCCTAATCCTAACCCTACCCCTAACCCTACCCCTAACCCTACCCCTAACCCTAACCCTAACCCTACCCCTACCCCTACCCCTAACCCTACCCCTACCCCTACCCCTAACCCTAACCCTAACCCTAGTTCTAACTCCAACCTTAGTGAAAAAAAAAAAAATTCTTTATTTTATTATTGTCCCTATCTATGGGGGACAAATGGGGGGGGTCATTTACTGTTTTTTTATTTTGACCACTGTGATAGATTATATCACAGTGATCAAAATTCACATTGGAACGAATCTGCCGGCCGGCAGATTCGGCGGGCGCACTGCGCATGCGCCCGCCATTTTGGAACATGGCGGCGCTCGGGGAAGAAGACTGACGGACCCCGCCAGGATCGGTAAGTATAAGGGGGGGAGATCAGGGCACAGGGGGGGGAGATCAGGGCACGGGGGGGCGTCGGAGCACGGGGGGGGAGGGATCGGAGCAAGGGGGAGAGTGATCGGTGTGCGGGCGGGTGGATCGGTGTGCAGGGGGGGGGGGATCGGTGTGCAGGGGGGGTGGTTCGGAGCACGGGGGGGGATCGGAGTGCGGGGGGGTTTGATTGGAGCACGGGGGGGTGTGATTGGAGCACGGGGGAGCGGACAGGAGGACGGGGGAGCGGAGCACAGGACGGAGGGGAGCGGGCCACAGATCGGGGGGCTGGGGGGGCGATCGGAGGGGTGGGGTGGGGGCACATTAGTATTTCCAGCCATGGCCGATGATATTGCAGCATCGGCCATGGCTGGATTGTAATATTTCACCATTTTTTTAGGTGAAATATTACAAATCGCTCTGATTGGCAGTTTCACTTTCAACAGCCAATCAGAGCGATCGTAGCCACGAGGGGGTGAAGCCACCCCCCCTGGGCTAAACTACCACTCCCCCTGTCCCTGCAGATCGGGTGAAATGGGAGTTAACCCTTTCACCCGATCTGCAGGGACGCGATCTTTCTGTGACACAGCATATGCGTCACAGGTCGGATTGGCACCGACTTTCATGACGCATACGCTGTGTCACAGGTCGGGAAGGGGTTAACTACAAACGACCACTTAAACGTTTTAATTGAATTCCACTTTCCGTAGAAATGATCTATAATAAACATTTTTTTATTTATATTTTCCACAGAAGAGCATGTAAACAATGATTTTGACTTTTTTTTTTTTTTTGTCTTTAGTCCCTCCTTTTTGAAATAATTGGAACATAATAATAATTTTATATTTTTTTGCCGATTTCCCCCTCCCTCCCTGTAAATGGGGCTGTTATATTACAGGGAACATTCAGCCTCCTGGCTGTATAGCAGAGCTGACTGGATCTCCTAGGACCCATCAGCTCATAATCTCTCCCTACATTCAGCTATCAAATGATCATGAAGTTGTAAGAGGTACCGTCGGTACTTCCTAAACTGTATTGCAGAAGGTTTGTTCAGCATTGTGTGTACAGCAATCAGAAAGGCAAATATGATAATAAATCATGTCTTCCTTCTTTGTGGGAGGCGGCTGTGTTTTGATGGCCTGCTCCTGCCTCCACAGGTGCTCCTGAAAACTGCTTGTTCTGAACTGATGTTTTAAGGGTATGTGCACACGTTGCGGATTTGGCCCTGCGGATCTGCAGCAGTTTTCCATGTGTTGTACAGTACCATGTAAACCTATGGAAAACCAAATCCGCAGTGCACATGCTTACAGAAAATTCGGCGCAGAAACGCTGCAGTATATTTTCCACAGCATGTCAATTCTTCGGGTGGAATCAGCAGCGTTTTACACCTGTTCTATTATAGGAATCCGCAGGTGTAAAAATGTAGGCGAAATCCGTGCAAAATCTGCACGAAATCCGCAGGGCATTTTACCTGCAGATTCTGCAGGATCCGTGCTGAAAAATCCGCAATGGAATCCACAACTTGTGCACATACCCTTAAACGTCAGTGCAAAGTAAAGTGTGGACTACCTTGATGTTTATAGTCAAGTGGCAGTTTAAAAGTAGTTAATATAATTTACTCAAGCATACTTGCTTAGTTAAATATTTTGTTTGTAAGCAAAAAGTATGACTGACAAGTTCTCTATAAAGTACTGAAGGTTGTAATTTTTTTTTTCTTTTTTAATTCAAAGGAAACGCTTGTGATTACATCTCAAGAAGAGTTTACGCTTGTTGAGGGTCTGACAGAGGAGCTGGAAGCAGCAGTGAATGTGTTTACTCATAACACTAAGCCAAGATATGTATGTTTTACTTTTTTATTTTAAATCCCTACACTGTTGCTGGAGTCTATTGGTTCAGTGCTATGGTTAAGAGCTTATCCCTAAACCTTCAAACATCTGTGAATCGTAGCATGGCTGCAGCTTTATGCAGTCTTATGCAGTACGAACAGGTGCAGGAAATAGTGCCATTGAAATTGGCGCTCTCTTAAAACAAACTAAAGCCCCTTTCACACATGAGTCTTTTACTGTCAGTCTCAATCCGGCTAATTTTGGAGGAAAAAAAAAACAAAAACGGATCTGGCGAATGTTGCCGCCGGATCAGTTTTTTTTCTCATAGACTTGTATTAGCAACGGATTGCAATGGATGACCTCACATTTCATCCATTGTTAACCGGATCCTTCGAAAAATTGTTTATCCGGCGGCCGGAGAAGACTGACATAGTAAAGTTTTGTGTCTGTCGAAAAAACGGACAGCGACGGATCCGTCGCTGTTTGTCGTGTGCTAGAACGGAAGCCTATGGCGCCGGATCCATCAAATGACGGAATCCGGCAACAGATTCCGTGTTTTATTTTTTTGTTTTTTTTGTTGTTTTTTTTTAAACTGGGCATGCTCCATTTTTTTTTTAGGATACAATTAGCTGGATTAGCTAGTCTAATCCGGCGAAAAAACAGATCAGTCGCATCATTTTTTCACAATCTGCGACGGAACCGTTTTTTTTAAATTTGTTTTTGTTTTTTCAACATTAGACAGATTGTGACTGATGGCAAAAAACTGATGTGTGTAAGCAACCTAATGCATACTTCAGATTTCAACACGTGGGGGGAAATGATCAAGTGCACTAGTATATTAACTTTAATTGGTCTGTGTACAGCAGGGGTCTCCATCTCCAGGCCTCAAGGGCCGCCAACAGTGCAGGTTTTCAGGATTTCTTTAGTATTGCATCGGTGGTAATGTGATCATCTGCACAGGTGATGATTCCAACCCCTGTGCAATACTAAGGAAATCCTGAAAACCTGCACTGTTGGCGGCCCTCGAGGCCTGGTGTTGGGGACCACTGGTGTACAGGCTGTCGACCACAGTTAAAGCACATGGATCTTGAATGTTTGTCTGCACATACCCTTATACTGTAAACTGATGAGTTGTTCAGTTGGGGTAATTACTCTAAACAGTAATGCTGGTTCAAATTACCTATTTGTATTTTTGTTCCTTTCACCTTGCTTTTTACACACCTTAAAATCTGTCTTAAATAGCTTAAGTTTGTACAGTTGCATAAAATGTTGAGTTTTAAAGGGGCTGCCTCATCGTTACATAATAGATCCTTTGTATAGGTTCCTAAATTGAAAGAATATTTGCCATGCACACTCATGTCCAGAAATACTTGGACGGTGACCGAATCTTCATGATTTTGGCTCTGCATGCCACTTTTTTATTTAAAGGGAACCTGTCACCCCGAAAATCGCGGGTGAGGTAATCCCACCGGCATCAGGGGCTTATCTACAGCATTCTGTAATGCTGTAGATAAGCCCCCGATGTTACCTGAAAGATGAGAAAAAGACGTTAGATTATACTCACCCAGGGGCGGTCCCGCTGCTGGTCAGGTCGGATGGGTGTCGCTGGTCTGCTGCTGCGCCTCCCATCTTCATTACAAGACGTCCTCTTCTGATCTTCAGCCACGGCTCCGGCGCAGGCGTACTTTGCTCTGCCCTCTTGAGGGCAGAGGATAGTACTGCAGTGCGCAGGCGCCGGAAAGGTCAGAGGCCCGGCGCCTGCGCACTGCAGTACTTTGTCTGCCCTCAACAGGGCAGAGCAAAGTACGCCTGCGCCGGAGCCGTGGCTGAAGACCAGAAGAGGACGTCTTGGAATGAAGATGAGAGGCGCCGCAGCGGACCAGAGACGCCCATCTGACCTGACCAGCAGCGGGACCGCCCCTGGGTGAGTATAATATAACGTCTTTTTCTCCTCTTTCAGGTAACATCGGGGGCTTATCTACAGCATTACAGAATGCTGTAGATAAGCCCCTGATGCCGGTGGGATTACCTCACCCGCGATTTTCGGGGTGACAGGTTCCCTTTAAAATGAAACAACGGAGATACAAAAGAAGTGTAGAATTTCAGGTTCAATTAAAAAGGTTGAACAAAAATATCCTATGATTCGCCCCCCCCCCCCCCCCCCAACCCCTCAAAGCCTCCTAGAATCCTTTGCAGGCAATGACTGTCTGAACTCTGGAAGCCATGGATGTCGCGCCACTGTCTGGGTTTACTCCTTTGTGATGCTTTGCCAGGCCTTTACTGCAGCTGACTTCAGTTGTTGCTTGTTTGTGCATCTTTCTGTCTGTTGGCAAGATTTAGCAATATAACGTAAAGGCTCGGTCATAATGGTGCTCTGGTTGTTTAATCGGCCTCTGAAGTTTTCTTCTAATGACGTCTTCTGTGTGTCTTTGCCTGCCTCATATGTTTCTTTTAGAGGTCACTGATTATTGTGACCTGCCTCCTTCATGATTTTTTGCATCATCAACTCCATCATTGGAGTGGGCAGTGCGTACGCAGTGTAATTCCACACGGTCTTCAGGCCTTGAATAAGATGGCGCCGGAAGAGGTGCGTGCACGGTGCACAGATCGAGAGCTCAGCTCAACTTAATGAAGGTTCTATTGCACAGAAACTTTGAACTGTGCATTCTAAGCTTCCCGCAGCATTTTATTGAAGACTAGCTGTGGAATTACACTGCACATGCTACAGCAACACCAATGACTGCGATTGTGGTGCAGAACTTCAAAAAGGAGGTAGATCACTGAATTATCAATGACCTATAAAAGAAACAGAGGAGGCAGAAGGTGGGACGGAGGAGCAGAACAAGACTCTATCCTCAGTTTCGCCATAATATACAGAAGATGTTATTAGAAGAAAACTAGCGACTGATTAAACCATAACCAGTGATCGGATTTCTGCACCAATGGGTGTCGGTGTAATCGGCATAACTGCGTCATTATGGCCATGCCTTTACTTTATATTTCTAATCTGACTGAATTGGCCATTGCAGAATATTCCACTTCTTTGCCTTAAATTCCTGGGTTGCATTCCCACTATGCTTTGGGTCATTGTCCATCTGTACTGTGAAGCTGCGTCCCATCAACCTTGCTGCGTTTAGTACAATCTGAGCAGAAAGTATAGCCCTAGAAAACACTTTAGAATTCATCTGGCTGCTTCTGTCTTCATCCACATCATCAGTAAACACTAGTGACCCATTGCCATTGGAAGCCATGCATGCCCATGCCATCACAATGTCTCCTCCATGTTTTACAGAGGATGAGCTGTGCTTTGGATCACTAGCCATTCCAAGCCTTCTCCATACTTTCTTCTTCCCATCATTTTCATACAGGTTGATCTTGGTTTCATCTGTCCAAAGAATGCTTTTCCAGAACTGGGCTGGCTTCTTTTAGATTTTTTTTTTGGCAAAGTCTAATTTGACCTTTCTAGTTTTAAGGTCGATAAGTGGTTTGCACTTTTTGGATGTGCAGTCTGTATTTGCTCTCATGAAGTTTTTCACTTGATGGGAGACTAGATTCTGAAACACCTACTTCCTGGAAACTGTAATTCACTTGGTTGGCTGTTGTGAAGGGGTTTTTCTTCACTATGGAAGAGATTCTGCGATCATCCGCCATTGTTGTCTTCTGTGGTTGTTCAGGCCTTTTTGCATTCCTAAGCTCACCAGTGCACTTTTTTTTTTCTTGCACAGTGTATCAAATTGTAGATTTGGCCACTCCCAACATTTCTGCTGTTTGATAGTTTTTTTTGTTTTTTTTTCCACCCCAGCCTAATAGTTGATGTATCTTTCATTGAGAATTTCTTTGACCACATGTTGTGGTCTCACAGCAACAGCTTCTAAATGCAAATCCTATATCTGGAATAATCTCCAGACCTTTTTCCTACTTTTTGATGATGGATTGATAAGTGAATATCCCATGTAGCCTATTAAAGAGCTTTTGAGCTCATTGTGAAATCCGAATATTTCTGTGCCTGCTCCCCACACACCCATCTTTTTAATAGCACATAGAGAGTGCATTTATGGCATTTCCTCATTGTGGCACCACCTGGTGTTTACGTCTATTTGCTGAGCCTAATGCTTCTGGGCACACATTCTCTGTCACCCTCCAGTTAGCTAGTTCTTTGCTTAAACATTTAAACATCAGCACTTTAGAGAAACCAATGGAAAGCCATTACTTTGCAGTGACCAGGGGCTCACTGTGCTGAGAGCTGGCTGTGGAAAAAGCGACTAAGGTTGAGTTACAGTACTTGCACATACATCTCTAAGGTTTTACATAAGATTTCTTATATTTATGTGGCTGCTGTAAAATCAGCAGCTCAGCAAAAATAAAGCCCTAACAATGTAAAGGAAAAAGAATAAATGTAATACGTTCCTTTTAATTTTCTTTTTGCATGTTAATGAATTGAATTAATTATTTATAGGAAAAGTCTTATAAACGTAAACGTGAGCAAAGCACTGGCTACCACCAAAGAAAGCATTCAAGATCAGGTATTTGAATTTCCAAGTGTGTGTGTGTGTCTGTCTCCTTGTCCAGTCCATATAAAATAAAGGTATCTCTTAAGGCAAAACTCAAGATTTATTAAACCATTCCCTAACTTCATAATTTTAAGCTAGCTAGACCTGAAAGGAAAATGTGTTTTTCCCAGAGTTGTTTTTTCTTCTTCTTTGTTTAGCCCTGCCGATCCTTCCAAATTTAAAACCAGGCTATGTTCATCAACGATTAATTATGCTTCAGGAGGTGAACCACTCTGATGACATCACGGCTACTGATACCCGTTTGGCGACATGCCATTCAACATTTGTATGTTAGCAGCACAGATGATATCGCATCTATGGGTACTTGGCAGGACAGTGGCACGATACCAATCATGCCATTGTTACACCAGGGATCTATAGATACATGATCAGCACTACTCACAACTCTTCTTCCTCCATGTGGAAGAGGGTGACACTGAACAAACATTTTAAAGATGAGGTCAAGCAGGCCGATCATGGTTCTGCCACAAACACTTGTTGACAAATCACCTGATTTTGCAGGATAATTGCATTTTAAACACCCCAAAGTTTTGCAGTACAGTCCAACAGAGCTGACCTTATTTAGCAATCACTTAATTTTTGCAAATGAAATAGCAGTTTCCTTGCAAACTGTGCTGTCTATTGCAATGGCTGTGTGATTTTTGCCAGTGAAACAGGTGTTTTTATGCAAAGTCAAGTGATTGTTTAATGCTCAAACATTACAGTAGCCTTAGGTCTTACAGTATCTTACATTAATCATTGCGATTTTTACCGCGGAACCGCGGCGATTTTGCAGCTGCGGGTCTGCAGCAGTTTCCATTGTGTTTACAGTAACATGTAAACCCTATGGAAACCGCAAACCGCTGTTCACATGCTGCGGGAAAAACCGCGCGGGAACGCAGCGGTTTACAACCCGCAGCATGTCACTTCTTTGTGCAGAATCGCAGCGATTCTGCACCCATAGAAATGCATTGATCCGCTTACTTCCCGCATGGGGCTGTGCCCACCATGCGGGAAGTAAGCGGATAATGTGCGGGTGGTACCCGGGGTGGAGGAGAGGACCAAAATATAATGCTATACTCACCTCTGAAGTCTCAGCGCTGCACGCGGCCGTCCGGTCTCGGGTTTGCTATGCGACCAGGACCTGCGGTGACGTCGCAGTCACATGACCGTGACGTCACGAAGGTCCTGGTCGTACAGCATCTTTGGAACCTGACCACCGCCTGCAGCGCCGAGGAGATCGGGACGTCAGAGGGTGAGTATATCATTATTTTATTATTTTTAACATTACTATTGATGCTGCATATTGCTGCATATGCAGCATCAATAGTAGGGGTAAAATCCTGCAGCGGAACCCGCAGGACAAACCGCGATAAATCTGCAGGGATAACCGCAGCTGGTTTTCCCTGCAGATTTATCAAATCCGCTGCGGGAGAACCCGCAGGGACAGGACGCTATGTGTGAACATAGCCTAAGGCTGAATGCAGATTTTCTGCTCAATCTACAGCATAATACAATACCAGCTAGCTATCTGTGATGTTAGAAATCTCATCTACAAATTGCAATTTTTTTTTCTAGATTGACCTACAGTATGGATTATAAAATCAACAGCAGATGTTAAATGTGTGTTTACCATATGGCTTCATTCACACATCTGTGTGAATTTATCTGTGAGAAACTGTTTTTCCCCACATCCCTTTCCCCCACTGAAGCGCTACTTGTTGCTCTAGAAGTTGTATGTTTTAATTCAAATTTATCTTCAAGCAATGGATCCATGAGACACGGAAGCAAGTCAAAAGCATTCTGATTTTCAGCTTTGTTTTACGGATGCCCATTGACTTAAATCACAGTTGAGCTCATATATCAATTATAGTGCCATTGAAGAGTGAGGCAGAAACCTAAATGTTAGAAATTGACACGTTCTTCTCTGAAAAATGTCTACAAGACTGCTTTAGGAGTAAGGGCAAGTAGTCTGTTTAATATTGCTGTAAATGGAAGTAATTTAATTTCCTGACCTAAAATTTTCTTTACAGGAGCCCTTAGAAAGTCATTTCTAAATAGTCAAGACAAACGTATAAATCGGACCTGTGATATCCGTTTTTTAAATTGCACACTGACACATTCTGTATGGCTGTTAAGATGAATGATTTTATTCTTCGTCCCACTGTGATTAAAAAAACAGGGGGAACAGAGATACACCACAATGAATGGATGCAGCCAAAGGTTCAAGCACTCCCCAGCTTGCAAAATTTATTCATTTATCCTGTCAGGCGAGCAGTGCAGTCTGATGCCCCATTCTCTTCACGTAGCAAAGGAACATTGACCATCAGTGACATTCGATTTTTTTTTCTCCAATAGATCTCGATTATAAACCTAGGAAACTATAGATGATCATGTATGTAAAATTGACAGTACGTGGATGTAAAAACAGATACACGGATGACTATCTTGATTGAAAAAGAAAAATCATCCAAGTTTTCACCTTCCCCCATGACAGCACCACGGAGAGAAGGGATCCACCCTTCAGGGACAGGAAACCTACAGCTAATAAGGGCGGTTACCTCTCCTTCTCATTGGTTGGTTTCCTCTCCCTGACTGGGAACCTTCTGTATGGCGAACCTGAAGATAAGAAGACTGAGGAGATGGTGCGGAGATTCCCCTTTCACGGCTGGTGCGGTGTCCTGAAGCCACCACCACTGGAACCTGAGGGGTCTTTCAGGGTTAGCGGAGGGGAGCACAGCAGCCGCACCATACTCCAGTGCTGGTCTTCCTGGATGTCCGGTCGCACATGCGAGGGACTCGCTGAGGATGCCCACCCCCCCATCCCTCCGATGACGCGGCCAGGGGTCACATTAGGAGGAGGAACTTCCAGTGTGAAACCGGAAGTAGTACAGGGGATGCTGGGCAGCTTATTCAAATAGAAGGGAGCGGGATGAGATGCTCCCTGCAGCCAGCAGTCCCATGGAGGAGGAGCAGCACAGCGAACCGCAGCAGCGCCAGAGGCAGCAACAGCCTAAAAGGAGACATCATGATTCTTTAAGCAAGCGGAGTGGACATTCCAGCAGATGTCCACGCAGCAATTCCACCCAGCACAGCAGATACTCCGGCACAGTAGACAAGTCTCCGGCCTCAAAAGGCCCTTCAATGGACTCTATTCCTCCTCCAAAACCGGTAACTGTGGCTGCATCTGGTGAGTGATCTTCGTGAAAGTTCACCTTGTAATTGGGGTCCCCTTTCTCTTAAATTTTTCTGGGAGGTAAGAGTTTGGCTAAAACCAACACAGAAATGTTAACTGTCACCTGTGATAAAAGACTTTGCCGTTCGTGCATAGAACAGTTGCTATATGAGGAGACCCCAAATTTCACCTCCGAATTAAGATCAGTGATTAAGATGTATGTTGAAAGCACCTTTTGATCCCTCACACAAGTGGATACTGTCAGGGAACAGAAGGCCAGCAAGCACTGACTCCACTAGCTCCGAGGAGAAAGACTCGGGTTCATCAGATGCTTCCTCAGATGACGAAGTAAGGGGGCGCCACTGTTTCCCTGTAGAAGAAGTAGAATGCCCGGTTAAAGCAATGAGATCTACTATGGGAGTAATGGACCCTTTCCCAGAAAAAAACAGTACAGGATATAATGTTTGGAGGCTTGGCATAGAAAAATCAAGGTCATTTTCCCTGAATGAAAATATACAGGCCCTGATTAAAAATGAGTGGGAGAAACCAGATAGGAAAAACTCTTCTATACCGTCCCTAAAAAGAAAATATCCCTTTGAGGATATAGTGTCGTCATCCTGGGATAAAGCCCCAAAATTAGATGTTGCAGTAGCAAATGCCTCCAAGAAACGTGCCCCCCCCTCCCCCTCTTCGAGGACATGGGAGTCGTAAAAGATCCGCTAGATAAAAAGGCAGATTCCTTCCTTAAAGGCGCATAGGATACATCGTGGAGTAGTTTTAGGCCTGCTATATAGTAGCAACCTGCGCCTCTACAGTCATGGCCAAAATTATTGAGAATGACACCAAAATTATATTTTCACATGATCTGCTGCCCTCTGGTTTTTATTAGTGTTTGTCTGACGTTTATATCGCATACAGAAATATAATTGCAATCATATTATGAGTACCAATAGGTTATATTGACAGTTAGAATGAGTTAATGCAGCAAGTCAATATTTGCAGTGTTGACCCTTCTTCTTCAAGACCTCTGCAATTCTCCCTGGCATGCTCTCAATCAACTTCTGGACCAAATCCTGACTGATAGCAGTCCATTCTTGCATAATCAATGCTTGCATTTTGCCAGAATTTGTTGGTTTTTGTTTGTCCACCCGTCTCTTGATGATTGACCACACGTTCTCAATGGGATTAAGATCTGGGGAGTTTCCAGGCCATGGACCCAAAATCTCTATGTTTTGTTCCATGAGCCATTTAGTTATCACCTTTGCTTTATGGCAAGGTGCTCCATCATGCTGGAAAAGGCATTGTTGGGCACCAAACTGCTCTTGGACGGTTGGGAGAAGTTGCTCACGGAGGACATTCTGGTACCATTCTTTATTCATGGCTGTGTTTTTAGGCAAGACTGTGAATGAGCCAATTCCCTTGGCTGAGAAGCAACCCCACACATGAATGGTTTCAGGATGCTTTACAGTTGGCATGAGACAAGACTGGTGGGAGCGCTCACCTCTTCTTCTCCGAATAAGCTGTTGTCCAGATGTCCCAAACAATCGAAAAGGGGATTCATCAGAGAAAATGACTTTGCCCCAGTCCTCAGCAGTCCACTACCTGTACCTTTTGCAGAGTATCAGTCGGTCCCTGATGTTTTTTCTGGAGAGAAGTGGCTTCTTTGCTGCCCTCCTTGAAACCAGGCCTTGCTCAAAGAGTTTTCGCCTCACAGTGCGTGCAGAAGCACACCAGCCTGCTGCCATTCCTGGGCAAGCTCGGCACTGCTGGTAGTCCGATCCCGCAGCTGAAACAGTTTTAAGATACGGTCCTGGCGCTTGCTGGTCTTTCTTGGGCGCCCTGGAGCCTTTTTGACAACAATGGAAGCTCTCTCCTTGAAGTTCTTGATGATGCGATAGATTGTTGACTGAGGTGCAATCTTTGTAGCTGCGATACTCTTCCCTGTTAGGCCATTTTTGTGCAGTGCAATGATGGCTGCATGTGTTTCTTTAGAGATAACCATGGTTAACTGAAGAGAAACAATGATACCAAGCACCAGGCTCCTGTCCAAGTGTCCAGTGATGTCATTCTTACTTAATCATGACTGATCGCCAGCCCTGTCCTCATCAACACCCACACCTGTGTTAATGGATCAATCACTAAAACGATGTTAGCTACGCCTTTTTAAGGCAGGACTGCCATGATGTTGAAATGTGTTTTGGGGGTTAAAGTTCATTTTCTGGGCAAATATTGACTTTGCAAGTACAGTAATTGCTGTTAAGCTGATCACTCTGACATTCAGGAGTATATGCAAATCGCCATTAGAAAAAATGAAGCAGTACACTTTGGAAAAATTAATATTTGTCTCATTCTCAAAATTTTTGTCCATGACTGTAGGTCCCTGATGATATGGTTAGATCAACTAGAAAAGCAGTGTCCAGAGACAAGGTACTTGAGTTCATTCCTTTAATACAGGGGCTGCAGCTTTTTTGATGAATTCATCAGCAAACTCTGTTAGGCTAGCGGCCAAGTCTGCAGCGTTCTCGAATGCAGCCTGTAGAGCACTTTGAAGGTCACCCGGCCAGCATTTAAGCCAAACTAAATTAAACCTATGTTCTACCCCCTGTGAAGGGAATTTTCTATTTATTGAAACATTGGATGACATCCTTCAGAAAGCAGGGAATAAGAGGGGGGGGTTCCCTAACCTGGCCACTCCCATATACAAACGGTCCTTTCGGAGTAGTATTTTTTTTTTCTGTAGGAGGCTCCCAAGAGAACAGAGTAGATGGGAGTGGGAGGAAAGGGTTTTTTTTTTTGTTTTGTTTTTTGGAAGCTCCTCTCAAGATTGGAAGCCCTCCAAGTGATGGTCTCTCACAGGTGGGGGTCAGACTATTCTGCTTCCTTCCGGCCTGGGAAAAGATTTCCAACAGTCCCTGGATACTAAACCTACACTATTGGCTGGACCTATCCTCTTCTTCTGAATTAAGCTTTAAGTGAAGGGTTGTACAGGCTGTGGTCCCTCCCAAAGATTAAATTCCCTGTGGTGCTGTCATGGGGGAAGGAGAAAGATGTAGTTACTTACCGGTAACTGGATTTCTCAGAGCCCATGACATCACCCTTTATATTCCCTTCTGTCACGTGTGGTGAGCACCCTTTCATTGTTTGTGGTGTGATATATGTATAAACACGGAGTGTCGCTTATAAGTATTATGATAAAATGTCTTAATCTTTTGACAATAACCTGGAGGTCCTCCTATGCTCTAAAGTTTAGAGTCTAAACCAACTGATGCAAGGGAGGTACCGCCGTTTTTATCTATAGTTTTCCTGTCCCTGAAAGGCGTATCCCCTCTCTCCGTGGTGCTGTCACGGGCTGTGAGAAATTTCTTTACCGGTAAGTAACTACGTCTTTCTGGATGAAAGTCAGATGATTTTTCATATTCTCGTTTGCACTTGACTATTCTCATGCGCAGTTGGTACATTGGGCCTTTCTGTGTAGTAATGATGAGTCTTAATATATTCTGATAACATTGTATTATTTACCATGATTGAGTAATATTTTTAATTTCTCCTAGACTTTAGTCACAGTAAAAAGAGGTCTATATGGTATGGAAAGGAGTATAGACCATCAAGATCATCTTCATGCAAGGATGAAATGCGTTCGGTATCCAATAAGCACTCTGTGACAGAGGAAGGTAGAGAAAGGAAGCGATCAAGGAGTGCATCCAAAGATATGTTGCTCAAAGTTACTTTCTCCACAGGTAATTTAAGTATTCAGCCTTTGTTAGAAAGTAAAACTGAAATAATGAACGGGTGACCCTAGAGGTATTAAACACAATGCAAGTCGATTATTGTGTACTGGTAAACTTACATACACAGTTGTTGATTAGAATATGAACTAAAATTAAATAATTACTGACATATAAATAGACATCTATATATCTATTTAAATAATCTAACCAATTAAATACATAAATTAATATTGATTAAAGAAAAATACCACGGGGCCATCGTTGATGAAAATAACACTATTGATGTTGGGGATGCTTAAAAAAAACTGCCAACAACTTGAAACTCTACACTTTCAAAGAAATGTGTATAAAGCACTGCAATGAACATAAGGTATAAAGTTGATTCAGTTTTAGTTGTGGTTCACTTAGGCTACGTTCACACTGGCGTTATGCTAGTGTGCGTCGGGTTAGCGTCGGGCGACGCACGAGTCATGCGCCCCTATATTTAACATGGGGGACGCATGCGTTTTTGTTTGTTGCGTTGTGCGACGCATGCGTCTTTTTTGCCGCAAGCGTCGGACCAAGAAAACGCAACAAGTTGCATTTTTCTTGCGTCCGATTTTCGGCAAAAAACGACGCATGCGTCGCAAAACGCAGCGTTTTTGCGTGCGTTTTGCCGCGTTTTTGCGTGCGTTGCGGCGCACAACGCTAGTGTGAACGTAGACTTACATCTTCACTATAATGTTGCAAAAAAGATGGGCGAACTTCAGTTTCGCTTATTTTATTTCACTATTCTGTTATATTCTATTGTATTTGCCTGTGCTGATTAGATAGATAATTCATTTTTTATTACTTGATATTATTGTTAGGACTTTAGATCACATAATTTCACAGTGTTGTTTACCACTAATCCGTTGTGGATTTTTGTTGACCCCTATTTGGAGTTAAAATATTACTAAAGAGGAAATTGAATCACAGTTGAGACAGGAGCTTAGATGATTTTGAAACTCGTTTAGTGAAGTGTTGAATATGATTTGTTGCCAGCTATTTGCACTGCAGGCATAATTTTTTAAGGGGAATGTGTCACCCCGTTCTCCCACCCCCCGCCCACTTTTGGGACATATGTGACCTATTAATATGGTCATACAAGTAATAGAAATGTTACACTAGTCCTACCTGTATGCCTTATATTAATGGTATTCTTGCTGAGAAATGTTATATTTTGTCTTAAATTATTTCTTCCAGGCTATGGGGTGTGCGATGCTATAAGAAATTCCTGCCTCCTGTCTTTATTACAATACCCTCCCATGCACGTCGGTTATGGCATCGGAATCCTGAGCCCTGCACTCCCTCAGAAATTCACACTTCATCCTCCCTTCTATGGGCACTGCACTTGGGGATCTACTGTGAAGGCGAGTCACTGTGACTGTGTGTCGATAAGATGCTCTTCCCACTTCCTCCCTGTACAGTCATGGCTAGGAACCATGTGTACATAGCAATGCAGGGAGGAAGTGGGAAGAGCACCTTATCTGCTCGCACAGCGCAGGTCATTGGAGCGGAAGTCGCCTTTGCAGAAGATCCCTGTATACAGTGCCCATAGAAGGGAGGATGAGGTATGGATTTCTGAGGGGGCGCAGGATTCTGCCCAGAAAGTTGCACTCTTTATTTGCTCAAAACTATATAAATAAGTCACAACAGTTTGTTGATTCTGTTATTTGGAGTTTGAGAAGATATGCCGAAGGGGCCTGTCAACTAAAGGGTTGATATCAGATATTTACAGGATTATTAATTCTCCACTGGTGGAACCTCTGTTGAAACAACCCTATGATTAAATGAGAATCTCTCTTTGGGAAGGAGCTGTCTCCCCAGTGTTGGCGAGTCATTTAGGATGAATATGCCAATCCCCTATTTGCAGTTTATTCAAAGAGAACCAATATAAGATTTTAAATTTTTTTGGTACCACACTCCAGAGCTCCTTCATAAACTGAACCCCTAATATCTGAATATATTGGCGCTGTGGTTCAGCATCCGACTCTCAATATCACATCTTTTGGTCTTGCCCTGGGGTGGTGGGATTCTGAGAATTGGCGAAAACCTTAATACGAAAGTTTTTTTTCTCCTTCGCCTCAGTATACATCGCCACTGCAGTATACACCTACCACTGACTCCAGCTCGAACCAGTTCATCCTTAGTGTCCAGAGGAGGCACATGGGTCTGCTATTCAGATCACAATTTCTTATTTTATTTTAATTTTTATTCTATTTTTCACCTTTTAATATTTTTACCATTTCATGGATCACAGGGGTGACTGATCCCTTCAGGGTTCCGATCTCCCTCAACCAAAACAGGCAGGCACGTGGAGTGTCGCCTCCACATACCCCCTCCTGCCCCGTTCCCAAGCCTGAGCTCTATTCAAGGGGCGACTGATCCCTTCAAGGCACCGATCTCCCCGCACCAGCAACAAATAGGAACATGGAGTGTCACCTCCATGTACCCCCTTCTGCAGCCAGGCTTGCTAGCGCCGGACCAAGAGCCCTGACCCATCCTGGGGGAGTTAACCCCTAGTATATACAGAGGCACTGATGGAGTCCGAGCAGCCTCTACTGCATCACCACTGATAGAACAGAGGTGATGGAAGGAGGCGGACGGTAGCTCTTCACATCCCTATCAAAGGGATGGTGGATGGAGGGTTCCTACACAGTCCACGCTGCAGCCCCTGACCTGTAGGCAGAGAAGTCGAGCTCTGCACTTTTTATAAGGGCCTCCAGACAGGATGGGTAAGTGCCCAGGTCTGGCTCAGCAAGGGAGGTGCTCCTGCAGGGCGGGTTTTTCCAGTTTTCCCCTGGGTGCGTCCCGGCCGGCACCGGAAATTTAGTCCCTGGCTTCGGCGTCTACTAGGTCATAACCTAGAAGCTCTTGTATCACGTCGGTGGCTCCGCCCACCCTCTTGACACTTCTCTCTCAGAGCGAGACTGCCTTTCCTGATCCCGGTCGCCATATTTTCCTTACCTCAGCTCCTCAGCATGTTTCCACGGGGACAGAGTATCACATAATCAGCATCCCAGTGGCTATTGCCGGCTGGATCGATTACACCGGGAGTATCTCAGGACCTGGGTAAGAGCTGTGCTGCGACACCCATTGGTCCCTTTTTCTGCATTATTCTCCGGTGATTAACCACCAAACTATTGGGGCATTGAGTCAGGACAGACTGAGGTACATCATGTCATTCTCCAAGACATCTAAGAGGGCCACCAAAACAGTGGGTTTTTTTTACCTCATGCACAACCTGCCAGACTTCATTGGCATGGTGACAGAGTATACCACTCTGCAAGGCCTGTGATCCCGAATGCGCTCAGGATCCCCCCCCGCCGCTACCGAACCCAGTGTACCTTGCCCCCCTGAGTGGACTTTGTCACTGTCGCAGTCCATGGCTTTACCAGCTAAAGCAATTGAGTCCCTCCAAGACCCCTCATCAGGTCTGGGCATTCGTTTGCCTGTCTTAGAGACTTCCTCCACCACTCGGGAACTGTCGGCCTGCAAAATGGACCCATTGCACGTCTCTCAGGCCCCCTTGCGCCTCGGCATCCGTGATCTCTGTAACCGATGCGGCCCGGTCCTCCGCTGCTTGCCTCGTTCCTTCTGCTCTTGTGTGTGCTGCTAGTCTCTGGTTGCAGCCGCGCGCATCTTATGGAGCCGATGTACCCTGACCCGGAAGTGACATCCAGCCTATAGGGGTAAGGGATTGAGTGTATCAGGCTGCTTCCCCTCTGTAGAGGTGCCTGATTATTACATGAGTTCCGTGCTAGTAACTCAGGCTCCGTACTCTTACCCGCGCGCTGCGCTGCCTCTGCACTATCCTTAGGCTACGTTCACACTAGCGTTCTGCTAGTGTGCGTCGCCTTAGCGTCGGGCGACGCAGCGGCGACGCATGCGTCATGCGCCCCTATGTTTAACATGGGGGACGCATGCGTTTTTGTGTGTTGCGTTTTGCAACACTTGCGTCTTTTTTGCCGCTAGCGTCGGACCAAGAAAACGCAGCAAGTTGCATTTTTCTTGCGGCCGATTTTCGGCAAAAAACGACGCACGCGTCGCAAAACGCAGCGTTTTTGCGTGCGTTTTGGCGCGTTTTTGTGTGCGTCGTGCGTTGCGTCGCCGACGCAGCGGCGCGCAACGCTAGTCTGAACATAGCCTTACCCGACTTCTCTCTTGTTCAGTCCACAGTGCCTGCTGCCGTCGCCTGCCTCCGTGTGACTCCCGATACTCCTTGTAACCGATTCCTATCCTTTTTAGTCCACGTTCTTGGTTCCTTGTTCTCATCCTCTTCCTCACCAATAGCCCTAGTCCACGTCTCGATCCCTTTCTGCTACCCCCACCCTACCCTTGCTTCCCTACGAGCCGTTCCTCTCTGTATCTGCTGCTGTGGTATTAGAGTCCCCAGGGCTTGCCCCGGACGGTCCCTGTATAGGGTTCGGTCCCAACTAGGTTCTGGTTGCCCAGGGGAGGTTCCATAGTCCAGAGGGTCCACTCTACGTAGCTTGCCTTCCTGAGGCGTTACTCTGTTTCTCACTCCCCCTCAACAGGGGTTCGCAGCTATCAGGACTATCGAGTCCTTCGACCTCGATTCGCCGGATTATCAGGTTGACGGTGGATAGTCTCATAGAGGCTGTCAACCAGACTTTGAAGGTTAACGAGGACTCTGCCTCCACCCCGGATCACGTGCTGTCCTTCAAAAGGACCAAACGTCTTCATAGGGTGTTTTCCAATCACCCCCGAGTTTCAGTACATAGTGAGATGGCACTACTTGACCAGTGTACTGCCAAACCGGACCAGGCCAGCCAAATGCTTCTCAGGTCAGAAGCCTCTTGAGGCGAGATACCTTTTCTTTCCGGATCTGCGCAATCCCTTCTGGTCGGTCCACCTGTATCCTGTCTGGCTTCCAAAACCCTTCGAGATGGATCCTAGATTAAAGATCCCACAGACAATTTGATAGAGAATCTTGCCCGTCTGTTTTTTTTTTTTTTTTTTTTTTAAGCCTCGGGCTCAGCATTCTCCCCTTCTTTCGCCGTGACGTGGGTAACCAAAGCAATGGTCTCCTAGGCAGATACTGAGCAGATCAATACCGGGTAGTGAGTTCCCCCGGAGGCAGTGGATCTGGCCAATCATACCGCTGTGGCCGGATACTTTTTGGTACACGCTTCTCTTGACACGGCTAACTGTGCTGCGCTTGCGGCCTTAAATGCTGTCTCTATTAGGTGGTCACTGTGGTTCAGGGAATGGCGAGCGGACTCTGCGTCCAAGAAATCCTTAAGATACCTTCATACTGAGCAACTTTAGAACGATAACGATAGCGATCCGTGACGTTGCAGTGTCCTGGATAGCGATATCGTTGTGTTTGACACGCAGCAGCGATCAGGATCCTGCTGTGACATCGCTGGTCGGAGCTAGAAGGCCAGAACTTTATTTCGTCGCTGGATCACCCACTGACATCGCTGAATCGGCGTGTGTGACGCCGATCCAGCGATGTGTTCACTGGTAACCAGGGTAAACATCGGGTTACTAAGCGCAGGGCCGCGCTTAGTAACCCGATGTTTACCCTGGTTACCATTGTAAATGTAAAAAAAAAAAAAAACACTACATACTTACATTCCGGTGTCTGTCGCGTCCCCCGGCGTCAAATTCCCTGCACTGTCAGCGCTGGCCGGCCGTAAAGCAGAGCACAGCGGTGACGTCACTGCTCTGCTTTACGGCCGGCGCTTACGCAGTGCAGGGAAGCTGACGCCGGGGGACGCGACAGACACCGGAATGTAAGTATGTAGTGTTTTTTGTTTTTTTACATTTACAATGGTAACCAGGGTAAACATCGGGTTACTAAGCGCGGCCCTGCGCTTAGTAACCCGATGTTTACCCTGGTTACCCGGGGACTTCGGCATCGTTGGTCGCTGGAGAGCTGTCTGTGTGACAGCTCTCCAGCGACCACACAACGACTAAACAGCGACGCTGCAGCGATCGGCATCGTTGTCTATATAGCTGCAGCGTCGCTTAATGTGACGGTACCTTTAACCTCTGCCTTATCAAAGCGGTCGTTTGTTCGGAGAGAAGCTGGATCAGCTTACCTGACACCACAGGTGGAAAGAGTAAATTCCTCCCTCAGCAGAAGGTTAAGCGGCCATTTCGCCGCCCGCAACAGTCTCTCTTCCGGTCCTTACGCAGCAATTCTGGTTGGTCCTCTACGGCCAACTCTTCTGGATCGGGGCGCTCCCCTCATGGGCACAGAGGTCCCCAGGTTTCATGTAAGACCAACCAGTCGTGGAAGAGCCAACCTAAGCAGTCTAGATCTAAGGGATCTAGGTCCCATAGATTCTCGCCTAAATGACTCGTGGCATTATCCGGTCAGCGACGACGACGATTTGGCAATGTGCGTGGAACACTTCCTTCACTGGGCCAAGAGAAACCACTCAGTCATCTCTGCAGTTCACATTCCGGGGGTGGACGCACTGGTTCTTCCGTGGCATCAGTTTCATCTTCCGTACGTGTTTCCTCCAATTCCGTTACTCCCGAGGGTCATCGGGAAGATCAAGGTGGAGGAAGTCCCAGTGATCCTGGTCACTCCGGACTGGGCGTGGTACGCGGAGTTGGTACAACTTGTCACAACTTGTCGTCAACGTCCCCTGGCGATTACTGGATCGTCCGGACTTACTCTCCCATGGTCCGATTTGCCACCAGAACTCAGGGGCCCTGTGTTTGATGGCATGGTTGTTGAATCCTGGATCCTAACACAAGCTGGGTTCTCCAAAGACGTAGTGTGCACCATGATCAGCGCCTGGAAGCCTGTATCTGTGCGCATCTATCACCGCACCTGGAAAACTTTTTTTGCATGGTGTAGAGACCACGGTCGTCCTCCTTTTTGTCTCCTCCATTCCCACCATATGGGGTTCGTCAGTCTGGTCTGGATTCAGGTCTAGCGCTTAGTTCCCTCAAAGGCCAGGTTCCCATCTTATCTGTTTTGTTCCAGCACAGAATCGCTTTCAAGCCATGAGTGAGGACTTTCACTCAGGTGGTCTCCCACGTGGTGCGTCCCTATAGAATGCCCTTGGAACCCTGGGACCTTAACTTGGTCCGGGGTGTTCTACAGGAGTCTCCTTTCGAACCACTGCGTGACGTTTCGCTAACCCACCTTTCATGGAAGGTCGCTTTCCATGTCGCGGTGACATCAATCAGGCGGGTTTCATCAGAGCTGGCCTCTGTCCTGCCTCATTTTCCAACAGGACAAGGTGGTTGTCAGGCTGTCCCTGTCCTTCTTACCCAAGGTAGTCTCCTTTCACTTTAATGAGGACATATCCTGCCCTCGTTTTTGCCTGGCACCGGGTGCAGAGGGCTCTTCACACTCTGGATTTGGTAAGGGCTCTCACGTACATCTCACCGGACAGTGTCCTTCCGCAAGTCGGTTGCTTTATTCATTCTTCCTAAGGGTCACAGGAAGGGTCTCGCCACTTCAAAATCCACAATAGCCAGGTGGATACGCTCGACTATTCAAGAGTCTTACCATCTCAGGGACAAGCCTATCCCAGTGGGGATTAAGGCGCACTCTACTTGTTCGGTGGGTGCTTCTTGGGGCATTCGGCACCAGGCGTCGGCAGAACAGGTTTGCAAGACTGCGACTTGGTCCAGTCTGCACACATTCTCTAAGCACTACAACATTCACGCTCAGGCTTCTGCAGGTGTGGGCCTGGGCAGGCTGATATTGCAGGCGGCAGTGCATCTATAGACAGTTGGTACATGAGGTTCGATCTGTTGTCTGTTCTCCATCCAGGGTCTGCTTTCGGATGTCCCATGGTCCTGTGTGCCCCAATGAGGCGAAGGAGAAACATGGATTTTTGTGTACTCACCGTAAAATTCTTTTCTCCGAGTCACTCATTGGGGGACACCGCACCCACCCTATTGGCCTGATGGCTGTGTTTGTACTTCGGTTTGACATGTTGTACCAGTATTTCATGGTTTTGATGTCCTACTGCTTTTGTCACTGAACTGGTTCGAGCTGGAGCCAGTGGTAGGTGTATACCGCAGAGGAGGAGTTAATTTTTATGTATTCACTTAGTGTCCGCCTCCTAGTGGCAGCAGCATACATCCATGGTCCTGTGTCCCCCAATGAGTGGCTCTGAGAAAAGGATTTTACGGTGAGTACACCAAAATCCATGTTTTTTTTAGAAGTTGGGCTGGAACCCGCTATCTACCTACTAAATAGTTCTCCTAGAGGGATGGGGAAGAACTCGTTATTTCATATGTTAACTGCAGCTAGGAGTTTTATTGCTCTGCAATGGAAACGGACCTCTCGCCTCTTATCAGAACTTAGTCAATATGGTAGTTGATATTTGCAGAATGGGATACATGATGGCTTTAATGCGAAGGTGGACAGATTTTAGGTTATCTGGGTCCCCTGGGATTATTTCTGGCCTCAAAATTAATACTTAAAGTTTTTTTGTTATTTTTCGACTGTTGTACCCTTGTCTGTGTCTCGTCTATTGTTTAACTGTGATTTTAGGTTTTCTGACGTTAATTTGTGGATGGGGTTTAATATATCAAGCATAACTAACATACACTGCTCAAAAAATAAAGGGAACACTAAAATCCCACATCCTAGATATCACTGAATGAAATATTCCAGTTGTAAATATTTTTTCATTACATAGTTAAATGCATTGAGAACAATAAAACCTAAAAATTATCAACGCAAGTCACAACTAATATCCCACGGAGGTCTGGAGTTGGAATGATTCTCAAAATCAAAGTGGGAAATGAAGTTACAGGCTGATCCAAGTTCAGTGAAAATGCCTCAAGACAAGGAAATGATGCTCAGTAGTGTGTGTGGCCTCCATGTGCCTGTATGATTCCCCCCCACAATGCCTGGGCATGCTCCTGATGAGGCTCCTGGACAGTCTGTGGTGCAACGTGATGTTGGTGGGTGGTGCGAGACATGATGTCTCAGATGTGTTCAATCGGATTCAGGTCTGGGGAACGAGTGGGCCAGTCCATAGCTTCAATGCCTTCATCTTGCAGCAACTGCTGACACACTCAAGCCACATGAGGTCTGGCATTGTCCTGCATTAGGAGGAACCCAGGGGCAACCGCACCAGCATGTGGTCTCACAAGGGGTCTGAGGATCTCATCTCGGTACCTAATGGCAGTCAGGCTACCTCTGGCGAACACATGGTGGGCTGTGCGGCTCTCCAAAGAAATGACACCCCACACCATTACTGACCCACTGCCAAACCGGTCATGCTGAAGGATGTTGCAGGCAGCAGATCGCTCTCCACGGCATCTCCAGACTGTCACAAGCTCAGTTGTGAACCTGCTTTAATCTGTGAAGAACACAGGGTGCCAGTGGCGAATTTGCCAATCATGGTGTTCTGTGGCAAGTGCCAAGCGTCTTGCACGGTGTTGGGCTGTGAGCACAACCCCCATCTGTGGATGTCAGGCACTCAGACCATCCTCATGGAGTCAGTTTCAAACCGTTTGTGCAGACACGTGCACATTTGTGGCCTGCTGGAGGTAATTTTGCAGGGCTCTGGCAGTGCTCCCCCTGTTCCTCCTTGCACAAAGGCTGAGGTGGTTGTCCTCCTACAGCCCCCTCCACATCTCATGGTGTACTGGCCTGTCTCCTGGTAGCACCTCCAGCCTCTGGACACTACGCTGACAGACGCAGCAAACCTTCTTGACATGGCTCGCACTGATGTACCATCCTGGTTGAGCTGCACTACCTGAGCCACTTGTGTGGGTTGTTATTGTGAATTCTGTTTTCGAACTCCCTCCTGTGGTCATGAATGGTACTTTGGCGAGTTCTGTCCATGGACTCCCTTTGGTGGCTGTGAGTGGAGCTGCTGCTTCTGAGGTTCCTTCCACAGGTGACGTAGTTTATTCTTTGGCTGGCTGTTCTATTTAACTCCACTCAGATCGTTACTCCATGCCAGCTGTCAATGTTCTTGTACTGGTTCAGTTCGCTCTTGGATCTTTCTGGTGACCTGTCTACTCCAGCTAAGACCCTGCTGCTAATTATTTGTTCATTATTTCCTTGTCCAGTTGGCTATCATGATTTTGTCTTGCTAGCTGGAAGCTCTGGGATGCAGAGTGGCACCTCCGCACCGTGAGTCGGTGCGGAGGTCTTTTTGCGCACACTGCGTGGTTTTTTGTAGTTTTTTGTGCTGACCGCAAAGATACCTTTTCTATCCTCTGTCTGCTTAGTAAGTCTGGCCTCCCTTTGCTGAAACCTGTTTCATCTCTGTGTTTGTGACTTTCATCTTAACTCACAGTCAATATATGTGGGGGGCTGCCTTTTCCTTTGGGGAATTTCTCTGAGGCAAGGTAGGCTTTATTTTCTATCTCTAGGGCTAGTTAGCTCTTAGGCTGTGCAGAGGCGTCTAGGTCTTGTTAGGTACGCTCCACGACTATTTCTAGTTGTGTGACAGGATTAGGGGTTGCGGTCAGCAGAGTTCCCACTTCCCAGAGCTTGTCCTGTGTGAGTTTAACGATCAGGTCGTTCCGGGTGCTCTTAACCACCAGGTCCATAACAGGTTGTAGAGTCCATCTCGTGCTACCACGAGTGTGAAAGCACAACCAACATTCAAAAGTGACCAAAACATCAGCCAGAAAGCATTGGTACTGAACATGGGGACCACATCGGTCTGTGGTCCCCACCTGCAGAACCACTCCTGTGAGTGTCTTGATAATTGCCAATAATTTCCATCTTTTGTCTATTCCATTTGCACAACAGCGTGTGAAATTGATTGTCAATCAGTGTTGCTTCCTAAGTGGACAGTTTGATTTCACAGAAGTTTGATTTACTTGAGTTATATTCTGATGTTTAAGTGTTCCCTTTATTTTTTTTAATCAGTGTATAAAGGATTATTGGAGTAATTTTTTTTCCTGGTTTCCACATGCATTTGTTTTGATGTCACTATAGGGAAATGTTTCTCAAAAGTTAAACCTTAATGTACTCCATATTACTGTAATTGACTTTCTATCCAAATTATTGAAATGTGAATGTGTTTTTGTTAAATTCATAAAAATTATTTACAAAATTTTAGATTGCAATTGTACTCACAGAAAATATCTTCTTGCTTTTGTCAAACGGTTAAAATCGTGCAGATATAAAAGCTTGGCCTTTTTATTATTGTTTCTTAAAGCATTTACTGAAGGCAATACTAGTCTGAGAGCTTACTCAACTTTTCATGCTTTATTGCCTGAATCCTCAGCAGAGCTTTTGTTTTCATGCTCTTGGCCATCAAACATTTTTAAACTGATTTACATTAGTGTTTCTTTTTCCTTGCTGTTGCTGCATTGTAAATATTAATCTGTTGAATTTTATAAGGCTCTGCGAGTGAAGCAAAAAACGAAAATATACAAGAACAGCACGAGTCGTCTACTCTTCATCCAGACAAAGAAAAATTAGTAGGGACCAGTAACCATTTAAGTGAGACCACATCATCATACTGTGAATGGTCAAATGTCAATACTGACCGTGTACAAGAAATCAGAGCAAAGCGTATTAGAAAACATAGTACAGGCAAGTATGACAATCAATTTTGCGTGTAGCATGCGAATTTTGTATTGCTTGAACAACTGAAACATAACATTCCTTAACCCCATAGCGCAAAGTCACATACATGTATGCCAGCTCTGCGGAGAGCGTGTATTTAGGGGACTAAAGAGCTCCACATTTTCACACATGCCAGATGCTGGCTGTATGACCTAACCGGCATCTATAACGCTGCGATTTTCAGTATTTACTGTGATATATAGTATCAGATCCGGCCGATTAAAGTTTCCTAAGAGACTGAAAAATTAATGGAGCAAAAATATTTTTTTCCCAGTTTAAAAATATATACATTTTTGGGTTTTTTGCTGCCTTAAGTCTTATATAACCAAATATAAAATTAACCCGGATGGAAAGCACCATAGAGAAGGGGAAAACAAATTAAAATGCCATGATTGTGATTTTTGTACTTGGCACACCTTTCCTAAGAAAAAAACAAAACAAAACCTCAGATCGCACTATTGATGGAAAAATTGAAAGTATTACAGATCTTGGAAAATAACGCAAACCAGATTATTTTTTCAAACCTCTCTAAATTTCTTGCAAACTTAATTAAATGGGAAAAAAAATGTTGGTTTGGTATCGCTGTAGTAATGCTGTCCTGGAAAATCATGTTTGCAGTTCATTTTCAATTATACAATTAATGCCATAAAAGCTAACTCAACCCACCTTATCTCCCCTCCAAAAAAAGGCTATTTTTATCTTTTTCTTTCCACTTGGGAATTCAAAACATTGCCTCCTGCCGACAAAGACACCAACAGCTGTTGGTGGAAGAAAAGAAAAAGTTAAGGCTCTTGGAAGAAGGAAAAAGATAAGGTTAAAGTAAATGAAAATTGGCTGCAGAAGCAAGAGTTTAAATAGTTTATCCAGCGCTACTTGCTTAATTGGGAGTTGAACGGCCAAGGCCAATGACGTTGTCTCTATACATCATACTTGTGTCCTATTTTAGTGAATAGAATGCAAAGGTATGTTTAGATGCAACCTTATCGGAACCGCTGACACCATTAAACCATCTACCGTATCGATCACAACTTGTTTTACGAAAATACAATTTTGAAACCAAAATCAAAGCAAGTAACCTCACCAAAAATAAGAAAAATAAAAATGTATTAAAACCGTAATATGTAACTTCATCCACTTGGTTAAAAGTGCATGGACACCTTATACAGTTTATACACCTATGCTTGTTTTAAAATGTCAAAAACCTTGACATTTCTAATTAGAGGGAACCTGTCAACAGGATTGTGCTGTATAACATAAAGACACGGTCAGGTTTACGCCATATACTGATTAAAATGATACCTTGGTTGATGAAATCCATCTTGTGTTTGTTTGTTTAATGTTTGAGTTAATGATATGCTCGTACTTTGGGGCGGCCTTTGGTGCTCTGATTAGGTTTTCATCAGTATGGCTTCTGACAGGTCACTGATCCCTCTGTGGCCTGCCCCCTAGTTTACATAATGAATATGGTGCTCGAAACCTTATTCAAGAAATTTGATACTTCAGGGTGCTTCATATGAACTGAAGCAATGTGAAAGGAGAAAATGAACTTAACATTTTTTCACATAAATTTTAGTTTAGACCCATTTTTTTATTCACAAGGTTAACAGGAAAACATGGACCCCAAAATTTTTAGTGCAATTTCTCCTGAACATTCTGATAGGCAATATCCCATATGTGGAAGAAAACCATTTGGACACATGTCAGGACTCAGAAGTGAAGGGAGTGACGTTTTGGAATGCAGACTTTGATGGAATGGTCTGCGAGAGTCATGTCACATTTGCAGAGCCCATGATGTGCTAAAACAGTAGAATCCCCCTACAGGTTACCCTATATTGGAATTCATGTGGTGTTTTCCTGGTATGTAAATTTTATGTGGTAACATATACATGTTATATGTATATATATATATGTACGTTAATTGTGTAGAGTGCATTAGGTTGGTCTACATGAGTTGTGTGATGTACATCAGGTTGTCATATACGAATTGTGCAAGTCAGAAATAAATGTAGTAGTCCATGGATGTATGGTACAGTCTGAAGCATTCTGTTATACACCGGCCAGGTGTGCCGGGGCAGGTGTCACATTGCATTGCCAAATGGTGTCCTTGCGTATTAGTGTCTTAGGGAGGCCTTTCTGTTTTTTTCGGACAGTACCCCTAGCTGCAGTACCTCGCGCAGAGAGGGACTTGAGTGGGATACTGGTGTAAAAGTTGGCTACGTAGAGATGATAACCTCCACCAAGCAGTGCGTGCACCAAATCCCACATAATTTTCCCACTCCCACTAACAGAGGAGCATTCACAGGGCTGAATCTGGGTGTCATTCCCTTCATAAACCCTAAACTTGTGGGTGTAGCCTGAGGTACTCTCGCACAGTTTGTACAGCTTAATTCCATACCTGGCCCTCTTACTGTTGGAATTTGAACCTCACTTTGAACTGGATTAGGGACTCATCCACGCAGGTGTGCCTTTGGGACACGTACACCTCAGTAAATTTGTTGCTGAAATGGTTAATGACTGGCTGAACTTTGAAAAGTCTGCAAAGTTTGGGGTCATCTCAGGGAAGACACCGTGCATTATTGTTTATGGGTCATGGTCATTGGGAAAAGTGGAGTGGTTATACAAAACTTTAATACTCCAATATTACTGAAGTTCTGGTTTCTTCACTATCCTCATGTGAAGCACCAGGCCCTAAAAGTAATCATTCCTACTGCATCTACAGGGTCCAGTTAGAAAATGATGATGGGGGTGGTTTTGTGACAAAAATTGCTGGTCGTATAAATTTATTGCGGGCACCATTAGGTTTATAAATTACTAAGCGAAAAAGACTTTGTAGTCTCAAATTGAACTTCTGGTTGTGCCACAAAATCAAGAATCTGTGCCTCAGTCTTCGGGGAGGTGAGGTCCATATGAGGTTAGTAAAGGTTGGAGCTGGTTCATTTTCTGGCTTGGCGTCTTCGTATCGCTTCTGGAAGATGTTGGAAAAATAAAGCAATGTGTGATCCTCTCCTTCACTGAATGTGTCTGTCGGAGGAAAGGAAAGCGTATGCCTCCACCGCTGAATACCGGATGTGAGACTACTTTTTTTTTTTCCCGTGTGTGGTGTAAACTTGTGTTTAGAAGAGAAAAAAAATCTAATGCTTATCAACTAATCAAAAAAAAAACAGGTTGATCAGTGATGTGTTGCTGATTCGCTCGCAACCTCTGTAGGATTGACGCATGGATGATTTTGTTTTCCGCTCGGACACTAACTTAAATCCGTAAAAAATACTGTATTAGGCCGGCGTCACACTCAGCGTATGCAAATACGGTCCGTATATTACGGCCGTAATACGCTGAAAAGTCCCGAAAATAGTGGTCCGTAGCTCCTCCGTAGGCAGGGTGTGTCACCGTTTTTTGCGCATGGCATCCTCCGTATGTAATCCGTATGGCATCCGTACTGCGTGTTTTTATCGCAGGCTTGCCAAACCGACATACGCCTATACAAGGGATCCATGTGTTAAAAAAAAAATAAAAACATATATACTGATATATATATTTATTATTCCTTCATACAGCGCGAGATAGCAAAAAGCCGGTAATTCAATTACCGGCTTTTGCTTTCTCCTTCCTAAACCCGACATGATATGAGACATGGTTTACATACAGTAAACCGTCTCATATCACCATTTTTTTGGCATAATCCACACTACTAATGTCAGTAGTGTGTATCTGCAAAATTTGGCCGTTCTAGCTCTTAAAATAAAGGGTTAAATGGCGGAAAAAATTGGCGTGGGCTCCCGCGCAATTTTCTCCGCCAGAGTAGTAAAGCCAGTGACTGAGGGCAGATATTAATAGCCTGGAGAGGGTCCATGGTTATTGGCCCCCCCCCCCTGGCTAAAAATATCTGCCACCAGCCACCCCAGAAAAGGCACATCTGGAAGATGCGCCTATTCTGGCACTTGGCCACTCTCTTCCCATTCCCGTGTAGCAGTGGGATATGGGGTAATGAAGGGTTAATGCCACCTTGCTATTGTAAGGTGACATTAACCCCTTCCCGACCCATGACGCCACGTAGGCGTCATGAAAGTCTGTGCCAATCCGACCCATGACGCCTATGTGGCGTCATGGAAATATCGCGTCCCTGCAGGCCGGGTGAAAGGGTTAACTCCCATTTCACCCGATCTGCAGGGACAGGGGGAGTGGTAGTTTAGCCCAGGGGGGGGTGGCTTCACCCCCTCGTGGCTACGATCGCTCTGATTGGCTGTTGAAAGTGAAACTGCCAATCAGAGCGATTTGTAATATTTCACCTATTATAACGGGTGAAATATTACAATCCAGCCATGGCCGATGCTGCAATATCATCGGCCATGGCTGGAAATACTAATGTGCCCCCACCCCACCGATCGCCCCCCCCAGCCCCCCGATCTGGCCGGTACACTGCTCCGGCTCCCCTCCATCCAGTGCTCCGCTCCCCCCCGTGCTCTTGTCCGCTCCCCCTGTGCTCCAATCACCCCCCCCCCCCCGTGCTCCAATCACCCCCCCTGCATTCCGATCCACCCCCCCGTGCTCCGTTCCAGCCCCCCGTGCTCCGTTCCAGCCCCCCGTGCTCCGTTCCAGCCCCCCGTGCTCCGTTCCACGCCCCCCGTGCTCCGTTCCACGCCTGCCAAGCTCCGATTCCCCCCCTCCCCGTGCTCCGATCCCAACTTGGTCCCACCCCGCCCCATCATACTTACCGATCCTGCCGGGGTCCCATCCGTCTTCTCCCTGGGCGCCGCCATCTTCCAAAATGGCGGGCGCATACGCAGTGCGCCCGCCGAATCTGCCGGTCGGCAGATTCGTTCCAAAGTGCATTTTGATCACTGAGATAGATTATATCTCAGTGATCAAAATAAAAAAAATAATAAATGAGACCCCCCCCCCCCTTTGTCACCCCCATAGGTAGGGACAATAAAAAAATAAAGACATTTTTTTTTTTCCACTAATGTTAGAATAGGGGTAGGGGTAGGGTTAGGGCTAAGGTTAGGGCTAGGGTTAGGGTTTCGTTATGTGCACACGTATTCTGGTCCTCTGCGGATTTTTCCGCTGCGGATTTGATAAATCCGCAGTGCTAAACCGCTGCGGATTTATGGCGGATTTACCGCGTTTTTTTCTGCGCATTTCACTGCGGTTTTACAATTGCGACTTTCTATTTGAGCAGTTGTAAAACCGCTGCGGAATCCGCACAAAGAAGCGACATGCTGCGGAATGTAAACCGCTGCGTTTCCGTGCAGTTTTTCCGCAGCATGTGTACAGCGATTTTTGTTTCCCATAGGTTTACATTGAACTGTAAACTCATGGGAAACTGCTGCGGATCCGCAGTGTTTTCCGCAGCGTGTGCACATACCTTTAGAATTAGGCCATGTGCCCACACTGCGGATTGGCCGCTGCGGATTCGCAGCAGTATTCCATCAGGTTTACAGTACCATGTAAACATATGAAAAACCAAATCCGCTGTGCCCATGGTGCAGAAAATACAGCGCGGAAACGCTGCGTTGTATTTTCCGCAGCATGTCAATTCTTTGTGCGGATTCCGCGGCGTTTTACACCTGTTCCTCAATAGGAATCCGCAGGTGAAATCCGCACAAAAAACACTGGAAATCCGCGGAAAATCCGCAGGTAAAACGCAGTGCCTTTTACCCGCGGATTTTTCAAAAATGGTGCGGAAATATCTCACACGAATCCGCAACGTGGGCACATAGCCTTAGGGTTAGGGTTGGAATTAGGGTTGTGGTTAGGGTTGTGATTAGGGTTAGGGGTGTGTTGGGGTTAGTGTTGGAGGTAGAATTGAGGGGTTTCCACTGTTTAGGCACATCAGGGGTCTCCAAACGCAACATGGCGCCACCATTGATTCCAGCCAATCTCGTATTCAAAAAGTCAAATGGTGCTCCCTCACTTCCGAGCCCTGACGTGTGCCCAAACAGTGGTTTACCCCCACATATGGGGTATCATTGTACTCAGGATAAACTGCGCAACAATTACTGGGGTCCAATTTCTCCTGTTACCCTTGTGAAAATAAAAAAATGCTTGCTAAAACATCATTTTTGAGGAAAGAAAAATGATTTTTTATTTTCACGGCTCTGCATTATAAACTTCTATGAAGCACTTGGGGGTTCAAAGTGCTCCCCACACATCTAGATAAGTTCCTTTCGGGGTCTAGTTTCCAAAATGGGGTCACTTGTGGGGGGTTTCTACTGTTTAGGCACATCAGGGGCTCTGCAAACGCAACGTGACGCCCGCAGAGCATTTCATCAAAGTCTGCATTTCAAAACGTCACTACTTCACTTCCGAGCCCCAACGTGTGCCCAAACAGTGGTTTACCCCCACATATGGGGTATCACCGTACTCCGGAGAAACTGGACAACAAATATTGGGGTCAAATTTCTCCTGTTACCATTGGGAAAATAAAAAATTGCAGGCTAAAAGATCATTTTTGAGAAAATAATTTTTTTTTTTTTTTTTCATGGCTCTGCGTTATAAACTTCTGTGAAGCACTTGGGGGTTCAAAGTCCTCACCACACATCTAGATTAGTTCCTTTGGGGGTCTAGTTTCCAAAATGGGGTCATTTCTGGGGGATCTCCAATGTTTAGGCACACAGGGGCTCTCCAAACGTGACATGGTGTCCGCTAATGATTGTAGCTAATTTTCCATTTAAAAAGCCAAATGGCGTGCCATCCCTTCCGAGCCCTGCCGTGCGCCCAAACAGTGGTTTACCCCCACATATGGGGTATCAGCGTACTCAGGACAAACTGGACAACAATATTTGGGGTCCAATTTCTCCTATTATCCTTGGCAAAATAGGAAATTCCAGGCTAAAAAATCATGTTTGAGGAAAGAAAAATTATTTTTTATTTTCATGGCTCTTGCGTTATAAACTTCTGTGAAGCACCTGGGGGTTTAAAGTGCTCAATATGCATGTAGATAAGTTCCTTGGGGGGTCTAGTTTCCAAAATGGGGTCACTTGTGGGGGAGCTCCAATATTTAGGCACACAGGGGCTCTCCAAACGCGACATGGTGTCCGCTAACAATTGGAGCTAATTTTCCATTCAAAAAGTCAAATGGCGCGCCTTCCCTTCCGAGCCCTGCCGAGTGCCCAAACAGTGGTTTACCCCCACATATGAGGTATCGGCGTACTCGGGAGAAATTGCCCAACAAATTTTATGATGCATTTTATCCTACTGCCCATGTGAAAATGAAAAAATTGAGGCGAAAATAATTTTTTTGTGAAAAAAAAAAAGTACTTTTTCATTTTTACAGATCAATTTGTGAAGCACCTGAGGGTTTAAAGTGCTCACTAGGCATCTAAATAAGTTCCTTGGGGGGTCTAGTTTCCAAAATGGTTTCACTTGTGGGGGAGCGCCAATGTTTAGGCACACAGGAGCTATCCAAACGCGACATGGTGTCCGCTAAAGAGTGGAGCCAATTTTTGATTCAAAAAGTCAAATGGCGCTCCTTCCCTTCCGAGCCTTACCATGTGCCCAAACATTGGTTTACCCCCACATGTGAGGTATTGGTGTACTCAGGAGAAATTGCCCAACACATTTTAGGATCCATTTTATCCTGTTGCCCATGTGAAAATGAAAAAATTGAGGCTAAAAGAATTTTTTTGTGAAAAAAAAAGTACGTTTTCATTTTTACGGATCAATTTGTGAAGCACCTGGGGGTTCAAAGTGCTCACTATGCATCTAGATAAGTTCCTTGGGGCGTCTAGTTTCCGAAATGGGGTCACTTGTGGGGGAGCTCCAATTTTTAGGCACACGGGTGCTCTCCAAACGTGACATGGTGTCCGCTAAAGAGTGGAGCCAATTTTTGATTCAAAAAGTCAAATGGCGCTCCTTCCCTTCCAAGCCCTGCCGTGCGCCCAAACAGTGGTTTACCCCCACATATGAGGTATCAGCGTACTCAGGACAAATTGGACAACAACTTTCGTGGTTCAGTTTCTCCTTTTACCATTGGGAAAATATGAAAATTGTTGCTAAAAGATAATTTTTGTGACTAAAAAGTTAATGTTCATTTTTTCCTTCCATGTTGCTTCTGCTGCTGTGAAGCACCTGAAGGGTTAATAAACTTCTTGAATGTGGTTTTGAGTACCTTGAGGGGTGCAGTTTTTAGAATGGTGTCACTTTTGGGTATTTTCAGCCATATAGACCCCTCAAACTGACTTCAAATGTGAGGTGGTCCCTAAAAAAAATGGTTTTGTAAATTTCGTTGTAAAAATGACAAATCGCTGGTCAAATTTTAACCCTTATAACTCCCTAACAAAAAAAAAATTTTGTTTCCAAAATTGTGCTGATGTAAAGTAAACATGTGGGAAATGTTATTTATTAACTATTTTGTGTCACATAACTCTCTGGTTTAACAGAATAAAAATTCAAAATGTGAAAATTGCGAAATTTTCAAAATTTTCGCCAAATTTCCGTTTTTATCACAAATAAACGCAGAATTTATTGACCTAATTTTACCACTAACATGAAGCCCAATATGTCACGAAAAAACAATCTCAGAACCGCTGGGATCCGTTGAAGCGTTCCTGAGTTATTACCTCATAAAGGGACACTGGTCAGAATTGCAAAAAACGGCAAGGTCTTTAAGGTCAAAATAGGCTGGGTCATGAAGGGGTTAAGCCTAATTAATAATGGAGAGGTGTCAATTATGACACCTATCCATTATTAATCCAATTGAATGAAAGGGTTAAAAAACACACACACATTAAAAATTATTTTAATGAAATAAAAACAAAGGTTGTTGTAATATTTTATTTAACGCCCAATCCAATCACTGAAGATCCTCGTTCTGTAAAAGAAAAAACATAATAAACCAACAATATACTTACCTTCCCCAGATTTGTAAAGTCCAACGATGTAAATCCTTCTGAAGGGGTTAAAACATTTTGCAGCAAGCAGTTCCGCTAATGCAGGCTGCTCCTTGCTGCAAAACCCCGGGGAATTAAGCTAAATATAGGTCAATGATCTATATTTAGCTTCATTTGCGGTGAGGCGCCCTCTGCTGGCTGTTCCTAGATCGTGGGAACTTTCCTAGAAAGCCTGGGAGCTTTCTAGGTAAGTTCCCAAGATCTATGAACAGCCAGCAGAGGGCGCCTCACCGCAAATGAAGCTAAATATAGATCATTGACCTACTTTACCTTCATTCCCTGGGGTTTTGCAGCAAGGAGCAGCCTGCATTAGCGGAACTCCTTGCTGCAAAATGTTTTAACCCCTTCAGAAGGATTTACATCGTTGGACTTTACAGATCTGCGGAAGGTAAGTATATTGTTGGTTTATTATGTTTTTTCTTTTACAGAACGAGGGTCTTCAGTGATTGGATTGGGCGTTAAATAAAATATTACAACAACCTTTGTTTTTATTTCATTAAAATAATTTTTAATAATGTGGTTTTTTTAACCCTTTCATTCAATTGGATTAATAATGGATAGGTGTCATAATTGACGCCTCTCCATTATTAATTAGGCTTAATGTCACCTTACAATAGCAAGGTGGCATTAACCCTTCATTACCCCATATCCCACTGCTACACGGGAATGGGAAGAGAGTGGCCAAGTGCCAGAATAGGCGCATCTTCCAGATGTGCCTTTTCTGGGGTGGCTGGTGGCAGATATTTTTAGCCAGGGGGGGGGCCAATAACCATGGACCCTCTCCAGGCTATTAATATCTGCCCTCAGTCACTGGCTTTACTACTCTGGCGGAGAAAATTGCGCGGGAGCCCACGCCAATTTTTTCCGCCATTTAACCCTTTATTTTAAGAGCTAGAACGGCCAAATTTTGCAGATACACACTACTAACATTAGTAGTGTGGAATATGCAAAAAAAATGGTGATATGAGATGGTTTACTTTATGTAAACCATGTCTCATATCATGTCGGGTTTTAGGAAGGAGAAAGCAAAAGCCGGTAATTGAATTACCGGCTTTTTGCTATATCGCGGCTGTATGAAGTAAGAATATATATACATATATGTGTCTCACTGATATATATATATATATATATATATATATATATATATATATATATATATCTATATCTATATCTCTATCTCTCTATCTCTATATATATATATATATATATCTCTATATATATATCTCTATATATATATATATATATATATATATATATATATATATATATATATCTCTATATATATATCTCTATATATATATATATATCTCTATATATATATATATATATATATATATATATATCTCTATATATATCTCTATATCTCTATATATATATCTCTATACATATATATCTCTCTATATATATATATCTCTCTCTCTCTCTCTCTATATATATATATCTATATATATATCTCTATCTATTCTATGTGTACATATTTATTCTACCTATTCTACTGTAAGCTGTCAGTGTGATTTTGCTGTACACCGCACTGAATTACCGGCTTCTCTCTGTAACACCGCTGCGTATTCCTCGCAAGTCTCACTGCTGGTCCGTGTGTAATCCGTATTTTTGGGGCTTCCATAGACTTTCATTGGCGTTTTATTTGCGCAATACGGTGACAAACGCAGCATGCTGCGATTTTCTACGGCCGTAGAAAGCCGTATAATACTGATCAGTAAAATACGGCAGATAGGAGCAGGGGCATAGAGAATAATTGTGCCGTATTTTTTGCGAGTTTTACGGACGTAGTTTCTGCGCTCTTACGTCCGTAAAACTCGCAAGTGTGACGCCGGCCTTAGGCTGTGTGCACACGTTACGTTTTTTTCGCGGTTTTTTCCCGATAAAAACGCTATAAAACCGCAAAAAAAGCAAACCATAAGCAACCCATCATTTAGAATGAATTCTGCATGTTTTGTGCACATGTTGCGTTTTTTTCCAAGAAAAAAACGCATCGCGGTAAAAACAGCAGCATGTTCATTAATTTTGCGGGTTTTTTTTTGCAGATTTCCCACTACAAAATGCATTGGGAAGTGTCCGGAAAAAAAACGTGGCAAAATGCGTCAAAACCGCGGCAAAAACACATGAGGATTTCTTGCAGAAAATGTCCGTTTTTTTTCTCAGGAATTTTCAGCGAGAAATCCTGAACGTGTGCACATAGCCTTAGACTGCGATTACTATGGTATACTTTTACTGTCCCTAATCAAAGTAATTTTTTTAAATTTACAACCGGCGGTTGATGACTGTTGTGCATCAGTGATCAGTGCTCGGCGGCTGTAGATTGCACAGATCAGATTTTTTTTTTTTTTCCTCCACCCTGACACTAACCCTAATGCAATTCATAGTAACATAGTAACATAGTTAGTAAGGCCGAATAAAGACATTTGTCCATCCAGTTCAGCCTATATTCCATCATAATAAATCCCCAGATCTACGTCCTTCTACAGAACCTAATAATTGTATGATACAATATTGTTCTGCTCCAGGAAGACATCCAGGCCTCTCTTGAACCCCTCGACTGAGTTCGCCATCACCACCTCCTCAGGCAAGCAATTCCAGATTCTCACTGCCCTAACAGTAAAGAATCCTCTTCTATGTTGGTGGAAAAACCTTCTCTCCTCCAGACGCAAAGAATGCCCCCTTGTGCCCGTCACCTTCCTTGGTATAAACAGATCCTCAGCGAGATATTTGTATTGTCCCCTTATATACTTATACATGGTTATTAGATCGCCCCTCAGTCGTCTTTTTTCTAGACTAAATAATCCTAATTTCGCTAATCTATCTGGGTATTGTAGTTCTCCCATCCCCTTTATTAATTTTGTTGCCCTCCTTTGTACTCTCTCTAGTTCCATTATATCCTTCCTGAGCACCGGTGCCCAAAACTGGACACAGTACTCCATGTGCGGTCTAACTAGGGATTTGTACAGAGGCAGTATAATGCTCTCATCATGTGTATCCAGACCTCTTTTAATGCACCCCATGATCCTGTTTGCCTTGGCAGCTGCTGCCTGGCACTGGCTGCTCCAGGTAAGTTTATCATTAACTAGGATCCCCAAGTCCTTCTCCCTGTCAGATTTACCCAGTGGTTTCCCGTTCAGTGTGTAATGGTGATATTGATTCCCTCTTCCCATGTGTATAACCTTACATTTATCATTGTTAAACCTCATCTGCCACCTTTCAGCCCAAGTTTCCAACTTATCCAGATCCATCTGTAGCAGAATACTATCTTCTCTTGTATTAACTGCTTTACATAGTTTTGTATCATCTGCAAATATCGATATTTTACTGTGTAAACCTTCTACCAGATCATTAATGAATATGTTGAAGAGAACAGGTCCCAATACTGACCCCTGCGGTACCCCACTGGTCACAGCGACCCAGTTAGAGACTATACCATTTATAACCACCCTCTGCTTTCTATCACTAAGCCAGTTACTAACCCATTTACACACATTTTCCCCCAGACCAAGCATTCTCATTTTGTGTACCAACCTCTTGTGCGGCACGGTATCAAACGCTTTGGAAAAATCGAGATATACCACGTCCAATGACTCACCGTGGTCCAGTCTATAGCTTACCTCTTCATAAAAACTGATTAGATTGGTTTGACAGGAGCGATTTCTCATAAACCCATGCTGATATGGAGTTAAACAGTTATTCTCATTGAGATAATCCAGAATAACATCCCTCAGAAACCCTTCAAATATTTTACCAACAATAGAGGTTAGACTTACTGGCCTATAATTTCCAGGTTCACTTTTAGAGCCCTTTTTGAATATTGGCACCACATTTGCTATGCGCCAGTCCTGCGGAACAGACCCTGTCGCTATAGAGTCACTAAAAATAAGAAATAATGGTTTATCTATTACATTACTTAGTTCTCTTAGTACTCGTGGGTGTATGCCATCCGGACCCGGAGATTTATCTATTTTAATCTTATTTAGCCGGTTTCGCACCTCTTCTTGGGTTAGATTGGTGACCCTTAATATAGGGTTTTCATTGTTTCTTGGGATTTCACCTAGCATTTCATTTTCCACCGTGAATACCGTGGAGAAGAAGGTGTTTAATATGTTAGCTTTTTCCTCGTCATCTACAACCATTCTTTCCTCACTATTTTTTAAGGGGCCTACATTTTCAGTTTTTATTCTTTTACTATTGATATAGTTGAAGAACAGTTTGGGATTAGTTTTACTCTCCTTAGCAATGTGCTTCTCTGTTTCCTTTTTGGCAGCTTTAATTAGTTTTTTAGATAAAGTATTTTTCTCCCTATAGTTTTTTAGAGCTTCAATGGTGCCATCCTGCTTTAGTAGTGCAAATGCTTTCTTTTTACTGTTAATTGCCTGTCTTACTTCTTTGTTTAGCCACATTGGGTTTTTCCTATTTCTAGTCCTTTTATTCCCACAAGGTATAAACCGCTTACACTGCCTATTTAGGATGTTCTTAAACATTTCCCATTTATTATCTGTATTCTCATTTCTGAGGATATTGTCCCAGTCTACCAGATTAAGGGCATCTCTAAGCTGTTCAAACTTTGCCTTCCTAAAGTTCAATGTTTTTGTGACTCCCTGACAAGTCCCCCTAGTGAAAGACAGGTGAAACTGCACAATATTGTGGTCGCTATTTCCTAAATGCCCAACCACCTGCAGATTTGTTATTCTGTCAGGTCTATTAGATAGTATTAGGTCTAAAAGTGCTGCTCCTCTGGTTGGATTCTGCACCAATTGTGAAAGATAATTTTTCTTGGTTATTAGCAGAAACCTTTTGCCTTTATGGGTTTCACAGGTTTCTGTTTCCCAGTTAATATCCGAGTAGTTAAAGTCCCCCATAACCAGGACCTCATTATGGGTTGCAGCTTCATCTATCTGCTTTAGAAGTAGACTTTCCATGCTTTCTGTTATATTTGGGGGTTTGTAACAGACCCCAATGAGAATTTTGTTACCATTTTTCCCTCCATGAATTTCAACCCATATGGACTCGACATCCTCATTCCCTTCGCTAATATCCTCCCTTAAAGTGGACTTTAGACAAGACTTTACATAGAGACAAACCCCTCCTCCTCTCCGATTTTTACGATCCTTTCTAAACAGACTGTAACCCTGTAAGTTAACTGCCCAGTCATAGCTTTCATCTAACCATGTCTCGGTTATTCCCACTATGTCAAAGTTACCTGTAGATATTTCTGCTTCTAGTTCTTCCATCTTGTTTGTCAGGCTTCTGGCGTTTGCGAGCATGCAGTTTAGAGGATTTTGTTTTGTTCCAATCTCCTCACTGTGGATTGTTTTAGAAATGTTCTTACCTCCCTTCTGAGTATGTTTTCCTGGGTCGTCTTTGTTCGAGTCTAATGTTTTTCTTCCCGTCCCCTCTTCTTCTAGTTTAACGCCCTCCTGATGAGTGTAGCGAGTCTTCTGGCGAATGTGTGTTTCCCAGGTTTGTTGAGGTGTAGTCCGTCTCTGGCGAGGAGTCCATCATACCAGTAATTCACACCGTGGTCCAGGAATCCGAATCCTTGTTGTCTGCACCATCGTCTTAGCCAGTTGTTTGCATCAAGGATCCTGTTCCATCTCCTGGTGCCATGCCCGTCTACTGGAAGGATAGAAGAAAAAACTACCTGTGCATCCAGTTCCTTTACTTTCTTCCCCAACTCTTCAAAGTCCTTGCAGATTGTCGGTAGGTCCTTCCTTGCCGTGTCATTGGTGCCAACATGTATCAGAAGAAATGGGTGGACGTCCTTGGAGCTGAAGAGCTTTGGTATCCTATCGGTCACATCCTTGATCATCGCACCTGGAAGGCAGCATACTTCTCTTGCAGTTATGTCCGGTCTGCAGATGGCTGCTTCTGTGCCTCTCAGTAGTGAGTCTCCCACCACCACCACTCTTCGTTGCTTCTTGGCTGTACTTTTTGCTGTCACTTGTTGCTGTGTGCCCTTTTCTTTTTTGCTTGCTGGTATTGCTTCATTCTTAGGTGTGCCATCTTCATCCTCTACAAAGATTTGATATCGGTTCTTCAGTTGTGTGGTTGGTGATTTCTCCATGGTCTTCTTGCTTCTTTTGGTCACATGCTTCCACTCATCTGCTTTTGGAGGTTCTCTGACACTTTTTGCACCTTCTGTGACGAGTAGAGATGCTTCTGTTCTGTCTAGAAAGTCTTCATTCTCTTTGATGAGTTTCAAAGTTGCTATTCTTTCTTCCAGACCCCGCACCTTTTCTTCTAAAAGGGCCACTAGTCTACACTTCTGACAGGTGAAATTGGATTCTTCTTCTGGTCGATCTGTGAACATGTAGCACATGCTGCAGCTCACCATGTAGGTTGTCACATCTGCCATGTTGCTCCTAGATCCTGCTGACTTGCTGTGTGTTTTCCTTCTTGTGTAATCTACTCAGCCAAGCTCTCTTGCAATAATGTCCTACAGGCAAAAATTACGGCGCGCGGTTTGGTGATGCTTTCGAAGCAGCTGGTCCCGGCTGTACCCAACGATCTTCTAGCTTAGGGAGACTTCGCTTCTCCCAGAAGGCACCTGGAATATGCAAATTAGCCTCCTGAAGCTTGAATCCCTGGTTTGGTGATGCTTTCGAAGCAGCTGGTCCCGGCTGTACCCAACGATCTTCTAGCTTAGGGAGACTTCGCTTCTCCCAGAAGGCACCTGGAATATGCAAATTAGCCTCCTGAAGCTTGAATCCCTGGTTTGGTGATGCTTTCGAAGCAGCTGGTCCCGGCTGTACCCAACGATCTTCTAGCTTAGGGAGACTTCGCTTCTCCCAGAAGGCACCTGGAATATGCAAATTAGCCTCCTGAAGCTTGAATCCCTGGTTTCAATAAAAAAAATACTGTACTAGACTTCTATTACTGCAGTTTTTTTTTTTTAAATTGTTCCTAATCTAATCTAAAACAGAGAGCGGTGAGCGCTCAACTGCTGTAAGAAGCACGCACAGATGTGGAAAAAGAGGAGGAAAATAAAGTGGCTGCCAAATAAACACACAGTACTAATCAATGGTATGCATCTAATCAGCATCTCAGTGGCTTTTGGACGCACACATGGAGTGGTACAAAAGGAGGGGGTGGAGAAGAAATAGTTACTGAAAATAAAAAAAAAAAAAAGTTGTGGAAAACAGCAAGCACAAGTGCGAATCAGTGATTTGCGTTACTGATCAACGCTCGGCAGCTGCAGGACGCACGAAAAAAGAAAAACTACCAAAATTCGAGCGATCAAGTACTGATCAGCGCCTGGTGACAGAAGTGGAGAGATTGGAGTGGATTAGGAAAGATCAGAGAGGGATCAGGAACTCTTCTTTCTTCGGAACTTCAGGAGCACGAACAGCACTGATGCACAGGCTTAAAAAAGTCTAGGGAACCACAAGGCCCAGCAAAGCACAACAGATCCGCACAGTGACTATTCTACAACGTCCCCAAGGCGGAATGAGGAAGTGCAGAGAGGTCACCGTGGGGTCAGAACGCGTTTGTGTCCTCGGATTGATGCGATTGAAAAAAAGTCTGCTCTGATGTCAATCCCTACTCCCCCAGTGCATGCACTGAGCTGCGAGGATTCACCTGTTTCTAATCTGGTAATGTATACAATATGCATACTCCTGGGCAGAAGCTGTCTTAGTAGGTGTACTCTCTCTCCATACAAGTGTACTGAATGAAGGCATGCCCACTAGACTGCGTCTACCCGGGAGTATGCATATGCTATACGTCACCGCCACTTCCAGATCAGAAACAGGCGTGCACTGGGTAGGTGGGGGAAAAAGTCTGCAGTCACACAGAATAACTACCAATTTTTCATTTTGGCCTGGACAACCCCTTTGACTGTTTCAAACTATAAATGATAATATTATTACCTGTTGGGTACAAATGGTGCCCATACCCTTAACTATAATTCTACGAAATCCTTGTGGTTTTTTTTTTTTTTTTAAAGTGTACATGCAATAATTTATGCAACTTTTGAAGGCAATTTGGTGATCACACAAAATATTGATGTGATTTAGATTTCACTTTAAGTTTTATCAATTACCAAGATGCAAGGTGAATAAACAAAACTATTACCAGCTATATTTTTTAAAGCATTTGTTACTTTGCAGCATTTTTTTCACACTTTACTAAAGCTTTGCACAGTACTGTACATGCTCAGACTGTCTTAACGTGAACCTGTCTGCAGGATTTAGCTCCATAAACTAAAGGCATTGCTATAATGGCGCTGTGGTGCTAATATGATGCCTAATGTAAAGGGATGCGCTCAGTGGCTGGCAAATACCTTATGAAGTTTTTCAAAAATGGCTTTTTCTGTTTTCTGTGCTGTGGATGGGATGTGTGGGCAGGGTCTTCGTCCCGCCCTGAAGCTCACAGAAGATGTAATTTTATGAAAACTTCATAAGGTGACTATTCGTCTTCCACTGAGCAGATCCCTTTACATCAGCTGTCATATTAAACAGCATCACAATGCCATTATGGCCATGCCTTTTTCGTTTATAGGGCTAAATCCTGCTGACAGGTTCTCTTAGTTTTTTGCACCTGTGGTGCCCCTGCTATCATGGTGGATCTGGTGCATCGTGTAATGCTTTGGTATTGTGACCTGCTGTAGAGCCTTTTTTCTTTCCTGTTTTTTTATTTTTTATTTTCTACAATAAACACGTGTGGCTGTTCACGTGTCCATGTTTTATCATGAGGGCCTGATCGTTGCAATGGCAACCCACGGTCGTCATAATGACATCTGGTTACCATACTCGGAGATGGTGGAAGAGGCTTCTGTCAGTTCAGCACTGAAAGGTATAATGCATTATACCAGTGATCACAGTGCTAAAAGTTCCATAGAGAGACTAAATGAAGCTTTAAAAAAATATATATATAATCTAATATATATATATATATATATATATATATATATATATATATATATATATATATATATATATATATATATATATATATATATATATATATATATATATATTCTAAAAAATATATATATCTAAAAAGTATTATATATATATATATATATATATATATATATATATATATAAATATATATATATAAATTGTCTAAGGGTTTTTCCGTCTGTCTGTCCTGGAAATACCGCGTCTCTGATTGGTCGAGGCACAGCGACCATGATGTCATAAAGGACGTAGACATCCCGCGTCCTTCCCGGGCAGCGACGGGCACAGTCTGCCGCGAATTCTGGAATTATCATTGTCCATATACTACGGGGACATGCATATTCTAGAATACCCGATGCGTTAGAATCGGGCCACAATCTAGTATATATTTATGTGTGTGTGTATTACCCATGACCTTTTATGTAAAAAAATGACCAGAGTCTATGAACTCCCCTATACATATAAATATTCATCTGAGTCCAGTGTTCATATGTTTTCAAACATTAGAGCGGAGAAAGACTGATCGACACTTGTGGTGGGAGATGATGTTTATAACATCATGGGATTATCTGGAGGCCCATAAGAGCAGTACATTTTCAGCCAATCCCACATTCAGTATTTGTTTCACTTCTGGCTTTGGCTTACAAATACTGATGTAAAATACTGACCAATTATTGAATGTGAGCTATTTGCAAATAGTGGCGCTGGTGTAAGAGCGAAGGACCAGATACAAATTAGGACCACAACCACAGCAGTCTTCAATAGAAAGTAAATGTAACTAAGCGTGTTTGCGCTATGGTCCACTTCCACAATTGGACAAGGTCAGAAGACGTAGTGTTAATACTCAGATAATTTATAAGTTCTTGATGTGATGCACAAACCCCCTAGGACAGTATAACAGTGTCCCACTCGGGGTGCGACTTGCAATCAGGATGGTGAGGGAACAGTGTCCGGGAACTAACTGAGGGTTAATATTTTAGGTATGTAGAGAGTTACTTAAGCTTCTTGTAAATGTGATGCTGTGCTGCAATTTAGATGTCATTCATTCTCCCAGGATCTTTTGTTCCATTCAGATGGTGTGGGGAGAGGGCTGTTGGGGCAGAAGGATTATATCGGAGGAGCACTGTCCCGGCCGGTCACGCATGCTCTGTACAGCTCCTCCAGTTCTAAGTGGGTGTGTACGTGTGAGCACTGCAGATCCAGCCTTCGTGACGATAGCATCCATGCAGCAGCATGACCTTCATAATGCAGGACCTTCATGATGTAGGTGTCACACGTGACCTGGACCAGTAAGGAGTGCTAAAAGGACCAGAATTGCAACACGTTTCGGAAAACAAGCCGTTTCCATCATCAGGGATGAAATACACACCCATTTATGGTACTGCTTCACAGATTTTGGTTGGTTAATTAATGGAATGCAAAATTCAACCTCACTGTTTAACCCTCTTGGTTTAACCGTCCGTCAGGGGCAACTAATCTGACAGGCGCAGCTCACTTAGGCTACTTTCACACTGGCGTTTTTTTTTTAAAAGTCGCAATGCGTTGTTTAGGGGAAAAAACGCATCCTGCAGAGTTGCTTGCAGGATGCGTTTTTGCCCCATAGACTAACATTACCGACGTATTGACACACGTCGCAACCGTCTTGCGACGGTTGCACTATGTTGTGGCGGATTGCCGGGAGCAAAAAACGTTAAATGTAACGTTTTTTGCAGTCGACGGACCGCTTTTTCCGACCGCGCATGCGCTGCCGGAACTCCGCCCCCACCTCCCCGCACCTTACAATGGGGCAGCGGATGCACCGGAGAATGCATCCGCTGCACCCGTTGTGCGGCACAACAAACGCTAGCGTCGGAATCTCGGCCCGACGCAATGCGACGGGCCGAATCCGACGCTAGTGTGAAAGTAGCCTTAGTTTCATTTCTCTATTTTCAGTGGTTTGTCTGGGAAACACCATACTTTTCTGGTTATTAAACATTTTTTTTCACCTGATTATGTGTATTCTCATTTATTACATTCCTATTAAGGTAACTGATCACTTTTAGAGCATTGAAATTTTAAAAAAAGGAAAATATAGCCAATTTTCTAGCCTGTGCCGGATGCGCAATGTCCCTAAATTCGTTATGAAACATATTGCCCCTGACGTAGGGTTAAAGGAGTCCAGTTGAAAAATCAATTGTCTTTGTTTGCAACATCTGCGCCAATGTTTATGGACAATTTTGTATACCTGTTAGTGTTGAGCCTTGTGCAGCACCCCCATGATATTCATAGGGCATTTTGTGCAACCAGCCTATAATTTACTACAGGGGCATTTAATTTCATGTAATTACCTCTGTGGTAGTACAAGCAGTTTTCCCATTTTCCCATTATTGAATGTGGCATTATACTGAGTCTGCTGTCAAGTCAGTGCCAGGACCGTGATTACAGCCCTCTTTTCACTGTGCAGTGACTGAAACCGTGCCTGTGCCACCTATATGACTGAAAGATTGAGTCTGCCTGGGCAGTAAAGTTAATTTCCTCCAGATAGTGATCACCTTCAGGTTATCCCATTTCATCAACCAAGGTATCATTTTCATCAGTATAACGGCGTCGACCTCACACTGTGTGTAGGTTACTGTTGCACAATCCTGCTGACAGGTTCCCTTTAATGGTGTTAATATACTTTTTTTTTTGACTAGTTCCCTTTTAGGTGCATTCTCTTGAAGATTTTTGTAAATGTACATTCACAAGAATTCATTTTTTGCTAATCTTGCAGTATAAACAGGCTACCGACCATCCAAGTTAATAAACAGTCTGATTTATTAGATGAAATTATATTTTGTGCTACGTAAAAGATGTTCTTACTTCGCAGTGCATGGACTGAATGCTGTATTAGGCCTCATTCACAGGTTATTGATTTGCATCAGTGTTTGTACTCCAAAACTACTGGAACTTGCAGAGAAAAATAATTGAAAGCTTGACACCTGACTTCTAGTTTTGACATAAAAATACTGATGAAATACTGATCAAAAATACTGATTTGTGAATGAGGCCTCAGATCTTGTTCAATGTGCATTGTTAAGCCTGTCAGCCACCTATTGGTCAGTATTTACTAATTGGTGGTCGCTTGTTTCCAGTCATTAAAGGGAACATGTCACCAGGTTTGTCCAATGTGAGATGAGGCCACCACCTTTTCAGCCCTGATATACAGCATTCTAATATGCTATATATGCCTCTAATCCCGCCTGCAAGACGGGCCGGACTGTCTTATTTTGTGTGAATGACAAGTCCTACGTCATCCACTCCGTGTCCCTCGGCTTTGCGCTCCTGTGCAGGCATACTTTTCTCTACCCTGTCGAAGGCAGAACAAAGTACTGCAGTGCGCATGTTCCAGGAAAGGTCAAAGAGCCCCTAGTGCATGTGCACTATAGTACTTTATTCAGAGAAGTATGCCTGCGCAGGAATACAATGCTGGGGACACACTCTGAATGATGTAGCACGCGACATCCACATGAAACACAAAAGGAGGACTGCAAGACGAAGGGAGGCATCGGACCAAGACCAGCGATGCCAATCAGACCTGACCGCCAGTAGGTGAGTATTTTAAACGCTTTTTTTCTTGTTTTGCAGGCCAGATTAAGGGTATATTTTACAGTATATTAGAATGCTTTATATCTCACATGTGACAAACTTGGTGACAGATTCTCTTGAAACTTTAAGGGTATGTGCACACGGTGCAGATTTAGTGCAGAACTGCAGCAGATTTTTCTGCAGCAGAAACGCTGCAGAACTGCACTGTGATTTACAGTACAATGTAAATCAATGTGAAAAAAAAAGCTATGCACATGGTGCAGAAAAATCTGCGCAGAAACGCTGCAGATTTCAAAGAAGTGCATGTCACTACTTGTGTGCAGTTCTGCAGCGTTTCTGCACCCTCCATAATAGAAATCCATTGGTAAAAAACGCATAAAAAACGCACCTGCGGATTCTGCCAGGGGATGCAGATTTAGTGCAGATTTTATGCAGAAAATTCTGCACCAAATCTGCATCGTGTGCACACAGCCTAAACCTTTTTTCTTGCCACCGTAAGGGTATGTGCACATGATGTAGATTTAGGCTATATTCACACTTAGCGGTTTTTTCCGCGGAACCGCCGCGATTTTGATGCTGCGGGTCCGCAGCAGTTTCCATAGCGTTTACAGTAACATGTAAACCCTATGGAAACCGCAAACCGCTGTGCACATGCTGCGGGAAAAACCGCGCGGGAACGCAGCGGTTTACAACCCGCAGCATGTCACTTCTTTGTGCAGAATCGCTGCGATTCTGCACCCATAGGAATACATTGAACCGCTTACTTCCCGCATGGGGCTGTGCCCACGTTGCGGGAAGTAAGCGGATAATGTGCGGGTGGTACCCGGGGTGGAGGAGAGGATACTCTCCTCCAGGCCCTGGGAACCATATTTGGGGTTAAAAAATAAAAAATCTGGTTATACTCACCCTCTGATGTCCGGAGCTCCTGGGCGCTGCACGCGGCCGTCCGGTCAGAGTTGCTGTGCGACCAGGACCTGCGGTGACGTCGCGGTCACATGACCGTGACGTCACGAAGGGTCCTTCTCCCACAGCATCTTTGGAACCGGAACGCCGGGTGCAGCGCCCAGGAGATCCGGACATCAGAGGGTGAGTATAACCAATTTTTATTATTTTTAACATTACTATTGATGCTGCATATTGCTGCATATGCAGCATCAATAGTATAGGCGGAAACCCGCAGCGGAAAACGCGGAACAAACCGCGATAAATCTGCAGGGAGAACCGCAGTTGTTTTGCCCTTCAGATTTATCAAATCCGCTGCGGGAGAACCCGCAGGGACCCGACGCAAGGTGTGCACATAGCCTTAGTGCAGAACTGCAGCAGATTTTTCTGCTGCAGAAACACTGCAGAACTGCACTGTGATTTACAGTACAATGTAAATCAATGTGAAAAAAAAAAGCTGTGCACATGCTGCAGAAAAAGCTGTGCAGAAACGCTGCAGATTTCAAAGAAGTGCACGTCACTTCTTTTGTGCAGTTCTGCAGCGTTTCTGCAGCAGTTCTTTCTGCACCATGTGCACAGCTTTTTTTTCACATTGATTTACATTGTACTGCACAGAAACTGCATCAAATCTGCAGATGCAGATTTAGTGCAGAAAATTCTGCACCACATTTCCTACGTGTGCACATAGCCTAAAAGCCCCCCCAGACACATTAGATGAAAATCAGCGGTAGGTGGGATTGGCTGAAAATGTACTGCTCTTATGGGCCTCCAGATAATCCCATGACATCATCTCCCACCACAAGTGTCGAACAGTCTTTCTCCGCTCTAATGTTTGAAAACATATGAACACTGGACTCAGATGAATATTTATATGTATAGGGGAGTTCATAGACTCTGGTCAGCTTACCTATTTCTGGACCACCCATAGATGAAAAACGGCCAGGTATTCTGGATGCTAACTCTGCAGTGAAAAATGAAAACAAAAAAAACTTTTCAACTGTTGAAATCACTCCCCCACCACTCCAAAAAAAAAAATTATGACCTTCATGGGGGTTGCAGCATATGAAATAAATCTAAAAGCAAGAAAATAAAACCTGCTGCTAATCCAAATTGCTGTCACTAGCCCTGCTTCTTAAGTTTAAAAAAGAAAAATCTGATATTTTAAAATTTGTTCCCCTTTTCATTACAATTATTTTAATATTTAAGTGATCCTTTGTGGTCATTAAACAAGAGAAAACACATTTCCTTATCTCTTTCACTAAATATGGCTAATCCTTCCCAGCACATGGCTGATTTAATAATGTTCCTCTTAACGGCGGGTGGAGTGGAGAATTTAACCTGTCAAATGCTGCTGTCAATGTCTGACAGCAGCATTTAACATGCGCTGCCATTGGAGAAAGTCATTCTATGCACACTGGCATGTGATTGTGAGGTGCTGACAGGTTGCCAGGAAGGCAAAGGGTCTGCTGAAGACCTCTGTCCTTGTCATGACAATTACCCTGTGAAAGCCAGCGTTTAGCTGGTGTTTATAGGAGATCGTGGTTTTCACTATACATAGTAAAATGAAAAAAAAATTAAAATTTAGAATGAGCTCCCCCCAAACAAGTTCAAATTGCCCTCCTTTTGCCCCATTAAAAATTACACAAATTTTTTACACATGGTCAAGGCGAACAGCAGAGAAAATTGCGCAGATCACTGCCACCAATTTGTCAATTAACAATTAATGGACAAGGCTGCGGCTTCCCCTACTAGGCCTGTTATGAGGGAACTCACCGTGAGCGTATGGTGTATATACACCTTGATTCCAAAGCATTGTCATACACACCCCGATACAATCACTGCCAACACAAAAAAACAAGAAACTGCTAGTTGCTACCACAAATCATTTATTCAGGCTTATTGGGCACCTATTGCAGTTAGCCTATGGTTTCAGGGGTGTGAATTACTGAGGAAGAGGAATGGAGCTAGTACATTTTATATATTCCAGAAAGGCAAGTTTTGTTTTTTTTTTCAAATATGAATATGTAAATTCCCCCCTCCCCCACCCCATGCAAGCACGGGGAGTACATCAAACTCCTTGCAGATGTTGTCCTTGGGATTTTAACCAAGGACCCCTGTGCTGTAAGGCTGCAGAGCTAACCACTGAGCCACTGTTCTGTACATGGGCTTCTCCATGAGGTCACTCAGTGCAGTCTGAAACCCCTGGCTAGAGGTAGCTAGAAGTGGTGTTAAGGCCCCAACCTCACAAGAACCGTCTGAGACCTGCTCTGGATTAGTAATTGGTCTTGTTATCCCAATGGGTGATTTGGGTTCAAAAGGCAGTGTGTTACCTGCGTTCTGGGTATTCTGACTGAGGGTGACAGCAGCTGTGTTTGCGGTCTCCCCTGGGGATAACGCTTTCCCACCATCCTGTTAGGCTATGCGTAACACTTTCTCACTATCCTGGCAGACTGGATAATACTTTCCCATTACCCCGACGGGTTGTGCATACCGTTTTCCTATCACCCTGACAGGCTGAGGGACACACTTCACCACCATCCTGAAAGGCTGGGGATACAACTTTCCCCGCCTCTCCTGATAGCTCAGGAGCAGTGCAAAGCGATTCATGCTGCAGCTACCATTGGTTGACTCATTCAGTCGTGACACTGCTCAGCTGCACACCACCACCTTCTTTATGATCCCTGTGCCTGACCCGATGCTCCCCAAATACATCAGGAGCAGTGCTAAGCATGGGGCAGCTACCACTGGCCATGTCGCAGTCTGTCATGACACTTCTCAGCTTCATGCCACCACCTTTTTGATTATGCCTGTTCCCATTGTCCTTAGCACTGATGCTCGCTCTTTTTAGGAGATCCTCAGCAACATCACCCCTTAGCGTCATATGGCTCCGTTCTCCCGTACAACTAAACTCTTCATGCAACACATTGACATTCAAATTACCGACATTTGAATCACATGAAGTGTCAGATCTGGGAGGTTGTCAGGAATGAATTGAGCAACCAACCGTCGCACATACCGTAGGTCCCCAATAAAACATTTGTGGGTAGGTTTTTGGACAACTCCACTTCCCTTAACCCTCTCGTCAATTTCAGGATATATCCCCTCACCAGATATGTCTTTATGGATTTTACAGTTTTTCTATATGACACACACATTTGGTATTGCTGCATTGTAAAAGTCTGATCTATCAAAATATAACATTAATCCGATGGGTAAACTGCATAACCAAAGAGAACATATCCCATAACCTGAAAATTGAAAAACGTTACAGGTTTCAGAAAATGGCAACATACTCAATTTTATTTTTTACAAATTTCAGAATTTTTTAAGCACTTAAGTAAAAAATAAAAAACTGTTTGGTATCTGTGTAATCACACTGATCTAGAGAATTATATTGCCAAGTTACTTTTACCATATATTCAACATGAAAAACAGAAACCCAAAAAACAATTGTAGAATTGCACTTTTTTTTGCAATTTCAACGTACTTGCTATTTTTCCCTACCCCGCTTTCTAGTGCATCACATGATAAAATGAATGGTGAAGAACTTGTCCCACGAAAAACAAGCTCTCATACAACTATATGGACAGAAAAATAAAAAGTTGTCTATTGGAAAAAGGGGAGGAAAAAATAGCAGAAAATCGACTGGTCGTGTAGGGGTTAAAGGAACTCTAACCAGGTTTTTTTTTTATGTTCCATCTGAGAGCAGCATGATGAAGAGGGAGAAACTCAGATTCAGGGTGGTCAGGGCTTGGCGAGTGTCCAAGCCACAATTGCATGCGAAACACAAAGTATCCAGGAATATATCTGAAAAACGGCAGCAAAGGCTGAAAGCCTTAAAGGGAACCTGTCACCCCGAAAATCACGGGTGAGGTAAGCCCACCGGCATCAGGGGCTTATATGCAGCATTCTGTAATGCTGTAGATAAGCCCCCGATGTTACCTGAAAAAGGAGAAAAAGACGTTATATTATACTCACCCAGGGGCGGTCCCGCTGCTGGTCAGGTCAGATGGGCGTCTCTGGTCCGCTCCGGCGCCTCCCATCTTCATTACAAGACGTCCTCTTCTGATCTTCAGCCACGGCTCCGGCGCAGGCGTACTTTGCTCTGCCCTCTTGAGCGCAGGGAATAGTACTGCAGTGCGCAGGCGCCGGAAAGGTCAGAGGCCCGGCGCCTGTGCACTGCAGTACTTTGTCTGCCCTCAAAAGGGCAGAGCAAAGTACGCCTGCGCCGGAGCCGTGGCTGAAGATCAGAAGAGGACGTCTTGTAATGAAGATGGGAGGCGCCGCAGTGGACCAGAGACGCCCATCCGACCTGACCAGCAGCGGGACCGCCCCTGGGTGAGTATAATATAACGTCTTTTTCTCCTTTTTCAGGTAACATCGGGGGCTTATCTACAGCATTACAGAATGCTGCAGATAAGCCCCTGATGCCGGTGGGCTTACCTCACCCGCGATTTTCTGGGTGACAGGTTCCCTTTAAGGTACCGTTACACTAAACGACTTGCCAACGATCACGACTAGCGATACGACCTGGCCGTAATCGTTGGTAAGTCGTTGTGTGGTCGCTGGGGAGCTGTCACACAGACAGCTCTCCAGCGACCAACGATCAGGGGAAAGACTTCGGCATCGTTGAAACTGTCTTCAACGATGCCGAAGTCCCCCTGCAGCAACCAGGTAACCAGGGTAAACATTGGGTTACTAAGTGCAGGGCCGCGCTTAGTAACCCGATTTTTACCCTGGTTACCATTGTAAAAGTTAAAAAAACAGTACATACTTACATTCCGATGTCTGTCACGTCCCCCACCGTCAGCTTCCCGCACTGACTGTGTCAAGCGCCGGCCGTAAAGCAGAGCACAGCGGTGACGTCACCGCTGTGCTCTGCTTTACGGCCGGTGCTGACAGTCAGTGCAGGGAAGCTGACGGCGGGGGACGTGACGGACATCGGAATGTATGTACTGTTTTTTTTTTTTTGTTTGTTTTTTTACTTTTGCAATGGTAACCAGGGTAAATATCGGGTTACTAAGCGCGGCCCTGCGCTTAGTAACCCGATGTTTACCCTGGTTACAAGTGAACACATCGCTGGATCGGCGTCACACACGCCGATCCAGCGATGACAGCGGGTGATCAGCGACCAAAAAAAGGTCCTGATCATTCCCCACGACCAACGATCTCCCAGCAGGGGCCTGATCGTTGGTCGCTGTCACACATAAGGAGATCGTTAGCGAGGTCGTTGCTACGTTACAAAAAGTGTGACGTTGCAACGATATCGTTAACGATATCGTTGTGTGAAGGTACCTTAAGGCAGCAACAACAACAGTCCTGGAAGGAAGAACAAGATCATTAAATACCACGTCAAGAAAAAATGCTGCACGGGATGTACAACCGACGGATAAGGAGCTGGCTTATGTGGAAAAAATCCTACCATTGGCTGGAGAACACTGGACTCATAGACAGCACAGAGACACTGATAATGGTGGCACAAGAACAGGCGCAAAGTACCAGATCCATAGGAGCAAGGATTGTATCTACCGTACAAGACAAGACCCACAGAGTAGACTATGCAAAGAGGCGTTGGAAACAATCCAACATATAGTGGCAGGTTGCAAGATGTAAGTAGGAACGAACAGCGTATACCTAATGCCACAACAAAGTATCAGGAAATGTATACTGGAACATTTGTACAGCGTATGGGCTAAATCCCCCTAAGTCTAAATGGGAGACCCAAGATAAAGTAGAGAATGAAAGGGTTAAAATTCTATGGGACTTCAAGATCCAGATGGATAACCAGGCGTTGGCTAACCAACCAGACATTGCGATAGTAGACAAGGATCAGAAGACAGCAACGATAATATATGTGGCAGTGCCAAATGACAGCAACACCAGAAAGAAGAATATGAGAAGCTGGAGAAATACCAGGGCCTCAAAGGAGAACTGGAGAAGATGCGGAAGGTGAAGGCAACAGTGACTCCAGTGGTGACAGGAGCACTTGGATCAGTGACCCCTAAAGGCCCCTTCACATTAAGCGACGCTGCAGCGATACCGACAACGATCCGGATCGCTGCAGCGTCGCTGTTTGGTCGCTGGAGAGCTGTCACACAAACAGCTCTCCAGCGACCAACGCAGGGCCGCGCTTAGTAACCCGATGTTTACCCTGGTTACCATGCTAAAAGTAAAAAAAAACAAACACTAGATACTTACCTACAGCCGTCTGTCCTCCAGCGCTGCGCTCTGCTTCTCTGCACTCCTCCTGTACTGGCTGTGAGCCGGAAAGCAGAGCGGTGACGTCACCGCTCTGCTTTCCGGCTCACAGCCAGTACAGGAGGAGTGCAGAGCACAGCGCTGGAGGACAGACGGCTGTAGGTAAGTATCTAGTGTTTGTTTTTTTTTTACTTTTAGCAGGGTAAACATCGGGTTACTAAGCGCGGCCCTGCGCTTAGTTACCCGATGTTTACCCTGGTTACCAGTGAAGACATCGCTGGATCGGTGTCACACAGGCCGATCCAGCGATGTCAGCAGGAGTCCAGCGACGAAATAAAGTTCTGGACTTTATTCAGCGACCAACGATCTCCCAGCAGGAGCCTGATTGTTGGTCGCTGTCACACATAACGATTTCATTAACGATATCGTTGCTACGTCACAAATAGCAACGATATCGTTAACAATATCGTTATGTGTGAAGGTACCTTAAGTTGGAAGAAAGGCTACAACAGTTCCCAGGAACACCATCTGAACTCTGTCCAGAAAAGCACATTACACTACCCCACGAGCCCGATTCTAAAGAATCGGGAGTCTAGAATCCATATATACTTTATTTATTCAAATGTAAGAATAATACAATTAATAAATAATAGTAAGAAAGAACAAAAATAATAGGCAGTATATGGAGAAAACACCAAACAAAAGTTCAAAATTGGTGTGAAAATGTCACTGAACCACTTCACAACTAAATATATATAGTTTTGGTAAATGGTATTATCATTTTTTTGACGAAATTCAGCAGGAGCTTGAAGAGCAACGTCACTGGGCCCGCCTCCACGCAGTAGAAACTTGCTGTGAGGTAAAAATTCAAAAATCACACCAAAATGGCGGGCGGAGTGTGTCACAGTACGGCACGTTTCTGATTGGTCGCTCGCAGCAGGCGGCAACCAATCAGACACTGGACACTGTTGACGTCACTTATCTCCGGACATTAGCTCCGGACAAAGCCACGGAAGTTGGCACAAATTGCAGGAAGTAGTATTCTAGGCAATATATATATATATATATATATATATATATATATATATATATATATATATATATATATATATATATATATATATATATATATATATATATATATATACACACATACGTACGCGCGCGCACACACACACCAAACACTAAGCATCTTTCATGTCACCAGAGCCAATTATAAGTAGCTGAGCTGTGATTGGTTGCTATAAGCAACTGTTTTCCTTGTAGACAGTTGTGGTAAAGGAAACCTATTATCATTTCTATGGGGTTATCGTCCTCCTGTAAAGCTGGAAATCACATAATTTATTACCGTGCTTACACAACTACCCTCTGACACAGACTGCAGGGGGAGCCCAGTATCACAAAGGATAGGATTAGATACATAGCTCGGCAGTCAGTAACACAGGATAGGATTAGCTACAATGCTCTGCAGACAGTATCACACAATAGGATTAGATACATGGCTCAGCAGACAGTAACACACAGGATAGGATTAGCTACGTGGCTCAGCAGTCAGTAACATAGGATTACATACACGTCTCAGCAGACAGTATCACACAGGATAGGATTAGATACACTGCTCAGCAGACAGTAACACAGGATAGGATTAGAAACAGCTCTCAGGAGACAGTATCACACAGGATAGGATTAAATACACAGCTCAGCAGACGGTATCACACAGGATAGGTTTAGATACACAGCTCAGCAACAGGATGTGCCAAAGGAGAGGACCTTTTCATTCCAAGAATTCCACTTATTCCATCTGATTTGCCTTTTGCTTTTAAACGCCTTCAGTTTCCACTTCGACTGGCATTTGTAATGTCCACTAACAAAGCTCATGGACAGTCCTTGAAACTAGTAGGGATCGATTTGCAATCTCCGTTCTTTTCTCATGGTCAACTTTACGTGGCCTGTTCAAGAGTTGGAACTGCCAAAAATCTGTTCATCTTTGCACAAAAATGTTTATCCAGAAGGCTTTTGAATGAGTTGAACGTAAAATACTATCAATACTTAGGTAATCGTTTAGTTAATTTGTGTTGAAAATCTGTAGTGTTAAGTATATGATGTGAAATGTTTTTATGTGTAATATAATCATTGTAATTTGTTATAACTAACCACTGTTAGTTACTATGCCCGGGCAACTCTTCAGCTAGTATATAATATATATAATTTACATTACCGTATAAGCCGAGGCACCTAATTTTACCGCAAAAAAATGGAAAAACGTATTGACTCGAGTATAAGCCGTGTATGCATTGTCCTCTCATCCCTATTCTTCTCTGCATGGTCCCCATAAAAAAATAAAAATAAAAACTAGTTTCTTGTGCTCCCTCGCAGTGTCTTGTTCCGGTGTAATCAGCTGATTTATGCTTGTAAGCAGTGCATGGAAGGCACGTCATGCGCTGCTTACAAGCAGAGCACAGCTGTCTGAATATTGGCTGCTCTCCACGCCGAGCCTATGTGCATGGAGGGCAGTGAGTATTCATTGCTATTTAAGTAGCCTGCAGTCCCAGGTGCAGCAGCCAGGCAGTCAAGTGTGCTATCTACTTAAAAGAAATGAATATTCACTTCTCTACACTCCCATGGGTGTAACTCACAACGAAAAAACAGAACCCGAACAAATATCTATTGTTAAAAATAAAGAAAATGTTTATTGAAGGATACATAAACCATAAGGAGGGGTGTGGAGAGAAGTGAATATTCATTACACTCAAAAGTAGCGGTCACACATAGCCACTGCAGCAAGCTGGCTGCTGCAGCTGACACTGTGCGCTATTACAGAGAAATGAATGTTCACTGCCAGCACAGTGAATATTAATTTCTCTTTAGCAGCAGGCATAGGCTTTAGCCGCAGCAGCTGGCTCCTGCCTCCTGTGACCACTGCTTCTCCCCCTCCATTTTCTGGGACCATCACTCAAGTATAAGCCGAGTTGGGTGTTTTCAGTGCATAAAAAGTGCTGAAGAACTCTGCTGTATATACGGCGTGTGTATATATGTATGTGTGTATAGAAATTGCACAACAAATTTTGTGGTCCATTTTTCCCCTGATACCCTTGTGAAAATAAAAAAAAAATTGGTTCCAAAGTAAATTTTTTTGTGAAAAAAGCAAAATGTTTTTTTTTTTTTCTTCAACGTCGTTTTACTTCTTGTGAAGCACCTGAAGGGTTAATAAACTTCTTGAATGTCGTTTTGTGTACCTTGAGGGGAGCAGTTTTTAGAACGGTGTCACTTTTGGGTATTTTCTGTTAGGCTAGGGTCACATTGCGTTGTGACCCCGTTTAACTGACTACCTTACACCGCCATTGCCTGTAATGGCGAACGCATCGCTAGCGCATGCCCACATTGTGCGTGCGCTAGCGATGTGCCATCATTTGAGTGATCGGGGATCTTCGGTAGCGGGATCGGCAAATGCGATCCCTTTTGGGACATTGCATTAGCGCAGTCCGTAGCGCTATGCGCCGAACGGACTGCCCTAACGCAATGTGACCCTAGCCTTATGTTGACTCCCCATACACACTTCAAATGTGAGGTGGCCCCTAAAAAAAAAAAAAAAAAAAAAAAATTTTTTTACATTTTGTTGGAAAAATGAGAAATCACTGGTCGACTTTTAACCCTTATAACGTCCAAACAAAAAAAATGTTGCTTATGTAAAGCAGACATGTGGGAAATGTTATTTATTAACTACTTTGTTGCCCCCCTCTGATTTAAGTGTACAAAAATTAAGTTTGAAAATTGCAAAATTTTCAAACTTTTTGCCAAATTTCCTTCCTTTTTTTTCCCCCTAAATAAACGCGTCATATAGAAGACATTTTACCACTAACATAAAGTTCAATATGTCACAAAAAAGTCTTCCAATCAGTGGGATACTTTTGAAGCATTCCTGAGTTATAACCTCAGAAAGTGACAGTGGTCAGAATTGTAAAAATTGGCCTGGTCATTAAGAACAAAATTGGCTCTCACTAAGGGGTTAACAGAAAACTACAAATAAAGATTAGACCACCACAAGATAGATTTCATCATCCCAAAGTATCATTTAATCAGTATAACCACACTGACCTGACAGTGTCTGTAGGTTACTGGGCACAATGCTGCTGACAGGTTCCCTTTGACAAAAACGCCCAGGAAGCTGCCTGGTCTGCACGAGCAACATGTAAACAAACTGGGTGCAGGAGCAAAAAGTAGAAACCAAAAACAAAATGTACAGGACTTTTGTATATTCTTATACAGCAGAGATTAGCTTTTTGAAAAAAAATTATGGATTTTGACGTCTGACAGCTTCTTTAAGCCAGATTACATAACAAATTTACTTCAAATGATGTGTCCATCTCTGTGGACAATTTTTTTTTTCCCCCCACACATTTGGTGCTAAAAATTATTTTTGCATTTTTTTTTTTTACCTCTGCACATTCAACTTTAAAGTGGTGATAAAGATGAGCTAAAAAATGACAGGTAAAGGTTAAAATGTCGCCAGTTAGACCATCAGTGAGATCACTGACCCATTCTCAGTTAACTCCTTATGCCACCAGCAATTGTGCAATACAGAAGCTGTAGAAGGCAAATAGTGCAATAATGTCAAAGAAACCCAATTAAAAAACTGATTTTTAGCCCAATTGACATTAAGTAAGAAAGTCACCAAAAGGTGGACAACCCCTTAATTTAAGAAGCCTTATCACATTTTTTTGCATTAACTTGAAATATGCCTAAGCTTTTGCACGTGCCAAATGATTTCAGGGACAAGACAAATTAAACTATCACAAATACTGTTACCATAAGTAGAAACGTATTTGTTCTAATTTTTTGTTGCATTCTTCATTTTAGCTGCCAAAACATTTGCATTAAACCCATGTTTATAGAGGATTTGTTACAGAAGAAAAAATATGTATCTTCTTCATTGCTAGTTAAAGGCCAAAACAAAAGATGGAGTCTTTTAAAATAGTCTAGTCTGCTGTGAAGATTTTTAAGGGTTTGTTCCCCTTAATTAACAGTATTCCAGAAAACCTTTAAATTGTCAAATCCAATTAGTTGGGGGTAGTAAAAAATGTACGCAAAATGATGTAATTGATGCAAATGTTAGCAGTGAACAAATGCATTTTATTGCAGGCTTATATTTGTGAGTAGCTTATTGTGAGATGAAGATTTGTAGCACCTATACAGATTTCTATACTTTCTAAGTTCACCCTCCTTTTCTATTCTTACTGCTTTAAATGGTTGTCTGTGTTTCTACTTAGCTTTTCATGTAATGAAAACTAATATCAGAAATGACTACTGTATTGTTTTAGTTAACATTCAGTTAAAGAATACAGTTAGTATTTAAGACTAAGCAAGCACCAAGACAAAAATGCTGTAAACAAAACCATTATAAAAATGTTAAAATTGTTTAATGTATCCAATATGTTGTAGACGTGGCAAAATGGGAGTCGCTTTTTGCAAATCATCGACCTGAATCGAGTCGTTCCGCATTCTGTGGTTCAAAACCAACACCATTAAATGAAGCAGAAGTACCTCTGCCAGTTGAAAAAAACAAGTATACAAGGAGAGATTCTGTAGATGAGTTGTCTACTTTCAAATTTTTCTCTCAAGAAGAATGTGAATATGGTTCTGCTGGCTGTCTGCGAAGTTCAGATACTGTTTCATCTCTACAAAGTCCAAGTTTCAAATCGGGCATCATGGGCAATGTATTTAAAGACAAAGGTCCTTCTCAAAAGCGCAAACAATTTGGGGACAAAGATCAAGAATTGCTTTGTACGTCAAATACAATTTTTAATGAAACTATAGATGTAAAAGTGGAGCATACTGAACCGGAACAACATGATGATAAATTTAAACATATTTCCCATGTAACTAAATCCAGTCAGAATTCAGAAGCGGAACCCAATTGTAACCAGTTATTTGGTGTCATTGCAAATGTGGCTCAAGCACCGAAATCTATTCACATTCTTGATGCAAGCTCTGAAAATTCTGATTTTGAAGCATGTAAAAGTATACTCTTGGAAACTAAAACCGATAGCCAAGATCCAGATTCCAATGTCATGGGTATTACTTCAACAGGCACATTGCATGCATCTGGGAGACAACTTAGCCCAGAGGTACTTCAGCTTTTTAAAGGAAAAGACGCTAACCACATTGTCCGTATGCTGGAGAAACTGTCCCCATTTTACCCAGCTCTTCAAGGTAAGCTTTTTTTCATGTTATACGAGTTAATTGCATATGGTACACATGCTAGGTATGTTTTAGTGCATTGTGTGTGTTACACGATAAAAGTATTTCTTTAACCCCTTAATGACCACTGATATGCCTTTTAACGGCAGTAGTTAAGGATACTTAAACCACAGCGCCATTAAAAACTGTATAGCGCCCCCCAGAGTCAGATTTTCTTTGTTGTCAGGGGTAGCTGAGACCCCAGAGAACATGATTCTGTTTTTACCGACCCCCTGGGTTGCGATCGTCGGTAATTAACAGTTTACAGGCGACCGCGATTTGCCATTTAATTTCTCTGTCCTCCAATGTGATTGCACATCAGAGGACAGAGAAATAGGGTCCCCGATTTCCCCCCCCCCCCCCCCCGACCCCCATATTTACCAGTGTCTCTGGGTCCTCCTCCTTCCCCTCACGGCCGCTGGCATCTTCCTCTGGTAAGAAAATGGCGGGCGCATGCGCAGTGCACCAGCCGAGATCGGTCGGCCGGCACCCGGCAACAAGAGGAAGTTTTTTCCTATCACAGTGATCAAAATAAAAATAGTAAATAAACCCACCTTTATCACCCCCTTAGCTAGGAAAAAATAAAATAAAAAAAAATGGAAATAAATACAATTAGGCTTATGGTTTTGATTAGGCTTATGGTTGGGATTAGGGGTGTGTTGGGGTTAGGGTTGTCATTAGGATTATGGATCGGGTTGGGATTAGGGTAAAGGGTGGGTTAGGGTTGGAGTTCGAATTGGGGGGTGTCCACTGTTTAGGTACAGCAGGCGGTCTCCTAACGCGACATGACTCCACCATTGAGTCCAGCCAATTTTGCGTTAAAACAGTAGTTTACCCCCACAAATGGGGCATCAGCGTACTCAAATTGGACAACAACTTTTGGGGGTTTAGTTTCTCCTGTTACCCTTGGGGAAAAAAATGGGTCTAAAAAATAATTTTTGTGGAAATTTTTTTTATTTTTTATCTTCACGGCTCTGCGCCAAACTTCTGTGAAGCATTTGGTCATTCAAATGCTCACCACACATCTAGATCAGCTCCTTGGGGGGATCTAGTTTCCAAAATGGGGTCACTTGTGGGGGGTTTCTAATGTTTAGGGACATCATTCACAACGGCGCTCCTTCCCTTCCGAGCTCTGCCATGCGCCCAAACAGTGGTTATCAGTGTACTCAAAATAAATTGCACAACAAATTTCGGGGTACAATTTCTCCTGTTACCCTTGTGAAAGTAAAAATTTTGTGGTGAAAAGATCATTTTTGTGGAGCAAAATATTTTTTTATTTTCATGGCTCTACGTTATAAACTTCTGTGAAGCACTTGAGGGTTCATAGTGCTCACCACACATCTAGATAAGTTCCTTGGGGGTCTAGTTTCCAAAATGGGGTGACTTGTGGTGGGTTTCTACTGTTTAGGTACATCAGGAGCTCTGCAAATGCAACATAACGCCCGCAGACCATTCCATCAGTCTGCATTTTAAAACGTCACTACTCCCCTTCCGAGCCTCGATGTGTGCCCAAACAGTGGTGCCCCCCCACATATGGGGTATCAGCGGACTCAGGACAATCTGGACAATAAATTACTCTTGTGAAAATAAAAAATTGCGGGCTAAGAAATCATTTTTGGAGAAAAAAATAATTATTTTCATGGCTTTACATTATAATTTTCTGTGAAGCACTTGGGGTTCAAAGTGCTCACCACACATCTAGATAAGTTCCTTAAGGGGTCTAATTTCCAAAGAGGTGTCACTTGTGGGGGTTTCTACGGTTTAGGCACATCAGGGGCTCTCCAAACGCAACATGGCGTCCAATATAAATTCCAGCCAATTCTGCATTAAAAAAGTCTAACGGTGCTCCTTCCCTTCCAAGCTCTGCCGTGCGCCCAAACAGTGGTTTACCCCACATATGGGGAATTGGCATATTCAGGAGAAAATGCACAACAAATTTTGTGGTTCACTTTCTCTTTTTACACTTGTGAAAATTAAAAAAAAAAATGATTCTGAAGTAAAATGTTTGTAAAAAAAAAAAAAAAGTTAAATGCGACGACATGCACCATGCGACATGCACCAGGCGACGACGTGCAGCATGCACCATGCGGCGACATGACCATGCGGCGACATTCCCCATGCGATGACATGCACCATGCGACGACATGCACCAGGCGGCGACATGCACCAGGCGGTGACATGCGATATGCACCATGCGACGACGTGCGATATGCACCATGCGGCGACATGACCATGCGGCAACATGCGACGACATGCACCATGCGACGACATGCACCATGCGACGACTGAAGACATGCACCATGCGACGACTGAAGACATGCACCATGTGACGACATGCACCATGTGACGACATGCACCATGCGACGACATGCACCATGCGGCGACATGCACCATGCGGCGACATGCACCATGCGGCGACATGCACCATGCGGCGACATGCACCATGCGGCGACATACAGCACATACCGTACATACATACATACAGTACATATAACATAGATTACATACTCACCATCACTTGTCACTTTGTTCCCTGAAGCCATTGTTACCTGTAAAAAAATATTAAAATAATAAACAAACAATATACTCCCTGATCCGCAGAAATCCAATTAAAACGAGTGTCCCACGACGATCTCCCGTGGAGAGCAGGAGCATCAGCTGATGTTGGCTGCTCTCCAGGGGCTCCAGGAATACAATGATGAAAGGTATCCTTCCACAATGTATTCCTCACACTGTATTCCTACGCCCCTGTGAGAAAATAGTCCCTAGTCTCACTTTATGCCATTGCTGTGTGAGAAATTTTCCTACGCAGTAATTGCCATAAAGTGAGACCAGTGAACTCTAGTAACCTCTCAATGATGCACTGCAGGAGCCATTGTCTCCTGTCAGTGTGTCACTGAGGGTCCTATAGAGCGGTGACATCACACGATGTCACTGTTCTATAGGGGAGATCGTCGTGGGACACTCATTAATTGGACCATGGCGGACAGGTAGTATACGGTTTATTATTTTACGTTTTTTGCAGGCGCTGAAGTATGATAAGTATGGTGAAATTAAGAATAATAATACTTTTTTCTGGCTGTGTCTTTATTTTGTTTTTAACTCTTTCACTACTCTAGAATTAATAATGGATAGGCGTCTTATTGACGCCTCTCCATTATTAACCCGGCTTAATGTCACCTTACAATAGCAAGTTGACATTAACCCCTTATTACCCCAAATCCCACCGCTACTCGGGAGTGGGAAGAGGGGCTAAGTGCCGGAATAAGCGCATCTTACAGACGTGCCATTTCTGGGGTGGCTGCGGACTGGTATCTGTAGCCGGGGGGGCAATATCTAAGGCCCCTCTCTAGGCTATGAATTTCAGCCCGCAGCATTCTGCGTCCCCCTATTTTAATAGCCAGTAAAGGCTACGCAGACAGCTGCGGGCTGATATTCATAGAAGGCTACAAATATTGGCCCCCGGCCGTCGGCTTTCCCCCTCTAGCAGAGAAAATTGCGCGGGAGACCACACCGTTTTTTCCGCCTTTTTTTTTTTTTTTTTTTTTTAATTCAACGCTCATTAAGGCCTCTTTCACTCTTGCGTGGGTACAGGTCCGTTGCTGTGCGTCGGGCCGACGCACGTTGTGAAATTTGTGAACGACGTGGGCAGCGGATGCAGTTTTTCAACGCATCCACTGCCCATTCTGAAGTGCGGGGAGGAAGGGGTGGAGTTTCTGCACCCGCGGTAGATAAATGCGGGCGCAACGGCCAAAAAAGCATTCACTTGAACATTTTTTTTTTCGTACCAATGGTCCGCCAAAACACAACGGATCCGTAGCACGATGGATGCGACGTGTCGCCATCCGTTGTGATCCGTCGCTAATACAAGTGTATGGGTAAAACGCATCCTGCAAGCCCATTTGCAGGATCCGTTTTTTCCACCGGATCATTTTTTTTCTGCCGGATCCGTTTTTTCCGCCAGATCGGTTTTTTTTCCACCAGATCCGTTTTTTCCCGCCGGATCGTTTTTTCCGCCAGATCCCGTTTTTTCCACCGGACCCCTTTTTTTCCACCGGACCCCTTTTTTTCCACCGGATCGTTTTTTTTCCACCAGAGCCGTTTTTTCTCATAGAGATGTATTAGCACAGGATTGCGCCTGATGGCCACACGTTTCATACGTTTTTTGCAGGATCTGTCAAAAAAGCGGTTTCCGCCGGATGGTAAACACACATACAGAGGAACGGTTTTTCTGTCCGTCGAAAAAATGCACAGCGACGGATCTAGCAAAAACAGATGAAACGTGTGGCCATCAGGCGCACTCCGGTGCTAATACAACTCTGAGAAAAACCGGATCTGGCAGAAAAAAACGATCCGGTGGAAAAAAATGGATCCGGCGGAAAAAAACGGATCCTGCAAATGTGCTTGCAGGATGCGTTTTGTACCCATAGACTTGTATTAGTGACGGATCGCGACGGATGGCCACACGTAGAGTCCGTCGTGTAACCGATCTGTCGTGTTTTGGCGGACTGTCGGCATGAAAAAAACGTTCAAGTGAACGTTTATTTGGCAGTCGCGCCCACCATTTTTTACCGCGCATGCGCGTCAGAAACTCCGCCCCCTCCTCCCCAGACTTCTGAATGGGCAGCGGATGCATTGGAAAACTGCATCCGCTGCCCACGTCGTGCACAAATTTCACAACGTGCATCGACCCGACGCATAGCGACGGACCCGTACCGACGTAAGAGTGAAAGAAGCCTTAATGAGCGTTGAATTTAAAAAAAAAAAAAACGGAAAAAAATGGCGTTGGCTCCCGCGCTATTTTCTGCAGCAGAGGGGGAAAGCCGACTGCCAGGGGCCAATATTTGTGGCTATTAAAATAGGGGGACGCAGAATGCTGCGGGCTGATATTCACAGCCTAGAGAGGGGCCTTGGATATTGCCCCCCAACTCCCCCTAACGGCTACATATACCAGTCCGCAGCCACCCCAGAAATGGCGCATCTGTAAGATGCGCTTATTCCGACACTTAGCCCCCCTTCCCACTCCCGTGTAGCGGTGGGATATGGGGTAATAAGGGGTTAATGTCACCTTGCCATTGTAAGGTGACATTAAGCCGGGTTAATAATGGAGTGGCGTCAATAAGACGCCTATCCATTATTAATCCTAGAGTAGTGAAAGAGTTAAAAACAAAATAAAGACACAGCCAGAAAAAAGTATTATTATTCTTAATTTCACCATACTTCCCATACTTCAGCGACTGCAAAAAACGTAAAATAAACCGTATACTACCTGTCCGCCGTAGTCCAATTAATAACGAGTGTCCCACAACGATCTCCCCTATAGAACAGTGACATCGGGTGATATGATGTCACTGCTCTATAGGAGCCTCAGTGACACACTGACAGGAGACAATGGCTCCTGCAGTGTATCACTGAGGTTACTAAAATTCAAAGTCTCACTTTACGGTAATTGCTGCGTGGGAAAATTTCTCATGCAGCAATGCCATAAGTGAGGCTAGGGACTATTTTTTTTCACAGCAGCGGAGGAATTCCTTCCTCCCATAATTGTATTTCTGGGGCCCCTGGAGAGTGGTTGCAACAGCTGTTGCTGCTGTTCTCCACGGGAGATCGTCGTGGGACACTCGTGGATTTCTGCGGACAGGGAGTATATTGGTTGTTTGGTTTTTTCACCTTTTTTTTTTTTTTTTTACAGAGGACACTGGCGTGTGGAGTATGTGTGGAGTATGTGTGGAGTATGTGTGGAGTATGTGTGGAGTATGTGTGGAGTATGTGTGGAGTATGTGTGGAGTATGTGTGGAGTATGTGTGGAGTATGTGTGGAGTATGTGTGGAGTATGTGTGGAGTATGTGTGGAGTATGTGTGGAGTATGTGTGGAGTATGTGTGGAGTATGTGTGGAGTATGTGTGGAGTATGTGTGGAGTATGTGTGGATTTTTATTTTCATTCAACACATTAGCCGGATGATGGGACTACTACTGTCCCATCATTGGCTAATGTGTCAATCACTGTCATTGTAGTAGGCATCGTCCGATGGGACTTGTAGTCCCATCGGACGATGCGCGCACCGAGATACGCCGCACAGAGACCCCGGCACACACGCAGAGAGCCCCACGGTCACGCACAGACACCGCCCGCACACACACACCCAGTCTCTGCCCACGCACCGCCCACACTTCATTATACTGCATAATTGCACTATAGGAACTTCCGATTCCGATATCGCAAAAATATCGGAACTCGGTATCGGAATTCCGATATAGCGAATATCGACCGATACCCGATATTTGCAGTATCTGAATTCTCAACACTAGTGATGACACAACGATCTGAAGCAGCAGTACACAAGCCTCCCGAAGAAGCAAATATTGCGAAACGTGCGTTGGAGCTACGTACTCAGCGGGCACCATTCCCACATGAGTAAGCACTATATGTATCACCTTATTAGCAATATGCACTTTATCACAGCGTTAACACATGTTTCTTCCTAGTATTTTGCCATTTTGTTTTCAACTGTGAAACGCTGCGTGGATAAGATTTACTAGATGTTGGCCAGATTGTAACGCATCGAGTACTCTAGAATATGTATGTAGTATATAATACAGCCCACGTAGTATATAGCAAAGCCCACGTAGTCTAGTGCAATGTAAACACCATATCTGTTTAAAAAAAAAAAAGAAATAAAATAAAAAAGTTATATACTCGCCTTCCGGCGTCTACCGCATCCAGGCCATGTCGTGACGTTCCGTTGCCAGTAATGCTTTGCGGCCATAACACGTGATGATGTAGAGGTCTCGCGAGAACACTACATCATGTTCGGGCATTGCCGCAATGCATTATTTGGACCGGATAGTCGCGAGTAGTGTGAAAGGCTGGCGCGGAAGGTGAGAATATAATGTAATTTTTTTTTGTATCACTTTTAACATCATATGTTTTTATTATTGATCCTGCATAGGCAGCATCAATAGTAAAAAATTGGGCACACTTAGACGATTAATGACAGCGTTAAAGGACTGCTTTACACCGCGCTATGCCGTGGAGAAACAGTCCTAAAACGCTATGTGGGCGCTGACTGGAGGGGAGTATGGAGGGGGCACTGACTGGACGGTAGTAGTGGGGGGCCAATTTGCGGCCGGACTGTGCCTGTATATGAGCACAAATAGTGTAAAATAAGAACACACATAATATATACATGCACACAAGTGTATGTAGATGGACATATATACCCACACATGTACTGTGTAATTTACATATCTAAGACATATACGCAGTGAGATCTCTTTACAGTATATCATATACAATGCCTACAAGTAGTATTCAACCCCCTCCAGATTTAGCAGGTTTAATAAGATGCAAATAAGTTAGAGCCTTCAAACTTCAAACAAGAGCAGGATTTATTAACAGATGCATAAATCTTACAAACCAAAAAGTTTTGTTGCTCAGTTAAATTTTAAACATAAGTGTGGGTCAATTATTATTCAACCCCTAGGTTTAAGATTTTGTGGAATAACCTTTGTTTGCAATTACATCTAATAATCGTCTTTTATAAGACCTGATCAGGCCGGCACAGGTCTCTGGAGTTATCTTGACCCACTCCTCCATGCAGATCTTCTCCAAGTTATCTAGGTTCTTTGGGTGTCTCATGTGGACTTTAATCTTTAGCTCCTTCCACAAGTTTTCAATTGGGTTAAGGTCAGGAGACTGACTAGGCCACTGCAACACCTTGATTTTTTTGCCTCTTGAACCAGGCCTTGGTTTTCTTGGCTGTGTGCTTTGGGTCGTTGTCTTGTTGGAAGATGAAATGACGACCCATCTTAAGATCCTTGATGGAGGAGCGGAGGTTCTTGGCCAAAATCTCCAGGTAGGCCGTGCTATCCATCTTCCCATGGATGCGGACCAGATGGCCAGGCCCCTTGGCTGAGAAACAGCCCCACAGCATGATGCTGCCACCACCATGCTTGACTGTAGGGATGGTATTCTTGGGGTCGTATGCAGTGCCATCCAGTCTCCAAACATCACGTGTGTGGTTGGCACCAAAGATCTCGATCTTGGTCTCATCAGACCAGAGAACCTTGAACCAGTCAGTCTGAGTCCTCCAAGTGATCATGAGCAAACTGTAGACGAGCCTTGACATGACGCTTTGAAAGTAAAGGTACCTTACGGGCTCGTCTGGAACGGAGACCTTTGCGGTGGAGTACGTTACTTATGGTATTGACTGAAACCAATGTCCCCACTGCCATGAGATCTTCCCGGAGCTCCTTCCTTGTTCTCTTTGGGTTAGCCTTGACTCTTCGGACAAGCCTGGCCTCGGCACGGGAGGAAACTTTCAAAGGCTGTCCAGGCCGTGGAAGGCTAACAGTAGTTCCATAAGCCTTCCACTTCCGGATGATGCTCCCAACAGTGGAGACAGGTAGGCCCAACTCCTTGGAAAGTGTTTTGTACCCCTTGCCAGCCTTGTGACCCTCCACGATCTTGTCTCTGATGGCCTTGGAATGCTCCTTTGTCTTTCCCATGTTGACCATGTATGAGTGCTGTTCACAAGTTTGGGGAGTGTCTTAAATAGTCAGAAAAGGCTGGAAAAATAGATAATTAATCCAAACATGTGAAGCTCATTGTTCTTTGTGCCTGAACTACTTCTTAATACTTTAGGGGAACCAAACAGAATTCTGGTGGGTTGAGGGGTTGAATAATAAATGACCCTCTGAAAAGACTTTTCACAATTAAAAAAAAAAAAAAATAAACGAAATAACATTCTTTTTTGCTGCAGTGCATTTCACACTTCCAGGCTGATCTACAGTCCAAATGTCACAATGCCAAGTTAATTCCAAATATGTAAACCTGCTAAATCTGCAGGGGGTTGAATACTACTTGTAGGCACTGTATGTATACTAAACTATACTATGAAATAGATGAGAAGGTATAAAAAGCTCAAAGCTTGATCACCATGGTTGTGCAGTGCTTGGTGCTGCTTACAGCTTGTGACCAAGATGTGACCTCTCCTCATCAGCCTGAACATAGAGGAGGGAGGGGTTTGGGTGTGTTTTGGAGTGGGTGTGCCAGGTGCAGTTACAGGCGAGTGCAATGCATCATGGAACTTGTAGTATTAGACCACAATAACTCAGGAGAAAGGAAGTTATTGATTTACCCCATGAGAGCTGGATCCAGCAGTAAAGATGTGCTGCTACAGCATGATAACAGGTAATATTGCTGAAATAAACACAGTAGATATTTTCAGTGGCACATAATAGCAAGATTTATGAAAAAAAAACAAAAAACTTTATAGTAGTGGACAACTTCTTTAACTTTTTTTCGCAGAAAATTTACTTCAGCTCCAATTTTTTATTTTACCAAGGGTAACTGGAGAAAATGGACCCCAAAAGTTGTTGTACAATTCGTCCTGAGTAAGATGATACCCCATATGTGGGGGTAAACCACTGTTTGGGCGCAACGGAGAGATCGGAAGGGAAGGAGTGCCATTTGACTTTTCAATGCAAAATTGACAGGAATTGAGATGGGACGCTATGTTGCGTTTGGAGAGCCACTGATGTGCCTAAACATTGAAACCCCCCACAAGTTACACCATTTTGGAAAGTAGACCCCCAAAGGAACTCATCTAGATGTGTTGTGAGAGCTTTGAACCCCAGTGTTTCACTACAGTTTATAACGCAGAGCTGTGAAAATAAAAAAATAAAAAATTCCCACAAAAATTATTTTTTAGCCCCCAGTTTTGTATTTTCCCAAGGGTAACAGGAGAAATTGGACCCCAAAAGTTGTTGTCCAATTTGTCCTGAGTATACTGATACCCCATATGTGGGGGGAACCACCGTTTGGGCGCATGGGAGAGCTTGGAAGGGAAGGAGCGCCATTTGGAATGCAGACTTAGATGGAATGGTCTTCAGGTGTCACATTGCGTTTGCAGAGCCCCTAATGTACCTAAGCAGTAGAAACCCCTCACAAGTGACCTCATATTGGAAACTAACCCCCCCCCCCCCAAGGAACTTATCTAGATGTGTTGTGAGAACTTTGTACCCCCGAGTCTTTCACTTCAGTTTATAACGCAGAGCTGTGAAAATACAAAAATCTTTTTTTTCCCACACAAATTATTTTTTAGCCCCCCAGTTTTGTCTTTTCCCAAGGGTAACAGGAGAAATTGGACCCCAAAAGTTGTTGTCCAATGTGTCCCGAGTATGCTGATACCCCATATGTTTGGGTAAACCCCTGTTTGGGCGCACGGGAGAGCTCGGAAGGGAAGGAGCATTGTTTTACTTTTTCAACGCAGAATTGGCTGGAATTGAGATCGGACGCCTTGTCGCGTTTGGAGAGCCCCTGATGTGCCTAAACAGTGGAAACCCCCCCCCCTCCATTTATAACTGAAACCCTAATCCAAACACACCCCTAACCCTAATCTCTACGGTAACCCTAACCTCACCCCTAACCCTGACATAACCCTATTCCCAACCGTAAATATTATCCTAACCCTAACTTTAGCCCAAACCCTAACCGTAGCCCTAACCCCAACCCTAACCCTAATGGGAAAATGGAAATAAATACATTTTTTTCCCCCTAAATAAGGGGGTGATGAAGGGGGGTTTGATTTACTTTTATAGCGGGTTTTTTATTGGATTTTTATGACTGGCAGCCGTCACACACTAAAAGACGCTTTTTATTGCAAAAAAAATTTTGTGTTACCACATTTTGAGAGCTATAATTTTTCCATATTCTGGTCCACAGAGTCATGTGAGGTCTTGTTTTTTGCGGGACAAGTTGATGATTTTATTGGTTACATTTTCGGGCACGTGACATTTTTTGATAGCTTTTTATTCTGATTCTTGTGAGGCAGAATTACCCAAAAACCAGCTATTCATGAATTTCTTTTGGGGGGTGGGGCGTTTATACCGTTCCGCGTTTGGTAAAATGGGTAAAGCAGTTTTATTCTTCAGGTCAGTACGATTACAGCGATACCTCATTTATATCATTTTTTTATGTTTTGGCGCTTTTATACGATAAAAACTATTTTATAGAAAAAATAATTATTTTTGCATCGCTTTATTCTGAGGACTATAACTTTATTTTCTCGCTGATGGTGCTGTATGGCGGCTCGTTTTTTGCGGGACAAGATGACGTTTTCAGCGGTATCATGGTTATTTTATATCCGTCTTTTTGATCGCTTGTTATTCCACTTTTTGTTCGGCGTTATGATAAAGCGTTCTTTTTTGCCTTGTTTTTTTTTTTACGTTCACTGAAGGGGTTAACTAGTGGGACAGTTTTATAGGGCCGGTCGTTACGGACGCGGGGATACTAAATATGTGCACTTTTATTGTTTTTTTTTTTTTTAGATAAAGGAATGTATTTATTAAAACAATTTTTTTTTTTTTTTTATTTAGGAAATTTTTTTTTCTACATGTAAAAAATTTTTTTTTTTTTACTTTGGGGGCATCACATTTTGACAGATCGCTGATCTGACACTTTGCTGTGCACTGTGTCAGATCAGCGATAACACAGGCACAGCAGGGATGCTTACCAGCGCTTGCTCTGAGCAGGCGCTGGTAAGCCACCTCCCTGCAGGACCCGGATGCAGCCCCATGGCCATTTTGGATCCGGGCCTGCAGGGAGGAGGTAAGAGACCCTCGCAGCAACACGATCACATTGCGTTGCTCCGAGGGTCTCAGGGAAGCACGCAGGGAGCCCCCTCCCTGCGCGATGCTTCCCTATACCGCCGGAACACTGCGATCATGTTTGATCACAATGTGCCAGGGGTTAATGTGCCGGGGGCGGTCCTGGCACATAGTGCCGGATGTCAGCTGCGATAGTCAGCTGACACTCGGCCGCGCTCCCCCCGTGAGTGCGGCTGGACATACTATTCCGTCCTTGGGAAGTAGGGCCCACCCCACATGGATGGAATAGTACGTCTAATGGCAGAAAGGGGTTAATAATCATCTTGAATGTGGTTTTGAGCACCTTAAGGGGTGTAGTTTTTAGAATGGTCTCACTTTTGGGTATTTTCTGTCATGTAGGCCCCTCAAAGTGACTTCAAATGTAAGATGGTCCCTAAAAAAAAAAAAAAATGGTTTGGTAAGTTTTGTTGTAAAAATGAGAAATCGCTGGTCAACTTTTAACACTTAGGCTAGGTTCCCATTGCGTTAATGGGACCGCGCTAACTGACAGCGTTGCTCGGCGAAATTAACGCCGTGCAAAGCGTCCGTTAGCGTGCCCATTAACAGCAATGGGGACGCACATCACTAGCGCGTGCCATTTTCGGCACGCGCTAGCGATGTGCCGGTGTTTTGTGGCGCGCAGCAGACGCTGCTTGCAGCGTCCGAGGCGCGCCCGCGGTCCGTTGCCCGCTGGGACGTTTAACGCGACCCCTTTACAACACATTGCATTAGCGCAATCCGCTAGCGCTAGGCGCTAAACGGATTGCACTAACGCAATCTGAACCTAGCCTTATACGGTAACTTACTAACAAAAAAAATGTGTCAAATTGTGCTGATGTAAAGTAGACAAGTGGGAATGTTATTTATTAACTATTTTGTGACCAATCTCTGATTTAAGAGCATAAAAATTGAAAGTCTGAAAATTGCAAAATTTTAAAAATTTTCGCCATATTTTCGGCATATTTCCGTGTTTTTCATAATAAAGCGAGTAATATTGAAGAAATGTAACCACTTACATGAACTACAATATGTCACGAAAAAACAGTCTCATAATCAGCGGGATCCGTTAAAGCGTTCCAGAGTTATAACCTCAGAAAGTGACAATGGTCAGAATTGGAAAAATTGGCTTGGTAATTAAGTACCAAATTGGCTCTGTCACGAAGGGGTTAATTGGCTTTGATGAAATTTGTTTATTTCTGTTTTTCATCTGTAGTTTGCATGCATTACAGTAGACTGCAGGCTGTTCCATTTCTCTTCAGTCCCACTATGCACAACCTTTTGTCATGTCATCCTCAAGTTCTGATGGAGTAAGACCTCCATCATCTAGGCTTACATTTGATTTGGTATTATTTGATTTCAGTTTATATGAGGCATTTGGATCTTCCCGCAGAAGTTAGTTTTCACATTCATGACCAGGCAAAAATTTGGATATCTGAAGTGTCACTTTATTTGGTAACATTGGAATGCTTCAAAAATATACCAGGAATTCTGGGATTTTTTTTTTAATACACTGAGCTGTAAACTTGTCAAAATAAGGTTTTGTAAAAAATTGATTCTAACCATTTATCTTGAATGTTAAAGGGAACCTGTCACCCCGAAAATCGCGGGTGAGGTAAGCCCACCGGCATCAGGGGCTTATCGACAGCATTCTGTAATGCTGTAGATAAGCCCCGATGTTACCTGAAAGAGGAGAAAAAGACGTTAGATTATACTCACCCAGGGGCGGTCCCGCTGCTGGTCCGGTCGGATGGGTGTCTCTGGTCCGCTGCGGCGCCTCCCATCTTCATTCCAAGACGTCCTCTTCTGATCTTCAGCCACGGCTCCGGCGCAGGCGTACTTTGTCTGCCCTGTTGAGGGCAGAGCAAAGTACTGCAGTGCGCAGGCGCCGGAAAGGTCAGAGAGGTCCGGCGCCTGCGCACTGCAGTACTTTGCTCTGCCCTCAACAATTATCGTGTTTCATGTTTGCATGTTTCAGCGCTGCAGTGTGCTGCCTTATTTACTTGACTGTATACGAGTTGGTGACTCTAGGTTCAGCACCTGTTCACACTTAGGCTATGTGCACACGTTCAGGATTTCTCACAGAAAATTCCTGAGAAAAAACGGACATTTTCTGCAAGAAATCTGCATTCGGTTTTGCCGCGTTTTTGCCGCATTTTTTCCGGACATTTCCCAATGCATTTTGTAGTGGGAAATCCGCAAAAAAAACACAAAATTAATGAACATGCTGCCGTTTTTACCGCGATGCGTTTTTTTCGCGGAAAAAAAGCATCATGTGCACAAAACATGCGGAATTCATTCTAAATGATGGGATTCTTATTGTATGCGTTTTTTTGCGGTTTTATAGCGTTTATATCGGGGAAAACCCCGTGAAAAAACCACAACGTGTGCACACAGCCTTAGTCTGTTTGGATGTGACGGTCAGTTTTTTTTTAAATGTATTCTTTAGCCTTCTGACCGAGCACTCCGCCTCTTAGCTACAGGTGTTTTAATCACAACAGGTCCATTACCCCTCCACAGAAAGAGAGAATTTTAGTCTAAGAAAAGGTTTCACAGGTACCCATTCAGATGGAGACGTTTATTCTCAGCGATGAAAGGAAAGTGTAGGACCTGGTATAAGAGAGATGCCCTAAAGTGGCTACCAGGTACACATAAAATTGGCCATTTTTATTCGCTAAACGCTCTCATTTTTCATATTTCTAGTGCAGTAATGCAGTTCAATTATCGTGTTTCATGTTTGCATGTTTCAGCGCTGCAGTGTGCTGCCTTATTTACTTGATTGATATTATAGGTTAGGCGTAAGCAGGAGAAAGTAACAAATTAAGTTAAAAATTGTAATATTCAAAAAGAAAACTCATTTTCTATAATTATTGATAAGCTTCTGTAAAGTTATGAATTTTCTTATAAATTCCATTCCCTTATTTTGCTTTTGTCTGTCATTAACACCTGTCACAGGTGTGTCATTGGCTGCAGACAGTCTCAGCGGTTGTTCTTGCAGACTAGGGGCAACCTCCTTCGGCCTTAATGGTGTCACCTGGATCTAGGTGTTTATAACTCCCAACTTCCTGTTGGGAATTGCTGGTTTTATTTTCTCTTTGCGCTTCCCTGTTGAGGCTTGGAGCTGCAGCAGTCTGCTAGTGTCCTCTTTGGAGTTTGAAGGACGACGGTGTTTTTTTTCTGTGCCTACTCAAGCTAAGTTTCCTCTTGTTTTGTGTATCCTAGCTGCAGTGTTAGTGGGGTTTGATCAGCGTTTACCCCTTCCTTTCCTAAGCAGGGTTCCAGGGTCTGACAGGGACTAGGTATCCTGCTCAGCGATAGGTGTGGAACCTGTTTAGGGTCTCTTAAGGCAGACAGGGTGATGTTAGATCTGCCTAGGGCTCTCCATTCCCTGCATCCCTAGTGTTAGCCCCCTGCCCCTTATCCCTTTGTGTTGCACTTCGTCTGTCCTACACTGTGCATGAAAATGCCATCCTGAAACTGATGACTTGTCATCCTAGTTAATTCTGTCTTAGTAGTGGATGTCAACTGAAGGTCTAGCAAATATCAGTACTGGGAAAGTAAATGTAGAAACTGGGAGATAAAATCGGTCAATATTTTATTTCTTACAACAAGATTTGGACAATTTTTTTTAACCCCTTTCTGACGTTGGACTGGATAGTACGTCCAAGGTCAGAATCCCCACTTTGATGCAGGCTCCGGCGGTGAGCCCGCATCAAAGTCGGGACATTTCAGCTGTTTTGAACAGCTGACATGTGACCGCAATAGCGACAGGTGGAATCGCGATCCACCCGCCACTAATAACTATTTAAATGCCGCTGTCAAACGCTGACCGCGGCATTTAACCGGCGCTTCCAGTCATCGGGCTGGAAATGAGCGCATCGCCGACCCCGTCACATGATCGGGTGTCATCGATGCATCGGCACAGTAACCAGAGGTCTCCTTGAGACCTCTATGGTTGCTGATGCCGGCTTGCTGTGAGCGCCACCCTGTGGTCGGCGCTCATAGCAAGCCTGTAATTCAGATCCGTAGGAGCGATCTGATGATCGCTCCCATGTAGCTGAGCCAATCGAGTTGTGCCAGCTTCTAGCCTCCCATGGAGGCTATTGAAGCATGGCAAAAGAAGAAAAATTTTTTAAAAAAATGTGAATAAAAAAATATTAACGTTTAAATCACCCCCTCCCCTTTCGCCCAATTCAAAATAAAACAATTAAAAAAAATCAAACACAACACATATTTGGTATTGCTGCGTTCAGTGTCGCCCGATCTATCAAAAGAAAAAGGATTAACCTGATCGCTAAAGGGCGTAGCAAGAAAGAAAATTTGAAACGCAAGAATGTTTTTTTTTTTTTGGTCGCCGCGACATTGCATTAAAATGCAATAACGGGAGATCAAAAGATCGTATCTGCACCAAAATGCTATAATTAAAAACGTCAGCTCGGCACGCAAAAAAATAAGCCCTCAACCGACCCGAGATCAGGAAAAATGGAGACGCTACGGGTATCGGATTATTTTTTTTTTTTTTTAATAAGCAAAGCTTGGATTTTTTTTTTCACCACTTAGAGAACCTATTTGGTATCTATGAACTTGTAATGACCTGGAGAATCATAATGTCAGGTCAGTTTTAACATTTAGTGAACCTAGCAAAAAGTCAAACAAAAAAGTGTGGGATTGCACTTTTTTTTGCAGTTTCACCTCACTTGGAATTTTTTTCCCGTTTTCTAGTACAGGACATGTTAAAACCAATGATGTCGTTCCAAAGTACAACTCGTCCCGCAAAAAATAAGCCCTCACATGGCCATATTGATGGAAAAATAATTAAGTTATGGCTCTGGGAAGGAGGGGAGTGAAAAACGAACATGGAAAAACGGAAAATCCCAAGGTCATGAAGGGGTAAAATAGATGGCAACAACTACATTAATTTCCAGAGCGGGCATTACTCTGAATGGCTTATTAATGTCCCCCATAATCAATTCTAGAGTATAAGGAAAAATTGCACTCTTGAATGCGATTTCTCCCCCCAAAGCTAAGATCATTGGGCAAAGATCTTATTGTGAGGGCCTTTAATAACTCCAGAACCAAGAATCAGGTATCTATTAATGAAGTCTAAAAGAGTAACAATGACTGAGTTTCAGTTCATTGCCACTTTAAAGTCAACATAATATACGGAGAATTGTCTAGAAGCACTGGCCAATGATGTAGAATGACCCTGTCCTAGCCAAATCTCTACCCAATAATCCCTTTCTTGTCTACAGGAGAGCCCCAATGTTGAAAAATGTTCTGGCACCCAGTAAGATTAAAGAGAAAATTGGTCACCTTATAACAAGAATCCAACAAGTGAATAGGGTCACTAAATGTAACGTGTATAATTCTCTGCTGCTTTGCAATTTGGGATGGTCTATCCGAATTCACCCACAAGTCTACTGGGGAAATTTTCCCCATAAAAAGTCCCATGTCATGCAGCTCTAGCTTTGTCATATAGGTGAGTTTGTTCCCGTCATAAGTTATATGTTGGTAGAACGACTCCATTTTTATACAAGCACCCCTTTCTTACTCCTGAATGTAATTCCCAGCTCCAAATTATTATTTTTTTTTTTTTTTCCTTCATGTGCACCGTAAGATAACCTTAATTCTATATAGAATTTTTCACCTCACCCCATACATAACCTTATCTGATCTCTCCCATGTTTTTTTTTTTACCTTTTACCCTGTTATATTCACCAGTCATACACATCATCCATTGGAGTGTAATAGCTCTTTTTCTGCCCACTTCACTTTTTTACGTTAAAATAAATTTACTCGCGTGGCATTTAATTTTATTGCGTTCTCCCCCTGTGTCCATCCGAGGTTCTTGGTGGGTCTCTCTATTGTCCATTCGCCAGCTCTCATGGCTGTATCTGGTCTGGTAATATCTCTTTAGCACCAAGACACTGTCTTGAACCCATCTGTCATCACAGCCGATGGTAGCTGATCCCCCGAACACTCTCGGGTTCGTTTGTTTTTTTTTTTTCTAATGTTTGTTGACTGGCACTTAAAATTTCAATTTCATTTATTACCCATTCCTTATTCGGTAATTTGAAGATTCCAGGTTTAGGAATTACAAGAAGGTCACTTTTTCGTGACCTTTTGCTTTTTTTTTCTTTGCTTAGACATATGCTTTTTATTTTTAGAGGCTTTTTAATCAGTCTTAAAGGGACACTGTCACCTGAATTTGGAGGGAACAATCTTCAGCCATGGAGGCGGGGTTTTCGGGTGTTTGATTCACCCTTTCCTTACCCGCTGGCTGCAATATTGGATTGAAGTTCATTCTCTGTCCTCCATAATACACGCCTGCGCAAGGCAAGATTGCCTTGTGCAGGCATGTACTACGGAGGACAGAGAATGAACTTCAATCCAATATTGCAGCCAGCATGCAGCCAGTGGGTAAGGAAAGGGTGAATCAAAAACCCCGCCTCCATGGCTGAAGATTGTTCCCTCCAAATTCAGGTGACAGTGTCCCTATAATTCTTTTTGGATCAATTTTATCTGTATAAAATATATATACAATTTTCTTTTTAATATTTAGATATGTGGTGAGCAGGGCCGTATTTAGAGTTTCTGCTGCCCTAGGCACTCTTAGTGCTGCCTCCCCCATTGGTGAGTATGACACTATCCGCAGTGACTTTGGCAAGAATCGCTGTTGTGAAAGTCGCCTTTTGCAGCAGATCGGGGCAGTTTTTCTGCATCTGCCACGTAACGGATCACTTATGGCAACATTGCGTTTGGTTTCATTCATTCCCTATGGGATTTGCGGTACTTGCTGTGATCTGGGAAATGCGGTACCATACCTCCCAACTTTTGAAGAAGGGAAAAAGGTGTAAAGGTTGCGGCGCACATAGTGCGCTGTGGCAAATTTTAGGCCACGCCTCTGACCACACCCGTTTCACAACTAATCACACCCATATCCAAGTCCCAACCACACCCATTTAGCACTGCTGATCACACTGTTTCATATACAATAATTAAAACCAAAAAAATATGGCCACGCAGTGCTCCATACTGTATAATGGCTACGCAGTGCTCCACATACTGTATAATGGCCCTACATGATGCTCCATACTGTATAACGGCCACACATGATGCTCCATACTGTATAACGGCCACACATGATGCTCCATACTGTATAATGGCAACACATGATGCTCCATACTGTATAATGGCCCCACATGATGCTCCATACTGTATGACTGCACATGATGCTCCATACTGTATAATGACCTCACATGATGCTCAATACTGTATAATGACCGCACATGATGCTCCATACTGTATAATGACTGCAGATGATGCTCCATACTGTATAATGACCTCACATGATGCTCAATACTGTATAATGACCTCACATGATGCTCCATACTGTATAATGACCTCACATGATGCTCAATACTGTATAATGACCGCACATGATGCTCCATACTGTATGACCTCACATGATGCTCCATACTGTATAATGACTGCACATGATGCTCCATACTGTATAATGACCTCACATGATGCTCCATACTGTATAATGACCTCACATGATGCTCAATACTGTATAATGACCTCACATGATGCTCCATACTGTATAATGACTGCACATGATGCTCCATACTGTATAATGACCTCACATGATGCTCAATACTGTATAATGACCGCACATGATGCTCCATACTGTATGACCTCACATGATGCTCCATACTGTATAATGACCTCACATGATGCTCAATACTGTATAATGACCGCACATGATGCTCCATAGTGTATAATGACCGCATATGATGCTCCATACTTTATAATGGCCCCACATGATGCTCCATATTGTATAATGGTCGTGGCTCTTATCCCCCCCCCCCCCTCCTCCTGTATGCATGGCTCATAATTCCCCCCCCCCCTGTATGCATGGCTGATGGCTCATAATTCTCCCCCCCCCCCCCCCCCCTGTATGCATGGCTGATGGCTCATAATTCCCCCCCCCTGTATGCATGGCTGATGGCTCATAATTCCCCCCCCCCCCTCCCTCCCTATGTATGGCTGATGGCTCATATTCCCCCCCCCCTCCCTATGCATGGCTGATGGCTCATAATTCCCCCCCCCTCCCTATGCATGGCTGATGGCTCATAATTTCCCCCCCCCCCTCCCTCCCTATGCATGGCTGATGGCTCATAATTTCCCCCCCCCTCCCTCCCTATGCATGGCTGATGGCTCATAATTTCCCCCTCCCTCCCTATGCATGGCTCATAATTCCCCCCCCCCCCCATCCCTCCCTCTGCATGGCTCATCTCTCCACCCCCTCCCCCGCTCCTTCTCCCGGGCCATCTTGCATGGCGCGGGTGGCTTACCATCCTCCCCCCGGTCCCTCATACTCACCTGTTAGCTGCCTGTCCCACACGCCGCGCCGACATCCCTCCGGCTCTGTCCCGCCGCAGCGCCTTCTTCCTGAGTGAGCGGTCATGTGGTACCGCTAATTAAGGTCATGAATATGCGCATATTCATGACCTTAATTAGCGGTACCACATGACCGCTCACTCAGGACGCGCTACAGACGCTGAGACCAGGCATCACTGGAGCAGGTGAGTATCGTTTTCACTCAGAGGTGGGGGGGACTCGGAGGCGGGGGGGACTCGGACGCGGGGGCGGGGCCGTCGGTCGCGTTTTTGACCCCGGAATTATTAAAAAAAAAAAAAACACCTTGCTCAGGTGCCGCCCCCCGCAATGTCACCGCCCTAGGCACGTGCCCTCGCGTGCCTAGTGGCAAATACGGCCCTGGTGGTGAGAGAATAAGCCTAGGGCTGCTTTTTTTTTCTCCCATACACTTTCCTGTCTGGTCTTAACTACGGTATTACTCATTTAAGGTATCATTTCAGTGGCTCACAAGCATGGACCTTATACTTAGTCATTCTGCAGACTAAATACATACGGTAACTGTTCAAATCCCTATCTGAGGTTTTCGATCAAATAGGAACATAGAGATAGATATAGATATATAGATAGATAGAGATAGATAGAGAGAGAGAGATAGATAGATAGATAGAGATAGATAGATAGCGATATAGATAGAGAGATAGAGATATAGAGATAGATAGAGAGATATAGAGAGACAGATAGCTCCTACCATCACAAAGCCTTCCTACACCAGGAAGCCTCAGGAAGCCTTCCAAGAAAAAGTACCCAAAGCCAGTCTGACCAAGCCATCAACCTCCATGGCCTGACAAAAGGTGAAATCCAGAAAATGGTACACAAAGTCAAAGAGGAATATCTCAGCATCTGGAGGAACGACATAAACAAATCCCAGAAACTGACAATATACCGGAATCTACAGAGGGAGTACAAACTGGCCCCATATCTAGAGAAACTAGAAAACCCCAAAGATCGACAGATCCTGAGCTGGTACAGACTGAGCGCCCACAGCCTACTCATCGAATCCGGGCGGCACCGACAGAACTACAAGCCTCGAGAGAACAGACTCTGCCAGCAGTGCCCCCAGGAGGCTGTGGAGGATGAGGCCCACTTCCTGCTGAGGTGCCCCAAATACTCCGCAGTGAGGGACACTCACTTCAAGAGGCTGTCTGATCTCCTCCCAGACTTCACCTCCATGGAGGAGGAAGAGAAACTGCCGATAATACCGGGGGAAGAGGAAAGTGCAGTGGCCGTAGCAGCGGAATATGTCAGTGCCTGCCACAGACTAAGAGGAGCCTGATATGTCATGGACTCCCGTACCCCAACACTGGACATATCCCTATCCCCCGACTAAAGAGCCCGATATGTCATGGACTCCTATACCCCACCCTGGAAACATCCCCTATCCTCTAAAAGGAATTTGATATTCCCTGGACCTCTATATGCCCCCCTCCCCCACCCCCGTATTTTTACCATATGCTTTGGCAATGCTAACATGTACTTAGTCCTGCCAATAAAGCTCATTTGAATTTGATAGATAGAGATAGATAGATACGTATCGATAGATATGTATCGATAGATAGATATGTATCTATAGATAGATATGTATCTATAGATATAATTTTTTTTCTTTGGGACGCCAAGGTGTAGTTTACTCTTTATTTTTCGGTATTCCTGTAAATTGTCCTGTTGTGTTTTTGTTGTGTTTTTTGTTTTTTTCTATGGACTCGCACATCTAAAATGTGTTAATGGTTTTTGTACTCTTTGTATGAATTTATAGCGTTACGAACTTTGACATTATGTGCCCTGTTTGAGTTTTTCAAAGACCGCATATAAAAAGGTCGTTTCCTACAAGTTTTCACTAGGTTTTTGTCCTGATGGAGGTCCTGCGATGACCTCGAAACGCATTGACTTTGTAAACATGTTGAAATAATGTTCAAGCAAACCATTGGTTCGTCAGTTCCAATCACCAGTGCATCAAGTGACACTTCACCCGGGTAAGTACTAGGAGAGTGTGCTCTTCCCCATTCTCCATACTTCTCCCTCATTCACATGTCAATTTTTTTCACTCTTTGAGGAAAAACTGACCAATTTTTCAGTGATGAAAGTCAGCGTCTTCAAAGTTTGGTCACCGTTTCATCATTTTTATTTTTTTTCACTGAGGGGAAAAATGTTTTTACACCTTCTATATTCGTCTATATTCATCATTTAAAAAAAACTGATGGCATCTGAATGCTGTCAATTTTTTTATGGACCTATAAACTTGCATTGCTGATTTTGTTTCGACACTCATATCAATATCGGACATGTCTCAGTGATTTTTGTATGGACCACTCAGTCTGAGGAAAAAAAATCAGACGTGAGCTACCCCATAGTAGGTAGAACTGTTAATTGTGAAAACGGATACCACTTATACATGAAAAACTGACTTGTGAATGAGCCCTGAGTTGGTTATCTGCTAAACAAGCAGTTGAAATGGAGTACCAAGATGAAATGAACCCGGGCACATTTAGCGACGCTGCAGCAATCTAGACCAGAGGTCCCCAACTCCAGTCCTCAAGGCGCACCAACATGTCATGTTTTCAGGATTTCCTTAGTCTTGCCCAGGTAATAATTGCATCACCTGTGCAATGCAAAGGAAATCCTGAAAACATGACCTGTTGGTGGGCCTTGAGGACTGGAGTTGGGGACCTCTGATCTAGACAACGATGCCGATCGCTGCAGCGTCGCTGGAGAGCTGTCACACAGACAGCTCTCCAGCGACCAACGATGCCGAAGTCCCCGGGTAACCAGGGTAAACATCGGGTTACTAAGCGCAGGGTCACGCTTAGTAACCCGATGTTTACCCTGGTTACCAGTGTAAATGTAAAAAAAACCAAACACTACACGGTGTCTGTCGCGTCCCCCAGCGTTCTGCTTCCCTGCACTGTGTAAGCGCCAGCGGTGTCGTCACCGCTGTGCTATGCTTTACACTGGTAACCAGGGTATTATCGGGTTACTAAGCGCGGCCCTGCGCTTAGTAACCTGATGTTTACCCTGGTTACCAGTGAAGACATCGCTGAATCGGCGTCACACACGCCGATTCAGCGATGTCTGCGGGAGATCCAGCGACGAAATAAAGTTCTGGCCTTTCTTCTCCGATCAACGATGTCACAGCAGGATCCAGATCGCTGCTGCGTGTCAAACACAACGATATCGCTATCCAGGACGCTGCAACCTCACGGATCGCTAGCGATATAGTTGTTAAGTTCAGTGTGAAGGTACCTTTACTCCTTTTAAAACTTGCCAAAGATTTCATAAACTTAGCAGTTCTCCAACTTTTTTTGTTAGTTTTTTTAAACCGCTCAAAGGGAATCTGTCACCTCATTTTTCACATATAAGCTGCTGCCACCGACATTAGGGGCTTATCTACAGCATTCTGGAATGCTGTAGATAAGCCCCCTATGTAACCTGAAAGATAGAAAAACACGTTAGATTATACTCACCCAGGGGTGCTCCAAGTGCGGTCCTGGTCCGATGAGGTTCGCAGGTCCGGGTCCGGCACCTCCCATCTTCATACGATGTACTCATCGTCCTTGCTTCCTGTTGCGGCTCCTGCGCAGGCGTACTGATTTACCCTGTTGAGGGCAGAGTAAAGTACTGCAGTACTCAGGCGCTGGGCCTTTCTGAGCTTTCCCGATGCCTGCACACTGCAGTACTTAGATCTGCTCTCAACAGGGCAGAGAATTACGCCTGCGCATGAGCCGCGACAGAAGCAAGGAAGAGGACGTCATCGCATGAAGATGGGAGGCGCCGGACCAGGACCTGCGACACCTATTGGACCCAGGCCGCACCGGACCGCCCCTGAGTGAGTATACTCAAACTTGTTTTTCTTATCTTTCAGGTTACATTGGGGGCTTATCTAAAGCATTTTATTATTATTATACATTTTTATAGCGCCATTTATTCCATGGCGCTTTACATGTGAATACGGGGCAAATATAGACAATTACATTAAACATGAGCAGATAACAAGGCACACGAGTACATAAGGAGGGAGGACCCTGCCCGCGAGGGCTCACAGTCTGCAGGGGGTGGGTGAGGATACACTAGGAGAGGGAAGAGCTCGCTGTGCGGCTGTTCAGTAGGTTGAGGATCACTGCAGGCTGTAGGCTTGTCGGAAGAGATGAGTCTTCAGGTTCTTTTTGAAGGTTTCTATGGTAGGCGCAAGTCTGATGTGTTGGGGTAGAGAGTTCCAGAGTATGGGGGAAGCACGGGAGAAGTCTTGGATGCGGTTATGGGAAGAAGAGATGAGAGGGGAGTAGAGAAGGAGGTCTTGGGAGGATCGGAGGTCGCGTGTAGGTAGGTACCGGGAGACCATGTCACAGATGTATGGAGGAGACAGGTTGTGGATGGCTTTGTATGTCAGTGTGAGGGTTTTGAACTGGAGTCTCTGGGCGATAGGAAGCCAGTGAAGGGCTTGACACAGGGGAGAGGCTGGGGAATAGCGGGGGGACAGGTGGATTAGTCGGGCAGCAGAGTGTAGGATGGATTGGAGTGGTGCCAGAGTGCTAGAGGGGAGTCCAGAGAGTAGGAGGTTGCAGTAGTCGAGGCGGGAGATGATAAGGGCATGCACTAGCGTTTTTGCAGTGTTGCGGTCAAGGAAAGCACAGATCCGGGAAATATTTTTGAGTTTGAGACGACAGGAGGAGGCAAGGGCTTGGATATGTGGCTTGAAAGAGAGGGCAGAGTCGAGGATCACCCCGAGGCACCGGGCGTGTGGGACTGGGGATAGTGAGCAGCCATTGACATTGAAGGATAGATGTGGTGGAGGGGTAGAGTGAGATGGGGGAAAGATGATGAATTCTGTTTTGTCCATGTTCAGTTGTAGAAAGCGAGCAGAAAAGAAGGCTGAAATGGCAGACAGACAGTGCGGGATTTTGGTAAGCAAGGAGGAGAGGTCAGGTCAGGAGAGGTAGATCTGCGTGTCGTCGGCGTAGAGATGGTACTGCATACCGTGGGATTCTATGAGCTGTCCCAGGCCGAAAGTGTAGATGGAGAAGAGTAGGGGTCCTAGAACAGAGCCTTGAGGAACACCGACTGACAAGGGGCGAAGTGAGGAGGTGGTGTGGGGGAGGGAGACACTGAATGTTTGGTCTGTCAGATATGACGAGATCCAGGAAAGGGCCAAGTCTGTGATGCCAAGGGATGAGAGGATTTGTAGCAAAAGGGAGTGGTCAACAGTGTCAAAGGCAGAAGACAAGTCCAGGAGAAGGAGGACAGAGTAGTGTCGCTTGCTCCTGGCAGTTAGTAGGTCATTGGTGACTTTAGTTAGGGCAGTTTCAGTTGAGTGATGGGAACGGAAGCCTGATTGTAACCGATCAAAGAGGGAGCAGGAGGAGAAGTGGGAGGACAGTTCAAGATGGACGTGTTGCTCCAGCAATTTGGAGGCATCAGGGAGAAGAGATATTGGGCGATAGCTAGACACAGAGGATGGGTCGAGGGAGGGCTTTTTGAGGATGGGTGTGATCTTGGCATGCTTGAAGGATGAGGGAAAGACACCTGTTGTGAGTGAGAGGTTGAAGAGGTGCGTTAGGGTTGGGATGAAGACCGTGGAAAGGTTAGGGATGAGGTGGGATGGGAGCGGGTCAAGCGTGCAGGTGGTGAGGTGTGATCTTGACAGGAGGGTGGAGAGCTGATCTTCTGTCATGGTGGAGAAGCTGGTTTTGGAGGAGCAGGGTTGAGCAGCTAAGAGGGGCAGTGGGCGCTGTGGGCCAAAGCTTTCTCTGATCGTATTGATCTTCTGTTAAAGCATTAAAGAATACAGTAGATAAGCCCTTAATGGTGGTGGCCGCACGCAGCTTATTAGTGAAAAATGAGGTGACAGATTCCCTTTAAAGACAATCGGTCACCAGTTTTTTCCTACTCCCATCTAAGAGCTGCATAATATAGGAGCAGAGTCCAACGATTTCTCATTTAGTTTACTACGTGCAGCAGTTAAATCAAAATCACGATTTCTCTGCTGCAGAGCTCAGAAAGCCGATCTTTGTATGACCTCACCCATACGACTGATTGTCAGCTGTCTCTGTACACCGTGCAATGAGAGAAAGCTGCAGGTTTAGGAGGCACCAGACAGCTAGTCAAGTAGTGATCATCACCTGCTGATAAAACGTTATACAAATTTTAATGAATTTATAGCAAACAGCCTAGTAAGTTACAGATTCGAGGAATTAGGCTGTCTGCCCCCACATTATGCTGCTCTTGATTGTCTAGCAAAAACCTTCTTTAAAGATTTAGAAGGAATTTTTCATTCTTATTTTACTAAACCTATTTTTGGGGGTGAGTAAGTGGGTGGGACAACTTCACTTTTCAAGTGAACTTGAGGGGCTTGTATGTCAAAACTCTCCATTAAATACCCTATTTTAACTACTACCTCAAAGTATTCAAAACTGCATTTATGAATTTAATTCTTCAGAATTTTACACAAAGTGGAATTAAAACTTTAGAATATTACTTTTGTTCTACTAAAATGTTTTAACCCCAAATGTTTCATACTCACAAGGGAAACCGAATAAAAAGCACAATTTGTTGTGCTATTTCTCTCAATTATTGGAACAGATTGTAAGTGCCAAAACAGCAGAAACACTCCAAACTTAAGTCACCCCATTTTACAAACTCCACTACTTAATTTAGTTGTGCGGTGAGCATTGTGTTTCATAGGAAAACCATGATTGAACTCCTACAATTAAAACTGACATATGATAGCCCTTACCTTTTGGGGAGGGATTAAGCAATAGGGGTAAACTAGCAAATTTATATTGTCAGTGACACACTTGTGCTGCAGATCCTGCCCGTAATGTCAACGTTAACCCCTTCATGATATGTTGTTTCCCCCTTTGATGCTGGCTACGTCGCTGAGTCCGGATTTTTTTCGGCACATAGTCAGCTGATTTGATCAACTATCATGTTCCCCGAACAGCCGCAGGTGGAATTGTGATCTACCCGCAGCTGTTAGCATGTTAAATGCCACTGTCAATCTGACAGCGGCATTTAACTTGTGCCGAAAGTGTCACGAACTCTGCCCATTGGCGCCCGTATCACATGATTGCGGGGGCGCTGATTGGTTGGTGTGACAGTCGGGGAGGGGGGAAGTGGCCCGGAGGTGAAGGGGTTAATATAGTAAGACTAGGCACAAGGTATTTACCCATTTGGCTCCTGCCTCTCATAAACAATGCCATCCTTTGTCTGACCACAGGACCGCGTGAGATTTAACCTCAGTATGAACACTGGTTATTCTGGGTAATTGTTTTCCATATTAGCAAGGTTTTGGCTTATGAACTACTCTGATCCTCTAATTACTCACAATTGAAGTGTTATGTGAGGACTCTCATTGCCTCTCACCAGGCTATTTTCTGTTTTTGTTTTTTTCCTCCCCTTCTTCCAAGAGCCGTAACTTTAATTTTTCTATTCAGATAGCCAAGCGAGGCCTTGATTTTGCGGGACAAGTTGTACTTTTGAATGACACCGTTATTTTATTTTTTTTATCATGTGATGCACTGAAAAGCTGGTAAAAATTTCCAAGTGCATTGAAATTGCAAGGACAAGTGCAATTCCACAACTGTTTTTGAGATTTTTTTTTTTTTAATTTATCATGTACATTATGCAGTAAAACTGACCTGGCAATTTGGCATCTGGGTAAATCGTACCGACCTGGAGTGTCAAACATAAAAATAATTATTATTCTATATCCTGTCTGCAATTTCTTGGCTTAACCCATGGTTTTGGGGTTTGGTTAATCTTAAGCAGATGCCAAACATGCATAGTTGTTTTTTTTATTTATTTATTTTTTTAAGTGGTGAAATAAATTGAAAACTTTGTATGTAAATAATTGACACCATTTTCCGACACCCCATAAAATTTTCAATTTTCGGGATATGGGGCTGCGTAATAGCTTATTTTTATGTCCCCTGAGTCTATTTACTGATACCATTTTTGGAATAGATACAATGTTTTCTTTGCCTCCTGTTGCATTTGAATGCAATGTCGCAGCAGCCAAAATAAACAGAATCCTGGTTTTTGTGTGTTTTATTTTTTTGTTGCACTTCTTACTGATCAGAATAATCTTATATTTTGATAGATCGGACTTTTACTAACTCAGCTATACCAAATGTGTGCGGGGGAGTGTAACTGCTTTATTTTTACATGGCTATCCGCAATCATGTGGAATGACGTGTTATGATGCCAGCGCGTGTTAAATGCTGTCAGATTAATAGTGGCATTTAACATGTTAACAGATGCGGGCAGGGGCTCTACTCCACCTGTGGCTTTAAGAGACAGCTGATGACTAATTCAGCCATCATCTTCTAGGAAAGATGCGGGTTTGGCCTGCGAGCCTGCATCAGTCAGGGACCCGACATATGACTTAAAGGGAAGGTGCCACCAGTTTTCTTGTATTTTTGTTTTTTTGTGAAATTAAGCTTAAAATAGTAATTAAAATGTATTAATGCAATGTTTGCACTGTTTGCAAACATTTCTATATGAAAAATATTATATATTTGTCTACAAATATACATATTTACCACTAGGGGGAGCATTTTCCATTTTAGACCTCAAGCAGCTATAGTAAGATTTAGCAGCTTTACTGTTAGCAGCAAAATTGGGCAGTAACTGCTGACATCACCATTTCCCTCCCCTTTTGGGTGGTCTAATATCCCTGAGGCAGAATGAAGAGCAGCATCACAGGGCAGCACCATTTTGTGTGTGACTGCCCTGTGACCTGCTATCACCAGCAGTTACTGCATCAGAGGCACAGCTTGTTTACAGAGGAGCAGAACACAGTGGACTCAGCAGCATTTTTTTGTGAATAACATTCTTGCCAGCCCCCTTCCCCCACCTTAATCCCTGTCCTGTCAGCTGCCCTGCTCTCTCTCTCTCAAGGTGTCACCTCCCTCTCTGCAGGCTGTGAGTGCAGCTTACCAGAGATCACAGGGACTGTGTGTGAGGGGGAGGCTGAGACACAGCAGGAGAAGCGTGTGAGGAGCAGAGGATGTCTGCCCAGGACGTGCCTGCCTGGAGTACAGAGGAGCAGGGAGGTAAATCACCTGCACTCCCCACTCTCCATCCTCCGGCTCCAGTGAGCGCTTCTTCTGTCCTGCGATAGAGAGTAAGTGGAGCTCGGCAGATAGCACAGGGCTATAATAAAATGGCGGCCAGTCACACCTACAGCAGTGAGTTGTGCAGCCTACAGAGGCGTGCCAAGCTCACTGCTAATGCTGCTACAATGTTAGAGATAGGGTCAGCGCCAGTCTATTATCTCCTATGTCCATGGGGTGCCGTAATCTGACACTGATAGTGCCCTGCTACTGCTGCAAAACAAAGATGTCAGCCCCAGTGCATTCTTTAAACTCATATAACACATGAAATCTGTTTCACATGCATTTCAAACTTGCTTATAGCAGCATGTTATGCTACATTACAGTGATTTATTAATGACCTACAAATGCGCTACCTTACCTTTAACTGTATGTCAGGAAGGAGTTAAGAGTGTGGCCAGTTCATTGTTTATTTTTTAGACCTGTCCTCATAATTAAAAATAAAGGTTATGAGGGCTATACTTTGCAAGATGAGTTGACTTTTTTTTAATGTTACCATTTTTGGGGTACATCAAATTGTTTTTTTATTGTTTTCTATTACGATTTTTGTGTGACAGAATGGAAAAATAAAAACAGCAAGTCTTTAATTTTAATTTTTTTTTTAAACCGTTCACTGTGCGGTAACAGATCTAAAACTACTTTATGAATATGAATATCTAGTTCACTGTACTGAACCAGAGAATCAGAACCTCTTTTTCATAGAAATACATGCAGCTGCACGCTCCGGTCCAGAGTGCTGGCGGCAGTGCCGGGTATTGATGCGAGAGACTCACACGAGTTTCTCGCAAGTGTGACCCCGGCCTTAGACTCATAATGTGACTTAATAAACACTGAATCATTGGTCTAATGCTTATAAATGGTGTATACCTGCATTACAGTACATTAGACCTGCTATGGTTTCACGGACAAGAGGCCTAGTTAGGCCCTACTTATAATAAGGCCTAACAGGCCACCATACTTGACAGCTCCAAAGTTATTTGATAAATTGCTGTGCACCCATCACACGGTGATTAGGTTGGGTTTAATGAGGAAGCCACCGTTGCTATTGACAATCATTTATAAGATTAAACAGTCCCTTGCTGTCCTCAACCCTGGCTGTTGCTGCAGGAGCCTGGTTGTCAGTTAACAAAGTTAAGAACATTACTTTTTAGTTAGCAAACGACACTACACTTTTAAAATCAGTGAAAAAGTGCTTAAGTTCACATGTGCTTATTCAGGAATTCTATGGATTCTGTTCACTGCAGAAATGATTTGCAAATCATAGTATATTGCGGTGCTTGGTTTTCAGTCATGAACACTTTTGAACATGTAAGGAAATCATATGGAGTAATACTGTAAATGCAACATTTTTATAATTTTGGGTTTGTTTTTTTCTCCCATTTTAGAGCTGGATCTTGAAGTATTTGCAGAAGCACTGAGCAAGACTGGAGCAATGAAAAGTGAAAAGCCTTGATCCAAGAGCAAACAACATTTTTCAAGATGACAGTTTGATAAACATATTATTTACGAATTAACTTAAATTTATTAGTACCTTTGTACTGAATGTTTAATTATAATTCTTTGAAAGCATTTGGCAGTATGTGCCAAATTTTTCTTTTTCAATCTCAGTTGCATAACAGTTATTATATATACAGCTTAAGTTAATCTGTCAGTAGGATCGCCCCTCTTAAGCCATCTATATGGACATGTAGCTCATAGGAAGCTGAATAAAGTGATACTTTGATATCTGCGATTTGATTTTTTTATTCCAGAGAAATGCACATTTTTCTTGTATATGAATGACCACTTTCAGACTATGGGTTAGACATAGATCTGTCTGAGTAATCTGCCTCCAGAGCTTATTTTTAATAAAAGGGATAGTTACCAGTGTGAGGCATATGACCACACAGAGCAGGAGAAATTATCTTTGTCTTCTTACAAAACTATTTTTATGCAGCTCTGCTGTATTATCACAATATTGCAGCCCTGTCTGCCTGTGAACTGGAAGCTGAAAGGAACCTGCAGATGTGTCAGGTATAATCACATAAAGCTCTGCAGTGAGATCACAGAGCGGCCACTACACATCACACTGGTAATTCCCCTTTTATGTAAAATAAGCTCTGGAGGCAGATTCTCATACAGATCAGTGTCACGGCCCATAACCTGGATCATTTTATTCAGCTTCCTATGACCTACATGTCCACGTAGATGGATTAGGAGGGTTGCTCCTACTGACAGATTCCCATTAAGACTATAGAGAAAATTCTGAGAATAGTTCTACTGTGATATATATATATTATTAAATAAAATTGATGTCTTGTAACTTTTGTTTAGAGGAGCAGCATATATTAAAACTACTAGTTCCCTAAATGTACCACAATGTGTAAAGATCAAGTCATTGCCACATTACTGGATCCTACCTTTCCTCAATTTATTTACCTTTAGTTTTATCCAGTATTACTGTTTAAAAGGGTTTTTTTTATGTATATATATTTTTTTGTTATATTAAAAAAGCCCTAATTTTATCGTATCTTGCTTTGTGATACGATATATTGAAACATTTCATTTGCTCTTAGTATATATCTTCCAGCTAAAAAAAAAAAAAATTTCTAGAATTTGCAGCAGACAAAAAAAAAATTATTCCAAGAGACATTAGGCAAGGAAAAAAAGATGCATAATTGTTTTTCAGCTGTAAAATCTTGGTGTGGTGTTTTGCGTGGGAGGGATGTTTTTCAGTTTTTCCATATTGCCCCTTTTAAATTTCCTAAAGTTGTCATATATGGTAATTTCTTATCATATAATAAAGAATTTGATACTGTTACGGTTTCTACAATGCATTTTGTTTATATTGTCAATTATTTTAAACTATAGATGCACAAAAAATTATTTTTTTATTGCACAATTTTCTTTATGGATTTCACTGGTTTTGCAATTGGTGGAATCTATGGGCATAATCTTGGAACAAATAAACCACATATAGAGCTTAGTGACTGGTATACTCTACTCAGAGAAATACACAATTTAATTTAACAAGAATGAGGAATTCTAGTGCAAAATATTAAGTGTTGCTATACACTTGTATAGTGCTTTGGCATCAAAAATCCAGTAAGCAATGGGACATCTTTTAATGCTGAAATATCTGCATTTATACTAGATGCATTTATGCACTCCAATCGGTATCTTTTTAAAGAAAACTTCTTTAGTTTGTCATCCCTGTGATCTCCACTTGTTCATTTAAACTTGTAACATAGATTTTCCCTTCCCCCATGACAGCACACCAGAGAGAGGGATCCGCCCAGCCAGGACAGGAAACCTACTGAAATAAAAGGGCGGTACCTCTCCCTTCAGTTTGGTTTCCTGTCCAGATGGGGAGCCCTAGTGCTGGAATCACGGCGGTTTTATCTATTAAGATTCCCACTCACCCACTCCTGTCTTGGCACTGGAAGAACAGGCAGGACGCCTGTATGCCGGCCTTCAGGCTGTGGAAGCGCTGTTCGCAGGTCCTGTGGGGCATGTGTGGGCGTTGGTTCAGCGCAGTCCTGGGGCTCTTCTGTGGCTGCCACGCCGTTCTCTCTCCCCTCTGCCGGCCGCCTTTGGCTCCAGGCCTATCTTCTGGGTTCGGTGAGCATCACGTGCAAGGCACGCTGGGAATGGGCGTGCCCGCGTGAATTCAGTGCAGCGCACCGGAACCAAGTTGGTGGCGCTCGTGTACGGACGCCGGCCGGGATACAGGGCCTTTTGGCAGTTCCCGGTGGGGTGCAGAGGGGAGGAGGAGCGAAATGACTACCGGATGAGGCAGTGAGCAGGGTGGATCACCCCTTAAAAGGTGGTGGATCCACAGAGTAAGTGCTCACATGAATAGAGCTCTCCATGATGGAGGATTGTATAGAGCAGCAGCAAGAACCCTTACCAGGTGCTATGCCTGGTCACCAGCATACTAAGAGGAGTATCCGCTCAAGTGGAAGAAGCGGCAGTCGCCCTGACCGAAGGTCGCAGGACTCCTCAGCTTCCAGGAGGGACGTTGTCTGTGTTCCTGATCAGCCTCAAAATCCGGTACCCTTGATTGTCAGCGGGTGGTGAGTGATCTTCGTGAATGTCACCTTGGTGGTAATGGGCTACATTTTCTGCTTACTTGCCAGGCGCCGAGGAAAGCTAGTACCAAGTCAAAGAATAAAGAATGTGCCCTCTGTAAAGTCCCACTAGTAGTCCAGTGGCAGAAAAACCTCTGCGCGGACTGTATTCAAAAGACTATCCAGGATGAATCACCTGACTTTGCCTCTAGCCTCAGGGCCATGATGAGGGCAGAGGTTAAGGGCTCTTTAAAATCAGTCGAGTAGCAAAAGCCTAGAGCCTATTTCAGATTCTGATGCCTCTCAGTCTGGTGAGGAATATCAGGAGGAACCTCTGTCTCCCTTTCCTTCCTCTTTCATGTCCTCTGGCTCCTCTTCAGATAGTGATGTTGGGGGCCGTCCATGCTTTATAACTGAAAACACAGATAAACTGGTGAAGTTAGTCAGGGCTACAATGGGCCTAAAAGATGAAAAGGCAACTAAATCTGTAGAAGACGTTATGTTTGGAGGAGAAAAGGAAGCATACTTTCCCAGTAAATGCTAGGCTAAAAGGCCCTTATAGAGGAGTGGAAGAAGCCTGAAAAATCTGGTAGCCTCCCCTCATCTTCTAAAAGACGGTATCCCTTCGAGGAGAAGGATTCAGAAGTGTGGGATAAAGTCCCTAAAATTGATGGTGCGGTGGCTAGGTCATCTAAAAAGTGATCCTTACCCTTAGAGGACTCAGGCATGTTAAGAGACCCATTAGACAATAAGGCAGATGCGTTCTTAAAACACCTGGGAGGCGGCTGCAGGAGGTCTAAAACCGGCAATAGCTGGGACATGTGTTGCCCTCTCCCTTATAGTGTGGCTGCAACAGATAGAGGATCAATTGAAATCCAAGATGCCAAGAGACGAGGTCCTAGCCAATATGGCAATGGTACAAGGAGCAGCAGCTTTCATAGCAGATTCCTCAGCAGACTCTGTAAGACTAGCTGCTAGGGCAGCAGCTTTGTCTAATGCAGCTCGACGCGCCTTATGGTTAAAGGGGTGCCCGGGTGACTTGCCCTCTAAAAATAGACTTTGTTCCATCCCGTGTGACTGTAAATTCCTCTTTGGTCAGAAGCTGGAGGACATTTTAGGGAAAGTAGGCGAAAGGAAAAAGGGTCTCCCTCGCTTCCTGGTGGATATTAGAAGGCCTTATTTTCGGAGAGGAAAATATAATAGAGGTCGCCCCCCGAGAGATAAAAGAAACTGGGACTTAAGAGACAGAAAAGGATCTGGGTACATGTTTAAGGGACCCTCCACATCAGCCCTCTCAATGACGCCAGGCCAGTGGTAGGGGAAGACTTTCTTTTTCCCCACCTGGGTAAATATTTTCCCCAGTCATTGGGTATTGAGTGTCTTCAAAGACGACCTAAAGATACTTTATTCATCCACCTCAACAGACTTTTGTGTTGACCCCCCACAGGAAATTCCCGGAGGAACAATTCGCCTTGGAAGCGGAAGTACTGGAGTTGGTACTAAAACGAGTTCTAGTAGAAGTTCCGAGGGAAGAGGAAGGAAGAGGGTTTTATTCCCCTCTTTTTGATTCGGAAACCGGACGGTTCACTAAGGACTATTGTCAACTTGAGGAAACTCAATCGGTCAGTGATAAATTACTCCTTCAAAATGGAGTCGGTAAATACAGCGATAAAGATGTTGTTCCCGGACTGCTTCATGGCAGCTATAGACTTATCATGTCCCAATCCATTGGGACTATCAAAAAATTTTAAGAGTAGCAGTATTTATCCAAGGACAACTCAGGCACTACTAGTATGCTGCCCTCCCGTTCGTTCTGTCGATAGCGCAAATAATATTCACCAAATTAATGTCAGAAGTCATGTCCTTCCTCCGTTCTTGAGACCGTCATTGTCCCGTACCTAGAAGACTTCCTTATAATAGGGAGATTGGTGGATCACGGTCTTGCACAAATAGCGGAGGTAACTACGACCCTAGCAGTATTAGGTTGGAAAATAAATGTCATCAAGACGAGATTAACACCAGAGAAAGTTCAGTCCTTCCTAGGGTTGGTTCTAGATTCCACACGCCAGCTCTGTCTCCTACCGGAGAACAAAATAATCAAAATACAGAGTCTTGTGGAATTGGCAATACAGCAGCCTGTAATGACACTAGGAAAGGCAATGTCCCTGTTAGGATCACTAACTTCCTGTATACCCGCTGTAAAATGGGCACAATTTCACCTGAAACAATTACAGTGGGAGGTCCTGTCAACACAAAAATTGTTAAAAGGGCATTTAGAGGGAAAAGTATACCTTTCAGTAGGCGTGAGAGATTCCCTAATCTGGGAGCAACGTCTGTCCTTCTCCAGTTAGCAGAACGTCACCTATTGTCTCTCACAGCTCTGCACATAAAGGGGGTGGAAAACACGAAAGCAGACTACCTAAGTCGCAAAAGGCTAAGACAGGGAGAATGGTCGCTGAATCCCCGGGTATTCCAACAGATAGTACAGGCCTGTGGCAAACCGCTAATATACTTATTTGCCACTCTTCAGGAAGATGGAGAGGTTCTGCTCGTTGGACCCGAGAGGGAACCCGTTTGCGGTAGATGCCCTTAAAATACCGTGGAAATTCAGCCTCTTACGTGTTAACACCAATAGCATTAATTCCGGTAGTAGTAAGAAAGGTCAGAATGGAGCAAGCATGAGTGATTCTGATTGCTCCATTTTTGCCAAAAAGACCATGGTTCTCCCTCCTAAGACAGATGTCTGTAAGCGATCCATGGATTCTACCAGAGGTTCCGGACCTGCTTACCCAGGGACCAGTATGCCACTCTCAATTGAAGGGTTTCCATCTGGCAGCCCGGAATTTGAGAAGGCATTACTAAGCCGGCAGGGATTGTCACCAGGGCTAGTCTCCACCCTGTTGAAAAGTAGAAAACCGATTACATCAAAAATTTATGGTAGGACATGGAAGACGTTCCTGGAGTTTTTGGGACAACCTTTGGGGACGAGGCTCCTGTGGGTGCTATTTTAGAGTATCTACAAGCAGGCTTACAACTAGGGTTGGCAACCAATACGCTGAAAGTACAAGTATCGGCTTTAGGAGCCTTATATAATTGTAATTTAGCCTCCAGTAGGTGGGTGTCCAGTTTTATTAAATCATGTAGTAGATCTAGACCAGTGGTAATTCAGAAAATTCCCCCTTGGGATTTGAATCTGGTATTAGAAGCTCAAATTAGGGGTCCTTTGAGCCTTTGCAAGAATTATCAGCAAAACTTCTCACTCTTAAAACAGTGCTGCTGGTAGCTTTGACATCAGCACGTAGGGTAAGTGACTTGCATGCCCTGTCTATTTGCCCTCCATACACACAGATATGACGACAGGGTGGTTCTAAGTCCAGATCCGGCGTATATACCTAAGGTAGTTCTTAAATTCCATAGTAGTCAGGAGATTGTATTACCTTCGTTTTGTGATAATCCTAGAAATCCAGGAGAGGAAAAGTTTCATACACTTGATGTAAGAAGGTCTATGTTACAGTACATATCCTTGACCAGTCAGTGGAGGAAGGATCGGTCCCTATTTGTAGCTTTCCAGGCTAGCAGGAAAGGATATGGGGTGTCTAAAAGTACTATTGCTAGATGGATTAGGGAGGCCATTAGCTTATCCTATGCTGCTTGTGGCGCCCCGTCCCTGAAGGCATCAAGGCTCACTCCACCAGAGCTGTGGCTACGTCCTGGGCTGAGAAAGCAGAGGTATAGATTGATCAGATATGCAAGGCCGCTACCTGGTCCTCACCGTCTACCTTTAACCCCTTTCTGACCTCGGATGGTCCGAGGTCAGAAGCCCTGCTTTGATGCGGGCTCCGGCGGTGAGCCCGCATCAAAGCCGGGACATGTCAGCTGTTTTGAACAGCTGACATGTGCCCGTAATAGGCGCGGGCAGAATCGCGATCTGCCCGCGCCTATTAACTAGTTAAATGCCGCTGTCAAACGCAGACAGCGGCATTTAACTACTGTGGCCGGAAATGACGGCATCGCCGACCCCCGTCACATGATCGGAGGTCGGCGATGCTTCAGTATTGTAACCATAGAGGTCCTTGAGACCTCTATGGTTACTGATCCCCGGCAGCTGTGAGCGCCACCCTGTGGTCGGCGCTCGCAGCACACCTGATGTTCTGCTACATAGCAGCGAACATCAGATCGCTGCTATGTAGCAGAGCCGATCGTGCTGTGCTTGCTTCTAGCCTCCCATGGAGGCTATTGAAGCATGGCAAAAGTAAAAAAAAAAAAAAAAAAGTAAAAAAAAAATAAAAGTTTAAATCACCCCCCTTTCGCCCCAATCAAAATAAATTAAAAAAAAAATCAAATCTACACATTTGGTATCGCCGCGTTCAGAATCGCCCGATCTATCAATTAAAAAAAGCATTAACCTGATCGCTAAACAGCGTATCAAAAAAAAAAATTCAAAACGCCAGAATTACGTTTTTTTGGTCGCCGCGACATTGCATTAAAATGCAATAACGGGCGATCAAAAGAACGTATCTGCACCAAAACGCTATAATTAAGTCATCTCGGCAAGCAAAAAATAAGCCCTCAACCGACCCCAGATCATGACCAATGGAGACGCTACGAGTATCGGAAAATGGCGCAATTTTTTTTTTTTTTTTTTTTTTTTAGCAAAGTTTGGAATTTTTTTTCACCAATCAGGTAAAAAATAACCTAGTCATGTTCGGTGTCTATGAACTCGTACTGACCTGGAGAATCATAATGTCAGGTCAGTCTTGGCATTTAGTGAACCTAGCAAAAAAGCCAAACAAAAAACAAGTGTGGGACTGCCTTTTTTTTGCAATTTCACCGCACTTGGAATTTTTTTCCCGTTTTCTAGTACACGACATGCTAAAACCAATGATGTCGTTCAAAAGTACAACTTGTCCCGCAAAAAGTAAGCCCTCACATGGCCAAATTGACGGAAAAATAAAAAAGTTATGGCTCTGGGAAGAAGGGGAGTGAAAAACGAAAAATCCCAAGGTCATGAAGGGGTTAAACACTACCGACTGAATCTATCCTCCTTGACTGACCTTACCTTTGGTAGAAGGGTGCTGCAAGCGGTGGTCCCTCCCTAAGGTGTTTCTTTCTCCCAAATTCTCTCAGGTGTGCTGTCATGGAGGAAGGGAAAACACGAGGGTTACTTACCGGTAGCCGGTTTTTCCGGAGCCCATGACAGCACCTGTATATTCTCCCAGCCCCCCCTTTTTTCACCCTTTGGTGTGCTCTTTTAGCTGGGTGTTTTTTGTTTTTTATTATGATGTGGTGGTACTTTGCCATGTGAACTAACCAGGGGGACCTCTCATGCTCTGAAAACCAACTGAAGCGAGGGAGAGGTACCGACCTTTTATTTCAGTAGGTTTCCTGTCCTGGCTGGGTGGATCCCTCTCTCAGGTGTGCTGTCATGGGCTCCGTAAAAATCGGCTACCGGTAAGTAACCTTGGTGTTTTTTAGAACATAATCAAGTGTTACTGTATTTCAATGCCAGCTCTCAACATGCATTGGGTTCCTTCATATTGAATATTCATATTAGCAAATAATAATTTTGAAGTTGGGGAAAACCATTACAAAGCCTGAGGATGTGATCTCTGCAAAAACGGAATGGTGGTAACTAATTCAATGTGTCAAAATTTGAAGGTAAGAGGAAGGCGCGCTGTATATATGTAGATAGATAGATACCAAAAGTTTAGAACACCTTCTCATTTAAAGATTTTTCTGTATTTTCATGACTATGAAAATTGTACATTCACACTGGAGGCATCAAAACTATGAATTGACACATGTGGAATTATGTACTTAAAAAAAAGTGTGAAACAACTGAAATTATGTCTTGTATCCTAGGTTCTTCAAAGTAGCCACCTTTTGCTTTGATGAGTGCTTTGCACACTTTTGGCATTCTTCAAGAGGTAGTTAACGGGAATGGTTTTCAATTCACAGGTGTGCCCTGTCAGGTTTAATAAATTAAAATTATTTCCTGATGAAGGGGGCATGAGACCCCTGAAACGCGTAGAATAAAACCACTGTGAATCAACTTTACTCTCCTGAAATTCGTCTTAGCGGCAGCGCAGAACTTTAACTACAAATCTCCCTTTGAAGACATTATTTTCTCTGGTCGGTGAAGACCTGTGGATCTGCAGCAGCCACTATCTATATGCTCTAATCTCATCCTAACCAGGTGAGCAAATTTGGTGTATATTCTCCTCTGTGTAACGTGGATAAGACCCTATTGCGCTCTTAGTCTCCCCATTGTTTTGCAATAGGTTTAATAAATGGGATTTCTTGCCTTATAAATGGGGTTGGGACCATTAGTTGTGTTGTGCATAAGTCTGGTGGATACACAGCTGATAGTCCTACTGAATAGACTGTTAGCTGCTTTTTTCTTGCCATAATACAAATTCTAAGTAAAGAAAAACAAGTGGCCATCATTACTTTAACCCCTTTCTGACCTCGGATGGGATAGTACGTCCGAGGTCAGATCCCCTGCTTTGATGCAGGGCTCCGCGGTGAGCCCGCATCAAAGCCGGGACATGTCAGCTGTTTTGAACAGCTGACATGTGCCCGTAATAGGCGCGGGCAAAATCGCGATCTGCCCGTACCTATTAACTAGTTAAATGCCGCTGTCAAACGCAGACAGCGGCATTTAACTACCACTTCCAGCCGGGTGGCCGGAAATCATCGCATCGCCGACCCCCGTTACATGATCGGAGGTCGGCGATGCTTCAGAATAGTAACCATAGAGGTCCTTGAGTACAAAGTCTCACATGAGGACCACCCCAGGAAAGAAAGACCAAGAGTCACCTCTGCTTCTGAAGATACGTTTATCCGAGTCACCAGCCTCAGAAATTGCAGGTTATCAGCAGCTCAGATTAGAGACCAGGTCAATGCCACACAGAGTTCTAGCAGCAGACATCTCTACAGCAACTGTTAAGAGGAGACTTTGTGCAGCAGGCCTTCATGGTAAAATAGCTGCTAGGAAACCACTGCTAAGGACAGGCAACAAGCAGAAGAGACTTGTTTGGGCTAAGGAACACAAGGAATGGACATTAGACCAGTGCAAATCTGTGCTTTGGTCTGATGAGTCCAAATTTGAGATCTTTGCTTCCAACCACCGTGTCTTTGTGCAACGCAGAAAAGGTGAACGGATGGACTCTACATGCCTAGTTCCCACCGTGAAGCATGGAGGAGGAGGTGTGATGGTATGGGGTGCTTTGCTGGTGACACTGTTGGGGATTTATTCCAAATTGAAGGCATACTGAACCAGCATGGCTTCCACAGCATCTTGCAGCAGCATTCTATTCCATTCGGTTAGCATATAGTTGGACCATCATTTATTTTTCAACAGGACAATGACCCCAAACACCTCCAGGCTGTGTAAGGGCTATTTAACCAAGAAGGAGAGTGATGGGGCGCTATGCCAGATGACCTGGCCTCCACGGTCACCAGACCTGAACCCAATCGAAATGGTTTGGGGTGAGCTGGACCGCAGAGTGAAGGCAAAAGGGCCAACAAGTGCTAAGCATCTCTGGGAACTCCTTCAAGATTGTTGGAAGAGCATTCCCGGTGACTACCTCTTGAAGTTCATCAAGAGAATGCCAAGAGTGTGCAAAGCAGTCATCAAAGCAAAAGGTGGCTACTTTGAAGAACCTAGAATATAAGACATAATTTCAGTTGTTTCACACTTTTTTTTGTAAGTATATAATTCCACATGTATCAATTCATAGTTTTGATTTCTTCAGTGTGAATGTACAATTTTCATAGTCCTGAAAATACAGAAAAATCTTTATATGAGGTGTGTCCAAACCTTTGGTCTGTACTGTATATAGCTCAAAAAAATAAAGGGGAGACTTAAACAGAATATAACTCCAAGTAAATCAAACTTCTGTGAAATCAATCTGTCCACTTAGGAAGCAACACTGTTTGACAATCAATTTCAAATGCTCTTGTGCAAATGGAATAGACAACACATGGAAGTTATTAGCAATTATCAAGACACTCAAAAAAGGAGTGGTTCTGCAGGTGGGGACCACAGACAACATCTCATTCCCAATGCTTTCTGGCTGATGTTTTGGTCACTTTTGAATGTTTGTTGTGCTTTCACACTCGTGGTAGCATGAGACAGACTCTACAACCCACACAAGTGGCTCAGGTAGTGCCGCTCATCCACAATGGCACATCAATGCGAGCTGTGGCAAGAAGGTTTGCTCTGTCAGCGTAGTGTCCAGAGGCTGAAGATGCTACCAGGAAGCCGGACAGTTCACCTGGAGACGTGGAGGGGGTTGTAGGAGGGCAACAACCCAGCAGCAGGACCGCTACCTCAGCCTTTATGCAAGGAGGAACAGAAGGAGCACTGCTAGAGCCCTACAAAATGACCTCCAGCAGGCCACAAATGTGCATGTGTCTGCTCAAACGGTTAGAAACAGACTCCATAAGGATGTTCTGAGTGCCCGACATCCACAGATGGGGGTTGTGCTCACAGCCCAACACCGTGCAGGACGATTGGCATTTGCCACAGAACACCAAGATTGGCAAATTCGCCACTGGCGCCCTGTGCTCTTCACAGATGAAAGCACGTTCACGCTGATCACATGTGACAGACATGACTGAGTCTAGAGACGCCGTGGAGAGCGATCTGCCTGCAACATCCTTCAGCATGACCGGTTTGGCAGTGGGTCAGTAATGGTGTGGGTGGAATTTCTTTGGAGGGCCGCACAACCCTCCATGTGCTCGCCAGAGGTAGCCTGACTGCCATCAGGTACCGAGATGAGATCCTCAGACCCCACGTAGTATATTGCCCAGCCACGTAGTATATTGCCCAGCCACGTAGTATATTGCCCAGCCACGTAGTATATAGCAGAGCCACGTAGTATATTGCCCAGCCACATAGTATCGACGGAGTATATTGTCCAGGCACGTAGTATATTGCACAGCGACTGAGCATACAGCACAGAGCCACGTAGTATAGAGACTTAAAAAAAAAAAAACATATACTCCCCTTCCGAAGGCCCGTTGAAGTCCTGCTATACTCACCATCCGCCGCCTTTCCCGCTCCTCGCGTCGCTCCCGGGACCGCTCCTTTGCAAGCGGCAGCTTCCGGTTCCAGGGCTGGTACGAGCAGGACCTGTGATGATGTCGCGGTCACATGACCGTGACGTCACGGCAGGTCCTTGTCGCACACCAGCCCTGGGACCGGAAGCTGCCGCTTGCAAAGGAGCGGTCCCAGGAGCGACGCGAGGATCGGGAAAGGCGGCGGATGGTGAGTATAGCAGGTTTTTTGTGTGTTATTATTTTTAACATGACATATTTTTATTATTGATGCTGCATAGGCAGCATCAATAGTAAATAGTTGGGGACACACGGTTAATAGCAGCAGTAACGGAGTGCGTTACACCGTGGCCCGTTACCGCTGCCATTAACCCTGTGTGAGCGGTGAGTGGAGGAGATTATGGAGTGGGCGCCGGGCAGTGAGTGCAGGGGAGGGACTAATCGGACTGTGCCCGTCGCTGATTGGTCGCGGTAGCCATGACGAGACCAATCAGCGAATGAATAACCGTGACAGAAGGACAGACTTAAAGACGGAAGTGACCCTTAGACAATTATATATATATATATATATATATATATATATATATATATATATATATATAGATATACACACACACACACTCATGTTTGGGTCATACACAGTAGGAGAAAATTTATAATTTCAGATGTCTGTTTTTGATTGTGGCATTTAAGGGATAAACTGCTAGCTCTGGCAGCTTTTTAAGTTTGTTCTCTGCAAAATATAACATGAACAGGATAGAGCTACATTTTAAGCCTAGTGTACACCATTCAATTGCCATGTGCCATGGCAAGAACTTGACTCCGTTCAAAGTATAGAGTAAGTTTTGATACAGGACAGGGGACCCGCAGCTGGTCTGTACACTGATCACGTTGCACAGATGTCTGAAATTGGCTTTAGTGTTCTAATCTTTCTAAATTTTTCCTTCACCCGTGACCGCGCCACCTGAGAGGATCCACCTATCCAGGACAGGAAACCTGCTGATATAAAAGGGCGACAACTCTCTCCTGCATCAGTTATGTTTCCTGTCCTTGATGGGAGACCTCAAGATGAAACGTGCAGATGAAAGAAAGTCCCAGGCCTATCCCTGTGGTTGGAAGAGCAGCCTATCTGGCACTGGTGTGTTGGGTCTTGAAGGCACTACCACAGGGTTCGAAAGTGTGGTGGACAAAGGCTTTGGCATGGTCTGCGCACGGCACACCACGAGATGGTGCACTCTAACAATGAGGGTGCCAAGTAGAATGGGCCGTGGATACTGCTTTGGTCCTGATCACTTGCCGCTGTGCCAACCCAGGTCTGCGCACAGCGTGCCACGAGAGAGTGTACCCTGATGAAGAGTGCGCCAAGTGATGTGAACCAGAAGTTATATTTTAGCTTCTGGAGGATTCCGGTGAAGGCCGGGAGCAGGCTGTGCTGGTGCCTCATTTGAAAATAGTGTGTGCTAAGTGTGTTAGCTCTCTGGTTCTCCCCAGCGTTACATGGAGGAACTGCAGCAACAAATGTGGAGAAACAGAACTGCAGCAGCGACAAAGCAGACTCGGCAGTGACATTTGCACAAATCGTATCAAGAGCAACAGTAAGACCAGCCAGACATTTCAGTGATTAACCCCTTAATGACCTTGGGATTTTCCGTTTTTCCATGTTCGTTTTTCGCTCCACTCCTTTCCAGAGCCATAACTTTTTTATTTTTCCATCAGTATGGCCATGTGAGGGCTTATTTTTTGCGGGACGAGTTGTACTTTTGAACAACATCACTGGTTTTATCATGTCGTGTACTATAAAACGGGTAAAAAATTTGAAGTGCAGTGAAATTGCAAAAAAAGTGCAATCCCACACTGGTTTTTTGTTTGGCTTTTTTGCTAGGTTCCCTAAATGCTAAAACTGACCTGACTTTATGATTCTCCAGGTCAGTACGAGTTCATAGACACCAAACATGACTAGGTTATTTTTTATCTAAGTGGTGAAAAAAAAATCCAAACTTTGCTAAAGAAAAAAAAAAATTGCGCCATTTTCCGATACTCATAGCGTGTCCATTTTTCATGATCTGGGGTCGGTTGAGGGCTTATTTTTTGTGTTCCGAGCTGGCGTTTTTAATGATACCATTTCGGTGCAGATACGTTCTTTTGATCGCCCATTATTGCATTTTAATGCAATGTCGCAGCGACCAAAAAAACGTAATTCTGTCGTTTTTAATTTTTTTCTCGCTACGCAATCAGGTTAATGCTTTTTTTATTGATAAATCGGGCGATTCTGAACGCGGTGATACCAAATATGTGTAAGTTTGATTTATTTTTTTTTTATTGATTTATTTTGACTGGGGTGAAAGGGGGGTGATTTAACCCCTTCATGACCCAGCCTATTTTGACCTTAAAGACCTTGCCGTTTTTTGCAATTCTGACCAGTGTCCCTTTATGAGGTAATAACTCAGGAACGCTTCAACGGATCCTAGCGGTTCTGAGATTGTTTTTTCGTGACATATTGGGCTTCATGTTAGTGGTAAATTTAGGTCAATAAATTCTGCGTTTATTTGTGATAAAAACGGAAATTTGGCGAAAATTTTGAAAATTTCGCAATTTTCACATTTTGAATTTTTATTCTGTTAAACCAGAGAGATATGTGACACAAAATAGTTAATAAATAACATTTCCCACATGTTTACTTTACATCAGCACAATTTTGGAAACAAAATTTTTTTTTGTTAGGAAGTTATAAGGGTTAAAATTTGACCAGCGATTTCTCATTTTTACAACGAAATTTACAAAACCATTTTTTTTAGGGACCACCTCACATTTGAAGTCAGTTTGAGGGGTCTATATGGCTGAAAATACCCAAAAGTGACACCATTCTAAAAACTGCACCCCTCAAGGTACTCAAAACCACATTCAAGAAGTTTATTAACCCTTCAGGTGCTTCACAGCAGCAGAAGCAACATGGAAGGAAAAAATGAACATTTAACTTTTTAGTCACAAAAATTATCTTTTAGCAACAATTTTTTTATTTTCCCAATGGTAAAAGGAGAAACTGAACCACAAAAGTTGTTGTCCAATTTGTCCTGAGTACGCTGATACCTCATATGTGGGGGTAAACCACTGTTTGGGCGCACGGCAGGGCTTGGAAGGGAAGGAGCGCCATTTGACTTTTTGAATCAAAAATTGGCTCCACTCTTTAGCGGACACCATGTCACGTTTGGAGAGCCCCCGTGTGCCTAAAAATTGGAGCTCCCCCACAAGTGACCCCATTTTGGAAACTAGACGCCCCAAGGAACTTATCTAGATGCATAGTGAGCACTTTAAACCCTCAGGTGCTTCACAAATTGATCTGTAAAAATGAAAAAGTACTTTTTTTTCACAAAAAAATTCTTTTCACCTCAATTTTTTCATTTTCACATGGGCAGTAGGATAAAATGGATCATAAAATTTGTTGGGCAATTTCTCCCGAGTACGCCGATACCTCATATGTGGGGGTAAACCACTGTTTGGGCACACGGCAGGGCTCGGAAGGGAAGGCGCGCCATTTGACTTTTTGAATGGAAAATTAGCTCCAATTGTTAGCGGACACCATGTCACGTTTGGAGAGCCCCTGTGTGCCTAAACATTGGAGATCCCCCAGAAATGACCCCATTTTGGAAACTAGACCCCCAAAGGAACTAATCTAGATGTGTGGTGAGGACTTTGAACCCCCAAGTGCTTCACAGAAGTTTATAACGCAGAGCCATGAAAATAAAAATAAAAAATTATTTTTTCAAAAATGATCTTTTAGCCTGCAATTTTTTATTTTACAAAGGGTAACAGGAGAAATTTGACCCCAAAAGTTGTTGTCCAGTTTCTCCTGAGTACGCTGATACCCCATATGTGGGGGTAAACCACTGATTGGGCACATGCCGGGGCTCGGAAGTGAAGTAGTGACGTTTTGAAATGCAGACTTTGATGGAATGCTCTGCGGGCGTCACGTTGCGTTTGCAGAGCCCCTGATGTGCCTAAACAGTAGAAATCCCCCACAAGTGACCCCATTTTGGAAACTAGACCCCGAAAGGAACTTATCTAGATGTGTGGTGAGCACTTTGAACCCCCAAGTGCTTCATAGAAGTTTATAATGCAGAGCCGTGAAAATAATAAATACATTTTCTTTCCTCAAAAATAATTATTTAGCCCAGAATTTTTTATTTTCCCAAGGGTTACAGGAGAAATTGGACCCCAAAAGTTGTTGTCCAGTTTCTCCTGAGTACGCTGATACCCCATGTGTGGGGGTAAACCACTGTTTGGGCACACGTCGGGGCTCAGAAGGGAAGTAGTGACTTTTGAAATGCAGACTTTGATGGAATGGTCTGCGGGCGTCACATTGCGTTTGCAGAGCCCTTGGTGTGCCTAAACAGAAACCCCCCACAAGTGACCCCATTTTAGAAACTAGACCCCCCAAGGAACTTATCTAGATATGTGGTGAGCACTTTGAACCCCCAAGTGCTTCACAGACGTTTACAACGCAGAGCCGTGAAAATAAAAAATCATTTTTCTTTCCTCAAAAATGATGTTTTAGCAAGCATTTCTTTATTTTCACAAGGGTAACAGGAGAAATTGGACCCCAGTAATTGTTGCGCAGTTTGTCCTGAGTATGCTGGTACCCCATATGTGGGGGTAAACCACTGTTTGGGTGCACGTCGGGGCTCGGAAGTGAGGGAGCACCATTTGACTTTTTGAATACAAGATTGGCTGGAATCAATGGTGGCGCCATGTTGCGTTTGGAGACCCCCTGATGTGCCTAAACAGTGGAAACCCCTCAATTCTAACTCCAACACACCCCTAACCCTTATCCCAACTGTAGCCGTAACCCTAATCACAACCCTAACCCCAACACACCCGTAACCCCAACACACCCCTAACCACAACCCTAATTCCAACCCAACCCTAGCCCTAAGGCTATGTGCCAACGTTGCGGATTCGTATGAGATTTTTCAGCACCATTTTTGAAAAATCCGCGGGTAAAAGGCACTGCGTTTTACCTGCGGATTTACCGCGGATTTCCAGTGTTTTTTGTGCGGATTTCACCTGCGGATTCCTATTGAGGAACAGGTGTAAAACGCTGCGGAATCCGCACAAAGAATTGACATGCTGCGGAAAATACAACGCAGCGTTCCCGCGCGGTATTTTCCGCATCATGGGCACAGCGGATTTGGTTTCCATATGTTTACAAGGTACTGTAAACCTGATGGAACACTGCTGCGAATCCGCAGCCAAATCCGCACCGTGTGCACATAGCCTAATTCTAAAGGTATGTGCACACGCTGCGGAAAACGCTGCGGATCCGCAGCAGTTTCCCATGAGTTTACAGTTCAATGCAAACCTATGGAAAACAAAAATCGCTGTACACATGCTGCAGAAAAACTGCACGGAAACGCAGCGGTTTACATTCCGCAGCATGTCACTTCTTTCTGCGGATTCCGCAGCGGTTTTACAACTGCTCAAATAGAAAATCGCTGTTGTAAAACCGCATTAAAATGCGCAGAAAAAACATGGTAAATCCGCCATAAATCCGCAGCGGTTTAGCACTGCAGATTTATCAAATCCGCAGCGGAAAAATCCGCAGAGGACCAGAATACGTGTGCACATACCGAAACCCTAACCCTAACCCTACCCCTAACCCTAGTTCTTACCCCAACCTTACTGGAAAAAAAAAAAATATTTTTTTTATTGTCCCTACCTATAGGGGTGACAAAGGGGGGGGGGGGGGGGGGGGTCATTTACTTTTTTTTTTTTTTTTTGATCACTGAGATTATATCTCAGTGATCAAAATTCACTCTGGAACGAATCTGCCGGCCATTTTGGAAGATGGCGGCGCCCAGGAAAGAAGACGGACGGTCCCCGGGAGGCCAGGTAAGTATAAGGGGGGGAGATCGGAGCACGGGGGGGGGGATCGGAACACGGGGGGGTGGGGATCGGAACACGGGGGGGTGGATCGGAACACGGGGGGGGGATTGGAGCACGGAGTGGGGGATCGCTGTGCGGGCGGGTGGATCGGAGCACGGGGGGGATCGCTGTGCGGGGGTGAGATCGGAGTGCGGGGGGGTTTGATTGGAGCACGGGGGGTGTGATTGGAGCACGGGGGGAGCGGGCAGGAGGACGGGGGAGCGGAGCACAGGACCGAGGGGAGCGGACCACAGATCGGGGGGCTGGGGGGGCGGTCGGAGGGGTGGGGTGGGTGCACATTAGTGTGTCCAGCCATGGCCGATGTTATTGCAGCATCGGCCATGGCTGGATTGTAATATTTCACCATTTTTTTAGGTGAAATATTACAAATCGCTCTGATTGGCAGTTTCACTTTCAACAGCCAATCAGAGCGATCGTAGCCACGAGGGGGTGAAGCCACCCCCCCTGGGCTAAACTACCACTCCCCCTGTCCCTGCAGATTGGGCGAAATGGGAGTTAACCCTTTCACCCGATCTGCAGGGACGCGATCTTTCCATGACGCATATGCTGCGTCATGGGTCGGAATGGCACCGACTTTCATGACGCAGCGTATGCGTCAAAGGTCGGGAAGGGGTTAAACTTGTATGTATTTTTTATTTTTTTCAAAAAATTTTTTACTTTTTTTTTTTTTTACTTTTGCCATGCTTCAATAGCCTCCATGGGAGGCTAGAAGCTGGCACAACACGATCGCCTCTGCTACATAGCAGCGATCTGATGTTCGCTGCTACGTAGCAGAATTGCAGGTGTGCTGAGAGCGCCGACCACAGGGTGGCGCTCACAGCTGCCGGGGATCAGTAACCATAGAGGTCTCAAGGACCTCTATGGTTACAATGTACAAGCATCGCCGACCTCCGATCATGTGACGGGGGTCGGCGATGCGATCATTTCCGACCGCCCGGCCGGAAGCGGTAGTTAAATGTTTGCGTTTGATCTCGATTCTGCCCGCGCCTATTACGGGCACATGTCAGCTGTTCAAAACAGCTGACATGTCCCGCCTTTGATGCGGGCTCACCGCCGGAGCCCGCATCAAAGCGGGGCTTCTGACCTCGGACGTACTATCCCGTCCGAGGTCAGAAAGTGGTTAACAGCCTGTAACCTGATCAAGCCTCTGAAATGGGTTCCCTTAACAGCAGGTGGTGAGTGATCTACGTGAAAGTTCACCTTGTTAATGGGGTCCCCTTGTTCTTTTCTTATTTGTTACTAGAAAAGACTTAAAGAAGTTAGCGCAAAACTCAAAAATAGTGTGTGTACTTTGCAATTCCCCACCTGGGCCAATGGCTTCATGTGCTTAAGTTTGGCTTCAGGTTTGGAAGCTGAGCCTCAGTCCTCTAGGGGCTAAAGTTAGCAGCATGTCATGGCTGCACATTGCCTCATTATTGGGCTTCAGAGTTTAACATGCTGAGCATGTTTATCTTTTTTTTTTTTTTTTTCTCTTTTTCAAGTTCAATGGCACTCTGTTTTCACTGCTGTCCACCAGACCAGTATCAGTCTGCCTACTCCATCCGTGGGAGGGCAAATGGTGTTAATACAGCACATTCTCTGGGAAGGCTGCCTTCCAGCTGCGCCTCATTAATTGGCTCCTTAGAGTTTAGCAATTGAGATGTACCATGCAAAGTGAAGGTTTATCCTGAATTCAGAGATTAGTGTTTTAAAAGTCTGACTCTGCCTCACTGTGACTCATAGCGCCTTTTAGTGTCGCCATAGTAAAAGTAAGGGTTGCTTAACTAATCTCTGACCAAACAAAATTCAGCGAATGTTCACTGTGCAGCGCAAGATTACCAAATTCAGGGGGTCAATGGCAATCAGAAGCTAAATATTAAAACTGCAGAGGAAAAGATGTTAGGCTGGTTTCACATTTGCATTTTTTGGTGCTGTGTTTTAGCGCAAAAAAATGCATGCGTTTTTTTTCCTATATTTAACATTAAAAACGCATGCGGTTTCTTTGTATGCGTTTTGCCGCGTTTGACGACACATGCGTCGTTTCTCTGCGTTTGGTTGCAGAAATGCAACATGTAGTAATTTATAGAGGCGTTTTTTTTGCCGCAAAAAAAGCATGCGTTTTTTTGCCGCAAAAAAACCTATTGCTGTCTATGTAAACGCATGTGTTTATAGCACATGCGTTTGGATGCCTTTTTAAAACGCATGCGTTTCCATATAAAAAAAAACAAGTCTACACACTGATAAGCCACCCCCCACCATCAAGGTGATAAAGGGATCCATAACCCTAACCCCCCACCATCAAGGTGATAAAGGGATCCAAACCCTAACCCCCCACCATCAAGGTGATAAAGTGATCATAACCCTAGGGATCCAAACCCTAACCCTAGGGATCCTAACCCCCCACCATCAAGGTGATAAAGTGATCATAACCCTAACCCTAGGGATCCTAACCCCCCCACCAACAAGGTGATAAAGTGATCATAACCCTAACCCCCCACCATCAAGGTGATAAAGTGATCATAACCCTAACCCTAGGGATCCAAACCCTAACCCTAGGGATCCTAACCATAACCCTAACCCCCCACCATCAAGGTGATAAAGGGATACAAACCCTAACCCCCCACCATCAAGGTGATAAAGTGATCATAACCCTAACCCTAGGGATCCAAACCCTAACCCTAGGGATCCTAACCCCCCACTATCAAGTTGATAAAGGGATCCTAACCCTAACCCCCCACCATCAAGGTGATAAAGGGATCCTAACCCCCCACCATCAAGGTGATAAAGTGATCATAACCCTAACCCTAGGGATCCTAACCCTAGGGATCCAAACCCTAACCCTAGGGATCCTAACCCCCCACCATCAAGGTGATAAAGTGATCATAACCCTAACCCTGGGGATCCAAACCCTAACTCTAGGGATCCTAACCATAACCCTAACCCCCCACCATCAAGGTGATAAAGGGATCCACACCCTAACCCCCCACCATCAAGGTGATAAAGGGATCCACACCCTAACCCCCCACCATCAAGGTGATAAAGTGATCCTAACCCTAGGGATCCTAACCCTAACCCCCCACTATCAAGGTGATAAAGGGATCCTAACCCTAGGGATCCAAACCCTAACCCCCCACCATCAAGGTGATAAAGGGATCCTAACCCTAGGGATCCTAACCATAACCCTAACCCCCCACCATCAAGGTGATAAAGGGATCCAAACCCTAACCCCCCACCATCAAGGTGATAAAGTGATCATAGCCCTAACCCTAGGGATCCAAACCCTAACTCTAGGGATCCTAACCCTAACCCCCCACTATCAAGGTGATAAAGGGATCCTAACCCTAGGGATCCAAACCCTAACCCCCCACCATCAAGGTGATAAAGTGATCCTAACCCTAACCCTAGGGATCCTAACCATAACCCTAACCCCCCACCATCAAGGTGATAAAGGGATCCAAACCCTAACCCCCCACCATCAAGGTGATAAAGTGATCATAACCCTACGGATCCAAACCCTAACCCAAGGGATCCTAACCCTAACCCCCCACTATCAAGGTGATAAAGGGATCCTAACCCTAGGGATCCAAACCCTAACCCCCCACCATCAAGGTGATAAAGGGATCCTAACCCTAGGGATCCTAACCATAACCCTAACCCCCCACCATCAAGGTGATAAAGGGATCCAAACCCTAACCCCCCACCATCAAGGTGATAAAGTGATCATAACCCTACGGATCCAAACCCTAACCCAAGGGATCCTAACCCTAACCCCCCACTATCAAGGTGATAAAGGGATCCTAACCCTAGGGATCCAAACCCTAACCCCCCACCATCAAGGTGATAAAGGGATCCTAACCCTAACCCTAGGGATCCAAACCCTAATCTTAACCCTAGCTATTTCTAGTCGGTTTTCTAGTTGATTTTGATTGGCAGCTGTCACACACTTCTCATCATGCGTTTCAAAAACACAAACGCAGGAAAAAACGCATGTAATCACGTCAAAACGCCGCGTTTTTTTACCGCATACGAAGACGCATGCGTCTAAAAAACGCAGCGTTTGCACGCGTTTACATGTTTTTTTCACCACCTGCGTTTGCGTTTTTAGCGCTGCGTTTTTAAACGCAAATGTGAAATCAGCCTTAGCCACTATTAATATGAGACATGGTGTCAGCGTTCATGGCTGATGCTCAGATAACTCTGTGACATACCTGTTGGACTAGTACTAGATGATGATTGGAAAAGCAGGTGACAAAAAGAGAGCTTCCCTAATTTTGCAGATAAATAAACCTTTTTAGGGATTCACTGAAATGTAGGAGGCATTAAGTAACTTTCACACAGCCAATGTGGGTTTGGTCCAAACAAGTGCAGTTTTTTGTTTTTTTTGCTTTCCATTCCAGTAGTAGAATGGTCACATATACACTCCTGTGTTACAATGAAAGATCAGATTCTTCCAACCTAAGGAAGCTGTTGGCAATAAAGCAGTATGAGAGCCCCTTTCATCTATACAAGGTCATCATGTAAGGTTCTTGTCATACAGTAGGATAACTGTAGCTTACATAAACCAGTAAGGGGGAGGGGGGAGAGAGGGACTCTGCCAAGATCCCTAATGACACTGATCAGATTTTTTGGAATGGTAGAGTCTCAACTTTTCTTTAACAGCACTTCATATAAAGGAGGAAGAGAATAACAAGCAGACTGTTTGAGCCTCATGCAACTGAAGCCATGTCAAACCTGCATTTGACAGCATGTCATTTGATTTGACTGAGCTTTGGATCTAAGCCATTTCCAATCTAGAGATGTTACCCTGGGATCTGAATCCGATACTTATGGCTCTAAAGGTACCGTCACACTCAGCAACTTTGCAAAGAGAACGACAACAATCCGTGACGTTGCAGTGTCCTGGATAGCGATTTCGTGTTTGACACGCAGCAGCGATCTGGATCCCGCTGTGCCATCGCTGGTCGGACCTAGAAGTCCAGAACTTTATTTCGTCGCCAGGTCGGCGTGTATCGTCATGTTTGACATCAAAAGCAACGACGACAGCAACGAGCATAGGGCCCCTAGATGTGTGTCGGATCTGTACACTCCGGCTGTTTGACATGGAACTAACAACCAGCGAGAACGAGAAGTGAGTCGCCGTTACGTCACTGGATCGCTCCTGCATCGTTTTGGAGTTTCTGTGTTTGACGTCTCTACAGCGACCTAAACAGCGACGCTCCAGCGATCTAGTTTAGGTCGGCTCGTTGTCTATATCGCTGCAGCGTCGCTGAGTGTGACAATACCTTTAGGCATGGAGAGTTGGTGACATTCAAGCTTTGTTGTTAATACTTTGTTTACACAGATCCCAGAAGATAGGGTGGTTTGAAAGCTGATCCCATCTACCAACAGTGGCCAAGAGATTCACTAGGAGTCAAGCGGTTGTACTTCCCTCCTTTTTGATAACCTGAAGAATCCAAGGGAGGAAAAGTTCCACAAGTTGGATGTTAGAAAACCCTAAATTGAAATATATAGAAGCAACTAAAAAGTGGAGGAAGAGCCAATCCGTTTGTTTCTTTCGGGGGAAGGGGGAGCTAGGAAAGGGTTTTAAACTCTCAAGTGGAACCCTAGTGAGGTAGTTTAGGGTAGCTTATTATGCTAATAACGTGTACATTCCAGATGGTTAACAGCTCATTCCACTCAAGCAATCGCAACCTCTTGGGCAGAGAAGGCGGAGGTGTCCATCGATCAAATACGTAAGGCAGCAACTTGGTCCTCTCCTTCCACCTTCTAAATAAAAGGATATTTCCAATCTCAGAAAGACTGAAGTCTGTGAGTATAAACTCATGAGGACCTTTGACACACTCGGTGCAGAAATTAACGCTTCGCATGGATTTATGTCTTTTTACTTCAATTAAGGAATTTGCTCTTCAAACCTTCTGGGGTCATCACAACATAGAACCAGACCCATTCAGAAGACCATAAAACATTAAGACTTCCTTATCTATGAACTGTTCCAATATTTATGGCTATCCCTCTCACATAATGATAATTCTGCTTCACGTATCTATTGCCTTCTTTCTCTCTGTGCTGTGCTGTATATAAGTATGTGATTCTTCAGAACTTGCTTTAGTCTTTGCCTGATGCAGGGGCCTGCGTAGTCTCGAAAGCTTGCAATTTACCATCTTTTCAGTTAGCCATTAAAAGGTATCAACCACTGAGGACTCACGTCTAAATAATTTTCTCTCACGTCTAAATAATTTTCTATCTACTGGCTAACACTGTAAACAGATATACAGTTAGGGCCAGAAATATTTGGACAGTGACACAAGTTTTGTTATTTTTGCTGTTTACAAAAACATGTTCAGAAATACAATTATATATATAATATGGGCTGAAACTGCACACTCCCAGCTGCAATATGATAGTTTCCACATCCAAATCGGAGAAAGGGTTTAGGAATCATAGCTCTGTAATGCATAGCGTCCTCTTTTTCAAGGGACCAAAAGTAATTGGACAATGGACTCTAAGGGCTGTGTTGTGAATTCTGTGGCTAAATTCACTCCTGTGGTCACAAGTGGTACTGCAGCTTCTGAGCTTCCTCCCTCAGGTGTTCTGGTGAGCTCGTTAACTGCTTCATTACTTAACTCCGCCTGATGCTGCTATCCTTGCTCCTTGTCAATGTTTCAGTGTTGGATCTGAGCTTCTCCTGAAGTTCCTGTGACCTGCTGCTCTGTATAGCTAAGTGCTTTTTGCTTTTTTGTTGCTTTTTTTCTGTCCAGCTTGTCTTTTGTTTTGCTGGAAGCTCTGAGACGCAAAGGGTGTACCGCCGTGCCGTTAGTTCGGCACGGTGGGGTTTTTTTTGCCCCCTTTGCGTGGTTTTGCTTTAGGGTTTTTTGTAGACTGCAAAGTTCGCTTTACTATCCTCGCTCTGTCCTAGAATATCGGGCCCCACTTTGCTGAATCTATTTCATCCCTACGTTTTGTCTTTTCATCTTACTCACAGTCATTATATGTGGGGGGCTGCCTTTTCCTTTGGGGAATTTCTCTGGGGCAAGTCAGGCCTATTTTTCTATCTTCAGGCTAGCTAGTTTCTTAGGCTGTGCCGAGTTGCCTAGGTAGTTGTTAGGCGCAATCCACAGCCGCTTTTAGTTGTGTTTAGGATAGGATCAGGTGTGCAGTCTACAGAGTTTCCACGTCTCAGAGCTCGTTCTTGTATTTTTGGGTATTTGTCAGATCACTGTGTGCGCTCTGATCGCTAAGCACACTGTGTTTCTGGATTGCCTTCATAACACCTGTCATTAGCAAACATAACAGTACAAGGAGCCAAACTAATGATTCTCAATAGAGGGAAAGAAAAAGTTCTGACATTTTTTTTTTTTTTTTTTTTTCTGCTCTGTGTTCACTTTTTTTTTTTTTTTCCCCTAGACATTTGGGTGATTCTGGACACAGGTGTGGACATGGATATTCAGGGTCTGTGCTCTTCAATGGATAATCTCGTTATAAATGTACAAAAAATTCAAGATACTATTGATCAGAAATCTATGTTAGAACCAAGAATTCCTATTCCTGATTTGTTTTTTGGAGATAGAACTAAGTTTCTAAGTTTCAAAAATAATTGTAAGCTATTTCTGGCCTTGAAACCTCATTCTTCTGGTAATCCTATTCAACAGGTTTTGATTATTATTTCTTTTTTGCGCGGCGACCCTCAAGACTGGGCATTTTCTCTTGCGCCAGGAGACCCTGCATTGAGTAGTGTCGATGCGTTTTTCCTGGCGCTCGGATTGCTGTACGATGAGCCTAATTCAGTGGATCAGGCTGAGAAAAATTTGCTGGCTTTGTGCCAGGGTCAGGATGATATAGAAGTATATTGTCAGAAATTTAGGAAATGGTCAGTACTCACTCAGTGGAATGAATCTGCGCTGGCAGCTTTGTTCAGAAAGGGTCTCTCTGAGGCTCTTAAGGATGTCATGGTGGGATTTCCTATGCCTGCTGGTTTGAATGAGTCTTTGTCTTTGGCCATTCAGATCGGTCGACGCTTGCGCGAGCGTAAATCTGTGCACCATTTGGCGGTACTGCCTGAGGTTAAACCTGAGCCTATGCAGTGCGATAGGACTATGACTAGAGTTGAACGGCAGGAATACAGACGTCTGAATGGTCTGTGTTTCTACTGTGGTGATTCCACTCATGCTATTTCTGATTGTCCTAAGCGCACTAAGCGGTCCGCTAGGTCTGCCGTCATTGGTACTGTACAGTCCAAATTCCTTCTGTCCATTACCTTGATATGCTCTTTGTCGTCGTTTTCTGTCATGACGTTTGTGGATTCGGGCGCTGCCCTGAATCTGATGGATTTGGATTATGCTAAACGTTGTGGGTTTTTCTTGGAGCCTTTGCGGTGTCCTATTCCATTGAGAGGAATTGATGCTACACCTTTGGCCAAGAATAAACCTCAATACTGGGCCCAGCTGACCATGTGCATGGCTCCTGCACATCAGGAAGTTATTCGCTTTCTGGTGTTGCATAATCTGCATGATGTGGTCGTGTTGGGGTTGCCATGGCTACAAACCCATAATCCAGTATTGGATTGGAATTCCATGTCGGTATCCAGCTGGGGTTGTCAGGGGGTACATGGTGATGTTCCATTTTTGTCGATTTCGTCATCCACCCCTTCTGAGGTCCCAGAGTTCTTGTCTGATTATCAGGATGTATTTGAAGAGCCCAAGTCCGATGCTCTACCTCGGCATAGGGATTGTGATTGTGCTATCAATTTGATTCCTGGTAGTAAATTCCCTAAAGGTCGATTATTTAATTTATCCGTGCCCGAACACGCCGCTATGCGCAGTTATGTGAAGGAATCCCTGGAGAAGGGACATATTCGCCCATCGTCATCACCACTGGGAGCAGGGTTCTTCTTTGTAGCCAAGAAGGATGGTTCGCTGAGACCGTGTATTGATTACCGCCTTCTTAATAAGATCACTGTTAAATTTCAGTATCCCTTGCCATTGTTATCTGACTTGTTTGCTCGGATTAAGGGGGCTAGTTGGTTCACTAAGATAGATCTTCGTGGTGCGTATAATCTGGTGAGAATCAGGCAAGGAGATGAATGGAAAGCTGCATTCAATACGCCCGAGGGTCATTTTGAGTATCTAGTGATGCCGTTCGGACTTGCCAATGCTCCATCTGTGTTTCAGTCTTTTATGCATGACATCTTCCGTGAGTATCTGGATAAATTCCTGATTGTTTACTTGGATGACATTTTGATCTTCTCAGATGATTGGGAGTCTCATGTGAAGCAGGTCAGAATGGTTTTTCAGGTCCTGCGTGCTAACTCTTTGTTTGTGAAGGGATCAAAGTGTCTCTTCGGTGTGCAGAAAGTTTCATTTTTGGGGTTCATCTTTACCCCTTCTACTATCGAGATGGATCCAGTTAAGGTCCAAGCCATCCAGGATTGGATTCAGCCGACATCTCTGAAAAGTCTGCAAAAGTTCCTGGGCTTTGCTAATTTTTATCGTCGCTTCATCTGTAATTTTTCTAGCATTGCCAAACCATTGACCGATTTGACCAAGAAGGGTGCTGATTTGGTTAATTGGTCTTCTGCTGCTGTGGAAGCTTTTCAGGAGTTGAAGCGTCGTTTTTGTTCTGCCCCTGTGTTGTGTCAGCCAGATGTTTCTCTTCCGTTCCAGGTCGAGGTTGATGCTTCCGAGATTGGAGCAGGGGCGGTTTTGTCACAGAGAGGTTCTGATTGCTCAGTGATGAAACCTTGTGCTTTCTTTTCCAGGAAGTTTTCGCCCGCTGAGCGTAATTATGATGTGGGCAATCGAGAGTTGCTGGCCATGAAGTGGGCATTGGAGGAGTGGCGTCATTGGCTTGAAGGAGCTAAGCATCGCGTGGTGGTATTGACTGATCATAAGAACTTGACTTATCTCGAGTCTGCCAAGCGCTTGAATCCTAGACAGGCCCGTTGGTCGTTATTTTTTGCCCGCTTCGACTTTGTGATTTCGTACCTTCCGGGCTCTAAAAATGTGAAGGCGGATGCTCTGTCTAGGAGTTTTGTGCCAGACTCTCCGGGTTTATCTGAGCCAGTGGGTATCTTCAAGGAAGGAGTCATTGTGTCTGCCATCTCCCCTGATTTGCGGCGGGTGCTGCAAAAATTTCAGGCGAATAAACCTGATCGTTGTCCAGCAGAGAAACTGTTCGTCCCTGATAGGTGGACTACTAAACTTATCTCTGAACTTCATTGTTCGGTGTTGGCTGGTCATCCTGGAATCTTTGGTACCTGAGAGTTAGTGGCTAGATCCTTCTGGTGGCCATCTCTGTCACGGGATGTACGTACTTTTGTGCAGTCCTGTGGGATTTGTGCTAGGGCTAAGCCCTGCTGTTCTCGTGCCAGTGGGTTGCTTTTGCCCTTGTCGGTCCCAAAGAGGCCTTGGACACATATTTCGATGGATTTCATTTCTGACCTTCCCGTTTCTCAAAAGATGTCAGTCATTTGGGTGGTCTGTGATCGCTTTTCTAAAATGGTCCATCTGGTGCCCTTGGCTAAATTGCCTTCCTCCTCTGATTTGGTACCTTTGTTCTTTCAGCATGTGGTTCGGTTGCATGGCATTCCTGAGAATATTGTTTCTGACAGAGGTTCCCAGTTTGTTTCAAGGTTCTGGCGAGCCTTTTGTGGTAGGATGGGCATTGACCTATCCTTTTCCTCGGCTTTCCATCCTCAGACTAATGGCCAGACCGAACGAACCAATCAGACCTTGGAAACATATCTGAGATGTTTTGTTTCTGCAGACCAGGATGATTGGGTGTCCTTTTTGCCGTTGGCTGAGTTCGCCCTTAATAATCGGGCCAGCTCGGCTACCTTGGTTTCTCCATTTTTTTGCAATTCTGGGTTCCATCCTCGTTTCTCTTCAGGACAGGTTGAGTCTTCGGACTGTCCTGGTGTGGATTCTGTGGTGGATAGGTTGCAGCAGATCTGGACTCAGGTAGTGGACAATTTGATCTTGTCCCAGGAGAAAGCTCAACTTTTCGCTAATCGCAGACGCCGTGTGGGTCCCCGACTTCGTGTTGGGGATCTGGTTTGGTTATCTTCTCGTCATGTTCCTATGAAGGTTTCCTCTCCTAAATTTAAACCTCGTTTTATTGGTCCGTATAGGATTTCTGAGGTTCTCAATCCTGTGTCTTTTCGTTTGACCCTCCCAGACTCCTTTTCCATACATAATGTATTCCATAGGTCGTTGTTGCGGAGATACGTGGCACCTATGGTTCCATCTGTTGAGCCTCCTGCCCCGGTTTTGGTGGAGGGGGAATTGGAGTATATTGTGGAGAAGATTTTGGATTCTCGTGTTTCTAGACGGAAACTCCAGTATCTGGTTAAATGGAAGGGTTATGCTCAGGAAGATAATTCCTGGGTTTTTGCCTCTGATGTTCATGCTTCCGATCTTGTTCGTGCCTTTCATGCGGCTCATCCTGGTCGGCCTGGGGGCTCTGGTGAGGGTTCGGTGACCCCTCCTCAAGGGGGGGGTACTGTTGTGAATTCTGTGGCTGAATTCACTCCTGTGGTCACAAGTGGTACTGCAGCTTCTGAGCTTCCTCCCTCAGGTGTTCTGGTGAGCTCGTTAACTGCTTCATTACTTAACTCCGCCTGATGCTGCTATCCTTGCTCCTTGTCAATGTTTCAGTGTTGGATCTGAGCTTCTCCTGATTGTTCCTGTGACCTGCTGCTCTGTATAGCTAAGTGCTTTTTGCTTTTTTGTTGCTTTTTTTCTGTCCAGCTTGTCTTTTGTTTTGCTGGAAGCTCTGAGACGCAAAGGGTGTACCGCCGTGCCGTTAGTTCGGCACGGTGGGTTTTTTTTTTGCCCCCTTTGCGTGGTTTTGCTTTAGGGTTTTTTGTAGACTGCAAAGTTCGCTTTACTATCCTCGCTCTGTCCTAGAATATCGGGCCCCACTTTGCTGAATCTATTTCATCCCTACGTTTTGTCTTTTCATCTTACTCACAGTCATTATATGTGGGGGGGCTGCCTTTTCCTTTGGGGAATTTCTCTGGGGCAAGTCAGGCCTATTTTTCTATCTTCAGGCTAGCTAGTTTCTTAGGCTGTGCCGAGTTGCCTAGGTAGTTGTTAGGCGCAATCCACAGCCGCTTTTAGTTGTGTTTAGGATAGGATCAGGTGTGCAGTCTACAGAGTTTCCACGTCTCAGAGCTCGTTCTTGTATTTTTGGGTATTTGTCAGATCACTGTGTGCGCTCTGATCGCTAAGCACACTGTGTTTCTGGATTGCCTTCATAACACCTGTCATTAGCAAACATAACAGGGCTGCAATTAACTCTGAAGGCGTCTCCCTCGTTAACCTGTAATCAATGAAATAGTTAAAAGGTCAGGGGTGGATTCCAGGTGTGTAATTTTGCATTTGGAAGCTGTTGCTGTGAGCAGACAACATGCGGTCAAAGGAACTCTCAATTGAGGTGAAGCAGAACATCCTGAGGCTGAAAAAAAAAAAAAATCCATCAGAGAGATAGCAGACATGCTTGGAGTAGCAAAATCAACAGTTGGGTACATTCTGAGAAAAAAGGAATTGACTGGTGAGCTTGGGAACTCAAAAAGGCCTGGGCATCCACGGATGACAACAGTGGTGGATGATCGCCGCATACTTAATTTGGTGAAGAAGAACCCATTCACAACATCAACTGAAGTCCAGAACACTCTCAGTGAAGTAGGTGCATCTGTCTCTAAGTCAACAGTAAAGAGAAGACTCCATGACAGTAAATACTAAGGGTTCACATCTAGATGCAAACCATTCATCAATACCAAAAATAGACAGGCCAGAGTTAAATTTGCAGAAAAACACCTCAAGAAGCCAGCTCAGTTCTGGAAAAGTATTCTATGGACAGATGAGACAAAGATCAACCTGTACCAGAATGATGGGAAGAAAAAAGTTTGGAGAAGAAAGGGAACGGCACATGATCCAAGGCACACCACATCCTCTGTAAAACATGGTGGAGGCAACGTGATGGCATGGGCATGCATGGCTTTCAATGGCACTGGGTCACTTGTGTTTATTGATGACATAAGAGCAGACAAGAGTAGCCGTAGCCGGATGAATTCTGAAGTGTACCGGGATATACTTTCAGCCCAGATTCAGCCAAATGCTGCAAAGTTGATTGGACGGCGCTTCATAGTACAGATGGACAATGACCCCAAGCATACAGCCAAAGCTACCCAGGAGTTCATGAGTGCCAAAAAGTGGAACATTCTGCAATGGCCAAGTCAATCTCCAGATCTAAACCCAATTGAGCATGCATTTCACTTGCTCAAATCCAGACTTAAGACGGAAAGACCCACAAACAAGCAAGACCTGAAGGCTGCGGCTGTAAAGGCCTGGCAAAGCATTAAGAAGGAGGAAACCCAGCGTTTGGTGATGTCCATGGGTTCCAGACTTAAGGCAGTGATTGCCTCCAAAGGATTTGCAACAAAATATTGAAAATAAAAATATTTTGTTTGGGTTATGTTTATTTGTCCAATTACTTTTGACCTCCTAACATGTGGAGTGTTTGTAAAGAAATGTGTACAATTCCTACATTTTCTATCAGATATTTTTGTTCAACCCTTCAAATTAAACGTTACAATCTGCACTTGAATTCTGTTGTAGAGGTTTCATTTCAAATCCAATGTGGTGGCATGCAGAGCCCAACTCGCGAAAATTGTGTCACTGTCCAAATATTTCTGGCCCTAACTGTATCTTTCCTGTATCAAAATGGAGGATACCAGAATGTACCGCATCTTTATGGAACTAAAGCCACTTCTGAAGAAACGTGCACAAATGGACAGCGACATTTTTTTCTTATCTAAATGCAAAAAGGAGAATCTAATTCCCAAATGACTCTGGATTACAAACCCAACTCTTCATACAGACAATACCCATTATGCACAAAACCTTTCTCAGAGGACTTCTGAGAGACTAAGGAACCACCTTTTGCATGTCTGCTACAGCATTAAGAGTAAAGTGCAATTTGAAACTCTAAGGAAAGCACAGAGCAAAAATTACAACAATACTACAACAAACTACGGACCTTTCTGATTCATAAGTAAAAGAAACTACAAAAATTGTGCCTTAATTCAGGACTCTATACAGACAGATTCAAAACAACGCCAAAACCTGACAACTTGGACAACCACCCCATTCCAAGACACACGAGCATCTAACTGTAATCAAGCTCTGATTATAAACCCACACAAAGTGGAGCTGGCTGTGCTTTCTAGAGGACTCTCATTTTGTCCTACTAAGGCCCTAGATAAACCTGAACTCTGCAGTGATATGGAACATTATTTAGGAGATTGCGCCTGAGGAAATATTTCAATGATACAGAAGATTTAGAAAACACTCGGACTGAAGGAAAAGGGATCCTAACAATCAAGAAGAGGTCAGACTGTACACCTCCACCTGGATGCAACCCTCATTTGGATAAATATGTAGACTCCTTCAGACATTTAATAAATTCCACCATCATAGACACCAACAGGAGACAAGCATCCAACATCAGTGCCCAGGAGAGAAAGGCCATACAGTCTCTGAAAACCAACAAAGAAATCCTCATCAAATCTGCTGACAGGGGAGGTGCAATAGTCATGATGACAACCTCAGACTACATAAAAGAAGCAAACAGACAATTTATGGACAAACACTACTACAAAAAGTTGGAGTTAGATCCTACACAGGACTATTGCAAGGAACTAAACATGTTGGTATCTTGTCTGCCTGATGAATCCATAAGAGCTGATGACCTGATACCAGAGAGTGCAAGAATAGGGACATTCTACATGCTTCCCAAAATCCACAAATCTGGAAATCCAGGGAGGCCAATTATCTCGTGTGGGCACCCTTACTGAGCAGGTATCTGGATGGGTAGAGGATATTCTTAAACCCATGGTAAAGGATACACCCAGCTACATTCAGGACACAACTGACCTATTGAATAAACTATCAGCAATAGGTCCTCTACCAGAAGGAACCATCCTGACCACCATGGATGTGGAATCTTTGCACTCCAATATCACATACCAGGATGGATTAAATGCCTGCAAATTCTTCATGGAAAACACAGGGAATGATGCAGATTCTGTGGTGAAATTCACAAAATTCATCCACACAATTACTTTGAATTTGACAAGATTTATCTACAGGAGACTGGTACAGCTATGGGAAGTAAAATGCCTCCACAGTATTTAAATCTTTTCATGGCCAAGCTTGAAAGTGAATTTTTGTCCTCGTGTCCCATCATGCCTCTGGCCTACTACCACTAAATTGATGATGCTTTAATTATCTGGATGGAGTCTGAGCAAAATCTAAAGACATTTCACGAAGTTTAATCAATTTCATCCCGCCATCAACTTAACACTCAACTACTCCAGCACTGAAATTAACTTTTTGGACATCATCATTAACCCCTTTACCCCCCAAGAGTGGTTTGCACGTTAATGACTGGGCCAATTTTTCCAATTTTGACCACTGTCCCTTTGAGGTTATAATTCTGGAACGCTTCAACGGATCCCAGTGATTTTAACATTTTCTCGTGGCATATTATAATAAATGTTAGTGTTAAAATTTATTTGATATTGCCTGCTTTTATTTGTGAAAACGGAAATTTCACAATTTTCCAACTTTGAATAAATTCAAAAATTTTTATGCCCTTAAATCACAGAGCTATGTCACACAAAATACTTAATAAGTAACATTTCCCACATGTCTACCTGACATCAACACAATTTTGGAACCAAAATTTTTTGTTAGGGAGCTATAAGGGTTAAAAGTTGACCAGCAATTTCTAAGTTTTACACCATTTTTTTTTTTAGGGACCACATCACATTTGAAGTCACTTTGAGGGGTCTATGTGATAGAAAATACCCAAGTGTGACACCTTTCTAAAAACCTAACCCCTCAAGGTGCTCAAAACCACATTCAAGAAGTTTATTAACCCTTCAGGTGTTTTCACAGGAATTTTTGGAATGTGAAACTTTTTTCACACAAATTTACTTTAGCTCCAATTTGTTTTATTTTACCAAGAGTAACAGGAGAAATTGGACCCCAAAGGTTGTTGTACAATTTGTTCTGAGTATGCTGATACCCCACATGTGGGGGTAAACCACTGTTTGGGCGCATGGCAGAGCTCAGAAGGGAAGGAGCGCTGTTTGACTTTTCAATGCAAAATTGACTGGAATTGATAGGATGCCATGTCGCGTTTGGAGAGCCCCTGATGTGCCTAAACAATGAAACCCCCCACAAGTGACACCATTTTGGAAAGTAGACCCCCTATGGAACTTATCTAGATGTGTGGTGAGCACTTTGAACCCCCAAGTGTTTCACTACAGTTTATAAAGCAGAACAGTGCAAATAAAAATTATTTTTTATTCAGACTCCCATGACAGCACTACAAGAGAGGGGATCCGCCCTTCAGGAACAGGAAATCTACAGATACAAAAGGGCGGCACCTCTCCCATGCATCAGTTGGTTTCCTGTTCCTGGAGGGACAGATGCCTACCGATATATCCTAAAGGACCCAGGTAGCGGGGGGGTCTCCTACCTCGAACGGTGCGGGAGTCCCTGGAGATGCCACGGTGGTCCTGGCTGGACTGCACGTCGGTGGCGTGTTGCAGCAGGGAGCAGAGTCCGGAGGATTTCTTGTCTCCATCAGCGCCGGTAAGTATGCCCTTCCCTTCAGGTCTGTGCAGCGGGGTGGCGAGGTATCGGTGTCAGGAGGTGGATGCTGTCTGGAGCGCTGCTGCTTGTTCCCGGCATCCTGCACCGCTCTCAGCGTGTGCTGGAGCGTTTCCGGGCTGCGGTGACTTCGGGGGCAGAGTCTGCGGGCACTGTTGGGTGGCTGCGCATGCGCAGTCGATCCAAGATGGCGCCCATTGGATCCTGAACGCCGGATTCATCACAGGCCCCGCTGACCTCCCAGCTGCAGCCTGAACAGCGTGGACCAATGGGGGTGGCGCCAGGCAGTCTGCTGACCGGAATCTAGGGGGATTTAAGTAGGTGTCGGATTTAGAGCCCTGCTTTGGCCAAATCTTCATCATGGAGAGTGATGGTGATCAGCAGCCTCAGCTGCTGGATGAAGTGCAACAGAAGCCCAAGGAGAAGGATGTCAGGCCAGTCCAGTCGTAAGAGCTCATTCAAACAGGGATCAAGAGCATCGACTGGGAAAGAACCCCCTCGTATTCCGGTACCTTTTTTGGCGTGCACTGGTAAGTGATCTATGTGAATGTTCACTCAGTGACGTGGGCCCCTTATACTTTGTCATTTTAGGGAAAGTGTGCCCTCTGTGGAATCCCTTTACCAGATTCTTATCCCAAAAAATTATGCGCCCCCTGTATACAGCAGACGGTGAGGTCTACAGGAGTGGTAGGGGTTGAGTGACATCAGGTCAGATAGAGGTTATCACCCTTATTGTCCTCCCCTAGGTAGCGGAAGAATCTGCAAGTACGGCTAATTTAAAGGAGATGATCCGTATTGAAGTAAGGGAATCCCTGCGGTGCCTATCCCAGACGGGAGGTTCGAAGCATAAAGCTCCCTTGATCTCTGATTCTACGGAGGAAGAAAGAGAAGGAGGTTCCTATGGCTCTATTCCCTCTTCCTCAGAAGAGTACTAAAACGCAACCTTCCAGACAGGAGATAATGTTCAGCGGGTTAAGGTACCTTCACACATAACGATATCGTTAACGATATCGTTGCTATTTGTGACGTAGCAACGATATCGTTAATGAAATCGTTATGTGTGACAGCGACCAACGATCAGGCCCCTGCTGGGAGATCGTTGGTCGCTGAATAAAGTCCAGAACTTTATTTCGTCGCTGGACTCCTGCTGACATCGCTGGATCGGCGTGTGTGACACTGATCCAGCGATGTCTTCACTGGTAACCAGGGTAAACATCGGGTAACTAAGCGCAGGGCCGCGCTTAGTAACCCGATGTTTACCCTGGTTACCATGCTAAAAGTAAAAAAAAAAAAACACTACATACTTACCTACCGCTGTCTGTCCTCCAGCGCTGTGCTCTGCTCTCCTCCTGCTCTGGCTGTGAGCCGGAAAGCAGAGCGGTGACGTCACCGCTCTGCTTTCCGGCTCACAGACAGTACAGGAGAGCAGAGAAGCAGAGCGCAGCGCTGGAGGACAGACGGCTGTAGGTAAGTATGTAGTGTTTGTTTTTTTTTACTTTTAGCATGGTAACCAGGGTAAACATCGGGTTACTAAGCGCGGCCCTGCGCTTAGTTACCCGATGTTTACCCTGGTTACCGGCATCGTTGGTCGCTGGAGAGCGGTCTGTGTGACAGCTCTCCAGCGACCAAACAGCGACGCTGCAGCGATCCGGATCGTTGTCGGTATCGCTGCAGCGTCGCTTAATGTGAAGGGGCCTTTAGATCATAAAAAACGTAGATCCTTTCCTGTGAAAGAAAATATTCAGGATTTAATTCTGAGAGTGGAAGAAACCTGAAAAGAAAGGCTCGTTACCACCAGCATTAAAGCGCAGATGGTGAAAGCATCAAAGAAAGTCTCACTACCATTTGAGGACATGGGGACCCTGAAGGATCCTCTTGATAGGAAGGCAGACGCCTTCCTTAAAGGTACCTGGGAAATAGCGGCCGGATCTTTGAGATCGGCAGTGGCCGCAACGTGTACAGCCAGATCCTTAATGGTCTGGCTAGATCAGTTGGAGTCCCAACTTAAAGAAGGCGCTTCCAGGAATACAATGCTGAATGCGCTACCAGTAATCCAAGATGCTGCTGCCTTCCTGTCAGTCTCTTCAGTGGATTCAGTTAGAATGGCGGCCAGAGCAGCAGGACTCTCCAACGCGGCTCGTAGAGCCTTATGGTTGAAATGTTGGTCAGGAGACATTCAATCAAGATCCAAACTCTGCGCTATCCCATGCAAAGGGGAATATCTCTTCGGGCCAACCTTGGATGAGTTGCTAGAGAAAACAGGGGATGACAAGAAAAAGTTCCCTAATTTGTCATCAGCGTCTTACCGTTGTCCTTTCAACAGAAGGAGATTTGGTCGCGGAAGAAGATGCGTATCCTCACCTTCTAGAGATAATCTTAGATGGGAGGATAGACGCAGGAGAGGTACGGGCTACATGTTTCGCTGTCCCTCAAAAGAACGTAAGAAACCGGACCAATGACTAGCAATCCCTGTGGGGGGGGAGATTGGCAGCCTTCTCTTCAGCATGGTCTGACATCACAAATAGTGACTGGGTCCGAGGCATAATATCAGATGGTCTGAGACTTGAATTTAATCACTGGCCTCGAGATAAGTTCAAATTAACCCCTTTACGTTCTTCCATCCTGCTTTGGAAGCAGAGGTCATAAATTTATGCCTCAAAAAAGTTCTGATTGAAATCCCAGAATCAGAGAGAGGAAGAGGGTTCTACTCTCCTCTATTTCTGATTCAAAACCAGATAAATCGTTTAGAACTATCATAAATCTTAAATCCCTTAATGAGTTTCTGGTTAATAAGACCTTTAAAATGGAATCAATCAGTTCAACAATAAAGATGTTGTTCAAACACTGCTTCATGGTAGTTGTAGATTTAAAGGATGCATACTTGTACCTATCCATGAGGACTTCCAAAGGTTCCTAAGAGTAGCGGTCTCTATGGGAGGGATAGTTCACCATTTTCAGTTCAGAGCTCTTCCCTTCGGCCTATCAGCAGCACCTAGGGTGTTTACAAAAATAGTCGCTGAGGTCATGGTGCACTTACGAGAGTCCAATATCATCGTTATTCCTTATCTGAATGATTTCCTTATAGTAGGGAATTCAGCAGACCATTGCCTTTCACAAGTAAAGACGGCTACGACCAAACTAGAACGCCTGGGTTGGATTATAAATTATGAAAAATCCCGATTATAGCCCCTAAAAATTCAGAGATTCCTAGGGCTGTTATTAAATTCAGAGACCCAACAATGTTGTCTTCCACCTGATAAATTATTGCATATTCAACAGCAGGTGTCAAAGGTGATTGATAGACCCTCCATGACCCTTAGACAAGCTATGTCACTGTTGGGATCCCTAACTTCTTGTATTCCCGCTGTCAGTTGGGCCCAATTCCACACCAGACCTTTTACAGTCGGAGGTACTGGTTAACGATAGAGCCTTACAGGGGTCCTTGCAGGGTCAGGTGATATTGAGTCCAGTAACTCTTACATCTCTTAGATAGTTTGTCTTATCTAGCCACCATCAGCAGGAGTTTCCTGGGTGACACATGTGACTCGTGTAATAACAGACACTAGCCCCACGGGGTGGGGGGCACACATGGGTGACATTGTAGTTCAGGGTCTATGGGACCCCCAAACATCAGCCTCTTCCAATCGGAGAGAGTTAATGGCAATTGAACTATCAGTTAAGAAACTCCTCGTATATCTACAGGATCACCATGTCAAGATCCTCTCGGACAACCAGGTGGCGGTGGCCTACGTAAATCACCAGGGTGGAACACATTCCGAATCTCTGATGGAAGTAGCGGACCGTCTGCTCCAGACAGCAGAAAACCATTTACTATCTTTAACTGCACTGCATATAAGAGGGAAAGAAAATGTAGAAGCAGACTTTCTAAGCCGCAACACCTTAAGACAAGGGGAATGGTCTCTGAACGGACACATCTTCAATCACATTGTCCGCAAGTGGGGTCATCCAGAGGTGGACTTATTTGCCATCAAGGACAACAGAAAAACAAGAAAATTATGTTCCCTAAATCCTAGGGAGAATCCTCTGGCAGTGGATGCCTTCCTGATCAGATGGGATTTTCGATTGGCTTATGCGTTCCCCCCGCTGGGCCTATTGCCCCTAGTGGTCAGGAAGATAAGGGAGGATCGGGCAAGAGTCATACTGATTGCCCCATTCTGGCCCAGAAGGGCCTGGTTTGCCTTGCTCAGGACCATGTCGGTGGAAGACCCCTGGCTACTTCCGGACATTCCGGATTTACTACACCAGGGTCCGATCAGCCATCCACAAGTGAAGGGACTCCATTTGACGGCATGGAGTTTGAGAGGTCATTGTTAAAAAACAGAGGTTTTTCCCCAAATTTAATTGATACCCTTATGAAGAGTAGAAAACAAATAACAAGAATCTACTCTAGAACCTGCAGGAAGTTCCTGGCCTCTTCAGATTTCAATATTGAAGAAGGAATACCAATTAACCAGAAGTGCACTTACCCGTATATAGTAGTCACAATTTTATTCGGACATATTACAAAAGGTGCAGGGAGGGATGTGAAAAATCACGGACAACGGCCGTTTCATGCCTAAGCACTTCAACGGGTCCAGGTGTTAGGACCCGTTCAAGTGCTTAGGCACGAAACGGCCGTTGTCCGCGATTTTTCACATCCCTCCCTGCACCTTTTGTAATATGTCCGAATAAAATTGTGACTACTATATACGGGTAAGTGCACTTTCTTTTTTATCTATTTATGGACTATAGTGTGATACTATGGAAGCTGCACCCCGTTGATTCCATAAAGGAATCTTTTGTCGACTTTCTCTGTCATTAGGGTTGTTTGGAAAACAGAGTCTAACTAAAACAGCTGTGCGGAGGTTTTTTCTCTTCATACATTATACCAATTAACCAGATTTTAGAATTCCTGCAGAAGGGGTTGGAGCTAAATCTATCTAAAAGTACGCTAAAAGTACAAGTCTCAGCCCTAGGGGCTTTGTTTTCTTGTAACATTGCTAATAATTATTGGGCATCAAGGTTTATTAAAGCATCTAGTAGAGCTAGACCTATACACAAGAATAGGTTGGTGCCTTGGGATCTCAACCTAGTCCTTTCAGCCTTGACTAAGGAACCGTTTGAGCCCCTACATTTAACCTCAGTTAAGTTATTATCCCTTAAAACAGCATTTTTGGTAGCAATAACATCTGCTTGTAGAGTAGGGGACATACAGACGCTCTCCAGACTTTCCCCTTATACAGAGTTTTTACAGGATCGAGTAATCCTCAAACCGGACCCGGCCTATTTGCCAAAAGTGGCATCACATTTTCACAGATCACAGGAGATAGTTTTACCATGATTTATCCCTAATCCTTCCAATACTCCACAGAGTCATGTGAGGTCTTGTTTTTTGCGGGACAAGTTGACGTTTTTATTGTTAACATTTTCGGGCACGTGACATTTTTTGATGGCTTTTTATTCCGATTTCTGTGAGGTAGAATGAACAAAAACCAGCTATTCATGAATTTCTTTTGGGGGGGGGGTGCTTATACCATTCCAGTAAAATTGGTAAAGCAGTTTTATTCTTCGGGTCAGAACGATTTGAGAAAGCTGACCGTGAAACGTGCATCAGGGGGCCGCTTGTGGAACAGGGAGAATCATCCACACATATGGGTAATACGCTGCTTGATGAGATTATATGACTGTTACTAATTATGCTGGTTTGCACTGCGGCACTTTATATTGCTATGGAGCCATATAGGACTATGGAATTTATTTCACAAGTCCCCATTACTGTTGATGTATTATAAGCAGTACCAGGGATGCAATATTCCTTTTCTCTCTTGTTTCTTAAGCATACCATACGTCTCTTCCACACCTTGTTTGGGCATATGTGCTATTACATAATCTGACATTATTAGTCAAAATAAAATTTATACCTTTTTATGAATATGATCTTTGGGATGTTTATACTCCGTTCTCTTGTTCAATATGATCATCTTTGATCGCAGCGTTACGGGGGTTTATGTGCCAGGCGCGGTCTGGGACCGCTCCTGGCACATAGTTGCGGATGTCAGCTTACACCCGGCCGCGCTCCCCCCGTGAGCGCGGCTTATCGCGCTGGACGTACTATTCCATCCATGGGAAGTAGGGCCCACCCCACATGGACGTAATAGTACGTCCAATGGTAGAAAGGGTTAAGCTAAAGAACAATGAAATAGAGACATCCCTGTATCAATCGACTGTCCAACATACCTTAAATGGGACAGTTTCCATCCAAAACACATAAAAAAACTCTGTTGTCTACAGCCAAGCTATCAGATACAATCGTATATGTCCCAACCCCATCAATAGACAAACACCATGGTCGCCTCCAAAAAGACTTTTTTGAATCAGGGCTACCATCCAAGAACAATTGAAAACCAAATTACAAGAGCCACCAGAGTATCAAGGAATCACCTGCTACATTACAAAGCTAAAGAAGAAAATAATCGGATGCCTCTAGTAGTCACCTACAATCCAAATCTGGAGGTGCTGCACGGAAATTACAACCTTTACTACAAAAAGATGCCCGATTTACAATCCATTTTTCCAGACCCCCACTACTGTTTTAGGCAGCCCCCAAATTTAAGAAGCATCATTGTCAGAAGCTCCCTGTCATCTTAAACAGCTGCAGGAACCATTCCTTGCAACCAGAAAAAATGTAAAACTTGTCCATTTATTATGACCACTGACAAGATAAAAATCCCCAACTCACATCAGGACTACAAGATCCCAGGTACTTTCTGCTGTATCACATCTAATGCGGTGTTTTTAATTATTTGTACTCAGTGTCCAACTGGGGGTCTGTATGTGGGGGAGACGGGGCAAAAACTTAGAACAAGAATGAATTTTCATCACACAATAAGAGAAAAAAGAATAGACCGACCGGTAGCAAAACATTTTTGTATCCCCGATCATAGCATCATGGACATGAAGTTACTTGTTTTAAAAGGCAATTTCATATCTCAGAAAGATAAGAGTCTGTGAGTATAAACTCATGAGGACCTGTGACACACGCAGTGCAGGAATGAATGTTTCGCATGGATTTGTGTCTTTTTACATCAATTAAGGAATTTGCTCTTCACACCTTCTGGGGTCATCACAACATAGAACCACACCCATTCAGATGACCATAAAACATTAAAACTTCCTTATCTATGAACTGTTCCAAAATCTGTCTATCCCTCTCACATAATGATGATTCTGCTTCACGTCATTTGTCTTATCTATTGCCTTCTTTCTCTCTGTGCTGTGTTGTGTATAAATATATGATTCTTCAGAACTTGCTTTAGTCTTTGCCTGATGAAGGGACCTGCGTAGTCTCGAAAGCTTGCAATTTGTAACCATCTTTTCAGTTAGCCATTAAAAGGTATCAACCACTGAGGACTCTCACATCTAAATAATTTTCCACCTTCTATAAACACTGTAGGCTGGATTTATTCACTCGGCTGATCTAAATTTGGTAGAAGGCTTCTGCAAACGGTGGTCCATCTCTCCATTTTTTTTCTCTTTTCACCCATGACAGCACCACCTAAGTTACTCACCTGTGATGGAATTTTCCAGAGACCATGATGGCACACATATTCCCGCCCCCAATCACCGGTTTCGGGTGCATTATATAAGTGATTGGCTTTAAGTGTGGTCATAATTTGGTGTAGGTATGTGCATATAACTGTTTGGAGGTCCTCTCATGCTCTGTAACCCAACTGATGTGGGGCAGAGTTGTCGCTCTTTTATTTTAGTAGGTTTTGTGTCATGGATGGGCAGATCCTCTCTCGGTGGGGGGGGGGATGCTGTGATGGACTCTGGAAAATCCCCATTACCAGAGAGTAACTTAGATTTTACCTGTTGCTGCTCTCTAGGTCTTATTGCCCTGCTGCAGCACTGTCGAAGTCAAATCAACTCTTCTTGGCGAAATCAGTGGCTCATGTCTACTTGGGCTGATCTGCTGAGCTCACGGACTGCAGCACTGACAATGCTCCCATATCAGAGATCGAGACTCTGAGCTAAACCCGCTTGGGGACAGGAGTTATCTGAATACCCCTGTATTACCGTAATGATGGTAATGGCATACCCTTGGCATGGCTGAGAGGCAGAGACACCAATTTGCCTACAGGTTTTTCAGGCCTCTGCTGCGCGCAATAATTGATGGCTCTGGCTTACCCAGAATAAGCACTGCCTGCAGAAAAAGTTGAAACAAGCCAGTGCTAGCAACAGTGAGGGAGGAGGAGGTGGCATACAAAATCTGTTGGTGAAACGTGCACTAACCGATGTGCCACCACTTATCGCTTTAATTGGCATATTTTCTGGTGAGATTTATATAGAGGTTTTGTTTTGACAGTCACAATCTCTTTAAAGTAACCAGATAGTTTATTAATTCTGCTTGAACCACAGACAGCATGAATCAGAGACTGGCTCTGTGATTTTAGCCAGGTATGTTTTATTCTGAAACTGCTCATATAAAATCTTGACCATGTGATTTCAGTGATTAGTCTGAGTCTGATCTCTAGGAGATTTTTCCTGAGTCTCTTTGAGTGATTGTGATTTCCCTATACACATATGGAACATACCTGATTTACATGAGAACCAGTGTTTTGTTAATTTTGCTTGTAACATGTGCTGCATCAATCAGTTGGGAGTCTCGTTAAAACCCTTAACTACAAATGTGATAAGTGTATTTTGCCTGAGTGTAATGTATGTTCACACACAAACTTTTTGTGGACTGAAGCAAATCTGTTCAGTTCAAAAACCACTTCAAAGGGGTTTTCAGGCTTGGCACTAAAGTCTGCAGTCACAGTCTGGATCCTCCAATATGCATATTTCCAGCCACTTTTCAAATAGATGTGCACAGCCTCACTCAATTCACTTGTATTACACGAGGCTGCAGGGCTAGTCTGAATGTACCGGGAGTATGCATATTGCATACTTATGGTCACATTGCTGCCTGCTCCAAGCACTGGAGAATTCTGACTGCATGCTACAAGAATTCACAAGTCTGCAGTCACAGAAGAACTATATATAGGTAAATTTTTAGCAAATGCAACAGTGAATTCATGGACTACTTTAAAAGTAATTTTAGGCATAGTCAGCCTATCGAAAACATGCGCTACCCAACTATACAATGAGAAGCTATGCTGTCTAAGTCATGGATTGAAAAATTCCCTTGGTTGGCCATGTTCCCTATGCCTCAGAAGCAACTGTTCACACATTTATGTTTCACAGTTCAAGTACTGACCTCAATGCATGGACTCGACACAAATTTCCTCATCCGAACTCAAAAACTTCAGACATACAGTATACAAGGCTGTCAAATGGGGAGCAGGAGACCTGTAGACAGGCCACGACAGGAGGATGTGTGAACGTGACAGAACAGCAATCTCACTGACCGAGGCCATTAGGTATAGTGACTAGGCATTAGAAATTTAAGGGGTAAGTTTCGCTTTTCAAATTTTACAATTCACATTATGAGCATTCTAGGATTTTGTTATAATATACACTACAGACCAAAAGTTTGGACACACCTCATTTAAAGATTTTTCTGTATTTTCATGACTATGAAAATTGTACATTCACACTGAAGGCATCAAAACTATGAATGGACACGTGTGGAATTATATACTTTACAAAAAAAGTGTGAAACAACTGAAATTATGTCTTATATTCTAGGTTCTTCAAAGTAGCCACCTTTTGCTTTGATGAGTGCTTTGCACACTCTTGGCATTCTCTTGATGAGCTTCAAGAGGTAGTCACTGGGAATGGTCTTCCAACAATCTTGAAGATGTTCCCAGAGATGCTTAGCACTTGTTGGCCCTTTTGCCTTCACTCTGCGGTCCAGCTCACCCCAAACCATCTCAATTGGGTTCAGGTCTGGTGAGTGTGGAGGCCAGGTCATCACTCTCCTTCTTGGTCAAATAGCCCTTACAAAGCCTGGAGGTGTGTTTGGGGTCATTGTCCTGTTGAAAAATAAATGATGGTCCAACTAAATGCAAACCAGATGGAATAGCATGCCGCTGCAAGATGCTTTGGTAGCCATGCTGGTTCAGTATGCCTTCAGTTTTGAATAAATCCCCAACAAGTGTCACCAGCAAAGCACCCCCACACCATCACACCTCCTCCTCCATGCTTCACGGTGGGAACCAGGCATGTAGAGTCCATCTGTTCATTTTTTCTGCGTCGCACAAAAACACGGTGGTTGGAAGCAAAGATCTCAAATTTGGACTCATCAGACCAAAGCACAGATTTCCACTGGTCTAATGTCCATTCCTTGTGTTCTTTAGCCCAAACAAGTCTCTTCTGCTTGTTGCCAGTCCTTAGCAGTGGTTTCCTAGCAGCTATTTTACCATGAAGGCCTGCTGCACAAAGTTTCCTCTTAACAGTTGTTGTAGAGATGTCTGCTGCTAGAACTCTAGAGTCATACCCAGGGGTCGGCAGGTGAGGGGGAGCGGGGGCTGTCTAATAATACTTACCTGGCTTCCCGGCGCTGGCAGCTTCCTCCTGTACTGAGCGGTCACATGGTACCGCTCATTACAGTAATGAATATGCGGCTCCACCTCCCATAGAGGTCGAGCCGCATATTCATTACTGTAATGAGCGGTAACGGTGACCGCTCACTACAGGAAGAAGCTGCAGCGCCGGGGAACCAGGGACTGCACAGCGCCAGGAGCAGATAAGTATTACGGGATGGGGGAGCACTGCGCGATACTCACCTGCTCCTCATTTCGGCGCCGCTCCATCTTCAGCAGTGACGCTCAGGTCAGAGGGCACGGTGACGTGGTTAGTGCGCGCCTTCAGCCTGAACGTCAGTGCTGAAGATGGAGCGGTGCCGGAAAGAGGAGCACGTGAATATTGAAAGCGCTGAGGGCCTGAGCGACGGAGAGGTGAGTATGTGATTTTTTTTTTATCACAGCAAATGGGGCAAGTGTCTGTATGGAGCATCTATGGGGCCATAACGTTTGTGCAGCACTATAAGGGGCCATAACATTTGTGCAGCACTATATGGGGCCATAATGTTTGTGCAGCACTATAAGGGGCCATAACGTTTGTGCAGCACTATATGGGGCCATAATGTTTGTGCAGCACTATATGGGGCAAGTGTCTGTATGGGGCCATAATTATTATTATTAATGTTTGTGCAGCACTATATGGGGCAAATATCGTTATGGAGCATCTTATGGGGCCATAATCGGCATTTGCGCAGCATTGGGCAAATATGTCTATGGAGCATCTTATGGGGCCATTATTAACCTTTATGCAGGATTATATGGGGCATATTTTAATATGGAGCATCTTATGGGGCCATAATGAACTTTATGGAGCATTATATGGGGCTCCTGATTCAATATGGATATTCAAAAACACTTAACCTACTTTTGTCTCAATTATCTTTACTTTTATTGGTATCTATTTTTACTTTTGACATTTATCGGTAGCTGCTGCATTTCCCACCCTAGGCTTATACTAGAGTCATTAAATTTTCCCAGTTTTTTGTGGCAAAATTGGGGGGGGAAGGGTTGGCTTATACTCTAGTATATACGGTAATTCATAGCTTTGATGCCTTCAGTGTGAATGTACAATTTTCATAGTCATGAAAATACAGAAAAATCTTTAAATGAGGTGTCCAAACTTTTGGTCTGTACTGTACCTTTGATATAATTTGTACTTGTTTGGGTGAATTTATTCACAAATACAAAAAAAAATAGAATCTGGCAGTTACAGCCAAAATATTACATGTCAGATAAACACTCACTTGTCCAGAAAAACAATAAAATCTGAACTTATTTTATTTTCACTTACAAATGATTTCTATTTTCATTTGCGCAATACAGTTCTCTTGACTGGAGGATGGACTACACTTTTTACACACTAAATACATCAGTCTTCCCATCACCCCCACACAAGTCTATAGCGGTTTTATTTTTTTCACTCCATAATCAAAATGTTTGATTTTTAATATTTACCAGAATCAGAAAGCAGATTTTTCACACTTCTTTGCAGTGCTTGGAAACAAAATCCTTTTCTAGCCCCATCAGGATAGAACTACATGATCAATGTACCAGCTTTTGTAGTGGAATTAAGTGTGTAGAAAATGAAAATCAGACCACCATTACTTTTTCAACACATTTCTATTTTCAATACATAAATACTGTTACTAGTAGATGAGTAGCATTGGAAAGTTTAGTGTAGCCACACAAGGGTGTACAGCACTCATCTTCATTTGTGCTTAAACAGTAGAGTGCTTCACTCAAAGTTTACGACAACCCTGATTTCTCAGTCAGATAACATGATATAAATAAGACACAATGGTTTGTTTTTTTGTACCTTTGGCCTCTTCAATACCTGGATAACCTTAAACCCATAACAGTGGAGGATTACGTAAACATTACTGCAGATGGTAGAAATAACAGCCATATCACCCTCCACCATTAGTATTTCAAGAACTCTTGCTATAAGGTTTGGTATTGTCCAGAAGAATTATGGTCATTTAGGTCCAAATCACAGAATTTCCATAGATTTATTTATGGATACTAATTATCCAAATTTTACCCAAATAATGTACCAAAAAATCCAGCAAAACAACAAGGAAACAATACAAAGAACTTAAAGAGGTTGTTTGGTCTAAGAACCAAAATGTTCAGTTATTCTGACTGCAGACTGGCGAATTGTGACAGTGTGTGATTTGCACACCATCACGATTCCCCTAAATCTCCTGTGTGAGTGGGCAATTTGCATACTTGCAAACATGTGCCATTTATTGTAACCCAGCTTGTTTATTCTTTTGTATGGAGCGAAGCCAGATGAGATGAATCTGCATGTGATCACCAGTATGCAAGTCTCATATGTCAAGTGACAGCCCACTCGCATGGGGCATAAGAGAATTGTGAATGTGCCCATCGCACTTTGTCACACAGTTCAGATGCTCAGATGCAGACTTTGCTTTTTAGATCTGTCAACCCCTTTAAGGTGAGGGAAAAAAACAGTTTGTGGGAAGAAAAACTCTCCTGCTTATGTTGTCATAAGCTTTGTGTTAAGGCAGACAGGCCTTCCACGTTGTGTTTTCATTTCTACTAAAAGCAAAAACACATTGCTCCCAATACCAGCAAGTCCTAGAACTTTTGCCGTCTTTTTATTTATATTTATTTGTAATGATTTTCCTACACAGAAACTGTTGCCAGTGTTTGGGCCTACTGATAGTTCATAGTGATGGCTGAGCCTTGTACAGGGTTCCTGCCAGTGTTCTTCCAAGTACCTTTAAAACCACTTGGAAATACTAAGAATTATGGCGAGTTTGGAAACTTTCTATTAAATGATGCTACTGGCCACTCTTTTGTGATTGTTTGCAGTTTCCTCTCCCAGTACATTTTCTTTTTGTTCAGGATCTCCATTTTTATTCGGTGTTCGACCTCAGCCATTTCACATTCACGCTCGATCTGTTGGACTTTAGCCACATGGACCTCATTCATCTGAATTAACTGCAGCTGGAGGATAGACATCTGCTGCTGATGCTCCTCCTCATGCATCTTTGTCAGGATGCCATTCTGTGCTGGTTTGCTCCTATAGGTCCTGTTAGCAGTTATTCTGGCACTGGAGCAGGAGGGTGATGCCAGATTTCCTTGGCATTTCTGCATGTTGACCATATTAGACTTTTCAGGTGAGTACATGTCTCTTTCCGGGATGACAAAGGATTCTAGGTAATAAACAGACATATATTACAAATAAAACTTATGTATTTATAGTCTGTAATGAAATGTTGTTTTTTATTTTACATTAACACATATATTCTGCACAGAGTTTAAACATTGCTATATGAATGCAACAATGAGGATTTTTGTTGTAGTAATTTATATGTAGTAACTGATGGGTCAATCTTAAACAGACCTGTCAGTCAATTCCTGCTGTCCACGGGCAGAGTATGCATGGTTGCAGCAAAGTGTTTTTCTCTGAAACACTCCAACATTTTAGTGAAAACGTAGCTTAAAGTTCCTGTCTGGGGACATAGGGAGAGATGAGACCATTTACAACATTTTTTTTCTTAATTTCTGATTTCACTTGTTTCTGGGGCTGGCATATTTTCCCCAGTTACAGGGTAAATACAGCCTTCTGGCTGCACAGCAATGCTGCGTTGGGTCTATTGGGGTATGTGCACATGGCATGTTTTTCCTGAAGCGTCTTCTGCTACATCTTTTGCATTGCTTTTATAAGAGGATGGTGGGTTCCAAGTAGAAACTGCCAGGAGAAAGGACCAAGGTCACTTCATTTTAGCTGCTTTCCAAGGCTGAAACAGTTAAGACGTTATAAAAGACAAAACATTTGTTCAGCAAGTCCTTGTCACATTGCTGTGTATGTTTATTCTATTTGGCTTTTTTTGTTGCAATTTTTTAAGGCTGGTTCCACGTAGATTATGCCTTAAAAAGATGTGCACGTACTTTCAGGACACAATGGCTCACTCCCCCGGCAATCACAGGCAATCACATGATCACTGGGTCTGGAGAAGCAAGTACTATAAGCACTTTGTAATCTGTATACACAGGGCTCCTTCAGCGTAGTCTTCTCTCTAGGGAGTCAGTCTATGTCTGACAGACGGTTTCCCGCTCCCGCATGATCTCATGCAGCTGCTTACTAACTATACAGTGATGTTTTACAGCACAACTGCAAAATAATGCATGGACAACCTTGGCATTTGAAGTCTATGTGGTCCAGAAGTTGCTAAAATGTTTGTGGGAAACCTTTAATCAATACTGTCTTAATTCTTATGCAACCTATGCACATTAGACTAATGTAGGCTGAACCTGCCGATATCGGCTGACAGTCTTCTGTGTGTGTGTGGGGGACTCTTAACTCTCACCACATTTGATGTTGAAGGACAGAAGGATCTGACATATTTAATTTCTGATTGTTGATTTATTTTTTTTTCTTATCAAGTTAAGTCCACCGCCACAAGAGGGTGGTATCTGCCTTGTTGAGGGCAGAGCAAAGTACTGCAGTGCGCAGGCGCCGGGAAAGGTTAGAGAGGCCTGTGCACTGCAGTACTTTGCTCTGCCCCCAACGGGGCCTATAAAGTACGCCTATGCAGGAGCCACGGCAAGAAACAAAGATGATGATGTCATATGAAGATGGGAGGCGCCGGACCTGCGACGCCCACTGGACCCGAACCGGGACCGCCCCTGGGTGAGTATAATCTAACTTGTTTTTATTCTCTTTCTGGTTACAACGGGGCTTATCTACAGCATTACAGAATGCTGCAGATAAGCCCCTGATGCTGTGGCCTTAGCTTATAGGCGAATTTTGGGGTGACAGATTCCCTTTAAATCAAACACGACAGTCTTAAATCAGGAGTATGGACAATAAAAAATGAAAATGGCTAGATTTTCTGTAGCAGCTATGCTGACATAGTTTATAGAAGCTTAGTCCCGTTAAATTGAGTGGGACTGCAGTACCAAGCACACACACACTTCTAAAACTAAGGAGGTATTTCTAGCTGGGGTGCCAAACCCTGTCAAGTGTTGTTGGACCAGAGTACCTATTTAATACTGTACAGTAAACTGAGGACAAAGACAGCCTAAAGGCTGTAATAGTGGCTCACAGGCCGCACCTTGCCCGACGTCACAGTTATCTGCATCCACTGAATCTAAACAACGGTGAATACATTTGTGGAGGATGGACCGCTGGCTCCATCTTCCACCAATCACCACAGAAGGCAAGCGCCGAAACGCGTATAGGGGACCCGGCTGCACTGCACAGACACATGCTTGGGTAATTACGTATTTATTTATTTCTATCTTGCACATGCACTGCATTATATCCTATCATATTGTACATTTAAAGACTGGTAATCATATTCTATCCTGTAGCCTTGCTGTTGGTACTAATACATTTTGTATCATATTTATTCTGTACCAACATACTAATGCTACATCTCTAGTTTTATATTATTGTCCTATCTACTGTACTTCTATATAGAGGCATTACTTTACCTCTACATAGCCCAGTCATTGTGTTTTTCTGTGCACCACTGCATTGGTTTCAGCTTGTCAAATATATATACCGTATGTAGTCGTGTATAAGCCGAGATTTTCAGCACATTTTTTTGTGCTGAAAACACCCCCCCTCAGCTTATACACGAGTCAGTTGTCCCAGAGGGACGGTGGGGGAGGGGGAGCGGCGGAGTAGCGGGTCACAGATGCAGGAGCCAGCGGCTGTGGCTAAAGCCTGTGGCGCTGCTGTTATAGCGCACAGTGCCAGCCGCAGCCCTTGGCTTCCAGCACACATCCTACCACCTTCCAGCGCACCCTTGCTGGCACTGCATCTTTCGCTCCGGCGCCAGCAGCTCCTCCAGCCGAGTGATCATGTGGCCCACTCATTAAAGTAATGAATATGCACATCTCTCCACTCCCATAGGCGTGGAGTGCATGCTCATTAAATTTAATGAGCGGGGCCACATGATCGCTCTACCTTAAGAGCTGCTGGCGCTGGAATGAACGAGATGCAGTGCCAGCGAGTGTGCGCAGGTAAATAGGATGGTTTTTTTTGTTTGTTTTTTTTATTAAAGGCAACCTGTCACCCTTTTACTTAAAAACATCCTGGGGGTGACAGATTCCCTTTAACAGGAATCATGCATAGAAGGATAGGGGATAAATAGCCATACATACAAGGATGGGGAATAAGGAGCTATTCATACCAGGACAGGGAAGGGGGAGCCATACACACCATGACAAGGACGGGGAAGCCATACATACAATGACGGGGAAGCCATGCATTCAAGGACAGGGATTAAGAGACAATACATAACTGACTTATACCCGAGTCAATAAGCTTACCCAGTATTATGTGGCAAAATGATGTACCTCGGCTTATAGTCAAGTATATACAGTATATATTTTATGTATGATTTTTATTTTTTCTGATAAACTGTTTGATTTTAAATACTTCAGATTTTCGTCATGTTTTGTACATTTTCTTTATATGATACATGATGCTGAACTATAGAATACATACAGATGTGCTCAAAAGTTTACATACCACGGCAGAATTTTTGCTTTCTTGGCCTTTTTTCAGAAAATATGAATAACGCCAAAACTTTTTCTCCACTCATAGTTAGTGGTTGGGTGAAACCATTTATTCTAAAACTGTTTTCTTTTCAAATCATAATGACTAGGCTTGAGCGAAACGGATTGGACAAATTCAAAAGTCGCCAACTTTTGGCAAAGTCGGGTTTCATGAAACCCGACCCGATCCTAGTGTGGGATCGGCCATGCGGTCGGCGATCTTCACGCCAAAGTCGCGTTTCGTATGATGCGTTTGGCGCCACTTTTTCAGCCAATGAAGGAGCGTGGGCAGAGTGATGACATAGGTCTTAGGGGCGTGGACGCCTATCGCTATCTTTTCGCTTGTGCGCTGTAGCGATTTGCAATGTGTAACACCAGCTCTTCTGTTCAGGGACGGAGGAGAGCGAGAGAGAAAAAAAAGTTAGATTTCCCATTGACTTTGCATTGGGTTTCGTGTTTCGGTCGATCCCCGACTTTTCGCCATAATCGGCCGATTTCACTCGACTCGACTTTTGAGATAGTCGGGTTTCGCGACTCAACCCTAAAAAAGTAAAAGTCGCTCAACCCTAATAATGACATCCCAAAACATCCAAATGACCCTGATCAAAAGTTCACATGCCCCATTTCTTAATACTGTGTATTGCCCCCTCTTACATCAATGACAGCTTGAAGTCTTTTGTGGTAGTTGTGGATGAGGCTCTTTATTTTCTAAGATGATAAAGCTGCCCACTCTTCTTGGCAAAACGTCTCCAGTTCCTGTAAATTCTTGGGCTATCCAGCATGAACTGAGCGCCTGAGATCTCCCCAAAGTGGCTCAATGATATTGAGGTTAGGGGACTTAGATAGTCACTCCAGAACCTTCACTTTGTTCTGCTGTAGCCAATGACAGGTCGACCTGGCTTTGTGCTTTGGATCTTTGTCGTGTTGGAACGTCCAAGTACCTCCCATGCGCAGCTTCCGGGCTGATGAGTGCAAATTTGCCCCCAGTATTTGCTGATCACGTGCTGCATTCATCTTTCCTTCAACTTTGACCAAGTTTCCTGTGCATTTGTAGCCCACATATCCCCAAAACATCAGCGATCCACCTCCTTGCTTTACAGTAGGAATGGTGTTTCTTTCATTACAGGCCTTGATGACCTCTCTCCAAATGTAACAGTTATGATTGTGGACATATTTTGGTCTCATCACTCCAAATTACCTTGTTCCAGAAGTTTTGAGGCTTGCATCAGTGCTGTTTTGCGTATTGTAGGCGAGATACTTTGTGGCATTTGCGCAGTAATGGCTTTCTTCTGGTGACTCGACCATGCGGCTCGTTTTTCTTCATGTGCCTCCTTATTGTGCATCTTGAAACAGCCACACCGCTAGTTTTCAGAGAGTCCTGTATTTCAGCTGATGTTATTTGTGGGTTTTTCTTCTGCATCCCGAACAATTTTCCTGGCAGTTGAGGATGACATTTTTGCTGGTCTACCTGACCGTGGTTTTTTTTTTTTTTTTTTTTTACAGAGCCCCTGATTTTCCATTTGTTAATCAGAGTTTGAATGCTGCTGACTGGCATTATCAATTCCTTGGATATGTTTTTGTATCCCTTTCCTGTTTTATACAGTTCAACTTACTACCTTTTTCCGTAGATCCGTTGACTATTCTTTTGCTTTCCCCATGACTCAATCCAGAAAGGTCAGTGGCTGGATGAAAGATGCAAGAGTCTGTCTGGATCCCAGAAACTCACTCAGCTTTTATGCACACACTGATTACAAGCAAACAGGTCACAGGTGAAGATGTTACCTATAGTAGCCATTCAACCCATTTGCGTCAACTTCTGTGCATGTTATGCCAAAATCACCAGGGAATGTGAACTTTTGATCAGTCATTTGGATTTTTTGGATAGTCATTATGATTTAAATAGAGTAAACATCGTTGGACAATAAATGGCTCCACCCAACCACTAACCATGAGAGGAGAAAAAGTTTTGGTGTTATCATTCATATTCTCTGAAAAAAAGCCAAGAAAGCAAAATTTCTGCTGGGGTATGTAAACTTTTGAACACAGCTGTAGCTATTGTGTATATTGAGAGGCATATAGATGTTGGGGGATACCAGGTATAGAGGAAAAGCATTTGGATTTATACATATTGCTGCTTCCATATCTTTAGAGATTGTTTACTACATGCTCATTTATACCAGGTAGGATATGGTACCTTGAAAGTTAATTATTGTTATACCAATGATTAACACCTGTGGCAACAGGAAGCTTGGATTTTTACTTGTGGTTACAGAATACTACTATGTCACCATTATACTGGATAGTGTGAATCGGAACATAACTACACCAAAACACAGGATGTCACTGAGCTTGGGCAAATGCAATTTCAATGTTGAGGAGTGTAACACTGAGGAAAAAAAGTTTGTGGAATTATGGCAATCAGACTATCAATAGAAATGATGATAATCTGCATTCCCCACACGGAAAATTCCCCACACGGAAAATTCCCCACACGGAAAATTGCCAATTACAGCATCACAAAACTTTCAGATCTATGATATGACACCTCATACACACGGCTCCTATCCATACATCTCGTACACACATGGCACCACTCCGTACACCTCATACACACACGACTCCTCTCCATACATCTCATACACACGGCACTACTCCGTACACCTCGTACACACTGCTCCGCTCCATACACATTGCACACGCTGCTCCGCTCTGTATACCTTGCACACACACGGCTCTGCTGCGTACACCTCATACACATACGGCTCCTCTCCATATACCTCGTACACACACGGCTCCGCTCTATACACATTGCACACGCTGCTCCGCTCCGTATACCTTGTACATGCATGGCTCTGCTGCGCACACCTCGTACACACGTGGCTCTGCGCTGTACACCTCGTACACACGTGGCTCCGCTCCGTACACCTCGTACACACACGACTCTGCTCCATACACCTTTCACACTCTGCTCTGATCCGCACACCTCTTACACACATGGCTCCGCTCCATACACCTTTCACACGCTGCTCCGCTCCGTACACCTCGTACACACGCGGCTGTGCTCCGTACACCTCTTACACACGACTCCGCTCCGTACACCTTTCACATGCTGCTCCGCTCCGTACACCTCGTACACACACGGCTGTGCTCCGTACACCTCATGCACACGGCTCCGCTCCGTACACCTCTTACACACGGCTGTGCTCCGTACACCTCATGCACACAGCTCCGTACACCTCTTACACACACTGCTCCGCTCCGTACACCTCGTACACACACGGCTGCGCTCTGTACACCTCATGCACACAGCTCCGTACACCTTTTACACACACAGCTCCGCTCCGTACACGTCTTATACACACGACTCCGCTCCGTACACCTCGTACACCCACGGCTGCGCTCTGTACACCTTTTACACACACGGCTCCGCTCCGTACACGTCTTACACACACGACTCCGCTCTATACACCTTTCACACGCTGCTCCGATCCATACAACTCGTACACACACAGCTCAGCTACATCCACACTGTAAACACCTCCTGGCCTCACACATACACTTACCCTCCTCTGGCGCCATGACAACCAGTAGAGTCCTGTACACGGAGGTCCTCCCGATCTATCATGTGATCCCTGACTCCTCCCATCCTGTGACCTCATCACAGGTCCTGTTCGCACAGAGCAGCCATTACGTGGTGTGCTGCTCTGCGGGTGCAGCCTGTGCAGCCTGTGCAGGGACTCAGGGAGCTCTCAGCTGACCGGGTGATATCACATACCTCCCAACCAGTGCGGGAAAATTAATGTCCCGCCCAGGATCGCGGGGTTGACTGTCAAAATCAGGAAAGTCCCGCTGGATCCGGGACCGTTGGGAGGTATGCTAGTGTATGTGTCCCCGTTCTGACCCTAATGCATAATTTAAAAAAATAACATTCTACTCACCTTTCCTCTGCTCCCACGTCACCCAGTGTCTTTTGTAGCCACCGCACAGCCCGGCAGCTGACATTGGAGTGTGCGCCATTTCATGCACCGCTCCCTGTGGCTGCACCTCTGATATCAGCTCACAGCCAATGCTCCGGCAGCATGTATCGCAGTGCTGGGACCCCACGGGTCTCTGCAACATGATGCATGTCATCTGGATCTGCATCTTCAGTGAAGACGCAGATCCAGCAGAAGCAGGCACTTGTACCCCCTGTAATAATTATATATTGTTCTCCTGCCCTGCAGAGTATCTCACCTATAATTCTATATTATTTTCCTGCCCTGCAGAGCATCTCACCTATAATTCTATATTATTATCCTGATCTGCAGAGCATCTCACCTATAATTCTATATTATTCTCCTGCCCTGCAGAGTATCTCACCTATAATTCTATATTGTTCTCCTGCCCTACAGAGCATCTCACCTATAATTCTATATTATTCTCCTGCCCTACAGAGCATCTCACAGACCTCCTTCTCTCCTCCACACTTATTCACTCCTCATCCAATCGCCTCCAAGACTTCTCCCGAATATCCCCCATCCTCTGGAACTCTCTGCCCCAACACGTCCGACTATCAACCACAGTCGGATCCTTCAGACGGAACCTGAAAACTCATCTCTTCAGGAAATCCTACAGCCTGCACTGACACCGCTGCTGCCTCATCACCAACGAAGCTACCGCCTCACCAACACCGGAGCTACCGCCTCACCAACACCGGAGCTACCGCCTCACCAACACCGGAGCTCCTGCAACCCTCAACCTACTGTCTCCTTCCCCATAATCCTGTAGAATGTAAGCCCGCAAGGGCAGGTTCCTCGCCCCTCTGTATCAGTCCGTCATTGTTAGTTTGTTTACTGTATGTGATATTTGTAACTTGTATGTAACCCCTTCTCATGTACAGCACCATGGAATCAATGGTGCTATATAAATAAATAATAATAAATAATAATAATAATATACCTCCATACTATCCCTCTGTCCTGCAGAGCATTTAGCCTATAGCTCTATGCTATTCTGTTCTGCAGAGCATCTCACCTATAACTCTCTACTGTTTTCCTGTGGGTATTCATGTCTGTGGGCACTTTTCACATATCATGTGAACACCTTGCACCTGAAATATCATAGATCTGAAACTTTGTGATGATGCAATTGGCAATTTTCCGTGTGGGGAATTTTCCTATGGGCAGTTTTCCCGTGGGCATTTTTCTGGTCACCGTATTTATGTGCAAGGTACTCATACTCTACCCTGAATAAATCTGAATGTTTTGAAAATTTTCCATTTTTTAATTTCATAAATTGTATGTCATTAACATATGTCATTCCTGTGATTTCCATAATTCCACAACTTTTCCTTTTTTTGGTTTTGCAATTTCAATGTCGAGACGTATATACTGAATTCAGATGACACATCCATCTGTTATAGACTTGTTTTTATTTTGTTATTCTGTTCCGTAATATGTTTAATAAAGAAAAGGAGACCAATAACTCCCGTCACATCCATACATGCATTTGTGAAAATATTACCCTTTATGTTGTTGGGGGAAGTTCCTTCTGCACACACTGAGTCAGTCACAGACACATTTCTTATTGGTTCTGTCTGGATCTTTCCCTGTTCATCAATGAGTATTTCTAGGTCTCCTTTGTGGAAAGCTACAGAACAGTAAATACATGGAAAGATAACTAAAATTATGGGCTATCCTAATATGTTAATCATTGTATTAGTGCATTTGGTTGTTATATTCAGAATACAATTACAATGGTACAGAATAGACTTGGGATATATTGTACAGTATTTGTCAAAAGTTTTGAAGCTGACAAATTTTGGTTTTCACAGTTTGCTGCTGCAGTTTATACTGACAATTTGCATCATCATCTCTAGATTATGTAGAGAAAATCGGATGAATTACAAACAAAAAGTAAACGTATTTCCTTGCCATGAAAACTCTTACACACAAAAACACCATTTCCCCTGAGTTTCAGCTCACAAAAAGACCTGCTTACATCACTTCAGTGATTTTCTTGTTCATTCAGGAGAAAATGTTAACAAGAAAGAGGCGAGCATATAAATCAGTCGGCATGACAGTGCAAATTGGTTGCTTAAAATCATTGTCTTCATGGTTGCTTGCAGGGATGGGACACAGGATTGGGTAAAGTTATTTTTGCTGAGGAAGGCCCCTGCAGACAGTTCAGAACATCTGGAAAAATAATTGCCTCGTGATGAAAAGGTGAGCCCTACGATGAGTCCTGTCATGCCAATAGTAAAGTATCTTGAGCCCATTAATGTGTGGGAATAATTTTCATCCAAGGAAATAGGCTGATTAAACACTTTGCCAATACTGCGGTGCCTCTGGATATAGTTCAGTCCCCTTTGACGGTACTTCCCCAGCTCCCTCTGGTTTCTGCTTCTCTTTTCACTACTCTCTCTTTTTCTCTTATAATCTGATTTCTTCTTTACACTTCAATGTTATTTTTAGTGTAGTGTAAGTATGAATTTTTGTTATGCCTACTGTTTAATGATATATGCATTGTGATATTTTTAATGGAGTCACTCTTGACATGACTGAAATTGTGATGGTAATGACACTTGTATTTGTGTTTTGAAAACTTTAAGTTTTAAAATTTAAGAAAAAAAAATACTGCCATGAATAAAGAACGATCCAGAAGCAATTTAGTGGTGATCAATGCTATTTTTCAGCAAGATTTAGCACCATGTCACAAGGAAAAAGTGATAACTAAATGGCTCGGTGAACAAAACATTGAAATGTTGGGTCCATGGTTAGGCATCTCCCCAGATCTCCATCCCATTGAGAACTAGTGAACAATCCTCAAAGTGGGTGGACAAACAATACGGAAATTGTGATAAACTCCAAGCACTAATTAGGAAAGACTAGGTTGCCTTCAGTTAGGACTTGGCCCAGAATCGAATATCCAATGTCTCAGGGAAAATTTAAGAAGTCTTGAAGAATAAGGCTCAGCACCATGGATATGGGCCCAGATTCATCATTGCCTTTGTGTTTGTTTGTTTTTTTGTCTAGCATCGTGGGTTTTTTTTCTCGTTTGCAATGAATTTTTTTTTTAAGTCGTATTTTTTATATGTGTTTGCCTGCTTAATTTGGTTTTCTGCTTTGTGGGGAATTTAGCTAGTTCAGATGATTTTGCGACTTTTTAAGGAGTCGCAATTGAGGAGTTTGATGCAACTCCACTCCAGTTCCTCTGGTGTATTTTTGAGTGTGAGTATTTTGGCACAACTTTTGTGCATTTAACAAGATGTGTGACTTTCGGCACAAAAACAACTTTTTTTTTCTTTCTTTTTTTTTTACTTTGCACCAAATTCATGAATCGTGCGTCAATTTGTTTTTTTTTGTCATATGGTATTGCCTATTTTGGAGCCAAATTTTTCAAACTGATTTAAAAAAAAAAAAAAAAGTTAAATGAATCAGCCATTGAGTCTTTTCATGAACTTTTCATACTTATTAAATGTTTCTAATTGTACTTTAGTAACCATAGAATTATCTGAGAAAGATTTAAAAAACACTGAAGCGGCAAACTTTGTGAAAAGAAAAATTTGTCTCACTCTTAAAACTTATGACTGCATACAAATGTACTGAAAAAGCAATTTAATACATGCTCATCATCTCACTCTCACTTTGTCTGTATGAAAATGCAGGATGTACACATACTCCAAATTCACCACGTGATATCCCAGCATTCAAGACCAAAATGTACTTTTTGTCAAAAATACCACAAAAAGGCTTTCAAATCAATAAGGCCAGTGTAGAGTATTGGTGGCACATGGAGTGTCCGCAAGGCTAGAATTTGGACCTTGTAAAGGTACGGTACTCCATGCATAGTGCATTACAGAAAGCAGCAATCCAAGAACAATATACCTTCATTACTAAAGAGGCTTCATACTGAAAATAAAGCACTCCATTGCACTCAGCTGAAAACTGCAAGATTTTTAAAAGATTAAGGTTTTCTATGGTTGGATGTTAAGCTGCATCATACCTGCAAGAGGCACTTCAGTCTCAACTAGGTCAAAGAACTGACGCTTTTTATAGCTTAATACTTTTTCTTGTTTGCCTTCTATCCCAAAGAGAGAAAAAAAGCAATCCAGTATCTTGGGAAGATTGAGAGACTAAGATTTTTTTTTTTTAATACACAAAGGGTCCCCAGTATCCTGCCTATAGATTGTTGCCTTTATTTAACGTAACTACTGGTACTCCTACTACAGGCTTGTGTAAAACCATATGGGTATGTACAGACTTAGTTTTTGAAGAGTCTTTTGGAAGCTGCCTTTAAACCAAGTTGTTTTTTTTTGCATGATTTTTGCAATTTATTATTCAAAAGGTGTTTTTTACAGTACTAGTAGCAGCTATACGATTTCAGTAATCTCCTACACTTTTTTTCTGACTGAATTTGAAAACTTCAATGTCTTTATAATCTTCCGGATGTCAATTCTTTGTGTTTTTGCAGCTTTTTTTTCACCCATAGAAAGCAATGAGAAAGTGAAGGAATGCCACATACTTTTTTGCAGCATTTTTGGTGAAAACTACATTTATGAAAACTGTATGGTAGACAAAGCACATTTAATCTGCAACCCAAAAAATGGGCATTTTGTACAGCGTCTTTGCTGCTAACAGGACAAGTTTGGGCTGCAAGGGGAAAAAAACCAAAACGCTGCATGTGAACCTAACGGGAGGAGGGCTTAAAAAACCTTCATATTCAGTTCTATTGCAAAAAGGCTTGCTAGTTCAGTCTTTTAAGCATTTTTCTTCCACTTCAAGTGTTTTCCAGCACTGTCCAATCAAAAGATTTGAAAAAAAAAAAAAAGTCTCAAATGCTTGAAAAACTCATCAGGTAACAAATATAACTCCCCAAAGAAAGGGAGTTTAAAGTAGGAATTTCCACTATAAAACTGTGTGCACATACCTATAATGGGATATAATGCACAAATGTTAAACTTGTGTAGTCACTAACTGGTCTTTCAAAATAATAAATACTTACTGGTAATTGATTTTCCTGAAACACATGATAGGGCAGATCCCTCTCTCAGGTGCTATCATTGGACAGGAGGCAAAATTAAAAAGGGCAACTCCCACTTTCTCCTTCAATATGGTTTCCAAGTAGTAACGCAGGAGTCACCTAAATTTATCATCCCTTGTTATGATTTATATATTCTATCAAGCTCAATCTTCACCATGAGGAGAAAGGGACCAAACACCTCAACCACCACAAGTCAAAGGGAGGGAATAATTAGGAATGCTGTCAGGAAAATCAAATTACTGGTAATTATTTTTCCCACCACCCATTACAGCACCTGAGACACAGTAAAAAGAAATTCTCTGATAGGGAGGGATCACCTTGTAAAATCTTGCACCTGTAGAAAAATCCCATGAATATCTTGTTTCAATGGATAGTGCTTAAGGAAAACAAAGTTCTAGAAATTGTTCTATCAAAACAATTACTTTTTCGATTCAGAGCTCTGACAAGGACAATGTCCGCAAACTCGCTGGAAACACCTGACATAAGGAAGAATCTGAACAGGATACAACGAACAGGTAACACTTAGCATGTTAATGGAAACAGAAGTCAAGTGACCCAAGGAATCTGATTAGTCTAACAAGGCCAATTTTGTTATCACTTGTTTTCTGCTCTTAAAGGGAACCTGTCACCCCGTTTTTTCAGATTGAGCTATAAGTACTGTTAAATAGGGCCTGCGCTGTGCGTTACTATAGTGTATGTAGTGTACCCTGATTCCCCATGTATGCTGAGAAATACATTACCAAAGTCGCCGTTTTCGCCTGTCAATCAGGCTGGTCTGGTCAGGTGGGCGTGTTCACAGCGCTCTTTTCTTCTCCAGCTTTCCGTTGGTGGCGTAGTGGTGTGCGCATGTCCAAGGTCCGAATTCCCTGCGCCCACGTGAAGACACAGCGTGCGATCTGCGCTGTTATCCCTTGCATCGGTGGGGGCGGCCATCTTCTTGGGGCCGCGCGTGCGCAGATGGAGTGCTCTGCTGCACGGGGCTTCAGGAAAATGGCCGCGGGATGCCGCGCGTGCGCATTAGAGATCGCGGCGGCCATTTTTCCAAAGCCGAGATGCAAACTCGGCTTTGGGAAAATGGCCGCCGCGATCTCTAATGCGCACGCGCGGCATCTCGCGGCCATTTTCCTGAAGCCCCGTGCAGCAGAGCACTCCATCTGCGCACGCGCGGCCCCAGGAAGATGGCCGCCCCCACCGATGCAAGGGATTACAGCGCAGATCGCGCGCTGTGTCTTCACGTGGGCGCAGGGAATTCGGACCTTGGACATGCGCACACCACTACGCCACCAACGGAAAGCTGGAGAAGAAAAGAGCGCTGTGAACACGCCCACCTGACCAGACCAGCCTGATTGACAGGCGAAAACGGCGACTTTGGTAATGTATTTCTCAGCATACATGGGGAATCAGGGTACACTACATACACTATAGTAACGCACAGCGCAGGCCCTATTTAACAGTATTTATAGCTCAATCTGAAAAAACGGGGTGACAGGTTCCCTTTAAGCAAAGTAGATACTAAACTTGGGAAAAAACGTTTCTGGATCAAGGGTGATCTTTTAAATTCCAGGCCGTCAAAATGAAGGCCCGTTCTTTGCCGATGCCAGACTGGACCTTGAATGAGCAGATCCAGGATCTCTGTTAAGATACATGGATCGGAGATGGACATTAGCCTCAACCATGAAAACCATGGTCTTTTGGGCCAGAGTGGAGCTATCCGGATTATCCTCGACTGGTCCTCCCTGGTCTGCCTTAGTACTGTTGGAATTATCATTACTGAAGGAAAAAAAACATAGGTTAGGTCGAAGTTCCATTGAATCTGGAAAGCATCTATCACATGAGTTTTTTTCCTTGGATCTAGTTAGCAGAATTTTTTCACCTTCCTATTCTGCCTACTTGCGAACCGATCTATGCTTGGAAGGCCCCACACATGTACAGTTTGTTTTAATACTAATTGATTCAGGGCCAATTCTCCTTGTCTCAGTTGATTCTGATTTAGGAAGTCTGCCCTGTCGTTTCTTTTCCTTTTATGTGCAACGCTGTTAATGACAGAAGATGGTGCTATGCTGTTTGGAAAAATTTCTTCTGTTGCTACAATCAGAGAGATCTTCCCTCCTGATGGTTGATGTAAGCTACTATTGCTCGATTGTCTGACAGGATATGAACATGACTGCCTTGGAGAAATGCAATACATTTTTCTATCGCACATTTTACTGCCAGCGTTCTTTCATGTTTGACAAACTCCTTTTCTCACATTCTGACCAAATACCCTGGACTACACAGTCTGTCAGATGCGCTTCCCAACCACTTATGCTTGCATTTGTAGTTATGACTTACTTGATCTGATATATCCATGGGACCCCTTACCAACATATTTTCTACTCTGCCACCATACTGAGAGTATTGGTTGTAACAGAAGAAAGACTTATTTTTACTCCAAACACCTTGAGCCGTTTCTGACCTATCAGTATCTCCTGCTGTAATTGCCTGGTATGCAAATGGGCCCACAAGACTGATGGGATACAAGAAGTCAGGGTCCCCAATAATGACACTGCCTTTGAGTGTCATGGTAGGATTGTTCACTGCCATTTATACTAATGTAATTACTTTGAGCACACTCTCTCTTACGGCAGGAGACCAATTCAGTGAATTGGGACCAAGATGAAACCTAAAAAGGACTCAACTTTTGATAGTCATCTTTGATTTCCTTAGGTTCAGCAGCCAACCTGATTCCTCTAAGATGGCTCTGACCTTTGTGAGTTGAATGCTGCAGTGTTCTACTGATTTGCCTACCACCAGGAAATCATCTAAGCATGTAATTGTGAGTATGCTGTTCCTGAAGATGCCCTGTCATTTCCAGTATGATTTTTGTCAATGCTCTGAGCCATGGGCAGACTGAAGGGCAAAGCCCTGAACTGAAAATGCCTGATTGTTTTGTTTATGTATGGGGCCACTCTGGAATTGTTGATCTTCTGCATGAATAAGAACATGGTAATATGCATCTTCCAGGTCCAATACACTCATGTAGCACTTTGGAAACAGAAGTTTTATAGCCGATTTTATTAACTTCATTTTGAAAAGTCGATATATCAGGAATTTGTTTGGACCTCTCAAATTGACTATTCTGAAGGTGCCATCTGGCTTCTTTATCAAGAAAAGAGGGGAATAGAGTCCTCTTCCTTCTACTGGTACGTTCGTGAGGATTTTTCAACTAAACTGAAACCTCCGCTTCCAGGGTCAACTGTTCTCACAAGGCTTTATTTATTTATTTTTTTTAAAGGGCAAAAATTTGCAATTTAAGTTTGGAATTTTTATGGAATTATAACAGATAAACTATTTTGTGTAATATGACTAACATTTTGCATCTGTTTAGTTTAATTTGGTATCATTTTTATAGCGTCATTCTGTTTTTATTTTTTACATTGATAGAAAAGTAAAAGGTTTATCTTGTTCCGGTGACAGGCAGCAATGTTCTTTTTTGGAAAGCAGTGACTTTATTCTTGTAATTTTGCCATGCATACCACTATAGTTCAGTGTCTTCATGATGGTGGATTCATGAACATTTTTTAATGTTATACAGGGCATTTGTTGCTTAAGAAGGTATGTTGGGCTTCATTCTGATCCCGCAAACTGTTCTACTTCTTGCTCTTGGAATAATGTTGACTACTCCTGTGCAGAGTAATAATGGTCTTGAATTTCCTCCATTTGTATACAATCTGAAGAGTTTGGACTCCACCAATCCATAGTTAGAGGTGGTTTTGAAACATTTTCCATCCTGATAAGAATAAACTTTTTGTTCTTACCTGTGGTGGGAAGATTAGACTTTGATAGAGCCCTGCTCTTCAAAGAGAACAGGTAGCTCTCACACCTGACTGTCATCACACTGAAAATACCAGACTAAATTATTTGTCAAATTATCTGCTTATCATCATGGCTTATTCAGATGTGTGTGGATCTCTGTTTGATCAGACCGCAATACAAGGACTGACCAAAAGCATCCCAACATGAAATTCATGAAGCTGGCATGCTCTGGTCAGACTGATCGGACCAAGATTCACGGATGGGTCTTCATAAGCCCTAAAAAGTTCATTATTTTGCCAATTGGACAAGAAAATGCAATATAGTATTGTCTTCATGTAAAAATGACAATCCAGTATTGTTTACCAATTTGTTTTTCTTCATCTACTTTTAAGACTTGTGTGACAAATCTAATAGTTTTGGGTCAGAATTTTCAATATTCATGCATAAATTTAAAGAGTTCACCAACTTTTACACACCACTCTACAAGATGTATATTGTGGCAGCCAGGGCTGTGGAGTCAGTAAGCCAAACTGCCGACTCAGACTCCTCAATTTCCATGACTCCGACTCCACCAAAATGGGCTCCGAGACATGCATGTCAGAACACCAATCTTCCCCCTCAAAGATAAACTGTGCCCGTTAAAGTATTCAAAACCATAAATGTAAAGTATAGTAAAAAAAAAAAAAAAACATTTATATCTTTTCAATTAAATGCTGCTTTATCTTTAAATATTTCATTTTCACAAAGAGGTAATGGGAGAAAATGTACCTAAAAATTTGTTATGGAATCTCTCCCAAATGTGGTCAGAATCATCTGGAAACAGACACAGAAGGGAGCACTATCTGACTGGAATAGATCGCGAATGCCACGTCGCATTCGCATTCGCAGAGTTGATGTCTCCACCACATGCACGCAAGTACACACAGGTCACCCTGCCTCCCTACAGAAAGTATGCAGTAACCATCTGGACCCACAGGTGCATCACAGCATTTTATAATGCTGTGATGTGCAAAATGTTGCTTTAGCCCCGTTTATTCATTTTCATAAGGGGTAGTAGAAGAAAATTGTCGTTCAGGGTTCAGAAGGGAAAAAAAAGCCATTTAGCTTTTGGAGTGAAAAAAAATGTCTGGAATTAGCTTGGGGACACCACTTGCAGAGCCCCAAAGTGCTAGAACAGAAAACCCTGAAAAGTGACCACAGTGAAGAAACTTTATTCCTCAAGGAATTTATCCAAGGGTATAATTAGCATTTTTAATTCAAAGGTGTATCATCAATTTCTTTACCATTGGGCCGTGTGAAAATGAAAATTACATTTGTTACAATAATAAGCAGCAGAAAAAAGTATCCCCTAAATTATTAATTATTACACTTACAAGTGCAGCAATAGCCTATATATATATATATATATATATATATATATATATATATATATATATATATATATATATACACACACACCAAGCAGAAAAAGAAGGCAGCACTCCAACAACAAATGAAGGTGAAAAAAGGCTGTGAAGTTTATTTCAGACCCACATCTCGCGACGTTTCGGCTCGCACTGAGCCTTTCTCAAGCCAGGCTTCTCTGTGCTTCTCTGCTCTGGCTGTGAGCACAGCGGCCGGAAAGCAGAGCGGTGACGTCACCGCTGTGCTTTCCGGCTGCCCGGCGCTCACAGCCAGAGCAGAGAAGCACAGCGCCGGGGACAGACAGCGGTAGGTAAGTATGTAGTGGTTGTTTTTTTTACTTTAACAATGGTAACCAGGGTAAACATCGGGTTACTACTAAGCGCGGCCCTGCGCTTAGTAACCCGATGTTTACTCTGGTTACCAGCGAAGACATCGCTGAATCGGCGTCACACACGCCGATTCAGCGATGTCAGCGGGAGAGCCAGCAACGAAACAAAGTTCTGGACTTTCTGCCCCGACCAACGACATCACAGCAGGATCCAGATCGCTGCTGCCTGTCACACTGGACGATATCGCTAGCGAGGACGCTGCAACGTCACGGATCGCTAGCGATATCGTCTAGTGTGACTGTACCTTAATCCTATTACTCCTGAGCCTTTACTGGCTGGAATTTAGGTCTTCAGCGGATTACCTTGACCTTTTAGGGGACAAGTAAGCTTACACTTCAGGATATTCTCTGATGTTCCCCTCTCCTCACCCTCTTTCCTTTACACCCACTTCCCCCTTTACACCCACTTCCCTCTTTACCCTTGTCTTTGTGTGTATCTGTGTTTGAGTTTTCACTTTTTTCTTTTCTACCATTCCTCTTTATTAATTTATATGGGCATGTAATGATTTAATGGTTATGAGCCATCACCTCGCTGTTATATTCTGAAAAAGTTGAACCAATGTACAATTAGCAATTTTATTGTGGAATATATTTTTCTCTTGTTGGGTTTGATTCATTACTTGTTAGTGCCTTCTGTTATGACTTGCATTTGTATTTCCTTTTCAAAACTCAAAGTTAAATTTATTTAAAAAAAAAAGTTGTGGAATTATAGAAATCACAGCATTGATAGACATGTTAATAAGCAAATTAAAAAAATAAACATTATCAAGACATCTCAATTCGTTCAGTATTGAATATGATATGCAGAAATACACACACTAGCATGCTGTCATGCTATGAAACTTTTTTTTAGGTTGTCTGAGAAATGTTCTGTCATGCTGAATGCAGTTGGGAGCACAAATCATCAAGATCCTCTTCTGATAGCTCTCTTATGCAATTGCCAACCAATTATGTCCCTGATATGTTTGATGGGAGATAAGTATACAGACACTGCAGGCCATAGTAACAAGTTTAGGCCACATAGGCTGCTCAAAGTAGTATGAGCAATCTCTTCTAGAATTATAGTGCTGAAAAATTGCACCTGGGACACACTGGGGGGGGGGGGGGGGGAAAGAATAATAATAATAATCTTTATTTTTATATAGCGCTAACATATTCCGCAGCGCTTTACAGGTTGCACACATTATCATCGCGCTGTCCCCCTTGGGGCTCACAATCTAGAATCCCTATCAGTATGTCTTTGGAATGTGGGAGGAAACCGGAGTACCCGGAGGAAACCCACACTCCAGCGCTGCAAGGCTGCTGTGCTATCCACTGCGCCACCACCGTGCTGAGCTTACCAAATTAATGTACCACCAAGCTGTTAGTCTACCTGGAATGAAGACTAGAGAGGTCCAACTACCGTACATTACAGCACCTCACACCATAATTCTGGGAGTAGGACAAAGGCCGTGCTGTGTGTTGCTACCATGGCCTGCATCATCTAGACTTTTTCTCCCATTGATCATATTTGGGACAATATTGGTCGGCAATTGCAAAGGGAGCTGCCAGCAGCAGATCTTGATTGTGTGCCCAAGTGCATTCAGTGTGGCAGAACATTCCAGAGACAAACATTAATACGCAACAACTTCATTAATAGCATGAGTGTATTTGCCTGTATAACTGCATTTTTGATAAAGCGCAATTCTGAATAAAATCGTGTTGTTTTTTTGCTTATCATTTGCATATCATTAACTGTCTTGATTCTATGATTTCCATAATGCATGACTTTTCCTTTGTGAAAAAAAATGCAAATAATAGTGATGAAAAAGTTTATGAAAAAAATGGAAAATCTGCGCTGCTGGTAAATAAAAGGCTAATTCAGGTCCACACTAAGATATTATGCGGTTTTTAGTATGTCTGCGCTTTTCAAAGTACCATAATTCTTCTTCAGGACAAAAACTATAATTCAATTTTGTCTCTGGATCTGCCGCAGCTGAGATTACATGTCTTTCTAATGTTATGCGATCACAACATAATCAGATAACGTTTAAATTGAATGTTAACCGGATTAAACCCTATAGCGTTTTTCTTCCTTAGCATTAAAAAAACCCCTACACAATTCAATATTGAAATTGCAATATGAACACTTTCCCAAAAATGTATGTTTTTTGCATGCTTGTATTTTAAGACCTATAACCTCACCCCCATTAAAGATCTGTGTAAAGGCTTTTTATTTGCAGGAAGATTTTACTTTTATTAGTACAATTTTGGAATAAATCACACTTTTTTTTTAGATTTTTTTTGAATGGCAGTGAACAAAAAAAAAACAATTCAACAATTGTTTATTTTTTTACACCATGTGACAAAATTGGTAAGACAACTTTGTTATTGAGGTCAATAGGATTAAAAGTATTACCTTATTTTTTCTTTTAAATGTTTTTGCACTGTCATACCGATGGCTGTTATTTTTTTCACAAACAGCCATATGAGGTCTTGTGGTGTTTAAATAAGAGAAGGTTTTCATGAATACCATTTTAATTTTATCTACAGTCATACTGTCACACTTAAAAAAATAAATAAATAAATAAATAAAAATAAATATAAAATACAAAGGGGGTGATTTGAACTTTAATTTAATTTTTAAAATATTTTTAAAAACTTTTTTTTTCACTTTTGGCATGCTTCAATAGTCTCTATGGGAGACTAGAAGCTGCCATAACCCAATCGCCTCTGCTACATGCAGGCGATAAGATCGCCGCATGTAGCAGAATACCTCACTTGCTATGAGCACCGTCCACCGGGCGCGCTCATAGCAATCCGGCAGTGACAACCATAGAGGTCGCCAAGAGACCTCTGGTTGTCATGCCAACCCATCGGTGACCCTCGATCAGGGGGTCACCGATGGGCAGATTTCCGGCGCAATTACCGGAAATGCATGTTAAATGCGGCTGTTAGTGGCACGTCAGATGATCAGATCAGCTGCCATGTGCCTGAAAAGGTGCGGGCTCCAGCAATGAGCCTGCACCTTTTCAGGCACATGGCAGCTGATCTGATCTTACAGGGGGATGAGTCCAATGACTGACAGATCTGTCATTGGTCATAAAGGGGTTAACAGTAGTGATGAGTGAGTGTACTCGTTGCTTGAGATTTCCCGAGCACGCTCGGGTGTCCTCCGAGTATTTTTTTAGTTCTCGGAGATTTAGTTTTCTTCGCGGCAGCTAAATGATTTCCAGATACTAGCCAGCATAAGTACATGTGGGGGTAGCCTGGTTGCTAGGGAATCCCCACATGTACTTATGCTGGCTAACAGATGTAAATCATTCAACTGCGGCAAAGAAAACTAAATCTCCGAGAACTAAAAAATACTTGGAGGACACCCGAGCGTGCTCTGGAAATCTCGAGCAACGAGTATACTTGCTCATCACTAGTTAACAGGCCTGTACTCCAGCTGACTTCAGTTGTTGCTTGTTTGTGGGTCTCTTTACCTTACGTTTTGTCTTAATCTAGTGAAATTCATGCTTGATGGAGTGGACATCTGTAAGATTCACTTTCCAGAATATTACACTTCTTTGCCTTGAACTTCTGAATTGCTTTTGCGGTATTTTTTGGGTCATTATCCATCTCTATTGTGAAGCACCATCCAATCTATCTTGCTGCATTTGGTTGAATCTTAGCAGAAAGAATAGCCTTGTACACTTCAAAATTCTTCTGGCAGTTTCCGTCTTCAGTCCCAGAGTCAATAAACACTAGTGACCCAGTGTCGTAGGAAGCCAAGCATGCTCATATCATCACATTGCCTCCACCATGTTTTGCAGAGAATGTGGTGTGCTTTGCATCACAAGCCATTCCAAACATTCTCCATACTTTCTCACCATCATTCGGGTATAAGTTGAGCTTAGATTCAGGTGTCCAAGGAATACTTTTCCAGAATGGGCTGGCTTCTTTAGATGTTTTTTTTGGGCAAAGTCTAATCTGGCCCATTTTTTAGGATGATTAATGGGTTGCACCTTTTGGATGAACAGTCTGTATTTGCGCTCACAAAGTCCTCTCTTTATGATAGACAAATAATGAAATGCCTACCTCCTGGAGAGTGTTATTCACTTGGGTACATGTTGTGAAGGGGGTTTTCTTCACCATGGAAGGGATTCTGCAATTATCCACCACAGTTTTCTTCTGTGGACTTCCATGCCTTTTTGAGCTCCCAAGCTCACTAGCGTGCTTTTATTTGAATACCGTCAAATTAAAGCAAAGAGTCTGCACTTGAAGCTTATATTATATAACTGTATATAATGTCTTGAATATGTTTTGGTAAACAGTCAAAATGCCAAAACTTGTCACTGTCCAAATATTTCTGGACCTAACTGTATACTACAGTAAATAAGTATACATATATCAATTGCTAGAAGAATGGTAAAAGATGTAGCATATACAACCAATTTAATACTATACTATAACATTCCTCCTCACCCTACAATCTCCGTCAAATATCTTGTAGATCATGGAGACTTGGACTTTGGTATCCCTTGTGTGATCAATATGTTCAACACTTCATTCATGGAAATACTTGTCCTCCTCTCACACTTCCACAGTATCTCAATTGCAGGAATTTGTAGAAATCAGACTCCTGGAGCCCAAAATCTCCCCTTAGTAGTTCAAAGGGTCAAAGGTAGCCATTCAAATAAAGTTGGTGCAGATACTCCAAAGGCTGTCTAAATCAATCCCTGAATACTTCCAATTGGTGGAACTCCCATAAACGGGGATTATGACAAATAGGCATATATTTTGAGCATCCTGGTATGCCTAGCAATTGCTTACAGATCTACCTTACTTTATATATGAACACCAATGTGGATCTTTGCCTTGAATCTGAGCTGCTAATACATTTAACAGGTCTTCTCCACTTAAATATCGGCCTAGCCTATTTTACCATTTTTGTGCCTCATCTAAACACTCACTCCTTAAAATGTAGGAATTAAGAGGCTAGTGAATATGCCCAGGTATGTGGTAAAGCCAGCTCACCTCGTTCATTGGCCCACTGGATTATCTAATTTAATTCTTGGATTATCCCTCTTCTGTATTAAGCCCCAATGTAAGTTGTTCATACTTGTAAACCAACATTTGGGTAGCAATACAGGTGCAATCAGCTGCACATATAAAATGCATAGCATATTAACCATACTAATTAAGTTTGCCATGCATAGAGGGGCAGTTTTTCCCACACCTTCACCTTTGCACTCAACCTTACCACAAGAGATTGCAAGTTGGCATATATAGTCCCCCTACTTTACTAATGACCAGAATGCTTAAATACCTAAATTCACTGACACAAAAGGATCACAATACTGTTATATAGTACGGCATAATATACAAGTGCTTCCAACTATTTTGGATTTTAAAGTCATTTTTCAAGCTGGTGTTATAAAGTATTCTAATTTAGGCTAGGTTCACATTAGTGTATCAGTCCACAGCGTGGTGCTGCGGACTTCTTTCCTTAAGCTCCAACTACTTCCGCATGCATCCTGCGTACCTATCTTTAACACTGGGTACGCAGGGACATGCATTGTGTGCGGATGCGTCCCCGCACGTCGATTTGAGGTGCCCGCTGAACGCAAGAAAATGCAACATGTTGCGTTCAGAGAGCACTTCTAAACGCCGCACTCAGACGCATCCGCATACAACGCATGTCCCTGCGTACACAATGTTAAAGATAGGTACGCAGGATGCATACAAAGTAGGTGGAGCTTAAGGAAAGAAGTCCGCAGCACCACGCTGCATACAGAAACGCTAATGTGAACCCGGCCTTATTGAGAATAAAATCGTCTAAGGGGCACTTCCGTCTGTCTGTCTCAGAAATCCCGTGTTGCAGAACGGTCGTGGCCGCAACCAATCAGCGACGGGCACAGTCCAGCCGCGAATTCACCCCTTCCTACTCTCCTTGCCCCCTCCAGTCAGCGCTCACACAGGGTTAATGGCTGCGTTACACAGCGTTATGCCGCGGTGTAGCGCAGTCCGTTAACGTTGCTATTAACCCTGTGTGACCAACTTTTTACTATAAGCATCAATAGTAAAAGGATCTAATGTATAAAAAATCATTATATACTCACCTTCCTTTCCCGCTCCTTGCGACACTTTGGGCAATGCATTGCAGTCTCGTGAGATGATAATGTAGCGGTCTCGCAGGCTGTTATATACTATGTGGGCTGTGCTATACATTGCGTGGGCTGTCCTATATACTACGTGGGCTGTGTTATACACTGCGTGGGCTGTGCTATATACTATGTGGGCTGTGCTATATACTGCATGGGCTGTGCTATATACTGCATGGGCTGTGCTATATACTACATGGGCTGTGCCATATACTGCATGGGCTGTGCCATATACTGCATGGGCTGTGCTATATACTACGTGGGCTGTTATACACTGCGTAGGCTGTGCTATATACTATGTGGGCTGTTATACACTGCATGGGCTGTGCTATATACTGCGTGGGCTGTTATACACTGCGTGTGCTGTTATATACTACGTGGGCTGTGCTATATACTACGTGGGGTGTGCCATATACTGCATGAGCTATGCTATATACTACGTGGGCTGTTATACACTGCGTGGGCTGTGCTATATACTGCGTGGGCTGTGCTATATACTGCGTGGGCTGTGCTATATACTGCGTGGGCTGTGCTATATACTGCGTGGGCTGTTGTATACTACGTGGCCTGTGCTATATGCTACGTGGGCTGTGCTATATGCTATGTGGGCTGTGGTATATTTCTCTGCTGTATCTGTGCATCATAAATCGTGGTTTATGTTAAAGAGGGGGGCCCTCAAAAACCTGGAGGCGGCCCTGGCTTCACTGATTGGTCACGCCCGGCCAGGCGTGACCAATCAGCGTCAGGCGCAGTCCGGCCACGAATTGGCGCGGAATTTGAACCACGCTTCGCTAATTGGTCGCGCCCAGCTGGCCGAATCCTGTGTATAAATTGCATTATTCTGAAAACTTCATAAATAAACTACATACATATTCTAGAATACCCAATGCGTTAGAATCGGGCCACCATCTAGTTGAGAATAATGACTTTTGGGTTTTCGTTGGCTGTAAGCCATAATCAACATTAACAGAAGTAAACTCTTGAAATAGATCACTCTGTTTGTAATGACTATGTAATACAAAAGCTTACATTTTTGTGTTTAAGAACTGAAATAAATTAACTTTTTGATGATATTCTAAATTAGTGAGAAGCTCTTGTAGTTGCCCAGTGACAATTGCTCTACTATAAGAGCAATTGGCAAGGGTGTAAGAGAAGCCCCCTACCACCATCTACAGAGTCCTCCAAGACACAAAAAAAAACCTTTGACAAGCAGCCATTTGATCTAATATGTCCTCAGAGCCTTATATAAAAGTTTAACCCAACAAAGTAAAATTAAAACCAAGAGATACCCAATTCAACATGATCAAATGAATCTTACGTTAGCACAGCATTGTTAGGTCTTATCTTGACAACTTGTAAATTTAGTAACAATCTGCACAGGTTAACAGTAGTGATGAGCGAATATACTCGTTACTCGAGATTTCCCGAGCACACTCGGGTGACCTCCGAGTATTTTTTAGTGCTCAGAGATTTTGTTTTCATCGCTGCAGCTGAATGATTTACATCTGTTAGCCAGCATAAGTACATGTGGGGGTTGTCTGGTTGCTAGGGAATCCCCACATGTACTTATGCTGGCTAAGAGATGTTAATCATTCAGCTGAGGTGATGAAAACGAAATCTCTGAGCACTAAAAAATACTCTGTCACCCGAGTGTGCTCGGGAAATCTCGAGTAACGAGTATATTCGCTCATCACTAGTTAACAGCCGTCAACTTAGAGTGCATGAATCTGGCCTGGTGCGAGCGTATCGCTTTAGTTATAACCCTAGTGAATGACATCGCCAGGACTTCTGCAAGAATCTTAATAGATGATATAAGTAACTAGATTACTCTCCCAATATCTTCCCTCACATAATCTCCGATCCTCCCAAGACCACCTACTCTCATCCACACTTATTTGTTCCTCACACAACAGCCTCCAAGATTTCTCCCGAATATCCCCTATCCTCTGGTATTCCATGCCTCAACACGTCCGATTATCCCCCACCCTCGGATCCTTCAGACGTAACCTAAAAACCCATCTCTTTAGGAAAGCCTACAGCCTGCAATAACCCTTCTGCCGCCTCACCACCACACGAGCTGCCGCCTCACCACCACCCGTGCTGCTGCACCACCGACCTTCTGTCTCTTCCCCATTATCCCATAGAATGTAAGTCCGCAAGGAGAAGGTCTTCTCCCCTCTGTGCCAGTCTGTCATTGTAAAATTGTTTACTGTAAACGATATCTATAACTCTGTACGTAACCCCTTTCTTATGTACAGCATCATGGAATTGATGGTGCTATATAAATAAAGTAATTACTGCTGAAGGTGTTTCTGCTTCAAGTAAATTCTCCAACACTGTACCTGCATCTTTCCTGCATCCCAGGAGACTTGATATGCTGACTGTTGCTTGGGTAAGCCAGTTTTATTACTGTATATAACCTTGAGTGGGAGCTCAACTGTCACACATCCCCCTACATTCATTCACAGCTAGTCCATGCCTCTTGTTGGTCTTGTATTTAATGCAGGGGTTTACGACCTATGGCATACTGCTATTCTATGTGGTCCCCAACAATATGATCTAAAACATAGTTGCCTATATTGCATGGCTTCTCACATCTTCATTTCCATGTCACAAAAAAAAGCAGCATACAGTGTGGCAGCATTCACATACTAATGGACTGCGCGTTTAGCACTCCAAAGAGGAGTAAGAGAAATACATTATATCCAGCTATGGATGTGGCTGTCTCTATTGTAGGTTATTAGAACTGTGAAATGCTAGGTTGCTTCTGCAACATTCATATTCTACATTGGAGAGAGCAACATATAAGCATGCTCTTCTGTATCTCTCTTCACCAGTGCTAAATGGGGGACAAGCAGGCCTCCATTCTACTGATAAGTAGATGTTGTTGGAACTAACCTCTATCACACATTTATAGTATACATTTTCAATACACCATAAATATCTTGGATCGGGATACTCTTCTACATTTAATGCACCCTTGATTTAATGTCTTTTTGACTGTTGCTTTATTTCCCCTGAGCATTAATTTGCTTTGTTTTTTAAAATAGAGAGGAAGAAAATCTGTAATCAGACCCGATACTTCTCTCCTCCAACATAATTGATTGGGGGAGAGTCGTCAGGCCCCCAAACACTTTAGATATTGAGGGGGAAAAAATGGCCAAAATTGGAGGATCCGGCCAACTTTAAAGTGCATCGTGGTCTTTAGCTACACAATTATGACAACGTTACAAGTACATAAATAGGTAAATGCTTTAAGTCTTCATATTACCTTTTTCTACTGAACTTGATGGTGAACCATCTTCACACAATGAATCTGTTTCAGGTGCTTTGTTGTATGGTTTGGTCTGGATTTTGCCCTGTTCGTCAATAAGAAGCTCCAGATCTAAGAGATTAACTTTCTTGCACTCCATGTCTTGATCATATGAAAAAAAATGTGAATACCAGTATAAATTATTAAAGCATAAAACTTCCAGCAGTAAACCCAAGTATACATGCAAAAGGCTATAAGGAGGATCAGCAACAGTGTAACTGAGGAAATATTGTCACTGGAAACTGTTAAAAATCAGCTACAAATATAGCACAGACTTTAAAAAAGGGAATAGCCACCTTAAAAGGGTTCTCTGGAATGTAATTAATCATTACGCAGTCAGATGCTCATCCATCCATACATAAAGCTATGCCTGGTACTCCTGCTTGGCCCATACGTTTCAACAGAACTGAAAGGGACAAGATGCAGTTCCAGGTACAGCTACCCTGACATCCGAGTGCTATTTCCTGTGTAAATAAAGGTGATAACGTCATTGTGCTGATTGGTCAGGTCCCAGATGATGGCCCCCCACCCAAAAAAAAAAAATCTTCCGGAAACAATACCACAGCTGTCCAATGGTTACAATAAATGAGAAAGCGAAGCGTAGTTCAGTGGGGATGACATTCGCCACAATACAATATAATCTGGAATTCATTATAAAATATAATCAATATCCCTGGCACTAGATTCTTCGTAGCCTTTACCTGGATTGGAAGAGTCATGATTGTATTGAGATTCCTCCTCAGATGGAGTCTGTACATAGTAGATCTGCTCTGGAATCATACTTGCTACCTTTTCTTTTATGCTGTTAGAAGCAAGCCCACACCGCATCACCATTTCTCTTCTTTCGTGGGCCATTATCTTTCTGGTCCTTGCTTTTATATTCTCCCAGCATTTTTTTAGCTGTTTAAAATCCCTCAGAGATACACTAGGTTGCGAGTTGTACTCATGGGCCAACGCTTGCCACGTGCGCTGCTTCAGAGCAATAGTCCGTGCGTCACTTTTTTTACACTCCAATACATATTTGTATTTTTCTACCAGCGCCAAGAGGACATTCTTCTCCAGTTCAGAAAAGTACTTGGCCGGTTTCAACACTTCGTTGTTTTGCATTTTCCACGGTGCTGCAAACATCTTAACAAAGAGAAAAATAATTAACTCAAGAATAAATATGCTTGTTAGTATTAATTAGTAAACTTTTTAATATTGTTAAATTTAGTATAAGCTATCGAGTACATATTTTTCCTAACACACTGCACTCCATCAACCTTAACGATGTTTCTAAATGTGTAATGTGATGGCTAAATGGGCAATCTTTACATGATGCACCATACGGTAAATTTCAATTGCAGTGATAGGACACAACAGAAACTGTACTTTCAAGAAACTTTGCATTAATCAAGAATATAGGTGAATAAGAAGCTATGTAATATCTTATCGGATAAATCACCTTCCTTCCCAATTTATCAGCCACTTCTCCTCACCCCTGAACTCAACAGCCACTCGGGCAAAAAAAAAATTGTTCATGTCTGTGTTCCTCAGATAATACAGACTTTTAACTCCTTATGTCATGTGACAGCCCATTATAATATTTGGAGAGAGGTAGAGAAGTGAAGAAAGACAAAGAAACACAAAGTTGGTGTCAATCCATTTGCAGGACCTGGTCCATAGGCAACTTCAGAAATCTGTATTTGCTGAACTGGATCCCTAAAAACCACTTCTTACCTGATGGCATCCATAGCTCATATTTTGAATAGCTGACCAGGTGCCACGTGTCATGCCACAGCAATGACATAACACCCGACACGCTAATAAAAAAGGAGCATTGCATATTGACAGGTAAGGCTACTTTCACACATCAGGCTTTTTGTTTCAGGTACAATCCGGCAATCTTTAAAAAAAAAAAACGGATCCGACGTAAATTGCGAAAAACTGATGTGCCGGATCCATTTTTTTAGCTGGATCCGGTCATCTTCAATGTGCATGGATTTTTTTGACTTCCTGGTTGAGAGAGAGAAAAATTTGCATGGAAAATGCTGTGAAAACCAGATCCGGACGCCGGATCATTGTTTCACACCTCCGTTTCATGTGTTTTTGGCTGATTCCGTCACTGCGTTTTTTTCTACCAGACAAAAAAAACGTTGCAGTGGACGTTTTCTCCGTCCGCCGGAAACAACTATTTGAACGGATCCGGAAAAAAACTGATGAAACGTCTGGCCATCAGGCACAATCCGGCGCTAATACAACTCTATGGGAAAAAAAACGGATCCGTTTTTTTCAAAAAATTGCCGGATTGTGCCTGAAACAAAAAGCCTGATGTGTGAAAGTAGCCTAAGAGGCGGTACAGCAACCACACCTTACAGACGTGGCCAAAAGACCAGGTCCACAAAATTGATTCAAACCAAATTTAGTGCTGAAGCTTCCAACAAAACTTTTAACTAACTTCAGTGAAGGATTCATATCTACACTGAGCATGGCTGCTTTGTAATTTACTCCATGCTGCTGCTTCAAAAAGGAATTTAAAAAAAATAGAAACCTCTGTTCTAGTCCTCCCACCAGCTCAGTGGTTTGCAAATTAGAGAAGAGCTTGCAGAGAGAAAACAGAAATTGCAGGACACAATCTAATAGCCAGATATTGTTTATTCCTCATGTATGCACACAGAAAAGTTTATTCAGAGAAGTTAAAGTACAGTTTAAAAAGGTAGTGTGAACTTTTGCATCCAATTGTTTAAGCTACAGTAAACATTGCAGAAAAATCTACTATAGACAAATTCTTCATGTGTTTGTGCCTATGTGATTCCTCTTCACACCTGCATGTCCATGTTTAGGTATGCAAAGAAATCCTGTGCATAGTCTGATCCTACAGCCAGGTCTTACTCCCTTCTACAGTTAAGTCCATATATATTTGGACAGAGATATTTTTCTAATTTTGGTTATAGACATTACCACAATGAATTTTAAACAGATGCAGTTGAAGTTCAGACTTTCAGCTTTCATTTGAGGGTATCCACATAAAAATTGGATGAAGGGTTTAGGAGTTTCAGCTCCTTAACATGTGCCACCCTGTTTTTAAAGGGACCAAAAGTAATTGGATAGATTAGATAATTTTAAATAAAATGTTCATTTTTAGCACTTGGTTGAAAACCCTTTGTTGGCAATGACTGCCTGAAGTCTTGAACTCATGGACATCACCAGACGCTGTGTTTCCTCCTTTTTGATGCTCTGCTAGGCCTTCATTGCGGTGGTTTTCAGTTGCTTTTTGTTTTGGACCTTTCTGTCTTAAGTTTAGTCTGTAACAAGTGAAATGCATGCTCAATTGGGTTGAGATCAGGTGACTGACTTGGCCATTCAAGAATATTCCACTTCTTTGCTTTAATAAACTTCAGGGTTCCTTTGGCTTTATGTTTTGGGTCATTGTCCATCTGTAGTATGAAACAACGACCAATCAGTTTGGCTGCATTTGGCTGGATCTGAGCACACAGTATGGCTCTGAATACCTCAGAATTTATTCGGCTGCTTCTATCCTGTGTCACATCATCAATAAACACTAGTGACCCAGTGCCACTGGCAGCCATGCATGCCCAAGCCATCACACTGCCTCCGCCGTGGTTTACAGATGATGTGGATTGCTTTGGATCATGAGCTGTACCACGCCTTCGCCATACTTTTCTCTTTCCCTCGTTCTGGTAGAGGTTGATCTTGGTTTCATCTGTCCAAAGGATGTTCTTCCAGAACTGTGCTGGCTTTTTTAGATGTTTTTTAGCATAGTCCAGTCTAGCCTTTTTATTCTTGATGCTTATGAGTGGCTTGCACCGTGCAGTGAACCCTCTGTATTTACTTTCATGCAGTCTTCTCTTTATGCTAGAGTTGGATATTGATACGCCTACCTCCTGGAGAGTGTTGTTCACTTGGTTGGCTGTTGTGAAGGGGTTGCTCTTCACCATGGAGATTATTCTGCGATCATCCACCACTGTTGTCTTCTGTGGGCGCCCTGGTCTTTTTGAATTGATGAGTTCACCAGTGCTTTCTTTTTCTCAGGATGTACCAAACTGTAGATTTTAACACTCCTAATATTGTAGCAATTTCTGGATGGGTTTTTTCTGTTTTTGTAGCTTAAGGTTGGATTGTTTCCCCTGCATGGAGAGCTTCTTTGACAGCAAAACCTTCCAAATGCAAGCACCACACCTCAAATCAACTCCAGGCCTTTTATCTGCTTAATTGAGAATGATATAACGAAGGGATTGCCCACACCTGTCCATGAAATAGCCTTGGAGTCAATTGTCCAATAACTTTTGGTCCCTTTAAAAACAGGGTGGCGCATGTTAAGGAGCTGAAACTCCTAAACCCTTCATCCAATTTTAATGTGGATACCCTCAAATGAAAGCTGAAAGTCTGAACTTCAACTGCATCTGAATTGTTTTGTTTAAAATTCATTGTGGTAATGTCTATAACCAAAATGAGAAAAATGTCTCTGTCCAAATATATATGTAGTTAACTGTATATTATTATTATTATTATTATTATTTATACAACCCCTGGCAAAAGTTATGGAATCACCGGCCTTGGAGAATGTTCATTCAGTTGTTTAATTTTCTAGAAAAAACAGCAGATCACAGACATGGCATAAAACTAAAGTCATTTCAAATGGCAACTTTCTGGCTTTAAGAAACATTAAAAGAAATCAAGAACAAAAAATGTGGTAGTCAGTAATGGTTACTTTTTTTAACCAAGCACAGGGGAAAAATTATGGAATCATGAAAAAAAAAAAAAACACTCAAACATCACTAATATTTTGTTGCACACCTCTGGCTTTTATAACAGCTTGCAGTCTCTGAGGCATGGACTTAATTAGTGTCAAATAGTACTCTTCATCAATCTGGCTCCAACTTTCTCAACTTTCTCTGATTGCTGTTGCCAGATTAGCTTTGCAGGTTGGAGCCTTGTCATGGACCATTTTCTTCAACTTCCACCAAAGGTTTTCAATTGAGATCCGGACTATTTGCAGGCCATGACATTGACCTTATGTGTCTTTTTTCAAGGAATGTTTTCACAATTTTTGCTCTATGGAAGGATGCATTATCATCTTGAAAAATGATTTCATCATCCCCAAACATCCTTTCAGTTGATGGGATAAGAAAAGTGTCCAAAATATCAACATAAACTTGTGCATTTATTAAGATGTAATGACAGCCATCTGCCCAGTGCCTTTACCTGACATGCAGCCCCATATCATCAATGACTGTGGAAATTTGCACGTTCTCTTCACGCAGTCATCTTTATAAATGTCATTGGAATGGCACCAAACAAAAGTTCCAGCATCATCACCTTGCCCAATGCAGATTCGTGATTCATCACTGAATATGACTTTCATCCTGTCATCCACAGTCCACGATTGCTTTTCCTTAGCCCATTGTAACCTTGTTTGTTTATGTTTAGGTTTTAATGATGGCTTTCGTTTAGCTTTTCTGCATGTAAATCCCATTTTCTTTAGGCAGTTTCTTACAGTTCGGTCACAGATGTTGACTCCAGTTTCCACCCATTTGTTCCTCATTTGTTTTGTTATGCATTTCCTGTTTTGCAGACATATTGCTTGAAGTTTCCAGTCTTGACTCTTTTTGATGTCTTCCTTGGTCTACCAGTATGTTTGCCTTTAACAACCTTCCCATGTTGTTTGCATTTGGTCCCGATTTTAGACACAGCTGACTGTGAACAACCAACATCTGTTGCAACATTGCGTGATTTACCCTCTTTTAAGAGTTTGATAATCCTCTCCTTTGTTTCAATTGACATCTCATGTTGGAGCCATGATTCGTGTCAGTCCACTTGGTGCAACAGCTCTCCAAGGTGTGATCACTCCTTTTTAGATGCAGACTAACAAGCAGATCTAATTTGATGCAGGTATTGTTTTTGGGTATGAAAATTTACAGGGTAATTCCATAATTTTTTCCTCAGAATTGAGGCTGGTTTCACACTTGCGTTTCAAAACGCATGCGTTTAAAAAAAAAAAAAAAAAACGTATGGTGAAAAAACGCATGTAAACGCTGCTTTTTTTGACGCATGCGTTTTTGCATGTGGTGAAAAAAATGCGGCGTTTTAACGCGTTTACATGTGTTTTTTCATGCGTTTGCGTTTTTTAAACGCATGCTGAGAAATGTGTAACAGCTGCCAATTATCAAAATAAAGTAAAAGTAAAAAACCCACTATAAACAGAAATAGTTAGGTTTAGGGGTAGGGTTAGGGATCATAACCCTAACCCTACCCCTAACCCTAAAGGGATCCTAACCCTAAAGGGATTAGGGTTAGGGATCCTAACCCTAACCCTTAAGGGGTTAGGGATAGGGTTAGGATCCCTTTAGGGTTAGGATCCCTTTATCACCTTTATGGTGGGGGGTGGCATATCAGTGTGTTTTCTGTTTTTTTTTTTTTTAATAAAAACGCATGCGTTTTTAACGCAAACAAAAACGCATGTGCTTAAAAACGCATGCGTTTACATAGACATCAATAGGTTTTTTTGCGGCAAAAATGACTACATGTTGCATTTCTGCAACACAACGCATGCAGAGAAAAAACGCATGCGTTGCAAAAACGCGTCAAAATGCATGCAAAAAAACGCATGCGTTTTTTACTGTTAAATATATGGGGGGGAAAACGCATGCTTTTTTTGCGTTTTTTACCGCAAAAAAAAACACGCAAATTTGAAACCAGCCTGAGTGATTCCATAATTTTTACCCTATTCTTGGTTAAAAAAGTAACCATTACTGACTACCACATTTTTTGTTCTTGATTTCTTTTAGTGTTTCTTAAAGCCAGAAAGTTGCCATTTGAAATTACATAAGTTTTGTACCATGTCTGTGATCTGTTTTTTTTTTTCTACAAAATTAAACTACTGAATAAACATCCTCCAAGGCCGGTGATTCCATAATTTTTGCCAGGGGTTGTATAGCACCATTCATTCCATGGTTCTGTACATGAGAAGGGGTTACATACAAATTACAGTAAACAAACTAACAATAGCAGACTGATACAGAGGGGAGAGGACCCTGCCCTTGCGGGCTTACTTTCTACGGGATGGTGGGGAAGGAGACAGTAGGCAGCTGGGTCATTGCAGGCTGTAGGCTTTCTTGAAGAGGTGGGTTTTCAGGTTCCATCTGAAGGATCCGAATGTAGTTGATAGTCGGACGTGTTGGAGCACAGAATTCCAGAGGATGGGGGATATTCGGGAAAAGTCTTGGAGGCGATTAGGAGAGGAATGAGGAACGAATAAGGCCGGCCTCACACTCCGCGTATAAAAATACGGTCCGTTATTTACGGCCGTAATGCGCAAAAAAGTCCCCAAAATAGTGAATCGTATGTCATCCGTAGGCAGGGTGTGTCAGCGTATTTTGCGCATGGCATCCTCCGTATGGCATCCGTACTGCGAGATTTTCTCACAGGCTTGCAAAACCGACATACGGACATACAATGGATCCATGGGCTCAAAAAATCATAAAAACGTATATACTGTATGTGTGTGTGTGTGTGTGTATATATATATATATATATATATATATATATATATATAATGTCAGTGAGACACATATGTATATATGTATTAAAATATTTCATACAGCGCTAGATAGCTTAAAAGCCGGTAATTCAATTGCCGGCTTTTGTTATCTTCTTTCCAAACCCGACATAATATGAGACATGGTTTACATACAGTAAACCATCTCATATCCCTTTTTTTTGCATATTCCACACTACTAATGTTAGTAGTGTGTATGTGCAAAATTTGGGCGCTCTAGCTATTAAGTTAAAGGGTTAAATCGCGGAAAAAATTGGCGTGGGCTCCCGCGCAATTTTCTCCGCCAGAATGGTAAAGCCAGTGACTGGGGGCAGATATTAATAGCCTGGAGAGGGTCCATGGTTATTGGCCCCCCTCTGGCTAAAAACATCTGCCCCCAGCCACCCCAGAAAAGGCACATCTGGAAGATGCGCCTATTCTGGCACTTGGCCACTCTCTTCCCATTCCCGTGTAGCGGTGGGATATGGGGTAATGAAGGGTTAATGTCACCTTGCTATTGTAAGGTGACATTAAGCCAGATTAATAATGGAGAGGCGTCATTTATGACACCTATCCATTATTAATCCAATAGTATGAAATGGTTAAAAAACACACACACATTATTACAAAGTATTTTAATGAAATAAATACACAGGTTTTTGTAATATTTTATTATACTGGTAATCCACCTGAAGACCCTCATTCTGTAAAAAAGGTAAAATAAAAAAACAACAATATCCCATACCTTCCATCGTTCTGTCACGTCCAACGATGTAAATCCATCAAAAGGGGTTAACTAATTTTACAAGCAGAAGCTCTGCTAATGCAGCTGTGCTCCTGGCCGGTAAAACCCCGGGGAATGAATGGAATGTAGGTCAATGACCTGTAGTTACCTTCAGTTGCGGTGATGCGCCCTCTGCTGGATGTCCTCATATGAACCCGAGCCTGGGAACTTTTCAGAATATTTTCCCACGCTCGAGTTCATATGAGGATACGAGATGGTTTACTGTATGTAAACCATGTCTCATATCATGTCGGGTTTGGAAAGGAGATAGCAAAAGCCGGCAATTGAATTACCGGCTTTTAAGCTATCTAGCGCTGTATGAAATATTAATATATATACATATGTGTCTCACTGACATATATCTATATATATAATTGTCTAAGGGTTTTTCCGTCTGTCTGTCTGTCTGTCTGTCTGTCTGTCTGTCTGTCCTGGAAATCCCGGCTCTCGACCAATCAGAGACGGGCACAGCATCGACGTAGAAATCCCGCGTCTCTGATTGGTCGAGGCCGCCAGCGACGATGATGTCATAAAGGACGTAGACATCCCGCGTCTGATTGGTCAAGGCCGCCAGGCCTCGACCAATCAGCAACGGGCACAGTGACGATGATGTCATAAAGGACGTAGACATCCTGCGTCTCTGATTGGTCGAGGCCGCCAGGCAGCAACGGGCACAGCGACGATGATGTCATAATGGTTGCCATGGCGACGATGATGTCATAAAGGTTGCCTCGACCAATCAGCGACGGGCACAGTCTGCCGCGAATTCTGGAATCATCATTGTCCATATACTACGGGGACATGCATATTCTAGAATACCCGATGCATTAGAATCGGGCCACGATCTAGTATATATATATATACCCCTATACTAGGTAAGAAAATCCCGAAGAGCATTATCAGTGGTGGAGACCAATTATGTCTAAACTGAACGTGTGTGTATATAAAACCACACACTGCTGTATACCTGGCAACTATCGGGAACCTGCTAGAATTCTGGAGGAGAGGAAGAATTCCATCTTGCATGTTGCGGTTCTTGGATGCACATCCAATATGGGGGGCATATTTCTTTAATCTTGTGAATGTGTAATCTGATGTTGTGAGTGATCATTACTGTGAGACAATGTATCCCCTCCACAATGTCACATATTTGTACGTGCGTTAATTGTATTTATAGTTGTTATATTGTTGCGTATTATATTTATATACATTCGCATATTGTGGATATTGTGGGAGGTGATAGGTTCTCCGGCTATGGATATACACCTACAGTATATACTATGGATTGTATTGCTTGTCTTCTCGAATTAGCCCCTTGTATATTTATATTTAGTTTGTATATTTATATCTATATTTATACTTATAGTGGCAGTGTGGCAACTGCCTATTGTGGTGCATCGTAAGACGGCGCCTGATATATTTCTATTCACCGTTATTATTATGGCGTCCGCTTTCCTCTGCCCGTATGTTGCCCTTCGCCAATATGGCGGCGCCTGCTGCATATTGTATGCACGCTTGCGCTTTCTTCACCGCCGGCTCTCTGTTGACCGTGCGCGGACTTCCTGGTCACGTGGGGCCCCACGTACTTCCGGTCGTCTCGCGCCCGGCTCACTGAGGCTGAGCGGAAGTGCTATTGCATACAGCTGCGCCGCACTATCCTCGGGACCCTATTTATGCGGTCTAGCCCCCTGTCTGTTTATGCGCCCCCTGAGGAAGGTAACACACCGAAACGCGCGTCGGGGTGGTCGGGTGTCCCTACAATACTGACCAACTGCATCAGGTAACGTACATGGCTCATTGGAGCTCAGGGAAGTTTTGTCATCATACAGCGTTTATGGACTATGGCCAAAGTTATTTCCTAGTTACATATGGCCACATCATTACACCAAGTGCTGTTCCCTGTATGTTATTATTGTTCTCATGCTAGGTTGACACCCTACCTTGGGCTCTGCATGTTGCGGGTGACCCCCTTGAGTCATCTTTTTAGCCCTATCATGTATCTTCTGTCTGGTTTTTATTATGTTGTGATTTAATAAAATTATTGTTATTTGGACTTCATGACTGCTGGGTGCTCTTTTTCTGTTGTATTCCCTATACTATGTGTAGACATTTATTTTAGCTATTCTATTCTAACCGGTCAGTGTGATTTTACTGTACACCACACTGAATTGCCGGCTTTTCGCTAGAACACCGCTGCGTATTTCTCGCAAGTCACACTGTTGGTCCGTGTATAATCCGTATTTTTCTGGCCCCCATAGACTTTCATTGGCGTATTTTTTGCGCAATATGGTGACAAACGCAGCATGCTGCGTTTTTTTACGGCCGTAGAACACCGTATAATACGGATCAGTAAAATACGGCTGATAGGAGCTGGGGCATAGAGAAGCATTGTACCGTATGCAATCCATATTTTCAGCACCTCTCTTGCGTCCGTAAAAGACGCTAGTGTGAGGCCGGCCTAAGTGTGGAGGAGAGGAGGTGGTCTTGGGAGGACCGGAGATTAAGTGAGGGAAGATATCGGGAGATTAGTTCAGAGATATATGGAGGAGACAGGTTATGGATGGCTTTGTAGGTCAGGATTAGTAATTTGAACTGGATACGCTGAGGTAATGGGAGCCAGTGAAGAGATTTGCATAGGGGAGGAGTAGCGAGGAAAGAGATGAATTAGTTGGGGAGCAGAGTTAAGGATGGACTGAAGAGGTACGTGAGTGTTAGCAGGGAGGCCACAGAAAAGGATGTTGCAGTAGTCGAGGCGGGAGATGAGGGCATGCACAAGTATTTTAGTGGATTGAGGGAAGGATGGATTCTGGATATATTTTTGAGCTGAGGCGACAGGAGGTAGAAAGAGCTTGGATGTGCGGTTTGAGGCTATGTGCACACGTATTCTTGGGGTCTGCGGATTTTTCCGCAGTGGATTTGAGAAATCCGCAGGTAAAAAGCACTGCGCTTTACCTGCAGATTTTATGTGGATTCCACCTGCGGTTTCTGAGTAAACACATGCGGATTCACCTGCGTTCAATAGCTGGCAGCACTTTGGACGCAGTGAACATAACACTGAGTCCAAAGTGCTGCTAGTTCTGGCTCATGGGCATCGGGCATTACTGATTGGTGTGGGTCCCAGCGGTGGGAAATCCAATAATCAGCAGATCAGAGAAGTTTTATCCCTTTAGGCTACATTCCCAGGATGAGCTTTTGACGCTTTAGAATTTCTACATTTAAATTCGGTTACTTGTGGTTTTTCATTAGGTTCTCCTATGCATTTCGTACGTTTGACACTGCTTTATGTCTCTTTTTGGATTGTCATGCTTTAAATTAAGAGGCTTTGTTTTTTTATACTTCCTGGCATTTGGCTTTGACAAAACTTTTAGAAACTTAGGTGCATTTTTGATGCGTTTACATCATGGAAACACACAAAAAACGCATGTTTTTTTTTTATTTTTTTGTTTTTTTTTTTTACAGTTGCAGGTTTTCTGCATCTAATGCAAATCTATGGGAAGAATCTGCACAGAAAAATATGGCATGCCTGCAAAAGAAATAGACAAGCTGCAGATTTAACCCATTATCTACCAATGTCCTTTTTTTGGGACGCCTAATCTTTTGCTTCTAGCAACTAAGATTTTATAATTTTTATAATTAGGTCCAATTTTTTGTGTTGTTTGTAAAATGAATGTTTTTAAAATAGGAAATCATGTCATTGTCATTTTTAATTGAATATTGGGACGCCCTTTTCTGAAAAATCCATAAAATGAAAATTTCTAATTTGGCAAGTAATGGGTTAAAACACACAACACAGGTCATTTTACACTGCGTAAAAAAAATAAATAAATGAAAATCACAGTGAGCATTAGATTCTGATAAATCCCATGAACTTTGCTGGAACTGTTAGGTTATGTGTACATGTTGCGGATTTACTGCGGATCCGCAGCGGGGTTTTTTCGTGCAGAAATGCAAATGATTTACAGTACAATGTAAATCAATGGAAATAAAAAATGCTGTGCTAATGGTGCGGAAAACTCCGCATGGAAAAGCTGCGGATTAAAAGAATGAGCATGTCACTTCTTTTGTGCGGATCTGCAGTATTTTTGAACCCGTTCCATTATAGAAATCCACACACACAAAAAAAAAAGCATCAAATGCAAATCCGCAACATGTGCACATACCCTAAGGGCATGTGCCCATGATCAGAAACTGCTGAGTATTGGATGCGGTAAATCCGCACGGTTCAGTGAAGAACACAAGCGGGTTCACCTGCGTTCAATAGATGGCGGCAGTGTGGACTCAGGGAACATATGCTGCATCCACAGTGCTGCTAGTTCCGGATTGTGGGCACCCGGCCTAAGACTATGCGTTTTTGACAGCAAAAAACAGTGTCACACCAAAAAGCTCATAGAGAAGGAGCATAAGGCCATGTTCAACCTCTCAGTATTAGGTACCGTCACACTGAACGATATCGCTAGCGATCCGTGACGTTGCAGCGTCCTGGCTAGCGATATCGTTCAGTTTGACAGGCAGCAGCGATCAGGATCCTGCTGTGATTTCGTTGGTCGCTTTGGTCAGTATCTTACATCAGTATGTGTAAGCCAAAACCAGGAGAGGGTGATAATACAGAAGTGGTGACGTGTTGCGACACTTGGACAGTCAAGAGACATTATTCGAGCACGCCGAAGACTATCGGTCAGCACCTGAGCACGGTTGGATAACACCTTATTCTTATTCGAGATGTTCGCTAATCACTACTTCCGTACTAGCCATTAAGTCTCCATGTGGGCTGCCAGAAGAGCCGAGCGCAGCGCTGGTCAGTCTCATACTGAATCATTGGAGCATGCGCACGGTCACTCCGTTCTGATAGCCCCAGTCATCCCCTTTAAGGCCCGGTCATTTAGCCAGTAAGAGCAATGTTTACATTGCTTGAGTTAAGTTGGTCAGGCATGATTTTAGAGTAAAAGCCACAACGGCATGCCACATATGAAACGGATTATTTGGGAATGTGGAAGGTTTCTCCAGGTCTGGGACTATAAGATGTAAATCGCACACTGAGGAAGAGCAAGGTCACCGGGAGAGCGGTTAGGGCCACGTCTGTCCTGTCCGAATACCTGACATAGAATGATGATATCACCATAGCAACCACAGCAATTTTATAAAGGACTTGTAAACAGGACAGTAACATGGGAGAGCGGGCACTGCCATACCTCACCACATACATGTGTGCCACCTCCAGTCACATGCACGGGAATCAATAGACGGGGATGGGATGAATAAGGGAGGAGGGGTGCAATGCCATAAAAAAGAGGTTAGAGTGGGAGGAGAATGCCCGGGAAAGGGTGGAGGGAAGGGACAGGGGCCAGCGGCAACAATGCACGACAAACAGACGAATATGCACAGGGTGTAATCCTACCGAGCATCGGACTGGCCCGGGCGCTTCCTCCACGGCCCGCGGGCACGGGTCTAAGCCTCGCCCGGACAAAGAGCCTCAGCTGCCCCCAGAAAGGCCGCAGGGACTGCTCACCATTAGTCTGCTCGCCGTCCTACGCCTGGCCCAGTTATGGCTGCACCTGAGCAGAACAAAGGACGAGCGCAGCCCTGCCTCCACAGCCTGACAGTGTCCCTGCCATTGAGGCTCTCCAACCTGAGTGCATGCAAAAGGCCTTCCTCCCTGTGCTGCCAGCTGCAGGCTGCACGGTGGAAGAGCCGGACTGGATGACTGGAGGGGAGCGGCAGCGGAGTGCAGGGCTGGAGTGTGGAGGGCACTCGGTCACTACTCTGTCATAGAGAATTGCTGAACTGGAAACTCCCAGATATTATTACTGGGAGTGAAGAGAAAATAAAGGGAATTACATCTCAGCCTGCCATGAAACCAGTATAGTGCCAACCGATGCTTCAGTCAGCACTGGGGTCCAGGGGTCAAACCGGCCCAGGGCAATGGCTGCATGGAGTGTGTATGTTCTTCGCATGGTTGCTGGAACATCCACACACTCCAGATCAGGCTCGGACTGGCCCACCGGGTAACGGGAATCCCCCGGGGGGCCACTGTGTAGATCTGGGCCCCCAACCCCACTCGGCATAATTCACGTGATTCACTCTGTACAGAAAAAAAGTAGCATCTCATCATTCATTAACCACACTATCTAGTTGATTATGTAGAGATATAGGTACATTTGTGAACGAAGGTAGTATAATATTTGCATGCAGGTGAAAAATGGGCCCCCCAAAGTCAATGTTACTGGTGGGCCCTTGTCACCCCAGTCCGACACTGCTCCAGAGACATAGGAGCTGATACATTAAAGGGGTTGTCCTGTCTAAAATGATGAGTCTGCAGTCAGTCCATGTGACTGCAGGCCTATGAATAGTGATGATGGAACCAATGTGTCCAGTGCCGATCACCAACTTCTAAGGCTAGGTTCACATTTGCGTACGGGAGGGCTGGGGATCGTTGTGTACTTCCTCTCTGCCTACTCTGCATGCCTCCTGCGTACCTATCTTTAACATTGAGTACGCAGGGACATGCGTTGTATGCTGATGCGTCTGCATGCGGCAATTCGAGGTGTGCAGCGACTGCACGGAAATGCAAAATTTTGCTATTCCATGCAGTCGCCGCACACCTCAAATCGCCGCATGCGGATGCATCCGCATACAACGCATGTCCCTGCGTACCCAATGTTAAAGATAGGTACACAGGACGCATGCAGAAGTAGGCGGACCTAAACTGCAGAAGTGCTGACGTGGGCGGAGCTTAACAGAGGAAGTATGCAGACGTCCGCAAAGCCCCCATACACAAGTGTGAACCCGGACTTACTGTATCAGTTCAGCAGTCTAATAAAGCTTGTTGAAAGACTGCAGCACAAGTAATGGCATGGCTGTGATTGGCCAGTGCACCACGTGACCTGGCCTGGCAGCTTAAAATAAATAATTTTTTTTTAAAAAAGTGATGTCCCCCTATCTATAATGTAAGGCTGGGAGCGTCACTCTGTCCGAAGCCTTTATAGACTGCGCAAGCGCCGGCGCAGTCTGGACCCCACAGAGTGACGCTCCCAGGAGATCGCTGTATGCGTAAGCACTGAACGCACACCGCGATCTCCAACGGAGAAGCAGGGACGTGCCAGGAGGGTGAGTATGCTATATTCACCTGTCCCGTTCCAGCGCTGCGCGCCGCTCCATCTTTCGGGTCCTCTGCCTGTGACGTTCAGTTCAGAGGGCGCAATGACGCGCTTAATGCGCGCCGCCCTCTGACTGAACAGTCACAGCCAGAGGACCCGGAACACGGAGCGGCACGCAGCACTGGAATGGGACAGGTGAATATAGCAAGTGTCGGGGGCCTGAGCTAGCGGCGACTCCGGCACCTGACCCCCCACAGCGCGTCGGTGTCCCCGCCTGCTCAGGCCCCCCAGCAGTCGGCGCCCAGCGACGATAGGTGAGTGTTATTTTTTTTTTATATATATATCGCAGCAGCATACGGGGCATATACTATGGAGCATCTTATGGGGGCCATAAACCTTTATGGAGCAGTGTACGGGGCATATACTATGGAGCATCTTATGGGGGCCATAAACCTTTATGGAGCAGCATACGGGGCATATAATACTATGGAGCATCTTATGGGGGCCATAAACCATAATGCAGCAGCATACGGGGCATATACTATGGAGCATCTTATGTGGGCCATCAACCATAATGGAGCAGCATATGAGGCATATACTATGGAGCATCTTATGTGGGCCATCAACCATAATGGAGCAGCATATGAGGCATATACTATGGAGCATCTTATGGGGGCCATCAACCTTTATGGAGCAGCGTATGGGGCATATGGATGGGAGCAGCAAATTACAGAACGGGGGCGCAGGATGGGAGCAGCACATGACAGAATGGAGGCGCAGAATGGGTGCAGCACATGTCAGAATGGAGGCGCAGGATGGGTGCAGCACATGTCAGAATGGGGGCGCAGGATGGGAGCAGCACATGACAGAATGGGGGCGCAGGACGGGAGCAGCACATGACAGAATGGGGGCGCAGGATAGGTGCAGCACATGACAGGATGGAGCAGCACATGACAGGATAGGGACGCAGGATGGAGCAGCACATGACAGGATGGGGACACAGGATGGAGCAGCACATACCAGGATGGAGACCATATACCAATATAAATGCTCGCCACCCGGGCGTAGAACGGGTTCAATAGCTAGTTTTTAATAACAAGCCAAGTGAAAGCAGACAGCTGTGAGCTGGTCTTATCCTGGGAAGGGGTCAATATCCATGGACCTCACCAGCCTAATAATATCAACCCCCAGCTGTCTGCTTTGCCTTTCCTGGTTACTAAAAATAAGGAGACTCTAAAACTAAATGACATTGTCCCCCCCTGTTTTTTAATAACCAGCTAAGGCAGGGCAGGCAGCATGGGGCTGATATTAACCTTTTAACCCCTTTACCCCCAAGGCTGGTTTGCACGTTAATGACCAGGCTAATTTTTACAATTCTGACCACTGTCCCTTTATGAGGTTATAACTCTGGAAAGCTTCAACGGATCCTGGTGATTCTGACACTGTTTTCTCGTGACATATTGTACTTCATGATAGTGGTAAAAATTATTTGATATTACCTGCGTTTATTTGTGAAAAAATTGAAATTTGGTGAAAATTTTGAAAATTTCGCAATTTTCCAACTTTGAATTTTTATGCAATTATATCACAGAGATATCTCACACAAAATACTTAATAAGTAACATTTCCCACATGTCTACTTTACATCAGCACAATTTTGGAACCAAATTTTTTTTTGTTAGGGAGTTAACGGTTAAAAGTTGACCAGCAATTTCTCATTTTTACAACACCATTTTTTTTTTTAGGGACCACATCTCATTTGAAGTCATTTTGAGGGGTCTATATGATAGAAAATAACCAAGTGTGACACCATTCTAAAAACTGCAATTTTTTGAATGTTTAAATAAAAATGAACATTTAACTTTTTTTCACAAAAAATTTACTTCAGCTCCAATTTGTTTTATTTTACCAAAGGTAACAGGAGAAAATTGTTATGGACCTGGTGGTTAGGAGCACCCGGCACGACCTGATAGTTAAACTCACACAGGACAAGCTCTGGGATGTGGGAGCTCTGCTGACCGCAACCCCTAATCCTATCACACACACTAGATATAGCCGTGGAGCGTTCCTGACTCTCCCTAGACGCCTCTTCACAGCCTAAGAGCTAGCTAGCCCTAGAGATAGAAAATATAGCCTACCTTGCCTCAGAGAAATTCCCCAAAGGAAAAGGCAGCCCCCCACATATATTGACTGTGTGAGTAAAGATGAAAGTCACAAACGCAGAAATGAAACAGGTTTCAGCAAAGGGAAGCCAGACTTACTAAACAGACAGAGGATAGGAAAGGTATCTTTGCGGTCAGCACAAAAACTACAAAAGACCACGCAGAGTGTGCAAAAAGACCTCTGCACCGACTCACGGTGCGGAGGTGCCACTCTGCATCCCAGAGCTTCCAGCTAGCAAGACAAAATCATGATAACCAGCTGGACAAGGAAACAATGAACAAATAATAACTATCAGGAACTTAGCTTCTGCTGGAACCAGGTACTCAAAATGGCCCTCGGGCGTATTAAATGCTGTTTTCCATTCATCGCCCTGTTTAATTCGCACAAGATTATACGCCCCTCGAAGATCTATCTTGGTGAACCAACTAGCCCCCTTAATCCGAGCAAACAAATCAGACAGCAGCGGCAAAGGGTACTGAAATTTGACTGTGATCTTATTAAGAAGGCGGTAATCAATACAAGGTCTCAAAGAGCCATCCTTCTTGGCCACAAAAAAGAACCCTGCTCCCAATGGTGACGACGACGGGCGAATATGACCCTTCTCCAAGGATTCCTTTACATAACTCCGCATAGCGGCGTGCTCTGGCACAGATAAATTAAACAGACGGCCCTTAGGAAACTTACTACCAGGAATCAAATTAATAGCACAATCGCAATCCCTATGAGGAGGTAGGGCACCGGATTTGGGCTCTTCAAATACATCCCGGTAATCTGATAAAAACTCAGGGACTTCAGAAGGAGTGGAAGGCGAAATTGACAACAATGGAACATCACCATGTACCCCCTGACAACCCCAGCCGGACTCATACATAGATTTCCAATCCAACACTGGATTATGGAGCTGTAGCCATGGCAACCCCAAAACGACCACATCATGCAGATTATGCAACACCAAAAAGCGAATATCCTCCTGATGTGCAGGAGCCATGCACATGGTCAATTGAGTCCAGTACTGAGGCTTATTCTTGGCCAAAGGCATAGCATCAATTCCTGTCAATGGAATAGGATACTGCAAGGGCTCCAAGAAAAAACCACAGCGCCTGGCAAACTCCAAGTCCATCAAATTCAGGGCAGCGCCTGAATCCACAAATGCCATAACAGAATAGGACGACAGAGAGCAAATCAGAGTAACGGACAAAAGAAATTTAGACTGTACCGTACCAATGGTGGCAGACCTAGCGAACCGCTTAGTGCGCTTAGGACAATCGGAGATAGCATGAGTGGATTCACCACAGTAAAAACACAGCCCATTCCGACGTCTGTGTTCTTGCCGTTCAGCTCTGGTCAAAGTCCTATCACACTGCATAGAGAATACCGCCAGATGGTGCACAGCTTTGCGCTCATGCAAGCGCCGATCGATCTGAATGGTCAAAGACATAGACTCATTCAGACCAGCAGGCGTGGGAAATCCCACCATGACATCCTTAAGGGCTTCAGAAAGACCCTTTCTGAAAATCGCCGCCAGGGCACACTCATTCCACTGAGTAAGCACAGACCACTTTCTAAACTTCTGACAGTACACCTCCGCTTCATCCTGACCCTGACACAAAGCCAGCAAGATTTTCTCTGCCTGATCCACTGAATTAGGTTCATCATAAAGCAATCCAAGCGCCAGAAAAAACGCATCAACATCACGCAATGCAGGATCTCCTGGCGCAAGGGAAAATGCCCAGTCTTGAGGGTCACCACGCAACAAAGAAGTAATGATTTTTACTTGTTAAACGGGGTCACCAGAGGAGCGGGGTTTCAAAGCTAGAAACAGTTTACAATTATTTTTGAAATTCAAGAAATTAGATCTATCCCCAGAAAATAAATCAGGAATAGGAATTCTGGGCTCTAACATAGGATTCTGAACCACAAAATCTTGAATGTTTTGTACCCTTGCAGTGGGATGATCCACACAAGAGGACAGACCTTGAATGTCCATATCTACACCTGTGTCCTGAACCACCCAAAGGTTTAGGGGAAAAGAAAGGCAAAACACAGTGCAAAGAAAAAAAAATGGTCTCAGAACTTCTCTTATCCCTTTATTGAGATGCATTAATACTTTGGGCCAGCTTTACTGTTATGGACCTGGTGGTTAGGAGCACCCGGCACGACCTGATAGTTAAACTCACACAGGACAAGCTCTGGGATGTGGGAGCTCTGCTGACCGCAACCCCGAATCCTATCACACAACTAGAAATAGCCGTGGAGCGTTCCTAAATCTCCCTAGACGCCTCTTCACAGCCTAAGAGCTAGCTAGCCCTAGAGATAGAAAATATTGGCTACCTTGCCTCAGAGAAATTCCCCAAAGGAAAAGGCAGCCCCCCACATATATTGACTGTGAGTAAAGATGAAAGTCACAAACGCAGAAATGAAACAGGTTTCAGCAAAGGGAGGCCAGACTTACTAAACAGACAGAGGATAGGAAAGGTATCTTTGCGGTCAGCACAAAAACTACAAAAGACCACGCAGAGTGTGCAAAAAGACCTCCGCACCGACTCACAGTGCGGAGGTGCCACTCTGCATCCCAGAGCTTCCAGCTAGCAAGACAAAATCATGATAACCAGCTGGACAAGGAAACAATGAACAAATAATAACTATCAGGAACTTAGCTTCTGCTGGAGAAGACAGGTCACCAGAAAGATCCAAGAGCGAACTAAACCAATGCAGGAACATAGACAGCTGGCATGGAGTAACGATCTGAGTGGAGTTAAATAGAGCAGCCAACCAAAGGATAAACCACGTCACCTGTGTAAGGAACCTCAGAAGCAGCAGCTTCACTCACAGCCACCAGAGGGAGTCCATGGACAGAACTCGCCGAAGTACCATTCACGACCACAGGAGGGAGTTCGACAACAGAATTCACAACAGAAAATGGACCTCAAAAGTTGTTGTACAATTTGTCCTGAGTACGCCGATACCCCATATGTGGGGGTAAACCACTATTTGGGCGCATGGCAGAGCTCGGAAGGGAAGGAGCGCCATTTGACTTTTCAATGCAAAATTGACTGGAATCGAGATGGGACACCATGTTGCGTTTGGAGAGCCCCTGATGTGCCTAAACATTGAAACCCCCCACAAGTGACACCATTTTGGAAAGTAGACCCCCTAAGGAACTTATCTAGATGTGTGGTGAGCACTTTGACCCATTTAGTGATTCACAGAAGCTTATAATGCAGAGCCGAAAAATAAAAAATCATATTTTTTCACAAAAATGATCTTTTCGCCCCAAATTTTTTATTTTCCCAAGGGTAAGAGAAGAAATTGGACCCCAAAAGTTGTTGTCCAATTTGTCCTGAGTACGCTGATACCCCATATGTAGGGGTAAACACCTTTTGAGCGCATGGCAGAGCTCGGAAGGGAAGGAGCGTAATTTGGAATGCAGACTTAGATGGATTGGTTTGCAGGCGTCACATTGTGTTTGCAGAGCCCCTAATGTACCTAAACAGTAGAAACCCCCCACAAGTGACACCATTTTGGAAAGTAGACCCCTAAGGAACTCATCTAGATGTGTTGTGAGAGCTTTGAACCCTCAAGTGTTTCACTACAGTTGATGACGCAGAGCTGTGCAAATAAAAAATCTTTTTTTTTTTTCACAAAAATTATTTTTTAGCCCCCAGTTTTATATTTTCCCAAGGGTAACAGGAGAAAGTTGTTGTCCAATTTGTCCTGAGTACGCTGATACCCCATATGTGGGAGGGAACCACCGTTTGGGCGCATGGAAGGGCTCGGAAGGGAAGGAACGCCATTTGGAATGCAGACTTAGATGGAATGGTCTGCAGGTGTCACATTGTGTTTGCAGAGCCCCTAATGTACCTAAACAGTAGAAACTCCCCACAAGTGACCCCATATTGGAAACTAGACCCCCCAAGGAACTTATCTAGATGTGTTGTGAGAACTTTGAACCCCAAAGTGTTTCACTACCGTTTATAACGCAGAGCCGTGAAAATAAAAAAATCTTTTTTTTCCCACAAAAATTATTTTTTAGCCCCCAGTTTTGTATTTTCCCAAGGGTAACAGGAGAAATTGGACCCCAATAGTTGTTGTCCAATTTGTCCTGAGTAGGCTGATACTCCATATGTGGGGGTAAACCCCTGTTTGGGCACACGGGAGAGCTCGGAAGGGAAGGAGCACTGTTTTACTTTTTTAACGCAGAATTGGCTGGAATTGAGATCGGACGCCATGTCGCGTTTGGAGAGCCCCTGATGTGCCTAAACAGTGGAAACCCCCCAATTATAACTGAAACCCTAATCCAAACACACCCCTAACCCTAATCTCAACGGTAACCCTAAACACACCCCTAACCCTGACACACCCCTAACCCTAATCCCAACCCTATTCCCAACCGTAAATGTAATCCAAAACGTAACTTTAGCCCCAACCCTAACCCTAACTTTAGCCCCAACCCTAACTGTAGCCTTAACCCTAGCCCCAACCCTAACCCTAGCTCTAACCCTAGCTCTAACCCTAGCTCTAACCCTAGCTAACCCTAGCTCTAACCCTAGCTCTAACCCTAGCCCTAATGGGAAAATGGAAATAAATTTAAAAAAATTTTTTTTTCCCTAACTAAGGGGGTGATGAAGGGGGTTTGATTTACTTTAATAGCGGGTTTTTTAGCGGATTTTTATGATTGCCAGCCGTCACACACTGAAAGACGCTTTTTATTGCAAAAAATATTTTTTGCGTTACCACATTTTGAGAGCTATAATTTTTTCATATTTGGGTTCAGAGTCATGTGAGGTCTTGTTTTTTGCAGGACGAATTGACGTTTTTATTGGTAACATTTTCGGGCACGTGACATTTTTTGATCGCTTTTTATTCCGATTTTTGTGAGGCAGAATGACCAAAAGCCAGCTATTCATGAATTTCTTTTGGGGGAGGCGTTTATACCGTTCAGCGTTTGGTAAAATTGATAAAGCAGTCTTATTCTTCAGGTCAGTACGATTACAGCGATACCCCATTTATATCTTTTTTTTATGTTTTGGCGCTTTTATACAATAATTTTTTTTTTCTATAAAATAGTTTTTATTTTTGCATCGCTTTATTCTGAGAACTATAACTTTATTTTTTCGCTGATGATGCTGTATGGCGGCTTGTTTTTTTGCGGAAGAAGCGGTACCATGGTTATTTATATCAGTCTTTTTGATCGCGTGTTATTCCACTTTTTGTTTGGCGGTATGAGAATAAAGCGTTGTTTTTTGCCTCGTTTTTTTTTTTTTACGGTGTTCACTGAAGGGGTTAACTAGTGATATAGTTTTATAGGTGGGGTCGTTACAGACGCGGCGATACTAAATATGTGTACTTTTATTGTTTTTTATTTATATAAAGAAATGTATTTATAGGAACAATATATATACGTATTTATTTTTGGAGGGAATTTTTTTTTTTTTTTTACACATGTGAATATTTTTTTTTTACACTATAACATTGCCCCAGGGGGGAGGCATCATGTTATAGTGTAAGATCGCTGATCTGACACTTTGCTGTGCACTGTGTCAGATCAGCGATCTGACGTGCACTTCTCCAGGCTTCCCGGCGCCTGCTCTGAGCAGGCGCAGTGAAGCCACCTCCCTGCAGGACCCGGATGCCGCGGTCATATTGGATCCAGGCCTGCTGCACGGAGGAGGAGGTAAGAGACCCTCGGAGCAACGCGATTATATCGCGTTGCTCCGGGGGTCTCAGGGAAGCCCGCAGGGAGCTCCCTCCCTGCGCGATGCTTTTCTATACCGCCGGAACACCGCGGTCATGTTTGATCGCGGTGTGCCGGGGCGGTCCGTGACCGCTCCTGGCACATAGTGCCGGATGTCAGCTGCGATAGTCAGCTGGCGATCAGCCGCGCTCCCCCCGTGAGCGCAGCCGATCGCGCAGGACGTACTATTCAGTCCTTGGGAATTAGGGCCCACCCCACATTGACGAAATAGTACGTCCAATGCCAGAAAGGGGTTAACGACCAGAGGTATTTTTGGTTTTGCGTTTTCAGTTTTTACTCCCCTTCTTCCCGGAGCCATAACTTTTTATTTTTTGGTCAAAATTGCCATGTGATGGCTTGTTTTTTGCGGGACGAGTTGTACTTTTGAACGACACCATTGGTTTTACCATGTCGTGTACTCCAAAACTGGAACAAATTCCAAGTGCCGTGAAATGACAAAAAAAAGTGCAATCCCACAGTTTTTTTTTTTTACCATGTTCACTAAATGCTAAAAATGACCTGTCATTATGATTCTACAGATCATTACAAGTTCATGGACATCAAACATGTATAGGTTCTTTTTTATTTAGGTGCTGACAAAAAAAAGATCAAAAATTTGTTTAAAAGAAATGCACATTTTCCCAATACCTGTAATTTCTCCATTTTTCATGGTCTCGGGTTGGGTGAGAGCTTATTTTTTGTGTGCCGAGCTGACATTTTTTATGATACCATTTTGGTGCAGATATGTTTTTTTGATCACCCATTATATGCAATGTTGCGGCGACCAAAAAAACATAATTCTGGCATTTTGACTTTTTTCTCATTACGCTGTTTAGCAATCTGGTTAATTTTTTTTATATTGATAGATCAGATGATTCTGAACGTGGCAATACCAAATATTTGTATGTTTGATTTCTTTTTAATTGTTTTATTTTGAATGGGGTTGATTTGAACTTTAATTTTTTTTTTTTTTTAATATTTAATTTTTTTTTAATTTTTTTTTTGGCATTCTTCAATAGTCTCCATGGAAGACTAGAAGCTGCCATAACCCGTTCGGCTCTGCTACCTACAGGTGATGATCAGATCGCCTGTATGTAGCAGAATTGCTCACTTGCTATGAGCGCCGACCACCTGGCGGTGCTCATAGCAATTCGGCAGTGACAACCAAAGAGGTCTGCTGGAGACCTCTGGTCGTCATGCCAAACCCATCAGTGATGACTCATGATCACGTGACTGGTCACCGAAGGGCAGGATTTCCAGCGTGTGCTAAATGCCACTATCAGAGTTTGACAGCGGCATTTAACTAGTTAACAGCCGCAGGTGGATCGCAATCCATCCGCAGCTGTTAGAGGCACGCGTCAGCTGTTCAAAACAGCTGACATGTGCCAGAAAAGATGTTGGCTCAGCACCGGAGCCCATATCAAAGGGAGGGAATCTGACATCGGTGTACTATTACGCCCGATGTCGGAAATGGGTTAATAGGCTGACAAGCGCTATGGATATTGGCCCCTTCGCAACATAATAAGACCAGCTCACAACTGTCTGCTTTCCCCGTCTAGTGAAGCGGCCATCCAATGAGTGCTGCCTTCTAGTGGGCGTGGCCTTGCTCAATGCACGTGTATGGAGCTAATCGGTGCCCACTAATTGGGTTCTGCCCAGGAGTATGCATAACACATACGTACCTGCTGTCCCGGCTCAGAAACTGATGAATCCTTGCAGAGCACAGTGCATGTTCTGGGGGAGTTATAAGTTTGCAGTCACTTTAGACCAGCCAACCCCTTTAAGGCTAGGGTCACACGACCGTATTTTCTCTCATCTGAGAAAATTGGTTTCAGTATGCTAATTACACTGATCCGACTACGATACAATTTACGGATGCAAATAGTATATGCTGTGTTTTTTTAATTGTGTTTTAATTATTTATAAGAATTATTAAAGTCTTATGCATGCCCATTCTGCATATATCTTTCCTCTTGCATTTGGATATCTTCATTTAGGTGATTGGTGAGTATCTCTCTACCCAGACTCCCATAGTTAGGAACGGTTATCTCCTTAAGTAACAATTTGCAAGCCTGTGATTGCTACAGGCTATTTCAAGCCGAATGTACGATAATCACTGCTGAAGTCAGTGATTGGATGCAGAGGTCACATACATGTGGTGAGCAAGATAGTTAGCAAACACTGGTGGAAGCATTGGAGGTCAGTTATAGTCAAGAAGCATATTTGAGCCTACTAGGTGCATAGGTTCAAGAGTTACGGTATAAATCAGACAGTCTGGATTAAAGCTATGGAATCCATCCACCATAGGGATCCACAGTCACCAGACCTGAACCCCAATCGAGCTAGTTTGGGGTGTGCTGGACCGCAGAGTGAAGGCAAAAGGGCCAACAAGTGCTAAGCATCTCTGGATACTCCTTCAAGATTGTTGGAAGACCATTTCCGGTGACTACCTCTTGAAGCTCATCAAGAGAATGCCAAGAGTATGCAAAGCGGTCATCAAAGCAAAAGGTGGCTACTTTGAAGAACCTAAACTATAAGACATAATTTCAGTTATTTCACACTTTTTGTTAAAGGGAACCTGTCACCCCCGTTTTTTCAAGAAGAGCTAAAAATAGCGTTAAATAGGGGCAGAGCTGGGCTTTACATTAGTGTATTTTGGAGCCTTTATTCCCCACCTATGCTGCCGAAATACCTTTGTAAAGTCGCCGTTTTGGGCTGTCACTCACGCTGGTCAGGTCATATGGGCGTGGTGACAGCGCTGTTTCTCCCCCAGATCTCCATTGGTGGCGTAGTGGTGTGCGCATGTCCAAGTGGCGAATCCACTGCGCAGCTTCAAGGAAAATAGCGCGATCTGCACTATTCAGCCGTTTATCGATGGGTGCGGCCATCTTTGTGAGGCCGCGTGTGCGCATATGGTTCTTCTCGACTTCCCGGGGCTTCAGGAAAATGGCCGCGGGATGCCGCGCGTGCGCAGATGGCGATCTCGACGGCCATTTTCCTGAAGCCGAGTTCGCATCTCGGCTGCAGGAAAATGGCCGCCGCGATCTCCCTCTGCGCACGTGCGGCATCCCGCGGCCATTTTCCTGAAGCCCCGGGAAGCCGAGAAGAACCATCTGCACACGCGTGGCCTCACAAAGATGGCCGCGGCCACGATAAACGGCTGAATAGCGCAGATCACGCTATTTTCCTTGAAGCTGCGCAGTGGATTCGCCACTTGGACATGCGCACACCACTACGCCACCAACGGAGATCTGGGGGAGAAACAGCGCTGTCACCACGCCCATATGACCTGACCAGCGTGAGTGACAGCCCAAAACGGCGACTTTACAAAGGTATTTCGGCAGCATAGGTGGGGAATAAAAGCTCCAAAATACACTAATGTAAAGCCCAGCTCTGCCCCTATTTAACACTATTTTTAGCTCTTCTTGAAAAAACGGGGTGACCGGTTCCCTTTAAGTATATAATTCCACGTGTGTTAATTCATAGTTTTGATGCCTTCAGTGTGAATGTACAACTTTCATAGTCATGAAAATACAGAAAAATCTTTAAATGAGGTGTGTCCAAACCTTTGCCAAAAAATAAATAAAGGCATTCTTTTATATATACTTATATACCGCATATACTCTAGTATAAGCAGACCCCCCTAATTTTGCAACAAAAAACAGGGAAAACTTAGTGACTTGAGCCTAGGGTGGAAAATGCAGCAGCTACCGGTATGGCCCCATAGATTCTCAATATAACAAAGTGCCACATATAATGCTCCATACAGTTCATTATGGCCCCATAGATGCTCCATATAACAATGTGCCACATATAATGCTCCATGCAATTCATTATGGCCCCATAAGATGCTCCATATAACAATGTGCCGCTGCTCCTCAGCGTCCCGTCTCTCCGCACTGACTAATTCGTCATAGCGCCCTCTGACCTGAACAGTCACTGCAGAGGACGCGGAAGACGGGGCGGTGGTGGAACGAGGAAAGGTGAATATGAAATACTCACCTGCTCCCGGCGCGGTCCCTGGCAGCTTCTCCCGGACAGATGGTCTCTCCTGCGCCCGCAGCTTCTTCCTCTGTTCAGTGGTCACTGGTACCGCTCATTACAGTAATGAATATGCGATAGAAAACAAGACACAGAATAGGCCATACAAATGGGGATCACCAAAACGCAGCGATTTGACCAAAAACAGCTTTATTACAATGTGACACAGGACACTAACATTTAAAATCATTTAAAGCATTAAATACACATAGCCCATAATAAGGCAAACACCTGTGCTAGACTAATGGGGGTGGTAATTAAATATTTTAGGCTTCTATATGGACAGCATATTCATGGTGTGCAAAAAATAGCAATATCCCATATGCATATGAACCCTACAAATATAGTCACAAGTAAATATAGATATAATTAATAGTAGAAAAAAAGATATACATAGAGTATGTCAAACAAACTCTATAATCAGAAGACCTCGTGGCCTATAGTGCAGTAACCAGATCCCTAACCTCATAGTAGGGACAACTGTATCAAGTCATAAGGTTATAGTGCTGAGTTGCACAAAAGAAAAATAGTCGCTGCACCCAAGTTTGTTAACCGCATAAAGTGCACAAAGCTAGACATAAAGTTGTTCACCAACACCCAAATATACAAATAAACAATAGAAACAGTCACAATATTAGCACATGTCTGTTTTGTGGACCAGACCCGTGCACCTAAAATGCCAGCCTATACCATACCCCAAGTAAGTCAGGTATAATAACCTGATCCTAGCAAAGTCAGGCACAAGGAGAGCCGATGCCCAACGCGTGTCGCCACTCAGCGGTGGCTTCGTCAGTGGTACTGTCCGCAAAGAGTGCCTGTGGTTAAATATATTTGCACATAATCAACCCCATAGTGACAGAGCCAATTTGGTACTTACCCCCTTAGCGACCGCCGATACGCCTTTTAACGGCGGCCGCTAAGGGTACTTAAACCACAGCGCCGTTAATTAACGGCGCTGTGGAAAAAGTAAATAGCGCCCCCCAGAGTCGGATTTTCTCCGGGGTCTCGGCTGCCGGGGGTAGCCGAGACCCCAGAGAACATGATTCGGGGGGTTTTTTACCGACCCCGCATTTGCGATCGCCGGTAATTAACCGTTTACCGGCGATCGCAAAAAAAAACAAAAACGCGATTTCTTTTTAATTTCTCTGTCCTCCGATGTGATTGCACATCAGAGGACAGAGAAAAGGGGTCCCAGATAGCCCCCCGATACTCACCTATCTCCCCTGGTGCTCCTCGTGGCTCCCGGTGGGCGCCGCCATCTTCAAAATGGCGGGCGCATGCACAGTGCGCCCGCCGGCCGGCACCGGGAGAATCTTTGGGGTCTCAGCTGCCGGGGTTAGCCGAGACCCCAAAGAACATGATCGGGGTCGGTTTTACCGACCCCTGTTTTGCGATCGCCGGTAATTAACTGTTTACCGGCGACCGCAAAAAAAAAAAAAAATCAGTGTAATTCTCAGTCCTCTGATGTGATCGCACATCAGAGGACAGAGAAATAGGGGGATTCGGGGACCCTATTATACTTACCGGTGTCCCTGGATCCTCCTGCTGCTCCTCCTGGTCTTCTTGGCAAAAGAAAATGGCGGGCGCATGCGCAGTGCGCCCGCCATCTGTCGCCATCTGCCGGCCGGCAAGAGAAGAGCAGTTGGGGCTAAAATTAGGGATAGGGCTAGGGTTAGGGTTGGGGCTAAATTCAGGGTTAGGGTTCTTTCACACTTACGTCGGTACGGGGCCGTCGCAATGCGTCGGCCCGACATACCGACGCACGTTGTGAAAATTGTGCACAACGTGGGCAGCGGATGTAGTTTTTCAACGCATCCGCTGCCCAATCTATGTCCTGGGGAGGAGGGGGCAGAGTTACGGCCACGCATGCGCGGTCAGAAATGGCGGACGCGACATACAAAAAAAACGTTACATTGAACGTTTTTTGTGCCGAAGGTCCGCCAAAACACAACTGATCCAGTGCACGACGGACGCGACGTGTGGCCATCCGTCACGATCCGTCGGCAATACAAGTCTATGGGCAAAAAAAACGCATCCTGCGGGCACATTTGGAGGATCCGTTTTTTGTCCAAAACGACGGATTGCGACGGATGCCAAATGACTTAAGTGTGAAAGTAGCCTTAGGGCTAGGGTTAGGGTTGGGGCTAAAGTTAGGGTTAGATTTGAGGTTAGGGTTTGGATTAGAGTTGGTATTGTCGGGGTCGTCACGACAATATCCTTCCTTCACCAGTCATTCCAAATCAGAATAAGAGCAGTGGTACCGGAGTGAAGAATGAGTCAGACAAAGGCTGGTTCAAACTCATTGCATGCTCGTGTGTCTACAAGGTGTAGCAACGTCACAGCAACTGACTTTATTTTCTAATACACAACATTATATGATCTATTGGGGGAAGGTGTGCAGAGGGCGAGGTTAGGCGGGGTTTAAGCAATGTATCTAGAATTCAGTCTTTCTGGTTGGTCTGACGTCATCTGATGGATCCTCCTTCCTCCACGTCACTTTAAGTTTCCATTTCACCAGAAACGATACTTGGCTTCTGGAATGTGAAAGTTGCTTCTTTAGCAGAATCAGAATTTAGGGCAAAGGTGAATACTGGCAGCCATGTTAAATACAGTTAAATTTGCATTATCAAGCATAAAGGGGAAAACTTATTGTTTCACAGCATAAGAATATATAAAAGTATAAAGATATATATTTTCACCTTGACAATCCCCCCTAAACACTAAGTTTTTTCCCTAAAAAGAAACATCCTTCGAGACTGTCCATGTGATGGAGAAAGGGGAGGTGGATTTCTTCATCCAGACACCTCAGAAGCTCTCCCCTTGTGAGAGGCCTCCAGGCAGCTGAACCCTTCACTAGTCTCACATGGAGTTCTCCCGCTGTCCCTAGACTAAATCTCTTAGCATCATCTGAGAGTAGGGGGTATTGTCTAACTTCTTGAGGGGGATATACTTAGGGATCTCCCCTGGATCAGTGCCATCGTACTCTGGTGAGTCTACCTCTTGGTTGAGGAAGGTGCCAGTCGGAGTTGCCTCAGTGATAACCTTTTTATACAGGGGGATAACACAACAGAGAATTATTGATCCAACTACAAGAAGGGCAATCAGTACCAGACAAGCTTGTTGAAGAAATCCTTTGAGCCCACCCAACCAACCGGAAAAGAAAGATGTCTACTCCAGCATTAGTTTTTAATTCTGCTGCTAACCCATTTATCTTTTTAAGGGCTATCATGGTCTTTCCATTTACCCCAGAGGTCTGAGGGATATAGGTACAACATTCCTCTCCCACCATCCCACAGACTCCTCCTTTCTCAGCTAAGATCATATCAAGGGCTAGTCGGTTTTGGAGGGTCATTCTAGTGTTAGGGCCCAATTCCTCAACTATACCCTGGAAAGCATCACAGGTAAAATTGACAAACCTTTATTCACTGTAATATATATAATTGATCCAATCAACATTTTTATTAATCTGCACTTGTGGATTAAAGAAGCAAAGCTAGCATAGATCTGGTTCTGGGCTTTAAATTGGTCAGGCACCCCCCTTGGCACTCCAATGCCATCGACATATACCAATGGATTTTCTTCATAACTCATATGGAGCTGATCGAGACTTCTCCTCTTTCTGGTATATTCATCAGGTGTGTCTGGATCCCAAGGTAAAATCTTGAACTGCACAGCTAGTTTAACAAGGGTGCATTGACCTGTCCAGGTATTAGGCAACCTAGGACAGAGCTTACCATCTCCACATAACCAATAAATATTGTACATGTACTGTGTATGATTAGCTAGCAAGTCAGTATCTAGGGAGCTGTTCTCTTTGCAGAAACCTGTCTCGAAGACCCCTACTGGTGTACCTGTAGTGTCGTGGGAATTATAGCAGGTATAATTATCAGCTAATACAGTTATCCCCCCTGGGACCCTTAGTTTAGGTGCTTCATGAATTAGTGGGACATAATCTGAGCAATCAGTGGACTTTAGACCCTTCAACAGATTCATAACACAGGCAGTGGTATTGTCATCAGGAAAAAAAAAAACAATGCATGTGTGTATAGATGTGTATTCGCTGCAGCACAAGCAATACATCCTACAGAGATATTCTGGACTCTTACATTGTATCTTACCCATTCTAACCATAAATTTGTCCTTGGGGCTGTTTGTGTTTCTATGGAGAAGACTTCTAACACATATACAGTTAGGGCCAGAAATATTTGGACAGTGACACAATTTTCGCGAGTTGGGCTCTGCATGCCACCACATTGGATTTGAAATGAAACCTCTACAACAGAATTCAAGTGCAGATTGTAACGTTTAATTTGAAGGGTTGAACAAAAATATCTGATAGAAAATGTAGGAATTGTACACATTTCTTTACAAACACTCCACATTTTAGGAGGTCAAAAGTAATTGGACAAATAAACATAACCCAAACAAAATATTTTTATTTTCAATATTTTGTTGCAAATCCTTTGGAGGCAATCACTGCCTTAAGTCTGGAACCCATGGACATCACCAAACGCTGGGTTTCCTCCTTCTTAATGCTTTGCCAGGCCTTTACAGCCGCAGCCTTCAGGTCTTGCTTGTTTGTGGGTCTTTCCATCTTAAGTCTGGATTTGAGCAAGTGAAATGCATGCTCAATTGGGTTTAGATCTGGAGATTGACTTGGCCATTGCAGAATGTTCCACTTTTTGGCACTCATGAACTCCTGGGTAGCTTTGGCTGTATGCTTGGGGTCATTGTCCATCTGTACTATGAAGCGCCATCCAATCAACTTTGCAGCATTTGGCTGAATCTGGGCTGAAAGTATATCCCGGTACACTTCAGAATTCATCCGGCTACTCTTGTCTGCTCTTATGTCATCAATAAACACAAGTGACCCAGTGCCATTGAAAGCCATGCATGCCCATGCCATCACGTTGCCTCCACCATGTTTTACCGAGGATGTGGTGTGCCTTGGATCATGTGCCGTTCCCTTTCTTCTCCAAACTTTTTTCTTCCCATCATTCTGGTACTGGTTGATCTTTGTCTCATCTGTCCATAGAATACTTTTCCAGAACTGAGCTGGCTTCTTGAGGTGTTTTTCTGCAAATTTAACTCTGGCCTGTCTATTTTTGGTATTGATGAATGGTTTGCATCTAGATGTGAACCCTTTGTATTTACTGTCATGGAGTCTTCTCTTTACTGTTGACTTAGAGACAGATACACCTACTTCACTGAGAGTGTTCTGGACTTCAGTTGATGTTGTGAACGGGTTCTTCTTCACCAAATTAAGTATGCGGCGATCATCCACCACTGTTATCATCCGTGGACGCCCAGGCCTTTTTGAGTTCCCAAGCTCACCAGTCAATTCCTTTTTTCTCAGAATGTACCCAACTGTTGATTTTGCTACTCCAAGCATGTCTGCTATCTCTCTGATGGATTTTTTCTTTTTTTTCAGCCTCAGGATGTTCTGCTTCACCTCAATTGAGAGTTCCTTTGACCGCATGTTGTCTGCTCACAGCAACAGCTTCCAAATGCAAAACCACACACCTGGAATCCACCCCTGACCTTTTAACTACTTCATTGATTACAGGTTAACGAGGGAGACGCCTTCAGAGTTAATTGCAGCCCTTAGAGTCCATTGTCCAATTACTTTTGGTCCCTTGAAAAAGAGGACGCTATGCATTACAGAGCTATGATTCCTAAACCCTTTCTCCGATTTGGATGTGGAAACTATCATATTGCAGCTGGGAGTGTGCACTTTCAGCCCATATTATATATATAATTGTATTTCTGAACATGTATTTGTAAACAGCTAAAATAACAAAACTTGTGTCACTGTCCAAATATTTCTGGCCCTAACTGTATAATACTGGATGATTCCCTCTACCACCCGTTGAGTCTCGGGGCACTTGACTACATCGCAGAAATCAAATCACCAGATATTTATCGGGGCTGTTAGGTTTACCCAGAGAATAGTGGCACCGGAATTCTTATTTACAATAGGGGCCGAAAAGGTAGGGGCGAGGATGGCCCCCAGCCCCAGGACCAAAAACAACAACAACATTTTTCTTTAATCACTGCTGCGACTAAGCGCTGGTCCGGTCTCTTTTGCAGTGTGAAGCGTGGATCCAGGTGCTCTTTCCTTCAAGTTTTACTGACATAGTTTTTCACGACCATAAGACCACCAGACTTCAAATTGTGACAAGTGTCGGTTTCTGCTGAATCTGGAAGGGAAGAAGAAACTAAAACATGGGTGTTAGCAACATTTTTACTAAACTGAATAACATATTGAACAGCCCGGTCAGTTTCTTCTGACAACTACTGAGACTGAAAATTTACAACTGAGAACCTAGCACCAAACAATATCTCATATGGGGACAGGCCATGTTTTGCTATAGGGGTAGTACGAATGTGTAAGAGCCCTGGCCATGGAGCCGTAGTCTCCTGCATCATTTTGGTCAATTGTCCCTTCAGTGTGCCGTTCAGCCTCTTAACTTTCCCACTGGATTGTGGAGAGTATGGAGGGCTACAGTGGATCCAAGCATTGTCAGAACCTCCTGATACACATGAGAAGAAAAGGCCGGGTCTTGGTCACTTTCAACAACTTCTGGAACACCATATCTGCATATAACTTCCATCACCAGTTTCTTTGCTGTGGTCTTTGCAGTCACGTTGGTAACGGGGAATACTTCTGGCCAACTGGAGAACATGTTGACAACCACCAGACAATATTCATACCTTCCAGACTTAGGCAACGTGAGGAGGTCCACCTGGAGCCTTTGGAAAGGATAGTCGGGCTTAGCAAGATGCTTCGGGGGTACACGTTGAAGTTGACCGGGATTGCAGGTCCGACAGATACCTCGATGTGTGGGCCCATGCGCCCACGTGGCAATAGCAGGATACATCCGCTTAGGGAGACACACAAGTTGGTCTTTTTTCCAGAGACCATGTCCATACGTGCTCTATCAGCTTTCCAGTGCTTCACTTCTTCCTTTGGAGACATTCTCTGCATCGTCATTAAGCGGTCTCGTGGGGTCCGGCAGAAAACCTCAGTCTGGCATAGATCATCAGGTTCCTGTAGAGTCAGTGTTTCTTGTAACTGTTTACGCTGAGAGTGTGTGGTCACCATAGTTGGTATGGTCAGTTCAACGGGTAGGAGAACAGCAGCTTTTGCTTGCATATCCGCAAAGGCGTTACCACCAGTCTGTGGACTGTTCCATAGTACCGTGCTCCTTAACTTTGATAATGGCCACCTGAGTAGGTAATTTGATCGCATTATGCGGGATGCGTCCGGTATCCACTGACAACAATAAGTACATAGTCCAAGGAAACGCTGGAGTTCAGTCTCATCTTTTGTAGCTGACGGCTATTTTTCTTTCTTCTGTGAGGTGTCTGGCACCCTGAAGGAGACAGTGACCCAAAAATATCACTTGACCAAGGCAGAACCGAAGTTTCGAGGCCGAAACCCGACAGTTCAGATCTGCCAGATACTTGCGAAAACTAACAGTGGCAACAATGGCTTCCCGCTCTGTGCACAAAACAAAAGATTGCCCACATACTGAAGCAGCGTGACATAAGGATATTCTAACTGCCAGGGTTAAAGACACTCGTCCATATTTTTTTTTTTTTTTTTCAAACTGATTGGGAAAGGACATGTAAGATACACATCTCATTATGTTCATCTGCATAGGGGTTATATAACATAAATACCATCTGACCATCATCTTGGAATTATATTCTGGAGCGGAACTGTGATAATAAATCTGTCCCCAGTAAATTTACCGGACATATGGGAGAGATTACGAACTGAGCAGTAACTTCAGGGAAAGGTCCCACAGGGATGGGTTTTGTGAGAGTATTTTTATTGGGTCTGCCATCTACTCTAATTAAAACAAGCTCTTGGTCTGAGAATTAACATAGCGAGGGAGATTCCCAGACACAGGGTTAAAGTGGATATTGGAGTATGAGACTAGATTTGTGTAGGGGAGGGGGGCTGGAGCCTGGGCCACTGATAAGGAACGAGCTGCGAGCTGTGTCCTTGAAACTGCACGGCAGGGGCTAGAGAGCGAGTAAAGATTGCTGCAGCTGCTGATACAGAATGGGTTAAGTTCTTCTGAAAACTTTGTACTACTTTTAATGCATCGTCCGGAGTGGAATTCTCGGTCAGGTCTAACTGACATTATTGCCTCTTTCAATTCAGATTTAAAACTCGGACATCAAAGCTACCACAAAAACGTGTGAATGGGCTTTATTATACAGTGAAAACCCCAGATCTTTAAACACTACCATAAGACGCCCATAGAACTTCTCGGCAGTCTAGGATATATTGGTGCCTTGGGGTTAAGGGGCACAGAGCTTACAGTCGGGAGAAGAGACTTAATTTCCTGGGGAGGGACCATATTACCTAACAGGGAGCCCCCCTGTACCAAATTTCTTATTGTTTGCTTTCCCAACACATTAATCTCAGTCACTTTCTCAGTTCCTTCTTGCACCACAAAACATCCAGTTTTTTTGTCATAGCAATAGACAATTTTCCTTTTTCAACGTAACAATCTAAAACAAAACACCATATTTTACTTTAAACTTACAATAATTCTTACTACACAAGGAGAGGACGCAGCGACTTGCCCCCTCCATACCAGAAACACGGAACAGATAAGAACATCACAGCATTCCTCAACACAAAAGAAAGCAATAGCGCAGCGGTTTGACCCCTCCCATCGGGTGTCTCGGAAAACCACACAGAGTAACGGAATACAGCAGTTCTCAGACTTAATTAATTTCTACAAAACCTTCACACAATTCATATGCCAGAACACCTTAGAAAAACCAATGATTGAGACATTTTATAACCAAACACGGGCTCTGCATCCTATGATCCTCCCTCTCCATCAACCTCTTTCCATTCTTCATTCTTTAAGCCTCGCGCAACTCGCAGATGAGCTTGCGCTTGTTCTAACAATCCTTTATCTTTCAACATGCCCCTTTTGTTCTCTATGAGATTGTGCCATGTAGACGGCTGCAATCTCCCTGACGAGGGCAATCCTACATGCTTGTACAACCTCTCAACATTCTTGACTGCCTTCTTGCCCTCCCGTGACTCTACTATTGTCTTGACTTCCACAGCATCCTCCTCTAACTTGTGGGGCACGGACTTCTTCTGCTATAAGAGACGCAACATGACTCACAGAATACTACGCCCTTCTGCAGCAGGCCGCTGACAGCGACAACAACACTGTGTCCTTAAAAAACACGGAGCCTCACGTTCGACGTGCTATGAATAAAGAGCCTCGCGCTCAATATTTTTCCCTAACCTGAACACCAGTGATTACAGTCTGTCCTGTCACGATATTCTAAACGTTGGGAGGCGGTCTCCTAGTGAGACCCCTCCACTGAGATTCTGGTGGTCCCCCTCTTGGGACGTCTTAATTACCAATGTGTGCAAGTGATTCTGGTGGTCCCCCTCTTAGGACGTCTTAATTACCAAAGTGTGCAAGTGATTCTGGTGGTCCCCTTCTTGGGACGTCCTAATTACCAATGTGTGCAAGTGATTCTGGTGGTCCCCCTCTTGGGACGTCTTAATTACCAATGTGTGCAATATCACAGAGGCTGCGTCTCCTATCCCTTTCTCTAAGCCGCCCCCAATCTACAACTTCTTCAATCTTTCACTCTATCACTACTAGACAATAGTCACGGGTAGGGTGGTTGAATGGAGTACAATGACCGGTGGAGGAGGTGTGGTGTACACAAGGACGCGCAGAATGCGACGTCTCTCAGTTGCTGGTTCGAAGCGTGGCACGGGATCGCGCTCGGTTTCACCACTCGACCGGTCACACCCCAGACCCAAGGAGACCACAGACAAACCAATAATGGCTGAAACACTAGCAAGTGTGACACATACATAGTATGTGATCTCCACTTACCGTGTTTGGAGGGTGATCAGTCCTCGAGGTCAGCCACTACGGGTGTCGTCCACGGACGTCCAGGCATGGGTCCAGGGGGTCTCGGATCGCCGGCGACGCCCCACGTTGGTTGCGCCAAATTGTCGGGGTCATCACGACAATATCCTTCCTTCACCAGTCATTCCAAATCAGAATAAGAGCAGTGGTACCGGAGTGAAGAATGAGTCAGACAAAGGCTGGTTCAAACTCATTGCATGCTCGTGTGTCTACAAGGTGTAGCAACGTCACAGCAACTGACTTTATTTTCTAATACACAACATTATATGATCTATTGGGGGAAGGTGTGCAGAGGGCGGGGTTTAAGCAATGTATCTAGAATTCAGTCTTTCTGGTTGGTCTGACGTCATCTGATGGATCCTCCTTCCTCCACGTCACTTTAAGTTTCCATTTCACCAGAAACGATACTTGGCTTCTGGAATGTGAAAGTTGCTTCTTTAGCAGAATCAGAATTTAGGGCAAAGGTGAATACTGGCAGCCATGTTAAATACAGTTAAATTTGCATTAGCAAGCATAAAAAGGAAAAACTTATTGTTTCACAGCATAAGAATATATAAAAGTACAAAGAGTATAAAGATATATATTTTCACCTTGACAGTATTAGGGTTAGGGTTGGCATTAGGGTTACGCTTGGGATTAGGGTTAGGTTTGGGATTAGGGTTAAGGTTAGGGTTGTGATTAGGGGTTGTAGCGATTTCACTCACTCAGCTGCGACGGCTGACACTCAGGAGACGTGTTCCTTTAAAGTTCACTGGGTTTATTGCTTCATAAACCATGTGGCAAAACAACAGAAAGCAAAATAGCCTTTGGTTCAGGCAAAGGAAAACAAGTGTCCAGTTCATCCGGCTCAGTCCTGAAGCCGAACACACTCAGGAGGGTTTCACCTCCACACATCTCCTGTGTAAAGGATTAGCCAGTCTTATATAGGACTAACCACACCCAGTAATCTATCACATGATTAGCCATGTGGTCTGACATCACCACAGGTCCTGAAACACAAACATATGGTTATATAAAACAACGCAATATTCCGGGCTACATTACAGCAACAAGGCACTTATGTGGCACATACCTCCCATCGACTACACACCCTTTAGCCATGCTACATACCTCCCCCCTCTGCCTAAAGCCGTGGGGCTTGGCACTTTCTCCCACTAAACAAGGGATTCTTGATAGGGCATCCGCATTACCGTGCAGCTTTCCGGCCCGATGTTCCACATGGAAACTGAAGTCCTGCAGGGATAAGAACCAACGGGTGACCCTAGCATTTCTACCCTTCGTTTCCCTCATCCACCTAAGTGGGGCATGGTCGGATATCAGTCTAAATTTGCGTCCCAGCAGATAGTACCGTAATGTGTCCACTGCCCATTTTATGGCCAAGCACTCCTTCTCAACGACTGAGTAGTTCTTTTCAGATGAGGACAGCTTCCTACTCAGATAGAGAACAGGATGCTCCTCCCCATGTAGTTCTTGGGAAAGGACTGCTCCCACCCCAACATCTGAGGCATCTGTCTGAAGAATAAACTCTTTCTTGAAGTTTGGGGCCATCAGAACGGGTTGCTTACACAAAGCGTTTTTCATTTCTTGGAAGGCTGACTCTGTTTCTTCGGACCACTTAACCATTACTGGTTTTGTCCCTTTTAGCAGGTCAGTCAGAGGCGCAGCCATCGTGGCGAAGTTTGGGATGAACCTCCTGTAATATCCCACGATTCCCAGGAAGGCTTTAACTTGCTTCTTGGAAACTGGTTTTGGCCACGTTTGAATTGCCTCCACTTTACTGATTTGGGGTTTTATTTCTCCGTGACCCACTATGTATCCAAGGTACTTAGCTTCTTCTTTACCCAAGGCACACTTCTTTGGGTTTATAGTAAATCCGGCCTCTCTTATAGCATCCAACACCGCTTGGACTTTCTCCAGATGACTCTCCCAGTCCGGGCTAAAGATGACGATATCATCTAGGTACGCAGCAGCGTAGGCCTTATGGGGTGCAAGAACTCTATCCATAGCCCTCTGGAAGGTCGCCGGAGCTCCCTGTAGGCCAAACGGCATCCGGGCATACTGGAAGCATCCATCAGGTGTCGAAAAGGCTGTCTTCTCCTTGGCTTCCTGCGCCATGGGGATCTGTCAATACCCCTTTGTCAGATCCAAGGTGGATATATATCTGGCGTGCCCAAGCCTTTCGATGAGCTCATCAATACGGGGCATGGGATAAGCGTCGAACTTGGAGACCTCATTCAACTTCCGATAGTCGTTGCAAAACCTCCACTCTCCATCAGGTTTTGGGACCAGGACAATTGGGCTTGACCAACCGCTCTTGGATTCCTCAATGACTCCAAGCCTCAACATACGCTCCACTTCCTTGGAGATAACTTCTCGACGAGCCTCAGGAATACGATAAGGTTTCACATTCACCCGCACATGGGGCTCTGTTAGGACCTCGTGCTCTATGACCTTCGTGTATCCTGGCAATTCTGAAAACAGGTCCCTGTTTTTCTGGAGTAACTCCCGGCACTGCTGTTTCTGGGTTTTCGATAGCGTCTCTGCTATAGTAACCGCTCCAACCTCACCTTCTGGGTTGCTTAACAATGACGGAGTAACTGTCGGCTCTCTATCTTGCCATGGCTTGATGAGGTTGACATGGTAAACTTGGAATGGTTTCCGTCTTCCTGGTTGGTGAATTTTATAATTTACCTCACCAAGTTTCTCGACAACCTCATATGGCCCTTGCCATTTGGCCAAGAACTTGCTTTCCACCGTTGGAACTAACACCAGAACTCGGTCTCCCGAATTGAACTGCCTCACTCTTGCAGACCGGTTGTAGACCCTGGCTTGAGCTTCTTGTGCTTGGAGAAGGTGTTCTTTCACGATAGGCATCACCTTTGCAATCCTCTGCTGCATCAGGGCCACATGCTCAATGACGCTTCTGTGGGGCGTGACTTCGGCTTCCCAGGTTTCCTTGGCTATATCCAGGAGTCCTCGTGGATGTCGGCCATATAGAAGCTCAAACGGTGAGAACCCTGTGGAGGCCTGTGGAACTTCACGAATGGAAAACATCAGATAGGGTAAGAGACAATCCCAGTCTCTACCGTCTTTCTCTATAGCTTTCCTCAGCATGCTCTTTAGAGTCTTGTTAAACCTCTCAACAAGACCATCTGACTGGGGATGGTACACCGAGGTCCTCAACTGGGAGATCTTCAGGGCTTTGCATAACTCCCTCATCACCTTGCTCATGAAAGGTGTACCCTGGTCAGTCAGGATCTCCTTTGGCAGACCTGTCCGGGAAAAGACATGGACCAACTCGCGGGCTATGCTCTTTGAGGAAGAATTCCTCAAGGGAATTGCCTCAGGATAGCGTGTGGCATAGTCCAGGATGACTAATATATACTGATGGCCCCGAGCTGATTTAACTAAGGGACCGACCAAGTCCATGGCAATTCTCTCGAACGGTACCTCAATAATGGGCAGTGGCACAAGGGGGTTCCGGAAATGAGGAGTAGGAGCAGTTAGCTGACATGTAGGGCAGGACCTGCAATAGTTCACTATTTCCCGGTGACACCCAGGCCAATAGAACCTCTGCACAACCCGTTCCTGCGTTTTTTCCACCCCTAGGTGTCCACCCAAGATGTGTGAATGGGCCATGTCCAACACTTTCCGTCTATACGGACCCGGCACTATCAACTGCTCTACCAACTCCTCCCTTATTTTCGTGACCCGGTACAACAATTCCCCCCTCAACAGAAAATGGGGAAATCTTTTGTCTGCCCCCGGCTCCTGTACCACCCCGTCAATAACTGTGACATTATTAAAGGCTTCCCTCAGAGTGGGGTCCCTATGTTGGGCAGTCCCAAAATTTTCACCGGTAACCTCTAACTCCAGAATGTCAGATGTAGGGGATACTTCCTCCTCATCCCCAACCAGAACACAAAAAGGAAAGCTGTCTGCCTCTGGGTGTGGCGATACCGTTCCAGGGTTCACTGGTTCCCTGCCAGGGAGCTCAGAACCCTTTCCCCACAAATCCCAAAACAAACAGAAATCCCGGCCAATAATTATAGGGTGCAACAAGTCCTGAACTACGCTGACTATGTGGGATTCAGTGCCACATGCCGTTTCAATGTCCACCCTGGCCATAGGGTAGTCCTTTGCATCACCATGTATGCACCGCACTCCGACCTTCTTTCCTGGGAGCAGATGAAGAGGAAAAGTGGCCCTCACCAGGGTCACTAGGCTCCCCGAGTCTAACAGTGCCGTTACTGCTCGACCGTTCACCTTTACGGGACACGCTTGAGGTCCCTCGTTGGATGGAGAGTTCACACTACAGACTGGATACGCATAGTATGAACAACGGCGTCCCATGCTGCAGTCCATCTGCTCAGTGGCTTGGGAACAACGGGCAGCTATATGTCCTGGCTTGTGGCACCTCCAACAAATAACATCACCCGTGGGGACCTTGGGCACCACCTCCCCCGCCCTTTGTGACCTTGGACGCACCACCCCTTTTTGGGACTCAGCTGCCCTCTGGGACCCCCAGTACGGCATGGGCTGCCTCCCGAAGGAGCCTTCCAACCCTTGGTATCTCTCAACCAGTCCGATCAGCTCGTCGGCATCCTGGGGATCACCCTGGGCAACCCAAGACTGTATAGGCCTCGGGAGGGAATGGACAAACCGATCCATCATCACCCGTTCTACCATCTGTGCAGGCGCAGAGGTCTCTGGCTGCAGCCATTTCTGGACCAGGTGCAACAGATCAAACATTTGGGAACGAGGTGGTTTGTCCCGGTGATAGCCCCAGGAGTGAACTCGCTGTGCCCTGACAGTCAGTGTCACCCCCAGACGTGCGAGAATCTCGGCTTTCAATTTGTGATACTCTTTGGCATCCTGCAAGGTCAAATCATAGTACGCCTTCTGGGGTTCTCCCGTCAGGTATGGCGCAAGTACCTCTGCCCACTGCTCTGGCGGAAGTTTTTCCCTCTCAGCGACCCTCTCAAACACCGTCAGGAAGGCCTCAACATCATCCCCGGGAGTCATTTTCTGCAATGCACGTCTTACCGTCTTCCGGACGTGGGTGTCATCAGCCAAACCTGGGGTTGGGGCGCTCGCCTTGCCCTGGATGGCGGTTGCCAGAAGCTGCATCTGCTGCCGTTGCTCCTGCTGGCTCTGTTGTATCTGCTGCTGGCTCTGTTGTATCTGCTGCATCAACAGCCTGTTGGTCTCTTGCTGCCTTTGCTCCTGCTGGACCAAGTGTTTCAGCAGGTCCTCCATTTTCAATGCTTGCTGGCTTGCAACAGCCTTGACCCAGGACATTCAAAAATAAACTCACGTCTCGTCTCCGCTGGGAACGCTGCTCGCAGGTCTCCACCAATTGTAGCGATTTCACTCACTCAGCTGCGACGGCTGACACTCAGGAGACGTGTTCCTTTAAAGTTCACTGGGTTTATTGCTTCATAAACCATGTGGCAAAACAACAGAAAGCAAAATAGCCTTTGGTTCAGGCAAAGGAAAACAAGTGTCCAGTTCATCCGGCTCAGTCCTGAAGCCGAACACACTCAGGAGGGTTTCACCTCCACACATCTCCTGTGTAAAGGATTAGCCAGTTTTATATAGGACTAACCACACCCAGTAATCTATCACATGATTAGCCATGTGGTCTGACATCACCACAGGTCCTGAAACACAAACATATGGTTATATAAAACAACGCAATATTCCGGGCTACATTACAGCAACAAGGCACTTATGTGGCACATACCTCCCATCGACTACACACCCTTTAGCCATGCTACAGGGTGTATTGGGATTAGGGTTAGGTTTGAGGTTAGGGTTGAGATTAGGATTAGGGGTGTGTTGGATTTAGGGTTTTGATTAGGGTTATGGTTAGGGTTGACATTAGGGTTGTTTTGGGGTAAGGGTTGTGATTATCGTTAGGGTTAGTGATTAGGATTATGGATCGGGTTGGGATTAGGGTTAGGGGTGTGTTGGGGTTAGGGTTGGAGTTAGAATTGGGGGGTTTCCACTGTTTAGTTACATCAGGGGGTCTCCAAACACAACAGCCAATTTTGCGCTCAAAAAGTCAAATGGTGCTCCCTCTCTTCTGAGCTCTGCCGTGCGCCTAAACAGTGGGTTACCCCCTCATATGGGGCATCAGCGTACTCGGGATAAATTGGACAACAGCTTTTGGGGTCCAATTTCTCCTGTTACCCTTGTGAAAATAAAAACTTGGGGGCTACAAAATCTTTTTTGTTGAAAAAAAATTTTTTTTTTATTTTCACGACTCTGCATTCTAAACTTCTGTGAAGCACTTGGGCATTCAAAGTTCTCACCACACATCTAGATAAGTTCCTTGGGGGTCTAGTTTCCAAAATGGGGTCACTTGTGGGGGGTTACTACTGTTTAGGTACATCAGGGGCTCTGCAAACGCAACATAACGCCCACAGACCATTCTATCTAAGTCTGCATTCCAAAACAGCGCTCATTCCCTTCCGAGCTCTGCCGTGCGCCCAAACAGTGGTTTACCCCCACATATGGGGCATCAGCATACTCGGGATAAATTGGACAACAACTTTTGGGGTCCAATTTCTCCTGTTACCCTTGTGAAAATAAAAACTTGGGGGCTAAAAAATCTTTTTTTGTGGAAAAAAAAATATTTTTTATTTTCACGACTCTGCATTCTAAACTTTTGTGAAGCACTTGGGCATTCAAAGTTCTCACCACACATCTAGATAAGTTCCATGGGGAGTCTAGTTTCCAAAATGGGGTCACATGTGGGGGGTTTCCACTGTTTAGGCACATCAGGGGCTCTCCAAACGCGACATGGCGTCCGATCTCAATTCCTGCCAATTCTACATTGAAAAAGTCAAACGGCGCTCCTTCACTTCCAAGTTCTGCGGTACGCCCAAACAGTGGTTTACCCCCACATATGGGGTATTGGCGTATTCAGGAGAAATTGCATAACAAAATTTATGGTTACATTTCTGTTTTTACACTTGTGAAAATAAAAAAAAAAGTTCTGAATTAAAATGTTTGCAAAAAAAAGTTAAATGTTTATTTTTTCCTTCCACATTGTTTCAGTTCCTGTGAAGCACGTAAAGGGTTAATAAACTTCTTGAATGTGGTTTTGAGAACCTTGAGGGGTGTAGTTTTTAGAATGGTGTCACACTTCGTTATTTTCTATCATATAGACCCCTCAAAATGACTTCAAATGTGATGTGGTCCCTAAAAAAAAAAAGGTGTTAGAAAAATGAGAAATTGCTGGTCAACTTTTAACCCTTATAACTCCCTAACAAAAAAAAATTTTGTTTCCAAAATTGTGCTGATGTAAAGTAGACATGTGGGAAATGTTATTTATTAACTACTTTTTGTGACATATCTCTGATTTAAGGGCATAAAAATACAAAGTTTGAAAATTGCAAAATTTTAAAAATTTTCGCCATATTTTTTTTTTTCATAAATAATCGCAAGTAATATCGAAGAAATGTTACTACTAACATGAAGTACAATATGTCACGAAAAAACAATCTCAGAATCAGCGGGATCCGCTGAAGCGTTCCAGAGTTATAACCTCATAAAGTGACAGTGGTCAGAATTGCAAAAATTGGCTCGGTCATTAAGTACCAAATTGGCTCTGTCACTAAGGGGTTAATGACCGAGCCAATTTTTCCAATTCTGACCACTGTCACTTTATGAGGTTATAACTCTGGAAAGCTTCAACGGATCCCGCTGATTCTGAGACGGTTTTTTCGTGACATATTGTACTTCATGTTAATGGTAACATTTCTTCGATATTACTTGTGATTATTTATGAAAGAAAACAAATATGGCGAAAATTTTTAAAATTTTGCAATTTTCAAACTTTGTATTTTTATGCCCTTAAATCAGAGAGATATGTCATGAAAAATAGTTAACAAATAACATATCCCACATGTCTACTTTACATCAGCACAATTTTGGAAACAAATTTTTTTTTTGTTAGGGAGTTATAAGGGTTAAAAGTTGATCAGCAATTTCTCATTTTCACAACACCATTTTTTTTAGGGACCACATCATATTTGAAGTCATTTAGAGGGGTCTATATGATAGAAAATAACCAAGTGTGACACCATTCTAAAAACTGCACCCCTCAAGGTGCTCAAAACCCCATTCAAGAAGTTTATTAACCCTTTACGTGCTTCACAGGAACTGAAACAATGTGGAAGGAAAAAATGAACATTTAACTTTTTTTTGCAAACATTAAAAATTCAGAACCATTTTTTTTTATTTTCACGTGTGTAAAAACAGAAATGTAACCATAAATTTTGTTATGCAATTTCTCCTGAACACGCCGATACCCCATATGTTGGGGTAAACCACTGTTTGGGCGCACCGCAGAGCTTGGAATTGAAGGAGCGCCGTTTGACTTTTTCAATGCAGAATTGGCTGGAATTGAGATTGGATGCCATGTCACGTTTAGAGAGCCCCTGATGTGCCTAAACAGTGGAAACTCCCCACAAGTGACACCATTTTGGAAACTAGACCCCTTAAGGAACTTATCTAGATGTGTGGTGAGCACTTTGAATACCCAAGTGCTTCACAGAAGTTTATAATGCAGAGTCGTGAAAATAAAAAATATTTTTTTTTCCACAAAAAAGATTTTTTAGCGTCCAAGTTTTTATTTTCACAAGGGTTACAGGAGAAATTGGACCCCAAAAGTTGTTGTCCAATTTATCCCGAGTACGCTGATGCCCCATATGTGGGGGTAAACCACTGTTTGGGCACACGGCAGAGCTCAGAAGGGAGGAGGCACCATTTGACTTTTTGAGTGCAAAATTGGCTGTTGTGTTTGGAGACCCCCTGATGTACCTAAACAGTGGAAACCCCCCAATTCTAACTCCAACCCTAACCCCAACACACCCCTAACCCTAATCCCAACCCGATCCATAATCCTAATTACAACCCTAACGATAATCACAACCCTTACCCCAAAACAACCCTTATCTCAACCCTAACCATAACCCTAATCAAAACCCTAAATCCAACACACTCCTAATCCTAATCTCAACCCTAATCTCAAACCTAACCCTAATCCCAATACACCCCTAACCCTAATCCCAACCTTAACCCTAATCCCAAACCTAACCCTAATCCCAAACGTAACCCTAATGCCAACCCTAACCCTAATACCAACCCTAATCCAAACCCTAACCCTAATCCCAACTCTAACCCTAACTTTAGCCGCAACCCTAGCCCTAACTTTAGCTCCAACCCTAGCCCTAACCCTAACTTTAGCCCCAACCCTAACCCTAATTTTAGCCCTAATCCTAAATTTAGCCCTAACCCTAAATTTAACCCTAGTCCTAGCCCTAACTTTAGCCCCAACCCTAACCCTAGCCCTAAGGCTACTTTCACACTTGCGTCATGTGGCATCCGTCGCAATCCGTCATTTTGGACAAAAAACAGATCCTGCAAATGTGCCCGCAGGATGCTTTTTTTGCCCATAGACTTGTATTGCCGACGGATGGCTACACGTCGCGTCCATCATGCACTGGATCCGTTGTGTTTTGGCGGACCGTCGTCACAAAAAAATACATTCAATGTAACCTTTTTATTTTACGTCGCATCCGCCATTTCTGTGCATGCGTGGCCGTAACTCTAACCCCCTCCCCCCAGGACATAGACTGGGCAGCAGATGCGTTGAAAAACTGCATCCGCTGCCCACGTTGTGCACAATTTTCACAACGTGCGTCGGTACGTCGAGCCGATGCATTGCGACGGCCCCGTACCGACGCAAGTGTGAAAGAAGCCTAACCCTAGCTCTAACCCTAGCCCCAACCCTAACCCTAAATTTAGCCCCAACCCTAACCCTAAATTTAGCCCTAACCCTGTTGTGAATTCCGCTCTTGGGCTCCCTCCGGTGGTTGTAAGTGGCATTTTTGTGAGTTCTGCTCTTGGGCTCCCTCTTGTGGTTTCAAGTGGTATGGCTGCTTCTTGGATTTAGCTGTCAGCAGCTGCTTCCACTGATCGTCTTTTCTGCTCGGCTATTTATGCCTGGCTCTTTCTTCAGCCAGTGCCACTTGTAAATGGTTCCTGGTTGGATTCACATCTCTTTGGATTTCCCTGTTATCCTGCCCAGTTCAGCAAAGCTAAGTTCTTGCTTGCTCTTTTCTGTCCACAGATTGTGGACTTATCCGTTCTGTGCTTTCTATGTTAGTCCAGCTTATTAGTATGAATTTATTCTGTCTTGCTGGAAGCTCTGGGAAGCAGATTTACCCTCCACACCTTTAGTCAGGTGTGGAGATTTTTTGTAAACTCTGCGTGGATTTTTGTAGTGTTTTATACTGACCGCACAGTATTCCATCCTGTCCTATCTATCAAGCTAGACTGGCCTCCTGTGCTCATCCTGGTTTCATTCTGTGTATGTATTTTCCCTCTCCACTCACAGTCATTATTTGTGGAGGGCTAATCTATCCTTTGGGGATTTTCTCTGAGGCAAGATAGTTTTCCTACTTCTCTCTTTAGGGGTAGTTAGCTCTTAGGCTGTGACGAGGTGCCTAGGGAGAGTTAGGAGCATCCCACGGCTACTTCTAGTGTTGTTTTGAGCTTAGGGACTGCGGTCAGTACAGATACCACTTCCTTCAGAGCTCGTTCCATGTTGCTCCTAAACCACCGCATCATAACATAACCCTAACCCTAATTTTAGCCCCAACTCCTCTCTCCTGCCGGCCGGCAGATGGCGGGCGCACTGCACATGCGCCAGCCATTTTCTTTCCCGATGAAGAAGCCGGCGGGCAGGAGAGGACGCAGCTGGACCCAGGGACACGGTAAGTATAATAGGGTCCCCGAATCCCCCTATTTCTCTGTCCTCTGATATGCGATCACATCAAAGGACAGAGAATGACAGATCGCTTTTTTTTTTCGACCGCCGGTAAACAGTTAATTACCGGCGATCGCAAAACAGGGGTCGGTAAAAACCTACCCTGATCATGTTCTTTGGGGAATCGGCTACCCCCGGCAGCTGAGACACCAAAGATCCTCCCGGTACTGGCCGGCGGGCGCACTGCGCATGCGCCCGCCATTTTTTTGCCGGAAAAAGATGGCGGCGCCCATCGGGAGCCACGAGGAACACCGGGAGAGACAGGTGAGTATCGGGGGGCTATCGGGGACCCCATTTCTCTGTCCTCTGATGTGCGATCACATCGCAGGACAGAGAAATTAAAAGGGAAATCGTGTTTTTTTGCGATCGCCGGTAAACGGTTAATTACTGGCAATCGCAACTCGGGGGTCGGTAAAAAAAAACCCGAATCATGTTCTCTGGGGTCTCGGCTACCCCGGGCAACAGAGACCCCAGAGAAAATCCAACTCTGGGGGGCGCTATACACTTTTTCCACAGCGCCGTTAATTAACGGCGCTGTGGTTTAAGTACACTTAACTGCCGGCATTAAAAGGCATATCGGCGGTCATTAAGGGGTTAAACACATAATGCAGCTGTGTTGCTTACCTAGACCACGTGGAGTGTAGCGCCATCGCACCTGAAGCCTCAGTGAGTGCGCATGCGCCCATGTACAGGAAGTATGTGACTCGCGTCTAGCAACAAGCTAAGCATCAAGGCAGAGCAACGGCGCCTGCGCATAAAGCCAAGTTGCCAAATAACAGCAGTAAGCACGTCTGCACAGATGCATAGGAAGAATAGACCATAATTAAGCACATAATGCAGCTGTGCTGCTTACCTGGCCCATATAAAGTCCATATAAAGTACAGCGCCAGCGCAGCTGCAGCTTCAGTAAGTGCGCAAGCGCTGGCATCCATGTACAGGAAGTGTGTAACTCGCGCCTAGCAAAAAGCTAAGCATCGAGGCAAAGCAACGGCGCCTGCGCATAAGCCAAGTTGCCAAGTTACAGCAGTAAACACGTCTACACACACGCAGAGGACAAATAGAGCAGGTGAACATATGTACAAGGTGCAGTCATATAACCAAAGCGTTACGCCGGTATTCAATTAATCCTAAAGCCGGATATACACTATACTTATGAAGGAATTTAACCCCACAATTACCCTCACTTACGGCAATATTAAGGGAAAGGCTCATATTTGTATATACATCGATGCCCTCCCCATATTATACATAGCCTAAAACGAGACAATACATGCGGACGTACTTATGTATATCGCCATATATTTCTGCACAGACGTGTGAACCGGGCAAACAAATGCCCAAAGTGCAGTCTTACAGCAGAAGACTACCCCAACGCGCGTTTCCCTGCTGCTTTTTCAAGGGGCAGTGTGACAATGTGCCGAAACGAAGCCTTAAATAATCCCATGTACGATACCAAACCAAGCACCTGTGTGGAGCTCTGGGATGTGGGAACTCTGCTGACCGCAAGCCCTAATCCTATCACAAACACTAGAAATAGCCGTGGAGTGCTCCTGACCAGACCTAGGCGCCTCGTCACAGCCTAAGAACTATCTAGCCCTAGAGATAGGAAATAAAGCCTACCTTGCCTCAGAGAAATTCCCCAAAGGTAAAGGAAGCCCCCCACATATATTGACTGTGAGTAAAGATGAAAGTCACAAACGCAGAAATGAAAGCAAGTTTCAGCAAAGGGAGGCCAGACTTACTAAATAGACAGAGGATAGGAAAGGTAACTTTGCGATCAGCACAAAAACCTACAAAAGACCACGCAGAGTGTGCAAAAAAGACCTCCGCACCAACTCACGGTGCGGAGGGACCACTCTGCATCCCAGAGCTTCCAGCTAGCAAGACAAAATCATGATAACCAACTGGACAACAAAACAGTGAACAAATAATGACTATCAGGAACTTAGCTTCTGCAGGAGAAGGCAGGTCACCAGAGAGATCCAGGAGCGAACTGAACAAATGCAAAAACATTGACAGCTGGCATGGAGTAACGATCAGAGAGGAGTTAAATAGAGCAGCCAACCAAAGGATAAACCACGTCACCTGTGTAAGGAACCTCAGAAGCCGCAGCTTCACTCATAGCCACCAGAGGGAGCCCATAGACAGAACTCGCCGAAGTACCATTCACGACCACAGGAGGGAGCTCGACAACAGAATTCACAACAGATAACACGGCCAGGTGACTATGTGTTACTATGCATTATATCTTGGTCTGTTGCTGCCTGTGACGTGGTATATTTTGTCCCCATTTACTTTAGTGGATTTCCATTAGGCTGCTCTGTCCTCCATACATACTATGTGACATGACATTTAGTCGTATATTCATTATGTATTTGGTATGTACAGTAGGTTTGTTACACATTTTTGAGCGCCTTTTTTTGTATTGGATCACCGGCCCCTGCCAGTTTGTATCATCATCCTATAGACCTGTCCAGTTTGTTCTCTTGTTTTTATGTTTCGTATTTGTGTGTTCGGCTTACATATTTATACATTAATAAAGTTATACATCTTTTATACTTTTTTGCCTCACACTAGTTTACTTTTCCGTATTATTTTGGTTATGTTTTGGAACTTAAAGGCTCTTGTTTTTCATATATTTTCTATAGTTCTAGTGGAGTTTTCCTCTAAATATGGTCACATTATTATATCAGTTCTGGTATGTTATCATACGATGTAATTTCAAAGATAAAGCCGTATGCACTACTACTAGTGGTGCCCAGGTAGGTTCCCACACCATGTGATACTAAAAGAAAGAACCTGGCACTCAACTTAATGCTCGTGAGATTTTAATGATAGTAGCCAAAAAAACGTTTCGGTCCTATATCTGGACCTTCATCAGTTACGTACTATGATGAAAAAGTGAATGACTGTAGTGTCATATAAGGCACAGCATGGTCTGCGTCTGGTATTTGCGCAGATAGGTTTAGGCACACAGACTGGACTTATTAACGCTGATAGGTGCTGTGCTTGTGTCCAGACATGGAATCCCCGCTTGATATAGGACCGAAACGTTTTTTTGGCTACTACCATTAAAATCTCACGAGCATTAAGTTGAGTGCCAGGTTCTTTCTTTTAGTATCATACGATGTAAGGCGTATGTTCCAACGGTTGTTATTTAGCGTCCCAATAAATCGTTGACACTCCTCCAGGGTGACTGTCCAGAGAAATAAAACATCATCGATGTATCGTAACCATTTGATGACATGCATGGAAAATCCGTCCAGACTGGTACACCCTAGTTGTCTCCCACCACCCTAAAAACAGGTTGGCGTATGACTGGGTGCACCGGGCACCCATTGCAGTACCCCTCACTTGCCTGTAATAGACTCGGTAGAAGATTAAATAATTTTGGTCCAATATAAACAGCAGGAGGTCCAGTAGAAACGAGTCATGTCTTCTGTCTCCAGATGTATTCTGATCCAAAAAATGGGACACGGCTTGTATCCCCAGATCATGTCCTATACAGGTATAGTGACTCTACATCTAGAATTACTAGCAAAGTCCCAGGTGGAACTACCAAATCCTGGAGCTGTTGGATCAGAAAAGTAGAGTCTCTTATAAATTATTTAAGAGAGACAACTAGTGGTTGCAGGAAAAAATCGACATTAATGCAGGGTCGTTCCAGCAGACCACCTATCCCGGACACAATGGGCCTACCTGGGGGAGCCTCAAGCGACCTATGAACCTTTGGTAGCATGTAAAGGGTCGGAGTCCTGGGATGGTGGTGTGTCATGAAGTCCTTCTCCCGCTTATTACTGATGTTACATGTGAATGCAGCCTCCAATAGACGGATCAATTTAGCCTGGAACACAACAGAAGGATCAGAGGGAAGTATCTGATAACAGTCTGGATTGAGTAGTTGGCGTTTGGCCTCTTGGATATAAAGATCTGTTGGCCAAATAACCAAATTGCCCCCTTTATCCGCCTCACAGGTCACAAAGTCGCGGTTAGAACCCAGCTTAGCAATAGCAGCCCATTCCGCCTTACTCATGTTTCTACCCCTATTAGTGTCAAGTTTCAAACAGTGTATTTCTCGGACCACAGCATCAAAAATTTTTTGCACCACTGGGAATAGTGAAAATGAGGGGGTGGCCTGTGAAGGTAGCCTATCAGTAAATCTCCTAGAACAACTTCCCTCACGTTCCTCAAGTAGGTACAAAAGACATCAGAGGTGGCAACATCATGGCAGAATTATTGAGATGGGAATCCAAATTGATTTTTGAACTGAACTGTGTAGCTCCATCTGGCCTCAATGAGGACTTGTTATTTACTGTGTTTTACAAATGTACGTGAGGAGTTCTATTATCTACAAAGCTCTGTTCTATAGATGTCTAAGATTCTTCATGCTTCGTTTTGTCATTTAGCTACCATTCTTTCATTCCCCCCATATGGACAGCATATTCTTGCTCAAGTATATAGGGATTCATTTTCAAACTATGCAAATGGTTATTTCCACTTGATCTTGCTATCATCTTTTTATTCCCCGTATTTGGACAGCATATTCTTGTTCAAGTATCTAGGGACTGTATTTCAACTAGGTCAACAAATGGTCACCTCCATTTATTATCAGGTTCTGGGGCTTCCAGTCCTTGTTTGGTTCGAGGTCCATACTTCTGCTTAAAATATTGTGCTTTTAGGGCATATCTACAGGCATGTTTTTTAGGTATAAAATATTTCAAAATATATAAATACGTTTGCATAAAGTTTTTTTTTTCCAGGCTGTTTATTATATGGGGAGGACAGCAATGCTTATACAACTACTAGCTTTTGCTCTTGATATGGTAATGAGTGATGATATCTGGTGGGTTGAATCCCTCCACACTTATGCCTCTTTCACATTTCCATCGGTACGGGGCCGTCGCAAACCGTCAGCCCGACGTACCGATGGATGTTGTGCAAAATGGTGCACAACGTGGGCAGTGGATGCAGTTTTCAGACGCATCCGCTGCCCATTATGAGTTTCGGGGAGGAGGGGGCGGAGTTTTGGGCGCGCATGCGCGGTTGAAAATGGCAGACGCGTCGCACAAAAAAGTTACATTGAACTTTTTTTGTCACGACAGTCCACCAATTACCGACGCATCCAGTGCACGACATATGGAACGTGTGCCAATACGTCGCCATGCATTGGTAATACAAGGCTATGTGCAAAAAACGCATCCTGCGGGCAACTTTGCAGGATGCGTTTTTTGCACAGAACGATGCATTGCAACGTCTTTATAAAGACGGAAGTGTGAAAGTAGCCTTACGGTGCATGTGTGGTTCCAGGATTAATTAAACATTGGTGTAAGTCTTCTGCTGTAAGACTGCACTTTATTCATTTGTTTGCCCAGTTCACTCATCTGTGCAGAAATATATGGCGAAATACATAAGTACGTCCGCATGAATTGTCTCGTTTTAGGCTATGTATAACCCCTTTCTGACCTTAGACGTACTATCCCGTCGAGGTGACCTGGGCCTATCTGACCCTCGACGCGACAGTACGTCATAGCGATCACGGCCGGGTGTCAGCTGACTATCGCAGCTGACATCCGGCACTATGTGCCAAGAGCGGTCACGGACTGCCCCCGACACATTAACCCCCAACACATTGCGATCACACATGATCGCAGTGTGCTGGCGGTATAGGGAAGCATCGCGCAGGGAGGGGGCTCCCTGCGGGCTTCCCTGAGACCCCCGGAGCAACGCAATGTGATCGAGTTGCTGCGAGGGTCTCTTACCTCCTCCTCCCTACAGCAGGCCCGGGTCCAAGATGGCCGCGGCATCCCGATCCTGCAGGGAGGTGGCTATATATATATATTCTTCCTATAAATACATTTCTTTATCTAAATAAAAAAAAAAACAATAAAAGTACACATATTTAGTATCGCCGCGTCCATAACGACCCCACCTATAAAACTATATCACTAATTAACCCCTTCAGTGAACACCGTAAAAAAAAAAAATCGAGGCAGAAAACAACGCTTTATTCTCATACTGCCAAACAAAAAGTGGAATAACACGCGATCAAAAAGACGGATGTAAATAACCATGGTACCGCTGAAAATGTCATCTTGTCCCGCAAAAAACGAGCTGCCATACAGCATCATCAGCGAAAAAGTAAAAAAGTTATAGTCCTCAGAATAAAGCGATGCAAAAATAATTATTTTTTCTAGAAAACAGTTTTTATCATATAAAAGCGCCAAAACATAAAAAAATTATATAAATGAGGTATCGCTCATCATACTGACCCGAAGAATAAAACTGCTTTATCAATTTTACCAAACGCGGAACGGTATAAATGCCTCCCTTAAAAGAAATTCATGAATAGCTGGTTTTTGGTCATTCTGCCTCACAAAAATCAGAATAAAAAGCGATCAAAAAATGTCACGTGCCCGAAAATGTTACCAATAAAAACGTCAATTCGTCCCGCAAAAAACAAGACCTCACATGACCCTGTGGACCAAAATATGGAAAAATTATAGCTCTCAAAATGTGGTAACGCAAAAAATAGTTTTTGCAATAAAAAGCGTCTTTCAGTGTGTGACGGCTGCCAATCATAAAAATCCGCTAAAAAACCCGCTATAAAAGTAAATCAAACCCCCCTTCATCACCCCCTTAGTTAGGGAAAAATTAAAAAAATGTATTTATTTCCATTTTCCCATTAGGGTTAGGGCTAGGGTTAGGGTTGGGGCTAGGGTTAAGGCTACAGTTAGGGTTGGTGCTAAAGTTAGGGTTAGGGTTGGGGCTAAAGTTAGAGTTAGGGTTGGGGCTACATTTATGGTTGGGAATAGGGTTGGGATTAGGGTTAGTGGTGTGTCAGGGTTAGAGGTGTGGTTAGGGTTACCGTTGGGATTAGGGTTAGGGGTGTGTTTGGATTAGGGTTTCAGTTATAATTGGGGGGGGGGTTTCCACTGTTTAGGCACATCAGGGGCTCTCCAAACGCGACATGGCTTCCGATCTCAATTCCAGCCAATTCAGGGTTGAAAAAGTAAAACAGTACTCCTTCCCTTCCAAGCTCTCCCGTGTGTCCAAACAGGGGTTTACGGGTTTCACGGCTCTGCGTTATAAACTGTAGTGAAACACGTGGGGGTTTAAAGTTCTCACAACACATCTAGATAAGTTCCTTGGGGGGGTCTAGTCTCCAATATGGGGTCACTTGTGGGGGGTTTCTACTGTTTAGGTACATTAGGGGCTCTGCAAACGCAATGTGATGCCTGCAGACCATTCCATCTAAGTCTGCATTCCAAATGGCGCTCCTTCCCTTCCTAGCCCTCCCATGCGCCCAAACGGTGGTTCCCGCATACTCAGGACAAATTGGACAACAACTTTTAGGGTCCAATTTTAACTGTTACCCTTGGAAAAATACAAAATTGGGGGCTAAAAATTAATTTTTGTGGAAAAAATAATAATTTTTATTTGCACGGCTCTGCGTTATAAACTGTAGGGAAACAGTTGGGAGTTCAAAGCTCTCACAACACATCTAGATAAGTTCCTTAGGGGGTCTACTTTCCAAAATGGTGTCACTTGTGGGGGGTTTCAATGTTTAGGCACATCAGGGGCTCTCCAAACGCAACATGTCGTCCCATCTCAATTCCAGTCAATTTTGCATTGAAAAGTCAAACGGCGCTCCTTCCCTTCCGAGCTCTGCCATGCACCCAAACAGTGGTTTACCCCCACATGTGGGGTATCAGCATACTCAGAACAAATGGCACAACAACTTTTAGGGTCCAATTTTTTCTCTTACCCTTGGGAAAATGAAACACATTGGAACTGAAGTAAATTTTTTGTGAAAAAAAGGTAAATGTTAATTTTTTTTAAACATTCCAAAAATTCCTGTAAAACACCTGAAGGGTTAATAAACTTCTTGTATGTGGTTTTGAGCACCTTGAGGGGTGCAGTTTTTAGAGTGGTGTCACACTTGGTTATTTTCTATCATATAGACCCCTCAAAATGACTTTAAATGTGATGTGGTCCCTAAAAAATATTGGTGTTATAAAAATGAGAAATTGCTGGTCAACTTTTAACCCTTATAACTCCCTAGCAAAAGAAATTTTTGGTTCCAAAATTGTGCTGATGTAAAGTAGACATGTGGGAAATGTTACTTATTAATTATTTTACATGACATATCTCTGTGATTTAAGGGCATAAAAATTCAAAGTTGGAAAATTGCAAAATTTTCAAAATTTTCCCCAAATTTCCGTTTTTTTTTTCACAAATAAACGCAAGTTATATCGAAGAAATTTTACCACTATCATGAAGTACAATGTCAGAATCGCCAAGATCCATTGAAGTTATAACCTCATAAAGGGACAGTGGTCAGAATTGTAAAAATTGGCCTGGTCATTAACGTGCAAACCACCCTTAGGGGTAAAGGGGATAATATGGGCAGGGCATCATTATATATACAAATATCAGCCTTTCCCTTAATATTGCCGTGAGGGTATAGTGTGTATCCGGCTTTAGAATTAATTAAATACCGGCGTAACTCTCTGGTTATATGACTGCACCTTGTACACGTGTTCACCTGCTTTATTTGTCCTCTGCGTGTGTAGACGTGTTTACTGCTGTTACTTGGCAACTTGGCTTATGCTCTGGCGCCATTGCTCTGCCTTGATGCTTAGCTTGTTGCTAGACGCGAGTCACATACTTCCTGTACACGGACGCTGGCGCATGCGCACTCACTGAGCCTTCAGGTGCGATGGCGCTACTCTCCACGCAGTCTAGGTAAGCAACCCTGCTGCATCATGTGTTTAATTATGTGCAAATATATTTAACCACAGGCACTCTTTGCGGACAGTACCAGTGACGAAGCCACCGCTGAGTGGGGACACGCGTTGGGCATCCCCTCTCCTTGTGCCTGACTTTACTAGGATCAGGTTATTATACCAGACTTTCTTGGGGTATGGTATAGGCTGGCTTTTTAGGTGCACGGGTCTGGTCCACAAAACGGACATGTGCTAATATTGTGACTGTTTCTATTGTTTATTTGTATATTTGGGTGTTGGTGAACAACTTTGTCTAGCTCTGTGCACTTTATGCGTTTAAAAAACTTGGGTGCAGTGACTATTTTTCTTTTGTGTAACTCAGCACTATAACCTTATGACTTGATACAGTTGTCCCAAATTTATATTGCCCTACTATGATGTTAGGGACCTGGTTACTGCACTATAGGCCACGAGGTCATCTGATTATAGCGTTTGTTTGACATACACATGAAGACTCCTCCATGAAATGTATCATGTGACTTATTAACAATCTCAGCTGCTCAATAACAGTTACTGTATATAAGAGCAAATATTCAGTATCTCTAATGAAACAGAGTCTGACACCCATCATATTACACTGGGTCCCATTAGTGATTGTCAGAAGGTTCTGGTGCCAGATGTGAAATGTTGTATGTGAAGGTTATTTCTTAATTATGAGTTACTTACCGCATGTTTTTGAGCATGGACCAAAGATCAGGTGATTAGTGTTGCCTAGAAACTAAAAGTAGACATTAAAGAAGATCTATGCTGACAAAATCAGAAGTTACAAAGGAAAGGCGTGCACTCTGCGGGTTTGAAGGTGGTGCAGTCTGAACCTGGAATGGATCCAGTAGAATCATATGCATGAAGAAACAGCCGCACTCAGGGGATGGATTTAGATTGCATCATGTATATGAAATTTTACCATACACATGTGAGGGTACTGGGAATGCTCTCATGTTACGGATAGCCTGCCACGCCAGCTTTTCTGCATCATTTGCTATCAGACCCGTCTATTAGTTGTGGTGTTATTTTCTGTGTACTTTGTGTGATTTTTTTTTTACACTTGTGTGCCTTGTTCATGCTATATAAATTAATAAAAAGAGTTATATATTTTCTACAGCAATCTTTCAGGCATTCATTATATTTCTACTAGCTATTATTGGGAATGTAAAGCTCCAGGTTTTTTCCATATGTTTTCCACTGTTATAGGATATGTAGCAGAAGACCAGAGAAGATTGAGGTCTCCGGGAGGCAAACAGATTGTGAGAAGTCATCATTGAGTCAGGTACTTAGACATAAGATGCATTGGTCAGCTGAAGCATTTAAACGTCCACTGACATGCTGTATGAAGCCAATCAGCAGTCGCTTAATAACCTGTTGAAACAGGATGGGGCCTCACTTTCATGCACACAGAACAATCGTTAACAAGATCGTTCTGTGCACATTTGTACACAGGACCAGCGTCAGACTGGGCCACCGGAGAACCAGAGGATTCTCCGGTGGGCCCAGGCATTGATACCTGCTGGCATATAGGGCCAGCAGCTGCCTAGGGCCCCCGCTGCTCCAGGGGCCTCCAGCCAGTGGCGTGTCGCTAATAGTGGCACATCATGCAGCTGCTATGGGGGCTCCCGCTGCCAGCGGAGCAGCAGCAGATGACAGGAAGTCAATGCCTGCTTCTGCTGCTAAAGAGAAAAGAATATTCACGCTCATGGGTGTGGAGAGGAGTGACTTAATTTCACTTTAATAGCGGGCAGTGTTTGCCGCAGGCTGTCCCTCATAGGAGTCATTCAGGGGGTCCCGGAGTCAGTGCCGCCCCCCCAGTGCGCATTAATGGAGGAGAGGTGAAGCTCCCTCTCCCATCATTCCCCTCTGCCTCTGACACACAGCAGGTGCGCGATGACGTCACTTCATAGCATACTTGCTGTGTTCCAGGCCAACTACAATGTAGCTCCTGACATCGGAGCACGGCCACCGCCAGAATCCGCATGGGAGCGAGAGGTGAGTATTGTGTTTTTTTTTTATACATATATATCAATGAGTCCTGGGGCAGCATTACACCTTATGGGGAGCTCATTATACCCTATGAGGGAGGCAGCATTATACCCTATGGGGGAGCTACATTATACCCTATGAGTTCAGGGCAAGGGGGTACTCGGTACCGAGTCCTTTCGGCTCAAAGGGGAATGTCACGGTGGCTGACCCGGTCCGTGCCCCTGGGACGTCCATATAAAAGGGAAAGGTCTTTAAAGGGATAAAGTTTATGTTCATAACGCCACCTGTGGTATTCTGTCATGGTGACCGACGCTGCTTTAAGGGGTCCGCTGGGGTGATGTTATGGCAGCTAGATGGTATACCTTCCCACAGGTGAAGTATGTCCCCAGGACTCCCGGTGTGTAGATGGTGAATGGTGAGTGGCACAGAGAAGAACGAGGACACAGGGTTGCTGTCTCTTTACCTTTACTGAAGACTTCAGCATCCACAGTCCAGAGCACCAGACCACAGGGCAGGCAGAGTCTGGCTGGTTTGGAGGCAAGTCCAGAGTCCCCTTGTCCAGGTGGAGAATAAAAGCCTTTCCTCCAGCGCCATGGTTGTGTAGTCCCTTACTGCTAAGCTTCTCATAAGGTCCTCACAGATCTTATCTCTCTCTGGCCCCCGGATTTCATAAGACACACCCGTATGACTGGTGACTTGAGGTGGTTTATAGGGACTCTAGCATGCCCCAGCCTCTAAGGTTGTCACCGTGCCTCCTGGGTGTTAGGTCGGACAGGTAACGTGGAGTTCAGCTGTCCTGCCGGTCTCTGATGTAAGTCATAGAGGTCCTTACAACCTCAGCGTTCCGGCTACCGGTCTCTGCGCCTCAGAAGGAGGCAGCCTGCTCGGGGCTGGTCCCCTTCTGATATCCTCTCCTGAGCTTCCTCTCCTGCACGCTCGCTGCAAACAATTTGGCCTTCAAATGTCTCTTTCTGGGAGCTGCATCTCTATGGGCATGCACAACTCCGTGGACCCTCTGTCCTCCTCAGACTGCTGTCTGGAACTTTCTAACCTTCCCTACAGACTACCAGTTATATATATATGGGGAGCCACCTAGTAAATAGGATCAAAGGCTCCCCCTGGTGGCCTGGAGTGTGAAGTGTTGCAGGTTTGTGGAACCTGAATGCAGTTATCCTTCCTTGCCTCCAAACGTAGCATAACTTTCCCTGGGAGGAAAGCAATACCACTGTGATGACCAGGACCCTGGGGCGCCACAGGGGCAGCATTATACCCTATGGGGGAGCTTCATTATACCCTATGGGTGAGCTGCATTATACCCTATGAGGGGAGCAGCATTATTCCCTATGGAGCTACATTACAACCTATGGAGGGGAGCATTATACCCTATGAGGGGGCAGCATTATTCCTTATGGTGAGCTGCATTATACCCTATGGGGACGTGCATTATACCCTATAAGGGGAGCTGCATTATCCTGCATGAGGGGGGATGCATTACACCTTATAATGGGGTGCCGATGCAGTAACTGAACCTGCGTCTGAGGCGCAGGTTCAGTTAAACGCTATTTCCCTGCGGGCCTGCACGTCAATAATTAAAGCCGCCAGCCAATTGGAGGCTGGCAGCTTTCGTCAGCGCGCTTGTTGCCGGAATATGACATCATTGTCATTTGCCAGTGAGTACGCGCTTGAAATGCCTGGAGAAAGTATCACCACAGGAATGCGGACAGGTAAGGAGAAAGGTTTTTTTTAACTATTTTTATTGAAAGCAGCAAGCTGCAATATGTTTCACTGGCAGAGGTAGAATGGAGACACGGGGGCAGGATGGGAGACATGGTGAGGGATGGGAGACACAGGGAAGGATGGGTGACATGGTGCAGGATGGAGACACAGGGGGCAGGAGGGAGACAAGATTGGGCAGGAATATGGGGCAGGATGAAGACAGATGGTGCAGGATCATGGGGCAAGATGTAGACAGATGGGGCAGTATGGAGACAGTTGGGGCAGGATCATGGGGCAGGATGGAGACACATGGTGCAGGAACATAGGGCAGGATGGAGACAGATGGGGCAGGATCATGGGGCAGATGGGGCAGGAGCATGGGACAGATGGTGCAGGATCATGGGGCAGGATTATGGGACAAATAGAGCAGGATGGGACATCACATGGGGGCAGAATGGATACTCATGAGGGCAGGATGGGAGAACATATGGGGTCAGGTTGGGAGAACATATGGCTGGAGCCAGGAATGAGACACAAGGGGGCCAGGATGGGAGATATTATTACCATAGGGATTAAGTAAGGGATATTATTACTGCAGTGATGTATTTATTTTATTTTTTTTAGGATACTGTTTTAAATGGGGAGGCGGTCCTGTTACTGTGCAGAGCGACACTACAGTATGTTTGCCTTTTTTTCTTCATTTGGTGTAGTTTATAATTTGGGAAAAAAATAAGTAATGTATTCTGCAAGCAGTGCCCTAGATAACTGTTATTTCCTGCAGAGACAAGCCCTGGTTGGAAGAAGTGACGGCGGTGTGTGCTGGATGAAGATGAAAAGCGAAGATGAAGGACTTCACCTAGAGACGTCACTGGTGAGTCAGTGTGTTAGCTGTACACTGACACTATACACTGTATACTAAATACAGTGGTCCTGTGTACAATGTCACCAGTGATCACTGTGTTACCTGTCCACTGATATTGTATACAGAGCTCCTGTGTATAATGTCACCAGTAATCACTGTATTACCTGTACACAGACACTGCATAATAAGTACATATCTCCTATGTATAATGGCACTCATGGTGATATTACTATTGTGTTTTTTTATTAATGATCAGTATTGTAGTATTCAGTCACTATGTGGTGGTAATATGTTGTTCGGCCATGGTGTGGCGGTATTTGTTCCTTGTATGTGCTATTATTTGGTCACCATGTGGTGGTAATATGTGATCTGGGCATGGTGCGGTGGTATTTGTCCCTTGTATGTGACATTATTCGGTCACTGTTGAGGTAATATGAGGTCTGGACATGGTGTGGCGGTATTTGTTTCTTGTATGTGGTATTATAGGTCTCTATGTGGTGGTAATATGGTGCCTGGTCATGGCGCAGTGGTATTTGTCCCTTATATGTGATATTATTGGTCATTTTAAAAATTGAAAAAGAAATAAAAATATACCTAAATTGTATTGGATATTTTAACAAATGTTCAGTAGGTTAGAGTAGAGTAGTGCCCGGCCAGTAGAGTCTCCCTTGTCGTGGTGGTGGCTTAAAAAATCTTTTAGCCAAAACAAAAGCTGCTGGCTATATGTGTGATCTGGTGAAGGGAACTGTTAATGTGTGATTGGTGAGAAGTGGAGTTTTTCCAAGAGAGAGTGGTGGGACTGTGGACAGTTTGAGGGGTGGAGCCTGGGCAGAGTCTCAAGGAGGCCCAAAAATTTTGCCAGTATGGGGCCCCAAAATTCCTAGTGGCAACCCTGGCTGCATATACACTTGACCCCCAGTATACCAGTATGCCAGTTTTGTAGAGATCTGATATGCCAGTCATGAGATACAGCTGCTTCTCACAAAATTAGAATATCGTCAAAAATTTAATTTATTTCAGTTATTCCATACAAAAACTGAAACCCATATATTATATAGAGTCACTACAAACAGAGTGATCTATGTCAAGTGTTTATTTCTGTTAATGTTGATGATTATGGCTTACAGCCAATGAAAACCCAAAAGTCATTATCTCAGTAAATTAGAATAATTAGCAAAAAACACCTGCAAAAGTTTGTCGGAGAGAAACAGAGAGAAGCATGAAGTGGTCTAAAATTTCCTGGTAGACGGCTGCGCTGACTTTGGTCTTGATAAAACACAGTGGGCCTACGCCAGCAGATGATTTACACCTTTGGTATCTCATGCTGATAATGCATTTTGTACTACGACATATATCGTAGAATCTTAGAGTTGGAAGGGACCTCTAGGGTCATCGTGTCCAACTTCCTGCTCAATGCAGGATTCACTAAACCATCTCAGACTGATGTCTGACCAGCCTCTGTTTGAAGACTTCCATTGAAGGAGAACTCACCACCTCTCGTGGCAGCCTGTTCCACTCATTGATCACCCTAACTGTCAAAAAGTTTTTCTAATACAGTATCTAATCTGTATCTTCTCCCTTTCAGTTTTATTCCATTGCTTCTCGTGTTTCCATGTGCAAATGAGAAGGGTCATCCCTCGACACTGTGACATCCCTTCAGATATTTGTAGACAACTATTAAGTCTCCTCCTAGCCTTCTTTTTTGCAATATAAAAAGGTAACCTTAGGCACTTCAATAAAGAAAAATATATACTGTATATACTTGATTATAAGCCGAGATTTTCAGCCCATTTTTTGGGGCTGAAAGTCCACCTCTCGGCTTATATTCGAGTCATACCCAGTGGTCGGCAGGGGAGGGGGAGCGGGGGCTGTCTAATTATACTCACCTGCTCCTGGCGCGGTCCCTGGCACCCCAGCTTCTTCCTGTACTGAGCAGTCACATGGTACCGCTCATTACAGTAATAAATATGCTGCTCCACCTCTCAGTGGAGCCGCATATTCATTACTGTAATGAGCGGTAACAGTGACCGCTCAGTACAGGAAGAAGCTGCGGTGCTGGGGAACCAGGGACTGCACCGCGCCAGGAGCAGGTGAGTATAATGAGGAGGGGGACCGCAGCTCTGCGCGATATTCACCTGCACCCCTTTCCGGGCACCGCTCCGTCTTCAGCGTCTTCTGCAGTGACGCTCAGGCAGGGCCGGACTGGCCATCGGGCACTTCTGGCAAATGCCAGAAGGGCCGGTGCCAGTAGTGGGCCGCTCGATCTGCCTCCCCCCGCCAGCGCCAACTCACCCCCCCCCGCTGTTGCATTCAACTATAACGGCGTCTGTGAAGCCGGTACAGTTGAATGCAATGATGGAGGAGAGAGCATCTACAGACGCTCCCTCTCCCATCATTCCCTGCTCTGCCTCTGACACTGCGGGTGTGCGATGATGTCATATCATCGCGCACCTGCTGTGTCCCAGGCAGACTGCAGCCGCTGAGACAGGAGCAGGAAGCAACACCGGGCACGAGGAGAGGTGAGGAGTGTCTTTTTCTTTTTTTTACTGGACTGTGGGGCCATTCTCAGGGGGGAGGAGGAGGAGAAGAAATGCGGGCTGTGCTATATACTACTCTGTGGGCTGTGCTGTATATAGTACTGTGCGGGCTGTGCTGTATATACTACTGTGTGGGCTGTGCTGTATACTACTCCGTGAGCTGTGCTTTATACTACTACGCTGGCTGTGCTGTATACTACTGTGTCGTCTGTGCTGTATACTACTGTGTGGGCTGTGTTGTATATTACTACGCGGGCTGTGCTGTATACTACTGTGTGGTCTGTGCTGTATAGTACTGTGTGGTCTGTGCTGTATACTACTGTGTTGGCTGTTATCTACTACGCGGGCTGTGCTATATTATGCAGGCTGTGCTATATACTATGCGGGTTGGGATATATACTATGTGGGCTTTGCTATATACTATGGGGAGTATATTATATTCTATGGGGGAGGCCGTGTTATGTACCATGTGGCTGTGTTATATACTATTGTGGGGGTATATTATATTCTATGGGGGAGGCTGTGTGGGGGGCTACATTATATATTATGGGGAGGTGGGCTGTATTATATTCTATGGGGGGTTACATTACACTCTGGGGTGGCTGCATTATACTCTGTGGGGTGGCTGCATTATACTCTGTAGGGTGGTGGCTGCATTATACTATATGTGGGCTGCATTATACTGTATCGAGGACTATGGGGAATACGTTATACTATATGAAGAACTATGGGGTGCATTATACTATGGGAAGTGAATTGTACTACATGGATGACTATGGCGGTGCATTATACTATATGGAGCACTATGAGGAGTGTATTATGCTATATGGAGGACTCTGAGGAGTGTATTATACTATGTGGAGGACTGAGCAGTGTATTTTAATATATGGAGGACTATAGGGAGTGTATTATACTATATGGAGGACTGTGGTGCACATTATTATATATGGAGGACTATGGGGTATATTTTACTAAACAAGTAAAATGCTGCATATTCAGATTGTTTTTGCTGGAACAAAAATCATTGTTCTCAGCAGCAGGTGAATATTGCAAGTGCCGGGGGCCTGAGCGACGGAGAGGTGAGTATGTGATTTTTTTTTTTATCACAGCAACAGCAAATGGGGCAAGTGTCTGTATGGAGCATCTTATGGGGCCATAACGTTTGTGCAGCACTATATGGGGCAAGTGTCTATATGGGGCCATAATCAACGTTTGTGCAGCATTATATGGGGCAAGTGTTTGTATGGGGCCATAATCAACGTTTGTGCAGCACTATATGGGGCAAGTGTCTGTATGGAGTATCTTATGGGGCCATAATTAACGTTTGTTCAGCACTATATGGGGCAAGTGTCTGTATGGAGTATCTTATGGGGCCATAACGTTTGTGCAGCACTATATGGGGCAAGTTTCTGTATGGAGTATCTTATGGGGCCATAATTAATGTTTGTGCAGCATTATATGGGGCAAGTGTCTGCATGGGGCCATAATCAACGTTTGTGCAGCACTATATGGGGCAAGTGTCTGTATGGAGTATTGTATGAGGCCATAACATTTGTGCAGCACTATATGGGGCAAGTGTCTGTATGGAGTATCTTATGGGGCCATAATTAACGTTTGTTCAGCACTTACAGCACTTACCTAATCAGTTTTTATGAAGAGGTAAGCTATAGGCTGGACCACGGTGAGTCATTGGACGTGGTATATCTCGATTTTTCCAAAGCGTTTGATACCGTGCCGCACAAGAGGTTGGTACACAAAATGAGAATGCTTGGTCTGGGGGAAAATGTGTGTAAATGGGTTAGTAACTGGCTTAGTGATAGAAAGCAGAGGGTGGTTATAAATGGTATAGTCTCTAACTGGGTCGCTACCAGTGGGGTACCGCAGGGGTCAGTATTGGGACCTGTTCTCTTCAACATATTCATTAATGATCTGGTAGAAGGTTTACACAGTCAAATATCGATATTTGCAGATGATACAAAACTATGTAAAGCAGTTAATACAAGAGAAGATAGTATTCTGCTACAGATGGATCTGGATAAGTTGGAAACTTGGGCTGAAAGGTGGCAGATGAGGTTTAACAATGATAAATGTAAGGTTATACACATGGGAAGAAGGAATCAATGTCACCATTACACACTGAATGGGAAACCACTGGGTAAATCTGACAGGGAGAAGGACTTGGGGATCCTAGTTAATGATAAACTTACCTGGAGCAGCCAGTGCCAGGCAGCAGCTGCCAAGGCAAACAGGATCATGGGGTGCATTAAAAGAGGTCTGGATACACATGATGAGAGCATTATACTGCCTCTGTACAAATCCCTAGTTAGACCGCACATGGAGTACTGTGTCCAGTTTTGGGCACCGGTGCTCAGGAAGGATATAATGGAACTAGAGAGAGTACAAAGGAGGGCAACAAAATTAATAAAGGGGATGGGAGAACTACAATACCCAGATAGATTAGCGAAATTAGGATTATTTAGTCTAGAAAAAAGACGACTGAGGGGCGATCTAATAACCATGTATAAGTATATAAGGGGACAATACAAATATCTCGCTGAGGATCTGTTTATACCAGGGAAGGTGACGGGCACAAGGGGGCATTCTTTGCGTCTGGAGGAGAGAAGGTTTTTCCACCAACATAGAAGAGGATTCTTTACTGTTAGGGCAGTGAGAATCTGGAATTGCTTGCCTGAGGAGGTGGTGATGGCAAACTCAGTCGAGGGGTTCAAGAGAGGCCTGGATGTCTTCCTGGAGCAGAACAATATTGTATCATACAATTAGGTTCTGTAGAAGGACGTAGATCTGGGGATTTATTATGATGGAATATAGGCTGAACTGGATGGACAAATGTCTTTTTTCGGCCTTACTATGTTACTATGTTACTATGTTATGGAGTATCTTATGGGGCCATAACGTTTGTGCAGCACTATATGGGGCAAGTGTCTGTATGGAGTATCTTATGGGGCCATAATTAATGTTTGTGCAGCATTATATGGGGCAAGTGTCTGTATGGGGCCATAATCAACGTTTGTGCAGCACTATATGGGGCAAGTGTCTGTATGGAGTATCGTATGAGGCCATAACATTTGTGCAGCACTATATGGCGCAAGTGTCTATATGGGGCCATAAGCAACGTTTCTGCAGCACTATATGGGGCAAATGTCTGTATGGAGTATCTTATAGGGCCATAACGTTTGTGCAGCACTATATGGGGCAAGTGTCTGTATGGAGTACCTTATGGGGCCATAATTAACGTTTGTGCAGCACTATATGGGGCAAGTGTCTGTATGGAGTATCTTATGGGGCCATAACGTTTGTGCAGCACTATATGAGGCAAGTGTCTGTATGGAGTATCTTATGGGGCCATAATTAATGTTTGTGCAGCATTATATGGGGCAAGTGTCTGTATGGGGCCATAATCAACGTTTGTGCAGCACTATATGGGGCAAGTGTCTGTATGGAGTATCTTATGAGGCCATAACGTTTGTGCAGTACTATGTGGGGCAAGTGTCTCTATGGAGCATCTTATGGGGCCAGAATTAACGTTTGTGCAGTACTATATGGGGCAAGTGTATGTATGGGGCCATAATCAACGTTTGTGCAGCACTATATGGGGTAAGTGCATCACACTGTTGACTCCTGTATAGTCTGTGATCTATTAGTATATGCAAGTCTTTTTCACATGCGCTGTTGCTTAGGTCTATTCCTCCCATTCTGTAGATGTAATTTTTGTTTTTCTTGCCCAGCTGTAGAATCTTGCATTTCTCCCTCTAAAATACCATTCTATTAGTTGCTGCTCATTGTTCAAGCTTACCTAGATCAGTGTGAATCCTTTCTCTGTCTTCTCTAGTTTTAGCTATGTCTTTGATTAGTTTATCTTCAATTCCCTTATCTAGATAAAAAATGTTGAGCAACACTAGGGCCAGGACAGAACCTTGTGGTACCCCACTTGAAACACTCTTCCAATTCGATGTGCAACCATTTATTACCACTCTTTGAGTATGATCACTGAGCCAATTATAAATTAACCATAGCCTTGTCAGTCCCATACTTGGTCATTTTTTCAATAAGGATTCCATTAGTCAGTGATTCCATCATAGAAGGAGATTAAATTAGTCTGGCCTGACTTGTTTGCTAGAAACACATGCTGGCTCTGGTTAATTACTGTATTCTTATACAAGTACTTACATACAGTGGGTACAGAAAGTATTCACACCCCTTTAATTTTTGTACTCTTTGTTTCATTGCAGCCATTTGGTAAATTCAAAAAGGTTCATTTTTTTCTCATTAATGTACATTCTGCACTCCATCATGACTGAAAAAAAACAGAAATGTAGATTTTCTTTGCAAATTTATTAAAAAAGAAAAACTGAAATATCACATGGTCATAAATATTCAGACCCTTTGCTCAGACACTCATATTTAAGTCAGATGCTGTCCATTTCCTTGTGATCCTCCATGAGATGGTTTTACTCCTTCATTGGAGTCCAGCTATGTTAAATTAAACTGATAGGACTTGATTTGTAAAGGCCCCCACCTATATATACAAGACCTCACAGCTCACAGTGCATGTCAGAGCAAATGAAAATCATAAGGTCAAAGGAACTGGCCAAGGAGCTCAGAGACAGAATTGGGCAAGGCACACATCTGGCCAAGGTTACAAAAGAATTTCTGCAGTACTCAAGGTTCCTAAGAGCACAGTAGCCTCCATAAGCCTTAAATGGAAGAAGTTTGGGACCACCAGAAGTCTTCCTAAGCCTGGCCGTCCATCCAAACTGAGCAATCCTGGGAGAAGAGCCTTGGTGAGAGGGTAAAGAAGAACCCCAAGATCACTGTGGCTGAGCTCCACAAATGCAGTAGGGAGATGGGAGAAAGCTCCACAAATTCAACTATCACTGCAGCCCTCCACCAGTTGGGCCTTTATGGCAGAGTGGCCGGATGGAAGTCTCTCCTCAGTGCAAGACATATGAAGAGTTTGCTAAAAAAACACATGAAGTACTCCCAGACTATGAGAAATAGGATTCTCTGGTCTGATGAGATGAAGATAGAACTTTTTGGTGATCATTCTAAGCGGTATGTGTGGAGAAAACCAGGCACTGCTCATCACCTGCCCTGTTATGGACCTGGTGGTTAGGAGCACCTGGAAGGGCTGCTGAGCGCAGATGGAAAAGATCCCACTCCAACGAGCACTTCATTGCATTCAAACAGTCCCTCACTACTTTCAAGACCACACTCGCCAAAGCTAAACAAACGTACTTCTCATATCCTCTCTCTCTCACAACCCTAAACAGTTATTCAACACCTTCAATTCTCTCCTCCGTCCCCCAGCACCTCCTCCCTCCCCACTTATCTCCGCTGAAGACTTTGCCTCATTTTTCAAGCAGAAGATTGATAGCATCAGAGACAGTTTTGGTCAACAACCCCCAGAACCCTTCCTCCCGATTTCCCAGCCCTCCACCTCCAAAACCAACTTCTCCACCATTACAGAAGATCGACTCTCCACTCTACTCTCAAGATCGCATCTCACCACCTGTGCACTTGACCCACTCCCATCCCACCTCATCCCAAACCTCACCACAGTCTTCATCCCAACCCTAACCCACCTCTTCAACCCATCACTAACAACTGGTGTTTTCCCCTCAAGCTTTAAACATGCCTCCATCACACCTATCCTCAAAAAGCCCTCTCTTGACCCATCCTCTGTATCTAGCTATCGCCCTATATCACTTCTCCCCTATGCCTCAAAACTACTGGAACAACACATTTACCTTGAACTGTCCTCCCATCTCTCTTCTTGCTCCCTCTTTGACCGCCTACAATCTGGCTTCCGGTCACACCATTCCACCGAAACTGCCCTAACTAAAGTCACCAATGACCTCTTAACCGCCAAGAGCAAGCGACACTACTCTATCCTCCTCCTCCTCGACCTGTCGGCTGCCTTTGACACAGTGGACCATTCCCTATTATTACAGACCCTCTTATCCCTTGGCATCACAGACTTGGCCCTATCCTGGATCTCATCATACCTAACAGACAGGACATTCAGCGTCTCCCACTCACACACCACCTCCTCACCTCACCCCTTATCTGTCGGAGTCCCACAAGGTTCAGTTCTTGGGCCCTTGCTCTTCTCCATTTACACCTTTGGCCTGGGACAGCTCATAGAATCTCACGGTTTTCAGTATCACCTCTATGCTGATGACACACAGATCTACATCTCTGGACCAGATATCACCTCCCTTCTAACCAGAATCCCTCAATGTCTGTCTGCTATTTCATCCTTCTTCTCCGCTAGATTTCTCAAACTTAACATGGACAAAACAGAATTCATCATCTTTCCCCCATCTCACGCGACCCCCCCAACGAACCTATCCATTACAGTAAATGGCTGCCCACTCTCCCCAGTCCCACAAGCTCGCTGCCTCGGGGTAATCATTGACGCTGATCTCTCCTTCAAACCACATATCCAAGCCCTTTCCACTTCCTGCCGCTTTCAACTCAAAAATATTTCACAAATCCGTTCATTCCTCAACCATGAATCTGCAAAAACCCTAGTCCATGCCCTCATCATCTCTCGCCTTGACTACTGCAACCTCCTGCTCTGTGGCCTCCCCTCTAACACTCTCGCACTCCTCCAATCTATTCTAAACTCTGCTGCTCGACTAATCCACCTATCCCCCCGCTATTCCCCGGCCTCTCCCCTGTGTCAATCCCTTCACTGGCTCCCCATTGCCCAGAGACTCCACTACAAAACCCTTACCATGACGTACAAAGCCATCCACAACCTGTGTCCTCCATACATCTGTGACCTCGTCTCCCGGTACTTACCTACACGCAACCTCCGATCCTCACAAGATCTCCATCTCTACTCCCCTCTTATCTCCTCTTCCCACAATCGTATACAAGATTTCTCTCGCGTATCACCCCTACTCTGGAACCCTCTACCACTACACATCAGACTCTCGCCTACCATCGAAACCTTCAAAAAGAACCTGAAGACCCACCTCTTCCGACAAGCCTACAACCTGCAGTAACCACCGATCGACCAAACCGCTGCATGACCAGCTCTACCCTCACCTACTGTATTCTCACCCATCCCTTGTAGATTGTGAGCCTTCGCGGGCAGGGTCCTCATTCCTCCTGTACCAGTTATGACGTGTATTGTTTAAGATTATTGTACTTGTTTTTATTATGTATACCCCTCCTCACATGTAAAGCGCCATGGAATAAATGGCGCTATAACAATAAATAATAATAATAATAATAATAATGACCTGATGGTTAAACTAACAAGAACAAGCTTTGGGAAGTGGGAGCTCTGCTGACCGCAACCCCTAATCCTATCATACACACTAGAAATAGCCGTGGAGCGTACCTAACAGGCCTAGACGCCTCTTCACAGCCTAAGAGCTAACTAGCCCTAGAGATAGAAAATAAAGCCTACCTTGCCTCAGAGAAATTCCCCAAAGGAAAAGGCAGTCCCCCACATATATTGACTGTGAGTTAAGATGAAAGTCACAAACACAGGAATGAAACAAGTTTCAGCAAAGGGAGGCCAGACTAACTAAACAGACTGGGGATAGGAAAGGTATCTTTGCGGTCAGCACAAAAACTACAAAAGACCACGCAGAGTGTGCAAAAAGACCTCCGCACCGACTCACGGTGCGGAGGTGCCACTCTGCATCCCAGAGCTTCCAGCTAGCAGGGCAAAATCATGATAGCAAGCTGGACAAGAAAACAATGAACAAATAATAAACTAGCAGGGACTTAGCTTCTGCTAGAGTCAACAGGTCACCCGAAAGATCCAAGAGCGAACTGAACCAGTACAAGAACATTGACAGCTGGCAAGGAGTAACGATCTGAGTGGAGTTAAATAGAGCAGCCAGCCAAAGAATAAACTACGTCACCTGTGGAAGGAAACTCAGAAGCAGCAGCTCCACTCACAGCCACCAGAGGGAGTCCATGGACAGAACTCGCCGAAGTACCATTCATGACCACAGGAGGGAGTTCGATAACAGAATTCACAACAGTACCCCCCCCTTGAGGAGGGGTCACCGAACCCTCACCAGAGCCCCCAGGCCGATTAGGACGAGCCAAATAAAAGGCACGAACTAGATCGGCAGCATGAACATCAGAGGCAAAAACCCAGGAATTATCTTCCTGACCATAACCCTTCCACTTGACCAGGTACTAGAGTTTCCGTCTCGAAATACGAGAATCCAAAATCTTTTCCACCACATACTCCAACTCCCCCTCGACCAACACCGGGGCAGGAGGATCAACGGAGGGAACCATAGGCGCCACGTATCTCCACAATAACAACCTATGGAACACATTATGGATGGCAAAAGAAGCTGGAAGGGCCAAACGAAATGACACAGGATTGAGAACTTCAGAAATCTTATACGGACCAATGAAACGAGGCTTAAACTTAGGAGAGGAAACCTTCATAGGAACATAACGAGACGACAACCAAACCAAATCCCCAACACGAAGTCGGGGACCAACACAGCGCAGGCGGTTAGCGAAACGTTGAGCCTTCTCCTGGGACAAAGTCAAATTGTCCACCACATGAGTCCAAATCTGCTGCAACCTGTCCACCACAGTATCCACACCAGGACAGTCAAAGGCTCAACCTGCCCTGAAGAGAAACGAGGATGAAAACCAGAATTACAGAAAAATGGCGAAACCAAAGTAGCCGAGCTGGCCCGATTATTAAGGGCGAACTCAGCCAAAGGCAAGAAGGACACCCAATCATCCTGATCAGCAGAAACAAAGCATCTCAGATATGTTTCCAAAGTCTGATTAGTTCGTTCGGTTTGGCCATTTGTCTGAGGATGGAAAGCCGAAGAAAAAGACAAATCAATGCCCATCTTAGCACAAAAGGACCGCCAAAACCTCAAAACAAACTGGGAACCTCTGTCCGAGACGATGTTCTCCGGAATGCCATGCAAACGAACCACATGCTGGAAAAACAATGGCACCAAATCAGAGGAGGAAGGCAATTTAGACAAGGGTACCAAATGGACCATCTTAGAAAAGCGATCACAAACCACCCAAATGACCGACATCCTTTGAGAGACAGGGAGATCTGAAATAAAATCCATGGAAATATGCGTCCAGGGCCTCTTCGGGACCAGCAAGGGCAAAAGCAACCCACTGGCACGAGAACAGCAGGGCTTAGCCCGAGCACAAGTCCCACAGGACTGCACAAAAGAACGCACATCCCGTGACAAAGAAGGCCACCAAAAGAATCTAGCCACCAAATCTCTGGTACCAAAGATTCCAGGATGACCAGCCAACACCGAACAATGAACCTCAGAGATAACTCTACTAGTCCATCTATCAGGGACAAACAGTTTCTCCGCTGGACAACGGTCAGGTCTATCAGCCTGAAACTTCTGCAGCACCCGCCGCAAATCAGGGGAGATGGCAGACAAAATTACCCCCTCTTTGAGAATACCCGCCGGCTCAGGAACACCCGGAGAGTCAGGCACAAAACTCCTTGACAGGGCATCAGCCTTGACATTCTTAGAGCCCGGAAGGTACGAAACCACAAAATCAAAACGGGAGAAAAATAGCGACCATCGAGCCTGTCTAGGATTCAACCGTTTGCCAGACTCGAGATAAGTCAAATTCTTGTGATCCGTCAAAACCACCACGCGATGCTTGGCTCCTTCAAGCCAATGTCGCCACTCCTCGAATGCCCACTTCATGGCCAACAACTCTTGAATGCCAACATCATAATTGCGCTCAGCAGGCGAGAACTTTCTAGAAAAGAAGGCACATGGTTTCATCACCGAGCCATCAGAACTTCTTTGCGACAAAACAGCCCCTGCTCCAATCTCAGAAGCATCAACCTCGACCTGCAACGGGAGCAAAACATCTGGCTGGCACAACACAGGGGCAGAAGAAAAACAACGCTTCAACTCCTGAAAAGCCTCTACAGCCGCAGAGGACCAATTGACCACATCAGCACCTTTCTTGGTCAAATCAGTCAACGGTTTAGCCACACTAGAAAAATTAGCGATGAAGCGACAGTAAAAAATTAGCAAAGCCCAGGAACTTCTGCAGGCTCTTCACAGATGTCGGCTGAGTCCAATCATAAATGGCCTGAACTTTAACAGGGTCCATCTCGATAGTAGAAGGGGAAAAAATGAAACACAAAAATGAAACCTTCTGAACTCCAAAGAGACACTTTGACCCCTTCACAAACAAGGAATTCGCACGAAGGACCTGGAACACCATTCTGACCTGCTTTACATGAGACTCCCAATCATCCAAAAAGACCAAAATATCATCCAAATATACAATCATGAATCTATCCAGGTACTCTCGCAAGATGTCATGCATAAAGGACTGAAATACAGATGGAGCATTAGAAAGCCCGAATGGCATAACCAGGTACTCAAAATGGCCCTCGGGCGTATTAAATGCTGTTTTCCATTCATCGCCCTGTTTAATACGCACAAGATTATACGCCCCTCGAAGATCTATCTTGGTGAACCAACTAGCCCCCTTAATCCGAGCAAACAAATCAGACAGCAGCGGCAAAGGGTACTGAAATTTGACTGTGATCTTATTAAGAAGGCGGTAATCAATACAAGGTCTCAAAGAACCATCCTTCTTGGCCACAAAAAAGAACCCTGCTCCCAACGGTGATGACGACGGGCGAATATGACCTTTCTCCAAGGATTCCTTTATATAACTCCGCATAGCGGCGTGCTCTGGCACAGATAAATTGAACAGTCGGCCCTTAGGAAACTTACTACCAGGAATCAAATTAATAGCACAATCGCAATCCCTATGAGGAGGTAGGGCACTGGATTTGGGCTCATCAAATACATCCCGGTAATCCGACAAAAATTCAGGGACTTCAGAAGGAGTAGAAGGCGAAATTGACAGCAATGGAACATCACCATGTACCCCTTGACAACCCCAGCTGGACACAGACATAGATTTCCAATCCAATACTGGATTATGGACCTGTAGCCATGGCAACCCCAAAACGACCACATCATGCAGATTATGCAACACCAAAAAGCGAATATCCTCCTGATGTGCAGGAGCCATGCACATGGTCAATTGAGTCCAGTACTGAGGCTTATTCTTGGCCAAAGGCGTAGCATCAATTCCTCTCAATGAAATAGGATACTGCAAGGGCTTCAAGAAAAAACCACAGCGCCTGGCAAACTCCAAGTCCATCAAATTCAGGGCAGCGCCTGAATCCACAAATGCTATAACAGAATAGGACGACAAAGAGCAAATCAGAGTAACGGACAAAAGAAATTTCGACTGTACCGTACCAATAGTGGCAGACCTAGCGAACCGCTTAGTGCGCTTAGGACACTCGGAGATAGCATGAGTGGAATCACCACAGTAAAAACACAGCCCATTCCAATGTCTGTGTTCTTGCCATTCAGCTCTGGTCAAAGTCCTATCACATTGCATAGGCTCAGGCCTATGCTCAGAGAATACTGCCAAATGGTGCACAGCTTTGCGCTCCCGCAAGCGCCGATCGATCTGAATGGCCAAGGACATAGACTCATTCAGACCAGCAGGCGTGAGAAATCCCACCATGACATCCTTAAGGGTTTCAGAAAGACCCTTTCTGAAAATTGCTGCCAGGGCACACTCATTCCACTGAGTAAGCACAGACCACTTTCTAAACTTCTGACAATATACCTCCGCTTCATCCTGACCCTGACACAAAGCCAGCAAGATTTTCTCTGCCTGATCCACTGAATTTGGTTCATCATAAAGCAATCCAAGCGCCAGAAAAAACGCATCAACATCATGCAATGCAGGATCTCCTGGCGCAAGGGAAAATGCCCAGTCTTGAGGGTCACCACGCAACAAAGAAATAATGATTTTTACTTGTTGAACGGGGTCACCAGAGGAGCGGGGTTTCAAAGCAAGAAACAGTTTACAATTATTTTTGAAATTCAGGAACTTAGATCTATCCCCAGAAAACAAATCAGGAATTGGAATTCTAGGCTCTAACATCGGATTCTGAACCACAAAATCTTGAATGTTTTGTACCCTTGCAGTGAGATGATCCACACAAGAGGACAGACCTTGAATGTCCATATCTACACCTGTGTCCTGAACCACCCAGAGGTTAAGGGGAAAAGAAAGACAAAACACGCTGCAGAGAAAAAAAAATGGTCTCAGAACTTCTCTTATCCCTCTATTGAGATGCATTAATTCTTTGGGCCAGCTGTACTGTTATGGACCTGGTGGTTAGGAGCACCTGGAATGACCTGATGGTTAAACTAACAAGAACAAGCTCTGGGAAGTGGGAGCTCTGCTGACCGCAACCCCTAATCCTATCACACACACTAGAAATAGCCGTGGAGCGTACCTAACAGGCCTAGACGCCTCTTCACAGCCTAAGAGCTAACTAGCCCTAGAGATAGAAAATAAAGCCTACCTTGCCTCAGAGAAATTCCCCAAAGGAAATGGCAGCCCCCCACATATATTGACTGTGAGTTAAGATGAAAGTCACAAACACAGGAATGAAACAAGTTTCAGCAAAGGGAGGCCAGACTAACTAAACAGACTGAGGATAGGAAAGGTATCTTTGCGGTCAGCACAAAAACTACAAAAGACCACGCAGAGTGTGCAAAAAGACCTCCGCACCGACTCATGGTGCGGTGGTGCCACTCTGCATCCCAGAGCTTCCAGCTAGCAGGGCAAAATCATGATAGCAAGCTGGACAAGAAAACAATGAACAAATAATAAACTAGCAGGGACTTAGCTTCTGCTGGAGTCAACAGGTCACCCGAAAGATCCAAGAACGAACTGAACCAGTACAAGAACATTGACAGCTGGCATGGAGTAACGATCTGAGTGGAGTTAAATAGAGCAGCCAGCCAAAGAATAAACTACGTCACCTGTGGAAGGAACCTCAGAAGCAGCAGCTCCACTCACAGCCACCAGAGGGAGTCCATGGACAGAACTCGCCGAAGTATCATTCATGACCACAGGAGGGAGTTTGATAACAGAATTCACAACACTGCCCAATACAATCCCAACAGTGAAACATGGTGGTGGCAGCAACATGCTATGAGGGTGTTTTTCAGCTGCAGGAACAGGATGACTGGTTGCAGGAAACATCAATGCGGCCAAGTACAGAGATATCCTGGATGAAAACCTCTTCCTGAGTGCTCTGGAGCTCACTTTCCAACAAGACAATGACCTTAAGCACACGGCTAAAATAACAAAGCATTGGCTTCAGAACAACTCTGTGACCATTCTTGACTTGCCCAGCCAGAGCCCTGACCTAACCCAATTGAGCATCTCTGGAGAGACCTGAAAATGGCTGTCCACCAACGTTCACCATCCAACCTGACGGGACTGGAGAGGATATGCAAGGAAGAATTGCAGAGGATCCCCAAATCCAGGTGTGAAAAACTTGATGCATCATTCCCAAGAAAACTCATCTAAATAGCTATGGAGGATATCCCACTGTTTAAAACATAACCTTTAATGTAATCGAGTTAAAATATCTTGGATCCCAACAAAAACACAAACATAGACCAAAAACAACATGCTCAGGTGAACCAGTGCTCAAGAATAAAAATTGGATCAGTCTTACCAATATGGACGGACGTATCAATAAATTGCCTCTCACTCTCCAAGAATTGAGAATGGTGGTCCCAGAATTAAGGGAAGAGGGTGGGGGTAGGTATGCTTCCACTATCTTCCCTGTAACACCCCTGTAGAACTTCTGTCCTGACAAGGACAAGCCCCAAGTGAGCCCTACTATGGGCAGCCACCATATGGTATATGAACCCAAATGTCTCTCTTCTCCCAAGAGAGAAGATAGATTACATTAAAGGTTATGTTTTAAACAGTGGGATATCCTCCATAGCTATTTTGATTTGTTAGCCCCGAGGGTACAGTAACGGCGAGGCCTATTGCACGCCACAGCTATTTATACCAAGAAGACCCATGGCTGTACTAGCTCAAAAGGGTGCTTCTACTCAATACTGAGCAAAGGGTCTGAATACTTATGACCATGTGATATTTCAGTTTTTCTTTTTTTTAAAATGTGCACAAATGTATACATTTCCGTTTTTTTAGTCAAGATGGGGTGCAGAGTGTACATTAATGAAAAAAAAAACTTTTTTGAAGTTACCAAATGGCTGCAATGAAACAAAGAGTGAAAAATGTAATTGGGTCGGAATACTTTCCGTATCCATTGTCCATGATGTTTAATCATTTGTTCAAAGATCTTTCCTGGTATAGAAGTAAGGCTCACTGGTCTGTAATTTCCTAGCTCCATCTACTTTCCTTTTATAAAGATATGGACAATGTTTGCTGTTCCCCAATCCTGCTGCACTTGTGTGTTAACATTTTTGAAGCCTAATGGCTTATTGCACAAATGCAATTTTAGGAAATTAAATGTCTGTGGTATTGCACCTGTGCATATATAGAGCTATTCACTTAATTGTATTACGTGAGCAAAAATGAGACTGGTGCTTGCACATTTTAAGACTAATTTTGAGATAATGCACATGCACAATACTACAAAAAATTGTTTTTGTGCTTTGATTGTCTACTGAAGTCTTTACGTAGGCAGAGTAATAACTTCCAGTCACCTATATCCAGTATATATAGTTCCCTTATCTCTGCACACATTGTGATTCTTAGGCTGGAGTAACACACAACGTATAAAAATTTGGTCCATTTTTTACAGACCAAATACGCAGAAATGTTCCCTTAACAGTGATCCATATGTCATCCATAGGCAAGGTGTGGCTGCATATTTTGCGCATGTAAACCTCCTTATGGCATCCGTACGGCGAGAAATCTCTCCGGCTTGCAAAATTGACATAGAATGGATCCATGGGCTCAAATACTTGTGAAAACATATATACAGTCTATATATATATATATATATATATATATGTATATATATATATATATATATATAATCAGTGAGACATACATATACAGTATAGACCAAAAGTTTGGACACATCTTCTTAAAGATTGTTCTGTATTTTCATGACTATGAAAATTGTACATTCACACTGAAGGCATCAAAAGGCATCAAAACTATGAATTAACACTTGTGGAATTATATACTTTGACGACTGCTTTGTACAATCTTGGCATTCTCTTGATGAGCTTCAAGAGCTAGTCACCGGGAATGGTTTTCACTTCACAGGTGTGCCCTGTCAGGTTTACTAAGTGGGATTCTTGCCTTATAAATGGGGTTGGGACCATCAGTTGTGTTGTGCAGAAGTCTGGTGGATACACAGCTGATAGTCCTACTGAATAGACTGTTAGAAACTGGCTCACATGAGGACCGCCCCAGAAAAGGAAGACCAAGAGTCACCTCTGCTTCTGAGGATAAGTTTATCCGAGTCACCAGCCTCAGAAATCGCAGGTTAATAGCAGCTCAGTTTAGAGACCAGGTCAATGCCACACAGAGTTCTAGCAGTAGACACATCTCTACAATAACTGTTAAGAGGAGACTTTGTGCAGCAAGCCTTCATGGTAAACTAGCTGCTAGGAAACCACTGCTAAGGACAGGTAACAAGCAGAAGAGACTTGTTTGGGCTAAGGAACACAAGGAATGGACATTAGACCAGTGAAAATCTGTGTTTTGGTCTGATGAGTCCAAATTTGAGATCTTTGGTTCCAACCACCGTGTTTTTGTGCGACGCAGAAAAGGTGAACAGACAGATTCTACATGCCTGGTTCCCACTGTGAAGCATGGAGGAGGTGTGATGGTGTGGGGGTGCTTTGCTGGTGACACTGTTGGGGATTTATTCAAAATTGAAGGCATACTGAACCAGCATGGCTACCACAGCATCTTGCAGCAGCATGCTATTCCATCCGGTTTGTGTTTAGTTGGACCATCATTTATTTTTCAACAGGACAAGGATTGCAAACACATCTCCAAGCTGTGTAAGGGCTATTTGACCAAGAAGGAGATTGATGGGGTGCTACGCCAGAGGACCTGGCCTCCACAGTCACCAGACCTGAACCCAATCAAGATTGTTTGGGGTGAGCTGGACCGCAGAGTGAAGGCAACAGGGCCAACAAGTGCTAAGCATCTCTGGGAACTCCTTCAAGATTGTTGGAAGACCATTCCCAGTGACTACCTTTTGAAGCTCATCAAGAGAAAGCCAAGAGTGTGCAAAGCAGTCATCAAAGCAAAAGGTGGCTACTTTGAAGAACCTAGAATATAAGACATAATTTCAGTTGTTTCACACTTTTTTGTTAAGTATATAATTCCACATGTGTTAATGCATAGTTTTGATGCCTTCAGTGTGAATGTACTATTTTCATAGTCATGAAAATACATAAAAATCTTTGAGAGGGTGTGTCCAAACTTTTGGTCTGTAATAAATTTGGGAGCTCTAGGTGTTAAAATAAAGGGCTAAATCACGGAAAAAACTGGCGATTTTCTCCGCCAGAGTGGGAAAGCCAGTGACTGAGGGCAGATATTAATAGCCTAGAGAGGGACCATGGTTATTGCCCCCCCCCCGGCTAAAAACATCTGCCCCCAGTCACCCTAGAAAAGGCACATCTGTAAGATGCGCCTATTCTGGCACTTAGCCTCTCTCTTCCCACTCTCCTGTAGCTGTGGGATATGGGGTAATAAAGGGTTAATGTCACCTTGCTAGTGTAAGGTGACATTAAGCCTGGTTAATAATGGAGAGATGTCAATAAGACACCTATCCATTATTAATCCAATAGTAATAAAGGGTTAAATAAACACATGCATTATGAATAAAGTATTTTAATGAAATAAATACACATGGGGTTTTACCATCTTTATTGTATGCTTAATCCAACTGATGACCCTTGTAATCTGAAAAAAAGGGAAAATAAAAAAGCAACAATATCCCATACCTAACTGCCGTACAGTCATGTCCCATGATGTAAATCCATCAGAAGGGGTTAAATAATTTTACAACCAGGAGCCTGCTAATGCATCTGCCCCTGGCTGTAAAAACTGGGGAATGAATGGAATGCAGGGGAACGTAGCTTCGTAGACTTGTGGTGATGCGCCCCCTGGTGGCATAAGCTGAGATGAACTCTAGCGTGGGAATTTTTCTGAATATTTTCCCACGCTAGAGTTCATATGAGTTTATGCCACCAGGGGGTGTGTAGATAGAAGATGGTGAATGGTGCAGTAAGGAACGAGAACACAGGTTTGCACTCTCTTTACCTTGTTTACTGAAGGCTTCAGGCAACCACAGTCCAGGGCACCAGATCACAGGACAGGCAGGGTCCAGCCGGCTTGGAAGCGAATCCAGAGTCCCCTTCACCAGATGGAGATAAAAGCCTTCCTCAAAGTGGGGTGGTTTTGTAGTCCCTTACTGCCTATGGCTTCTGATAAGCTCCTCACAGTTCTTCTCTGTCCCCCACAAAGGTTAGGACACAACCCATATGACAGGTGAAGCAGGCCTTTTTATAGGGTCTCTATCACAACCTGGGCCCTATGTGTCACTGTGCTTCCTGGGTGAAAGGCGGACAGGTAACTTGCAGTTTAGCTGTCCTGCCGGTTTCTGCTGTGCCTCTTAGAGTCCGACACGGTCTCGGTCTTCCAGCTACCGGAATATGCGCTAGCCAGGGAGGTAGCTAATTCACTGCTCTGCTCCGCTGGTATCACTCTCCTGTGCCTTTTCTCTCCTGCACACTTTCCACAAGTTGTTCTTTCTGTCTGTTCTCTCTCTCTAGGGGCTGTAGTACCTCAGACTACAGGGCCCCTTCAGACCTTCTGACACTCTATGTCTGTCTGCTCTCTTCTCTGTTATGACCTGGTGGTTAAGAGGCCACACTGATATGACCTGGTGGCTAAAACGCAACATGGAACGAGATCTGAGAAGGTGGTAGCTCTACTGACCGCAGTCCCTAATCCTAACAACACAACTAGAAATAGCCATGGGATGTTCCTGACACTCCCTAGACACCTCGTCACAGCCTCAGATATAACTACCCCTAAAGAAGGAAATAGAAAGCTATCTTGCCTCAGAGAAACCCCCAAAAGGAAAGACAGCCCCCCACAAATATTGACTGTGAAAGGAGAGGGAAATGACGAACTCAGAAATGAAATTAGAATTCAGCAAAGGGAGGCCAAAACTAAACTAGATAGACAGAGAGCAAAGGATACTGTGCGGTCAGTATTAAAAACTACAAAATCCACGCAGAGTTTACAAAAATGAACTCCACACCGACTCACGGTGTGGAGGGGCAAATCTGCTTTCCCAGAGCTTCCAGCTAGCCTGAATAAGACATAGTGATAAGCTGGACAAAAGAGACAAAATGCAAAGCAATAGAGTCCAAACAAATGGACAAACAAAACTAGCAAAACTTATCTTTTGCAGACAAGGACTGGCCATATGAGAAATCCAAGGGAAGAATCAAATCCAACCAAGAACATTGACAGCAGGCATGGACTAAAGCCCAGAGCAGGTTTGAATAACAAACCCAGGCAAGGCGATTAGTGAAGGCAGCTGCTACAGCCATCTAACGGAGCAGCAGTTCCACTCGAAACCACCAGAGGGAGCCCAAGGGCAGAACTCGCAAAAATACCATTAGCAACCACAGGAGGGAGCTCCAGAACGGAACTCACAACACTTCTCTGTCTGTCGCACATTGCTGTCTGGCATTAACTGAACTGAGCTCCTTCCCTCCAGACCAGAATGTATTTATAGGGGAGTTCACCCTAAACCAGGTCTAGAGCTCCCCCTTCTGGTCTGGAGTATGAATGTGTTGTGTGTATGTGATTACCTGGTGAAAGATATCCTTAATCGCTTCCAAGCATATCACTCTCCCCGTGAGGAAAGCAATGCCACTGTGATGACCAGGAACCTGGGGCGCCACATATGGAACGCCCGCCAGGGCCGTGGGGTACTCGGTACTGGGTCCAGTAATTAAAGGGATGTGTCACGGCAGCAGTGACCCGGTCCATGGCCCTGGGCGCCCAAGTAAAAGGCATGATCTCTAAAGGGGTTTGTGAAATAATAAAAGTTTGTGATGCCACCTGTGGTACTCAGTCAGGGGTCACTAATGCTGCTTAAAGGGGTCCTCTGGGGTGATGTTATGGCAGCAGGGATGGTATGGATGCCCACAGGTGAAGCTGGGTCCCCAGGGCTCCTGGTGTATTTGGCAAGGATGGTGTGGTGCCGGAAAATAAAAGGAGGACACAGGGTTGCAGTCTCTTTACCTGGTTTACTGATGAATTCAGGCAGCCACAGTCCAGGGTACCGGATCACAGGTACAGGTAATGTCGGGCCGGCTTGAAAGTGAATCTGGAATCCCCTTTGCCAGGTGGGGTTGGAAGCCTTCCCTCTAGCGCTGTAGTGTAGTCCCTTGCTGCCTTAGGCCTCACACAAGGTCCTCATGTTTTCTCTCTGTCCCCCTTTAGGTAAGATACTACCCGTACGACAGGTAGCTCAAGCCTTTTTACAGGATCTCTATCATGACCCTGGCTCTATCTGCTACTATGTCCTCGGGTGTCAATGGTGGACAGGTAACTTGCAATCTGCTGTTCGCCGGTTTCTGCCGTGGGGCATAGAGTTACCCCCACAACCTCGGTCTCCCAGATACCGGTATCTGCGCTCAGCGTGGAGGAAGCCCGTCGCAGCTTCTCTCCAGCTCTTCACTCTCCTGTGCCTCTTTTCCTCCTTCACGCACTCTACAACTTATTCCATCCTTCTCTCTCCTTTCCTTTCCTGGAGCTGCAGCACCTTACGTGGCTGCACGGCCCCTTTGTCTTCCTGCCTCACTCTGTCTCTCCCTCTCTCCTCACTCCTCTGTGACAGACTACTCTGCTCTGTCCCTCTATATAGGGGAGCCACCCACAGACTGGATCAGAGCTCCCCCTTCTAGCCTGGAGTAGGAACATGTTACATGTTTGTGAATACCTGATAAAGGGATCCCTTCTCGCTTCCAAGCATGAAATCACTCTCCCCGTGAGGAAAGCAATACCACTGTATCAACCAGGAGCCTGGGGTTTTTCACCTCCGCCAACCCCCCCAGTACTCCCGGACTGGGAAAACAAAAACAACAGCCAATTGGTTAGTCAAAAGACATACAAGATTTTTGATATGCATGTAAACAGGTTAATAAACTTGCTTCCCTTTATGGGAGGTTCTGTTTCTTTAACGCTGCAAAACTTTAACACAGGGTCAAATATAACTTTTTAAGAGATAGAACTCTCTACTACACTAAATATGAAATATGAAATATGAAATGACACTCACCCTTTATGGGTATACTATCTTTAGCAACATCAATTCTAACACTTCATCTGGTAATGTGCAACAAAATCAAGACATTTTCAGGAGTCCAACATTTAAAATGCAAACAGTTTTCAAGTCTTTCAATATCACATTAATAACATTCTCATTCAATAAATTGTGAGATCTCTCACACCAACAATCAGCAATGATGCGGGGGACCCGTTCGTAAACCCCCAACGTAGGCTTGGGCATGCTGCAAGACATAACTGGCCTCCTCTTTGGACTGTTTCTTCGGCTACGCCAAACGGGTTTTTCTTCAGGTCTTTTGGAACAAACAACTTTTTATTGGAAACAAAACAACGGACAGTATCTTTATTGGTTTCAGATAAAACCAGTAGAAAGCACCTTAAAGTTTGTGGACCATTCACGGTCCATGGCCTCAGTGTCTTTTCAAATAAACGAACTTTTAAAGCAGAAATCTTGTCAGGTTAACTTTTAACGATTCACAGTCACATCATTTTTATTGCTTATTTTTGCTTTTCCAGGGCTGTTCCTGGTGCTGGCTACTTCCTGGCCTGAGAAGTTCATGGGCTAATGTTACTCCTGGTAACACAAAAAGGTCATGGCCTATGAAATCATGTACCGTTAAGTCATGTCCTGCGAAAGGGGTCTGTGTGGCCTGTGTACGCACGGCAACTGCTGCTGTAGCCACTGCAGTCTCAGTAGTAGTAGTTATACAAACTGTTGTTTTAGTGAAGGCTTTAGGGGCTGGTGCTGCTGTTGAAGCGGTAGCTGGGACCATTTTGGTACTAGATGGAATTGGCGCTGCTGGTGTCTTAGACCTGGTAACTTTTAAATCAGGACCAGAGTCTTCGTACTTCCTGATGTTCAAGGCATACAATTCCTTGTCGCCCATGTGCCGGGTGTAGATTAGAATGTCCCCTGGATATAAGTCCCTGTCCGGGTGTCCTTCCAGGAGGTGAGCTTCCACATCCCTTCTGTTGATGAACACCTATAATAACAGGTCTGGTTCCTTTATGAATCCCAAACCTCCTTTTAGCCTGAAGGCAACCACAGTGCCCTGCCTCAGCAGACCCTGGTTTGCAAGTCTGTCTCTGTGGGTCTGGGCGTTGGCTTGCAGATCCCTCTCATCAAATTCTTGATGCCCAGCCTGGTGGCCTTTATCTTTCGCTTCCCACGTACGGGCAAGCTGCTGCTGATATTTCCCCCAGCTGAGGACTTCCATCTCTTCACCTTCCTTTTGTTCTACCCCTGGGAATCCGATTAGGTCTGTTCTAAGGTTGGCCCAGCGGTATACCATTCTATCGGCATTTACTTAACCCGGTTTATTCACGGGTTGAATCGGAGCCCCCAGGCGACCCTCTATGCCCGAGGCCCGGTCCCATTTCCCAAGGGTCTGAACCCGTCCAGGTTCACAGCATGGCGGTGCAGCTAAAGGGCCCACTAGGAATTCCTCTGCTACCCGGGCAGGGTCGGCAACACTACCTGCTCTTGGCTGTGTCCCTGTGTCGGTCGTCTTCTCCGCTGGAGTCAGGGGCTGCCGGATAAGACGCTGCTCCAGCAGCTTTACCTTCAGAGCCGCTTTCCATTTTGACACCGTGCTCAGCTGCATCCGCAGGAGTTGGTAGCTGAGCTCCTCCACTTCCGCTCTCAGGAACTCCGGGACCTCTGTTGACGGCTGGCAGTGGCTTTCACCCTGGTTGCTAGGGGAGTCCTCAGCTACCACCCCACGCTCCAAGTCCTGGCCACTCGCCATCTTGTCATCCAGGTTCTTTCCTGTCTCCAGGTCCGGTTCCCGCTCTCTCCTGCGTGGGCGGAGCTTCTTCTTCTTCTTTCTCCCGACATTTAGGATCAGGAGGCGGATCTCACTTGCTGACTGGCATGTCCTTAGGGTGCAGAAGTATTTAAAAAGGGCGGCTATAACTTTTCGCGCTCTTGTTTTGGTGCTGCCCACGACGATGTCATGCCCCCAGTGCACCGTATGGGACAGCAATGGCGGCAATTCAGTAGTTCATTAATTTCTCAATAAAGCACAGTCTCTGAGGTACACAAGATCCACTTCAATGGGTCAGTCCATCCTGTTCGTGATGCCAAGTTGGAACGCCCGCCAGTGCCGTGGGGTACTTGGTACCGAGTCCAGTGATTAAAGGGATGTGTCATGGCGACAGTGACCTGGTCCGTGGCCCTGGGCACCCAAGTAAAAGGGACGGTCTCTAAAGGAGTTTGTGAAATAATAAAAGTTTGTGACGCCACCTGTGGTACTCGGTCAGGGGTGACCGATGCTGCTTAAAGGGGTCCTCTGGGGTGATGTTATGGCAGCAGGGATGGTATGGATGCCCACAGGTGAAGCTGGGTCCCCAGGGCTCCCGGTTTATTTGGCAAGGATGGTGTGGTGCCGGAAAATAAACGGACGACACAGGGTTGCAGGCTCTTTACCTGGTTTACTGATGAATTCAGGCAGCCACAGTCCAGGGTACCGGATTACAGGTACAGGTAAGGTCTGGCCGGCTTGGAAGCAAATCTGAAGTTCCCATTACCAGGTGGGGTTGGAAGCCTTCCCCAGAGGCGTAGCTAGGGTTTCGGTCAAGGGGGGGCGAAGCTTCTGAGTGGGCCCCTAACCAGGTAACCTTGATTACAACTCTATGACGCCCCCTAATAGTGGAGAACCTCAGCAGATGACCGCGCTATTACTGAAGATAATCTCTATATAACGACCAACATGGATATTACCGCCATATGGTCAGTGGTAGATACTAGCCCTACAGAACATATAAGAGATCACAGCACAGTTATAGATAATGACTTACCATTGACGTTCTTTATAATGGAATCGTCACTTTTCCTGTCTTTTCCATCTGGCCCAGACTGACATGACAACTTCTTCCAGCTACAACTCGTCTGCAGAGAAAACAACAAAGACACATTTCACTTCTCACATTCCAGCCATCACCATCTATTCCCAACCTGCACAAACCCCTCATCCTGCTGATACCCCAATACTGAGCCGCTGCTGCTGTATGTGTCCCTATTACTGCACCTGATACCCCAATACTGAGCCGCTGCTGCCGTATGTGTCCCTATTACTGCACCTGATACCCCAATACTGAGCCGATGCTGCCGTATGTGTCCCTATTACTGCACCTGATACCCCAATACTGAGCCTCTGCTGCCGTATGTGACCCTATTACTGCACCTACTCCGTGGTTCTCTGTAGCCTCTAAATTCTAAAGCACCCCTCTATAATATACTCCACACAAAACTCACAAAAATTAACATAAGTTTTTGGCCGAGAGAAAATAAATATATCTCTCCCAATATTTTTGCCCAAATCTCTGGGACAGCCTAGGATACTCCCCAATATATATATAAAACAAAAAAAACGAGTATATAGATCCCAATACACATATTTAAAAATATACGTTTTTTATTAATCAACAATATTCTGAAAACATTACATCAGTAAATACATATATAGCACAGGATAAAGTGAGGAAGAAACAGATGGTAGCGGCGAAACAGAAAGAAAAGTATATATCACATCCCTGGGGCTGCTAGTACAAGATCACTAGTATAAGGATTTCATGTGACAAATGCCACAATCTCCCATAGTTAAATTATTAGTTAAAGTGCCACAGTGCAAAGATATTACCATTCATAAGTACCAAGCAGCTTACCCATCATGTATGGATGTCTTTCCAAGTTCCACACGCAGCCCCCCTGACGCACGTTTCGCGGTCTGCTTTTTCAACAGACCCCTTTTTGAAAAAGCAGACCGCGAAACGTGCGTCAGGGGGGCTGCGTGTGGAACTTGGAAAGACATCCATACACGATGGGTAAGCTGCTTGGTACTTATGAATGGTAATATCTTTGCACTGTGGCACTTTAACTACCGTATATACTCGAGTATAAGCCGAGATTTTCAGCCCAAATTTTTGGGCTGAAAGTGCCCCTCTCGGCTTATACTCGAGTCACGGTAGCGGTGGGGTCGGCGGGTGAGGGGGAGAGGGCGCTGAGGTATACTTACCTAGTCCCAGCGATCCTGGCGCTCCCCCTGCCGTCCCACGGTCTTCTGTGCTGCAGTTCTTCTCCTCTTCAGCGGTCACGTGGGACCGCTCATTAGAGAAATGAATAGGTGGCTCCACCTCCCATAGGGGTGGAGCCGCCTATTCATTTCTCTAATCAGCGGTGCCGGTGACCGCTGATAGAGGAAGAGGCTGCGGCACCAAAGACCGTGGGACGGCAGGGGGAGCGCCAGGATAGCTGGGACTAGGTAAGTATGTCATATTCACCTGCCCACGTTCCAGCCGCCGGGCGCCACTCCATCTTCCCGGCGTCTATCTGCGCTCTGACTGTGCAGGTCAGAGGGCGCGATGACGCATATAGTGTGCGCGGCGCCCTCTGCCTGATCAGTCAGTGCGGAGAGACGCTGGGACCGGACGCCGGGAGCTGCAATCAAGAGAGGTGAGTATGTGTTTTTTTTTTTTTTTTTATTGCAGCAGCAGCAGCAGCAGCACAGATTTATGTGGAGCATCTATGGAGAAATATGAATGGTGCAGAGCACTAAATGGGGCACAGCTATGGGGAAAAATGAACGGTGCAGAGCATATATGGGGCACAGCTATGGGGCAATAATGAACAGTGCAGAGCACTGTATGGGGCACAGCTATGGGACAAAAATGAACGGTGCAGAGCATATATGGGGCACAGATATGGGGCAATAATGAACAGTGCAGAGCACTGTATGGGGCACAGCTATGGGGCAATAATGAACAGTGCAGAGCACTGTATGGGGCACAGCTATGGGACAAAAATGAACAGTGCAGAGCACTATATGGCACAGCTATGGGACAAAAATGAACAGTGCAGAGCACTATATGGCACAGCTATGGGACAAAAATGAACGGTGCAGAGCATATATGGGGCACAGATATGGGGCAATATGAACGGTGCAGAGCACTATATGGCAGAGCTATGGGGCAATATGAACGGTGCAGCGCACTATATGGCACAGATATGGGGAAATAATGAACGGTGCAGAGCACTATATGGCACAGCTATGGGGAAATAATGAACGGTGCAGAGCACTATATGGCACAGCTATGGGGAAATAATGATCTATTTTTATTTTTGAAATTCACCGGTAAATGCTGCATTTCCACCCTAGGCTTATACTCAAGTCAATAAGTTTTCCCAGTTTTTTGTGGCAAAATTAGGGGGGTCGGCTTATACTCGAGTATATACGGTAATAATTTAAAGGGACACTGTCACCCCCTCCAGCCGTTATAAACTAAAAGAGCCACCTTGTGCAGCAGTAATGCTGCATTCTAACAAGGTGGCTCTTTTAGTTTTTGGTTCATGTATTCCGAAAATAAAGCGTTTTGAAAGTTATCCAAAATACCTATCTTTGTCCATGGAGGCGGGTCCTCACTCCCCAGCTTGAACCGATACTCTGCCGTCACTCAAATCTTCAGGGGCTTTCGGCGCCGCCCCCTCTGCGCTGTTTTCGCTTCAAAACCGACGCCAGTGCTTTCTACTACTGTGTTGTGCAGGCGCAGTAAGCTCTGGCCGTCTGAAGTCCTAGCCAGGCTTGCAGACTGCGCCTGTGCGGGCATTGCGGCCACCCACCTTGGGAATCCCTGCCCCGCACTGTGTTATGCATTATACACAGTGCAGGGCAGGGATTCATAGGCAGGGCGGCTGCACAGGCGCAGACTGCAAGCCTGGCTGGGACGTCAGACGGCCAGAGCTTACTGCGCCTGCACAACACAGTAGTAGACAGCGCAGGCGCCGGTTTTGAAGCGAAAACAGTGCGGAGGGGGCGGCGCCGAAAGCCCCTGAAGATTGGAGTGCCGGCAGAGTATCGGTTCAAGCTGGGGAGTGAGGACCTGCCTCCATGGACAAAGATAGGTATTTTGGATAACTTTCAAAACGCTTTATTTTCGGAATACATGAACCAAAAACTAAAAGAGCCACCTTGTTAGAATGCAGCATTACTGCTGCACAAGGTGGCTCTTTTAGTTTATAACGGCTGGAGGGGGGTGACAGTGGCCCTTTAACTATGGGAGATTGTGGCATTTGTCACATGAAATCCTTATACTAGTGATCTTGTACTAGCAGCCCCAGGGATGTGATATATACTTTTCTTTCTGTTTCGCCGCTACCATCTGTTTCCTCCTCACTTTATCCTGTGCTATATATGTATTTACTGATGTAATGCCTTCTATAATATAGTAATGCCGGGTGCAAGTGCCCTAGAAAACAGAGCCCACATTTTGCCCCCTAGAAAGTAATAATGCCCTCTGTGTGCCCCTTTGATAGTCACAGTAACCTGAGTTCCCCTATTACAATAAGTGCCCACTTTAAATTTAATAATGTCCCAAGTCTCCCCCCGTACAGCTCCCCTATACACAGTATAATGCCCCCTAACTGTATAATACCACCCACACAGTATACTGACCCCTTAGTAGCCTTCAAACTGTTTAATGGCTCCAACACTGTAATCCCCACACTGTATGATGGCCCCATAGATAACTGCTATATAGTATAATGTGCCAGATAGTCCTCAATATAGCACAAGGCAGCAACCCTATAGGCAGACCCTGTAGTTTCAAGCACCCCCCATAGGCAGACCCTGTAGTATAAGGCAGCACCACCCCATAGGCAGATCCTGTAGAATAAGGCAGCAGTCCCCCCCTATAGGCAGATCCTGTATATGAGGCAGCACTCCCCCCTATAGGCAAATCCTGTATATAAGGCAGCACTCCCCCCCCATAGGCAGATACTGTATATAAGGCAGCACTCCCCCCCTATAGGCAGATACTGTATATAAGGCAGCACTCCCTCCCCTTAAGGCAGATACTGTATATAAGGCAGCACTCCCTCCCCCATAGGCAGATACTGTATATAAGGCAGCACTCCCTTCCCCATAGGCAGATACTGTATGTAAGGCAGCACTCCCCCCTATAGGCAGATACTGTATATGAGGCAGCACTCCCCCCCATAGGCAGATACTGTATATAAGGCAGCACTCCTCCCCCCCATAGGCAGATACTGTATATAAGGCAGCACTCCCCCCCTATAGGCAGATACTGTATATGAGGCAGCACTCCCCCCCATAGGCAGATACTGTATATGAGGCAGCACTCCCTCCCCTATAGGCAGATACTGTATATGAGGCAGCACTCCCTCCCCTATAGGCAGATACTGTATATAAGGCAGCACTCCCTCCCCCATAGGCAGATACTGTATATAAGGCAGCACTCCCCCCTATAGGCAGATACTGTATATGAGGCAGCACTCCCCCCTATAGGCAGATACTGTATATGAGGCAGCACTCCTGTTATGATCTGGTGGTTTAGGAGCAACATGGGACGAGCTCTGAAGGAAGTGGTACCTGTACTGACCGCAGTCCCTAAGCTCAACACAACACTAGAAGTAGCCGTGGGATGCTCCTGACACTCCCTAGGCACCTCGTCACAGCCTGAGAACTAACTACCCCTAATGATAGAAACAGGAAAACTATCTTGCCTCAGAGAAAATCCCCAAAGGATAGATAGCCCCCCACAAGTAATGACTGTGAGTGGAGAGGGAAAGACACACACAGAATGAAACCAGGATGAGCACAGGAGGCCAGTCTAGCTAGACAGATAGGACAGGATGGAATACTGTGCGGTCAGTATAAAACACTACAAAAAATCCACACAGAGTTTACAAAAATCTCCACACCTGACTAAAGGTGTGGAGGGTAAATCTGCTTCCCAGAGCTTCCAGCTACACAGAATTAATTCATACTGACAAGCTGGACAAACATAGAAAGCACAGAACGGATAAGTCCACAACCTGTGGACAGAAAAGAGCAAGCAAGGACTTAGCTTTGCTGAACTGGTCAGGATAACAGGGAAATCCAAAGGGATGTGAATCCAACCAGGAACCATTGACAAGTGGCACAAGCTGAAGGAAAGAGCCAGGCTAAATAGCCGAGCAGAATAGACAATCAGTGGAAGCAGCTGCTGACTGCTAAATCCAAGGAGCAGCCATTCCACTTAAAACCACCGGAGGGAGCCCAAGAGCAGAACTCACAAAAGTGCCACTTACAACCACCGGAGGGAGCCCAAGAGCGGAATTCACAACACACTCCCCCCTATAGGCAGATACTGTATATGAGGCAGCACTCCCCCCCATAGGCAGATACTGTATATAAGGCAGCACTCCCCCCCATAGGCAGATACTGTATATAAGGCAGCACTCCCCCCTATAGGCAGATACTGTATATGAGGCAGCACTCCCCCCCATAGGCAGATACTGTATATGAGGCAGCACTCCCCCCCTATAGGCAGATACTGTATATGAGGCAGCACTCCCTCCCCTATAGGCAGATACTGTATATGAGGCAGCACTCCCTCCCCTATAGGCAGATACTGTATATGAGGCAGCACTCCCTCCCCTATAGGCAGATACTGTATATGAGGCAGCACTCCCTCCCCTATAGGCAGATACTGTATATGAGGCAGCACTCCCCCCCTATAGGCAAATCCTGTATATGAGGCAGCACTCCCCCCCTATAGGCAGATCCTGTATATGAGGCAGCACTCCCCCCTATAGGCATATACAGTAGAATAAGGCAGCAATCCCTCCCCCATAGGCAGATACTGTATATGAGGCAGCACTCCCCCCCCATAGGCAAATACTGTATATGAGGCAGCACTCCCCCCCTATAGGCAGATACTGTATATAAGGCAGCACTCCCCCCCATAGGCAGATACTGTATATGAGGCAGCACTCCCCCCCCATAGGCAAATACTGTATGTGAGGCAGCACTCCCCCCCTATAGGCAGATACTGTATATAAGGCAGCACTCCCCCCCCCCATAGGCAGATCCTGTATATGAGGCAGCACTCCCTCCCCTATAGGCAGATACTGTATATAAGGCAGCACTCCCTCCCCTATAGGCAGATACTGTATATGAGGCAGCACTCCCCCCCTATAGGCAAATCCTGTATATGAGGCAGCACTCCCCCCCTATAGGCAGATCCTGTATATGAGGCAGCACTCCCCCCTATAGGCAGATACTGTAGAATAAGGCAGCACTCCCTCCCCCATAGGCAGATACTGTATATGAGGCAGCACTCCCCCCCATAGGCAAATACTGTATATGAGGCAGCACTCCCCCCCTATAAGCAGATACTGTATATAAGGCAGCACTCCCCCCCATAGGCAGATACTGTATATGAGGCAGCACCCCCCCCCATAGGCAGATACTCTATATGAGGCAGCACTCCCCCCCATAGGCAGATACTGTATATAAGGCAGCACTCCCCCCCTATAGGCAGATCCTGTATATGAGGCAGCACTTCCCCCTATAGGCAGATACTGTATATGAGGCAGCACTCCCCCCCTATAGGCAGATACTGTATATGAGGCAGCACTCCCTCCCCTATAGGCAGATACTGCTGAATAAGGCAGCCCACATAAAAACACAGCAAATAAATACTCACCTCTCTTCCTCCTTGTTCCAGTGGTGCTTCCTGCTCCTGCTCTTCTGACAGCGGGCGCTGGGCGGTGACGTCATCGCGCCCGCTGTCAGACGGTGTGGGGGATGATGGGAGGAGCGCAGCGCTCCTTCCCTCATCACTACGGTGAGCTGTATCGGCTAGATGCTGATACAGCTCACCATGCGATGACAGGCGGGGGGCCCACTGCTGGCACCGGGCCCCCCCGCCTGCCCAGGGGCCCCATAGCGGCAGAGCAGGGAGATCGATTCTCCCTGCTCTGTCGCAGAATGTAACTACATCGGCGCGCTGTGCGCGCCGATGCAGTTACAGTAGTGTAGCTCCCGGTGGGCCCCCTCAGAGCACGGGGCCCAGGGCGATGGCCCCCTCTGCCCCCCCGGTAGCTACGCAACTGGCCTTCCCTCTAGCACTCTTGTGTAGTTTCTTGCTGCCTTAGTCCTCACACAAGGTCCTCATGTTTCCTCTCTGTCCCCCTTTAGGTAGGACATTACCCGTACGACAGGTAGGTTGAGCCTTTTTACATGATCTCTATCATGGCCCGGGCTCTATCTGCTACGGTGTCCTCAGGTGTCAATGGTGGACAGGTAACTTGCAATCTGCTGTCTGCCGGTTTCTGCCGTGAGGCAGTGAGCAGCTAGTGTCTATCATTTGAGGTAGCGGGGCACCATACTGGAGTCCTGAGCGTACTCTCCTGTCGCACCCGGAGCCCAAGGTCTGGAATAGAGGCTGCTGGGCACATCATGTCCTTTGGGATGCATGGGATAATGGACAGGAGCCCACAAGTAATGTACCCCAGGTGCACTGCCAGATGGAAAGGGAGATCCCTGGGGCTAACAGAGCCAGTGGTCAAAGTGATGCTGAAAGAAGAACGAATAGTAGGGCTGAAGATGTGTTGTGCTAAGAAAGTAAGGAATTTATAATGCTGTGCCCTATCCCACATGTTGCCACGTCATGAACTTGGACTGACTAATAAACATTTGTTGTTGCAATAAACTTGGTGTCTCCTGAATTGTGTGCGGCGGTTCTTGAGGATGGAGACCTAGAGATAGCTGAGGCCTGTGGCCTACAAGTGAGTGTGATGCACCCCACACCTGACAGCACACCGGGACTGGGACACTGTTTGCCTATAAAGTGCCAGAGCGTAACCAGACAGCAGCTTGGTCATGATTACCACTCTCGCGCAGTTTACATTTGGCATAGTCGGCAGGATCGGTACATGCATCAAGAAAACTTGACAGATGCGGGGAAGATACCAGTGAAAATAAAGATGGTGCCAAACACAAAATGGAGGTGAGTGGCACGAAATGGGCAGACGGACAAGCCCATTCTTGGTGTAACAAGAGTGAAAGAATATGAAAATTCATCCATCCTGGGAAGTGGCTTGTCCAGAGACAATATATGAGATTTTAGAGTCATCATCATAAATTATTAAAGTATTTTGGGGCACTTGTTTTTAAATTGAAAAAACACAGTATCCAGCTGTTAAACATATTAGGGAAAATTTATTTCACACCAAGGTGAAACTGTCACTATTACTATAGTGGAGATGAAAACCCAAATATTCTGTACTGGATGGTGGCCCGATTCTAACGCATCAGGTATTCTAGAAAATGTATGTAGTATATAGCACAGCCCACGCAGTATGTAACACAGCCCACGTAGTATATAACACAGCCCACATAGTATATAACAGAGCCACGTAGTATATAACACAGCCACATAGTATATTTTACAGCCCACGTAGTATATAACACAGCCCACGTAGTATATAGCATAAAGACGTAGTATATAACACAGGCCACATAGTATCTGACAGCACACGTAGTATATAGCAATGTGGGCACCATATCCCTGTTAAAAAAAATGATTAAAATAAAAAATAGTTATATACTCACCTTCCGGCGGCCCCCGAATCCAGCCCAGGCCTTTAGCGATGCACCTCGCGACGCTCCGGTCCCAAGAATGCATTGTGACAATAACACGTGATGATGTAGCGGTCTTGTGAGACCGCTACGTCATCTCCAGTCATTGCCGCAATGCATTCTTGGGACCAGAGCGTCGCGAGGAGCGGGAAAGGCGCTGGAAGGTGAGAATATAATGATTTTTTATTTTTTTTATTATTTGTAACATTAGATATTTTTACTATTGATGCTGCATAGGCAGCATCAATAGTAAAAAGTTGGTCACACATGGTTAAAGGGAACCTGTCACCCTACCAGGCGTTTGTAACTAAAAGAGCCATTTGTGCAGCACTAATGCTGCATTCTTACAAGGTGGCTCTTTTAGTTATTGTTCGTTGCACTGCAGAAATAATCGCTTTCGAATTTGATCCCTCATACCTGTAAAATCGCCAGGGAGGCAGGTCTTTCCCCCCTCATCCAGACACAACACAGCCGTCACTCTGCGAGAAGGGCGCCGCCTCCTCCGTGGCCCGAGATCCCGCAGGTGTACGCAGGCGCAGTAAACAAGACATTAAGTGATGTCAGTTGTCGGGCAGCGCAAACTGCGCATGCCCAAGTCACAATATGACCGTGCAGGTGCCTGGACAACTGAATAATGCCGAGGAGGCAGCGCCCTTCTTGCAGAGTGACGGCCAGGGCTGTATTTGCCTAGGGCGGGACGATGCGGGAGCCGCACCTGAGCAAGTTTTTTTCAGTTGTTTTTTTTTTAATTAAAGTCTGGGGTCACCTCCCGACCGCCTGCCCGCCTCCCTGAAGACCTCATACTCACCTTACTCCAGCGATGCCGCTCTCAGCGCCGGCAGCTCGTCCTGTGTGAGCGGTCACGTGGTACTGCTCATTAAGGTGATGAATATGGACGCATATTCAAGACCTTAATGAGCGGTACCACGTGACCGCTCACGCAGGAAGAAGATGCTGCGCTGGGACAGAGATGGAGGGATGTTCGCGGTGTGGGAAAGGTGAGTATGACAGCCAGGGAGGACAGGGGGACGATGAAGGAAGACGGGAGCCGAGCCATGCATACAGGATGGGAGGGGGGGGAGATGAGCCATGCATACAGGATGGGAGGGGGGAAGATGAGCCATGCATACAGGATGGGAAGGGGGAGTTGAGCCATGCATACAGGATGGGAGGGGGGGAGATGAGCCATGTATACAGAATGGGAGGGGGGTGAAATGAGCCATGCATACAGGATTGGAGAGGGGGAGATGAGCCATGCATACAGGATGGGAGGGGGGGAGATGAGCCATACATATGGGGAAGATGAGCCATGCATACAGGATGGGAGGGGGTGAGATGAGCCATGCCTACAGGATGAGAGGGGGGAGATGAGCCATGCATACAGGATGGGAGGGGGGGAGATGAGCCATGCATACAGGATGAGAGAGAGGGTGAGATGAGCCATGCATACAGGATGGGAGGGGGGTAGATGAGCCATGCATACAGGATGGGAGGGGGGGGGAGATGAGCCATGCATACAGGATGGGAGGGGGGAGATGAGCCATGCATACAGACTGGGAGGGGGGAGATGAGCCATGCATACAGGATCGGAGGGGGGGTGAGATGAGCCATGCATACAGGATGGGAGGGGGAGATGAACCATGCATGCAGGATGGGGGGGAGATGAGCCACGCCTACAGGATGGAATGTGGGGTGAGATGAGCCATGCATACAGGATGGGAGGGGGTTGAGATGAGCCATGCATACAGGATGGGAGGGGGTGTGTGAGATGAGCCATGCATACAGGTTGGGGGGGGGGGTGAGATGAGCCATGCATACAGGATGGGAGGGGGTTGAGATGAGCCATGCATACAGGATGGGAGGGAGTGTGTGAGATGAGCCATGCATAGAGGATGGGGGGTGAGATGAGCCATGCATACAGGATGGGAGGGGGGAGATGAGCCATGCATTCAGGATGGGAGGCGGGGAGATGAGCCATGCATACAGGATGGGAGGGGGTTGAGATGAGCCATGCATACAGGATGGGGGGGTGAGATGAGCCATGCATACAGGATGGGAGGGGGGAGTGTTATGAATAGGTAATTCAGAACCACAATGGACCTTGAAGTTCAGAGCACACAAGTGACCTGACAAAAACCACAAAACATAGGACGAGCTCTGAGACGTGGAAACTCTGCTGACCGCAATCCCTAAACCTATCAGACCACACTAGATGTAGCCGTGGATTGCGCCTAACGCTCCCTATGCAACTCGGCACAGCCTGAGAAACTAGCTAGTCCTGAAGATAGAAAAATAAGCCTACCTTGCATCAGAGAAATTCCCCAAAGGAAAAGGCAGCCCCCCCACATATAATGACTGTGAGTTAAGATGAAAATACAAACACAGAGATGAAATAGATTTAGCAAAGTGAGGCCCGACTTACTGAATAGACCGAGGATAGGAAAGATAGCTTTGCGGTCAACACAAAAACCTACAAACAACCACGCAGAGGGGCAAAAAGACCCTCCGCACCGACTAACGGTACGGAGGTGCTCCCTCTGCGTCTCAGAGCTTCCAGCAAGCAAGCAAAACCAAAAAAGCAAGCTGGACAGAAAATATAGCAACAAAAGTAACACAAGCAGAACTTAGCTTATGCTGAGCAGACAGGCCACAGGAACGATCCAGGAGGAAGCAAGACCAATACTAGAACATTGACTGGAGGCCAGGATCAAAGCACTAGGTGGAGTTAAATAGAGCAGCACCTAACGACTTAACCTCATCACCTGAGGAAGGAAACTCAGTAGCCGCAGTACCACTCGTGACCACAGGAGGGAGCTTGATCACAGAATTCACAACAGTATCCCCTCTTGAGGAGGGGTCACCGAACCCTCAACAGAGCCCCCAGGCCGACCAGGATGAGCCATATGAAAGGCACGAACAAGATCGGCAGCATGGACATCAGAGGCAAAGACCCAGGAATTATCTTCCTGACCATAACCATTCCACTTAACCAGATACTGGAGTTTCCGTCTCGAAACACGAGAATCCAAAATCTTCTCCACTATATACTCCAACTCCCCCTCCACCAAAACCGGGGCAGGAGGATCAACAGATGGAACCACAGGCGCCACGTATCTCCGCAACAATGACCTATGGAATACGTTATGGATGGAAAAAGAATCTGGAAGGGTCAAACGAAAAGACACAGGATTAAGAACCTCAGAAATCCTATACGGACCAATGAAACGAGGCTTAAACTTAGGAGAGGAAATCTTCATAGGAATATAACGAGATGACAACCAAACCAAATCCCCAACACGAAGTCGGGGACCCACACTGCGTCTGCGATTAGCGAAATGTTGAGCCTTCTCCTGGGACAAGGTCAAATTGTCCACTACATGAGTCCAAATCCGCTGCAACCTGTCCACCACAGTATCCACACCAGGACAGTCCGAAGACTCAACCTGCCCTGAAGAGAAACGAGGATGGAACCCAGAATTGCAGAAAAACGGTGAAACCAAGGTAGCCGAGCTGGCCCGATTATTAAGAGCGAACTCAGCCAACGGCAAAAAGGACACCCAATCATCCTGATCAGCAGAAACAAAACATCTCAGATATGTTTCCAAGGTCTGATTGGTTCGTTCAGTCTGGCCATTTGTCTGAGGATGGAAAGCCGAGGAAAAAGACAAATCAATGCCCATCCTAGCACAAAAGGCTCGCCAAAACCTCGAAACAAACTGGGAACCTCTGTCAGAAACGATGTTCTCTGGAATGCCATGTAAACGAACCACATGCTGGAAGAACAACGGCACCAAATCAGAGGAGGAAGGTAATTTAGACAAGGGTACCAAATGGATCATCTTAGAGAAGCGATCACAAACTACCCAAATGACCGACATTTTTTGAGAGACGGGGAGATCCGAAATAAAATCCATAGAGATATGTGTCCAAGGCCTCTTCGGGATCGGCAAGGGCAAAAGCAACCCACTGGCACGAGAACAGCAGGGCTTAGCCCGAGCACAAATCCCACAGGACTGCACAAAAGAACGCACATCCCGCGACAGAGACGGCCACCAAAAGGATCTAGCCACCAAATCTCTGGTACCAAAGATTCCAGGATGACCAGCCAACACCGAACAATGAACCTCAGAGATAACTTTATTCGTCCACCTATCAGGGACAAACAGTTTCTCTGCTGGGCAACGATCAGGTTTATTAGCCTGAAATTTTTGCAGCACCCGCCACAAATCAGGGGAGATGGCAGACACAATTACTCCCTCTTTGAGAATACCCGCCGGCTCAGGCAAACCCGGAGAGTCGGGCACAAAACTCCTAGACAGGGCATCCGCCTTCACATTTTTAGAGCCCGGAAGGTACGAAACCACAAAGTCAAAACGGGAGAAAAACAGCGACCAACGAGCCTGTCTAGGATTCAACCGTTTAGCAGACTCGAGGTAAGTCAAGTTCTTGTGATCAGTCAAGACCACCACGCGATGCTTAGCTCCTTCAAGCCAATGACGCCACTCCTCGAATGCCCACTTCATGGCCAGCAACTCTCGATTGCCAACATCATAATTTCGGTCAGCAGGCGAAAACTTCCTGGAAAAGAAGGCGCATGGCTTCATCACCGAGCAATCAGCACCTCTTTGCGACAAAACAGCCCCCGCTCCAATTTCAGAAGCATCAACCTCAACCTGGAACGGAAGCGAAACATCTGGTTGACACAACACAGGGGCAGAAGAAAAACGACGCTTCAACTCTTGAAAAGCTTCCACAGCAGCAGAAGACCAATTGACCACATCAGCACCCTTCTTGGTCAAATCGGTCAATGGTTTAGCAATACTAAAAAAATTACAGATGAAGCGACGATAAAAATTAGCAAAGCCAAGGAACTTTTGCAGACTCTTCAGAGATGTCGGCTGAGTCCAATCATAAATGGCCTGGACCTTAACAGGGTCCATCTCGATGGTAGAAGGGGAAAAAATGAACCCCAAAAATGAAACCTTCTGAACACCAAAGAGACACTTTGATCCCTTCACAAACAAAGAATTAGCACGCAGGACCTGGAACACCATTCTGACCTGCTTCACATGAGACTCCCAATCATCCGAGAAGACCAAAATATCATCCAAGTATACAATCAGGAATTTATCCAGGTACTCTCGGAAGATGTCATGCATAAAGGACTGAAATACTGATGGAGCATTGGCAAGTCCGAATGGCATAACTAGGTACTCAAAATGGCCCTCGGGCGTATTAAATGCAGTTTTCCATTCATCGCCCCGTTTAATACGCACAAGATTATATGCACCACGAAGATCTATCTTGGTGAACCAACTAGCCCCCTTAATCCGAGCAAACAAATCAGATAGCAGCGGCAAGGGGTACTGAAATTTGACCGTGATTTTATTTAGAAGGCGGTAATCAATACAAGGTCTCAGCGAACCATCCTTCTTGGCCACAAAAAAGAACCCTGCTCCCAATGGCGATGACGACGGCCGAATATGACCCTTCTCCAAGGATTCTTTTACGTAACTCCGCATAGCGGCGTGCTCAGGTACAGATAAATTAAACAGTCGACCCTTAGGAAACTTACTACCAGGAATCAACTCGATAGCACAATCACAATCCCTATGCGGAGGTAGGGCATTGGACTTGGGCTCATCGAATACATCCCGGTAATCAGACAAGAACTCTGGGACCTCAGAAGGGGTGGATGATGAGATAGACAGAAAAGGAACATCACCATGTACCCCCTGACAACCCCAGCTGGACACAGACATTGATTTCCAATCTAATACTGGGTTATGGACTTGTAGCCATGGCAACCCCAACACGACCACATCATGCAGATTTTGCAACACCAGAAAGCGAATATCCTCCTGGTGCGCAGGAGCCATGCACATGGTCAGCTGGGTCCAATACTGAGGCTTATTCTTGGCCAAAGGCGTAGCATCAATTCCTCTCAATGGAATAAGACACTGCAAGGGCTCCAAGACAAACCCACAGCACCTAGCAAACTCCAAGTCCATCAAATTCAGGGCAGCGCCTGAATCCACAAATGCCATGACAGAATAGGAAGACAAAGAGCAGATCAAAGTAACGGACAAAAGAAATTTCGACTGTACCGTACCAATGGTGGCAGACTTAGCGAACCGCTTAGTGCGCTTAGGACAATCGGAGATAGCATGAGTGGAATCACCACAGTAGAAACACAGCCCATTCTGACGTCTGTGTTCTTGCCTTTCAGCTCTGGTCAAAGTCCTATCGCACTGCATAGGCTCAGGTTTATGCTCAGATAATACCGCCAAATGGTGCACAGATTTACGCTCACGCAAGCGTCGACCGATCTGAATAGCCAAAGACATAGACCCATTCAGACCAGCAGGCATAGGAAATCCCACCATGACATCCTTAAGGGCTTCAGAGAGACCCTTTCTGAAGATTGCTGCCAAAGCACATTCATTCCATTGAGTGAGCACAGACCACTTTCTAAACTTCTGACAATAAATCTCTATCTCATCCTGACCCTGACACAGAGCCAGCAAATTTTTCTCTGCCTGATCCACTGAATTAGGTTCATCGTACAGTAATCCGAGCGCCAGAAAAAATGCATCAATATTACATAATGCAGGATCTCCTGGCGCAAGGAAAAATGCCCAGTCTTGAGGGTCGCCACGTAATAAAGAAATAATAATCTTAACTTGTTGAACTGGGTCACCAGAGGAGCGAGGTTTCAACGCCAGAAACAGTTTGCAATTATTTTTGAAACTCAGAAATTTAGCTCTATCTCCAGAAAACAAATCAGGAATAGGAATTCTTGGTTCTAACATATAATTCTGAACCACAAAGTCTTGAATATTTTGTACTCTTGCAGTGAGAAGATCCACACATGAAGACAGACCTTTAATGTCCATCACCACACCTGTGTCCTGAACCACCCAAATGTCTAGGGGAAAAAAAAGGCAAAACACAGTGCAAAGAAAAAAAAAATGGTCTCAGAACTTCTTTTTTCCCTCTATTGAGAAGCATAGTACTTTGGGCCTCCAGTACTGTTATGAATAGGTAATTCAGAACCACAATGGACCTTGAAGTTCAGAGCACACAAGTGACCTGACAAAAACCACAAAACATAGGACGAGCTCTGAGACGTGGAAACTCTGCTGACCGCAATCCCTAAACCTATCAAACCACACTAGAGGTAGCCGTGGATTGCGCCTAACGCTCCCTATGCAACTCGGCACAGCCTGAGAAACTAGCTAGTCCTGAAGATAGAAAAATAAGCCTACCTTGCCTCAGAGAAATTCCCCAAAGGAAAAGGCAGCCCCCCACATATAATGACTGTGAGTTAAGATGAAAATACAAACACAGAGATTAAATAGATTTAGCAAAGTGAGGCCCGACTTACTGAATAGACCGAGGATAGGAAAGATAGCTTTGCGGTCAACACAAAAACCTACAAACAACTAACGGTACGGAGGTGCTCCCTCTGCATCTCAGAGCTTCCAGCAAGCAAGCAAAACCAAAAAAGCAAGCTGGACAGAAAATATAGCAACAAAAGTAACACAAGCAGAACTTAGCTTATGCTGAGCAGACAGGCCACAGGAACGATCCAGGAGGAAGCAAGACCAATACTAGAACATTGACTGGAGGCCAGGATCAAAGCACTAGGTGGAGTTAAATAGAGCAGCACCTAGCGACTTAACCTCATCACCTGAGGAAGGAAACTCAGAAGCCGCAGTACCACTCGTGACCACAGGAGGGAGCTTGATCACAGAATTCACAACAGGGGAGATGAGCCATGCATACAGGATGGGAGGGGGGTGAGATGAGCCATGCATACAGGATTGGAGAGGGGGAGATGAGCCATGCATACAGCATGGTGGGGAGATCAGCCATGCATATGGGGGGAGATGAGCCATGCATACAGGATGGGAGGGGGTGAGATGAGCCATGCATACAGGATGGGAGGGGGGAGATGAGCCATGCATACAGGATAGGAGGGGGGAGATGAGCCATGCATACAGGTTGGGAGGGGGGGAGATGAGCCATGCATGCAGGATGGGAGGGGGGGGGGAAATGAGCCGTGCATTCAGGATGGGAGGGGGTGAGATGAGCCATGCATACAGGATGGGCGGGGGGAGATGAACCATGCATACAGGATGGGGGGAGATGAGCCATGCATACAGGATGGGATGTGGGGTGAGATGAGCCATGCATACAGGAAGGGAGGGGGGTGAGATGAACCATGCATACAAGATGGGAGGGGGTGTGTGAGATGAGCCAATCATACAGGATGGGGGGGGGGGTGAGATGAGCCATGCATACAGGATGGGGGAGATGAGCCATGCATACAGGATGGGAGGGGGAAGATGAGCCATGCATACAGGATGAGAGGGGGGAGATGAGCCATGCATACAGGATGGGAGAGGGGGTGAGATGAGCCATGCATACAGGATGGGGGGAGATGAGCCATGCATACAGGATGGGAGGGGGGAAGATGAGCCATGCCTACAGGATGGGAGGGGGGGAGATGAACCATGCATACAGGATGGGAGGGGGGAGGGGGGAGATGAGCCATGCATACAGGATGGGAGGGGGGAGGGGGGAGATGAGCCATGCATACAGGATGGGAGGGGGGGGGAGATGAGCCATGCATACAGGATGGGAGGGGGGAGATAAGCCATGCATATGCAGCGCCCCAGAGTCCTGGTCGTTGCAGTAATGTCGTTCTTCCACCAGGGGGAGTGATGTTATGTCTGATGGCAATAAAGGAGATCACCTTACCAGGTATCACAAACCACACAACACACTTCACACTCCAGTCCACCAGGGGGAGCTATGCTCCTATTTAGTAGGGCACTCCTCACAGTTGGGTAAAACTGGTGGTCTGGATAGGAAGTTAGTTAGAATCTGACTGGGCTTCACCCAGGCAGCACCTGTCAGGCAGACAGGTGGGAAGGAGGAACATCAAACAGCTGCAGACAGAGAGGTCCCTGACAGGGGTGGGATCCTGTCAGAGGCCTAGCCAGAGGATTACGGAGCTGCGCCTGCCCCACGTGCGGCAGCATGCTAAGAAAGGACACGAAGAGAATTGCGTTGCTGAGAGTGAGAAACGAAGTCATAGCACAATGAGAGGAATCCAGAGGGAGTTCTGCCCTGCAATAGGCTGCCTCCCTCTGAGGCGCAGAAGCCGGTAGCCAGAAGTGTAAGGAACTCTATGCTTTACTTTAGAGACTGGCAGGACAGTTAATTCCACGTTAGCTGCCCGACCTTACACCCAGGAGCCACGGTGGCAACTTGTGGGGGCTGGGGCGTCGTAGGGTCCCTGTAAAAAGCCTCAGGCCATCAGTCATACGGGTTTGTTCTATCCATACCATCTGGGGGACAGAGAGAGAGAAAGAGACAGAACATCTAGAACACCAATATCAGTTGTGAGGACCTCACCGAGAAGCTCAGCAGGGAGGGACTACAACACTCAGGCGCTAGAGGAAGGCTACTGATTTCCACCTGGATAAGGGGACTCTGGAGTTGCCTTCAGACCGGCCGGACTCTGCCTGCCCTGTGATCTGGTGCTCTGGACTGTGGACGCTGAAGCCTTCAGTAAAGGTAAAGAGACTGCAACCTTGTGTCCTCGTTATTCACTGAGCCTTGCAACATCCACCATTCTCCATCTACACTCCGGGAAGCCCTGGGGATACACTTCACCTGTGGGAAGGTATACCATCTAGCTGCCGTAACATCACCCCAGCGGACTCCTAAGGCTTCTTTCACACTTCAGTTGTTTGGCGTCAGTCACTTCCGACATAGTGACGGATTGACGGATCCGTCACAATTGTTGAGAAAACGGTTCTAACGGATCCGTTTTTTTGACGGATCCGTTACTTGGGGGTTGTCTGGGAAAAGTATCTACTTTTTGGAGCATGCGCAATTGAAAAAGCGGATTGGGGCGACGGATCTGCCGAAATGACGGTCGCGACGGATCCGTCGCCCATAGGCGGCCATTCTATGGAATGGCGGATGCGACGGATCCGTCGCGATCTGCCATTTCGGCGCTGACAAAAAACGTTTGAATGTCCGTCTATGTCTAGACAACGTCCGCCAAATTTCGACGGATCCGTCGCATGGCGGATGGAACGGACGACCATCCGTCACAATTCGTCGCTAATGCAAGTCTATGGGAAAATAATGGATCCGCCAAAAAAAAATGACGGATCCGTTATTTGAGGAAAATGGCGGTTTTAGACTGACGCCAAACAACTGAAGTGTGAAAGAGGCCTAAGCAGCGTCGGTCACCCTGACCGAATACCACAGGTGGCATCACGAACATTGTCCTATTAACTTTCGTCCTTTTATTGGACGCCCCTCAAAGGGCCACGGACCGGGTGAGGCCATCGTGACATCCCTGACGAGAACCGAAGGGCCCGGCTCCGAGTACCCCATTGCCCTGACGTGGGGGCGATCCACATACAGGATGGGAGAAGGGGGAGATGAGCCATGCCTACAGGATGGGAGGGGGGGGGAGATGAGCCATGCATATAGGATGGGAGGGGGTGTGTGAGATGAGCCATGCATACAGGATTGGGGGGGGGGGTGAGCCATGCACACAGGAAGGGAGGGAGGGTGAGATGAGCCATGCATACAGGATAGGAGGGGGGATATGAGCCATGCATACAGGATGGGAAGGAGGGGGGGGGGGTGAGATGAGCCATGCACACAGGATGGAAGGGGGGGAGATGAGCCATGCACACAGGATGGAAGGGGGGGAGATGAGCCATGCATGCAGGATAGGAGGGGGGATATGAGCCATGCATACAGGATGGGAAGGAGGGGGGGGGGGGGTGAGATGAGCCATGCACACAGGATGGAAGGGGGGGAGATGAGCCATGCACACAGGATGAAAGGGGGGAGATGAGCCATGCATGCAGGATGGGAGGGGGGGAGATGAGCCATGCATGCAGGATGGGAGGGGGGGAGATGAGCCATGCCTTCAAGATGGTGGGGGGGCATTATACAGTATGGAGCATCATGTGTGGCCATTATACACTATTCAGCATCATGTGGGGTTGTTATACAGTATGTGGAGCACTGTGTGGCCATATTTTTTTGTTTATAATTATTGTTTATGAAACAGTGTGATTAGCAGCACTAAATGGGTATGGTTGGGGCGTGGATATGGGTGTGACTAGTTGTGAAATGTGTGGTCAGAGGCGTGGCCTAAAAATTGCTGTAAACTTTGTCCATCTTTCCCTTCTTCAAAAGTTGGGAGGTATGCGGTTGGGTTGGGAGCTATGGTATATCTAAGGATGAGGTCTGGAAAAGCTGTTAGCATGTGCTCGTATTTCACAAAGGGGGAATGACTACATTACATAACAGACCTGACAGTAGTGGCCCCGGCACAGCCGGTTTCACACTTGTGCGCATGCTCTGTAGACAGCCGTGATAACGCTAGGAGGAGCAGTGAGGACTGACAGCTTTGTATCAGGTTGTGGCGATGTGCGCGTGTGCAGACACCGGCACAGGATGATGTAGTCGCCTGCCAGTGCCAGCCCCAGGCTCTATCTGACTCTGCTCACCGCTCCCTCTGATCCAGGGCAGGTTTTACCCGGCTCTCCGCGTCAGTGCACTGACCAGCTGCGGCCACCGTCTCTACGTCATATCCCAGAAGTGACGACAACAGTGCTACATGGAGAGTAGTAGAGAGGCTGCATAAGCGGTGAGGAGAATCCGGTGAGTACGGTAGGGCGCTCCGGGGTGATGGCAGGGTAGTGTGTTAGCACCGGCTGACCTCGGTGCAGGGGACGGATTGCTGCTGTGTGTGTTCCTCCGCCTGTAATAGCACTCCGTCACCTCACAGTGTTCTGGTCACGCGTGGACTGCACAGTTCTACAATGTTTCCTTCATGTGTGATCCATAGTGTGTGATCAGCGCTTCTCTCAGACTGGCATGGTGTCAGCCACGGGCAGAGTGCGTCATGTGAAGAGCCAGCTGTACCTCTGCATTGTCCTACTTGTGTTATAGGGACTCAGGGCATGATGGTGGCCCCTGCCCCTCGCCAGGGCGTGATGGTGGCCCCTGCCCCTCGCCAGGGCGCGATGGTGGCCCCTGCCCCTCGCCAGGGTGTGATGGTGGCCCCTGCCCCTCGCCAGGGCGCGATGGTGGCCCCTGCCCCTCGCCAGGGCGTGATGGTCGCCCCTGCCCCTCGCCAGGGCGTGATGGTGGCCCCTGCCCCTCGCCAGGGTGTGATGGTGGCCCCTGCCCCTCGCCAGGGTGTGATGGTGGCCCCTGCCCCTCGCCAGGGTGTGATGGTGGCCCCTGCCCCTCGCCAGGGTGTGATGGTGGCCCCTGCCCCTCGCCAGGGTGTGATGGTGGCCCCTGCCCCTCGCCAGGGCGTGATGGTGGCCCCTGCCCCTCGCCAGGGCGTGATGGTCGCCCCACAGCCCACCACACAGTGTAATGGCCGACTACAGTATGATAGTTGCCCCCCCCCCACAGCCAACTACATAGTATCATAGCCATATAACAGTATAATGCTCCCCCTAATACAGAATGATGGCCGCCACTGCCTCCAACACAGTATCTTGGTGGTCCATAGCATGATAATCTCCACAGCCTCCCCACACAGTATGATGGTCCTCACACATATTTTGATGGTCCCCCACTACAGTATAATCCCCCAATGCAATATGAGGGTCCCCTACGAGGCTGAAGTTGGTTTCTTATTCGGCAATTTTTTCTTTTCTGTATTTTATAGGTTTAACAACAAAAAATAATCATCACAATAATAAAACACAATGCAGCGAGGAGCCCTGATGTGAATACGCTTAAAAAAGGCTACAAAAACAATAAAACTGGCACAAAAATGGGCATCAAAGTGGGCACCAAAGAGCGCTGAAGAAAGGGTTAAATGCCTTTGGGCCACTGATCTCACACTGCAGACATATAGAACAGGGCGCCCCAAATCAAAACCTGTTATTTCCAGCCTGGCCCAAATGGGTTCTGGGCACCAGAACTGGCATCAAAATGGGCAAACAGCCCATTTTCACAGATTTGAATAAGTAACTGATGTTTTTAAGGGGTTAAATGCCTTTGGGCCACTGATCTGACACTTAAAATACACAGAAAGTGATGCCCTTCATCAAACCCAGGTCCCTACAGCCTGGCCCAAATGGGTTCTGGGCACCAGAACTGGCATCAAAGTGGGCAAACAGCCAATTTTCACAGATTTGAATAAGTAACTGATGTTATTAAGGGGTTAAATGCCTTTGGGCCACTGATACGACACTTAAAATTCACAGACAGTGATGCCCTGCATCAAACCCAGGTCCCTTCAGCCTGGCCCAAATGGGTTCTGGGCACGAGAACTGGCATCAAAGTGGACAAGCAGCCCATTTTCACAGATTTGAATAAGTAACTGATGTTTTTAAGGGGTTAAATGCCTTTGGGCCACTGATACCACAGTGCATACATATAAAACAGGGAGCTCCACATCAAAAACAGGTCTCTCCAGCCTGGCCCAAATGGGTTCTGAGCATCAGAACTGGCATCAAATTGGGCAGACAGTTAATTTTGGTCATTTGAATAAGTAACTGATGTTTTTAAGGGGTTAAATGCCTTTGGGCCAATGATACCACAGTGCATACATACAGAACATGGAGCCTCACATAAAAAACAAGTCCCTCCAGCCAGGCCCAAATGGGTTCTGGGCACCAGATCTGACATCAAAGTGGATAAAAATCAATGTTTTTTTTAAAGAAATCAAAAAAATCGTATTTTTTTTATTTAAATCAAATTTTTTTCAATAAACTGCTTTTTGAGGAAAATATTTTACCATCCAAAGGTTCTTCCATCATGAGATAAAGCTGAGTTGTTTAACTCAGTAGAATAAAGGCTGTATATGTGTAACATTCACAATGCCATTCTCTTCCAGAGGTTTCTGCAGGATTAGTGGGCAGTTTCTCTCCTATGTTATCACAGACGCTCACTTTACGTACGCTGTTTTCAAAACTGAATTTGACTCCGCAGAGGTCCCAGCCTCTTCTTCACGGCAAAAATGTTACAACATGAACAGAGTTGAGAAAAAGACCTTAATCCTATTGTTCTACAAACCTATGAATACAGAATCAACCCCTTCAGTGCCAAGTCCAAGAAGTTAGACAATATGTTTCTGATTGTTTGGAGTGGAATAGATCTGCACAACACAAGAAGAATGTGAATCTAAGTGTGAGGAGGAGGAAGGGCAAGCAGATAAGAAAATGAAAGTGAAACTTTGAGCACAATACTGCAGCATAGCCACAGACAGACAAGTCTGGATCTGTTTGTCTGTACGATCTGAGGTTTATTACATTCTTTCCTTATAATGGCAGCAGGCCGTAAAAGAGACCCAGTTTGGGAATATTTTAATGAAGCTCCTTCGCCTATCGGTAAGGCAGGCATGCGTGCAAAATGCAAACGATGCAACAAAGAGATGCAAGGCCTGGTGGCGCGAATGAGGCAACATCATGAGAAGTGCAGTGATGAAGATGACTCATGATGTTGCCTCATTCGCGCCACCATGCCTTGCATCTCTTTGTTGCATCGTTTGCATTTTGCACGCATGCCTGCCTTACCGATAGGCGAAGGAGCTTCATTAAAATATTCCCAAACTGGGTCTCTTTTACGACCTGCTGCCATTATAAGGAAAGAATGTAATAAACCTCAGATCGTACACACAAACAGATCCAGACTTGTCTGTCTGTGGCTATGCTGCAGTATTGTGCTCAAAGTTTCACTTTAATTTTCTTGTCTGCTTGCCCTTCCTCCTCCTTACACTTAGATTCACATTCTTCTTGTGTTGTGCAGATCTATTCCACTCCAAACAATCAGAAACATATTGTCTAACTTCTTGGACTTGGCACTGAAGGGGTTGATTCTGTATTCATAGGTTTGTAGAACAATAGGATTAAGGTCTTTTTCTCAACTCTGTTCATGTTGTAACATTTTTGCCGTGAAGAAGAGGCTGGGACCTCTGCAGAGTCAAATTCAGTTAGGTAGAAACTTTGATTTAAATCAAGCCTTACTGACTAGTGATTTAAATCGTGATTTAAATCAGTTAGATTTAAATCAAATCCACCCTGGGACAAACGGCTCTTTTTCACAGATTTGAAGAACTAACTGATGTTTTTAAGGGGTTAAATGCCTTTGAGCCACTGATACCACAGTGCATATGTCAGGAAACAGGAGGAAGTCCTGATTACTTCAATTACACATACAGAGCTCTGAGCTGCAATGCCTGCCAGCACAAGGCTGGAATTCTGAGCCACTCTTTCTCCCTCCCCCGCTCTACAGCCATAATGTAAGACGAGCCTGCCAGCTTCATTGAAGAATTTATATGGCCCTGTGGTGCTGTCACGATAATGCCAAAAAATGTCATATTGTGAGTGTAGTTTCAGAAGGACATGGCTAACTACACACACATACTCACAATGCAGCTGCGACCCCTTGCTCTTCCCCGCCCCTCAGCTTCACTCCTACCCAAAACAAAGCCTATGATAGAGACTGGGCAACCTGATACTAATGGTGGGCAGGGTGTGGCTTTAAACTGCAGGTGACCAATCCGGCAAAGCCATCTGTTGTCCCTCCCCTCTCACTCAGGAATGCCTTTGTCTGAGACCTTGGAATAAGGTAAAGAACTATCCGATCAGTGCATATCATTAATCAGCCCTTTAGTGATGTCACAAGCTCAGAAGTATAAGTCACTATACTCTTAAGGCCCCTTCACATTAAGCGACGCTGCAGCGATACCGACAACGATCCGGATCGCTGCAGCGTCGCTGTTTGGTCGCTGGAGAGCTGTCACACAGACCGCTCTCCAGCGACCAACGATGCCGGTAACCAGGGTAAACATTGGGTAACTAAGCGCAGGGCCGCGCTTAGTAACCCGATGTTTACCCTGGTTACCATCCTAAAAGTAAAAAAAACAAACGCTACATACTTACCTACCGCTGTCTGTCCTCCAGCGCTGTGCTCTGCACTCCTCCTGTACTGGCTGTGAGCACAGCGGCCGGAAAGCAGAGCGGTGACGTCACCGCTCTGCTTTCCGGCTGACCGACGCTCACAGCCAGTACAGGAGGAGTGCAGAGCACAGCGCTGGAGGACAGACAGCGGTAGGTAAGTATGTAGCGTTTGTTTTTTTTACTTTTAGGATGGTAACCAGGGTAAACATCGGGTTACTAAGCGCGGCCCTGCGCTTAGTTACCCGATGTTTACCCTGGTTACCAGTGAAGACATCGCTGAATCTGTGTCACACACACCGATTCAGCGATGTCAGCGGGAGAGCCAGCGACCAAAGAAAGGTCTGGCCCTCTAGCCCCGACCAACGACATCACAGCAGGATTCTGATCGCTGCTGTGTGTCAAACTAAACGATATCGCTAGCGAGGACGCTGCAACGTCACGGATTGCTAGCGATATCGTTTAGTGTGAAGGTACCTTTAGACCAGCCTTCAGTCTTGGCCGGGAAGCGATCTAACACAGCTTGGCAAAGCTGTTCCATGCATCTGGATGTATTTATTCTCCTAAGCCACAGGCCAGTCAAGATGATACCATGACATAACCTGTAAGTTCTCTTTTCAATGTTTATCCTATTTTATTTTGTAATCTGTAGTGTACCGTATTTTCCGGCTTATAAGACGACTTTTTAACCCCTGCAAATCATCTCAAAAGTCGGAGGTCGTCTTATATACGCCGGGTACGGCATGTGCAGGGAGCGGTCCTGTATGGTTCCCAGGATCTAAAGGAGAGGAGACTCTCCTTCATGCCCTGGGATCCATATTCATGTAAAAAAAAAAAGAATAAAAAAAAAAAATATGGGATATACTTACCCTTCGACGGCCCGCGGCTCTCAGCGGTGCAAGGGCCGGCCTCCGATCCTAAGGATGCATTGAGCGAAGGACCTTTGAACAAAGTACTGCAGTGTGCAGGCGCCGGAAAGGTCAGAGAGGCCCGGCGCCTGCGCAATGCAGTGCTTTCCTCTGCCCTCAACAGGGCAGACAAAGTACGCCTGCGCCGGAGCCGTGGCTGAAGATCAGAAGAGGACGTCTTGGAATGAAGATGGGAGGCGCCGCAGCGGACCAGAGACACCCATCAGAGCGGGACCGCCCCTGGGTGAGTATAATATAACGTCTTTTTCTCCTCTTTCAAGTAACATCGGGGGCTTATCTACAGCATCACAGAATACTGTAGATAAGCCCCTGATGCCGGTGGGCCTACCTCACCCGCGATTTTCGGGGTGACAGGTTCCCTTTAAGTTGACAGCGCCCCTCGGCCGTTGTAGACGTCACGGGCCTCAGTAACTAACTGCAGCGCAGTGGTGATGTGAGCCATTAACGTAACATCACCTGCAGCCAAAACACTGAGACCAGAGAGGCAGTATTGTGTTGCAGATTTATGTTTATTATGGGGTCCAAAAAATAAAGAGTTTTAAAGCATAAAATTTAACAAATTTAAAGGTTTAAATTTGTATTCTTTCCCCTAGTTTTAAAATTAAGAAATTATCTTTTTTGTTTCACGAATTTAAAAACATTTTTTCACCCCTGATAAGTATATAAAAATACAAGTTTGGTTTTGCATTATTTGTTAATGCTCGGAGAATTTTATGGCCTGTTCATTTTTACAGGCTCATTGAATGTCATTAAAACCCACAAAGCAATGGAATGGTTTTGTGATGATTTGTGCGTAAGCCAACTCCTTTATCTATTTGACAAATTTTATGGTACTTTTTTCGCTACATTTACAGCTCTGGCAAAAATTAAAAGACCACGGCAAAATATTCAGTTTGTCTGAGTTTTCTCTTTATAGGTATATTTTTGAGTAAAATGTAAATTGTTCTTTTATTCTATAAACTTCTGACATGTCTCTGAATTTCCAAGTGTGATGTGTGAGATGCTATGTGGGTATCATTTTTGTGTATTTTTCTATTTTACTTATTTTCATGGTGTTCTCTTGTAGAAGGAGTTTTTTCTAATTGATGAATGGCTGTTGCTGCCATCTCATATCAGCCCCCACAGCACTGTATTGTTGTCTTCTCACCGGATCAGTGAATAATCTTGTTTGCTAATATGCTAATGACATGTGACCTAGCTTGTTGAAACAATGAGCCCCTGAGACCTTCCCCTCCTGACCTGTGAATGAGGAGGGAGGCTTAAAATATCAGAGAGGTGAGACAGAGATCAGTCCTGTGTGGAATGATGATGTGTTCACAGCATCTCAGAGAGAAAGAAGAGTATATGGACTATGTTATCCTATGCTGGATTGTTGGGCTTTTATCCTATTACTGAACTGCATTCGTGTTCTGGACTATTTTATCCTTTGTGTGGTGGATCGTATATGGACCTTTCGTATTTTTGCCTAAATAAAGGTCTTGGAGTTGCTCACTATTCTCTTGCTCTGTTGATTGTGTGATACCGGAGAAGGACCCTGTGACCCCAAGCAATACATTTTGTATTGTTTTTCTGAAAAGGAGAAATGGTCAAAATAAAAAAAAAAAACCCAGTGCTTTCAGACCTCAAATAATGCAAAGAAAACAAGTTCATAATCATTTAGAAACAACAATACTAATGTTTTAACTCGGGAAGAGTTCAGAAATCAATATTTTGTGGAAGAACCATGATTTTTAATCACAGCTTTCATACGTCTTGGCATGCTTTCCACCAGTCTTTCACACTGCTTCTGGGGCAAAAATGTAAGCAGTTCTTCTTTGTTTTATGGCTTGTGACTCTCCATCATCCTCTAGATTACATTCCAGAGGTTTTCAATGGGGTTCAGGGCTGGAGATTGGGTTGCCCATGACAGGGTTTTGATGTGGTGGTCTCTTAATTTTTGCCAGAGCTGTATATGTAGCTGCATAATATAAAAATGTGCTTTTCTTTATCGCCTCTCATTGGGGGACACAGGAACCATGGGTGAATGCTGCTGCCACTAGGAGGCTGACACTATGCAAATAAAAAAGTTAGCTCCTCCTCTGCAGTGTACACCCCACCGACTGGCATTATACTCTCCAGTTTAGCTTAGTGTCAGTAGGAGGTGGACACGGGTCTTTCATTAGACCCTTATCTACCTCAATGTGCGTCGTTTCTTTTCAGGTTTTCGGAGGGATACAGGGTGAACAGTCACACCTGTAGTCCCACAATGCGGACTATGAGTACGGCGTGTACTGCCACCCCGTATCCTCATAGATCCTTCTGCAGGACCAAGAGCCTAGCACACAAGCGTGCTGAGAAGTCCGGTCCTGCATCCGTCCCCCACCCACTCGCCCACCAGAGCCTGTCGGTTGCGGAGACGAGGACGTCCATCAGCCCCTGGACGTCTGATACCTTCCAGGTTAGTACCGGCGTGGGATGTCTAAGGTGAGTATTTTCTTCTCCCCATCCCACAGATTCTCAAGGGTGCCTTATTTAAGGGAGTTTTCAGGCGCAGGTCACCTTACCTCCTTTCTGGAGCTGGGCCCCATTTCTTTCAGCCGCCGCACTGCTTCTTTGGCGGCGGCCGCCTTGCCCCTGGGCCCGGCGCGGTTTCTTTACTATAGCACAGCTTTACTATAGCACAGCTCTGCTAGCCGCCGCACCGCTGGTCCGGCCGCTCTCAGCGGCGTCCTTTCTATCAGTACGGCCTTCTCGGTCCGCCGCACTGCCTGCGGCTGCCCGGCTCCGGCCGCTGCAAGCGGCCGTTCATTAATTTCTTCAGTGCGGCGGCTCTGCTAGCCGCCGCGCCGCTGCGGGTCCCTGCAGCTTTGCTTTCCCAGGTCGCTGTATGCGGCCGTCCAACCCGTTATTGCGCGGCGGCTTGCAGGCCGCCGCACTGCTTTGCATCTGCCGCGGTGTGCGGCGTCTCCGCTTCTGCGCCGATCCTGCCCTTAGATGCTGCGGCCTTCTCCGGCACCTATCTCTCATCTCCCAGGGCAGGTCCTTCCTTCCAGTTCACTGGCAGGTGGTGACAACGGACGCCAGCCTGATCGGCTGGGGTGCGGTTTTTCGCCACCTGACGGTTCAGGGCCGTTGGTCGTTGCAGGAATCATCTCTGCCAATCAATGTCCTCGAGATTCGGGCCATCTTTCTGTCCCTCCGCCACTGGGAAAGGATCCTCAGGGGCCTTCCAGTCCGGATCCAGACAGACAACGCCACGGCTGTGGCTTATGTCAACCATGAGGGGGGAGACCCGGAGCTCCTTGGCCCTTGCCGAGGTATCCAAGATCCTCCTTTGGGCAGAGGCAACGGTTCCGGTGATATCCGCGGTGCATATCCCCGGCGTGGACAACTGGGCCGCCGACTTCCTCAGCCGCGAGGGCCTCGCGGCAGGGGAATGGTCCTTGCATCCGGAGGTCTTCCATCAGATTTGTCTTCGATGGGGGACTCCGGATGTGGATCTCACGGCGTCTCGAATCAACAGGAAGGTTCCGCAGTTCGTCTCCAGGTCCCGCGATCCTCTCGCAGTGGGCGTCGATGCCCTGGCCATTCCTTGGTCACAGTTCGAGCTGCCCTACCTGTTCCCACCCCTTCCATTACTTCCCAAGCTGTTGAAGAAGATCAAAGCGGAAGGGGTGCCGGTCATCCTGATCGCCCCGGATTGGCCCAGGAGAGCTTGGTTCGCGGAGCTCGTCAACCTTCTCGCGGACGCTCCCTGGCGCCTTCCAGACAGGCCCGATCTGCTGTCCCAGGGTCCGATCTGCCACCCGAATTCTCGGTCGCTCAGTTTAACGGCGTGGCTGTTGAGACCGCGGTTCTAAGAGCGTCCGGCCTTTCGGACCGGGTGATTCACACCATGATTCAGGCTCGGAAGCCTTCGTCTTCCAGGATCTACTACCGCACCTGGAAGGCTTACTTCCGTTGGTGCGAGTCCAACCGCGTTCCGCCTATGTTTTTTTCCCTGCCTTCTCTTTTGGCCTTCCTTCAGGCAGGACTGGATTCGGGCCTGGCTCTTAGCTCCCTGAAGGGTCAGGTCTCTGCCCTTTCCATCCTCTTTCAGAAGACCTTGGCCTCTCGGCCACAGGTTAAGACCTTCTTTCAAGGGGTAGTCCATGCTGTCCCGCCGTACAGAGCCCCTGCGGAGGCATGGGACTTAAACCTGGTACTGGACGTTCTGAGGGTTTCTCCCTTTGAACCTCTTAGGGAGATTCCTTTATCAGTTCTATCTTGGAAGGTGACTTTTATTCGGACTCCCATGACAGCACACGAGAGAGGGGATCCGCCCTTCAGGAACAGGAAACCTACAGATACAAAAGGGCGGCACCTCTCCCCATGCATCAGTTGGTTTCCTGTTCCTGGAGGGACTGGATCCTACAAGAAGATTGCTAGCAGATTCCAGGCCGGCCGGACCGATTCGGGTAGCGAGGGGGTCTCCTACCTCGGCCGGTGCGGAGTACCTGAAGCAGACACGGTGGCTCTGGCAGGGCTGCACGGCAGTGTCTGATCAGCGTGGAGCGGTCGCCAGGGGGTATCCTGTCTCCGGAAGCCGCGCGTGGTATGTATAAAGGTCCTCCTCCCTTGAGGCGCGGCTGATCCCCTGCAGCTGCGAGGGGGGGGTGGAAAGTGGCTACAAGCGCGGCATAATTACGCTGGCTGAAGGAGGGGCTATATATCGGCTCCAGGAGCGCGATCCTTGCTCCTGGTCTCCTAACTGAAGATGGAGTCTGTTCAGGATCAGCAGCCTCTGCTGCTGGATGAAGTGCCTCAGAAATCCATGGAGAAGGATCGTGAGAAAAAGAGCGATGGGTCTGGCCGCAGAAGCTCCTCCAGACAGGGGTCTGGAGCGTCAACCAGAAAAGATCCCCCTCGTACTTCGGTATCTTCTGGGTGTGGGGCAGCCACTGGTAAGTGACCTTCGAGAAAGTTCACTTAGTGACTAGTGTCCCCTCATATGTTTTATGCAGGGAAGGAAAAACGTCAGTAAGGCGAAGCATAGGGAATGTGCCATCTGCGGGGTTCCCTTGCCTGACTCACACCCTAAAAAACTATGTGACCCCTGTATCCAGCAGACGGTGAGGTTCTGGAAGGAGGGGAGGGGGTATAGCATGTAGATCTTACACTCTAGTCTACCTTACTTATCCCCGTAGGTAGCCGAAGAATCCTCCTCTATTACGGCCAGTCTCAAAGAGATGATTAGAATGGAGGTTAAGGAGTCCTTTAAAAACCTTTCACAGTCAGGAGGTTCTAGGCAGAGAACTGAGTGGTGCCAATACAACAAATCTTAGAGTTCCTACAAAAGGGGTTTGAGTTGCCCTCCACGAATTCGAACTGATCTCTGGCCTCAAGATTAACGTCGATAAATCTGAAGCCTTGTTCATTAACACCCCCAGGGAAACTCAAAACAACATAACAGCACAATTTAAGTTTACCAAAAATGAGCAGTATTTAACCTATCTCGGCATTAATCTAACCTCCAATAGGTCGACCCTATTTAAATGGAACTATGCCCCCTTAATTAGAAATCTCAAATCAGACCTCTCCAGATGGTCATCTATGTCCCTATCCTGGTTGGGTAGACTTCACGCCATTAAGATGGTCTCCCTACCACGATTTCTGTATATTTTCCGCTCTTTGCCCATTCCTTTACCTTCCAAAACGCTACTAGATATACATAACACGATCTCCAAATTTATATGGCAGGGGAAAAGACCTAGGATAAGACTAAAAACCATGTTTATTAATAGAAGAAGAGGAGGTTTGTCTTTGCCTAACTTCACTCTATACTATAGAGCGGCTCAATTAGCTCAACTAATAAGTGCCAACGCGGACAAACATAACACACCCAGATGGGTGAATCTTGAATCTCACCTCCTGACCCCATTCTCCCTACCAGGCCTCATGTGGTCGTCGCAGAGACTCCCGAGGGGGCTTCACACATCAGCTCCATTCACAGCACATTCCCTGATGCTATGGAGGAAGGAAAGATTTAAACACTCCCTACAATCCAAAACTTCCTTAATGACGCATATCTTTCATAACCCAGCTTTTCCTCCAGGGTTGGAACCTCGCCCTTTCCACTGGTGGGTATCTAGGGGTTTAGTTACCCTTAAAAATCTTACTTCGCCTTTTAACATCCTACTCACCAAACAAGAGTTTATCCAAAAGCACTCCCCACCAAATTCTGAAATTTTACATATCATCCAAATCTTTCATTTTGCTGAACAAATTTTAGGACATGGTGTCACTCACCGCCCATCAGGTTTTGAGCAAATGTGTTTGTATGACCCATTGGGCAAGGGAGCTATCTCTTTGATATACTCAACCCTAAATGCAATATCAGAGGAAGTAAAACTCAAATATATGATTCAATGGGAAAGAGACTTTAATAAAATAATGTCCCCATTGGAGTGGCAAAAATGCTGCTGCTCTCTCTCCAAGGGTAGTCTCCAAACCTCATTAGTTGAAACATCCATCAAGCTCCTACATAGGACATATTTGGTCCCGAGCAAATTACATGCCATCTACCCAAATATGTCGGATCGGTGTTTCAGGGGGTGTGGAGCCCTGGGCGACTTGAGGCACACGTGGTGGGATTGTCCGGTTGTTTCCACTCTTTGGTTAAAGATTAAATCTATTGTAGAGGAGCTTTATGGTGGGACGATTCAGTTAGATGCAACGGTGTTCCTGTTGGGGGCCAAACACCCGGGCTTCTCCAACAAACTCCATATTCTAGTTAACCAGCTGTTCCTCGCCACTAAGCTACACATTGCAACAAAATGGAAAGCAACTACCCTATCTTTTTCCTCGGTAATAGACAAAATGAACACCATCATGCTATTTGAACGAATACAAGCTACAAGAGATGATGCATGGGAGCCTTACTATCAAATATGGAGGCCGTGGATCGAAAGGAACTCTGGCAGTAATCTCGACCAAGTTTTATCATTATGAGACCAACTTGTTGCCAGATTGACCATCTTGGACTCGCCCTTTATACCCGACTATTGATGATGCTCTGATACAGTAATGGATCTCTTACCGCCCCCCTCCCCCTTGTCTTTTTCAACCTCTTGTCTTTGTATGCGTGTGTAAATGTATTGTCTAAATGTTCCCAAGGTTAATTTAGAATTTGATTATGCTTATGTATATTCCGCTGCGCGGGATATTGTTGTGTATTTTTCTTGGTTTTTCTTTGAAAAATAAAAACAAGTTGAAACTAAAAGGGGTTTGAGTTAAAACTCTCTCCTAGTACCCTTAGAGTACAGGTCTCAGCTTTAGGTGCCCTGTTTTCCTGTAATATAGCTAATAACTACTGGATAGCAAGGTTTATTAAGGCGGTTAGTAGATCCACACCAGTGCATAAAGACAGAACAGTTCCATGGGATTTAAATTTAGTTCTGTCCTCTCTCACTAAACCCCCCTTTGAACCTCTGCAGGAGGCCTCGATCAAAATGTTGACACTCAAAACAGCCTTCCTGATTGCCATAACCTCAGCTCGCAGGATAGGGGATATACAGGCGCTTTCCAGAGCTCCTCCATACACTGAAATCTTGTCAGACAGAGTAGTCCTTAGACCAGACCCAGCATATCTACCAAAGGTGGCGACACGTTTCCATAGATCACAGGAGATAGTTTTGCCGTCCTTTATTCCTAATCCCTCTAATCCTAAAGAGCAGGAGCTTCATACGTTAGACGTCAGGAGATCTCTTCTTCAGTATATTTCAGCTACTGATAATTGGAAGAAAGATGGGGCTCTGCTTCTTTCCTTCCAGGGTCCAAAGAAAGGGTTTAGAGTATCAAAATATTTACTGGCTAAATGGATTAGGGAAACTATCTCTCTAGCTTATACAGCAGATGGGGGGCCAGCTCCGCAGAATCTAAAGGCACATTCCACCCGGGCCATGGCGTCATCCTGGGCGGAAAGATCTGGAGTGTCAGTGGAGCAGATATGTAAGGCGGCCACATGGTCATCCCCTTCCACTTTCTTTAAACACTATCGGTTGGATTTGGGGTCCTCCTCTGATCTTTCCTTTGGGTTAAGGGTGCTACAATCTATAGTCCCTCCCTAAGGTAGCTTACATCTCTGTAAATCTCTCATGTGCTGTCATGGGAGTCCGAATAAAGCATTAAGCTACTTACTGGTAGCGGCATTTTTCGGAGGCCCATGACAGCACCCTTAGTTCCCTCCCTATTCACGTGGGGGTAGCACTTCCTATAGTGTATATAATGATAGATTTCACGAGTGGTATCTAGTTCGATACAATAGGATTGTTTTGTATATAAACTGTATATAATGTATATTTGTGTACCACTAACCGCGGTAGTCCTCTCAAGCTCTGAAATACAACTGATGCATGGGGAGAGGTGCCGCCCTTTTGTATCTGTAGGTTTCCTGTTCCTGAAGGGCGGATCCCCTCTCTCGTGTGCTGTCATGGGCCTCCGAAAAATGCCGCTACCAGTAAGTAGCTTAATGCTTTCTTGTGGCCATCACGTCTATTCGCCGCGTTTCCGAGTTGGCGGCCCTGTCTTGCCGCCCTCCGTTTTTGGTCATTCACCAGGACAAGGTGGTCTTCCGGCCCCCACCTTCTTTTCTTCCTAAGGTGGTTTCCACCTTCCACCTCAACGAGGACATCGTTCTACCTTCCTTTTGTCCAGCTCCGACTCATCCTCTGGAGCGATCATTGAACAAGCTGGACCTTGTCAGGGCGGTGAGGATCTATCTGGACAGAACGTCCACTTTCCGGAAGACGGATTCCTTTTTCGTCATTCCTGATGGCACGCGCAGAGGCCAACTAAAGCGACTATTGCTCGCTGGATCAGATTGGCAATTTTGGAGGCTTACCGGGTCAAGAACAGAGTGCCCCCTCCTGGGATTAAGGCTCACTCTACCCGGGCAGTCGGCGCCTCCTGGGCGGTGCACCACAGGGCTTCCGCCCTACAGCTTTGCAAAGCGGCAACTTGGTCTTCCATCTACACGTTCGTCAAATTTTACAAGGTCCATACCTACGCTTCGGCGGACGCCAGCCTAGGCAGAAGGATCTTGCAGGCGGCAGTGGTGAGTGCTCTGACCTGATGGAAGTCTGTCTTTCCCACCCGTGGGACTGCTTTGGGACGTCCCATGGTTCCTGTGTCCCCCAATGAGAGGCGATAAAGAAAACAGGATTTTTGGTTGCTTACCGTAAAATCTGTTTCTTGAAGCCTCCATTGGGGGACACAGCTCCCTCCCAATGTTTCTGTTGTCATCTGTTTTATGACTGTTCTCACGTTTACAGTTCTCAAGTTTGTGGTTATGGTTTTTCAACCTTGTTCTTTTCTCCTACTGCTTTCTCACTAACTGAAGAGTATAATGCCAGTCGGTGGGGTGTACACTGCAGAGGAGGAGCTAACTTTTTTATTTGCATAGTGTCAGCCTCCTAGTGGCAGCAGCATACACCCATGGTTCCTGTGTCCCCCAATGGAGGCTTCAAGAAACAGATTTTACGGTAAGCAACCAAAAATCCTGTTTTTTTAGTATGTTTATTATCATGTCAGGTGGCTTACATTTTTGATCATGATAATATATTAAGAGATACTTAGGCCCAGAAATATTTAAACAGTGCCACAAGTTTTGGCATTTTAGCTGTTTGCCAAAACATATAGAAGATACAGCTATAGTTAATATCGGCTTAAAGTGCAGACTCTCAGCATTAGAGCTCACTCGCATGAGTTTGTAAATCGGACGAGTTCAGTTCGAGAAAACATCGTATTACACTCTGACCTATGTTATTAAATGAGTCGGTGTTCATCTGCAAGTTTTTTTTCTCAGCTTGGATGGAACTGAGAAAAAATCGCAGCATGCTGTGATTGTCTATGAGAATCGGATCGCACTCGCCAATGCAAGTCAGAGCGTGAAAAAAAAAAATTGCACAGCACACGGACCATGCGTGTACTGTCCAATTTTTATGCACACACCTGAAAGGAAACCTGACATATCAGAAGTCAAGTACAGTAAATTCACAGCCCGAACCATCAGAATAAATAGAAATATGTCCCTGAGATTTGTAATCAGTGCTTTGCGTGTGTAGTTTTCTACCCTTGCAGTTAGCAAATAAGTAAATGAAAAAAAAAAAATGGCATCGGGTCCCCCCCTATTTTTAATAACCAGCTAAGGGAAAGCAGACAGCTGTGAGATGATCTTAATAATCTGTATGAGCTTACCAGCTGTGAACTGCACTAATCTTACGATGTTCACATCTGGTGGATGACACAGAGGTTACAGTGAGAACCGCTGGCTGTGATCTTAATGATGTCACCGCTCGTCACGTTCGCTGAACACTAGTGACGACATATTCAATATGACAACTTAATGTTATCAAATTCTATGTAGTACATTTGGCTTCAAAATCCTCATTATACCCAAGGATAAAATCCTTGAAGGGTCTAGTTTCCAAAATGGTGTCACTTGTCAAGGGTTTCCACTGTTTAGACACATCAGGGGCTCTCTAAACGCGACATGGCGTCCGCTCTCGATTCCAGCTATTTTTGTGTTCAAAAGCCCTGCTGTGCACTCAAACAGTAGTTTTCTCCCTCAAATTGGGTATCTGCGTACTCGGAAAAAGTTGCACAACAAATTTGGGGTTCATTTCTCCTGTTACTCTTGTGTAAATAAAAAGTGTGGGGCTAAAGTGAAATTTTTGTGAAAAAAAAATTAAATGTTCGTTTTTTCCTTCCACGCTGAGTGAAAGTCTTTATATGCTGATTTTCTTTGTTTTTTAGGTTTTCCTTTTAAGAAGTAAAGACTTAACGTTGACATGAGTACAGGACAAAATATCCCAATCTATTTTTGTAAGGTAAGTTTATTTGTTAATGTAATTATTCATCATTGGTAAGCTAATGATCTTTTCACAAAGCTACTCTTTAGATTATTTTGGCTCTAAAGTGTAATGTGGAGACGTTATACTCATCTTTCCATTTCTGCCTATTTTTCTCAGTCGCCCATGACAGCACTACCAGAGAGAGGGGATCCGCCCTTCAGGGACAGGAAACCTATAGGATAAAAGGGCGGTACCTCTCTCCTGCATCAGTTTGGTTTCCTGTCCCTGACGGGGACCCTTCTAGGATTCGGTACCTGGATATGAAGAACCCGGAGCCGGCCAGTCGGGTTATGGCAGCGGGGAGGCCCCTGTCCCGGCCGGTGAGATGTCCGATGCCGCCACTGCTGGGACCGATGGGTCTGCAGAGTGTGCGGGGGGAAGCGCAGCCGCCACTCCGGATAGGAGGTAGGGGCTTCAGGGACCCGGACGCCAGGAAGACCGCGCAGAATGGGCACTTCCGGTTTCGGGGTGGCGCGTGCCTGGGTCCTGGGCAGTGCACGCATGCGCAGAAGGAAAAACAAAATGGAGATTCAGCGCTTTCCCAGTGACACAGCCTTGGAGGAGGGGGCTGGTATTGGCGCCATGTTTAAAATGAGAAGTGATGCGCAATTCATTGCTGCATGCCGTCCAAAGCCATGGAGGACAGCGATCAGCAGCTCCACACGCCGCAGCCACTACAGCAGCCGCAGCAGCAGTGCCACCACCAGCGTAAGCCAGATGTGCAAAGGAAGAGATCCTCTGCCGAAACTCACAATACCCGGTCCAGCAGCCATTCCACACAGCGTAACAAAGGTTCCAGTGTTGTAAACCAGCCGACACCACCACCTACGGATCTGATACAGGATCCTACACCTCCTCCAGAACCGATACCTGTGGCTGCGCAAGATGGGTGAGTGATCTTCGTGAAAGTTCAGTAGTGTAATGGGGTACCCTCTTCTCTGTTTGTTTTAGGCAAGGAAAAGAATGGGGAAAACTAAACACAGAACCTGCCCACTGGGTGAAAAACCCTTACCGCAGTCCTGGGATAAGAAGTTGTGTAATTCCTGTATAGGACAAGTCCTCTGTGAGGAAATCCCAAACTTCGCCTCTGAATTACGATCCGTAATAAAATCAGAGGTAGAGATGGTATTTAAATCCCTTAAAGGGGAAAGGGTTAAAGATAAATCTCCCATACCCTATTCACACTCCGATTCCTTTAGTTCTGACATTGGAGACTCAGACGGGATTCCTCCTCTTCCTCGGATAACGAGAGCGGAGGTCACCACTGCTTTCCTTTAGATGAAGTTGATGCACTTGGGAAAGCAGTAAGATCGAGCATGGGCGTCCTAGATCCCCGGGCTGACAAGACAGTACAGGTCAAAAAAAGCGCAGAGTAGTTCCTATTAATGAAAACATCCAAGCCTTAATTAAAAGGGAGTGAGAAAAGCCAGACAGAAAAAACTCGTTGGTACCATCCCTTAATAGGAAATATCCCTTCGAGGAAGAGGCTTCTACTTTGTGGGATAAAGCCCCTAAACTTGACGTAGCAGTAGCCAAGGCCTCAAAAAAATTTGCTTTGCCCTTTGAGGACATGGGAACTCTGAAGGATCCCCTTGACAAAAGAGCGGATACCTTCCTTAAAGGTGCATGGGAGTCGGCAGGTGGATGCTTAAGGCCAGCAATAGCAGCCGCATGCACTTCTAGATCCCTTATGATTTGGATTGATAATTTGGAAAAACAAAAAAAGGATGGCATATCGAGGAATAAAATAATAGAATCTATTCCCATAATTAGAGGGGCGGCAGCCTTCCTGGCAGACTCTTCAGCTGACTCCGTTAAACTCACTTCTAAATCAGCAGCCCTATCAAATGCAGCCCATAGGACCTTATGGTTAAAAAGCTCGCCAGGCGACCTACAAACCAAACAGAAACTTTGCTCACTCCCATGTGAGGGAAAATTTTTGTTTGGGGAGATCCTGGATGATATTTTACAAAAAGCAGGAGACAAGAAAAAAGGGTTTCCCATACTGGCCGCACCATATAATAATAATTTTATTTATATAGCGCCAACATATTCCGCAGCGCTTTACATTTGCTAAACGGCCCTTTCAGAATAGAATTTTTTTTCGGAGACTGCCACCAAGAGAGCAGAACAGATGGGATGATGGGGAAAAGGAGAGATAGAGGCTTCCTTTTCGGTAATTCCTCAAGAGATAAAAAAAACCCACTAAGTGACACCTCCCCCAGGGTGGGAGGGAGATTATCTCAATTCCTCCTGGCCTGGGAAAAAATCTCAACCAGTGTCTGGATATTGAATCTGATAAAATCGGGACTTCAAATAGACTTTACTTCCCTTCCTCCCCAAAATTATGTGGTCACCCTGCTAAAATCCTCACCTCAACAACAACAGGCGTTAGAACAGGAGATCGTGAAGCTCATAAACAAAGCCGTCATCCATGAAGTTCCCACAAGGGAAAAAGGAACAGGTTTTTATTCCCTGTTATTCCTAGTTCCAAAACAGGACGGATCCTTCCGCACGATAATAAACTTGAGGAAGCTGAACAGTTATGTAAAGAACCAAAGGTTCAAAATGGAGTCAATAAAATCAACAATAAAAAACCTGTTTCCGGACTGTTTCATTATAGTGTTGGATCTCAGCGACGCGTATTATCAAAACAAAAAATATTAAATCTTGTCTCAAAAGCTCGCTCCAACCCTCGTATGACCCTTAGAAGGGCAATGTCATTGCTAGGGTCCCTTTCTGCCTGCCTCCCAGCAGTCCAGTGGGCACAACTCCACACGAGAAACCTCCAGTGGGACATTCTGAGGAATCCGAATACACTAAGGGGACGTCTAGAAGACCACATCACTCTAAATTCAACCACTATTCATTCCCTAGTTTGGTGGTTGGATCCCAACAACCTGTCAAAAGGGGTCCCTTGGGTAATAGAGGTATCTCGAATAGTTACCACAGATGCGAGTCCCACAGGGTGGGGAGATCACCTGGGCAACAGTGTCACTCAGGGAATCTGGAGGGGTAAGGAATACAAAGCTTCTTCAAACCAAAAAGAACTCTGGGCGGTGGGCCGCGCTCTATTATCCTTCCTTCACAACCTACAGGGGCATCATGTCCGGGTGTTTTCGGACAATCAGGTAGTGGTAGCCTACCTGAATCACCAGGGAGGGACTAGATCTCACGCCCTTATGAAGGCCACTTCCGAAATCTTCAGTTTAGCGGAGAACAGCTTCCTATCCCTTTCTGCACTACATATAAGAGGAGTAGAAAATCTGAAAGCAGACTTCTTAAGCCATACCCATTTAAAACAGGGGGAATGGACTCTAAATCAAAGCATCTTCGATCAGATTACAAAGCTGTGGGGGGTCCCTGTAATAGAATAATAATAATAAAAGAATTTTGTTCTCTAGACCTCAGGGGGGCCCTCAGGCGCTGGATACATTCACGATTCTCTGGACTCAGGGTCTCGCATATGCTTTTCCTCCTCCTATGCTTATTCCGGCAGTTCTGCGGAAAAACAGACAGGACAGGGCGAGACTCATTCTAATAGCCCCCCTTCTGGCCCAAAAGGACCTGGTTTTCCTGGCTGAGGATGCTATCGGTCACCGATCCGTGGGTTCTTCTGGATCGGGTTCTTCTGGATCTTCCGGACCTCCTATCACAGGGACCAGTGCTCCACCCTCAGTCAGAGAGTCTCCACTTGACAGCGTTGAACTTGAGAGGTCACTACTAAAGGAAGGGGCTTTTTGGATAAATTAGTTTCCACACTGTTAAAAAGTAGGAAAACTGTAACCACTAAAATATACGGCAAAACTTGGAAAAAGTTTCTGTTCACATCTGGGGTGAAATTACAAGATGGGGTCCAAATTCCTAAGGTGTTAGAATTTCTACAAAAAGGGTTAGACCTGGGCCTCTCAGTAAGCACCCTGAAAGTACAAATAGCGGCCTTGGGGGCATTATACAGTGAAAACCTAGCTGCTAATCCATGGTTAACATGGTTTATCAAAGCTGCTATCAGATCGAAACCCATAAAAATAAAAAGACTACCAACTTGGGACTTAAACCTAGTCTTGTCAGCTCTAACAGAAACCCCGTTCGAGCCTATAGATTCAATACCCATTAAAACTTTATCACTTAAAACAGCCCTTCTAACAGCCTTAACATCTGCCTGTAGTATAAGTGATCTCCAGGTCCTATCTGCAAGGCCACCCTTTACACAAATCCTGGGTGATAGGCAGGGTCTGTTCTCAGGATAACCCTATCTACCCAAGGTTGCGTCCAAATTACACAGGTCCCAGGAGTACTCGTCCACAGGAAACACAGTTCCCGAGGGGCTGACACTCCACAAGAGCTATGGCGACCTCCTGGTCCGAAAGGTGGGAGGTATCAATAGACCAAATCTGTAAGGCGGCCACCTGGTCATCACCTTCAACCTTTTTTAGACACTACTGTTTAGACCTAGCCTCTTCATCTGACTTAACCTTCGAATGAAGGGTTCTGCAGGCTGTGGTCCCACCCTAAAGCAATAATCTCTGCAATTCTCTTTGGTAGTGCTGTCATGGGCGACTGAGAAAAGCATAGTTACTTACCGATAACGGTGTTTCTCAGAGCCCATGACAGCACCTGCTTATTCCCCCCTTATCACATGTGCGGCGAGCACGTTTATTTAAAAGAAGTGTGTTTTTCTAATATAGACACGGTGTATACCTGTTAAGAAATATGTTAAAAGTGTATATTTTTCTTGTCACTAACCTGGAGGACCTCCGATGCTCTGTAAACCAAACTGATGCTGGAGAGAGGTACCGCTCTTTTATCCTGAAGGGCGGATCCCCTCTCTCTGGTAGTGCTGTCATGGGCTCTGAGAAATACCGTTATCGGTAAGTAACTATGCTTTTAAGTCTAATTTATGTGTTCTCCTGTTTGTTTTTTAGTGTGCCATTCCAGGTGGGGTTTAGTGCTTCCAGATGCTTTCCCTTCATTCATCATTTGCAATTATTTTGAGAAGTGACAATATTTTTTCTATATGCATTTCAGATCCCACCTAGGGAGATTTTATGGATGCCAGATATTTTGGTGCCATTTTGCAAAATGTACGTGTTTATTTATTTATTTTTTACCCTGAAATGGTTAAAAACATTTTTTAAATGGAGTTTAACTGCATTCAGTGAGGAATTGATTAAAATCTTACTTTGCAAAGGGCGTGTGCTCATTTATGCCAAGTACTGTACATGATGGCACAATAAAGAGGCCAAAACTTTGCTGATCCTCTGTGGGTCCAAGCTGTATTGGCGGTGCAACGGGGACCTTGTTTGATTGAGTTTGCCTAAGTGTATTTCTATATATTTCTATTAAGAGAGAAAGATTAATTGTATTCGTTTCTTTACATGCAATATAGGACTGCAAAGTTTTCTGCTCATCAGCATTACATTTGAGTGATCACATAGTGGGCTCAAAGCACAGAAATGCAGTAAGTTCCTTTTTCTTTCCATAGCATATTAAAGGAAATCCGCACATGTCCATTTGATGATTAATTTTTTTGTTTTTTTCTTAGGTGATTGAAGACAACCCAGGTAAGTAGAGCTGTGTAGTAACTGTAATAACCCACTTATAGTGAAGCTTAAAACAAGACAAGTGGAAGATATACCGTATATACTCGAGTATAAGCCGACCCCCATTTAATGCTGCACAAACGTTAATTATGGCCCCATAAGATGCTCCATACAGACACTTGCCCCATATAGTGCTGCACAAACATTATGGCCCCATACAGACACTTGCCCTATATAGTACTGTACAAACGTTATGGCCCCATATGATGCTCCATACAGACACTTGCCCCATATAATGCTGCACAAATGTTATGGCCCCATACAGACACTTGCCCTATATAGTGCTTCACAAGCGTTATGGCCCCATATGATGCTTCATACAGACACTTGCCCCATTTGCTGTTGCTGCGATAAAAATAAAAAAATCACATACTCCCCTCTCCGTCGCTCAGGCCCCCGGCACTTTCAATATTCACCTGACTTTGCTCTGGCGCCGCTCCATCTTCAGCGTCTCCTGCACTGACGTTCAGGCAGAGGGCGCGGACTAACCACGTCATCGCGCCCTCTGACCTGAGCGTCACTGCAGAAGACGGAGCGGCGCACGGAACGAGGAGCTGGTGACTATCGCGTAGAGCTCCCCTCCCCGTTATACTCACCTGCTCCTGGCGCGGTCCCTGTACATCTGTTCCCTGGCGCTGCAGCTTCTTCCTGTACTGAGCTGTCACCGTTACCGCTCAATACAGTAATGAATATGCGGCTCCACCCCTATGGGAGGTGGAGCCGCATATTCATTACTGTAATGAGCGGTACCATGTGACCGCTCAGTACAGGAAGAAGCTGGGGTGCCGGGAAGCAGGGACCGCGCCAGGAGTAGGTGAATGTAATTAGACAGCCCCCCTCCCCTGCCGACCCCTGGGCATGACTCGAGTATAAGCCGATAGGGGGATTTTCAGCCCAAAAAATGGGCTGAAAATCATCTTATACTCGAGTATATCCGGTACTTTAACTACAATAAACGTAATAGTAAAGCAACAGCGTCTTGTAGATAATCATGTTATCCATTGTTTTGACATTACCGTACATTTGATATCTTGCTATGTGCCATATATTTGTAGCTATTGCTATGTATTTACCTCTATTGTGTTAGACACAATACTTTTATATTTCTCACTTTTTTGTACTAAAGATACTTTGTGAGCCTAAAGTCTCTGGATACCTTTGACATAGGAAAATCTTTTTTGCATATATTATTGGTTATTTTGTTTTGAGGTGCCATTGCCTTCACTAACTTCCTATTATACAATATAAAACATAGGGCCCAGCATACCTATAGAGTCAAATTAATATGCATGTGCACAAAGAAAAGCTTTCTTCTGTTAGTACATTTTCATTTGTGGACAGATTTCCTCTTCTACAGCTCATGAAGAATTACTGTATTTTTCGCATTATAAGACACACTTTTTCCCCCCAAAATTTTGGGGGAAAATGGGGGTGCATCTTATGCGGACATACCTTGCCGGCCGCGGTGAAGCAGGGTCCCAGGTTCGCTGCTGGAGGAGGCAAGAGTAGAGCGTTGCTGCAGGCCGCAGGCTGGGATGAGGAGGTGTTCGGATGTGCGTGCACCACTGCGGGTGTTCAGTGGTGCGGGGGCTCCGCCGACATTTTGTGAAAGCCCAGAGCCCCCACATTTACATGGTTTACTGTGTGGTGGACTCCGGGAAAATGCGCATATGGAGATCTTGGTACCAAGATCTCGGGAGATCACAGCTAAGAGATCTCCATCTGCACATGCGCCGCCCCCGGCAGCCATCTTCCCAGAGTCCACTGCTTAGGAAACCATGTAAATCCGGGGCTCTGGGCTTTCACAAAATGTTCCCGCAGCACCAAACTCCCGCAGTGGCACGCCGCACATACGAACACCCCCTCATCCCAGCCTGCAGCAACTCTCCACTCAAGCCTCCTCTAGCAGCGATCCTGGGACCCCGCTTCACCACAGCCACCCCCCCCAATAGGCAATAAGACTTATGGATTGTAAGAAGTGCCACCATTTTATTTAAAAAAAAAAGTTTCTTTTTTTCTTCTTATTTTTCTCCTGAAAAAGAAATTTGGGGTGTGTCTTATAATCCTAAAATACGATAGTTGCTTTCCTTCCTATCTACAGCCTGAGTAAGGTGCCCTCTCCAACAGGAATGCTTTCTCCCCTCGCTGAGCTATTGTGTACAACCTTCTTCCCCCTCCCTGCTCGTATTTCAGAGACAGACGATTCAGGCAGTAGAATTATTTTGAGGTATCTATATAAATAACAACAGGACAGCTAAGTAGCAACAAATTTAGGATTATTTTTTTTTGTTCTGAGAAAAACATCCCAGATATCCATCTCTAAAGTCTGTCAGACATCGTTTGTTCACGAGTGAGTTCTATCAGTGGTTTTCACGGCTAGTCCTCGTACCTATTGTAAAATATAGAGCTCATTGTCATGTCCGTGTATTTGTGCGGACAAGAGTGGTCCTAACTAGTGATGAGGGAGTGTACTCGTTGCTCGGGCGATCTCCGAGTATTTGTTAGTGTTCGGAGATTTAGTTTTCATAGCCTCAGCTGCATTATTTATAGCTACTAGCCAGCCTAAGTACATGTGGAGGTTGCCTGGTTGCTAGGGAATCCTCACATGTAATCAAGCAGACTAGTAGCTGAAAATCACTCAGCTGCGGCGATGCAAACTTAATCTCCGAACACTAACAAATACTCGGAGATCACCCAATCAACGAGTATACTCGCTAATCCACTAGTCCTAACCAAATCGCAGAGAGATGTCTAATTTTTAAACTCGCCAATGCAAGTCTATAGGCCAGTGAAAAGAATCGGTCAGCACTCACATGCCATCTGTTTGCTGTCTGTTTTTGACTGAGAGGCCACGTTCACACTATCAGTATTTGGTGAGGTTTTTACCTCAGTATGTGTAAGCCAAAACCAGGAGTGGGTGATAAATACAGAAGTGGTGACGTGTTTCTATTATACTTTTCCTCTGATTGTTCCTCTCCTGTTTGTCGCTTACAAATACTGATGTTCAGTATTTGGTCAGTATTTTCCATGTGAACGTGGCTATAGGAGAATCCTCAATTGGCACTTGAAAAAAAAACTGATGTAGTTCTGATGGTAAAAACTGACACAGTCCAAAGCACCTATGAAAATTGGTCATGATTAAGTCCTTACATGCTGCACACTTTATCTCTTCCTCACACACAAAGTGCCTTCTCCAAGCTCAGGAGAAGGAAGTCTTGCAAAGTTGTCAAAATAGTTAGATTGCAGAGAGACTGATGCTTGGCTTCCTTTTTAACCCCTTTCCGAACTCAGACGGGATAGTACGTCCGAGGTCAGAACCCCCGCTTTGATGTGGGCTCCGGCGGTGAGCCCGCATCAAAGCTGGGACATGTCAGCTGTTTTGAACAGCTGCCATGTGCCCGCAATAGCAACGGGTGGAATCGCGATCCACCCGCCGCTATTAACTAGTTAAATGCCGCTGTCAAACGCTCAGCGGCATTTAACCGGCGCTTCCGGCCATCGGGCCGGAAATGAGCGCATCGCCGACCCCCGTCACATGATCGGGGGTCAGCGATGCGTCTGCATAGTAACCATAGAGGCAGTGTCGGACTGGGGTGCCTAGGGCCCACCAGTGAAACCGACTCCAGGGGCCCACTCTAAATTTCAGCACCCAGGCTAGGTACACCTTTGTGTTGTAGTATTTTTTAGGAGGCTCAGTAGTAAGTTTCATCATATTCACTAGAACAGGTACAACATGCTGCACATTTGTTTCTGCTAAAAAGATGGACACTCTAAGGATGTGTTTCCACGGTCAGGAAATGCTGCATGTTTGACGCTGCGTAGAGCCGCAGCGTCAAACACGCAGCGTTCAGATGTTACAACATAGTGGAGGGGATTTCCTGAAATCCAGTCTCCACTATGCGGTAAAACACGCAGGCGGCAGACCCGCATAAATGGACATGCGGCACGTCTTTCCAGAACGCAGCATGTCTGTTTACAATGCGGTGACGCTCCGTCGCCGCACCGTAAATTTACCATAGACTATCATTAGATGCAGTAAAACCGCATCTAATGATTAGTCACATGCGTAATAACTGCGTAAACACAGCTTACTACGCATGTCTACAAATTTAAGTAAGGTCTTACCTGTCCCGCCGCCGGAAGTCCCTCGTCCACTGCAGTTCTCGCGATAACTTAGCTTACCACGAGAACTACCGTGCAAGTGACCAGGGGTTATCTCCGGTCACTAGTCTGGTTCTCACGGTCAGCCGATAGTGAGAACGATGCAGTGTAGGTGATCGCTGGAGAGTTATCTCCGGTGATCATCTACAAGCTCTGCTATGTCTGGATGTCAGGCATCCAGATGTAGCAGAGCTGAACTCGTCATGGGACACTCGTTATTCAGGACTACGACTAATCAGGGAGTATACTGTTGGTTCATTTATTTTTTTCAGAAGATCGATGGCTTCCCTTGGATTACCAGTATAATAAAGATGACAAAACTGTGGTGGTTTATTTCATTAAAATACTTTGTTCTGCATGTGTGTGTTTTAGTAATCCTTTCACAACTATAGGATTAGTAATGGATAGGTGTCTTATTGACGCCTCTCCATTACTAAGTCGGCTTAATGTCACTTTACAAAGGTGACATTAACCCCTTATTACCCCATATGCCACCGCTACAGGGCAAGTGGGAAGAGAGAGGCTAAGTACTGGAATTGGTGCATCTTACAGATGCGCCATTTCTGGGGCGGCTGGGGGCTGGTATATATCCATGCTCTCTTCCCAGGCTATGACTATCAGCCCGCAGTTGTCTGCGTAGCCTTTCTGGCTATAAATTGTTGGATCCCATGTCATTTTTTGGGGAGGGGTCCCCCTATTTTAATAGCCAGTAAAGACTATATATACAGCTGCGGGCTGATATTTATAGCCTGGGAAGATCCATGGGTATTAACCCCTTCCCAGGCTACAAACATCAGTCCCCCAGTCGCTGGCTCTCCCTCTCTGGTGCAGAAAATTGCGCAGGAGCCCACGCCATTTTTTTTTAAATTAAACAGATATTGCATTTAAGGCCGGAGTCACACTTGCGAGAAACTTGCAAGAGTCTCACACCTCAATACCCTGCACTGCTGCTGACACTCGGACTGGAGCGTTCAGCTACATAGAAATACATGCAGCCGTACACTCTGGTCCTGAGTGCCGGATATTAAGATGCAAGACTCGTCCGAGTTTCTCGCATGTGTTATCCCAGCCTAACTCTTTACATACCATTTTATTACTAAACATCGGGCTTGGTATTATCTATAGATATATTTATCTACCTATCTATTATCTATTTATTATCTATCTATAGACATATCTTATCTATCAATCTTTTTTATCTATCAAGCAATCTATCTATCAATATATCTATCTATCTATGGAAACATACCCTAACGGAAACAACAAAGACCTGATTAATGTATTTAATTGGTTCTGTCCATCGCGATTTTTGTCTATTTTTAACTGATCCATTTCTTTAAGGGTATGGTCACACTATGGCTATGTGCACACGATGCGGATTTGCTACGGATCCGCAGCAAATTTTTCCGCACAGAAACGCTGCAGATCCGCACTGTGATGTACAGTACAAGGTAAATCAATGGGATAAAAAAATAGCTGTGCGGAAAAATCAGTGCGGAATTGCTGCGGATTTCAAAGAAGTGCATGTCACTTCTTTTGTGCGGATCTGCAGCGTTTCTGCACCCCTCCATGATAAAAATCCACAGTGGCAAAACCGCAGAAAATCCGCACAAAAATCGCACAAAATCCGCATAAAAACAGCAACTGCGGATTCTGCCAGGAGATGCAGATTTTGTGCATAAAATTCTGCACCTCTTTTCCTACGTGTTCACATAGCCTTACAGTATTTTACGTCAGTATTTGGCAGCCAAAACCAGGAGTGGGTGAAAAATACAGAAGTGGTGACGTGTTTCTATAAGGCTAAGTTTACAGTGGGCGTTTTTGTTGTGTTTTTTTCTGCAGCAAAACCCAAGTGCTTGGCAGGAAAGAAGCTGTGGCAAAAATGCAGGTTTTGCTACATTTTTGGTGTGTTTTTTCCATTCAATTGCTAAAAGCAGTGACATGCTCTACATCCAAAAAAACAAGCAAAGCACAAAATACTGATAAAAAATAAACCAATGTGTGTGCAGGAGATTTCTGAAATCTCATAGGCTTTGCTGGTACTGTAAAACGCAGCTGAAATTAGCATAAAAAATGCATTAAAAATACAGCAAAAACGCTCAGTTTGAATGTAGCCTTATACTTTCCCTATGATTGTTCCTCTCCTTATTTTGGCTACAAATACTGAGGTAAAATACTGACCAAATACTGTTTGTGTAATCGTAGCCTTAGTATAAGGCCGGTTTCACACGTCAGTGTCTCCGGTACGTGAGGTGACCGTTTTCTCACGTACCGGAGCCACTGACACACGTAGACACATAAAAATCAATGCATCTGTTCAGATGTCAGTGATTTTTTGCGGACCGTGTCTCCTTGTGCCAAACACGGAGACATGTCAGTGTTCGTGGGAGCGCACGTATTACACGGACCCATTAAAGTCAATGGGTCCGTGTAAAACACGTACCGCACACGGACAACGTCCATGTGCCGTGCAAGAGACTGCGCTACATTAAGCGCTGTCCCCCCACTGGTGCTGAATCCGTGATTCATATCTTCCCTGCAGCAGCGTTCGCTGCAGAGAAAATATGAATAATAGTGTTTAAAATAAAGATCTATGTGCCCCCCACCCTCCCACCCCCTGTGCGCCCCCCCCAGCGCAAATGTTAACGTAGCCTTAATTGTTCATTCTGCATATCAAAATGCCAGGTATCTTTTTAAAAGGATAGGTAGGATTTCGGGCAGCAAGTGCCATGAAGACGATGGGGGCCCCATGTCAGCATCACAGAACAGCAGTGGGGGAAGGTAAAGTGATATGAACAACTAGAAGGCAGAAAGGGTAGAGGGGGCAGAGAGAGTGCAGCTTTTCTTGGGATGGAGGACAGGAGAGAGTCAGGACAGAGACAAACAGGAAGCTCCAGTACTCACTTCAGGCCACTGTGTTCCTCTGGAGCCTCCCCTCCCCCTCCTGACAGTGCCGACCACAGAGCTAAGCGCTTGGCTTGGAGCAGTGCAGGAGCCATAGAACACCACTGCCAGTAGCTTCAGTGACTGCACAGCTCTCCTGGCCACATGCTGCAGCAGCCTGACCCGTCTCTGCTGGTGGGCGGGGCTTACTGCTGTCAGGCTTCAGTGCAGGTCAGTGAAATGTGTGTGCTGAGCCTCCCTCCTCCCATCCTACTAGCCAGAGACTCCGGGGAGGGAAGCGATCCATGCTGCAGTCTGAACCATTGATCCCCACCATTATACCAGGCAATGCAGGAGCTCAGCTTTTCTCTCTTCTTCTGATGGGCGGGGAGAGGCGGAGCTTAAATCGGGCATGCAGCGATGCTCAGAAGAGAGATACTGAGTCAGGGGCCCACCGGGGAATCCTCCGGTACCCCGGTGGGCCAGTCCGAGCCTGCATAGAGGTCCTTGAGACCTCTATGGTTGCTGATGCTGGATTGCTATGAGCGCCACCCTGTGGTGGGCGCTCATACCAATGCAGGAATTCAGCTACATAGGAGTGATCTGATGATTGCTCCCATGTAGCTGAGCCGATCGAGTGGTGCCAGCTTCTAGCCTCCCATGGAGGCTATTGAAGCATGGCAAAAGTTAAAAAAAAAAATAAAAAAAAAAAATGTGAAACCCCCCCCCCCCCCCAAAAACATAAAAGTTAAAATCACGCCCCTTTCGCCTCATTTAAAATAAAAATCAAACCTACACATATTTAGTATTGCTGCAATCAAAATCGCCCGATCTATCAATAAAAAGAAAAGCATTAACCTGATCGCTAAACAGCGTAGCGAGAACAAAAATTCGAAACGCCAGAATTATGTGTTTTTGGTCACCGCGACATTGCATTAAAATGCAGTAACGAGAGATTAAAAGAACGTATCTGCACAAAAGTGGTATCAATAAAAACGACAGCTTGGAATGCAAAAAATAAGCTCTCACCTGACCTCAGATCACGAAAAATGGAGACGCTATAGGTATCGGAAAATGGCGCAATTTTTATTTTTTTTTTTTTTAACAAAGTTTGGAATTTTTTTCACCACTTAGATAAAAGAGAACCTAGACGTGTTAGCCCGGCGTCACACTCGGCGTAAGACAATACGGTCCGTATATTACGGCCGTAATACGCAGAAAAGTCCCCAAAATAGTGGTCCGTAGCTCCTCCGTAGGCAGGGTGTGTCAGCGTATTTTGCGCATGGCATCCTCCGTATGTAATCCGTATGGCATCCGTACTGCGTGTTTTTCTCGCAAGCTTGCAAAACCAGCATACGGATATACAAGGGATCCATGTGTAAAAAAAAAACCATGAAAACATATATACTGTGTGTGTGTATATATATATATATATATATATATATATATATATATATATATATATATATATATATATATATATATATATATATATATATATATATATATATATATATATATACATACACATATATACACACACACATATATATATATATATATATATATATATATATATATATATATATATATATATATATATATATATATATATATATATATATATATATATATATATATATTTTTGCCTAGAATACTACTTCCTGCAATTTGTGCCAACTTCCTGTCCGGAGCTAATGTCCGGAGATAAGTGACGTCAACAGTGTCCAGTGTCTGATTGGTTGCCGCCTGCTGCGAGCGACCAATCAGAAACGTGCCGTACTGTGACACACTCCGCCCGCCATTTTGGTGTGATTTTTGAATTTTTACCTCACAGCAAGTTTCTACTGCGTGGAGGAGGGCCCAGTGACGTTGCTCTTCAAGCTCCTGCCGAATTTCGTCAAAAAAATGATACCATTTACCAAAACTATATATATTTAGTTGTGAAGTGGTTCAGTGACATTTTCACACCAATTTTGAACTTTTGTTTGGTGTTTTCTCCATATACTGCCTATTATTTTTGTTCTTTCTTACTATTATTTATTAATTGTATTATTCTTACATTTGAATAAAGTATATATGGATTCTAGACTCCCGATTCTTTAGAATCGGGCTGCCATCTAGTATATATATATTTCTCTATATCAGTAGACCCATATATGTATATATATTAATATTTCATACAGCGCGAAATAGCTTTAAAGCCGGTAATTCAATTGCCGGCTTTTGCTATCTCCTTCCTAAACCCGACATGATATGAGCCATGGTTTACATACAGTAAATCATCTCATATCCCCATTTTTTTTTTTGCATATTCCACACTACTAATGTTAGTAGTGTGTATATGCAAAATTTGGCCGTTCTAGCTATTAAATTAAAGGGTTAAATGGCGGAAAAAATTGGCGTGGGCTCCCGCGCAATTTTCTCCGCCAGAGTAGTAAAGCCAGTGACTGAGGGCAGATATTAATAGCCTGGAGAGGGTCCATGGTTATTGGCCCCCCCTGGCTAAAAACATCTGCCCCCAGCCACCCCAGAAAAGGCACATCTGGAAGATGCGCCTATTCTGGCACTTGGCCACTTTCTTCCCATTCCCGTGTAGCGGTGGGATATGGGGTAATGAAGGGTTAATGCCACCTTGCTATTGTAAGGTGACATTAAGCCAAATTAATAATGGAGAGGCGTCAATTATGACACCTATCCATTATTAATCCAATAGTAGTAAAGGGTTAAAAAACAAACAAACACATTATTAAAAAGTATTTTAATGAAATAAACACAAAGGTTGTTGTAATATTTTATTCTACGCTCAATCCATCTGAAGACACTCGCTCTGTAACAAAGAAAAAATAATAAACCAACAATATACATAACTTCCGAAGATCTTTAACGTCCCACGATGTTAAATCCATCTGAAGGGGTTAAAATATTTTACAGCCAGGAGCTCTGCTAATGCAGCGGTGCTCGTGGCTGTAAAACCCCGGGGAATGAAGGTAAAGTAGGTCAATGACCTGTAGTTACCTTCATTCGCGGTGAGGCGCCCTCTGCTGGTTGTCCTCATATGAACTCGAGCCTGGGAGCTTTCTAGGAAAGTTCCCACGCTCGAGGGACAACCAGCAGAGGGCGCCTCTGAGCCAGGACCCTTTTATTTTTCCGATTGTATGTGCCTCAAAGTACAGATGTAGCAACCGCCAGCATGAGTGGTGTGATGCGCTACCATAAAGATGTAGTGAGCCACTAATGCAGAACAAATGAGCATGTCTGTACCGCAAAGATAGCATAGATCACTGACTATCAAGTTGGTGGCTGCTAGATTCCTGTAAATTCTAAGTTCCTTTAATATATTATACTGAAAATCTGTTTGTTTGTTTGTTTGATTTTTTTTGGACCTTTGAAAACTGAGATGTACAAATTTACCACATTTCTTAAATTGCATTTAATTTTTTTTGTTTTCTACATTATGTATGGAGTATATTTGTTCTTTTCTTTCAGAAGCCTTAGAAAATTTACAACGTCTTCAGTATTTTCTTGATACATATTTGAAAGATGAACCTATGATTGGTAAGATACATATAATATAAGATATATTTCAGAACACAAAATATTTCTGTGAAATGGCCAATAGACTGTTATTTAGAGATTGCAGAGTTCTGTACAAGAACTGTCTGTAGTTCTGTTGGGATATTTAGGTAATTTTTTTTTTGTTTAGATTTGAAAGGATTTATACTGGATTTTACAAAAAAACAAAAAATGTATCTAAGCACTAACAGGCAGGTAATTGCAACTTACCTACCTGTTATGCTTGGCGCCGTTCTTCCCCGGCACAGAGCTGTCATAGACCGCTCGTGCCAGGGATTCAGCTGCCTCTGCTGACGTTACGGGGTGGGACATATGTGGTCATTCTGATTGCCAGCCGGCTACCCCAGTTAGGCAGAAGGGACCGGCTGTCAATCAGAATGATCTTGGATGTCCCGCCCCGTCGACAGAGTGAACCGGAAAAGAAGCCTCCGCTCTGTCTACAGACGTGACATCAGCAGAGGCTTCTGAATCCCCGGCACGAGCGGTATGTTTAGGGTTGAATTTATACATTTCAGATTTGGTCTGCATTTGTAAGTAAATTAGTAAGCAAGACTAATAAGTAAGTAAGACTAGGAGTGGTTACAAATTACAAGGAAAATATAATTGGAAAAAACACTATTCCTCACATTCACTCCTGATTTTGTATTTGGAATACTTATGCAAAATTCTGATCAAATCTGGCAATTTTTCACTTTATCACTTTTTCACTTTAGCCTTTTTTCTGTTCTGTAGTGAAATGTACGAAGTACTTTTTTTTAACCAAGATATAGGGCACAAAGACATGATGGGAAAATAAAAGATTTATAAAATAAAGTATAACTTTATTTTTACAAACCACTACTTTTTCAAATAATTTTTTCTAACCTTTGTTACAGGGCTTGAGTATGTTGTCGAGTACTTTAAGGATGGCACATACTCCTACAAATGCTGCCTGTGTGACACAGACGCTAAAAGAGGCAACACAGTACTGCATCTAAGTGGAACAAAACACAGAAAGCTGTACCTGGTAATAGAAAATATATATAACAATTCTGACATTTGTAAATTGGCAAATATATTTTTGTTTCTTTCTCTTCCCGTGTAAAATGTATTTCTTCATTTGAAAAATTATAATGCTTTGTAAAGTAAATGTAAGCAAGATGGACTAAGTTGTTAAAACATAGAAGCTGCTGAACATATTTTTGTTGGAATTCCTCCCCTCAGTGAACTTTTGTGGCAATTTAGTAGTTCCCACGCTCGGACTGGCACACTGTGGAGCTGGTGAATTCTCTGGTGGGCCTTGGAGCTTACAATTACCGTATTTTTCGGATTATAAGACACTCCAAATTTTGAGGAGAAAAATAGGAAAAACATTTTTTTCAACAAAATGGTGGTGCTTCTTACAATTCGTGCGTCTTATTGCTTACCGGGGGGAACAGTGATTGTGGTGAAGTGGGATCCCAGGGTCGCTGCTGGAGGAGGCAAGAGTGGGCTGATGCTGCAGGCTGGGATGAGTGTTGTGAATTCTGTGGCTGAATTCACTCCTGTGGTCACAAGTGGTACTGCAGCTTCTGAGCTTCCTCCCTCAGGTGTTCTGGTGAGCTCGTTGGCTGCTTTGTTATTTAACTCCACCTGATTCTGTCTTCCTTGCTCCTTGTCAATGTTCCAGTGTTGGATCTGAGCTTCTGGATCATTCCTGTGGCCTGCTGCTCTGCTTAGATAAGTGCTTTTTGCTTTTGTTGCTACTTTTTCTGTCCAGCTTGTCTTTTCGTTTTGCTGGAAGCTCTGAGACGCAAAGGGTGTACCGCCGTGTCGTTAGTTCGGCACGGTGGGTCTTTTTGCCCCCTTTGCGTGGTTTTTTGCTTTAGGGTTTTTTGTAGACTGCAAAGTTCTCTTTGCTATCCTCGCTCTATCTAGAATATCGGGCCTCTCTTTGCTGAATCTATTTCATCCCTACGTTTGTCTTTTCATCTTGCTAACAGTCATTATATGTGGGGGGCTGCCTTTTCCTTTGGGGTATTTCTCTGAGGCAAGTCAGGCTTGTTTTTCTATCTTCAGGCTAGTCAGCTCCTCAGGCTGTGCCGAGTTGCATAGGTAGTGTCAGGCGCAATCCACAGCTGCCTTTAGTTGTGTTTAGGTTAGGTTCAGGTATTGCGGTCTACAGAGATTCCACGTCTCAGAGCTCGTTCTATTGTTTTTGGGTTATTGTCAGATCACTGTATGTGCTCTGATTGCTGGCACACTGTGTCACTGGATTGCCTACATAACAGTACAAGGAGCCAACCTAATGATTCTCAATAGAGGGAAAAAAGAAGTTCTGACATCATTTTTTTTTTCTCAGCTCTGTGTTCAGTCTTTTTTTTCCCCTAGACATTTGGGTGTTTCAGGACACAGGTGTGGACATGGATATTCAGGGTCTGTGCTCTTCAATGGATAATCTCGTTACACATGTACAAAGGATTCAAGATACTATTGATCAGAAATCTATGTTAGAACCAAGAATTCCTATTCCTGATTTGTTTTTTGGTGATAGAACTAAGTTTCTTAATTTCAAAAATAATTGTAAGCTATTTCTGGCCTTGAAACCTCATTCTTCTGGTAATCCTATTCAACAGGTTTTGATTATTATTTCTTTTTTGCGCGGCGACCCTCAGGACTGGGCATTTTCTCTTGCGCCAGGAGACCCTGCATTGAGTAATGTCAATGCGTTTTTCCTGGCGCTCGGATTACTTTACGATGAGCCTAATTCAGTGGATCAGGCTGAGAAAAATTTGCTGGCTTTGTGCCAGGGTCAGGATGATATAGAAGTATATTGTCAGAAGTTTAGGAAGTGGTCAGTACTCACTCTGTGGAATGAATCTGCGCTGGCAGCTTTGTTCAGAAAGGGTCTCTCTGAGGCTCTTAAGGATGTCATGGTGGGTTTTCCTATGCCTGCTGGTTTGAATGAGTCTATGTCTTTGGCCATTCAGATCGGTCGACGCTTGCGCGAGCGTAAATCTGTGCACCATTTGGCGGTATTGTCTAAGATTAAACCTGAGCCTATGCAGTGCGATAGGACTATGACCAGAGTTGAACGGCAAGAACACAGACGTCTGAATGGTCTGTGTTTCTACTGTGGTGATTCCACTCATGCTATTTCTGATTGTCCTAAGCGCACTAAGCGGTTCGATAGGTCTGCCGTCATTGGTACTGTACAATCCAAATTCCTTCTGTCCATTACCTTGATATGCTCTTTGTCATCGTATTCTGTCATGGCGTTTGTGGATTCAGGCGCTGCCCTGAATCTGATGGATTTCGATTATGCTAAACGTTGTGGGTTTTTCTTGGAGCCTTTGCGGTGTCCTATTCCGTTGAGAGGAATTGATGCTACACCTTTGGCCAAGAATAAACCTCAGTACTGGACCCAGCTGACCATGTGCATGGCTCCTGCACATAAGGAAGTTATTCGCTTTCTGGTGCTACATAATCTGCATGATGTGGTCGTGTTGGGGTTGCCATGGCTGCAAACCCATAATCCAGTATTGGATTGGAACTCTATGTCGGTATCCAGCTGGGGTTGTCAGGGGGTACATGGTGATGTTCCATTTTTGTCTATTTCGTCATCCACTCCTTCTGAGGTCCCAGAGTTCTTGTCTGATTATCAGGATGTATTTGAAGAGCCCAAGTCCGATGCCCTACCTCCGCATAGGGATTGTGATTGTGCTATCAATTTGATTCCTGGTAGTAAATTCCCTAAAGGTCGATTATTTAATTTATCCGTGCCTGAACACGCCGCTATGCGCAGTTATGTGAAGGAATCCCTGGAGAAGGGACATATTCGCCCATCGTCATCACCACTGGGAGCAGGGTTCTTTTTTGTAGCCAAGAATGATGGTTCGCTGAGACCGTGTATTGATTACCGCCTTCTTAATAAGATCACTGTGAAATTTCAGTATCCCTTGCCATTGTTATCTGACTTGTTTGCTCGGATTAAGGGGGCTAGTTGGTTCACTAAGATAGATCTTCGTGGTGCGTATAATCTGGTGAGAATCAGGCAAGGAGATGAATGGAAAACTGCATTTAATACGCCCGAGGGTCATTTTGAGTATCTAGTGATGCCGTTCGGACTTGCCAATGCTCCATCTGTGTTTCAGTCTTTTATGCATGACATCTTCCGTGAGTATCTGGATAAATTCCTGATTGTTTACTTGGATGACATTTTGATCTTCTCAGATGATTGGGAGTCTCATGTGAAGCAGGTCAGAATGGTTTTCCAGGTCCTGCGTGCTAATTCTTTGTTTGTGAAGGGATCAAAGTGTCTCTTCGGTGTGCAGAAAGTTTCATTTTTGGGGTTCATCTTTTCCCCTTCTACTATCGAGATGGATCCGGTTAAGGTCCAAGCCATCCAGGATTGGACTCAGCCGACATCTCTGAAAAGTCTGCAAAAATTCCTGGGCTTTGCTAATTTTTATCGTCGCTTCATCTGTAATTTTTCTAGCATTGCCAAACCATTGACCGATTTGACCAAGAAGGGTGCTGATTTGGTTAATTGGTCTTCTGCTGCTGTGGAAGCTTTTCAGGAGTTGAAGCATCGTTTTTGTTCTGCCCCTGTGTTGTCAACCAGATGTTTCTCTTCCGTTCCAGGTCGAGGTTGATGCTTCTGAGATTGGAGCAGGGGCGGTTTTGTCACAGAGAGGTTCTGGTTGCTCGGTGTTGAAACCATGTGCTTTCTTTTCCAGGAAGTTTTCGGCTGCTGAGCGTAATTATTATGTGGGCAACCGAGAGTTGCTGGCCATGAAGTGGGCATTCGAGGAATGGCGTCATTGGCTTGAAGGAGCTAAGCATCGCGTGGTGGTATTGACTGATCATAAGAACCTTACTTATCTCGAGTCTGCCAAGCGCTTGAATCCTAGACAGGCCCGTTGGTCGTTATTTTTTGCCCGCTTCGATTTTGTGATTTCGTACCTTCCGGGCTCTAAAAATGTGAAGGCGGATGCTCTGTCTAGGAGTTTTGTGCCCGACTCTCCGGGTTCATCTGAGCCGGCGAGTATCCTCAAGGAAGGAGTCATTGTGTCTGCCATCTCCCCTGATTTGCGGCGAGTGTTGCAAAAATTTCAGGCGAATAAACCTGATCGTTGTCCGGCGGAGAAACTGTTCGTCCCTGATAGGTGGACTAGTAAAGTTATCTCTGAACTTCATTGTTCGGTGTTGGCTGGTCATCCTGGAATCTTTGGTACCAGAGAGTTAGTGGCTAGATCCTTCTGGTGGCCATCTCTGTCACGGGATGTACGTACTTTTGTGCAGTCCTGTGGGATTTGTGCTAGGGCTAAGCCTTGCTGTTCACGTGCCAGTGGGTTGCTTTTGCCCTTGCCGGTCCCAAAGAGGCCTTGGACACATATTTCATTTCTGACCTTCCCGTTTCAAAAGATGTCAGTCATTTGGGTGGTCTGTGATCGCTTTTCTAAAATGGTCCATCTGGTGCCCTTGGTTAAATTGCCTTCCTCCTCTGATTTGGTGCCTTTGTTCTTCCAGCATGTGGTTCGTTTGCATGGCATTCCTGAGAATATTGTTTCTGACAGAGGTTCCCAGTTTGTTTCAAGGTTTTGGCGAGCCTTTTGTGGTAGGATGGGCATTGACCTATCTTTTTCCTCGGCTTTCCATCCTCAGACTAATGGCCAGACCGAACGAACCAATCAGACCTTGGAAACATATCTGAGATGTTTTGTTTCTGCAGACCAGGATGATTGGGTGTCCTTTTTGCCGTTGGCTGAGTTCGCCCTTAATAATCGGGCCAGCTCGGCTACCTTGGTCTCTCCATTTTTCTGCAATTCTGGGTTCCATCCTCGTTTCTCTTCAGGACAGGTTGAGTCTTCGGACTGTCCTGGTGTGGATTCTGTGGTGGACAGGTTGCAGCAGATCTGGACTCGGGTAGTGGACAATTTGACCTTGTCCCAGGAGAAGGCTCAACTTTTCGCTAATCGCAGACGCCGTGTGGGTCCCCGACTTCGTGTTGGGGATCTGGTTTGGTTATCTTCTCGTCATATTCCTATGAAGGTTTCCTCTCCTAAATTTAAACCTCGTTTTATTGGTCCGTATAGGATTTCTGAGATTCTCAATCCTGTGTCTTTTCGTCTGACCCTCCGAGACTCCTTTTCCATACATAATGTATTCCATAGGTCGTTGTTGCGGAGATACGTGGCACCTATGGTTCCACCTGTTGAGCCTCCTGCCCCGGTTTTGGTGGAGGGGGAATTGGAGTATATTGTGGAGAAGATTTTGGATTCTCGTGTTTCTAGACGGAAACTCCAGTATCTGGTTAAATGGAAGGGTTATGCCCAGGAAGATAATTCCTGGGTTTTTGCCTCTGATGTCCATGCTCCAGATCTTGTTCGTGCCTTTCATGTGGCTCATCCTGGTCGGCCTGGGGGCTCTGGTGAGGGTTCGGTGACCCCTCCTCAAGGGGGGGGTACTGTTGTGAATTCTGTGGCTGAATTCACTCCTGTGGTCACAAGTGGTACTGCAGCTTCTGAGCTTCCTCCCTCAGGTGTTCTGGTGAGCTCGTTGGCTGCTTTGTTATTTAACTCCACCTGATTCTGTCTTCCTTGCTCCTTGTCAATGTTCCAGTGTTGGATCTGAGCTTCTGGATCTTTCCTGTGGCCTGCTGCTCTGCTTAGATAAGTGCTTTTTGCTTTTGTTGCTACTTTTTCTGTCCAGCTTGTCTTTTCGTTTTGCTGGAAGCTCTGAGACGCAAAGGGTGTACCGCCGTGCCGTTAGTTCGGCACGGTGGGTCTTTTTGCCCCCTTTGCGTGGTTTTTTGCTTTAGGGTTTTTTGTAGACTGCAAAGTTCTCTTTGCTATCCTCGCTCTATCTAGAATATCGGGCCTCTCTTTGCTGAATCTATTTCATCCCTACGTTTGTCTTTTCATCTTGCTAACAGTCATTATATGTGGGGGGCTGCCTTTTCCTTTGGGGTATTTCTCTGAGGCAAGTCAGGCTTGTTTTTCTATCTTCAGGCTAGTCAGCTCCTCAGGCTGTGCCGAGTTGCATAGGTAGTGTCAGGCGCAATCCACAGCTGCCTTTAGTTGTGTTTAGGTTAGGTTCAGGTATTGCGGTCTACAGAGATTCCACGTCTCAGAGCTCGTTCTATTGTTTTTGGGTTATTGTCAGATCACTGTATGTGCTCTGATTGCTGGCACACTGTGTCACTGGATTGCCTACATAACAGATGAGGGGGTGTCTCCGGCGCTGCTGCGGGTGTCTCCGGCGCTGCTGCGGGTGTCTCCGGCGCTGCTGCGGGTGTCTCCGGCGCTGCTGCGGGTGTCTCCGGCGCTGCTGCGGGTGTCTCCGGTGCTGCTGCGGGTGTCTCCGGTGCTGCGGGGGCTCTGCCGACATTTTGTGAAAGACCAGAGCTCCCGCAGTTCCATGGTTTCCTATGCGGTGGACTCTGGGGAAAATGGCCACCGAGGGCAGCGCATGCGCAGATAGAGATCTCGGCAACAGCGCCGGAGACACCCTGAGCAGCGCCGGGCACCCCCCTCATCCCAGCCTGCAGCAACGGTACCAGTAAGGTATATCCGCATTATAAGACGCACCCCCATTTTCCCCCCAAATTTGGGGGAAAAAAGTGCATCTTACATTCCGATAAATACGGTATGTCTTTGTAGCAGTTTTCCATACTGGTGCTCCCTACTCTGTAGCCTCTCTCCCTCCACAGAATGGAATTTATATTTTTATAATCATCTCAGTCACTACATCCTCATGATAAACTAAGTATTTAATTTAATCCTTTCGTGACTGGATGATTTTTCCTTTTCTTGCTCTTCAATTTCCTTCCTTCTTTCATACGCTGTAACTTTTTTACTTTTCCACCAGAGATTATTTGTGGAAGTATGCTGGAAAATGAGAGAAAACTCCCTCCTCCCCATGTTTTGATTTTATGTTAATTTTGCAGTAAACGATATTTGGCAATATGATTTTCCTGATCTGTACGATTACGGCTGTACTAGCTTTAGTTACTTCTTTATTGAATTTATGTGGTGAAAGTAAAATTGGGTTTGTGTTGCTGTTTTGAGACCCATACATTTTTTTGTGTCAATGGAGCTGTATGGGATCTTTCAATTTTGTGTGGCAAGCTGATGATCTTATTTATACATTTTGGAGCACATATGACTTTTTGATTGTTTTCATTTGCCTAGCATTTAGTTCGGAAACAAACACAATTCTGACGTTTCTACTTTTTTCCCTCTATATGGCATTTACTGTATGGGTTAATTTTACAATTTAATAGATCTGACTTCATCAAACTTGGCAATATCACTTTTTTTTTTTTTTAATTAAAGGGGAGGTGAATCAACTTTCCAATTTTATTTATTGATTTTTTTTTTCTTCTACTTTTTAATTTCCTTAGGTTACTTGAACCTGCAATCGTTTGATTGCTTGATTTTTTTTTTTTTTTTTTTTGTGCTGCAATATAGTATACTAGTTGGCCCGTGCAAAATTTTCACACATTGGTTGTCAGGGGTGCAGGCAATTTCAGGAAAATTAAGCTAGTCAAATGTAAATGTATTTAATGAGATGATGAACACAGAGAGGTATGTGCCATCTATATGCAGTGTAGAGAAGTGCAACACAGCCCTATGTATGTGAACGGAGCAGCTCCCTTTGACAGTAAAAATGATGAAGGAGAATTGACCCTATAACTGAGCGTATTTACACCATTGTATAATAATTGGGAATATCCCTTTAAAAAAAAAAGTACTATCTGCAGATTATTTTACCTTTTTTCCCTGCAGTTGGATTTTTTTTTTCAATTTATGCAAGGTTGTTTCCACCAATCTCTCCCATCGGGAAACAATGTACAGTCTGAGTTATGTCAACACTGCAGTTTTTGCTTGGAACCAGAGGTGACTCCAGGTCACCGATAAGCTGCAACCTTAGAAGGAAGATAGACTTTTCAATGACTGTCCAATAATATGGAAAATCTGATGGTTCAGAACCTGTCCTGTCCCTTTTAGGCTGCATTCATTTATATCTTCAGTTTTAAAGCTGAATTCTTAAACAGGTAAAGTTTTACTTTTATTCTGCTTCCACATATGTAGCAAATATTTTTATATGTACCTGCCTGAAATCGGCTGGACAAGGAGTTCGGCAAGCTGGAAAGCCCCCATGGCAAATGTTAGGATTTGTTTCCGCTTTGTGGTAGTATGCTTTGGGGTAGTGTGGTGCCACCTGCAGGTCATTTTTCCTTACTGCAGATTTATGATAATGTTTAATCTGTAATTTGTGATAACATCGTGGATGTGTGGTTTGTTTGGCTATTTTCTTGCTGAAGGGGGCAAGTTTACCTTTCAAATGGTGTATCATTTGTGTGTACGGGTGCAGTATGAACGGAGATACAAAGTGATCACAGAAAGAGTGTTTTGTAATAATACAGAAGGATGTGTCACACGAGGTCAAAGATGGCAGCCATATGGAGTTTCAACAAGCCTCGGGGCTGCCATGTTAACCTATCAATCACTGCAATGGCGTTATCGGGAAATATTGGGAGTCAACGACAATCGAGTTGATATGCTGTCAGTGATTAACTAGCAGAGATCCGACCAACTCCAGTTGCTGCAATTACAGGCAGATGCGATTTATGCTATACAGTCAGCATCTGTCTGGTACAGTACAGGCTCCGCTCCTGATCCTGCTCCATACACTTGTGTCACATGTCAGGAAAGGTTTAATAAACTACCCATTTTAATACCTAAACTTGGCAACTGAGATGACATTTTATCTGGCTTGGTGGAGCGGGCCTGTAAACCTCTCTTCATTGTCCCCACCTCTTGAAGATTACCGTGAATCCTAGCACCCTGAAAGCCAGCATCACTATAAATCTTTCTGCTGTGCAGCTTGCATATCAGAACTATACCACTGTGGTATACTTTTGTTTTTTGCCTGTGTCAATTTTTTTTTTTTAATCTTGGGGCAAAAACTTATTTTTGCCACAATTTTCTGAACTGCTCTAATAAAAAAAAAAAAAAAATGATATGGTATATATTTTACAGTAATTTCAGAAAATATTTTTCTAATTCCTTTCTCACTCTTTCCCACCATCTATTGGGGAACTGTTGTTTCTCAGCTGTAAAGAGAACTACAACTCCTAGTATGTCCAGACAGGAGGAGTAGACCTTCAGGACAGACTGGGAGCCACAGATTGCATTACCCCATTACTGCTCTGACAGAATAGTTTGTCACGGTTTGCTGGTTGCTCCTACAAACCGCTGCACGATTGGCTCACAGTGGTCATATTGACAAAGTAGATGTTCTTCGCCATCACTTGCTGGTGTCAGCTGTTTTATACAGTTTGAATTGGCGATGAAAAAATAATCCATGCTATTTAAACCTTCAAATGCATCAAAATAACAATGAAAATATAGTTTGTGTTCCTCCAAACAATTGTAATAAGTCAATCGAATTACTATTTGTACCCCCAAGTGGCGCTAATAAAAACTAAAACTCATATTGCCCCCAAAAAACAAGCCCTTTTTCAGCTACATTAATGGAAAAGTAGCAAAGTTGTGGTTCTTTGAATTCAGCTGCATAAAAATAATTTTCTTTTTTTTTTTATATTAGGCTGTGTGCACACGTTCCGGATTTTTAACGTTTTTTCGCTATAAAACCGCATACATATGCATCCTATCATTTATAATGCATTCCGCAATTTTTGTGCATATGTTGCGTTTTTTTCCGCGAAAAAAAAACGCATCGCTGTAAAAAAACGCAGCATGTTCATTAATTTTGCCGATTTTTTTTTTTTTTTTTTTTTTTTTGTGTGGATTTCCCACTATATTTTAAATCTAGCTTAAAACACTGTAAAAAATCTCCACATTTTTGTGTTGCACAAAAAAAGGTTGTGCAAAAATGTTGCGACTTTTACCATTTGAAGCAGTTCTTCCAAAATGGGCAGAGCTGGGGAGGGGACGAGGTGTGGCCACGAATTGAGTACCTTAACCCCTTAGTGACGGAGCCAAATTTTTGAAATCTGGCCAATGTCCCTTTATGTGGTAACAACTCTGGAATGCTTCAACAGATCCCAGTGAGTTTGAGTTTTGTTTTTTTGTGACATGTTGTACTTTATGATAATGGTAAATGTTAATGTTAGGTGTCAAGTTCCCGCCGCTGCACTGGGGGAATCTCGAACCATGTCTGCTGAGGTCTCCCATTCTTCTCCAGCTGCAGTGGAGTCTGCTCAGCGAAGACGTGAGCGTCTGGCTCAGGCTGATACTGGACGACTGGTTTCTACTGCCCTTCCAGGCTCTGTCATTGTAGCCAGCAATGTTCAGCAGTGAGCAGGTCTTTCTGGGACTAAGTCCCGCTTTTCCCATACTGAGCATGCCCACGGGACGACCTCCCATTGGAGGTCTGGGGTCGCATGCTCATGTCCTGTAGCAGCTCCTATTGGACCACCAGGAAGGTCCTTGTCTGCTTCAGCTATAAAAGGGTTTGCATGGCCGCACGGCCATGCGCTAGTATCAACCTGTGTTTTGAGCATTGCTTCTGTGTGGTCATGTTTGCATGAGGTCAGGGTTGGCTGAAATAAGCCCCTAGAATACCGGCACCTCCAGTCAGGAGTTGTTTGTGTTCTATTCTGACTGCATGACCACAGTTTTGCTCTTTTTGGGAGCTGTGTTCCTCTGTGAAGTTAACGGGGCACAGCATTTCCCTATCCTAGCGATTCTGTGAAGTAACAGAGTTCGCTAATACCGCCATATAGCGCCGCCAATTGCTAGCAGCAGGTTCCTCTCCTGCACGGTGGACCCCGGGTTGCGAACGCACCTATTACATATATTTATGCGTTCCGCCAATCCTAACAGTAAGTCTATATGTTTTGTACTATTTATAAAAAAAAAAATCAGAAATTTGACAAAAATGTTAAAAAAAATAAATACATTTTCAAACTTTGAATGATTATCCCTTTTAATCCAGATAGTCATACCACACAAAAAAAATCATAAATTACATTTCCCTCATGACGGCTTTACAGCTGCATCATTTGTAAAATGTCATTTTATTTTGTTAGCCTTTTAGGAGGTTTAAGCTCTTTCTGCCAGCTGACAGACTAGTACGTCAGCTGGCAGTACCCTCGCTTTGAGGTGGTCTCCGTCGGTGAGCCCACCTCAAAGCCGCAACATGTCAGCTGTTTTTAACAGCTGACATGTGCCCGCAATGGGCGCAAGCGGAATCTTGATCTGCCCGCTCCCATTTACTAGTTAAATGCCGCTATCAAACTCTGACAGTGGCATTTAACAAGCGCTGCCGGCCGCGCAGCCAGAAGTGCGCGCACCGCTGACCCCCGTCACATGATCAGGGGTCATCGGTGCATTGCCATCACAACCAGAGGTCTCCTCGAGTCCTATGTGGTTGTTGATGGCAAATTGCTATGAGCGCCACCCTGTGGTCGGCACTCATATCAAGCCTGCAATTCTGCTGCATAAAGGTGATCTGTGCATCACCTCTATGTAGCAGAGGTGATCGAGTAGTGGATGCTTCTATTCAGGCTATTAACCCCTTTCTGACCTCGGACAGGATAGTACGTCCGAGGTCAGATCCCCTGCTTTGATGCAGGGCTCCGCGGTGAGCCCGCATCAAAGCCGGGACATGTCAGCTGTTTTGAACAGCTGACATGTGCCCGTAATAGGCGCGGGCAGAATCGCGATCTGCCCGCGCCTGTTAACTAGTTAAATGCCGCTGTCAAACGCAGACAGCGGCATTTAACTACCGCTTCCGGCCGGGCGGCCGGAAATGACGTCATCGCCGACCCCCGTAACATGATCGGGGGTCGACGATGCGTCTGGATGGTAACCATAGAGGTCCTTGAGACCTCTATGGTTACTGATCACCGGTGGCTGTGAGCGCCACCCTGTGGTCGGCGCTCACAGCACACCTGCATTTCTGCTACATAGCAGCGATCAGCAGATCGCTGCTATGTAGCAGAGGCGAGAGAGTTGTGCCTGCTTCTAGCCTCCCATGGAGGCTATTGAAGCATGGCAAAAGTTTAAAAAAAAAGTTTAAAAAAAATGTGAAAAAAATAAAAAAAACATAAAAGTTTAAATCACCCCCCTTTCGCCACAATCAAAATAAATCAATAAAAAAAAAATCAAATCCACACATATTTGGTATAGCCGCGCTCAGAATCGCCCGATCTATCAATTAAAAAAAGCATTAACCTGATCGCTAAACGGCGTAGCGAGGAAAAAAATTAGAAACGCCAGAATTACATTTTTTTAGGTCGCCGCGACATTGCATTAAAATGCAATAACGGGCGATCAAAAGAACATATCTGCACCAAAATGCTATCATTAAAAACATCATCTCGGCACGCAAAAAATAAGCCCTCAACTGACCCCAGATCACGAAAAATGGAGACGCTACGAGTATCGGAAAATGGCGCAATTTTTTTTTTTTTTTTTTTTTTTTTTAGCAAAGTTTGGAATTTTTTTTCACCACTTAGATAAAAAATAACCTAGTCATGCTAGGTGTCTATGAACTCGTACTGACCTGGAGAATCATAATGGCAGGTCAGTTTTAGCATTTAGTGAACCTAGCAAAAAAGCCAAACAAAAAACAAGTGTGGGATTGCACTTTTTTGGCAATTTCACCGCACTTGGAATTTTTTTCCCGTTTTCTAGTACACGACATGCTAAAACCAATGATGTTGTTCAAAAGTACAACTCGTCCCGCAAAAAATGAGCCCTCACATGGCCAAATTGCCGGAAAAATAAAAAAGTTATGGCTCTGGGAAGGAGGGGAGTGAAAAACGAACACGGAAAAACGAAAAATCCCATGGTCATGAAGGGGTTAAAGCATGCCAAAATTAAAAAAAAAAAAAAAAGTTTAAAAATCTAAAAGTTCAAATCACCCCCCTTTCACCCCAATCAAAATAAAACAATAAAAAAATCAAACCTACACATATTTGATATCGCCGCATTCAGAATCGCCCGATCTATCAATAAAAGAAGGATTAACCTGATCGCTAAACGGCGTAGCAAGAAAAAAAATCAAAACAGCAGAATTACGTTTTTTTGGTCACCATGACATTGCATTAAAATGCAATAACTGGTGATTAAAAGAACGTATCTGCACAAAAGTGGTATCATTAAAAACGTCATCTCTGCACGCAAAAAATAAGCCCTCAGTCAACCCCAGATCACAAAAAATGGAGATGCTACTAGTATTGGAAAATTGCGCAATTTTTTTTTAGCAAATTTTAGAATTTTTTTTTACCACTTAGATAAAAGAGAACCTAGACATGTTTGGTGTCTATGTGCTCATAATGACCTGGAGAATCATAATGGCAGGTCAGTTTTAGCATTTAGTAAACCTAGCAAAAAAGCCAAACAAAAAACCAGTGTGGGATTGCATTTTTTTGCAATTTTACACAGGAATCAACAATTTTGACCATGTATACACACACACACACACACACACACACACACACACACACACACACACACACACACACACACACACACACACACACACACACACACACACACTTTTACAAACATAATAGTAAGTCTGTACACATTTTATTACTTACACATGTTGTTCCTTTGGCAGGTGTATTCTTCCATCTCCAGCAGCTCCATCCTGATGGTCTTCAGTCCATCCATCAGCACTTACTGGCCAGATCTCAGGATGTCACCAGTCCTGTCTCCTTCCTCTTCACTACCTCTGATAGCTGCAGAGAACAGCCTCCAAGCAGACAGTGAATCCGACAATTCTCCTCCTTCCTCCTGAGAAGTTCTGGCAGGTGCCTCACCCATGTGAACATTGGCCATCACATCAGTCTCCCCTCCCTCCTATAGCCACTTACCACCCTCTGCAGTAAGGGGGCTTTATTAGGGAACGACTGCACTGGCCCACTCAGGTAGCATTCACACTGCAGCTACTGCTTCTGAATTGGCCAGTTTTATAATAAAGCCCCTTCAGTACAGGGGGTGGAGGTAGCTACAGGGGGCAATATCTCATGTTAACATTAGTCAGGCAGTTTATTTCTCAAAACTGCTCAGAAGGAAGGAGAGTTGTCAGCTGTACTCACTGCTCGGAGGCTGGTGCCAGCAGCAGTCAGAGGAGGTGAGGAGGCAAGAGAGAGGATTGGCTGAGATGAGCCATACGTACCAAGCCTGTCATCCTGCCAGTGCCTGTGTAACGCAGAGAAGCCGGGGGGGTGTCCAGGAATACTGGCTCCTGCATCATAGAGCGAGCGACAGCATCAAGTAGGAGGAGAGGAAGGGGGCCCTTCTGACTGTAGGGATTCGGAGAAGAGCCCGAGAGTGGACCCTCTGGGTCGTGACTCTAGAGCCCCCGAGGACGAGCGGACCAGATGGAACCACCCCCTATACAGGGAGCATTAGGAGCAGGCCCAAGGGGGATGGAGACACTACAGCTGGAGCCAAAGGGATGGCTACTAAAACAAAAGAGGACAGACACTGCGGAGACACAGAGAGGGCAAGACTGGAACACTGAGAAGGAACGGCAGAGACACTGGGCTGACAAGACAGGAACGCAGGGCAAACACAGCTGAAACACAGGGCTGACAAGGCTAGTATGCTGGGCAGGCACGGTGGAGACACAGGGCTGACGAAACAAGTACACAGGGCAGGCACGGCGGAGAGACAGGGCAGACAAGGCAGGAGCGCTGGGCAGGCACGGTGAAGAGACAGGGCAGACAAGGCAGGAGCGCTGGGCAGGCACGGCGGAGAGACAGGGCAGACAAGACAAGAACGCAGGGCAGGCACGGTGGAGAGAAAGGTACTGAGACCGGGGAGCCTAGGACATAGGTACGCTGACGAGAAGTACAGAGAAACCTACAAAGCAAAGGCGTCATACCGGGAAGACGCTGGGAAGAAATACCCGATGGGCGCCGCCATGTTGGGGCGGAGCCATCGGGTCGCGACCTCCCAGGAGGCAGTGCAGCGCAGAAAACTCGACTGCGCATGCGCGGAAGAACAGAACGCCGCTACCCAGAGAAGCAGAGCGGCGCGGGACAGAGTCGGGAGTGCGCTAAGGGATAGAAGAAGACAGGTAAGTATGTGCGGTCGTAACACTGACATAATCTGCAGCGTGTATGCCCCTCTCCGATGGCAAAATATTCAGGTATTGGCCCCCTTCCTCTCCTCTTAGAGCCAGCAGCAGCATCTCCACTATCAGAAAACAAGGCATTTCAGTAGCTGATCGGGCCCTCTCTCGTCTGGGGCCCCTGTGCAGCTGCAACCGGCTTCATCAGCGTTATGTCCGCCACTGACAGGCATAAATTAATTGGTACCTGGGGTAGCGGACGGAGCCAACGATTGGACTTTACAAATCTCCTTTTCCAATTCCAAGGTTACCATAGAAACCACAATACCCTGAGGAATAATGGAGGTTCTGGAGGAAAAATGGAATCTAGACTACGAGATAATGCATTAGCTTTCACATTCTTAGACCCTGGCCTGAATGTAATAGATAAATTAAACCGAGAGAAAAACAAGGACCATCTGGCCTGTCTAGGAGTTAACCTTTTAGCTCATTCAGTAGAAGTTAAATTCTTGTGATTCGTGACCACCGTCACTGGATGAACCATCCCCTCCAAAAAATGCCTCCATTCCTCAAAGGCCAATTTGACTGCAAGTAATTCCCGATTCCCAACATCATAATTTCTCTCCGCTGGCGAAAATCTTTTAGAAAAAAGGAACTTGGAATGCAGGTTAGTTAGCGTTTTGGGCCCCTTTGATAAAACTACCCCCACTCCGATCTCCGAAGCCTCCACAATGAATGGTTCTTGGAGATCAGGTTGAATCAGAATGGGTGCAGCCATTAAAAATCTTTCAATCTTTTGAAAGCCCTGATAGCACCCGGCGACCAAACCTTGAGATTCTCCCTCTTACGTGTAAGGTCAGAAAGTGGTTTAGCAATCTGCAAAAACCCCTTCATAAATTTCCTATAATGGTTGGTGAATCCCAGAAAATGCTGCTAAACCTTAAGATCACATGGTTGAACCCAATCAATTATGGCCTGCACCTTCCCAGGGTCCATCTTAAACTCTTCTGCTGACAAGATAAACCCCAAGAAAGAGATTTCCTGAACAGAAAAAAAAACCATTTCTCTAATTTAGTAAAAAAGAGTTCTCCCTCAATCTCTGAAACACAACACAGACATGTTTCTGGTGAGTGTCCGAATCTGGCAAGAAAATTAGAATATCATCCAGGTAAATCATAACATATCTTCCAATGCTATCAGAGAAAATGTCATTCTTAAAATTTTGAAACACAGCAGGTGCCTTAGACAATCCAAAAGGCATGACAAGGTTTTCAAAAAGGCCCTCGGACGTTAAAAACACCGTTTTCCAGGTCATCCCTCCTGACAGCACCACCAGGAGGTTGCCCTTCATATCCTTGATAGGGACAGGAACACAGAAGAGGTTAAATAGCCCATCCCCACCTCCACCCCTCAGTGTTTTTCCTGTGCCTATCAGGGACAGATGCAGGAGAGAGTTCTCCAGAAGAGAACGGATTTACCTGATGCTGAAGTCAGGTTTCTGTAGAGCAGGCGCTCCCGAGGGCGGTGTTTTCTTCCTGGAGGGGGCTCTGGGCCGCGGGAGTCTTGTTGGAAGGACTCCCCAGATCGCAGGATATCGGCGGAGGTCCCTCACGCGCTAAGGTAGAGCTGTGTGCTCCCGTTCACTGCCTCATCCCTTCACAAAGGGGCTCTGAGGCAGCGGCTGCTGCTGCGGTGTCCGGCGCTGTTCCCTGAGCTCCACATGCAGCCAGTGCCGGCGGCGTTTCCCAAACTTCCGGTCCGGCGCTTCGCATCAGAGGGCGCAGGTGACGAATTCCGGGGGCGTGGCCAAATTCCCGGAGTCTGTGGCGCCGGCGGTTTCTGGGTAGGCCAAGATACGTCGGCGGAACAGGAGTCCGGGACATGATGGCGCCAGGATCAGGGCCCAGGCTGGTCAGCGTGCATTCCAGATGACGCATGCGCAGTACAGCTGGGGACCTGCAATCACCATAGATGCCAGCAGCTGAGCTCGGAAGGAGGACGAATCAGATGTCTTGAAGTCGGGTAAGACTGACAATTTAATGACTGACAGCTGACAGCACACCTGACTTAGTAAGATGGAGGGTGCTAGTAGTCCAGACGTCCAGTCCTTAGAGCTACCCACGGACCATGTGAGGAGACGTGGTGGGAAAGTACCTAGCGGGACTTTAGATCCGTTAGCTACAGGGCCTTCCTTTACATTTTTAGGACACGGACATCCCCAAGCGGTCTGCCACTAAGAAGGCGGCTATCAGATATCCGTTATGTGCCGCCAAGCTCCCAGATGGTTATAACAAAAAGTTATGCGAAGTGTGCATCGCTAAACTACTTAAAGACGAACAAGCTTCGTTATTAACTAACATTAAAACCATGCTTAGAGACGAAGTCCAGGCTACAGTATCATCATTGGTGCCACCCCAATCCCCTCACCCTAAGAGGCCTAGATGGGATATGGACTTAAGTTCGGAAGAAGGAGAGATATCAGGATAATCCGACCTGGACTCTGGTTAAAGGGAACCTGTCACCCCGAAAATCGCAGGTGAGGTAAGCCCACCGGCATCAGGGGATTATCTACAGCATTCTGTAATGCTGTAGATAAGCCCCCGATGTTACCTGAAAGAGGAGAAAAAGACGTTAGATTATACTCACCCAGGGGCGGTCCCGCTGCTGGTCCGGTCAAATGGGTGTCTCTGGTCCGCTCTGGCGCCTCCCATCTTCATTACAAGACGTCCTCTTCTGATCTTCAGCCACGGCTTCGGCGCAGGCGTACTTTGTCTGACCTGTTGAGGGCAGAGCAAAGTACTGCAGTGCGCAGGCGCCGTAAAGGTCAGAGAGGCCAGACGCCTGTGCACTGCAGTACTTTGCTCTGCCCTCAACAGGGCAAACAAAGTACGCCTGCGCCGGAGCCGTGGCTGAAGATCAGAAGAGGACGTCTTGTAATGAAGATGGGAGGTGTCGGAGCGGACCAGAGACACCCGTTTGACCGGACCAGCAGCGGGACCGCCCCTGGGTGAGTATAATATAACGTCTTTTTCTCCTCTTTCAGGTAACATCGGGGGCTTATCTACAGCATTACAGAATGCTGTAGATAAGCCCCTGATGCCGGTGGGCTTACCTCACCTGCGATTTTCAAGGTGACAGGTTCCCTTTAAGGTGGCAATTCCTTGGTTGTATTTCCGGAGGAACGCAGGAGATACCTGTTCTCGTCCGAAAGCACGGATGTGCTCCTAAAAACAGTTAGGAGTACTATGAAAATAGAGGACTCCACTGAACCACTATCGGTTCAGGATGAAATATTCGGGGGCCTGAGAACCCGCAGAAATAGAGTATTTCCAGTTAACAACCATATAACGGCGATGATACTGGAAGAATGGGAAGATGTAGGAAAAAAGCTAGTAGTCCCGAGGCTTCAAGTACCGTCTTCCCTTTGATCCGGAAGAAACTAAAGTCTGGGAATCTGTCCCAAAGATTCATATTCCGGTAGCTAAAGTCTCAAGGAAAACATCTATTCCTTTTGAAGACTCATCTGGGTTAAAAGACCCGATGGATAAAAGGTCAGAAGATCTCCTTAAAAAAGCCTGGGAGGAGTCAGCTGCCATTATGAAGACAAAAATAGCGGCCACCTCTGTAGCAAGATCCATGAGTCTCTGGGTAGACGAGCTGAAAGGTCACATTAAAGACAGGATTCCCAGGGAAGAAATTCTGAAGTCCCTCTCAGTACTGAAAATGGCGACTGATTTCATGGCGGATGCTTCAGCGGAGTCAGTGCGTTTTGCTGCCAGAAATAACGCACTGTCAAATGCGACAAGACGGGCCCTGCGGCTAAGATCTTGGACAGGAGATAATCGAAAAACAAACTGTGTTCGATTCCTTTCTCAGGATCTCATGTATTCGGTCCAGTCCTAGATGAGCTGCTCGAGAAAACATCTGACAAGAAAAAAGGATTTCCTGAAGAGAAGCCAAAGAAGACGCCATTCTTTCGGAGAACTCACTCCCACCCGAGGCAGGACTTCAAAGGGAAAGGGAAGTCTGGCAGATGGAGCTACCCTACAGGTGGCAGGGGAAGAGGTTCCTTTTCAGACCAATCATCAGGACCCAGCAGACAATGACGCCAACAATATAGGAGGAAGACTACAATACTTCCTAGAGGGATGGCAGAATATTACTCAGTCAGTGGATTCTACAGACAGTCCCACAGGGGTACAGGATGGCATTTACTCACCTACCCCCCAAAAGGTACTGTCTTAACGCGTACCGAGTCATCAGCAGTTCATCAAAGACTGTTAACAGACATACAAGAGCTCTTAGAGCTGCAAGTCATAGTTCCGGTACCCCATCACTAGCGATTCCATGGACATTACTCCAGCCTATTCTGCATAAAAAAAAACAAGCAGAGAATATTGTACAATAATAAACTTAAAACCATTAAACCAATGGGTGAACTACAAACGCTTCAAGATGGAGTCTCTCTGATCAATCATACCTTTAATAAAAAAGAACTCCGTAATGTGCACGCTAGATCTCAAACATGCATACTATCATCTGCCCATCCATCCCTCACATCAAAGATTCCTCAGGTTTGCAATAAGGAGCCACAAGAAGATACTTCATTTCCAGTTCCAGTGTCTACCATTCGGTCTTGCCTCTGCCCCAAGAATATTCACAAAACTCATGTCGGAGGTCATGGCTCACCTAAGAGAAAAGGAAGTTCTCATCACTCCATACCTGGACGATCTGTTGCTGATGGCAGATTCGTCTCATCAGAGGGAAGAATCCTTAAAAATGAACATATCACTCCTGAAGAGTCTAGGGTGGATAATAAATCAAAAAAGTCAAGTCTCAAACCAGAAAGACAGAAAATATTTCTGGGAGTACTACTAGATTCCGAACGGGAATACTCTGTCCTACCTGACCAAAAACAAGGGACAATCAAACAAGAATTTCAAACATTAAGAAAACGCAAATACATTTCCATCAGGAAAGCCGTGAGGATTCTAGGTCTGATGACCTCATGTATTCCCAGCGTACAATGGAGCCAGCTTCACTCCAGAACTCTTCAACGAGAAGTCCTTTCAGTATGGAATGGAAAGGAAAATTCATTAGACAACAAGATGTTGTTACCCAGCGAGGTAAAGCAGTCCCTCTCATGGTGGGTCAACATAGAAAACCTCAAAAATGGGAGACCTTGGAGAGTATCTCCATGCATAAATATAACCACCGATGCAAGCTTAAGCGGCTGGGGAGCCAACATAGAAGGACGTTACCTTCAGGGAACATGGCCCACATCGGTACGCAACAGTTCCTCCAATTATAGGGAACTCAGAGCTGTTTGGGAAGCACTAAAAAGGTGCCAAGAGGAGATGCCGGGGCATCACATCAGAATCTTCTCAGACAACTTGACCACGGTATGCTTTCTTCTTCATCAGGGAGGTCCGAGGCACCGTCGCCTCCAGAGACTAGCAGAATCAATATTCTCTTGGGCGGAATGCACTGTGAAGTCCATCACGGCAGTACATCTAAAAGGTTCAGAGAACCAGATAGCAGACTTTCTCAGCAGAGAAAAGGTGCAACCCTCGGAGTGGTCTCTAAACGAAAGTCTTTGTTCAGCTAACTTAGCAATGGGGCTCTCCACAAATACTTATTCGCCTCAAAGCGAAATACAAACAAAAGAATTCTTCTCATTAAATCCAAGAGACAATCCAACGGGCATGGAAGCCTTGGCTCAACACTGGGACATGGAACTTGCTTATGCATTCCCTCCACTCGCTTTAATTCCCAGAGTTCTGAGGAAAATTCAGGAAAGTCTGGCAACAGTAATCCTAATAGTGCCATATTGGCCCAAGAGGAGCTGATTTACCCTGCTGAAGTGGATGGCGTTGGAAGAGCCAGTTCTACTACCACTAAGGTGGGACCTTCTAACGCAGGGACCGCACGTCCATCAAAATCTAGACATGCTACAACTTTCAATATGGATCTTGAAAAGGAGATCCTAAGATCAAAAGGTCTATCAGATTCGGTTATCTCAACCATGCAAAAAAGCAGGAAGCACAGTGACCTCAGCTATATACCTAAAAATCTGGAAGAAATTTTGCACACAGAGCAAAACTCCAATATCCGTCTTCCAAGAGTCAGATATTCCTCAGATCTTAAATTTCCTTCAAGCAGGCTTCGATATGGGTTTGAGGCCTAGTACGCTAAATGTGCAAATTTCATCTTTAAGCGCCTTTTATGACTATCCACTAGCTGATCACCCCTGGGTGGTGAGGTTCATCAAAGCTACGCAACGTATCAGACCAACAATATGTAGTTCAGTACCCCCCTGGAACCTCAGCTTGGTACTAAATGAATTACGGAAAGCTCCATACGAGCCGCTAGATCAGGCAGACCTAAAGTCTGCAACATTCAAAACTGTCTTCCTAGTCGCAATAACATCGGCAAGGCGAATAGGTTAGATCCAAGCCCTGTCCATAACAGATCCATACTTAAAAATACAAGAAGATTGCATTATTCTAAAATTAGATCCTACGTTTCTCCCAAAAGTAGTGACAGACTTTCACAGAAACCAGGAAATTAAATTGCCTACGTTCTGCAGAACTACAACAATGACAAAGAACGTTCTCTCCATTCCCTGGAAGTTAAAAGAACAGTATTGCAATATCTAAAATTTACAGACGGCTGGAGAATTGACTCAAACCTCTTTATCCAGATGTCTGGGAAGAATAGAGGCAAAAAAGCCTCAAAGGCTATTTTAGCCAGATGGATTAAATCTACCATTTGCGCTGCGTACATTTCAGACGGTGAATCTCCTCCAGAACACCTAAAAGCTCACTCACTGAGAGAAATATCTGCTTCATGGGCAGAGAGTGCAGGTGCATCCATGGACCAAATTTGCCGGGCGGCAACTTGGTCTAGCTCAAATACCTTTTTCAAACACTACAAGCTGGACATTCTGTCAAATCAACAGACTGTCTTTGGCAGGAAAGTCCTCCAAGCTGTAATCCCACCCTGAATAGGAGTTATTTAGTATTTCTCCTGGTGGTGCTGTCAGGAGGGACGACCTGGAAACTAGGAATTAGTCCTACCGGTAATGTTATTTCCAGGAGTCCATCATGACAGCACCCATTTACCCTCCCTTGAATTCCTGTCTGATGTGTGATATGAACATGTATAGAGAGGAAGTTTAATAAAATTTCGTTGTATCCATCCTGATGTGGTACTTTGTAAAATCACTGAGGGGTGGAGGTGGGGAGGGGCTATTTAACATCTTCTGTGTTTCTGTCCCTATCAATGATATGAAGGGCAACCTCCTGGTGGTGCTGTCATGATGGACTCCTGGAAATACCATTACCGGTAGGACTAATTCCTAGTTACCACTCATCACCCTACCGGATGTGTATCAAATTATAAGCCCCTCTAAGATCAAGTTAAGAAAACACCATGGCCCCCAGAAGCTGATTATATATGTCGGGGATGAGAGGAAGTGGGTAATTATTTTTAACTGTGATATTGTTTAGTTATTGGAAATCAAGGCAAGGACGGAGACCCCCATCTTTCTTTTTAACAAAGAAAAATCCCCAGCTTTAGGGAGGAGGAAGGACGGATACGACTCTTCCGTACAGTTTCGTTAAGATATTCTTTCTCATGGCAGTCTGTTCAGGACCCGACAAATTATAAAGGTGAGCTTTAGGCAATTTGGTGCTAAGAATCAGATCAACAGCAGAATCGTAGGGACGATGGGGAGGTAGTATCTTTGCCTCTTTTTTCTGAGAACACCTCTCTTAAGTCCTTCAGTTACCCCAGAATACCCTTCAGACTAGTGGAGCATATTTGTACGTATTTTAGACATTTCTTGTAACAATTGGGGCTCCATTTCACAATCTCCTTCTGACCCCAATCAATAACAGAATTGTGAATCTGCCACCATGGAAACCCCAGTACAATCCCGCAGGTAAATTATCCAGCACAAAACAGGAGATGGATTCAGAGTGGAATGCTCCCACTTTGGGAGTGAAATCCACCGTTGCTTTCTTGACCAAATTGTGAGCCAACGGTGTCTTGTCAAGGGCGACTACTTGAATGGGTCTTCCTAAACTAACTGTCCCTAACCATAACTTCAGAACCAGTCCCGAGTCAATAAAGTTAGCAGCAGACCCACAGTCAGAATGCCAGTGTTGAGAACACCTGGTTTTCGAAGGATGACCTCAAATTTCTCAGTACTTTGTCAAAGGCAAAAAAGGTGCCTGGGTGACCTTGTCAGCCATCATCCAGACTCTGACGTTCTCCCAATGGTTTAGTAGCTTGAGGACGAGTTTGGCAATTCTTAAGAAAATGTCCAGAGAGACCACAGTATAGACAGTCTGAGATCTTGTCTACGTCTTCTCTTTGCAACATGAAAACTGGCAACTCTAAACTCTGGTAAATGGACCTGCTCCGGGGAAGGATAACGAGCAGCGTGCTGTTCACCACGTCTCTCATGGATTCTGCGGTCCATTCGTATGGCCTTAGTCATGGCCTCTATCAGAGAACAAGGGGCATCATAAAGGACCAGAGCATCCTTGAGGGTTTCAGAAAGTCCTTTTTGGAAGTGGCACCTGAAAGCAGCATCATTCCATATAACTTCGTGGACCACTGCTGGAACTCAGTACAGTAGTCCTCAGCTGTGCAAGCTCCCCCTTCCCCGTGCCAGGTTCATGATCTTAGCTTCAGCGACCTGGATTCTGTTGGGTTCATCATATATCAGACCTAAACTGTGGGGGGAAAAAAAGGCATCAACAGAAAATCATACTGGGGTTTGTGGGCACAAAGAAAATGCCCACATCTGAAGCAGTGGGGTCATGATTATTCCCACACGCTGGAACTCCTCCCCTGACGACCAGGGGCGCAGAGTAAAAAATAACCTACTGCTCTCCCTGAATACCCTAAACTGGCCTATCTCTCCTGAAAATTTATCAGGGAGGGATATCGCAGGTTCATGAGACCAACTGTACATCACAGGGTGCTAACGTCACAGCGACTGCAGGCAGTGGAGGGCTATGTGTGTGGGGGGGGTCTTCATCAATTTATTTATCTGACCCTGCAACTGATATTGCGATTACTTCAGACTCTAGCACTCCTTAGCCAGATCCTGAGTCACCAGAGTCAAATTTGCCACCTGGTCAAAAAGCATGTGAACAGGATCCATACTGGCAAAAAAGAAAAACGTATTGCCCAGATGTAATGTGCACTACTCATTTCTCAGGACCAAGCCATGAGTGAGAATAGTCAAGGAGTCCAAGGTCTTAAGCCAGGAGACAAAAGCAAGGTAACTTTCCGAGGTCAGAATACCAGGAGGATAGCTGATCAGAGCAGAAGGGGTAAACAGACGGATGGTCTGAACCAGGTCCAAGGTCAGGCAACGAAAGATCAAGCATGCAGAACTAAGAGCAGAGAGAGAACAAACCTCACTAGCTGAATGTACATCTGGCAGAGGTCTGGGAGAAACAGCTCCGCTAAGTAGCATGGCAATCACCTGAGATAATGAACACTTGGACACAGCCAGTGCCTCCCAGTCTCAGATTGGATAGTCGAGCTGTCGAATCAACACACTGACAGCTCAGCACGCCCCTGTACCAGACTAGATGACTGAGCTGTTAACCCCTTCCCGACCCATGACGCCACGTAGGCGTCATGAAAGTCGGTGCCAATCCGACCCATGACGCCTATGCGGCGTCATGGAAAGATCGCGTCCCTGCAGGCCGGGTGAAAGGGTTAACTCCCATTTCACCCGATCTGCAGGGACAGGGGGAGTGGTAGTTTAGCCCAGGGGGGGTGGCTTCACCCCCTTGTGGCTACAATCGCTCTGATTGGCTGTTGAAAGTGAAACTGCCAATCAGAGCGATTTGTAATATTTCACCTATTATAACTGGTGAAATATTACAATCCAGCCATGGCCGATGCTGAAATATCATCGGCCATGGCTGGAAATACTAATGTGCCCCCACCCCACCCCACCGATCGCCCCCCCAGCCCCCCGATCTGGCCGGTACACTGCTCCGGCTCCCCTCCGTCCAGTGCTCCGCTCCCCCCCGTGCTCTTGTTCGCTCCCCCCGTGCTCCAATCACCCCCCCTGCACTCCGATCCACCCCCCCGGTGCTCCGTTCCACCCCCCCGTGCTCCATTCCAGCCCCCCCGTGCTCCGTTCCACGCCCCCCGTGCTCCGTTCCACCCCTCCCGCGCTCCGATTCCCCCCCCGTGCTCCGATCCCCCCCCATGATCCCCCCCCACCCCATCATACTTACCGATCCAGCCGGGGTCCCGTCCGTCTTCTCCCTGGGCGCCGCCATCTTCCAAAATGGCGGGCGCATGCGCAGTGCGCCCGCCGAATCTGCCGGCCGGCAGATTCGTTCCAAAGTGCATTTTGATCACTGAGATAGATTATATCTCAGTGATCAAAATAAAAAAAATAATAAATGACCCCCCCCCCCTTTGTCACCCCCATAGGTAGGGACAATAAAAAAATAAAGAAATTTTTTTTTTCCACTAATGTTAGAATAGGGGTAGGGTTAGGGTTAGGGTTAGGGTTAGGGCTAGGGCTAGGGTTAGGGTTAGGGCTAGGGTTAGGGGTAGGGTTAGGGTTAGGGCTAGGGTTAGGGTTTCGGTATGTGCACACGTATTCTGGTTCTCTGCGGATTTTTCCGCTGCGGATTTGATAAATCCGCAGTGCTAAACCGCTGCGGATTTATGGCGGATTTACCGCGTTTTTTTCTGCGCATTTCACTGCGGTTTTACAACTGCGATTTTCTATTGGAGCAGTTGTAAAACCGCTGCGGAATCCGCACAAAGAAGTGACATGCTGCGGAATGTAAACCGCTGCGTTTCCGTGCAGTTTTTCCGCAGCATGTGTACAGCGATTTTTGTTTCCCGTAGGTTTACATTGAACTGTAAACTCATGGGAAACTGCTGCGGATCCGCAGCGTTTTCCGCAGCGTGTGCACATACCTTTAGAATTAGGCTATGTGCCCACACTGCGGATTGGCCGCTGCGGATTCGCAGCAGTGTTCCATCAGGTTTACAGTACCATGTAAACATATGAAAAACAAAATCCGCTGTGCCCATGGTGCGGAAAATACCGAGCGGAAACGCTGCGTTGTATTTTCTGCAGCATGTCAATTCTTTGTGCGGATTCCGCAGCGTTTTACACCTGTTCCTCAATAGGAATCCGCAGGTGAAATCCGCACAAAAAACACTGGAAATCCGCGGAAAATCCGCAGGTAAAACGCAGTGCCTTTTACCCCCGGATTTTTCAAAAATGGTGCGGAAAAATCTCACACGAATCCGCAACGTGGGCACATAGCCTTAGGGTTAGGGTTGGAATTAGGGTTGTGGTTAGGGTTGTGATTAGGGTTATGGCTACAGTTGGGATTAGGGTTAGGGGTGTGGGGGGGTTAGTGTTGGAGTTAGAATTGAGGGGTTACCACTGTTTAGGCACATCAGGGGTCTCCAAACGCAACATGGCGCCACCATTGATTCCAGCCAATCTCGTATTCAAAAAGTCAAATGGTGCTCCCTCACTTCCGAGCCCTGACGTGTGCCCAAACAGTGGTTTACCCCCATATATGGGGTACCAGCATACTCAGGACAAACTGCGCAACAATTACTGGGGTCCAATTTCTCCTGTTACCCTTGTGAATCTAAAAAAATGCTTGCTAAAACATAATTTTTGAGGAAAGAAAAATGATTTTTTATTTTCACGGCTCTGCGTTGTAAACGTCTGTGAAGCACTTGGGGGTTCAAAGTGCTCACCACATATCTAGATAAGTTCCTTGGGGGGTCTAGTTTCTAAAATGGGGTCACTTGTGGGGGTTTCTACTGTTTAGGCACACCAGGGGCTCTGCAAACGCAACGTGACGCCCGCAGACCATTCCATCAAAGTCTGCATTTCAAAAGTCACTACTTCCCTTCTGAGCCCCGACGTGTGCCCAAACAGTGGTTTACCCCCACTCATGGGGTATCAGCGTACTCAGGAGAAACTGGACAACAACTTTTAGGGTCCAATTTCTCCTGTTACCCTTGGGAAAATTAAAAAATTCTGGGCTAAATAATTATTTTTGAGGAAAGAAAACGTATTTATTATTTTCACGGCTCTGCATTATAAACTTCTATGAAGCGCTTGGGGGTTCAAAGTGCTCACCACACATCTAGATAAGTTCCTTTTGGGGTCTAGTTTCCAAAATGGGGTCACTTGTGGGGGGTTTCTACTGTTAAGCCACATCAGGGGCTCTGCAAACGCAACGTGACGCCCACAGAGCATTCCATCAAAGTCTGCATTTCAAAACGTCACTACTTCACTTCCGAGCCTCGGCATGTGCCCAAACAGTTATTTACCCCCACATATGGGGTATCAGCGTACTCAGGAGAAACTGGACAACAACTTTTGGGGTCAAATTTCTCCTGTTACCCTTGGGAAAATAAAAAATTGCAGGCTAAAAGATCATTTTTGAGAAAATAATTTTTTTTTTTTATTTTCATGGCTCTGCGTTATAAACTTCTGTGAAGCACTTTGGGGGTTCAAAGTCCTCACCACACTTCTAGATTAGTTCCTTTGGGGGTCTAGTTTCCAAAATGGTGTCATTTCTGGGGGATCTCCAATGTTTAGGCACACAGGGGCTCTCCAAACGTGACATGGTGTCCGCTAATGATTGGAGCTAATTTTCCATTTAAAAAGCCAAATGGCGTGCCATCCCTTCCGAGCCCTGCCGTGCGCCCAAACAGTGGTTTACCCCCACATATGGGGTATCAGCGTACTCAGGACAAACTGGACAACAATATTTGGGGTCCAATTTCTCCTATTATCCTTGGAAAAATAGGAAATTCCAGGCTAAAAAATCATTTTTGAGGAAAGAAAAATTATTTTTTATTTTCATGGCTCTGCGTTATAAACTTCTGTGAAGCACCTGGGGGTTTAAAGTGCTCAATATGCATCTAGATAAGTTCCTTGGGGGGTCTAGTTTCCAAAATGGGGTCACTTGTGGGGGAGCTCCAATGTTTAGGCACACAGGGGCTCTCCAAACGCGACATGGTGTCCGCTAACAATTGGAGCTAATTTTCCATTCAAAAAGTCAAATGGCGCTCCTTCCCTTCCAAGCCCTGCCGTGCGCCCAAACAGTGGTTTACCCACACATATGAGGTATCAGCGTACTCAGGACAAATTGGACAACAACTTTCATGGTTCAGTTTCTCCTTTTACCATTGGGAAAATAAAAAAATTGTTGCTAAAAGATAATTTTTGTGACTAAAAAGTTAAATGTTCATTTTTTCCTTCCATGTTGCTTCTGCTGCTGTGAAGCACCTGAAGGGTTAATAAACTTCTTGAATGTGGTTTTGAGTACCTTGAGGGGTGCAGTTTTTAGAATGGTGTCACTTTTGGGTATTTTCAGCCATATAGACCCCTCAAACTGACTTCAAATGTGAGGTGGTCCCTAAAAAAAATGGTTTTGTAAATTTCGTTGTAAAAATGACAAATCGCTGGTCAAATTTTAACCCTTATAACTTCCTAACAAAAAAAAATTTTGTTTCCAAAATTGTGCTGATGTAAAGTAAACATGTGGGAAATGTTATTTATTAACTATTTTGTGTCACATATCTCTCTGGTTTAACAGAATAAAAATTCAAAATGTGAAAATTGCGAAATTTTCGCCAAATTTCCGTTTTTATCACAAATAAACGCAGAATTTATTGACCTAAATTTACCACCAACATGAAGCCCAATATGTCACGAAAAAACAATCTCAGAACCGCTAGGATCCGTTGAAGCGTTCCTGAGTTATTACCTCATAAAGGGACACTGGTCAGAATTGCAAAAAAAGGCAAGGTCTTTAAGGTCAAAATAGGCTGGGTCATGAAGGGGTTAATCAGAGCCCAGACAGCTTCTTCACGCGCCTGTACCAGATTGGAAGGCTGAGCTGTCAATAACTGCATCCCAGACACACTGAGGAGTGAAACTGTGACAGTATATATTTTGACCTTTTTACTCTGTATATACCTTTTATAATATGTACCGTAATATTGTGACAAGCTAATTACCTATTGACATACTCGTGTAAATATGTTATAAACGGGAAGTTCCCTTGCTGCTGCAGAAAATGCAGAACCGAAAAAAAGCTCCGAGGGTTAAGGGGTTAATAGTCATAACTGCTTAGTTTTTCTGTCTACATTAGCAGTATGAGGGCTTGTTTGTTTTTTTTTTGTAATTTGAAATAACGTTCACTTTACAATGGACGGGAAAATTGTGCAAAAAAAAATTAAGTGCATTGAAATAAGAAAAAAAAAACAAAAACAATTTTGTGTGTAGTAAAACTGTGTAGCAAAAATGACCTGACAATCATTTTCCAGGTATGTGTATTTGTTTTAATTAATGATGAAAAAATTCTGGAATTTGTAATAAAACAAATTGCTTGCTGTCGCTAATTTCTATGGCCCACAACATTTTATTCTGTCATACATAGATCTATGTGATGGCTTTTGTTTTGCGTGGCATGCTGTAGTTACAATTTTTCAGGAACATATGACGTTTTAATTGCTTTTTATTGCATTTTTGAGGGAATATGTTGAAAACCCTCAATTTTGACATTTCAATTATTTTTTTTCTTTACAGCATTTACAAAACAGGTTAAATCATTTTACACTTTCATTCATCAGACTTTTACAGATGCAGTGATTCCAAATATGTAGATTTTTTTTAAATGTCTATTTTTTTAATTGAACCTGCAATTTATTTTTCATACAAATATCTAACATTTTTCTCACATTTTTTTTAATTTTTTTATTTTTGAAAGGAAAAGCATCATCCAGAATTATTGAACCGACAAAGTTTTTATAAAAGAACAGAACAAACCCAACACATAAAAGCTATTGCTTTACAAGTACAGAGTACATATGGGAGAAAACGTATTTCGGAAGCGGTGGGCTCAGCTGAAGCTCCTAAATTACCCTCAACAGTAAGTGATCTATCTAATGGAAGTACCGGTAGTTATTTTCTAATGTACAGTTGGAAAGTTTTGAGACTGAAACAAATGTTGTTTTCACAAAGTTTGCATCTTCAGTTTTTAAAGTGGCAATTTGCATCAACTCTAGATTTTTATGAAGGTTAATCAGATGAATTGCAAAAAAGTTACAAAGTCATTCCTTGCCACAAAAATTAACTTGGTCACAATCATTTCCACTGAAGTGTTAAGGTACCGTCACACTAAAGCGACACTGCAGCGATACCGACAACGATGTCGATCGCTGCAGCGTCGCTGTTTGGTCGCTGGAGAGCTGTCACACAGACAGCTCTCCAGCGACCAACGATCCCGAGGTCCCCGGTAACCAGGGTAAACATCGGGTTACTAAGCGCAGGGCCGCGCTTAGTAACCCGATGTTTACCATGGTTACCAGCGTAAACGTTAAAAAAACAAACACTACATACTTACCTTCAGCTGTCTGTCCTCCGGCGCTCTGCTTTCCTCTGCACTGTCAGCGCCGGTCAGCCGGAAAGCAGAGCGTTGACGTCACCGCTGTGCTTTCCGGCTGGTCGGTGCTGACACAGGATGCAGGAGGAGTGCAGAGAAGCAGAGCGCCGGGGACGGACAGCTGAAGGTAAGTATGTAGTGTTTGTTTTTTTAACGTTTACGCTGGTAACCAGGGTAAACATCGGGTTACTAAGCTCGGCCCTGCGCTTAGTAACCCGATGTTTACCCTGGTTACCAGTGAAGACATCGCTGGATCGGCGTCACACACGCCGATCCAGCGATGTCAGCGGGAGATCCAGCGACGAAATAAAGTTCTGGACTTTCCTCAGCGACCAACGATCTCCCAGCAGGGGCCTAATCATTGGTCGCTGTCACACATAACGATTTCCTTAACGATATCTTTGCTATGTCACAAAAAGCAACGATATCGTTAACGATATCGTTATGTGTGAAGGTACCTTTAGCCCTGCCACAAAATAATGTGCTAACATAATTTGTGATCTTAGCATTAGTTCAGAAGATAGTATTATGGCCCCCACTAGCCCTCCAGTCAACATAATTGACCCCACACAGTCCTCCACACGGTATAATGGATCCCACACAAACTTCACACTTTATAATTACTTGCATACATTATGTTGGCCCCCACATAGCTTTCCAAACAGTATAATGGCCCTCCGCATAGCCCAGCAAGCAATATAATGGCCCCCACATAGCCATGCAAACAGTATAATAGCTGCCCCACATTACCCCCACATAGACATGCAAACAGTATTATCTCCACCACATAGTGTAAAGGCTTAACCCTTTCACGACATGCGGCGTACATGTACTGCGCATGTCTGTCCCTCTCTTTGATGTGGGCTCTGGCGCTGAGTCAACATCTTTCCCGGCACGTCAGCTGTTTTGAACAGCTGACATGTGCCCGCAATAGCCACAAGTGGAATCGCGATCCACCCGTGACTGTTAACCCATTAAATTCCGCTGTCAATCTCTTGATAGCCGCATTTAATGGGATTGCGCCAGAAGCGCATCACTAATCCCGCCCATCGATGACCGTCACATGATCGCCGGTCGGCATGAGAACCAGGAGTCTCCATTAGAGCTCTATGGTTGTCACAGCCAGATTGCTATGAGCGCCGCTTGGTGGTTGGCGCTCATAGCAAGTGAGCATTTCTGCTACACACAGGCGATCTGATCATCGCCTGTGTGTAGCAGCGGCGGTCGGACAACCGCAGCTTCTAGTCTCCCATCGAGACTATTGAAGCATGCAAAAAGTAAAAAAATTATTTTTCAAATTAAAAATAAGAAAACATAAAAGTTCAAATCACCCCACATTTTCCCCACTCAAAATAAAGCAATTTAAAAAAAAAAAAATCTATTTATATAATTGCCTTGTAATGTTTTAATTTCCTGGTCTGTACAGATGTCACCGTATCCCAGAATTCCAAGCGGAGGAAGTTCACCGACCGCCATATTGGGACACCCAAGTGATGTGTCGCAATATGGAAACTGCTGCTGGTACCACCCGCAGAACACCGTCGCAACACACACACACACACACACACACACACACACACACACACACACACACACACACACACACACACACACATATACACTATACCCCATACGCACCACACGCCGTACGCACCACACGCTCACTCAACCTCTTGCACGATACCACCAGCGGAACACTGTCACGAACACGCCGTCGCCGGGATCAGCCGAATAATTCACTGACCTGTGCGGATTACGCGGAGGTGCAGTGAATCATTCGGCTGATCCCGGCCGCAGCTGCGCGACGTGTCTACAGGCAGAGGAAGCCGGTCACATTAAAGTGGTTTTCCCACGAACGAAAGTTTATTTTAAAAACAATTACCTTTCACAACTGGTTCAGGACCCAACAAGAAGGGGGGCACTGCTAGACCTAATATTAACCAACAGGCCAGACCGCATAGCAAATATAAGGGTTGGGGGTTACTTGGGAAATAGCGATCACAAAATAATAAGTTTTCATGTATCCTTTAAAAAGATGTGTGATAGAGGGGTTACAAGGACACTAAACTTCAGGAGGGCAAATTTCCAACGGATGAGAGAGGATCTTGGTGCAATTAAATGGGACGATATCCTGAGACACAAAAATACACAAAGAAAATGGGAGATGTTTATTAACATCCTGGATAGGACCTGTGCACAGTATATACCGTATGGGAATAAACATACTAGGAATAGGAGGAAACCAATATGGCTAAATAGAGCTGTAAGGGGCGCAATAAGTGACAAAAAGAAAGCATTTAGAGAATTAAAGGAAGTAGGTAGTGAGGAGGCATTAAATAAATACAAAAAATTAAATAAATTCTGTAAAAAGCAAATCAAGGCAGCAAAGATTGAGACAGAGAGACTCATTGCCAGAGAGAGTAAAAATAATCCCAAAATATTCTTTAACTACATAAATAGTAAGAAACTAAAAAATGATAGTGTTGGCTCCCTTAAAAATAGTCTGGGTGAAATGGTGGATGAGGATGAGGAAAAAGCCAATATGCTAAATGACTTTTTTTCATCAGTATTTACACAAGAAAATCCCATGGCAGACAAAATGACTAGTGATAAAAATTCCCAATTAAATGTCACCTGCTTAACCCAGCAGGAAGTGCGGCGGCGTCTAAAAATCACTAAAATTGATAAATCTCCGGGCCCGGATGGGATACACCCTCGAGTATTGCAGGAATTAAGTACAGTCATTGATAGACCATTATTTTTAATCTTTAAAGACTCCATAATAACAGGGTCTGTACCACAGAACTGGCGTATAGCAAATGTGGTGCCAATATTCAAAAAGGGGACAAAAACTGAACTCGGAAATTATAGGCCAGTAAGCTTAACCTCTACTGTGGGTAAAATCTTGGAGGGCATTCTAAGGGATGCTATACTGGAGTATCTGAAGAGGAATAACGTCATGACCCAGTATCAGCACGGGTTTACTAGGGACCGTTCATGTCAGACTAATTTGATCAGGTTCTATGAAGAGGTAAGTTCCGGACTGGACCAAAGGAACCCAGTAGATGTAGTGTATATGGACTTTTCAAAAGCTTTTGATACGGTGCCACACAAAAGGTTGATACATAAAATGAGAATAATGGGGATAGGGGAAAATATGTGTAAGTGGGTTGAGAGCTGGCTCAGGGATAGGAAACAAAGGGTGGTTATTAATGGAACACACTCGGACTGGGTAGCGGTTAGCAGTGGGGTACCACAGGGGTCAGTATTGGGCCCTCTTCTTTTTAACATATTTATTAATGACCTTGTAGGGGGCATTCAGAGTAGAATTTCAATATTTCCAGATGACACTAAACTCTGCAGGGTAATCAATACAGAGGAGGACAATTTTATATTGCAGGATGATTTATGTAAACTAGAAGCTTGGGCTGATAAATGGCAAATGAGCTTTAATGGGGATAAATGTAAGGTCATGCACTTTGGTAGAAGTAATAAGATGTATAATTATGTGCTTAATTCTAAAACTCTGGGCAAAACCGTCAATGAAAAAGACCTGGGTGTAGGGGTGGATGACAAACTCATTTTCAGTGGCCAGTGTCAGGCAGCTGCTTCAAAGGCAAATAAAATAATGGGATGCATTAAAAGAGGCATAGATGCTCATGAGGAGAACATAATTTTACCTCTATACAAGTCACTTGTTCGACCACACCTAGAATACTGTGCACAGTTCTGGTCTCCGGTGTATAAGAAAGACATAGCTGAACTGGAGCGGGTGCAGAGAAGAGCGACCAAGGTTATTAGAGGACTGGGGGGTCTGCAATACCAAGATAGGTTATTACACTTGGGGCTATTTAGTTTGGAAAAACGAAGACTAAGGGGTGATCTTATTTTAATGTATAAATATATGAGGGGACAGTACAAAGACCTTTCTGATGATCTTTTTAATCATAGACCTGAAACGGGGACAAGGGGGCATCCTCTACGTTTGGAGGAAAAAAGGTTTAAGCATAATAAGATGCGGATTCTTTACTGTAAGAGCAGTGAGACTATGGAACTCTCTGCCGTATGATGTTGTAATGAGTGATTCATTACTTAAATTTTAAGAGGGGACTGGATACATTTCTAGAAAAGTATAATGTTACAGGGTATATACACTAGATTCCTTGATAGGGCGTTGATCCAGAGAACTAGTCTGATTGCCGTATGTGGAGTCGGGAAGGAATTTTTTTCCCCAAGGTGGAGCTTACTCTTTGCCACATGGTTTTTTTTTTTGCCTTCCTCTGGATCAACATGTTAGGGCAAGTTAGGTTAGGCTATGGGTTGAACTAGATGGACATATAGTCTTCCTTCAACCTTAATAACTATGTAAATATGTAACTATGACTGTGTCTGACCGTGTATCGAGCATACCTCATCTCCTGGGCAGGGGAGGAAGCAAAAGACAATACTGACTTTACAGCAGGGGATCACAGAGGATTCGTTTTGTGAGGTAAAATATTTCACTGACTGTTTTTAAAAGAATATTTTACCTCACACAATGTATCCTCTGCTGTATTGTCAGTATATTGTCAGGGAATAGCACATGGGGTAGACAGGTCAAAAAAGAGAGCACAAACGTGAGGTGTCAGCACATGGGGAAAGAGAGAGTGGATAGGTGGGTGAGCACATGGGAGGGAAGAGATTCTCAACGCTGCAAAGCCTGCCCCCATCATGACATTACTGCCTTCCATCTAGTATACACATATTTATCGCCGCGTTCAGAATCGCCCGATCTATCAGGCTATAAAAAGAATTAATCGAATTGGTCAACGGCGTAGCAAAAAAAAAAGTAAAACCACCAGAATTACGTTGTTTTTGTCACCACAACATTGCATTAAAATGCAATAACAGGCAATCAAAATGTCTTATCCACACCAAAATGGTATAATTAAAAACATCAGCTCGGCAAGCAAAAAATGAGCCCTCACCCAGCCCCAGGTCACAAAAAGTTGAGACGCTACGGGTCTCGGAAAATGGCATCTTTTTTTTCACTATTTAAATAAAAAACAATCTATACATGTTTGGTATCTACAAACCTGTAATGACCTGGAGAATCATAATGGATGGTCAGTTTTAGCATTTAGTGAACATGGTAAAAAAAAAATTTTGTAAAAGTTGTGCAATTGCACTTTATTTGCAATTTCACCACACTTGGAATTTTTTTTTCGAGTACACGACATAATAAAATCAATGGTGTCGTTCAAATGTACAACTTGTCCTGCAAAAAACAAGCCTCTCATTGCCATATTGACGGAAAAATAAAAAAGTTATGGCTCTGGGAAGAAGGGGAGTGAAAAACAGAAATGCAAAAATGGAAAAGGCTGCGGTGGGAAGGAGTTAAACATAGCCCTCCATGTAGTATAATAACCCCCACATAGACATAGCGCTCCAAATATTTTATTGGCCCTCACATAATATTCCAAACAGTGTAATGACCCCTCATATCCCTCCAAATATTATAATGGCCCCCACATAGCCCTCCATTTAGTATAATGGTCCCCACATAGCCCTCCAAATAGTATAATGAGCCTTACTTATCCCTCCAAATAGCATAATGGCCTTCCAAATAGTATAATGGGCCCCACATAGATTTCCATATAGTGCAAAGGGCCCTATACATTGCCCTCTATACAGTATAATGGGCCCCACATTGTATTCCATACAGTATAATGGGCCCCACATTGTATTCCATATAGTATAATGGGCCCCACATTGTATTCCATACAGTATAATGGGCCTCACATTGTATTCCATACAGTATAATGGGCCCCACATTGCTTTCCACACAGTATGATGGGCCCCACATTGCTTTTCACACAGTATAATGGGCCCCACTTTTATTTACATATAGTATAGTGCATCCCCAAAGCACTCTAAACATTTATAATGGCCCTTACAATGTTGTAATTAACTTAAAAAATACTCCCCTTTCCACTTTCACCCACTGCTCTGCTCTCCATAATTAGCCAAAAGCACGACAGAGCACAACATAGTACAGAAAGTATACTCATAGATCCCACAAAAAGGGAAGGACTAAAAAAGGACTAGTCGCTAATAACCATAGAACAGAACATGGTCCACAAGAACCAAAAAAAGACCACAAAGTCCATATAGAGAAATATATATAAAGAAGTCTTTATTAAATTTAAGAACAATATAAATGGACAAAACAGAACAGAACAAATTGGACAGAGTACCACATGGTGTGTACAAATGCCTCACCGGTGTATGAACCACCACAGGCACACGGAGTCAGGGAAGGAAAGCACCTGCATATAAATATATATACTAACAGCTCACAAAGGAGGTGAAACAGACCACAGCATAAATAACCATCCAGCTTGGTATAAGTGGCGGTGCCAATCTCTAGCGGAGATAGATAGACATAGTGTCAGAGAATCAATACCTTAGAAAGTTAATACAACCAGGGCCCAGCTTATAATAAGGCAACCAAGCCACAACGCTAATGTGCCGGCAGATATACAGAGCGGATCTTACCTCTATGTAGAGGGCAGTGTGCTGACCTTCCCGGAGTCTGTGTGCCCACCCCGACGCGCGTTTCGGTCGCACACCTTCTTCAGGGGGCTTGGTGAGAAGATGCCTAGCGTGTGGTTATATACCATCCCGTCCCGGAAGTACTTATACGCAAACCGGAAGTAGAATTCCATAACCATGGGGACTGCAATACAGCGTCCCCACCGCAACATTGCAGCGTATCATATTAAAAGAATATAAAGGCAGCGGTCACCAAAGCCATGCCGGGGGGGGGCCCGCCTCGCAACGCGCCACCCGCCAGACTATCACAGGGCCCTGTGAAGCCGGACAGTGGACACGTCACAGAGCGGACTCCCAACAGGACAGAAGGAGAGGCGCACATCTAAATTGTGACCAAAGCCACCATATCAACGCTGGGAATGTGCAGTGGGGGGTAGGAGATGGTATCTATATATACACATAAATAAACAACGAAATCGCTGACCACAGACAGAAAAAACAATACAACAAGCAGATATATGGATGTTAAAATTTAACAGTGTCTGTGTCACACTAGTACCCATAAGGCGGACGGCCACACTCGGATTCCATATGAGAGCCGATGCCCAAAAAGGCAATAACTAACACAAAACATAAGGATACAAATATCGCTACATGAATTGTAGCACTGACTTGGAAAAATGTATAAGGGAAACGGCCACTCTCGGAATCCATGCGTGAGCCGATACCCAAAGAGGCAATAGTTGACACAGTACATAAAAACACAAACCTAGCTACATGGATGTAGTGCTAGCTTTGGAGGATACAGAGTATATACAAAATGACACCACTTGAAATCATATAGATGCCGGAAAGTGTGTGATCTGAAGCTCTTCACTGCTCGGCACAGTGGTTTTAATGTAGAGATGTCATCGTTCTCTCTGCGCTAAGATGTCAGCACTCAGACACAAAAGAATGATGGAGGATGAAGCGAGTGGTCCCCTCATCCATCATTGCTTTCAACTATATCCGTATCCAGGGTACCGATTACAGTTGAAAGCACGATGCTGCAGCAGCAGCGTGGCCCCCAGCTCGTTGTCCCCATAGTGGTCTCTTGTATGTCACTGGTCATCAGTCAGTGACTGTCCGCTGTTTTCCTAAATAAAAACTGCAATCACAGACTGAGGATCGGTACTCTTTAAAGTGGTTGCTCCATCTCGAATGACAAGTCTGTAGTCTCTGTGTGACTGCAGACTTATGAATACCCCCCGGCGCGTGCTCTGCGCTGATTCACATGTTTGTGAGCTGGGACCTGAGAATATGTATGTGTTTCACATACTCCCGTCAGGAACCATCTAGTGGGCGTGGCCTCACGCCATACACTTTTATGCATACAATTGTATGGAAGTGAGGCCACGCACATTGGCCGGGAGTATGTTATAAATCATAGATATTCTCTGGTCCCAGCTCAGAAACCTGCGAATCCCTGCCGAACACAGAGCGTACACTGGGTGAAATAAGTCTGTAGTCACACAGAGTGACTGCAGAGTTATTGATTTGGACCGGACAACCTCTTTAAGTCCGCATTCTCCTCTCAGCAACATGGACAACAGTTTTCAGCACTAAATCCCATTCTATAAATTATTTTTGGGGTCCTGTGAACTCTATGAATGAGAAACAATTGGGACCTTCTCATCACTGTTACTTGAAACTGATTTAATTGACTCTAGTGCATCTTCCCATTCTTCCTTTGAAATACTATCTACATCAATCTCCCATTTAGCTCGGCCTAGTGTTATTGGGTCCACTAGTATTTTTAACATCGAGAAGTTGTATAGTAGAGTGAGAATTCCTTTAGTGGATTTAGTCTGTAAAGTTAGGTAGGTTGACCCTACCTCCTGAGTCCCTTAAAAGAACCAACCCTCTAAAACGCTGAAACTGGAAAGCCAATAATTCTCCAAGCACTCACTTTACCTCTGATCTTGATTACCAGAGGACCAAGATTGAGAGGGATATAATTCGGCAACTGTCTGGAAATGTAAATCTCCAGATACTTAAAGGGGTTGTCTTGGCTTTCTGTATAATTTGTGTGTTTATCTAGGCTGGAGAATGCTGATAGTTTGTAATCTACTCCCTGTCAGCGTTCTGCATGGTGTCCTGGGTATCAAACTTAGTCTGAGCATCTCTCTCCTGATTCTGGAGGAGCTGCTCACTCCCCGACTAGAGTTTTCCTGTGTAGCAGAGAGTGGTGGTAACCCCATGCAGAACATAGTGCCAGACAGCAGGGGGATGACTCAGCTGACTGGCGGAACCAGGAAGGAAAAGGCTTCTACATGAGTGAGTATAATGGACTTATTAATAGGGTCAGCTTGTGCCGCCTGTAAATTTAGAAATACCCTACGCAGATTAATAGCTGTGGATTTTGATGGCATGAACCGACCTGGTCAGGGTGAATAATTGAGGTGATAACTATAGTCGGCCTTGTTGTTTCACCAAAATCTTATCTTCTGATCTCCGTAATGATATTGGTTTATACGAGTCCTGGAGTTCCGTCTCCTTCCCTTCTTTAGGAATTACCACAATTATAGTCTCCCACAGGGATCTTAGAAGTCCCCCTATTAACATAAATTGCGAGTTTGATTTTACAACCTATAATTGTTTTACCTTTTTTCAGAAATTGAACCACCTCGAGGGCTTTAAAACTATTGATGATTTCATGGAGTACTTGGTAAGCTTTTCTTTTAAGTCTGTATGTGAACAATCCCACTTGTTCAAAAACTATTTGGTATCTATGATTTCCGACCTTATGACAGACTGCTCTAGTAAAGACATTAAAAGTGCTTGCACGATTCTACAGCTATTTTGGATGTTCATTGCTTTTAAAGGGATCCAAGGGGTAAAGTGCCTCCTTGCAGAGAGCGACTCGTCAAGCCTAACATGCCGAGGTGAGGAGAATTTTAAGCCACAATGCTCCTTCGGGAAATATGCCAATTGTCTCTTCAGAGAGGAAGAGGAGTAGAACTCTACTTCCACCTATAGGAAGTAGCAGTAATAAAAATCAATATCAACTCACTAACGAGCCTTGGCACATGTTTGGAAATCGGTCAGTAGCCTCTCACTCCGCCAAATCCGTCCTCATTCTTTGCACTGACAAGGGGTAGTACCCCGAAAATTAGTATCTGCAGATTGAGATTTTGGTTTTAGCTTTTATCCGAAGTCATGTGACAAGACTCAATATGTTGTCGATGTCTTTTACTACTGCTGGCTATGGGCACATGTTTCTAATATTTCAGAAAGCCCCTTTAGCAAGTCCTGCCCCTCTGCATGACTCCATTGATCTTCTGACATTGAGCGTATCAATTGTTCTCCAAAGGTAGTTGAGTAGATGTGATTTTGAAATTCAGTATAAAGGTGTAAATTGTTGATATCACCCCTGTGGGGCCCTGGGTAGTAAGTACACCTATTAGCGGATATCTTGATGTGTATCCTAGTATGTGGGAATTGGCGCATCATAGAATGTCTCATTTGCAAATACCTATAAAAGTCCCTGTGAGGAACATCATATTTTGTATGAATTTGATCGAATGATAATAAAGTTTCATTTTTGAAAACTTTATCAAGTGTTGTTATGCCATAATTTTTCCAGAATACTGGATCTTTTAATATTTTAAGTTGTGGAAACTTGGGATTATCCCACGGCTGAGGGAAAGAGCAAAACGGTCGGCACTCCGTATTTTGGCATGGTGCTCATGGAGGTAGTATAAGTAAAAAGACCAAGAGTCCCAGCACTCATGTGTTGAAAAAAAAGCTGTTTTAATGCAATCAATACAAATCCAAAGACTTTTCAGCCCATTCTGGACTTTTTTCAATAATGCAGTTTGAATACAATTCAAAGCTTATATATATTTACATCAGGAAAATGACATCACATCAAAGACCAATATATTAACATATAAATTGGAACAAGTACATTACAATTATATGTAAGGATTACACAGAAATTTTCAAAACAGACTTTTTATTCAATAACTGCAAAATATGAGCTTCTGCATTAATCAGCTTATCACCACTAAACCAACTCTTTAAATAACGCTAAATAACGACCAGTTAAATAGCGTAAAAATAAGTCGGGTGCCGCATGACCACCTAGGTCACTGCAGAATTCCAATTCTGAGTTTGGGCTTTAATGAACCCCATGAATGTCACCATCATACTATGTAATCTCTTAAAGAATATCTTGGGAATCCTAATTGAGGAATGCTCAAATATATAGAGACACTTTGGCAGAATTATCATTTTGAGAAGATTGATCCTTCCTGTTACAGAAAGAGAAGCTTGGACCAATTTTCAAACTTCCTCTTCAGCATATCAGTTAGGGGTATTATTATCTTTTGAATCTATGATTGGGCTTTTGTTGGTAATTATGCCAAGATACTTAAATTTGTCTACTACATGTAGTCCATAGGCCATAGGTTCAGGTACACACGTGGTCAAAATTGTTGGTACCCCTTGTTTAATGACAAAATTACCCACAATGGTTACAGAAATAACTTCAATGTGACAAAAGTAATAAATAAAACATCTAGGAAAATGAACAAATGAAAGTCAGACATTGCTTTTCAACCATGCTTCCACAATTTAAAAAAAATAAATAAAACTCATGAAATAGGCCTGGACAGAAATGATGGTACCCTTGAAAATAATGTGACAAAAGGGACATGTTAAATCAAGGTGTGTCCACTAACTAGCATCACAGGTGTCTACAATCTTAGAATCAGTGAGTGGACCTGTATATATTGGCTACAGATACTTACTCTGCTGTTTGGTGACAAGGTGTGTATCAAACTCAACATGGACCAGAGGAAGCGAAGGAAAGAGTTGTCTTAGGAGATTAGAAAGAAAATTATAGACAAATATGTTAAAGGTAAAAGTTATAAGACCATCTCCAAGCAGCTTGATGTTCCTGTGACTACAGTTGCACATATTATTCAGAAGTTTAAGATCCATAAAACTGTAGCCAACCTCCCTGGACGTGACCACCGGAGGAAAATTGATGAAAAAATTAAGACTGATAATACGAATGGTAACCCAGAAAAAACTTCTAAACAGGTTAAAGTTGAACTTCAAGCTCACTGTCAGATTGCACCATCCGTCATTGTATGAGCCAAAGTGGACTTCATGGGAGATGACCAAGGAGGACACCATTGTTGAAAAAAAAAATCATAAAAAAGCCAGGCTAGAATTTACCAAACTACATGTTGACAAGCCACAAAGCTTCTGGGAGAATTTCCTATTGACATATGAGACAAAAATGGAACCTTTTAGGCAAGGCACATCAGCTCTATGTTCACAGATGGAAAAATGAAGCCTATCAATAAAAGAACACTGTCCCTACTGTGAAACATGGAGGAGGCTCTGTTATGTTCTGGGGCTGCTTTGCTTTATCTGGCACAGGGTGTCTAGAATCTGTGCAGGGTACAATGAAATCTCAAGACTATCGAGGGATTCTAGAGAAAAATGTGCTGCCATGTGTCAGAAAGCTTGGTCTTAGTCGCAGGTCATGGGTCTTGCAACAGGATAATGACCCAAAACACACAGCTAAAAACACCCAAAAATGGCTAAGAGGAAAACATTGGACTATTCTGAAGTGGCCTTCAATGAGCCCTGACCTAAATCCTATTGAGCATCTTTGGAAAGAACTGAAACATGCCGTCTGAAAAAGTCAACCTTCAAAAACGAGACAACTGAAGCAGCTTGTTCTTGGAAGATAGGACCAAAATACCTGTCGAGAGGTACAGAAGTCTCATTGACAGTTACAGGAATCGTTTGATTGCAGTGATTGCCTCAATGGTTGTACAACAAAATATTAAGTTAAGGGTACCATCATTTCTGTCCAGGCCTATTTCATGAGTTTTTTTATTTTTTTTTATTCTGTGGAAGCATGGTTGAAAAGCAATGTCTGACTTTCACTTGTTAATTTTCATAGATTTTTTTTATTTATTACTACTTTTGTCAGTTTCAAGTTATTTTTGTGAGCATTGTGGGTTTTTCTGTCATTAAACGAGAGATACCAACAATTTTGACCACGTGTGTATGTTCTTTGAGTGCAAAATTTATCATTAAATCCAAATGTAGGCAGTACATGATGCTGGAATTTCTGTTCCATGGAATCAAAGCCTTTCACTGTATGTAAAGATGCAATTTCCCATTGTTTTCCATATTTATGGCCTATTTGTGTTAGAATTTGAACACTTATATTGGATGAGGTCGACCTCACTGGCATAAAACGAGATTGGTCCTCATGGATGATATTTAAAATGACTGTTTTTAGGCTACGTACACACGATGCGGATTTGCTGCGGATCCGCAGCGGATATTTCCGCTGCAGATCCGCACTGATTTACAGTACAATGTAAATCAATGTAAAACAAAAAAAATCTGTGCACATGGTGCGGAAAAATCAGTGCGGAATTGCTGCGGATTTAAAAGTGCATATCACTTCTTTTGTGCGGATCTGCAGCGTTTCTGCACCCCTCCATGATAGAAATCCGCAGTGACAAAAACTGCATCAATTCTGCGGCAAATCAGCACAAAATCTGCATAAAAACCGCGGCAAATTCGCAGCTGCGCATTCTGCCAGGAGATGCGGATTTTGTGCATAAAATTCTGCACCACATTTCTTATGTGTGCACAATCGGTGTTTAAAAGAGATATAGGGAGTTACATTCCTTAACTAGTTTATTGGCTTGGAGATCACCACTATGGTGGCATTGTAAAAGGATTGAGGATTTGGTTAATATATTTTTTTATATACCGTAATTCTACAGGTATGCCTTCTGGTCCTGGTGGCTTTCCATTAGAGAGAGACATTATAGTGTCACTAATTTCGTCTAGACTAATATCTAACCAGAAGTAGCTGATTCTCGCTAGAAAGTTTGGGGAATTCAATGTGTCCTAAATATTCATCAATTTTCTCTGATGTATGATTCAGTTGGGAACTATAAAGATTTTTAAAATATTCATCAAATCTATGTGCAATTTATTCCAATTTAAGCAAAGGGGTACCATCTTTTGTTGTAATACACAATATAGATGGGAAAATTTTGGTTCTGTTGAACTACGCATTACAGAAATTTACTGGACTGGTTACTTCAATCGAAATATGTCTGTTTGGAAAAACAAAGCTTTCTCTTTGCCTTTTCCTGTAGGTGAGTCGAGAATCCCTTTCTTTCCAAGCCAACTATGCAATTGGACGTCTGAAGGATTATTAAAGGGAACCTGTCACCCCGTTTTTTCAGATTGAGATAAAAATACTGTTAAATAGGGCCTGCGCTGTGCGTTACAATAGTGTATGTAGTGTACCCTGATTCCACCCCTAAGCTGCCGAAATACATTACCAAAGTCGCCGTTTTCGCCTGTCAATCAGGCTGGTCAGGTGGGTGTGGTGACATCGCTGTTTCTTCCCCAGCTTTCCTTTGGTGGCGTAGTGGTGTGCGCATGTCCAAGTGCCAAATCCACTGCGCGCAGGTGAAGTAAAAGCGCGCGATCTGCGCTATTACCCTTGTCATCGGTGGGGGCGGCCATCTTCCTGAGGCCGCGCGTGCGCAGATGGAGTGCTCTGCTGCACGGGGCTTCAGGAAAATGGCCGCGGGATGCCGCGCGTGCGCAGATGGAGATCGCGGCGGCCATTTTCCCAAAGCCGAGTTTGCATCTCGGCTTCAGGAAAATGGCCGCCGCGATCTCCATCTGCGCACGCGCGGCATCCCGCGGCCATTTTCCTGCAGCCCCGTGCAGCAGAGTACTCCATCTGCGCACGCGCGGCCTCAGGAAGATGGCCGCCCCCACCGATGACAAGGGTAATAGCGCAGATCGCGCGCTTTTACTTCACCTGCGTGTAGTGGATTCGGCACTTGGACATGCGCACACCACTACGCCACCAACGGAAAGCTGGGGAAGAAACAGCGATGCCACCACGCCCACCTGACCTGACCTGACCAGCCTGATTGATAGGCGAAAACGGCGACTTTGGCAATGTATTTCGGCAGCTTAACCCTTATCCGGCTGAATAGGTACAATTGTAACTATTCCGTTTTAAAATTGCAATAACTTTTTTTTGAAAAGACGTAGAGGGCTGAAATTTCGTGACATCTCTACATTTTTGGTCCAGAATATATTGGCCAAATTTCAATAAAATATCTCCACCCGCTTCCGAGATAAGGGGTCGAGATCTTTTTGCATCCATAACAAGCTGCATAGGTACAAATGTACCTCATATATTTTGAATGAAGATAATGCAAGGGAAAAAGCATAAATTTTTTTTTAATGATAATGCTATTTAACTATTATAAACAAGTAAAAAACTGTTCATTTACATTATAAAAGAAAATGTAAGAAACTTTTTTTTATTGATTTTCTTTGCAAGTAATGCATGTTGGCTTTGCTACAGAGTGTTCATCGCAAATGGGTTTCACACAAACCACACAAGACTTTCTAGTCTTGCGTTGTTTTCGCCTCAGGTCTCTGCAGACATAGCAACTACCAACAACAGGGGAGGGTCCACGACTACCATGAGGTATTTTGGGGCCAGCTGCTGGCTGCGATGCTACCACAATGCATCGTCCAAGCACCATTTCTACTGCACCTCGAAGAAAATGGTTTCTCATTATCATTTTGTTTGTACTACGATCTTCAATTGCAATCATACACAGCTGATTTGCGAGATCTTTCAGGAACTTTCTTCGTTGATCCTTTGCCCTGAAGCTTGGATTGTGTTCTCTGTAGATGATGTAGGATGCTAACCCACTGACATCAATCATATTGTAGAAAAATGCCAAAGTCCAACGTGATGTTCGTCGTTTCACAGTGTACTCTCCCAACATTTTATCCATAACATCAACGCCACCTTTTGTTATGTTGTAGTATTTTATTATCTCTGGCTTGGCTGCTAGTGTCTCTTCAACTTCTCCCGTCATGTGCATAGATGATAGAAGCACGACTGATTTGTTCTTCTTTGGTACATATGAACAGACTGTTGCATCATGATTGTAGGCAAAATTTGTCGAGTATACAGGCCTTTCTTTGGCAGGCTGCATGTTGTTAGGTAGGAACCTTTTGTTTTTTCTCACTGTACCAACTAGTGTCATGTTCCAGGAGTTCAATACCTTAGCTAGTTCCATGGTTGTAAAGAAGTTATCGGTGGTGACATTTCTTCCAGAGCCTTTATACGAGCTCACTAGGTCCAATACTGTTCGTTCTCCAATGTTTACTTGTCGAGGACCATCAGTTGGTTTCCCAGTGTAGAGCTGACCTTGTAAAGGGTAGGCATTTGATGAGTCACAAGCCCAGAAAATCTTTATGCCATATTTAGCTGGTTTTGAAGGTATATACTGGGTAAATTTAGTATGACCTCTAAATGGAAATAATTGCTCGTCGACGGTGATACAATGATATGGCTTGTAGGCTCTCTCCAGATTACTGTTCAGCATTGTCCAGATGTCCCGTATTGGTGCAGCTTTATCTGTTTGCACACGTTCTGCACGTGTATTTTCGTTGTCAAACCTGATAAATCTGAGTATCATCTTGAAGCGGTCACGAGACATGGCTGCACGTATAAGAGGCAGAGCAGCAACATTCCACATTTCCTCCAGATTCTCTTTGTTGGCTCTGTGCACACCAGCAGCAATCAGTATGCCCAAAAATGCATGAAGTTCAGTTTCAGTAAATTGCTTGAATGTTTTTTGTGGTGGCCGTTTGGAAGAATCAGGAAAACGTTGTACCAGTTCGTTGTTGTAAGCATCACAAACTCTCTTGGCCTTTCGATTCGTTTCCCGTAATATGATGTCACACATCTCGGGAGTCATGATGGACTTGAATAGCTCTTTTGCTGTATATAGGTTGCTGATTGCTGCAGGGCCACCTCTTTGTCGTAGGACATTACGAGATTTTGTTTGTGCATTTGGCAGTGGATTACTGCACCATTGAGTTTCATCCTTAGCAGTCCAAATGTCGCCTGCACTTTGAGGCACAGAATCATCCTCAACACTTTCGTCTGATTCGTATTCATTTTCATGCTCTATGACCATTTCTTGTTCAATGTCTGAATCTTCTTCAGTAACATCCACTTGTGGTACATAGTTTTCATCATCAGATGGAACATATGGTTCATCCTCATGCTCAGAATCAGATTCTTCTAGCATTCGCATTATTTCGTCAGACGTAAATCTGTAAATATGAAAAAATGTAAAATAAATAATTTTCCGAAATACTACATTATTGGCTTTTCACAAAATTATACTAACCTGCAAACACGTTTTCTTGGATTATGGCGGAAACTAGATCCAGCATTACTATCACTCATGATGACTTGCTAGATGAATTTTGGCTTCGTATTTTGTGCTGAATATAAATAAAACATCGTAAAACAATATGTAGATACTAATTATTATCCATTTTTCGTATAAAAATTATACCTATAGTGATAAGTTTCATACAAAATATATGTAAGCCAAGTCCAGGCTGAAAGACAATTTGACTGTTCTGTCCCCACATAATGAGAATAAAGGTATAACTGGCTGTTAGATGCTGTGAGACTTTCCTACCTTCGTTTCCAAGAAATTGAAGACTTCACAAGCCTAGAAATGTGTGCTCACAGCAATGAGATGAACAGCAAAATGGCTAATGAGAGGAGGGAGGCAGGAAGACAAGTAGAAGCCACTCCCAGTTTGAATTAACTTAATTGACAGCAACATAAGTGACCAGTAACAACACTGAACAATAGATATCAGCATAACATTTGTAGCTGAATGAACTTTAGTTTCTGAAACCAAGTAAAGTCTTCCCACAGTGGAGGTATATGTGAAGGTACAATTGTACCTATGCAGCCTGTTAAGGTTGTAAAATTATGCAGCCTGACAAGGGTTAAGGGTGGAATCGGGGTACACTACATACACTATTGTAACGCACAGCGCAGGCCCTATTTAACAGTATTTTTATCTCAATCTGAAAAAACGGGATGACAGGTTCCCTTTAATATACTCCGATTCTAACAATTTACGCTCTTCATCAAGTTTCTTCTGCCCAACAGCGGATTCCTTTTTAAATATGACATTGTGGATCTGACACAACCCCTCAAATAGACTATAAATGTATCACATACTACTAATTTATCCATGATTTATCTATAATTTATGGATTTATTAGGACCTGCTAACTGGAGGTGTACCTCAAATGTGGCATGGTCCGATATTGCTCTTGGAAGATATTCAGTTTTGCTCAAATCAGTAAATACAATAACATTTCCAAATGCATGATCTATTCTAGATAGACATCCTGTGTAACAGGAGAACTTTAAGTTGGTGCTGCTGTCTCCATAAGTCAATCCAGCCCACCTCTGAGCTAAATGTGTGCAGGGTTGTATTATAGTTATTGATGGGTGTGTTATTTGAGGTGTTTATTCTATCCAAATGTACATTAAGAATCATGCTAAAATCTCCCATACATAGCATTTTAGCATCAGGATAACCTGGGTACCATCCGCACATGAAGCACTCACTTTACGCATGGTGGGCATAGCCACATGCGTAAATTGAGCATTTCAATGCAATCCTATGGCGGCGGAATCGCCGCGATTCTGCAGAAATAATGAACATGCTGCGGATTTAACCGCTATGCGATTCCGCAGCGGGAAAATCCGCAGAATGGGCACAGCAACTGCGGAATCCCATAGGATTGCATGGGAATGCGTTTTTTTTAAGCGTTTCTCCTGTGCAAAAAAAGTGGCAGAAACGCATAAAAAATGCAACGTGGGCACAAAGCCTAAATCCTGGCTATGATCTGACATAACACATACCTTCAAACTCTTGACATCTATGATAATTAACCCCTTTACCCCCAAGGGTGGTTTGCACGTTAATGACCGGGCCAGTTTTTACAATTCTGACCACTGTCCCTTTATGAGGTTATAACTCTGGAACGCTTCAACGGATCCCAGTGATTCTGACATTGTTTTCTCGTGACATATTGTACTTCATGATAGTGGTAAAATTTCTTTGATATTACCTGCGTTTATTTGTGAAAAAAAACGGAAATTTGGCGAAAATTTTGCAATTTTCCAACTTTGAACTTTTATGCAATTAAATCACAGAGATATGTCACACAAAATACTTAATAAGTAACATTTCCCACGTCTTCTTTACATCAGCGCAATTTTGGAACCAAAATTTTTTTTTGTTAGGGAGTTATAAGGGTTAAAAGTTGACCAGCAATTTCTCATTTTTACAACACCATTTTTTTTTAGGGACCACATCTCATTTGAAGTCATTTTGAGGGGTCTATATGATAGAAAATACCCAAGTGTGACACCATTCTAAAAACTGCACCCCTCAAGGTGCTCAAAACCACATTCAAGAAGTTTATTAACCCTTCTGGTGCTTCACAGGAATTTTTGGAATGTTTAAATAAAAATGAACATTTACCTTTTTTTCACAAAAAATTTACTTAAGCTCCAATTTGTTTAATTTTACCAAGGGTAACAGGAGAAAATGGACCCCAAAAGTTGTTGTACAATTTGTCCGTAGTACACGATACCCCATATGTGGGGGTAAACCACTGTTTGGGCGCATGACAGAGCTCGGAAGCGAAGGAGCGCCATTTGACTTTTCAATGCAAAATTGACTGGAATCAAGATGGGACACCATGTTGCGTTTGAAGAGCCCCTGATGTGTCTAAACATTGAAACCCCCCACAAGTGACACCATTTTGGAAAGTAGACCCCCTAAGGAACTTATCTAGAGGTGTGGTGAGCACTTTGACCCACCAAGTGCTTCACAGAAGTTTATAATGCAGAACCATAAAAATAAAAAATCATATTTTTTCACAAAAATTATCTTTTCGCCCCCAATTTTTTATTTTCCCAAGGGTAAGAGAAGAAATTGGACCCCAAAAGTTGTTGTACAATTTGTCCTGAGTACGCTGATACACCACATGTGGGGGTAAACCACTGTTTGGGCGCATGGGAGAGCTCGGAAGGGAAGGAGCGCCGTTTGACTTTTCAATGCAAAATTGACAGGAATTGAGATGTGACGCCATGTTGCGTTTGGAGAGCCACTGATGTGCCTAAACATTGAAACCCCCCACAAGTGACACCATTTTGGAAAGTAGACCCCCTAAGGAACTTATCTGGATGTGTGGTGAGCGCTTTGACCCACCAAGGGCTTCACAGAAGTTTATAATGCAGAGCCGTAAAAATAAACAAAAAAATTTTCCCACATAAATTATTTTTTAGCCCCCAGTTTTGTATTTTGCTGAGGGTAACAAGAGAAATTGGACCCCAAAAGTTGTGGTCCAATTTGTCCTGAGTGCGCTGATACCCCATATGTGGGGGGGAACCACCGTTTGGACGCATGGGAGGGCTCAGAAGGGAAGGAGTGCCATTTGGAATGCAGACTTAGATGGAATGGTCTGCAAGCGTCACATTGCGTTTGCAGAGCCCCTAATGTACCTAAACAGTAGAAACCCCCCACAAGTGACACCATTTTGGAAATTAGACCCCCTAAGGAACTCATTTAGATGTGTTGTGAGAGCTTTGAACCCCCAAGTTTCACTACAGTTTATAACGCAGAGCCGTGAAAATAAAAAATCTTTTTTTTTTTCCCACAAATTATTTTTTAGCCCCCAGTTTTGTATTTTCCCAAGGGTAACAGGAGAAATTGGACCGCAAAAGTTGTTGTCCTATTTGTCCTGAGTATGCTGATACCCCATATGTTGGGGTAAACCCCTGTTTGGGCACACGGGAGAGCTTGGAAGGGAAGGAGCACTGTTTTACTTTTTCAACGCAGAATTGGCTGGAATTGAGATCGGACGCCATGTCACGTTTGGAGAGCCCCTGATGTGCCTAAACAGTGGAAACCCCCCAAATTATAACTGACACCCTAATCCAAACACACCCCTAACCCTAATCCCAACAGTAACCCTAAACACACCTCTAACCCTGACACACCCCTAACACTAATCCCAACCTTAAATGTAATCTAAACCCTAACCGTAACTTTAACCCTAACTTTAGCCCCAACCCTAACTGTAGCCTTAACCCTAACCCTAGCCCTAACCCTAATGGGAAAATGGAAATAAATACATTTTTTTATTTTTTCCCTAACTAAGGGGGTGATGAAGGGGGGTTTGATTTACTTTTATAGCGGGTTTTTTAGCGGATTTTTATGATTGGCAGCCGTCACACACTGAAAGACACTTTTTATTGCAAAAAATATTTTTTGCGTTACCACATTTTGAGAGCTATAATTTTTCCATATTTTGGTCCAGAGTCATGTGAGGTCTTGTTTTTTGCGGGACGAGCTTACGTTTTTATTGGTAACATTTTCGGGCACGTGACGTTTTTTGATCGCTTTTTATTCTGATTTTTGTGAGGCAGAATGACCAAAAACCAGCTATTCATGAATTTCTTTTGGGGAAGGCGTTTATACCGTTCCGCGTTTGGTAAAATTGATAAAGCAGTTTTATTCTTCAGGTCAGTACGATTACAGAGATACCTCATTTATATAATTTTTTTATGTTTTGGCGCTTCTATACGATAAAAACTATTTTCTAGAAAAAATAATTATTTTTGCATTGCTTTATTCTCAGGACTATAACTTTATTTTTTTGCTGATGATGCTGTATGGCGGCTCGTTTTTTGCGGGACAAGATGACGTTTTCAGCGGTACCATGGATATTTATATCCGTCTTTTTGATCGTGTGTTATTCCACTTTTAGTTCGGGGGTGTGATAATAAAGTGGTGTTTTTGCCTCGTTTTTTTTTTTTTTTTTTCCCTTACGGTGTTTACTGAAGTGGGCCAGTTTTATAGGTCGGGTCGTTATGGACGCGGCGATACTAAATATGTGTACTTTTATTGTTTTTTTTTTTATTTAAAGAAATTTATTTATGGGAATAATAATTTTTTTTCCCATTATTTAGGGTTTTTTTTTTTTCACACATTTGGAAAAAAATTTTTTTACTTTGTCCCAGGGGGGACATCACAGATCGATGATCTGACAGTTTGCATAGCACTCTGTCAGATCACCGATTTGACTTGCAGTGCTGCAGGCTTACCAAGCGCCTGCTCTGAGCAGGCACTTAGTAAGCCACCTCCCTCCCTCCAGGACCCGGATGCCGCGGCCATCTTGGATCCGGGCCTGCTACAGGGAGGTAGGTAGGGAGACCCTCGCAGCAACGCGATCACAGCGCGTTGCTGCGGGGGTCTCGGAAGCCCGCAGGGAGCCCCCTCCCTGCGTGATGCTTCCCTGCACCACCGGCACATCGCGATCATGTTTGATCGCGGTGTGCCGGGGGTTAATGTGCCGCGGGGGTGGTCCGTGACCGCTCCTGGCACATAGTGCCGGATGTCACCTGCGATAGGCAGCTGACACCCGGCCGCGCTCCCCCCGTGAGCGCTGCCGATCGCATATGACTTACTATCCCGTCGGTGGTCCTACGGGCCCACCCCACCTCGACGGGATAGTACGTCTAATGTCAGAAAGGGGTTAATAACAAATAATCTATAGTTGCTCTATTCTGTAAAATAGCTTTCGGTAATCTAATAATATATCTTTTAAGGCTCTACTGGTAGTACCAATATGGGCTTCCGATGGTCATTAATAAATAATAATCTTTATTTTTATATAGCGCTAACATATTCCGCAGCGCTTTACAGTTTTGCACACATTATCATCACTGTCCCTGTTGGGGCTCACAATCTAAATTCCCTATTAGTATGCCTTTGGAATGTGGGAGGAAACCGGAGTACCCGGAGGAAACCCACGCAAACACGGAGAGAACATACAAACTCTTTGCAGATGTTGTCCTGGGTGGGATTAGAACCCAGGACCCCAGCGCTGCAAGGCTGCTGTGCTAACCACTGCGCCACCGTGCTGCCCATTGATATCTTGGCACTACACCAGGATAAGGATGAAGGGGGCCCATGCACACCAGGATGGGGATGAGGGGGCCATGCATGCCAGGATAGGGGGAGGATGCATGCCAGGATAGGGATGAGGGGGCCATGCACACCAGGATGGGTTTGAGAGGGGTCATGCATACCAGGATAGGGATGAAGGGGCCATGCAGACCAGGATAGGGATGAGGGGGCCATGTATACCAGGATAGGGATGAGGAGCAATGCATGCCAGGATAGGGATGAGGACATACATGCATGGATAGGGATGAGGGGGCCATGTGTACCAGGATAGAGATGAGGGGGCCATATATACCAGGGGATATTAAGTGCAGAATTGACCACATTTTTTTTCTTATTTTTTTTACTAATTTCCTCCTCTAAAACCTTGGTGCGTCTTATGGTTCGGTGTGTCTTCTAGTCCGAAAAATATGGTAAATACCATATTTAGTTTTTTTAGCAATTCCCATATTCCTGATGAAAGGATAGAAATTTAAATGTAGCAGTATACAGTTATATGAAAAAGTTTGGGCACCCCTTATCTTAATGTTTTATAAAAATTGTTTTTTTTGCAATAGCCATTTCAGTTTCATATACAGTGGGGCAAAAAAGTATTTAGTCAGTCAGCAATAGTGCAAGTTCCACCACTTAAAAAGATGAGAGGCGTCTGTAATTTACATCATAGGTAGACCTCAACTATGGGAGACAAACTGAGAAAAAAAAATCCAGAAAATCACATTGTCTGTTTTTTTAGCATTTTATTTGCATATTATGGTGGAAAATAAGTATTTGGTCAGAAACAAAATTTCATCTCAATACTTTGTAATATATCCTTTGTTGGCAATGACAGAGGTCAAACGTTTTCTGTAAGTCTTCACAAGGTTGCCACACACTGTTGTTGGTATGTTTGCCCATTACTCCATGCAGATCTTCTCTAGAGCAGTGATGTTTTTGGCTTTTCGCTTGGCAACACGGACTTTCAACTCCCTCCAAAGGTTTTCTATAGGGTTGAGATCTGGAGACTGGCTAGGCCATTCCAGGACCTTGAAATGCTTCTTACGAAGCCACTCCGTTGCCCTGGCGGTGTGCTTTGGATCATTGTCATGTTGAAAGACCCAGCCACGTTTTATCTTCAATGCCCTTGCTGATGGAAGGAGGTTTGCACTCAAAATCTCACGATACATGGCCCCATTCATTCTTTCATGTACCTGGATCAGTCGTCCTGGCCCCTTTGCAGAGAAACAGCCCCAAAGCATGATGTTTCCACCACCATGCTTTACAGTAGGTATGGTGTTTGATGGATGCAACTCAGTATTCTTTTTCCTCCAAACATGACAAGCTGTGTTTCTACCAAACAGTTCCAGTTTGGTTTCATCAGACCATAGGACATTCTCCCAAAACTCCTCTGGATCATCCAAATGCTCTCTAGCAAACTTCAGACGGGCCCGGAGATGTACTGGCTTAAGCAGTGGGACACGTCTGGCACTGCAGGATCTGAGTCCATGGTGGCGTAGTGTGTTACTTATGGTAGGCCTTGTTACATTGGTCCCAGCTCTCTGCAGTTCATTCACTAGGTCCCCCCGCGTGGTTCTGGGATTTTTGCTCACCGTTCTTGTGATCATTCTGACCCCACGGGGTTGGATTTTGCGTGGAGCCCCAGATCCAGGAAGATTATCAGTGGTCTTGTATGTCTTCCATTTTCTAATTATTGCTCCCACTGTTGATTTCTTCACTCCAAGCTGGTTGGCTATTGCAGATTCAGTCTTCCCAGCCTGGTGCAGGGCTACAATTTTGTTTCTGGTGTCATTTGACAGCTCTTTGGTCTTCACCATAGTGGAGTTTGGAGTCAGACTGTTTGAGGGTGTGCACAGGTGTCTTTTTATACTGATAACAAGTTTAAACAGGTGCCATTACTACAGGTAATGAGTGGAGGAAAAAGGAGACTCTTAAAGAAGAAGTTACAGGTCTGTGAGAGCCAGAAATCTTGATTGTTTGTTTCTGACCAAATACTTATTTTCCACCATAATATGCAAATAAAATGATAAAAAAACAGACAATGTGATTTTCTGGATTTTTTTTTCTCAGTTTGTCTCCCATAGTTGAGGTCTACCTATGATGTAAATTACAGACGCCTCATCTTTTTAAGTGGTGGAACTTGCACTATTGCTGACTGACTAAATACTTTTTTGCCCCACTGTATCTAATAACTGTTGGACACAGTAATGTTTCTGCCTTGAAATGAGGTTTATTGTACTAACAGTCCTGAGTTATCACAGGGAACCTGTCCGGGCAGCGCGGCTCTGGCACCAGTTGTATTCGCGTCCGATAGACTTGAATGCAGTTGAGTGGACAGAGATGTGTGAGCGGTGTCAGTGACTTTGTAGTTTTGAAGGCGAGAAAAGATCAGATTCTGGAGATATTTTCGAGGTGCAGGTGTCATGAGTGAGTTGGTGATTGGATATGGGGAGTATAAGAAAAATCTGAGTCAAATATAACTCCAATATTGCAGGCATGCAGCCTGGGAGTTATGGTAGTACCACACATGGAAGACGAAATCTCAGGTTTAAATTGATTAGTAGAGGGAGGAAACACAAGTTCAATTTTGCAAAGATTCAGTTTAAAGAGAGGAAAAAATGTTAAATGAACAGACTGTTGTTTTGTGATAGTGCAAGGCTGATGTAATGAAAAGATGTGTATAATTGTGTGTCACCACCATAATGTGGCAGTGAAAGCCAAATCTGCTGATGGTTTGTTCAAAAAGGGGTGTATTGTGAAAAGAGGAGGGGTACTAGGACTGAACCCTGAGGCATGCTAACAAGGGAAGAGGTAGAAAAGCCAGCAACTGATTCACTGAAAGATCGTTCAGAGAGGTATGAAAAGAACCTAGAGAGGCTGCAGATGAGTGTATGAAAATTCGGGCAAGTCACCACTGCAAATCACAAACATGACTGGCTCCCGCTGCAGCTCTGTGTGCTCTTCCAGAGCCGCAAAATGCAGGCGCTGACAGCCATTTACATGCAGCATTCTGGTCCGTAAATCGAACTAAATTAGTATATGCTGTGATTTCTTTCTCATGCACCGAGAGAAAAACAGAAATGAAAAAAATTGTTATTTTTGTGAATATGTTTATGCAAAGGAAATCTGTTAATTTTTCTCTGTCTTCTATATTTTTTCAGCGAAACTTTGAAATAAAAAATGATGGTGATGCGTCTTTTGTTCAACAAATCACTAAGAACTGCACTAATGCGCTAATGAAATATCGAGAAGAGCAGACTAAAACTCAGGTACTTTCATCCACTAAATAATCCGTAGACATTTTAAACTTTTTTCTTAAACCAATATTAATTATGTATAACTTTTACATCAATGTCACAATTTTATTTTATTTGTTTATATTTTGGCTCATAAATGTTTTAATGATACATGATACATCAATTTTAAGGTAAACACTTTCATGGAATTTGTGACCTTGTTCACACAGGTGCTTTTCCTGAAGTGCAGTGCTATTATTTCTTTATTTTAAGCTTTTTTTTTTTATTGAAAGATTCCACAGGATAAGGTTACAAACATAACAGTTCAGTGTAAGGTCAGAATGATCCATACAGTCACCTTCCACAATAACATGGATGTAACATCACACTCTCAATAGTAGTGTAAACAAATAAAGAAAAGCAAACAAACAAAATTGAACATGGCGTATTGAGACAATTTCCATTACAAAGCATTGCACACTCAAATTAACAGGTTGTTTATCAGAATTCAGAACAAAATTGCCCACAGGAAAATTGCCCACATGGAAAATTCCCCACACGGAAAATTGCCAATTGCGTCATCACAAAGTTTCAGATCCATGATATTTCAGGTGCAAGGTGTTCACATGATATGTGAAAAGTGCCCACAGACATGAATACTCACAGGAAAACAGTAGAGCGTTATAAGTGAGATGCTCTGCAGAACAGAGAATAGCATAGAGCTATAGGCTAAATGCTCTGCAGGACAGGGGGATAGTATGCAGGTATAGGTGAGATGCTCTGCAGGGCAGGAGAATAATATAGAATTATAAGTGAAATGCTCTGCAGATCAGGAGATTAATATAGAATTACAGGTGAGATGCTCTGCAGGGCAGGAGAATAATATAGAATTATAGGTGAGATGCTCTGCAGGGCAGGAGAATAATATAGAATTATAGGTGAGATGCTCTGCGGGGCAGGAGAATAATATAGAATTATAGGTGAGATGCTCTGCAGATCAGGAGAATAATATAGAATTATAGGTGAGATGCTCTGCAGTACAGGAGAATAATATAGAATTATAAGTGAGATGCTCTGCAGGACAGGGGGATAGTATACAGGTATGGGTACAGCCACACTAGCGCCATTTTCAGGGGTGGCAACCAAGCAAAAACACAGTTCATATCGAGGAAATGCAGTCTGACTGCAACAGCCAATCACAGAGGCTCTCACAGAGTGTGCGCTTCTGTGATTGGCTGTTTGCCAGTCAATGCAGTGAATATGCATGAGGCTTAATGGGTGGGAGACTGGTAAGCCTGATATACCTTTTACAGCATTTATCAGTCTATTCTATTCAATCTATCTATCCTATCTGTCTGTCTTCTCTTTTCGAACGTTATACAGCACTAGATGGAGGCCACATGCTATCGCATCGGGAGAGCGGTAATGTTCCGATGGGGCAGGTTTCGCAGCATTGAGAATCTCTCTTCCCATGTGCTCACCCACCTATCCACTCTCTCTTTCCCCATATGCTGACTTCTCCCGTCTGTGCTCTCTTCTTTGACCTGTCTACTTCATGTGCTATCCCTCTTGTCTGCTGTCTCTCTCCTTCCTGTGCTGTGTTCTCCCCTCATGTGCTGTTCCGTTTGAGCTGTATTCCCCCCCTGTGCTCTGTCTCTCTCACCCCTGTGCGCTTTCTCTCTACCCCATTTGCTGTCTTCTCTCATCATCTCTTCTTTGACCTGTGTACCCCATGTGCTCTCCCCCTTGTCTGCTCTCTCTCACTCTCCACCACTATTTTACCTGTCAAAATGAATCCTCTGTGATCCCCTGCTGTAATGTCAGTATTGTCTTTTGCTTCCTCCCCTGCCAAGGAGATGTACTATGCTCCGTACACGGTCAGACACAGACAATTTTTAAAATGAACTTTCGTTCGTGGGAAAACCCCTTTAATGTGACCGGCTTCCTCTGCCTGTAGATGCGTTGCGCATCTGCCTCTGGGATCACCCTAATGATTCACTGCACCTGCACGGAATTCACGCAAGCGTAGTAAATCAGACCACCAGCATCTTTGTGCAGACAGATAGCAGTGGTCACATTAAAACTGCGCATGCGTTCCTCCTGTACAAAGATGGTGGCAGTCAGTGAATCATTCGGCTGATCCAGACGGCGGTGTGTTCACGACGGTGTTCCGCTGGTGGTACCACACAAGAGGCTGCGTACAGTGTGTGTGTGTGGTGCGTACGGCATATACAGTCTGTGTTTGTGTGTGCCTGTGGTGCGTACAGCGTATACAGTGTGTGGTGCAACGGTGTTCCGCGCAAGAGGCTGGTACCACCAGCAGTTTCCATATTGAGTCACCCATCACTTGGGTGTCCCAATATGGAGGTCGGTGAATTTCCGCCGCTTGGAATTCTGAGATCCGGACACATCTGGACGAAACAGGATGTGAAGACATTACAAGGTAAGTATATATTAAGATGAGAAAGACCATGTTAAAAACGCATAGCACACAAACACCACACTGATGTTAGCTGAGAAAAAAAAGCAAAATCGCATGACGATGCGGAAAGCACTCGCGCAACTGTCATGCATTAAAATCGCTCCGATAACGCATACCCTAGTGTGCCTCTACCCTATAGGTGAGATGCTCTGCCGGGCAGGAGAATAGTATAGTTATAGGTGAGATGCTCTGCAGCACAGAAGAATGTCGGCAAAAATTGCCCACACAGAAAATTACCGACAAGTTTATTAAGAACAGTTTATTAAGGAGGTCTAATAACAATAACTTCGATTTTTTTTTTTTTTAAGCAGTCATTGTACACCTGGAAATAATTCGCCACCTTCTGATAGTCCTGAACAGGAACAGTTTATTAAAGAGGTCTAATAACAATAATAACTCCAGTTTAGTAAACAATCACTGCATACCTGCAAATTAGCCATTTTACTGCAAATTAACTATTCTCCTTAAGTACTTTAGTTTATCTTCAACCTGGGGGTAGTCCTGTACAGACTTTGCCACCGTATGATACAGCGCCTCATACTTCCTCTTTTTTATCTCAAGGCAACGCGCCTGTGCATTAGCTAGTGTTAATTTGTGGCAAGCCAGGTCCTTCTGCAATCCATCAAAGAGAAACCACAAGCTGGGATGACTGCAGTGGAACATGGAATTAAGAGCATTGTGAAATCCCTCACAACAGTTAGTAGTTTTTGGTGACTGTTCCAGGGCTGCATCATGATGATTCCATATTCTTATAGGAAACTGAGGATCTCTACCAGCTGCCCCCTCAATATATGTAGAAAAAAAAGTATGTGAGCACCTCATTATAGCATTCTTCATCTGGGAATGTGGCAGCAAGCTTATCAAAAATACATCTCACATCTTCAATTGGCACAAAGGCTAATGCAGCAAGAGACTTCAGTGTAATTTTTATGTTGATATTCGATTCATATTCTGTTTTCAAACCAACATTTTTTATTTTTCTAATGACTCTGACAAAGGTGAAAATAACACCATTTAACATCAGCATGTGGAAAGGCAATCCTTACTGCAGTCATACAAGCCTTCTCAAAATCCACTAAAAACTTTTGAGGTGCCAGATTTGGAATCAATGGCTTCATTATTTCAAACATTCTCTTATACGTGTTCATGTCCTTTCTTTGTAGTAAAATGTACAAACATGGCGGATATGAGTTACCCACCTTGGCATGCTAAGTGTACAGTTGGTAAAACATATTGGGCACTTTATCAAAGGTGCCATCTCCATAGATTGTATCTTTGTTCAGTTCAAGTATAAGATCTCTATTTCCTAAAACCAGAATTCTGTTTCGATCTTCCTTTCCTGAATCATGAAGTATCAGTTGACTATACTTTTCAGGAATGCAAAAATGTATAGTTTTTGGGTTAGGCAAATTACCATCTGTTCTATGATAGACCAGGCTTCTCGCAAGAGATGATTGTCTTGGCATATGGGCCAATACATCATTACTCAATACAGACAACACCTTTCCCATCAAGTTGCGAGGAGTAGCACTTACTGCTCTCATGTCTTCTCTAATTTTGCTTCTGGCAACGTTTGCTTCTACTTTTTGAGGGCAGGAGTCATGACAATGTTCTGTTGGTTCTTGAACTACGTTGCCATCTTTTGTTTTGAAAATTGAATGGCACTTTGAAGAGTGGTACAGTCGGCATCTCCAAGTCACCACTGCGTTGATAGTACGAAATGCAAGATATTCAAACCCCAAGAAAATCATAACTTTGTTTCTCTGGCTTTTTGAAAACTCCATTGTTAGCACTACAAGAAGAAATAGAATACTTTAGATGAACTCAAAATACACTTTTATTGAAAATAAATTAACAAATATGGGGATAGATAAGACTATTGGTTCACCAATACAAAAAAACACAGATGTGTAATGACTGTGGTCGCAGGCATCAAGTCCACAACCAGGCAAGGGGGGTACAGGTGCCTGCTTCTGCTGGATCTGCGTCTTCACTGAAGATGCAGATCCAGATGACATGCATCATGTTGCAGAGACCCGTGGGGTCCCTGCACTGCGATACATGCTGGCGGCACGTTAGCTGTGAGCTGACATCAGAGGTGCAGCCACAGGGAGCGGTGCATGAAATGGTGCACACTCCGATGTCAGCTGCTGGGCTGTGCGGTGGCTACAAAAGACACTGGGCGATGTGGGAGCAGAGGAAAGGTGAGTAGAATGTTATTGTTTTTAATCATGCATTAGGGTCAGAACGGGGACACACACACTAGGATTGGGGACCATGTAAACCAGGATAGGGACATATATACCAGAAAGGGGGCATAAATACCAGGATGGAGATCATGTGGACCATACATACTAGGATGGGGACCATGTATACCAGCATTAGAACATATATACCAGGATGCAGACATATTCACCAGGATGACGGGCATATATACCAGTATGGGGGACATTACTACATAATGAAGAATGAAGGGGGAGGGGGCAATTCATACGTCTTTATAGAATTTAGAACACTACAGGGGCCCATACATCTGACCAACGTGTGTGTGGGAGGGAAGGGCCAAATTTCGCACTGGGGCCCATCAGACTCCACTGCAAAAGCATATCATACATTCTCAGCAAGAACACAAAGTGGTACAAGTGACAGAATCTCACCTTTCTGCTGTGCCTTCTGGGCTTCCAGGACCAACTATCTCTGCCAGCAGCAGTGATACTTTTGTGAGCACTGATAGCAGTGATGGCTCCTCTGGATCACACTGCTGCTGGTTCTGCATGTGCTGCTGTTTTGGGCTGGTGGGAGGAGTAAGGCAGAATCAGTGAGAGATGAGAGCAGACTAGATCTATCTATTGCTGATAATGACAGACTGCTTCAAACCACAGATCATCATTTTTGCAGTTTTGCACTAGGTCAGCTGTAAATCACAAGACTAGATCTATATTGCTGATAATGACAGACTGCTGCAAACCACAGATCATCATTTTTGCAGTTTTGCACTAGGTCAACTGTAAATCACAAGTTGATCACGTTATGTGAACATCCTCACCTTGCACCTCAAATATCATAGATCTGAAACTTTTGTGATGCTGTAATTGGCAATTTTCCGTGTGGGGAATTTTCCTGTGGGTAATTTTCCTGTGTGCAATTTTCCTGTGTGCATTTTTTCAGGGAACCCATTAGGAGATAGGTGCGTTAAGGGTGAGTCGCACCATCTCTCCCATATCTTATGGAACTTGTTCTGGGGACATCCTATATTTCTATATAAAATATTCTCATATGGTATTCTATAATTCACTAATTTTTTTCCATTGATTAATAGTAGGAGGTCCCCCCCCCCCCCATCCACTTTAATGCTATTGCTTTCCTAGCCATAAATAGAACTTCCCGGAGAAATATTGTCATAATGCACCCACTGTTCTTCATCCACAACTCCCAAGATACATACCTCTGGACTACTATCAATTGGTATCCCAAGTATCCGTCCTAATGTAGTTATCACTTCGCTCCAGTATCTTCGTATTATCCTACAATTCCAAATAATGTGCCAGAGATCTGCTCCCGATTCCCCACACCTATGACATTCATCAGTTGCCAGTCTGCAATCTATTTAGTCTACTCGGTGGCAGGTAGGATTGATGTAGTATATATATTTGAATTAACTTATTATTTGCAGCCGGCGACACCACTGTATGTGCATAGGCATCATTCCACTGATCATCAGTGATAGAAGGAATTAATTGCCGCCATTTACTCTCCACAGCAAGTTGAGTAGAAGCAATTCTGGAGTTTAGTAGAAAGGTATATAGGGAAGATATTACGCCCATGGGTCCTTGAGTTGATAGTACTCCTATCAATGGATATCTGGATATTCGCATCCTAGGAAATGGAAACTGGTGCACTATAGCATGTCTCATTTGCAAATATCTATAAAAATCCCTATGGGGGATCCCAAACTTTATATGAATTTGTTCAAATGATGATAAAATTTAATTTTCAAAAATCTGATTAAGCATTCTTCTGTATTTGCTTCCAGAAAATTGAGTCTTGTAGATTTTTGAGGTGTGGAAATTCAGGATTATCCCATTGAGTTTCTCCTACTTGATCAGTGAATTTCATAATACGTTTACTTTCTCGCCATACCTGTATCGCCAAGCTGTGTGTAAATAATAAACCGTGTGGTGGTCTGTAGGAACCCTCTAATATTGCCCATGGTGTATGTCCACCCAAAATGTGTATGAGATGAGCTTCTGCATTAGTTAGCTTGTCACCAACCAGCCAATACTTTAACGTAGTTGGCCAGCTAGGTAATACAAAAATAGGTCAGGTCCCGCGTATCCATCCTGATTTTTGGGTCTCTGCATTGAGCCAACACTTAATTTAGGCCTTGATGAACCCCATATAAATGCCACCATCTTGCCATGCATTTTCCTAAAAAATCCTTTGGGGACCTTAACCCCTTTCTGACCTCGGACGGGATAGTACATTCGAGGTAGAACCCCCACTTTGATGCTGGCTCCGGTAGTGAGCCCGCATCAAAGCCGGGACATGTCAGCTGTTTTGTACAGCTGACATGTGCCCGCAATAGCGGCGGGTGGAATCGCGATCCACCCGCCGCTATTATCTTGTTAAATGCCGCTGTCAAACGCTGACAGCGGCACTTATCTAGCAGTTCCGGCCATCGGGCTGGAAATGCGCGCATCGCTGACCCCCGTCACGTGATTGGAGGTCAGCTATGTGTCGGCATGACAACCAGACTTCTATTGAAGACCTATTTGTTAATGCCGGATTGCTGTGAGCGCCACCCTGTGGTCGCCGCTCATAGCAATGTAGTAAATCTACTACATAGGAGCGATCTGAGCATGTATGTATAATGCTTAATATTACTGTTTTCAATCTGTTAGCTATAAGTTTTGTAACTTAGAGAAGGTGGACCTTCCTGGCATGAAGCCGGATTGATCCTTATGTATAACTAGATGGTGGCCGGATTCTAACGCATCGGGTATTCTAGAATATGCATGTCCACGTAGTATATTGGCCAGCCACGTAGTATATTGCCCAGCCACGTAGTATATTGCCCATCCACATAGTATATTGCCCAGCCACGTATGTAAAGGGTTAAAAAATAAAAAATAAACACATACTTACCTTCTGATGGTCCCCTTGTAGTCCTGTCGCCTGTGTGCGGTGCACGCGGCAGCTTCCAATCCCAGGGTTGGTATGAACGCAGGACCTGTGATGACGTCGTGGTCACATGACCATGACGTCATGGCAGGTCCTTCTCACATAGCATCCTTAGCACCGGAACCTGCCGCTTCCACTGCTGAGGAGAGGACGCGACGTCGGAGGGTGAGAATAACGTTTTTTTTTTATTATTTGTAACATTAGATCTTTTTACTTTTGATGCTGCATACGCAGCATTAATAGAAAAAATTTGGTCACACGGGGTTAATAGGTGCGTAACCGGAGTGCGTTACACCGCGCGCCGGTAACGCTGGCATTAACCCTGTGTGAGGGCTGACTGGAGGGGAGTATGGAGCGGGCACTGACTGCGGGGAGGAAAGAACCGCTATATTGCCGCCGAACTGTGGCCGTCGCTGATTGTCGTGGCAATGGTCGTGGGCGTTTTGCCACGACCAATCAGCGAATTGGATTCCATGACAGACGGAGGCCGCAACCAATGAATATCCGTGACAGACAGACAGAAGGACAGACGGAAGTGACCCTTAGACAATTATATAGTAGATGATTAATATTGCTGTTTTCAATCTGTTAGCTATAAGTTTTGTAAGTATTTTGTAATCCGTGTTAAGTAATGATATGAGGCGATAAGAACCACACTCCTCAACTGGTTTATCTGGCTTAGGAATTACCACCACAGTAGCATCATAAAAGGATTGAGTAAAGGTACCTTCACACATAACGATATCGTTAACGATATCGTTGCAACGTCACGCTTTTTTGTGACGTAGCAACGATCTCGCTAACGATCTCCTTATGTGTGACAGCGACCAACGATCAGGCCCCTGCTGGGAGATCGTTGGTCGTGGGGAATGATCAGGACCTCTTTTTGGTCGCTGATCACCCGCTGTCATCGCTGGATCGGCGTGTGTGACGCCGATCCAGCGATGTGTTCACTTGTAACCAGGGTAAACATCGGGTTACTAAGCGCAGGGCCTTCCCTGCACTGACTGTGTCAGTGGCAGCCGTAAAGCAGAGCACAGCGGTGATGTCACCACTGTGCTCTGCTTTACGGCCGGCGGCGCTGACAGTCAGTGCAGGGAAGCTGACGGCGGGGGACGTGACAGACATCGGAATGTACGTATGTAGTGTTTTTTTTTTTTACTTTTACAATGGTAACCAGGGTAAATATCGGGTTACTAAGCGCGGCCCTGCACTTAGTAACCCGATGTTTACCCTGGTTACCCGGGGACTTCGGCAACGTTGAAGACAGTTTCAACGATGCCGAAGTCTTTCCCCGGATCGTTGGTCGCTGGAGAGAGCTGTCTGACAGCTCCCCAGCGACCACACAACGACTTACCAACGATCACGGCCAGGTTGTATCGCTGGTCGTGATCGTTGGTAAATCGTTTAGTGTAACGGTACCATAAGCGAGTGCCTTGCAAGTTCTTTAGAAAGGGTTTTCAGGAGAACTGGGTCTATCTGATCTATATATCTTTTGTATAATTCTATGGGCATGCCATCAGGCCCCAGAGTTTTCCTATTAGGCCGGGGACACACACAACGTCTAAATAAACGGTCCGTTTTTGACGGACGAGAATCGCACAAATGTTACCAAAACAGTGATCCGTGTGCAGTGCGAGGATGCGATTTTCTCGCATCAAATGATCCGTGTGACATCCGTATGGCATCCGTGTGGTGAGATTTTCTCACACACTTGCAAAATGAGCAAATAATGGCTGAGCCTTTCCTGTCACCTGCCCAATGCCTGAGAATTTCTCGCAAGTCACACTGATGGTCCGTGTGCTGTGCTATTTTTTCTCACCCCCATAGACTTTCATTGGCGATTCTCGGCCGAGAAACGCTGACAATCGCAGCATGCTGCGATTTCACTCGGATCCTGAATACGGCCGAGAAAATATCGGATGATGGGAGCTGCCCCATAGATTAACATTGGGACGAGTGCTATGCGATTTTTTATCGCATTGCACTCGTCCGTATTACGGTCTAGTGTGACCCCGGCCTTAGAGAGAGGACATAGCTGCTTCCCAAATTTCCTCCAACGTGATATCTCTATCCAAGAACGCCAGGTCTTCACAAGAAAGTTTGGGAAATTCTATTTGATTTAAATATTTATCAGTTTCCTCTACAGTGTGGTTCAGTTGGAAACTATACAGGTATCTAAAGTTCTCTGTGCTTTTTCCTGTAAATTAATCAGGTATTCCCTCCCTTTCCCAAGCCAATTATGTAAAGAGTTATCGGAGGGGTTATTAATATACTCAGCTTCTAGCGATTTACATTCCTCGGCAAGCTTCTGTTCCCCAATAAAGGACCCCATTTTGATGTATGAAATTGTGGACCTAACGCATCCCCTCAAATATGCCTGAAGTATGTCCCACTTCCAATCAGGGAAATCATCATGATCTGCTCTAAATACCTCCAGTTGATCTGTTATTCTATCTTGTTCCCCTATAAGGGATAGCCAAAACAGATGTATACAGAATCTTAGGTCTGTTAGGGCCCCCTAAATGAAGACATACTTCCAATGGAGCGTGATCTGACACTGCTCTAGGGGAATATTCAATTTTACTCAAATCTGAAAATACAGCACTGTTCCCAAATACATGATCTATTCTAGATCAGCATCAAGCGGCTGGTGTATAACAGGAGAATTCTTTAAGTGGATGCTGCTGTCTCCATCTCTCAATCCAGGCCATCTCGGTTATGAAAGTAGGTAAAGCAGTGGTGTCCTGATTACCAGGCCTAAAATTTGCAGTGCTCATTCTATGCAAATGTACATTGAGAACCATATTACAGTCTCCCATACATAACATTTTGGCTTCCGGATACTGTGATACAAAAATCACTGCCTGTATAATGCGTATATAAAAATAAATCTAGCAAAAAAGGAAGAAAGCAGATGCACTCACCAGATGCAGTTACAAAGCGTCCTTTATTTCAGTGCCAACCGGCACATAATTCACGGCACGGGGGAGAGGGAAGTGGACAGGGAGAGTGCGACAGGTAAGACGACGGCCGTCCTCTTACATGTCGCACTCTCCCTGTCCACTTCCCTCTCCCCCGTGCCGTGAATTATGTGCCGGTTGGCACTGAAATAAAGGACGCTTTGTAACTGCATCTGGTGAGTGCATCTGCTTTCTTCTTTTTTTGCTGGATTGTCATGGACTATTTTTCTGCAGATTGCACCTCCTGGTTCATTTCTTAGACTGCTACACACCTCGTTGGTTTGCCACCGGTTTTCTCTATTTTTCAGGGCTGTGCCGCTCTCTCTCTCTTTTTGGTCTTCATAAAAATAAATCTACCCTCTGGGTCTTTTTTAACCACTTGTACCGACCATCTCAGTGATTTGTGCACGATGGTGAATACCCCTCTAGAATAGGAAGTATGTGTGACGTTCTTTTGCCATTGTAGCCAAGGTTTATTCATTCTGCATATAGTGTCTGGGCTTAAGTGGGTTTCCTGAAGTCATATCGTCTGCACCTGCGATTTACATATTTGGGAGACTACCAATATTCCGTTTGCTGGCATTTCCCAACCTCCTGATGTTCCATGAAAGGAATTTAAGTGACGCCATATAGACTCCATATAAAATTTTGGTACAGGGTACTTATTGCGACCGAGAGGACGGAAGAAATTGGACAGAGTGTGGACCCTCTAGGTCACGGCACTCAAGCTCCAACGGGCGAGCGAACCTGGGAGACCAACCCCTATACAGGGATCGTGAGGAGCAGATACCGCAACTGCTGGAAACCAAGAGGGACGGCTCAGAAGAGTAAGCAAGGAAATACGGACAAAAGAGAAATCTAGTCAAAAGGCAAGACAGAGAAACGAGGAAGACTCTGATACGGGGCCAGAAGCACGCATGAAATGCACACAATAATCGGGCGTCGCTGGTAGAGTGAAGACGCCAGATATACCTGATGTCAAAAACTGATTGGAAAGCAGGGACTGCTGGGAAGAAGCAGAAAGGGTTATTTAGAACAAGGAGTCCGCGCCCGTGCCCTTAAGCACCTGAATGGAGCAGAGACTGACCGAGAGAATGCAGGAAGAGAAGCACCATGCTGAAGCCCCCTAGTGGCAGAAGAAGGGAACAGAGAACCAGAGAGACGTCTGGAGCGAGGAGCCAGCAGCACAGGAAGCTCGGGAACTGAGGCGGCAGCTGCCGCAATGGAGGAGAGGACAGCGAGTTGACGAGAGCGGCGAGGAGGAAGTGAAGCAACGGACATCGCAGCAGAACCCACAGCGGACCCGGCTGCGCGCGAGGAGGAGACAGCGCGACGCCTGGAGAGGTAAGTAGAAGCGGCAGTTGTAACAATACTATTCACTTTTAGAGTGTTTAGATTCATCATATACAGATTACCCTTGGATGATAAAGTATACGTGCAATGCCTATAATCAACTGAAATTACAATTAAGTCTAGAACCAATGACCAATAAAGGCCATAGAAATACAACTGGGGATGGCTATAAACTTCCCAAAACTTAAGTATAGGCATAAGTAGAAATTCTTATATTCTTTTCTATCTATCCGAACCACTAATAGTTACAATACATTCAATGCATACCCCTAAAATAATTTCTTCACAAAAGGCATCTACAAAATTATTGGTCCGACCACCCAGTTTTTGCTGAGCCCTAAGGGCAACTGAGCTTTCGGGCCAGGAATCGAGACGCTAGCACCTGCAGAAATGGGTACCTAGTCACCATCCCATTTCGGATTCTTAATAATTTCCATAAGCCTTTCCGAAAAGTACAAATTTGGGGAGGTATATACCTAGATCATGAACCCCATCTTTCCAAAACTACTGCCAATCCTTCTGGATAATATATTCAGGGGGGTGAGATATCTTTTAGTCAACCAGTATATTAACATTTTAATCAGTGTGTGGGTATAAACTGTATTAGAAATATTTCAATTAGCCATTACAATAACCCAGCACAGTCATAAACATGAATATCAACAAATAATTTTAAACAGTAGATTGCAGGAATCAAATCAATAAACGCCATCTGAAATATAAAATTCAGTGTTCATACAATAAACCTTTCATATTAACATGCATTATCATTACTGCCTCTGACTCCTCTCCTTCTTGGAAATGCACTCCTCCGCTTCTGTCGGATTCTGAAAGAAAATCACCTTCTCACCATCCACTACCCGTAGCCTGGCTGAGTACGCCATTGAATAAATCACATTGAAACTTTTCAGGCGTCTCTTAATTGTTATGAATGAAGCTCTTCGTTTCTGCAAATCAGCTGAACAGTCCGGGAACAACATTACAGTGGCATTTTCATGTTTAATCACTTGGGCATTTTGTGCCAGTTGTAGAATATAGTCTGTCTTTCCACAGTTAAGGAATCTGGCAAATAGGGATCTTGGAGAAGTTCCTGGAGGATTCGGTTTCCCAGGTACACGGTGTGGCCTCTCCACCGCATATGCAGCAGAGAAGGTGGCTCCAGGAAATAGATCACGCATCCATTTTTCCACAAAGTCACTGGGATTATTTCCTTCTGCCCTTTCAGGCAATCCAATTATGCGGATATTGTTTCGCCTCAGTCTGTTCTCTAAATCCTCATATTATTGTGTGCACATTTCCATTTTTTGTTCCATCACTCGGATACGTTCTGGTAAGGGCGCCATTTTGTCCTCCAGACTCGAGATTCTGTCCGCCACCTGTTAGACTTTCTCTCCCAGATTAGACATGTCATTGCGGAGTAGCCCCACGTCAGTTTTAACCTCTTCAATCTTCCCAGTCAGGGAGGCTGTGCTGCTATGAATGGCAGTTAGCAGTTGTGCGGATACCTGTTTCAGAGTGGGTTCTGAATCCATATCATCTGGTTCTTGTGACATTGATGTCTCTCCTTGAGACCATTTGTGTGAGGGTTTCTGAGTTGTTTAGTTATTCCCTCTGACATATGTCTTCAGCTCGTCAGCTGCAGATTGTGACTTATTAGGACTCATAATGCTTTCCCTAAAATATGTATGCAATATGAGAGTAAGTCTTATGTCTGGGTATTCAGTATGGATTGACAAGATAGCTTTAGTGGTTCGGATATTAATAGTAATAGGTTACAAAGTAATTTCCCTACTCCATTTTGCTGCATAATTATGTGCAACAGGCATAATTCTCAAAAAGAGCACTAGATGACAGCAGCGTTCTGCAGCCTGCAAGTGCATAGGATTATATCACACTGGCCAGTTTCTCTAGTTTGCACCAGGAAATCACTCCGAACAATGAGGGAGGGAAATGGGGAAGTTCACTTTCCTTAGTCTGTAAGCCCCTGTACCTCTGCTGCAGCTAGGCCAGTCAGCCAGCTATCTTCCCCAGATGTTTCAGGATCTCCGGCCTGCGTCTGTGTATCTCCCTCCTACAAATCCGATGTCTGCTCCACGTGCCAGGGAGATCTCAAGTTGGCCGCCGCGCCACAGCTCCGTTCCCACCACCAGCGTTCCCCCGTCTCCAGGGGACCCGGTCCTCAGCACCCAGTCCACAGGCGCTCTCTTCAGCCCCTCGCACACTAGTTCCACATATGGAAAAGCCTGGTTCACCTGCTCGCGGTCATATCCCTTGATTTGTTGTGTTTATGGTGGTGGTCTGGAGGGAGACATTCAGAGAGCGCAATTGGTGATTTTAGGAAACTGAAACTGAATGACTAACTATTTGTAGTAGGTTTTCAGACTTGATGTTTCGGTATATATTTCAGAAAAATGTCACCACGGTTGTTCTGGTCATCTACCATTAGTGTGAGGTTTTACATTTGAGATCTTGTGGTAGCAGCTTCACATCCTTTACTACTTTCTTTGCAGAAAGTGTATTAAGTTATGACTTCTTTTTCTGCTGTGCTAGATGCTAGATCAATCGCACCCTTTTTTGGATTCTAGGGTTTGATGTTAGAAGATTGCTATGCGTAGTATAATCAAGTCTAAGTCGTGCTTAGTAAGCAAGGCTTGCATTAGTTCCCAGAATATCCGGAGTTCAGATTGTACTTTCTGCTCCATTTTGAATTCATATGGTGCAGGTGCCTCTTTTATGCAGTAGATTTCACCTCTCCATATGCTTGATGTGGAGTCCAAGTCATCCGTGAGGTGGCCCAGGAACTAATTGGTGTATCTGCACTCAACAACTGCAAGACACCTGAGAGTCTGGATGTGGCTCTCGGGAGCTGTGTATGAGATAATGGTCAGGCACAAAAAAATTGTGAATCGGAGTAGGTCATGGGTCAGCTTGGTGGGCAGAAATACCATTCTATACACCTAGGATTGTCAAGATTCCAGTTTATGGAGAGAGGTGATCGGATTTGACTATCCTGTGTCTCTAGAACATTTCAGAAAGGCAACTACTAGTCAGAAGTTCTTAATGTGACACCTAAAGTTGTGGAGGTTATAAAATAAAGCTCTTCTTGTCATCATGGCTAGCCTACGGCCACAACCCCTTAAAAAATAATCTTCTAGATTTGTCCATTTTTGGTCTGAGTCATGGATTAAAATCACCTATATAGTGTAAGTGTATGGGTCCCTGAAAGTCATGCTGTCAGTATGCAGTCTGTGTGCTGCCTGTTTCTAATATTGTAATGGGTAGGAGAAACTCTTCTTTTTTTTTTTTTTTCTGCAAAAATCACTGATGATAAAATTGGACACACTGTCCAAGAAAAAGTGAAGATCTGATCCAGCACACTGATGAAAATCGCCCAATATTAAATCTGAATGCGGTCTTATAAAAACCTAAAGAACTTCCATTTCAGATTAATGTATAAGAATTTGTTGAGATTAGTCATGCCTGACATCCGCAAATTGCTTGTGTGGGATTTCAGAAATTTTGACTTCACCATACTGTGGAGCATTCAATCAAATAAGTATGGGCGGGTTTACAAGGATGACTTGGTGACTTGGCCAGAATGCTGTTATGCCCCACTGACTCGGTACTGTTTTTTTCACACAAGTGAGCACATTTTTGTCGTGTAATTATAGCACAACAACTAATTGTACAGCTTAGCTACACATTATCATCATTCAATTTCCTGATTAATATACAGTTTGTTGAAATCAGATTCCCTTTAAGAATAGAGCCTTAGTAAGCCTACTTTTTGTATACTGTAATTCATACTTTAAAAATGAAAATCTGATTACTCAGTTATAGCTTTCAGAAAAAATATTGCTTGGTTTGACATTATGTTAAACAGCAGCATTTTTTAGAAGGTGTAAGCAGTAAAATTATGCTCATGAATATTATGAATTTGTATGAAAATCGGCATTATAATCGACTAACGGTGTCAGAGTATATTTAGCAAAACAAAATTGCTCTAGCCTCCAACTTAAAAGGAATCTGTCAAGTACCCTGACTTACCAACTGCTAATAAAGCAGTATGCAGAAGGATTTCCTTAATCTGATCAGGTGTTTCATGGAACTTACAAATGCTTTGAAAAGTGGCCTTTAGCCCTGCAGCTTTAATGAAGCTGTACTAGTGTGGTTGGTTTTTTTTTCATCTGGACGTCCAGCCTCTGATCTTCTAACCACGCCTTGCTGACTGTAGTTGAAAGTCTGTATACAATACTCATCATGATAGGACCGCTGTTTCTTGCTGGACGAGTTGTACTTTTGAATGACGTCATTCATTTTTACATGTGAGGCACTGAAAAGCAGGAAAAAAAATCCAATTACGTTGAATAAGCAAAAAAAGTGCAATTCCACAATTGTTTTTTTTTTTATTACAGTGTTTGCAATATGTTAAAACTGGGCTGGCTTTCACAGGAGTATTGCATTGACAGGCATGGGGGTCTTCAGCAGACCCCTGACGATCATGTCAAAATGTCACGAGGGTGCCAATGGGAGCGTGGAATGACACGCACTCTGCTGGCACGTGTTAAATGCCACTGTCAGAGATTGAGAGTGGGATTTAACAGCCGCTGTCGGAGGACCGCTCCATCCACAACTGTTAAAGGTACATGATGGCTGATTAAATCCGTCATCATGTGCAAGGAAAGATGCAGGCTTGGCATGTGAGCCTGCATCAAAGGCAAGGTCACAGCCTTTGTTTAAAGTACACACCATGGCATATCTGGTAAATGGAGACAAAAAATAAGATGTTAAAATGCTTGCATTATCAAAGATGTTCTGATAGAACTTTCTCTCTTACTTTACTATTATTTTGTTGTCTTTTAGACTTCTTCCACATTACCAAGCAATAGCGATCCAAAAAGAAACAAAAATCCTTCAGGTATTAATAAAAAAACAAAATCATCTGTTTTTGATCCTCCTCCTGTTTTCTCACTTTTAGGCTACTGACAACCTTTTTTTCTTGTCCCCCTTAGACAAGGCACGTTTGTCATCGATAAATTTGCACAAGGAAAGTTTTACACCTGCACAAATTCCATCCTTTTTACTGAACTCATCTGTAGCCACTGAATCATTTTTTCAAAGCATAAAGGATATGGATGCATCAGAAGTCAGTGATGTATTGAAAAGAATTACTGATACAAACCCTGCTTTCCAAGGTATCTAAACTTTAACAGTTCATTTTCTAATTTCTTGTTTTCCCTATTACCTTTATAATATTGGATGGACCAAGCATAGCTTTGTATTATTCTACTTTTTGACATCTTGGGTTATGTTCACATGTTGCATTTTTTCCACATTGTTGTGACATGAAAAAAATGGAACACTTCACTGATCCAGCAAAGTGAATGAGATTTCTGAAATCTCATGCACATGTTGCTTTTTTCCCTTGTAGATTTGAAGCATTTTCATATCTGCAGCATGTCAATTCAGTAGTTTTGCAGTGATTTTTACCCTTTCTAATGAATGGAAAAAAAATGCATAAAAAGCATACAAAACAATGCAAAAATGCACTTTTTATGTGCAGTGTTCTTTCCTGTCAAGTGGCAGAAATGTCTGTAGTAAATACTTAATGTGCACATACCTACTTTGGTACTGAAGGTCTAGGCCCCAATTTCTTCATACACCTCGTTTATTTCATATTGTATTAAAAGTTGCCTTTCCTTTAAAGGGAACTTGTCTTGTGAAAAAGCATTGGCTTCAGTGTTCTTCTGTGCAGGCGCCGGCGTGTGCGCCAATAAGGTTCTCTCCTCACTTCCATCCTCCCTGCATAGCTAGGAACCACACAGTTTCGGATGCCCCTGTCACCCATGTATACATGGTGGGGAGTGCACCTTATCCCACGCATGCCGGAAGTCACTGCAATGGAAGCAGAAGTGACTACCCGGCATCCGAACAGAACGCTGAAAGCAATGCCCCTAGAAGGGGGGAATAGGTACTGTATAATCACTCTATTACAGGTGCAGGAGTACAGAGCCTCTATTACATGTCACGGGGATGGGAGGGGGGTGGTACGCAAATGAAGTCCGGAGGCAGAGATTTCTTCCAGGCATTGCACGCCCAGGAGCCTGGAAGAAATCATTAGTATAACTCAATAACAAGACCGCTAATGTGAGGCATACAGGTAGGACTAGTGTAACATTTCTATCACCTGTATGCCCATATTAATAGGTCACACATCCCAGGGGTGACAGATTCCCTTTAAGTGAATACTTGGGGAATGATTACTGCAAAGAGTCGGCAACGTTTCAGTGTTATAAATCTCCTAGAGATCACTTGCAAAAGGAAGGTGCTTGATTAATAATTTGAAAATTAATTCATGCTTTTCTTTAAATATCTTTATATGATGCCATTATTACTAAAAAGAACCAGGTGAAGCACAAACATACCGTATATACTCGAGTATAAGCCGACCCGAGTATAAGCCGACCCCCCTAATTTGGCCACAAAAAACTGGGAAAACTTATTGACTCGAGTATAAGCCTAGGGTGGAAATGCAGCATTTACCGGTGAATTTCAAAAATAAAAATAGATCATTATTTCCCCATAGCTGTGCCATATAGTGCTCTGCACCGTTCGTATTTCCCCATAGCTGTGCCCCATATAGTGCTCTGCCCCATACAGTGCTCTGCACTGTTCATATATCCTCATAGCTGTGCCCCATGCAGTGCTCTGCACCGTTCATATATCCTCATAATGTGCCCCATACAGTGCTCTGCACCGTTCATATATCCTCATAGCTGTGCCCCATACAGTGCTCTGCACCGTTCATATATCCTCATAGCTGTGCCCCATACAGTGCTCTGCACCGTTCATATATCCTCATAGCTGTGCCCCATACAGTGCTCTGCACCGTTCATATATCCTCATAGCTGTGCCCCATACAGTGCTCTGCACCGTTCATATATCCTCATAGCTGTGCCCCATACAGTGCTCTGCACCGTTCATATATCCTCATAGCTGTGCCCCATACAGTGCTCTGCACCGTTCATATATCCTCATAGCTGTGCCCCATACAGTGCTCTGCACCGTTCATATATCCTCATAGCTGTGCCCCATACAGTGCTCTGCACCGTTCATATATCCTCATAGCTGTGCCCCATACAGTGCTCTGCACCGTTCATATATCCTCATAGCTGTGCCCCATACAGTGCTCTGCACCGTTCATATATCCTCATAGCTGTGCCCCATACAGTGCTCTGCACCGTTCATATATCCTCATAGCTGTGCCCCATACAGTGCTCTGCACCGTTCATATATCCTCATAGATGTGCCCCATACAGTGCTCTGCACCGTTCATATATCCTCATAGCTGTGCCCCATACAGTGCTCTGCACCGTTCATATATCCTCATAGCTGTGCCCCATACAGTGCTCTGCACCGTTCATATATCCTCATAGATGTGCCCCATACAGTGCTCTGCACCGTTCATATATCCTCATAGCTGTGCCCCATACAGTGCTCTGCACCGTTCATATATCCTCATAGCTGTGCCCCATACAGTGCTCTGCACCGTTCATATATCCTCATAGCTGTGCCCCATACAGTGCTCTGCACCGTTCATATATCCTCATAGCTGTGCCCCATACAGTGCTCTGCACCGTTCATATATCCTCATAGCTGTGCCCCATACAGTGCTCTGCACCGTTCATATATCCTCATAGCTGTGCCCCATACAGTGCTCTGCACCGTTCATATAACCTCATAGCTGTGCCCCATACAGTGCTCTGCACCGTTCATATATCCTCATAGATGTGCCCCATACAGTGCTCTGCACCGTTCATATATCCTCATAATGTGCCCCATACAGTGCTCTGCACCGTTCATATATCCTCATAGATGTGCCCCATACAGTGCTCTGCACCGTTCATACAGTTAGGTCCATATATATTTGGACAGAGACAACATTTTTCTAATTTTGGTTATAGACATTACCACAATGAATTTTAAACAAAACAATTCAGATGCAGTTGAAGTTCAGACGTTCAGCTTTCATTTGAGGGTATCCACATTAAAATTGGATGAAGGGTTTAGGAGTATCAGCTCCTTAACATGTGCCATCCTGTTTTTAAAGGGACCAAAAGTAATTGGACAATTAACTCCAAGGCTATTTCATGGACACGTGTGGGCAATCCCTTCGTTATTTCATTCTCAATTAAGCAGATAAAAGGCCTGGAGTTGATTTGAGGTGTGGTGCTTGCATTTGGAAGGTTTTGCTGTGAAGTAAACATGAGGTCAAAGGAGCTCTCCATGCAGGTGAAACAAGCCATCCTTAAGCTGCGAAAACAGAAAAAACCCATCCGAGAAATTGCTACAATATTAGGAATGGCAAAATCTACAGTTTGATACATCCTGAGAAAGAAAGAAAGCACTGGGGAACTCATCAATGCAAAAAGACCTGGGCGCCCACGGAAGGCAACAGTGGTGGATGATCGCAGAATAATCTCCATGGTGAAGAGAAACCCCTTCACAACAGCCAACCAAGTGAACAACACTCTCCAGGAGGTCGGCGTATCAATATCCAAATCTACCATAAAGAGAAGACTGCATGAAAGTAAATACAGAGGGTTCACTGCACGGTGCAAGCCACTCATAAGCATCAAGAATAAAAAGGCTAGACTGGACTTTGCTAAAAAAAATCTAAAAAAGCCAGCACAGTTCTGGAAGAACATTCCTTGGACAGATGAAACCAAGATCAACCTCTACCAGAATGATGGAAAGAGAAAAGTATGGTGAAGGCGTGGTACAGCTCATGATCCAAAGCATACCACATCATCTGAAAAACACGGTGGAGGCAGTGTGATGGCTTGGGCATGCATGGCTGCCGGTGGCACTGGGTCGCTAGTGTTTATTGATGGCGTGACACAGGACAGAAGCAGCCGAATTAATTCTGAGGTATTCAAAGACATACTGTGTGCTCAGATCCAGCCAAATGCAGCCAAACTGATTGGTCGTCGTTTCATACTACAGATGGACAATGACCCAAAACATAAAGCCAAAGCAACCTAGGAGTTTATTAAAGCAAAGAAGTGCAATATTCTTGATTGGCCAAGTCAGTCACCTGATCTCCACCCAATTGAGCATGCATTTCACTTGTTAAAGACTAAACTTCAGACAGAAAGGCCCAGAAACAAACAGCAACTAAAAACCACCACAGTGAAGGCCTGGCAGAGCATCAAAAAGGAGGAAACAGTGTCTGGTGATGTCCTTGTGTTCAAGATTTCAGGCAGTCATTGCCAACAAAGGGTTTTCAACCAAGTACTAGAAATGAACATTTTATTTAAAATTATTGAACCTGTCCAATTACTTTTGGTCCCTTTAAAAACAGGGTGGCACATGTTAAGGAGCTGAAACTCCTAAACCCTTCATTCAATTTTAATGTGGATACCCTCAAATGAAAGCTGAAAGTCTGAACTTCAACTGCATCTGAATTGTTTTGTTTAAAATTCATTGTGGTAATGTCTATAACCAAAATTAGAAAAATGTTGTCTCTGTCCAAATATATATGGACCTAACTGTATATCCTCATAGATGTGCCCCATACAGTGCTCTGCACCGTTCATATATCCTCATAGCTGTGCCCCATACAGTGCTCTGCACCGTTCATATATCCTCATAGCTGTGCCCCATACAGTGCTCTGCACCGTTCATATATCCTCATAGATGTGCCCCATACAGTGCTCTGCACCGTTCATATATCCTCATAGCTGTGCCCCATACAGTGCTCTGCACCGTTCATATATCCTCATAGCTGTGCCCCATACAGTGCTCTGCACCGTTCATATATCCTCATAGCTGTGCCCCATACAGTGCTCTGCACCGTTCATATATCCTCATAGATGTGCCCCATACAGTGCTCTGCACCGTTCATATATCCTCATAATGTGCCCCATACAGTGCTCTGCACCGTTCATATATCCACATAAATCTGTGCCGCCGCTGCTGCAATAAAAAAAAAAAACATACTCACCTTTCTTGCTTGCAGCTCCCAGCGTCCGGTCCCGGCGTCTCTCTGCTCTGACTGATCAGGCAGAGGGCACCGCGCACACTATATGCGTCATCGCGCCCTCTGACCTGAACAGTCAGAGCGGAGCGACGCCAGGAAGATGGAGCGGCGCCCGGCGGCTGGAACGCGGACAGGTAAATATTACATACTTACCTGCTCCTGACGCTCCCTCTGCCTGTCACAGCTGTCTTCGGTGCCGCAGCCTCTTCCTCTATCAGCGGTCACCGGCACCGCTGATTAGAGAAATGAATATGCGGCTCCACCCCTATGGGAGGTGGAGCCGCCTATTCATTTTTCTAATGAGCGGTCCCACGTGACCGCTGAAGAGGGGAAGAAGCTGCAGCACAGAAGACCGTGGGACGGGAGGGGGAGCGCCAGGATCGCTGGGACTAGGTAAGTATACCTCAGCGCCCTCACCTGCCGACCCCACCGCTACCGTGACTCGAGTATAAGCCGAGAGGGGCACTTTCAGCCCAAAAATTTGGGCTGAAAATCTCGGCTTATACTCGAGTATATACGGTAACTAGTATAATGTATTTAATTTTTAAATGTATTTTAAAACTCATGTCTTTATTACCACTTGAAACTGTATAGTACATACTTTAGTTTCAAGAAAATTGCCCCTTCTAGCCGCAGCCCAGTTTTGTTTTTGCGTTTCTGTTTTTCTCTCCCCTTGTTCCCAGAGCCATAACTTTTTTATTTTTCGTCAATATGGCCATTTGAGGGCTTGTTTTTTGCTGGACGAGTTGTACTTTTGAAGACCACCATTGGTTTTATCATATCGTGTACTGGAAAACAGGGAAAAAATTCCAAGTGTGGTGAGATTGCAAAAAAAGTTAAATTCCACAACTGTTTTTTTGTTTTTTTTTTTTTGTTTGTTTTATTTACCTTGCTCAGCAAATGCTAAAACTGACAAGCCATTATGATTCTACAGGTCATTACGAGCTCATAGACAGCAAACAAGTATAGGTTTTATTTAAGTGTTGAAAAAAAAAATCCAATGTTTGATTAAAAAGAAATTGCATAATTTTCTGAGACCTGTAGCGTCTCTCCATTTTTTGTGATCTGATGCTAGCTGAAGAATGATTTTTTTATTTTTTATTTTTTATTTTTTTTTTGGTTGCCGAGCTGAAGTTTTTAATGATACCATTTTGGTGTACTTACGATCTTTTGATCGCCTGTTATTGCATTTTAATGCAATGTTGCGGCGACTAAAAAAATGTATTTCTGGCATTTTTACTTTTTTTTTTTTTGCTACGCCATTTACCGATTGAATTAATACTTTTTATATCTTGATGCGGCGATACCATATATGTGTATTTTTCTGCTGCAGACCCCGGGTTGTGATTCCAACCCATCAGAAACCCGCGGTCATGTGACACGGGCACCGAGTGGTGGTTTAGTGACGTGCTTCCAGCGCAATCACATTAAATGCCGCTGTCAGAGATTGACAGTGGCATTTAACAGATTAACTTCCGTGGGTGGATCACAATTCCACCCACTGCTATTAGGGGCACATGTCAGCTGTTCAAAACAGCTGATATGTGCTCGGAGAGATGTGGGCTCAGCGCCGGAGTCCGCATCAAAGGGAGAGACCCAACATGCGCAGTACATGCATGTCGTGAAGGAGTTAAAATGCAATTTGAAAAGTTCTATCAAGAAATTACATTTTGAGGCATTTGGTAGTTATGAATCCAAATGAATGCCAGATTGAATTGTTTGAAATGATCTTGCCAGACTTTTGCCCTAATGTTTTGAATCTGCATGCTTAGACAGCTATACACGGTAGGTATGACATTTGCTCACATATTTTTATTAATGTATACCTTTTACATTAAAAAGCTTTTTTTTTCTTTCTTGCCTTTTTCCTATAACATTTGTTAGTTGAAGTTGTCAAAATGTTTTCATATTTTCCTTGTCTTCTAGGAATTAATATACCAAGCCTTATAAAATATCTTCAAGATACTGGAAGACTGAAGAATTCATAAAACTCTAACAAGGGAATGCCATTAAATTTTGTTTGTTTTTTTAATTTCAGGAACATTTTCTTTATATCAAGTGACATTTGTGGGGGTTTTTGTCTTTATTTTTTTTTTCTCTAATTATACTTGCAAAGCAGCGATCATTGTTGCTTGGTTGGAGATTTGATTTTAAAACATAAAATTCAACCTAAACTGGTTTTTGTTAAACTATTTATTGTTTATTTTGTTAGTGTAAAAAAAAAAAAAAAATCAAAACCCTATTAACCAGGAGGATATTCACTTTACCCCTTCTTCCCTCTAATGCTCAGCCGGCTGTCAGTGAGTGCCAGCGTGTGGTTCCATCCGGTGCTCATCATGCACTAAGCAGTTACTGAAGCCACACCCTTATGACTGAAAGCCTGAGACTGCTGGGAGGAATACATTTAATATCCTTCCTGTATCAGCCAAGATCAGTATTTGCACCGTCCACATCGGTTTAACCCCTTAGATGCTGCTGTCAATAGTGACTACATCATATAAATGGTTAACAGAGTGTGGGGGCTTCCTCTTTATCCCCGTTGGTGCCCTGAGATCTTGAATGTGTGGTCCTGATGTTTGCCATGGCAATTCACGGCCACATAACGGCCTTAGAGTCTGTCGGGTATAGTGGTCTGTTCAGAAGTTAGCGACATTTAGGTGGTAAAAATACATTTTTTCATTCCTGTCATGTCACTTTGCATTAATTCCTGAACATCATCTGAACGGTTAATAAACTACCCAACAACAGTTTTCAAAATGTCAGGGGGTGCTGTTTTTAAAATGGTATCAATTTTGGAAGTTTCCCAATACATAAGACCTCCAAAGTTACTTCAAACCTGGATGGGTCCCTAAAAAATAAATTTTGTAAATTTCCTTGAAAAAATGAATAATTACTGCTACATTTTTAAACCTAAAATGCTAACAAAATAAAAGAACATTTTACAAATGGTGCTGATGTAAAGCAGACATGAGGAAAATGTTATCTCTTAATGTTTTTCTATGGTATGACTATCTGGATTAAAGGAATAATCATTCAAAGTTTGAAAATTGCTAATTTTTTTTACATTTTTGTCAAATTTCTGATATTTTTCATAAAAAACCACGATGCCTACCAAGCTAAATTTACCATTATCATAAATGGTAATGTGCCACGAAAAAACAGTATCAAAATCACTGGGATCCGTTGAAGCATTCCAGAGTTATCACATAGTGACACTGTTTAACACAAAAACGCCCAAACATTGATTGGGTTACGAACAAGAGAACTCCTATATAGAAAACACCAAATATAGGGGGTGGGGGACAAACCACCACCTCAGAGTATAATCCAAAAAATCCAAACTTTATTTAAATTTATACTAATTGTAAGGGTACCGTCACACTATACGATTTACCTACGATCACGACCAGCGATATGACCTGGCCGTGATCGTAGGTAAATCGTAGTGTGGTCGCTGGGGAGCTGTCACACAGACAGCTCTCCAGCGACCAACGATGCCAAGGTCCCTGGGTAACCAGGGTAAACATCGGGTAACTAAGCGCAGGGCCGCGCTTAGTAACCCGATGTTTACCCTGGTTACAAGCGTAAAACTAAAAAAAACAAACAGCACATACTTACATTCTGGTGTCCGTCAGGTCCCTTGCCGTCTGCTTCCTGCACTCACTGACTGCCGGCCGTAAAGTGAAATTGAAAGCACAGCCGCTGTGCTCTGCTTTCACTTTACGGCCGGCAGTCACAGTGCGGGAAGCAGACGGCAAGGGACCTGACGGACACCAGAATGTAAGCATGTGCTGTTTTGTTTTTTTTTTAGTTTTACGCTTGTAACCAGGGTAAACATCGGGTTACTAAGCGCGGCCCTGCGCTTAGTAACCCGATGTTTACCCTGGTTACAAGCGAACGCATCGCTGGATCGCATCGCTAGATCGGTGTCACACACACCAATCTAGCGATGTCAGCGGGAGATCCAGCGATGAAAGAAAGTTCTAAACGATCTGCTACGACGTACGATTCTCAGCAGGATCCCTGATCGCTGCTGCGTGTCAGACACAGCGATATCGTAACGATATCGCTGGAACGTCACGAATCGTACCGTCGTAGCGATCGAAATGGTATAGTGTGACGGTACCCTAAAAATAACTAAATAATTCTGCTAGATACCAAACTATAGGGGCCAAGGTTACCATGTGGTGTTAAAACCAAATACTCAACCATCAAGTACGTACAATTATAGTCAAAAAATCTATGTAACTAGTACAAAGAGAAAAATCTATAAACATATGAGTAGATCCCATAAATATAATCACTAGTTGCTAAAATAATGATAATGCAAATAATTTTGTTATAAGTAAAAAGTGCCAGTGCAAACCAATTCAGGTTGAAAACAGAGAGCAATATATTTACATCCTTATTCAACAAAGCTAATGAGATTGAAGAGACCAACAAACAGTGTAAAGGAATAAAAGGTTGAAAATGTATATCAAAGATGATAGTTTATTATACCACATAGATAGTTGGCTGTATAAAGTGCAGTGTACTGGTGGTTTAATAAAATGCTGCATAGCAGATGAAGCAGTGATTATATACAATATCTAAACGTAAAACTGAGGATTGATTAGGGAAAATGAGCTTACTGCCGTGAAATACAGGCAGCCTTGGCGTCACCATCACCCAAACACATGTTTCGTTTAGTCTTCTTCAGGAGGCTTGTGTTGGAGGAAGGATTTGCAAGGTCATTTATAGGGAGCTTGCCCAATCAATTAAGGGAAAATGTATATGCGTATGGTATGAGTCAAGCAACTGCAGCTGTGCAGGGAATGTCCCAGTTAAACAGTACATGCGTTGCTCCAAGAGGACCTTCCAGCTCACAGCGGTGGACTCAAGCGCACAGCATCTGGCATAGAGACAGAGCATGCATCACGCAGTCCTTGGTCTGCGCACTCAAAGATCCAAGACCGGGCCCACGGACCATGCGCAATGGGGACAAAAGGAATTCATGGCGATAATTCAAAAGATGTGTAGGTAATGGATACTAACCCCTTTCTGATCTCGGAGGGGATAGTACTTCCGACGTCAGAACCCCCGCTTTGATGCGGGCTCCAGCGGTGAGCCCGCATCAAAGCCAGGAAATGTCAGCTGTTTTGTATAGCTGACATGTGCCTGCAATAGCGGCAGGTAGAATCGCGATCCACCCGCCGCTATTGACTAGTTAAATGCCGCTGTCAAGCGCTGACAGCTTCATTTAACTAGCTCTCCTGCCATCGGGCCGGAAATGAGCACATCTCTGAACCCCCCCCCCCCCCCCATCCTCACGTGATCGGGGCTCAGCGATGCGTCAGCATGACAACCAGAGGTCTATTGAAGACCTCTATGGTTGTTGATGACTGATTGCTGAGAGCGCCACCCTGTAGTCAGCACTCATAGCATTGCAGTAATTCAGCTACATAGGGGCGATCTGAGTTGTGCCAGCTTCTAGCCTCCCATAGAGGCTATTAAAGCATGGCAAAAGTTTAAAAAAAAAAAAAAGTTTTAAAAAAATATGAAAAAAATATAAGTTTAAATCACCCCCCTTTTACCCCATTCAAAATAAAATAAAAAATCAAACGTTCACGTACTGGAAGATCCTGAGTCACCCAAGGACCCTCGATGCCTTGCTGGATGCTCCCAGCTCAACGTAGGCAAATTTTGGATCCCATTATAGTACATTCCCTTAAGACTTGGGACTCACTGAAATATTCTTCTAAGTTAATCTCTCTTTTTTTGCCCCTCGCCCCCCTCTGGGGTTATCCTGAGTTTCCCCCAGGCACTGAGTCCCTTATGAACTTTCCTTTATGGGTCGCAGCAGGGTTTACTAGAGTCCACCATCTTTTTAATGTTGATGGAATTATTCCATTTCCAGCCCTGCAAGAAAAATATAATTTCCCCCCCCCAGAGAAATATTTTGTGATCTGCAACTGGAATGGTGATAATATTCATTTGACAACCCGTCTGGTCCAGGGGTTTTATTACTCTTCGTCAATTTAATAGCAGTTCCAATCTCCTCACTGAAGGGAACGTTAAGACAGTTTAGCTGGTCTTGGGATACTCGGGGTAAATTAATATTTTGCAAATATTGGTCTCTGACTGAGATGGTTGAGGAGTTTGAGGGTCTCTATGTAGATTATAAAGTGGGATATAGTATTGGCCGAATAGGCCTGCTATCATTGTGGAGTTCCGAACATAATTTCCATGAGGATCTACAAGGTGAGCAATTCTGGTTCACAGTTTGCATTTTTTAACTCTACGTGCCAGTAGGGTTCCAGCTCTGTCCCCAGTTGCATAAAATCTAGTTTTTATTTTTTTAAGATTATATGCATAAATAGAAAGGCTATTTTGTCATAATTTTAAATCTAAGTTTACATGTCTCGCTGCAGCACTGCAGGTAAATGCAAACTCCACTAGATGGCAGCAGAGTGGAGAGCGAGCTGAACTCCAGCTCAGAGCAGACCAGCAGAACTGCAGCGAGGGTACCACCAGGTGGCAGCAGAATAGTCAGACAAGTCAGGTCAATACCAGAGAGTAAACACCACAGAAAAAAAAGGCAAAGGTGCTTACCTGCCCAGGCCTCAAATCAAATGCACTATCATGGTGCAGCGGGCCCAAGTAAAGATGGCGACTGCACAGGTGCGGTAATACCAAATGAGACAGCCAGCCTACAATCAGAGATTGGCCGCCTGGCACACCAGTGGAAATAAATAATCTGCAGCAGTGTTCACACAGAGTATGCACAGCATCTGGATCATAGCCTATTAGTAACGCCCTGTGGCGGGCTGCCCAGTGCTAACTGTAATGCGTCCTGTGTGAACAGAGGCCACAACTTACAAAGCCATTAGGGCCCAACTGCACCTCAAAAAGTAAAAATAAGAAAGTGCATAAGAACATATCAAAATATGCAAGGTATTAGTTAATATTATGGCCACTATACGTAAGCTAGCAACCCACATCATGGGTCCTCACGCTTGCCAGTTCTACTCTAACAGCAAAAACCTAAACAGGAGGAAAACATCTCCCTATTCTAGAGAATATTCTAGAGAAAACACCACAGAAAAAAAAGGCAAAAGTGCTTACCTGTCCAGGCCTCAAATCAAATGCACTATCATGGTACCTGTGCAGTCGCCATCTCTACTTGGGCCCGTTGCAACATGCATTTGATTTGAGGCCTGGACCGTTTCAGACGTATGTTTATGGTAGACAACCACACATTATCTCCTACCAGAAAATTTGGTCCTACAGATCGTCACTTATCAGCAAAATGTTTCTGTTTGCCCTGAGCCTCCCCAATGTTCTTCTGGACCTCCCTCCAAATCTCCCCGAACCATTGATCCACCGAATTAGCCCCTGGATACCCCGAATCCAGCCTGGAAAATTCACCAAAAAGGGGGTGAAAACCGTAGTTACAGAGAAGTGCCAGTGGACTGATTAACCCGATTATTAAATACAAACTCAGCCACGGCAACAAGGAACACCAATCATCCTGCTGGAACGTAGCAAGAAACTGCAAAATCTGTTCTAGTGACTGTTTGGTCCTCTCCATTTGACCGTGGGTCTCGGGATGGTAGGTAGAGGAGAAGGTCAAGCTAAAACGCAATCTTTTGCAAAAAGCCCTCCAAAATTTGGACATGAATTGCACCCCTCTGTCAGACACCACATTCAGAGGCACGCCATGCAACCGTACAACGTGCTCAATAAACCACTTAGATAGTGTTTCAGCGTTGGGTAGTCCTGCCAAAGGAACAAAATGCGCCTGTTTGAATCTGTCAATCACTACCCAGACCACAGTTTTGCCATTGGAAGGAGGGAGATCAGTGATAAAATCCATGGAAAAATTATCCCCAAGGTCTATCTGGAATTGGCAAAGGCCCGTTATGGGAGACTTTAGCATGAGCACACGTATCACAAGCAGACACAAACATGGCGATATCAGAAGACATGGATGGCCACCAATACAGTCTAGCAATAGCTCTCCGTGTAGCCGCGTCTCCGAGGTGTCCACTGAGAGTAGATTCGTGGAACTCCCTGAGTACCCTCAACCGATACTGAACTGGGGCGAAGAGCTTGTTATCGGGTAATGATGGAGGATCAAGAGACTAAGATTTCAAGTTCCAATTTGGAAGACAACCCAGCCACAACCACCCCATGCTGAAGAATGGAGCAAGGAGGTTTGGGAGGTGATGTCAGATCCAAGGCTTTGGCCTTGACATTCTTGGAACCAGGCCAAAAGGTGATTAAAAAAAGAAAATGTGAAGAAAAAAAAGCGACCACCTAGCTTGTCTAGGAGTCAAACGTTTGGCAGACTCAATGTAAGGGCAGAGGCACACTGTCGTATTTCTCATGCGATAATCGCATCGCACTGCACGGACTGGCTGGCACCTCTCCTGACCTGAGCATGACAGCATGATGGATTACTATGAAGCTGTCAAGCTTAGGTCAGGAGAGGCGACAGCCTGTACAAGTTTTACGATGCGATTCTCGCACGAGAAAAACATCAGGTTCTTGTGGTCCATAATCACCGTGATCCGATGAACAGCCCCCCCAAAAAAGCCTCCATTCTTCAAAAGCCAATTTTATGGTTAATAACTACCAATTCCTGACACTGTAATTTCTTTCTTGGAGAAAAAGGCACAATGTCTTAAGTTAGTCAAAGTGATGGGTCCCTGAGACAGCACTGCCCCCCATTCCCACCTCCGATGCGTCCACCTCTACATTGAATGGTTCAGACGAATCTGGCTGGACCAACACAGGAGCAGACATTTAAAACATTTTTTCAATGTAAAAAAGGCTTCAACTGCCGGAGATGACCAGTTTTTAAGATCAGCCCCCTTATGAGTGAGATCAGTGAGAGGTTTGACCACCTGAGAAAAACCCTTAATAAATAAGCATTAATAATTGGCAAAACCCCCAAAACACTGAAGACCCTTGAGGTCTCTGGGTTGCACCCAATCAACAATGGTCTGTACCTTTCCATGGTCCATATGAAACCCATTGGCAGAATGGATGAAAACCAGAAAGGACAGCTCTTGGACAAAAAATGAACACTTCTCAGGTTTAGCGAACCCTTAACCTCTTAAGAACTGCATGTAAATGACCCATATGAGATTCTTTGTTAGATGAAAGTACAAGAATCTCCTCTAAATATACCACCATAAAGCACCCAATGAAGTCAGAAAAAACATCATTAATGACATTTTTAAAAACCGCAGGCGCGTTCGTGAGACCAAAGGGCATGACTAAATCTTCAAACAAACCCTCTTGAGGTGATAAATGCCATTTTCCACTCATCTCTCTCCCTAATACGGAATAGATTATACGCTCCCCTGAGGTCCAACTTGGAAAGCCACTTAGCATCAGAAAATTGATTGTAATGATCTGGAATAAGCCGGAAAGGGGTAGGTATTTCTCACCGTAATTTTATCTAGTTTCTGAAAATCGAGGCAGGGGCATAAACCACCATCTTTCTTTTTGACAAAAAAAGAATCCAGAAGCCACAGGAGAGACTAATGTGACCTTTACATAAGCTTTCTGAGATATAATCTTTTATAGCGGTACATTCCGGGCCAGAAAGAATGCACAAACGGGCCTTGGGCAATTTAGCTCCCAGAATGAGATTAATAGTACAATCATAGGGGCGATGTAGCAAGACCTCAGGCTCTTTTTTGGAAAAAACATCCTGAAAAATTTTCAGGTACAGCCTCCAGATTAACGGACAACACCAGATCAGCAGAAAGACAACCATTTGAACAATTAGGACCCCATTTCACAATATCCCGAGATTCCCAGTCAATAACAGGATTATGCAGCTGTAAGCAAGGGAATCCCAACAAAAGTCCCGCTGGAAGATTATCCAGAACATAACATGAAATTCATTCCTGATGCAAGGACTCCACCTTGAGGAGAAACTCCTCAGACAAATTTAACAATATTCTTAACCAATGTTGTCTTATCAATGGCAATGATATGGATTGGGGTTTTAAGTCTAACTGTCCCTATCTTACTCTTGGACACCAAGTTCGAGTCAATAAAGTTCATGGACGACCCACAGTCCACAAAAGCTGAAGTGGGTGCGTAACCATCCTCGCAACAACGTTCCACCTCCCACAAATACTTTTGAAATGAGGAAAAAGGTACCTGAGAGTCTAGGTGACCTCCTCGGCAATCACCCAAACTTGGACGCTTCCCGGCAACTTGTTAGTCGCTGGGCAAGAGGGGCAGTCCTTTTTCCAATGTCCAGGATTTCTACAATAAAAACATAATCTCCCTTCATGTCGTCGCCTCCTCTCCTCCTTGAAGTTAGAGGTGCCAACCTCTATAGGTTCGGTATATGGCATCACTTCAGAATTAGCAGGATGTAAAGGAACCTCTCGCTGAATCACACCTCTCTCCCGCAACCTCAGATCCTTACGAATGGCCTGAGTCATGGCTTCCTCCAAGGAGCTGGGTGGCGAATGGAGTGTCAAAGCGTCTTTAATATGATCTGACATTCCTCTCCTGAACTGACATCATAGCGCAGAGTCAGTCCAGGACACTTCGGTAGACCACCGTCTAAACTCTGAACAATACCATTTGGCAGTGAGTTTACCCTGAGAGAGACCCATGATCGTGTCCTCTGCTACCCTGACCCAGTCTGGTTTGTCATAAATCAGTCCTAAAGCCTCAAAGAAGCTATCCACAGACACAGGTTCAGGACAGAAGCAAGTAAAGAAAAAGCCCACGTTTGAGGACCCTCCTGGAGTAAAGAAATACAGGTCCTTCTCAAAAAATTAGCATATAGTGTTAAATTTCATTATTTACCATAATGTAATGATTACAATTAAACTTTCATATATTATAGATTCATTATCCACCAACTGAAACTTGTCAGGTCTTTTATTGTTTTAATACTGATGATTTTGGCATACAACTCCTGATAACCCAAAAAACCTGTCTCAATAAATTAGCATATTTCACCCATCCAATCAAATAAAAGTGTTTTTTAATAACAAACAAAAAAACAACAAATAATAATGTTCAGTTATGCACTCAATACTTGGTCGGGAATCCTTTGGCAGAAATGACTGCTTCAATGCGGCGTGGCATGGAGGCAATCAGCCTGTGACACTGCTGAGATGTTATGGAGGCCCAGGATGCTTCAATAGTGGCCTTAAGCTCATCCAGAGTGTTGGGTCTTGCGTCTCTCAACTTTCTCTTCACAATATCCCACAGATTCTCTATGGGGTTCAGGTCAGGAGAGTTGGCAGGCCAATTGAGCACAGTAATACCATGGTCAGTAAACCATTTACCAGTGGTTTTGGCACTGTGAGCAGGTGCCAGGTCGTGCTGAAAAATGAAATCTTCATCTCCATAAAGCATTTCAGCCGATGGAAGCATGAAGTGCTCCAAAATCTCCTGATAGCTAGCTGCATTGACCCTGCCCTTGATGAAACACAGTGGACCAACACCAGCAGCTGACATGGCACCCCACACCATCACTGACTGTGGGTACTTGACACTGGACTTCAGGCATTTTGGCATTTCCTTCTCCCCAGTCTTCCTCCAGACTTGATTTCCGAATGACATGCAAAATTTGCTTTCATCAGAAAAAAGTACTTGGGACCACTTAGCAACAGTCCAGTGCTGCTTCTCTGTAGCTCAAAAGTGGCTTTACCTGGGGAATGCGGCACCTGTAGCCCATTTCCTGCCCACGCCTGTGCACGGTGGCTCTGGATGTTTCCACACCAGACTCAGTCCACTGCTTCCTCAGGTTCCCCAAGGTCTGGAATCGGTCCTTCTCCACAATCTTCCTCAGGGTCCGGTCTCCTCTTCTCGTTGTACAGCGTTTTCTGCCACATTTTTTCCTTCCAACAGACTTACCATTGAGGTGCCTTGATACAGCACTCTGGGAACAGCCTATTTGTTGAGAAATTTCTTTCTGGGTCTTACCCTCTTGCTTGAGGGTGTCAATGATGGCCTTCTTGACATCTGTCAGGTCGCTAGTCTTACCCATGATGGGGGTTTTGAGTAATGAACCAGGCAGGGAGTTTATAAAAGCATCAGGTATCTTTTGCATGTGTTTAGAGTTAATTAGTTGATTCAGAAGATTAGGGTAATAGGTCATTTAGAGAACCTTTTCTTGATATGCTAATTTATTGAGACAGGTTTTTTGGGTTATCAGGAGTTGTATGCCAAAATCATCAGTATTAAAACAATAAAAGACCTGACAAATTTCAGTTGGTGGATAATGAATCTATAATATATGAAAGTTTAATTGTAATCATTACATTATGGTAAATAATGAAATTTAACACTATATGCTAATTTTTTGAGAAGGACCTGTAATTATCCCCACCCGTTGACTCTCATCACCTGAGGATCGGGGTCTAAGTGAGAAAAGCAGCTTAAAACTCTCCCTGAATGTACGTAACTTCTCCTTTTCTCCAGAGAAAGTATCTGGGAGCCTGACCTTAGGTTTAGGAGAGTGAAGAAAGACATCCATGGGGTCCGAGTGCTTACAGGCTGATTGTGTCATAGGACCATGAAAAGACTTAATCATCTCAGTAAGATCCCTCTGGAGTTGATTATGGGAAGTAACTAGGGCTCTATGTTCTACAGACAAATCCTGCATCATTTGAGTCAAATTTAAAAAAATAAATAAAAAACAGGTAAAAAAAAAAATGCAAACTGTTGATTCAAGGATTAGCAGATAAAGTTGCTGCATGGGCACTGTTTCCACTAGCCCCACACCAGGCCTCAGAGACATGGACCTGTTCCAAACCTCCAAATCATGGGTTAGACCACTCCTTGCTTAATTTCTTCCCTGATTGATTTTCGTAGAAGAGAACGGAATCTTACACTCAGGCAGTCTTTCTTTCATTTGTTTGGGAGAGTGACATACCACCAGTCAACCTTCATATGAGATCAACAACTTTACCCAGGGGTGAATTAAGGGTAGCCAGGGCCCCGGGCTGTTCAGACACTGTGGGCCCCCCGGTCATGTGACGGGGTCATCATATACCTGAACCAGATTATTCCAGAAAAATAGTTGCTGTGTGAAACTATAACATGTCAAATATCCATTGATTTAGTCAATTTACCCTTCAGTTAGAAAGAAACCACCCCCACAATACTATCACAATAAGTGCCAGTATTCACAGGAGATCTGTACTTAGTATGCAGTGTCTGTGTAGAGGTAATACAGTGATCACCGGTGACATTATACACAGGACCTCTGTATATAGTATGCAGTGTATAGTGTCGGTGTATAGGTAACACTGACTCACCAGTGACGTCTCTAGGTGAAGTCCTTCATCTTTCATCCAGCACAGACCGCCATCACTTCATCCAGCCAGGACTTGTCTCTGCAGGAAATAACAGTTATTTCGAGCTCCACTTGCAGAACACATTACTTAATTTTTCCCAACTTCTACATTACACCACATGAAGAAAAAGCGGCGACATAGTGTCACTCTACACAGTAACAGGACTGCCCCCCATTTAAAACAGTGTCCTCAAAAAAATAAAATAAATACATCACTGCAGTAATAATATCCCATAGTTAGCCCCTATGGTAATAATAATAACCCCCATCCTGGCCCCGTGTATCTCATTCCTGGCTTCAGCCATATGTTCTCCCATCCTGCCCTCATGAGTACCCATTCTGCCCCATATGATCTCCCCATCCTGCCCCATATGATCTCCCCATCCTGCCCCATCAGTCTCCATCGTACCCATCCTGCCCCATGATCCTGCACGATCTGTCTCCAATCCTGCCCCATGTCTTTCATTCTGCCCCGTGTCTCCAATCATGCCCCATCTGTCTCCAGTCCTGCCCCCAGTGTGTCCAGCATCTCTGCCCCAGTGTGTCCAGCATCTCTGCCCCCAGTGTCCAGCATCTCTGTCCCCAGTGTCCAGCATCTCTGCCCCCAATGTGTCCAGCATCCTGCCCCTAGTGTGTCCAGCATCCTGCCCCTAGTGTGTCCAGCATCCTGCCCCCAGTGTGTCCAGCATCTCTGCCCCCAGTGTGTCCAGCAATCTGCCCCAGTGTCTCCAGCATATTGCCCCCAGTTTGTCCAGCATTCTGCCCCCAGTGTGTCCAAAATGCTGCCCCCAGTGTGTCCAGCATCCTGCCCTCAGTGTGTCCAGCATCCTTCCCCCAGTGTGTCCAGCATATTGCCCCCAGTGTGTCCAGCATATTGCCCCCAGTTTGTCCAGCATTCTGCCCCCAGTGTCTCTAGCATATTGCCCCCAGTGTGTCCAGCAATCTGCTCCAGTGTCTCCAGCATTTTGCCCCAGTGTGTCCAGAATCCTGCCCCCAGTGTGTCCAGCATTCTGGCCCGAGCCCCTCGGATTGCCGTTCGCAATAAAAAAAAAGTTCTCCTCACCTGTCCGCACTCCTTCGGCGAAGCTCTCTCCTCGCAGCTGAAGCGCACACTTGCCGGCGACTGACAATGACATCAGATGACGGCAACGTGCGTGCTGCAGCTGATGTCAGCTGCCAGCCTCCGATTGGCTGGCGGCTGTTAACTATTGACGTGCGGGCAGGCGCCCGCACATCAATAGTGTTTAACTGCCGCAGTGGGCCCCTCTGCCCACCAGGCCCATACGCCAGTCAGGGCAGTAATGCCCTGATGACGGTGGGCAATCTGAGCGGTAGCCCAGGGCCCCCCCCCACACCACGGGGCCCTGGGCTACCGCCCAGATTGACCCTATTATAATCCGCCCCTGACTTCACCCCATTTGTATCAGATATTGTTGTCTCTGAGAGACTTACAAACATGGGCATATTCCCTCCTCTTAGGCTAAAAACACGATAGCTTATGTGTGTGCAGCGTTTCGTCTGCATGTGGAAACACATGCAAACACATGGTTACGCTGCATTTTTTATCTGCATTATTTTATACATGACACCAAAAAAATGCTGCTTTTGTATGCGTTTTGGCATGCGTTTGTGTTTTTTCATCATATGCGTTCAATATATCCAGAGGAATTTTCTTGACACAAGACACACACAATGGGCATGTCTCATGGGGATTCTGTATATAAACCCTACTCAAATGAAATCTCATCTTTTGCTGCTGAATACTGCTGCAAGATGGATCTTGGCATGGAGAGCTTTTATCGGAATCTGGATTTGTCCTTGAAATTGGCTTTTTCATTTGCTGTGGCTTGTGAAGAAGAAAAAAGGAGAAAAATACGGACAAGATGTCGTCGTCGCTACTGGCAACACCCCATCATTGAAGTCCGAGAGACCCATGGAGCCTACTCATTGTACAGCGAGCTGCGGGAATAGCTGGAGAAGTTTTATGACTACACCAGGATGTTGTACCAGAGCTTTATTGACTTGCTGCAACGTGTCGGAGGATCCATCACAAGGCAGGACACCCAACTATGTAGAGCAATTCCTGCTGAGGAATGTCTGTTGGTGACCCTGAGGTACGTAATTTTCAAAAACAAACACCTGTCGTTACTATTATTGTTAGAGAAGCCATGTAATGATATTTTTTTCCTATACTGTTCTGCAGATTTCTGGCTACCAGAGAGACCTTAAAGGGACTCTGTCACCTGAATTTGGAGGGAACAATCTTCAGCCATAGGGGCGGGGTTTTCAGGTGTTTGATTCACCCTTTCCTTACCCGCTGGCTGCATGCTGGCTGCAATATTGGATTGAAGTTCATTCTCTGTCCTCCGTAGTACATGCCTGCACAAAACCCCGCCCCTATGGCTGAAGATTGTTCCCTCCAAATTCAGGTGACAGAGTCCCTTTAAGATCTCTACATTTTCAATTGGGTATTGGAGTGTCCACTCTTTCAGGCATTGTTGGAGACACCTGCCGTGCTTTATGTGAAGTTCTGGGGGAAGACTGCCTCCCCCATCATACAACTAAATTCTGGCTGGAAAATGCAGCCAAATTCCAGGAAATTTGTAATTTTCTAAACTGTTTGGGGGCTGCGGACGGCAAACACATTCGGATTCTGAAACCGGCTGGAAATGGATCCAAGTATTCTAATTACAAAAAAATACTTTTCTATTGTTCTCATGATAATTGCAGATGATGAATGTAGATTTGTCGCCATGGACGTTGGCTCATTTGGATGAGGAAATGACTTACAGACTTTCAAAAACTGTGACATGTGACAACGTTTGTATGCTAATTATTTCAATATTCCACCACCACGACTTCTTCCAAACACTGAAGGACCGCCAATGCCGTTTGTTTGTTTTGGTTGGGGATGAGACCTTTCAAATGTGTGCCAACCTCCTAAAACCATACTCAAGTCGGGACTTGAATCACACCACAAAGATTTTCAGCTACTGACTGACAAGGGCACGAAGGACTGTGGAGTGTGCCTTTGGTTTGCTGGCATCTTAATGGCGCATTTTGGGAACACCAATCAATCTAATAACTGAGACAATTGATGATGTTGTCAAAGCGTGTGTTGTTATGCACAATTTCATCCTGGCAAAAGAGCGACAACAATTAGAACTTGACGAACCTGTTAATACCGCTTTGCTGGATTACCGTGATCACCCTCTGAGGACAACTGTGGAAGTTGCATAGATGAGGGCTAAGTTTGCAGATTACTTTGTTTCTGATATTGGATGTGTGTCATGGCAAGGCGATATGGTTTAATACACTTGTAAGTAAATGTACCATTAATATTTGTAGACTTTACTACTAATAAAACACCTCAAGTTACATACCAGTTACAACTTCAGTCAACCATACTATACACACGTGTGTGTTTTCACCTAAAGAAACAAAGAAAACACAGATTGCGAAAACAGAATAAAACTTTAATTTAACAAAAATAAATTAGATTTATCTGGTCTGATTGGCGGTGAGATGGTGTGGACCTTGGGGGTGTGGAGCTGGGAGGATTGGGTGGCGATTGATGATGAAGGGGCTACAGGGGAAGGGAAGGTAAATTGTACGATTGACTCCTGGATGGGACTGGAGTCATTAGGAGTAGATGAGACATTAGGATTGGAATCGTGGGAATGGATAGAAAAATTTGAAGGGAGGAAAGGTAGAGACAACAGAAACACACTGGGAGGTGAGTGTGGAGGTGGCAAATCCATTTTTGGGTGGATTTTCTTGACCCGTGTATTACTTTTTCGGTGCAGTGATGAGGCACTAGTGGCAGTCTTTTTCCTTTTTTTGTGGGTAGAGTGGAAGTGATGGCCTCTGTAGCAGTGGATGATGATTGCTGCAGGGGTTCTGCACTTGGTGGCATGGTGGATGCTGCTTACTGCAGGGGTGGTGCACTATGGAGCGTGGTTGATGCTGCTTGCTGCAGGGGTGCTGCACTCTGGAGAGTAGTGGATGCTGCTTGCTGCTGGGTTGGTGCACTCTGGAGCATGGTGGATGCTGCTGGGGTGGTGTACTCTTGAGTGTGGTGGATGCTGCTTGCTGCAGGAGTGCTGCACTCAGCAGCGTGGTGGTGTAGCTGTGAACTGGGGGACAGCCCACTGATGCTGTGCTTGTGGATGGTGGTAAAATCCGGACTGCTGATGATCGCTTCTGGACTGCTGCTGCTCTAATGCGTGGCTGTAAGCAGCCTGGCAGGCCTGTATGAAGTTCAGCTGGAGTTCAGGGGTAAGGATACGCTCAGCTCTATTGCTGAAAAAAATGTTGTGCTGGTCTCTGATGGTCAGATTCCAGGCGGTCAAGGTGTTTGTGGACATCCTGGAAAAGTGAGTACATCTGAGTGAACCCACCCTGAAAAAGTGTGTTCAATTGAATGAACGCACTGTCCAGTCTATCTCCAATCACCTTCATCCCATCCTGGAAGACTGAGCTTAAGTGAATAAACTCTGGCATGACTGACCTCTCCCAGGCCCTCTGCCGCTGACAAGAAGTCCCAACGAAAGTAGTGGCTGGGAGAGGGGAAAATCTGATGGACCATCTGCCTGTTCCCCAGCCTGTGAAGCCTGCCTGTTTGCTCCTTCGCTGGTGGATGGTTGGGAAAGTTCGGTGGTTGGTCGATGAAAGGCCGCTCCAACTGAGGAAGATCCAGGTTGTAGAGTGCTGCTCCAGGTTCTGTGTGGAAAATAAAAGAAAAACATTAGTAAAAAAATTAACAGTTTATATAATTGACAACAGAAAAAATACTCGCGTTCGCTGCACAACTGCAGGCCTCAGGAAAAAACAGCACACTGTTGTACTTGTATTTGGACACCTTTGGAGCAGCACCACTTCTAACCCGAATCTTCTTTCTCATATCCTTATTGAAGCGATCCTTCATCGAACGCCATCAGACTTTTACTCTCTTCATCGTGAAGGGGGAAGAAAAAAAAAATGTTAAAAAATACACCAACATTTACAGGAAAACAGACGCATGAGACCACTTTGCAATACTTACGAAAATCCTTTCTGACTTGTGGCCTTGCATGGTCCTAATCATCCAACAGCGATCTGGCCACATCTTCCCAGAGTCGTCAAATCACTCCTGAGTCGGAATGGTTCCGATCACGGGGGTCCCACAACGCTACTCGCTCTTGCACCAGGGGAATGAGTAAGTCATTGTCAATTTTATTTTGAGCGTCCTCACGTTGTCAAACCTAGATCAAATAAAATAAGAAAAAAAAAATAATAACCATATAGTGTCAAAGATACAAACCTGCAAAAAAAAATCCAATTAGAATTTTGAGAATGAAAAGAATACATACACCCTATCTTTTCTCCTCAGAAATTTGAACTCGACGACCCTAGGAAGCTTCATTTCCACTTCACTGCTCCTGCTCTTCATCGCTGGAAGGTACCTGCAAAGAAAAGACATGATTTAGCACATGTGTAGTATTGCCAGTCAATACATACCACTCAGTATATCAAATGTGATTACATAATCAGTGTCATGTCCACTCTGGGAAGCATTCAGGTCTTACTGGAGAACATGTTTGAACAGCAAGCAGCAGTCAAGTAAAACACTAAAGCAACAGAAAAAAAAACTTCAACTTGAGCAAAAAACAGTGTAGGCAAAAGGCCAAAAAGAAAAAAAAAATGAAGGCCAGTACTTACGTTAAAGTCAGTAGTCCAACAGCAAAGCAGTCAGGTAGCACAGAACCAGGACAGCAGCACAGCACCACACCAGCGGAGAAATCCTGGCCAGGAGAACTGAGGGCCACAACAGAAGTAGTCCGGGAACGGAGCAGAAAACAGTCTAGAAGAAACAGAAAAAAAAACATAAGTACAGAATGCAGAGACAGACATTTTCGATGCCTCTATACTTACATCTAGAGTCTTGTGCCCGCATCCAGAGTCTTGAGAGTAATGGAGTTACTGTTTCCAGACCCCCTTTTATACAGCAGGCATTTTGCATGTGGTTACAGCATTTCCTGGTGATAATTAGTGAGAAGCATGCGTATCGAACGCATGGATCCACATGTCCTTGCATATCAATGCGTTCCCATAGACAGTAATGCGTTGTTTTGACGCACTCATCCGCATGCGTATGTCTGCGCATAATTGACACCTCAAAAATGCAACATGTTACGTTCGGGCACGATGTCCCTGCGTACACCATGTTAAAGATATGTACGCATGACGCATGCGGATCTATGCGGATCATACGCTGCACACAGAAACGTTAATGTGAACCTGTCCTTAGCAAAAGTTGCTGCAGAAAAGTCTGGAAAACTTGGAGGTTTTGAAAATCCTCTGTCAGGCTTGGGTTCATTCTTAATCTCTGCAGAAATGTTTCTTTAGTGGTGAAAAAATGTAGTCTGGCTAATGTGTCTCTAGGGAGATCAGGATTTATATGCCGTGGTTTATTGGTTCTATGAACTCTATCCACCATCAAATCTCTAGGGTTAAATCAGGGAGAACTGCTTGCAGAAATGATTGAGAAAACAAAACTGCATGAGATATTCATGACAGTACAAAGTGACCAAAAAGTAAAATGTAAAAGAATTCTTTATTAAATAACAAGGATAAAATACCAAATATAAAAGACAGGGGAATGAAAAAAGACCTCCAAGGGAATTTCAGGTGAACAGGGCACAGCAAGCCACCACATCAAGATGATAGGATTTACTTGCACTACCAACCAAGGCAAAAATAGAATCAATATAGCCTGCCAATAACAATAAGGCCGGGGTCACACTAGCGTGTTTTACGGACGTATGAGAGGCGCAGAAAATACGCATTGCACACGGTACAATGATTCTCTATGGCCCAGCTCCTACCTGGCGTATTTTACGCATCCGTAGTTTACGGTCTTGTACGGCCGTAGACAATCGCAGCATGCTGCATTTGTCAGCGTATTGCGCAAAAAATCCGCCAATGAAAGTCAATGGGGCAAGAAAAATACAGATTACACACGGACCAACAGTGTGACTTGCGAGAAATACGCAGCGGTGTTCTATAGAAAAGCCGGCAATTCAGTGCGGTGTACAGTAAAATCACACTGACAAGTTTTATTAGAATAGATAGAATAAATGTCTACAAATAGTATGTGTGTGTGTATATATATATATATATATATATATATATATATATATATATATATATATATATATACACTGTATATATATATACTGTATATGTCAGTGAGACACATCTATATGTATAATTGTCTAAGGGTTTTTCCGTCTGTCTGTCTGTCTGTCCTGGAAATCCCACGTCCCTGATTGAATCAGCAACGGGCACAGCGACGATGATGTCATAAAGGACGTAGAAATCCCACGTTTCTGATTCAGCGACGGGCACAGTATCGATGTAGATGTCATAATGGTTGCCATGGCGACAATGATGTCATAAAGGTTGCCTCGACCAATCAGCGACGGGCACAGTCTGCCGACAATCATGGAATCATTATTGTCCATATACTACGGGGACTTGCATATTCTAGAATACCCGATGCGTTAGAATCGGGCCACAATCTAGTTATATATACATATATATTTATATTTCATACAGCGCTAGATAGCTTAAAAGCCGGTAATTCAATTGCCGGCTTTTGCTATCTCCTTCTCAAACCCGACAGGATATGAGACATTGTTTACACACAGTAAACCATTTCATATTCCTTCTTTTTTTTTTTACATATTCCTTATTAGTAATGTTACAAGTGTATGTGTGTAAAATTTGGGGGCTCTAGCTGTTAAAATAAAGCGTTAAATCATGGAAAAAATTGGCGTGGGATCCCGCGCAATTTTCTCTGCCAGAGTGGGAAAGCAAGTGACTGAGAGCAGATATTAATAGCCTAGAGAGGGACCATGGTTATAGGAAAAGGCACATCTGGAAGATGGGCCTATTCTGGCACTTAGCAACTCTTGTCCCACTCCCCTGTAGCGGTGGGATATGGGGTAATAAAGGGTTAATGTCACCTTGCTATTGTAAGGTGATATTAAGCCAGGTTAATAATGGAGAGGCGTCAATAAGACACCTATCCATTATTAATCCAATAGTAGTAAATGGTTAATAAAACACACACACATTATGAAAAAAGTATTTTATTGAAATAAAGACATGGAGCGCCCCCAGGGGCTAGGGGTTACTCGGTACTGGGTCCTTCGGTTCTCGGTGGGGATGTCACGGTGGCTGACCTGGTCTGTGGCCCTAGGGGAACGTCCGTAGAAAATGAGGGAAAAGGTCTTTAAAGGGATAATGTTCATGACGCCACCTGTGGTATTCGGTCAGGGTGACCGACGCTGCTTAGGGGTCCACTGGGGTGATGTTATGGCAGCTAGATGGTATACCTTCCCACAGGTGAAGTGTATCCCCAGGGCTTCCCAGAATGTAGGTGGTGGATGATGTAAGGCGCAGTGAATAACGAGGACACAAGGTTGCAGTCTCTTTACCTTTACTGAAGGCTTCAGCATCCACAGTCCAGAGCAGCAGATCACAGGGCAGGCAGAGTCCCCTTATCCAGGTGGAATTCAATAGCCTTCCTCTAGCGTGTTAAGAACTGGTACCACTGATACATATCCTACAGTAAAATATCGGGACACAATCCCATATTACTACGGACAAACTATTAGTCACTAGGACACTCCGAACTAGACAATCCTACAATAACCATGGAGTAATAAAGTCCCATTTAACAAGTATAAGACAAAAAATAATCAATTTTATTGAACACATAACATATATGTAAAACAGCAAAACAAGGTACAAAGATGATGCGAATACAAAAGACACTAACACTGTAGTAGCAGCAAAGGCATGACAGGCGGATAACCCATACCTGGGTACAGTGTAACATACATCCCTAAAAATGCTATGTGCAAAATACAGTACTACGATGTATGAAACTGTAACCCATAAAGAGTAATAGTAACAATTTGTAACCACTTCTATATGCGTATAGTCAGAAGATAGCTAGGTAAATAAGATACACCGCCAGTCTTACCCATATTAAGATGCCAGTGCGTGTCGCCAGCAGCCCCGACGCGCGTTTCGCGTTAGGCTTCCTCGGGGGGCTGAGAATATGTGTGTGCTCGAGCGTTTATTTATGTAGGGAGAACACCTGAATGCACTAATCGGCGCAATTCACGGCGCATGCGCAGTGGTGTGCAGGCCGGTATATCGCGCGTCATATTCGGCGCTTCCTGTGACCAGGCGGATGGAGGGAAATCCCTCGTGACGTCTGTAATCCACTTCGTCACATCCTGGAGGCCCGACCATGACGCTCACCGAAAACTGCCACACCGTGCATGCGCACGCGCCCCGGACCGCCATGTTAAAGAAGGGCAAAGTGGGCGCCGGTATGTAAGTGACATCCAGCAATAACAACATGAGTACAGCATGCCGCAAGCATACACCTGCTGTCTCTAGGTAATATAGTATTGTTTTTAAGCAGAAATGTGTAACTAGCGTGTTGTAGTTCCTCCCTGCTGAGCAACTCTGTGAGGTCCTCCCAACTATTGTAGGTGTTAAGTCTCTTTCTCTCTGTCCCCCTGATGGATAGGACAAACCCTTATGACTGGTGGCCTGAGGCTTTTTATAGGGACCCTAGAGACGCCCCGGCCTCCACAAGTTGCCACCGTGCCTCCTGGGTATATGGTCGGGCAGCCAACGTGCAATCAACTGTCCTGTCAGTCTCTGAAGTAAAGCATAGAGATCCTTACTCCTTCGGTGTTCTGGCTATCGGTACTGCGCTTCAGAAGGAGGCAGCCTGCTTCTAGCTGGTCTCCCACTGATGTTCCTCTTCTGTTGCTATGACTTCATTTCTCACTCACTGCAACATAATTCTTTTCGTGTCCTTTCTTAGGATGTTGCCGCATGGGATGCAGGCGCAGCTCCGTGTACCCTCGCCTTCCGCAGGCCGCAGTCTGGAGCTGGCTGGAACTCACTCCAACCAGCCTCTGCCAAACTCGGTCGGGGCTGACTGTCTTAACTTCATAACCAACCCACCAGTTTTACCCAAGTGTGAGGAGTGCCCTAGTAGATAGAAGCATGGCTCCCCCTGGCGGCCTGGAGTGTGAAGTGTGTTTAGTGGTTGTGATACCTGGACAGAAGATCTCCTTCATTGCCTTCAGACGTAACATCACTTTCCCTGGTGGAAGAATAACATTACTGCAACGACCAGGACTCTGGGGCGCTGCACACACGGGGTGTTGTAATAGTTTATTATACTCTCAATCCAATTGAAGACCCTTGTCACCTGAAACAAAGTTAAAATAAAAAACCAACAATATCCCATACCTCTCTGTCATGTCCCACGATGTAAATCCATCTGAAGGGGTTAAATAATTTTACAAGCAGGAGCCTGCTAATGCAGCCGCCCCTGCCTGTAAAAACTGGGGAATGAATGGGACGAAGGGAAACGTAGTTACTTAGACTTGCGGTGCTGCGCCCCCTGGTGGTATAACCTCAGATGAACTCGAGCGTGGGAATTTTTCTGAATATTTTCTCACGCTCGAGTTCATCTGAGGTTATACTACCAGGGGGCGCAGCACCACAAGTCTAGGTAGCTACGTTCCCCTTCTTCCCATTCATTCCCCAGTTTTTACAGGCAGGGGCAGCTGCATTATAATTGTAAAATAATTGTAAAATTATTTATCCCCTTCAGATGGATTTACATCATGGAACATGACTGAGCATCGGAGAGGTATGGGGATATTGTTGTTTTTTTTATTTTAACTTTGTTTCAGGTGACAAGGGTCTTCAATTGGATTGAGAGTATAATAAACTATTGCAACACCATGTGTCTTTATTTCAATAAAATCCTTTTTCATAATGTGTGTGTGTTTTATTAATGATTTACTACTATTGGATTAATAATGGATAGGTGTCTTATTGACACCTCTCCATTATTAACCTGGCTTAATGTCACCTTACAACAGCAAGGTGACATTAACCCTTTATTACCCCATATCCCACCGCTACAGGGGAGTGGGAAGAGAGTGGCTAAGTACCGGAATTGGCGCACCTTCCAGATGTGCCTTTTCTGGGGTGGCTGGGGGCAGATGTTTTTAGCCAGGGGGTGGCCAATAACCATGGTCCCTCTCTAGGCTATTAATAGCTGCTCTTAGTCACTGGCTTTCCCACTCTGGCGGAGAAAATTGCGCGGGAGCCCACCCAATTTTTTCCATGATATAACCCTTTATTTTAACAGCTAGAGCCCCCAAAGTTTACACACATACAATTGTAACATTACTAATAAGAAATATGTAAAAAAAGAAGGGATATGAAATGGTTTACTGTATGTAAACCATGTCTCATATCCTGTCAGGTTTGGGAAGGAGATAGCAAAAGCCGGCAATTGAATTACCGGCTTTTAAGCTATTTTGATTATATATATATATATATAATCTATAATATAACACTGGGAGCGTCACTCTGTCCGAAGCCTTTATAGACTGCGCAAGCGCCGGCGCAGTCTGGGCCTCACAAAGTGACGCTCCCAGGAGATCGCGGTAAGCGTTAACACTGAACGCACACCGCGATATCCAACAGAGAAGCAGGGACCACCAGGAGGGTGAGTATATTCACCTGTCCCGTTCCACCGCTGCGCGTCGCCATCTTCCCGGTCCTCGGCCTGTGACCTTCAGTTCAGAGGGCGCGATGACGCGCTTAATGCGCACCGGCGCCGCCCTCTGACTGACCAGTCACAGCCAGAGGACCCGGAAGATGGCGGCGCGCAGCGGTGGAACGGTGCCAGGTGAATATAGTAAGTGCTGGGGGGCCTGAGCTGGCGGCGATACCGGCACCTGACCCCCACAGCGCGCCGGTGTCCCCACCTGCTCAGGCCCCCCAGCACTCGGCGCCCAGCGACGATAGGTGAGTATGTTTTTTTTTTTTATATATATATATTGCAGCAGCATACGGGGCATATACAATGGAGCATCTTATGGGGCCATAAACCATAATGGAGCAGTGTACGGGGCATATAGTATGGAGCATCTTATGGGGGCCATAAACCTTTATGGAACAGCGTACGGGGCATACACTATGGAGCATCTTATGGGGGCCATAAACCATAATGGAGCAGTGTACGGGGGCATATACTATGGAGCATCTTATGGGGCCATAAACCATAATGGAGCAGTGTACGGGGGCATATACCATGGAGCATCTTATGGGGGCCATAAACCTTTATGGAACAGCGCACGGGACATACACTATGGAGCATCTTATGGGGGCCATAAACCTTTATGGAACAGCGTACGGGGCATATACTATGGAGCATCTTATGGGGGCCATAAACCTTTATGGAGCAGTGTACGGGGGCATATACTATGGAGCATCTTATGGGGGCCATCAACTTTTATGGAGCAGTGTACGGGGCATATACTATGGAGCATTTTATAGGGGCCATAAACCTTTATGGAGCAGCATATGGGGCATATGGATGGGAGCAGCAAATTAAAGAACGGTGGCGCAGGATGGGAGCAGCACATGACAGAACGGGGGCGCAGGATGGGAGCAGCACATGACAGAACGGGGGCGCAGGATGGGAGCAGCACATGACAGAACGGGGGCGCAGGATGGGAGCAGCACATGACAAAACAGGGGCGCAGGATGGCAGTAGCACATGACAGAACGGGGGCGCAGGATGGAAGCAGCACATGACAGAACGGGGGCGCAGGATGGGAGCAGCACATGACAGGATGGGGGAGCAGGATGAGAGCAGCAAATGACAGAATGGAGGCGCAGGATGGGTGCAGCACATGTCAGAATGGAGGCGCAGGATGGGTACAGCACATGTCAGAATGGAGGCGCAGGATGGGTGCAGCACATGTCAGAATGGGGGCGCAGGATGGGAGCAGCACATGACAGAACGGGGGCGCAGGATGGGAGCAGCACATGACAGGATGGGGGCGCAGGATGGGAGCAGCACATGACAGAACGGGGGCCCAGGATGGCAGCAGCACATGACAGAACGGGGGCGCAGGATGGAAGCAGCACATGACAAGATGGGGGCGCAGGATGAGAGCAGCAAATGACAGAATAGAGGCGCAGGATGGGTGCAGCACATGTCAGAATGGAGGCGCAGGATGGGTGCAGCACATGTCAGAATGGAGGCGCAGGATGGGTGCAGCACATGTCAGAATGGAGGCGCAGGATGGGTGCAGCACATGTCAGAATGGGGGCGCAGGATGGGAGCAGCACATGTCAGAGTGGGGGCGCAGGATGGGAGCAGCACATGACAGGATGGGGACGCAGGATGGGAGCAGCAAATGACAGGATGGGGACGCAGGATGGGTGCAACACATGACAGGATGGGGACGCAGGATGGAGCAGCACATGACGGGATGGGGGCGCAGGATGGAGCAGCACATATCAGGATGGAGACCATATACCAATATAAATACTCGCCACCCGGGCGTAGAACGGGTTCAATAGCTAGTATATATATATATGTGTGTGTGTGTGTGTCTCACTGATACAGATATATATACATATATATATATATATATGTATATGACTGTAAATATGTTTTCATGAATATTTGAGCCCATGGATCCATTGTATATCCGTTTTGCAAGCCGGCGAGAAAATCTTGCTGTAGGGATGCCATACGGATTACATACGGAGGATGACATGCGTAAAATACGCTGCCACGCCCTGCCTACGGATGACATACAGATCACTGTTTTGGGAATATTTATGCGTATTACGCATGTAAAATACGGACCGTATTTCCCTACGCTGTGTGTGACCCCGGCCTAACACTTAGACTAATTTCATAAAGTACAAGTGCTCAAACATGATTGATTGCAGCCAGATCCTAAGACATTTGTGAAAATGCACTCAACAAAAACCTTGGTTGGTAGTGCAACTAAATCCTATCCTTTTGATGTGGTGGCTGTTGCTGTGCCCTTTTCCCCTGAAATTCCCTTGGAGGTCTTTTTTCATAACCCTGTCTTTTATATTTAGTATTTTATCCTTGTTATTTAATAAAGAATTCATTTACTATTACGTTTTACTTTTTAGTCACTTTGTACTCTCTTGAATATCTCATGCAGTTTTGTGTTGTCGCTAAGCATTTAAAGTGCAAGCCAAAATTTAAATAGAATTATGGGATTATTGCAGAAATGATTGCAGGAAAGCATGAAGGTGTAAGGGGGACGACCAGACTGTGGGTACCTGCGTGCCGGGTCCGGAACTTAAGAGGCTATGTTCCTTGTTCCCGGGGGGGAAGCCTGAGTGTGCGGGACCTTCCTCCTGACAGTGGGGGGCAGGGGAATAAAAAGATAGAGGGTGCACAGCAGAGGGCTTTTGGTACGAACCTGGGGCAGCGCGCAGGAAGAGGAGTGCTGCACCCCGTCCCTCCATACAGTACCGGCTCTGCGACAGGCCCCATCGCCTGCAGAGGGGCCGCAGCAGAGAAAAGGGCCAGGCATGCTGCTGCAGACCAGAAGGAGAGGGTCTGCTTGCTGAGGGGAGCCGCGTGTCCAGCAGCAGCCAGACAGAGGAGTGCTCTGTCTGGGCAGCACCAACATCTTTCAGGCCAGCGTCTGCCATCTCCCGAGGGAGAGAGAGGTGCAGCGTTCCCGGTGACTACAAAGAGAAGTGCAGTGTGCCCGGTGACTACCAAAGAGAAAGGCAGAGAAAGGCGCCGTACACTCAGTGTACATGTGTACAGCACACGTGCCACATAGGACAGACCGCATGTGGAACTGATACTTGTGCCCTGATGTTGTCAGTGAATATTTGCCCAGATACTTGTCATGACATTACTAGTGAATATTTTCCCAGAACTTGTGCCCTGACGTTACCTGTGAATATTTGCCCAAACACTTGCGCCCTGACTTCACCACAGTATATTTGTAGAGCCACATTGGGCTCATACAGGACTGTGGCCCATACCCTTTACAGCCACTGTAGTATATGGACTAGGCTCAGTGGAAGGTATAGGAGGCCGACCGCTGCCGCCAGAAGACGGGGCATTGTTTCCCACAGGACCTTTCGGGAAAATACACCGTGCAAGCCGTTGCCGGCGCTATTGAGTTCCCAGCAGGAGTTACAATTTGAGGAACTTCTGACATAAGTGCTTCGCAGGAACTGCCTTTACTAGAACTGTTATTCTTTACCTCCCAATATCCTTTGCCATTTATGCTGTTTAATTCACTGTTTAACCCTTTGCATCCCTGTGTGGAGTATTCCCCTTTTATTAAACCTGTTAACCCTTGCTCTGCCTCCTGTTCGTCACTGCATCCCACTCACCTGCTCATACTTGGCGTAGTTTGCAGGATGCAGTGTAAGGTCACAGAGGTGGCAGACCAAGCAGTTGGAGGAGTTCTAAGGGCCAGTATACCACTGGGCAAAATATTGAGTAACCTCCCTAAGTTTACAGGGAGCAACATTCTGTTATGGAGCTGGACTGAGTCAGGAGTATGTTGAGGATGCATCCCATGATGGAGGCAGAGATTGCTGTTATGGCTCTGGAGGGAGAGTTATGTTACGGCCTCCCCATGAGCGCGATACCTTTAACAAGGTGCTAAAGATTTTAGAAGAGATTCACGGAGACCCTACAGACGTAGAAGAAATGCATGTGAGTTTATTTAGCCATATTCAAAGGGAGGGAGAGACCGTGACACAATACATGAACGCACTGCAAAAAAGTCATGCTGCAATTACCAGGTGAGGTGATGTAGGCGTATGACCCCCCGATATAGTTTTGCGGGATCAGTTAGAGACAGGCCTAAGAGAGGAGCTGCTTAGGCAAGCTTTGCATGAGCGCCTGCGAGCTATTCTGCACATGACTTTTGCAGACGATGGGGCAGAAGCGCACATAGGTGAGCTGGAGCAGGGACCGCAGCCTTCACAGGGATGGTCTGGAGCCGCGAGGTACCTACTCCAAATTAGGACGAGCCAGAGTGGTCCCGTGAATTATGGCAGGGAATGCAGAAAATATAAACAAAGAAGTCAGGAGCCTGAAGGAAGCACTTACTGCTGTCTTGGAGTCCAATGCCATACCCCGAGGTTACTCACAGTGGGGCGCCCCTGAGGTTTGGTCGCTACAGAGGTACTGCACCTCATCCAGAGGTGTGGGACTCCGCTCCCGGGTAAGGAGGGGGCACTAACCGAGACTCCACACCAGCATCCAACACCACAACACTCCAGTCAGGGCATCTGGATATACCCTAAAGGAGGATGGCCTCATCCCAGTCGAGAGAGGGTAACTAGGTAGAGGGTGTGGGTGGAGTGAGTAGTTAGGGGAGGAGCTAATTAGGAGGGAAAGTTAGTTTGATTGTGAGGGAAGTGGAGCTGAGCAGACGTGCCAGTCTGCAGCTCTTGACAAGCAGAAGGGAGATTTTGAGAGGAGGTGAATGGAGTGAGACATGCAGAAAGAAGCTCCCTGTCAGAGGGAGCTAGAGAGAGAAAAGGCTGAAGATAGAGAAGCTCCAGAAGGAAAGAAGGGGTCCTAGGATCACGGGTAGTGAGCAATCCACCCGTGGGGCCCACATCCACGCTAACCATTGCCAGGTGGAGGTACCAGGTCGCAGTGGGGAACCGCCCCCAAGACTAGTGGAGGACTACAAGACTCAGCTAGCCAGCTGGAGGCTGCAGCATCTGCATGTTCTGCAGCCACATCCAACACATTCGCTGAAAAGGCAGCCACATAGAATCCAGGGGACCACCAGAGAGTGTCGCCCGACAAGATCTCAGGCTGCTGGTTGGGGACACTGTGTGTGAAGGTGCAGGGCAGAAGGGTGAGAGACAGTGCAGCAAGACGGCCAGGAAAGGAACATAGAAAGGGGGTTCTGGAAGGTGCACCCAGTTTACTCGACAGCTGGCTGGATTACAGACCCGGAGAACAAAGCACCCCGGCTTGGGACTACAACTAAGAACTGTGAGTAAAAATGTGGAAACTGCACCCTGCTGTGTCCTCTGAATTATTACTGTGTCACCTGCCCTGCACTACAACCACCATCATCACCTTTAACACCATCACTGCCCTGGGGGGTAGCTCTACCTGTGGAAAGCTGTAACAACACTGCTGCATCACCATCAGGCCCAGCAGTCTCTTCAAGCAGCGTCGGCTAACATCTCCTATTTGCCGAATACCACAGGTGGTGTCACAAACAATTCCCCTTTTCCCATAAATTTTATTCCCCTTTTCATCATCACTCTTTTATTGGATGCTCAGGGCCACGGACTGGGTCGCTGCTGCCGTGACACATCCCTTTAAGAAACGTCCCGGTACCAAGTATCCCCAAGGCCCTGGCGGGCGCTCCAACAGCGAAATATTAAAAAAGTTAAAGGAGAGGTGCGGAGCATGAAGAAAGCTTCAGCAGCAGCTCCAGGAATTAACCACATATCGTTGGGTGAAGAGTGACTACAGAGGGTATGCTTCTCAGAGAGGACGGCGATCCAGACCAAAGCGCCCACCAGACAGGCGCAGAAGAGGGTGTTGGACGTGTGGAAGAATCAGACACCTGTCCAGAAGTTGCACTACCCAAGGTGAAGATCTGCTCACCCCTCCGAAGGTTCTGCTAATTGGAGAGAACGCTGCCCCTGGAAGAAATGGTACGGCGAGAAGAGAGGAGCAGCACGCAAAGCCTCGACATTGGACGCCGAGAAGAAAGGGAGAATGTGTCGACTGTCTACGGTGAGATGACTGCACTGCTCAGGAGCGTGGAGGCGAAACTGGTGAAACTCCAAACTGGATACGAAGATCCCGTCTGCGAGGTTCAACCCAAAGGGGAAGAAGGGACGCCTACCCGAGTAGTTCACCGAAGTATCTCACTACCTTGCCTGCCACAAGTTCCAGACGGAGGGGAGAAAGTGACAAGTGTTCCTGAAACACCTGCTCCCATGGTTCCAGATTGTGATGAGGAAGAATCTTTTGCCTCGTTCTCTGAAATGGATAGTTTGCTCCTCACCAGCCCAAGGGATCCTGACCAAATAGAAGAGATGCAAAGTGGACTCGAGATATGTCCTCCTGCAGCTGTAGATTATAAAGAGGACAAATTTCTTGACCCATCACATGTTGATTCAGAAGTGGAACAGGCTCCTGAAATGACTGCTCCATCAGATTTGGATTCATCCCCTTTCTCGCACATTCAGCCTGAAGTTCTGAGTACTCCTGATGAGCAAATTCAAGGGGAAACTCAAGGTGCACAGGACAAGTTCTCCTGCAAAATGTAGTGCAAAAGAGGCAGGAATGGATGTGAAAACTGTGGGCATCTGTCCCACTTCAGGAGGACATAAAGGAGCAAGAGGAACTCTCGCCCGTGAAATGGCAAGTTAAAGGAGAGGGGGAGTGTAAGGGGGATGACCAGACGGCGCGTACCTGTGTTCTGGGTCCGGAAATTAAGAGGCTGCTTCCCCTGTTCACTGGGGGAAGCCTGAGTGTGCGGGACCTTCCTCTTGACAGAATGGGGCGGGGGAATAAAAAGGCAGAGGGCATGCAGCAGATTGCTTTTGGTGCAAACCTGGGGCAGGAAGAGGAGCTCTGCACCCCATCCCTCCAGACAGAACCGGTGCTGCGACAGGCTCCATCGCCTGCAGAGGGGCTGCAGCAGAGAAGGGCCAGGTGTGCTGCAGCAGACTAGAAGGAGAGGATCTGCTGTGCTGAGGGGAGCCGTGTGTCCAGCAGCAGCAGCCAGGCAGAGGAGTGCGCCATCTGGGGAGCACCAGCATCTTGCAGGCCAGCATCCACCATCTCCCGCTGCCAGCAGCGGAGATCCGAGAGAGAGAGATGCAGCGTGCCCAGTGACTACCAGAGAGAAAGGCGCTGTACACTCAGTATACATGAGTACAGCACACATGCCACATAGGAGGGACTGCATGCAGGACTGATACTTGTGCCCTGACGTTACCAGTGAATATTTGCCAAGACTCTTGTGCACTAACTTCACCACAGTATATTTGCAGAGCCATGTTGGGTTTGTACAAAACTGTGGCCCGCACCCTTTTCAGCCACTGTAGTTTATAGACTAGGCTCAAAGGAAGGCACCGGAGACTGTCCGCTGCCGCCAGAAGATGGGGTATTGTTGCCCATAGGACCTTCCTGGAAAAGATACCGCACCAGCCGTTTCCTGTACTATTGAGTTCCCAGCAGGAGTTACAGCTTGAGGAACTTCTGACATAAGTGCTTCACAGGAACTGCCTTTACTAGAACCGTTATTCTTTACCTCCCAATATCCTTTGCCATCTATACTGTTTAATTCACTGTTTAACCCGTTGCCTTCCTGCGTGGAGTATTCCCTTGTTATTAAACCTGTTAACCCTTGCACTGCCTACTGTCTGTCACTGCATCCCGCTCACCTGCTCATATAGGCTGTTATCAGCAATCCCCTCTGGGATGCCTCGTATGCGAAAATTTTTCCTTCTTGATTTGTCCTCTAGATCACATACTTTGTCACTAAGCTGGGCTAATTCTTCATTCAGAGTCTCATTCTCATCAATCAGTGCATTATGTGATGTGGTGAATTCTGACATCTTATTTTCCACATGGGCAGTGCACTCTCCCAGGCTGGAGATCTCTCACTTAATTTCCTCCAGCATGAATTTCAAGTCCTCTCTTAAAAGGAACCTGTCACCCCCAAAATCGAAGATGAGCTGCGGCCACCGGCATCAGGGGCTTATCTACAGCATTCTGTAATGCTGTAGATAAGCCCCTGATGTATCCTGAAAGATGAGAAAAAGAGGTTATATTATAACCAAGGGGCGTTCCCGCTGCGATCCGGTCCGATGGATGTCGTGGTCCGGTCCGGGGCCTCCTATCTTCATAGGATGACATCCTCTTCTTGTCTTCATGCTGCTACTCCGGCGCAGGTGTACTTTGGAGCCGCAGCGTGAAGACAAGAAGAGGACGTCATCGTAAGAAGATGGGAGGCCCCGCACCGCGACACCCATCGGATCGGACCGCCTTCCCCCAGGTAAATATAATCTAACTTCTTTTTCTCATCTTTCAGGAAACATCGGGGGCTATATCCAGAATGCTATAGATAAGCCCCTGATGCCAGTGGACTTAGCTCATCTTCTATTTTGGGGGTGACAGGTTTGCTTTAATGAGGCTCTTATGGAAGAGAAAAGACTCTCCATATCTCTTTTTGTGAGAGGTACATTATGCTGCTGCTCCCCTGTGTCCACCTCACCTCAACCCACACCACGTGAGGAGCGAAAGGATCCAGAAGGCGTTGCTGACACCATTTTGCCTCAACTCCCAGCAGGCTTCCCTCTGGAAAAGAAGTTCTCCAATCTTTATTGGGATCCACGTTTCAGGGTTCTCCCTCTGGTCATCATGCACCTGGAGCCTTCAGATACCTGCAGCCTGTGTTATGAAGGTAAGAATTCTGGCTGGCAGCTGCTGTGTGGCGGTGTTAGGTCCTCCATCCCAGGAGCCCTGGAATTATGTAACTGCTGCCATCTGCTTGCAGGCCACGCCCCTGAAGGTATGGATTGAATCAGTATACTAGCTCCATTATGGCAATGCCTTTAGTTTAATACATGTAGAAAAGCCGCGGGGACACCATCACGTGTTTCTCAGCTCAAGCAATGAATAGCCAGGTCTTTCACCGGGAAGGAACAACCACGGGAAGGGCAGCATCCAATAAAGGAAAACCACCTATGCCAAAACATGGTATCCATCCACAGACAGCTGTTTTGGGGTATTGCCCCTCATCAGTGTGGAGTAGGAAACTGGCTATTAGGAGCAGTGCCTAGTGAAAAGACTATAAACATAAGGATGAATGACCTCAGGGAGATCAAAACATCCAACACCGCGGAGACACCTGTTATGATTCGGTGACCTTGGAGCTGCATGAGAACTTTCACTGGAGAAGGTGACCACTATACTGACCGCAATCCTGAACTTAACACCGCAACTAGAAGTAGCCATGGAGTGTACGTAACACACCTAGACACCTCGTCGCAGCCGGAGGACTAAATACCCCTAAAGATGGAAATTGGAATACTATCTTGCCTCAGAGAAAATCCCCAAAGGATAGACAGCCCTGTTATGTTAAGGTAATTCAGTACCACAATGGACATAGAGGTCAGAGCACATACAGTGACCCGACAATAACCCAAAAACATAGAACGAGCTCTGAGACGTGGAAACTCTGCTGACCGCAATCCCTAATCCTCTCCAACCACACTAGAGGCAACCGTGGATTGCGCCTAACGCTCCCTATGCAACTCGGCACAGCCTGAGAAACTAGCTAGCCTGAAGATAGAAAATAAGCCTACCTTGCCTCAGAGAAATACCCCAAAGGAAAAGGCAGCCCCCACATATAATGACTGTGAGTTAAGATGAAAAGACAAACGTAGAGATGAAATAGATTTAGCAAAGTGAGGCCCGACTTTCTGAACAGAGCGAGGATAGGAAAGGTATCTTTGCGGTCAACACAAAACCCTACAAAAACCACGCAAAGGGGGCAAAAAGACCCTCCGTACCGAACTAACGGCACGGAGGTACACCCTCTGCGTCCCAGAGCTTCCAGCAAGCAGGAAAAAACAAATAGACTAGCTGGACAGAAAAAAACAGCAAACAAAATAGCAAAGCGGAACTTAGCTATGCAGAGCAGCAGGCCACAGGAACGATCCAGGAGGAAACAGGTCCAATACTAGAACATCGACTGGAGGCCAGGATCAAAGCACTAGGTGGAGTTAAATAGAGCAGCACCTAACGACTTCACCACATCACCTGAGGAAGGAAACTCAGAACCCGCAGTACCACTTTCCTCCACCAACGGAAGCTCACAGAGAGAATCAGCCGAAGTACCACTTGTGACCACAGGAAGGAGCTCTGCCACAGAATTCACAACAGTACCCCTCCCTTGAGGAGGGGTCACCGAACCCTCACCAGAGCCCCCAGGACGACCAGGATGAGCCATATGAAAGGCACGAACAAGATCGGAAGCATGGACATCAGAGGCAAAGACCCAGGAATTATCTTCCTGAGCATAACCCTTCCACTTAACCAGATACTGGAGTTTCCGTCTTGAAACACGAGAATCCAAAATCTTCTCCACAATATACTCCAACTCCCCCTCCACCAAAACCGGGGCAGGAGGATCAACAGATGGAACCATAGGTGCCACGTATCTCCGCAACAATGACCTATGGAATACGTTATGTATGGAATCTGGAAGGGTCAGACGAAAAGACACAGGATTAAGAACCTCAGAAATCCTATACGGACCAATGAAACGAGGTTTAAACTTAGGAGAGGAAACCTTCATAGGAATATGACGAGAAGATAACCAAACCAAATCCCCAACACGAAGTCGGGGACCCACACAGCGTCTGCGATTAGCGAAACATTGAGCCTTCTCCTGGGACAAGGTCAAATTGTCCACTACATGAGTCCAAATCTGCTGCAACCTGTCCACCACAGTATCCACACCAGGACAGTCCGAAGACTCAACCTGCCCTGAAGAGAAACGAGGATGGAACCCAGAGTTGCAGAAAAACGGCGAAACCAAGGTAGCCGAGCTGGCCCGATTATTAAGGGCGAACTCAGCCAAAGGTAAAATGGACACCCAGTCATCCTGATCAGCAGAAACAAAGCATCTCAGATATGTTTCCAAGGTCTGATTGGTTCGTTCGGTCTGGCCATTAGTCTGAGGATGGAAAGCCGAGGAAAAAGACAAGTCAATGCCCATCCTACCACAAAAGGCTCGCCAAAACCTCGAAACAAACTGGGAACCTCTGTCAGAAACGATATTCTCTGGAATGCCATGTAAACGAACCACATGCTGGAAGAACAATGGCACCAAATCAGAGGAGGAAGGTAATTTAGACAAGGGTACCAAATGGACCATCTTAGAGAAGCGATCACAGACCACCCAAATGACTGACATCTTTTGAGAGACTGGAAGATCTGAAATAAAATCCATAGAGATATGTGTCCAAGGCCTCTTCGGGACCGGCAAGGGCAAAAGCAACCCACTGGCACGAGAACAGCAGGGCTTAGCCCGAGCACAAATCCCACAGGACTGCACAAAAACACGCACATCCCGCGACAGAGATGGCCACCAAAGGGATCTAGCCACTAACTCTCTGGTACCAAAGATTCCAGGATGACCAGCCAACACCGAACAATGAACCTCAGAGATAACTTTATTCGTCCACCTATCAGGGACAAACAGTTTCTCCGCTGGGCAACGATCAGGTTTATTAGCCTGAAATTTTTGCAGCACCCGCCGCAAATCAGGGGAGATGGCAGACACAATTACTCCCTCTTTGAGGATACCCGCCGGCTCAGATAAACCCGGAGAGTCGGGCACAAAACTCCTAGACAGAGCATCCGCCTTCACATTTTTAGAGCCCGGAAGGTACGAAATCACAAAGTCAAAACGGGCAAAAAACAGCGACCAACGAGCCTGTCTAGGATTCAACCGCTTAGCAGACTCGAGATAAGTCAAGTTCTTATGATCAGTCAAGACCACCACGCGATGCTTTGCTCCTTCAAGCCAATGACGCCACTCCTCGAATGCCCACTTCATGGCCAGCAACTCTCGATTGCCCACATCATAATTTCGCTCAGCAGGCGAAAACTTCCTGGAAAAGAAGGCGCATGGTTTCATCACCGAGCAATCAGAACTTCTCTGCGACAAAACAGCCCCTGCTCCAATCTCAGAAGCATCAACCTCGACAAGGAACGGAAGCGAAACATCTGGTTGACACAACACAGGGGCAGAAGAAAAACGACGCTTCAACTCTTGAAAAGCTTCCACAGCAGCAGAAGACCAATTGACCACATCAGCACCCTTCTTGGTCAAATCGGTCAATGGTTTAGCAATACTAGAAAAATTGCAGATGAAGCGACAATAAAAATTAGCAAAGCCCAGGAACTTTTGCAGACTTTTCAGAGATGTCGGCTGAGTCCAATCATGGATGGCTTGGACCTTAACAGGGTCCATCTCGATAGTAGAAGGGGAAAAGATGAACCCCAAAAATGAAACCTTCTGAACACCAAAGAGACACTTTGATCCCTTCACAAACAAAGAATTAGCACGCAGGACCTGAAACACCGTTCTGACCTGCTTCACATGAGACTCCCAATCATCCGAGAAGATCAAAATGTCATCCAAGTACACAATCAGGAATTTATCCAGGTACTCTCAGAAGATGTCATGCATAAAGGACTGAAACACTGATGGAGCATTGGCAAGTCCAAATGGCATTACCAGATACTCAAAATGGCCCTCGGGCGTATTAAATGCAGTTTTCCATTCATCGCCTCGCTTAATACGCACAAGATTATACGCACCACGAAGATCTATCTTGGTGAACCAACTAGCCCCCTTAATCCGAGCAAACAAATCAGATAACAACGGCAAGGGGTACTGAAATTTAACCGTGATCTTGTTTAGAAGGCGGTAATCTATACAAGGTCTCAGTGAACCATCCTTCTTGGCTACAAAAAAGAACCCTGCTCCTAATGGCGACGATGACGGGCGAATATGCCCCTTCTCCAAGGACTCCTTCACATAACTCCGCATAGCGGCGTGCTCAGGCACAGATAAATTAAACAGTCGACCTTTTGGGAATTTACTACCAGGAATCAAATCGATAGCACAATCACAATCCCTATGCGGAGGTAGGGTATCGGACTTGGGCTCATCAAATACATCCCGGTAATCAGACAAGAACTCTGGAACCTCAGAAGGGGTGGATGACGAAATAGTCAGAAATGGGACATCACCATGTACCCCCTGACAACCCCAGCTGGACACAGACATGGATTTCCAATCTAATACTGGATTATGGACTTGTAGCCATGGCAACCCCAACACGACCACATCATGCAGATTATGCAACACCAGAAAGCGAATAACCTCCTGATGTGCAGGAGCCATGCACATGGTCAGCTGGGTCCAGTACTGAGGCTTATTCTTGGCCAAAGGCGTAGCATCAATTCCTCTCAATGGAATAGGACACTGCAAGGGCTCCAAGAAAAACCCACAACGCCTAGCATACTCCAAGTCCATCAAATTCAGGGCAGCGCCTGAATCCACAAATGCCATGACAGAATACGATGACAAAGAGCAGATCAAGGTAACGGACAGAAGAAATTTTGACTGTACCATACCAATGGTGGCAGACCTATCGAACCGCTTAGTGCGCTTAGGACAATCAGAGATAGCATGAGTGGAATCACCACAGTAGAAACACAGCCCATTCAGACGTCTGTGTTCTTGCCGTTCAACTCTGGTCAAAGTCCTATCGCACTGCATAGGCTCAGGTTTAAGCTCAGGTAATACCGCCAAATGGTGCACAGATTTAGGCTCACGCAAGCGTCGACCGATCTGAATGGCCAAAGACATAGACTCATTCAGACCAGCAGGCATAGGAAATCCCACCATGACATCCTTAAGGGCTTCAGAGAGACCTTTTCTGAAAATAGCTGCGAGCGCACCTTCATTCCATTGAGTGAGTACGGACCACTTTCTAAATTTCTGACAATATACCTCTATCTCATCCTGACCCTGACACAGAGCCAGCAAATTTTTCTCTGCTTGATCCACTGAATTAGGTTCATCGTACAGCAATCCGAGCACCAGGAAAAACGCATCGATATTACTTAATGCAGGATCTCCTGACGCAAGAGAAAATGCCCCGTCCTGAGGGTCGCCACGTAAAAAAGAAATAATGATCCTAACTTGTTGAACTGGGTCACCAGAGGAGCGAGGTTTCAAAGCCAGAAATAGTTTACAATTATTTTTGAAACTCAGAAATTTAGTTCTATCTCCAAAAAACAAATCAGGAATAGGAATTCTCGGTTCTAACATAGAATTCTGAACCACAAAGTCTTGAATATTTTGTACTCTTGCCGTGAGCTGATCCACACATGAAGACAGACCTTTAATGTCCATCGCTACACCTGTGTCCTGAACCACCCAAATGTCTAGGGGAAAAAAAAGGCAAAACACAGTGCAGAGAAAAAAAAATGGTCTCAGAACTTCTTTTTTCCCTCTATTGAGAATCATTAGTACTTTTGGCCTCCAGTACTGTTATGTTAAGGTAATTCAGTACCACAATGGACATAGAGGTCAGAGCACATACAGTGACCCGACAATAACCCAAAAACATAGAACGAGCTCTGAGACGTGGAAACTCTGCTGACCGCAATCCCTAATCCTCTCCAACCACACTAGAGGCAGCCGTGGATTGCGCCTAACGCTCCCTATGCAACTCGGCACAGCCTGAGAAACTAGCTAGCCTGAAGATAGAAAATAAGCCTACCTTGCCTCAGAGAAATACCCCAAAGGAAAAGGCAGCCCCCACATATAATGACTGTGAGTTAAGATGAAAAGACAAACGTAGAGATGAAATAGATTTAGCAAAGTGAGGCCCGACTTTCTGAACAGAGCGAGGATAGGAAAGGTAACTTTGCGGTCAACACAAAACCCTACAAAAACCACGCAAAGGGGGCAAAAAGACCCTCCGTACCGAACTAACGGCACGGAGGTACACCCTCTGCATCCCAGAGCTTCCAGCAAGCAGGAAAAAACAAATAGACTAGCTGGACAGAAAAAAACAGCAAACAAAATAGCAAAGCGGAACTTAGCTATGCAGAGCAGCAGGCCACAGGAACGATCCAGGAGGAAACAGGTCCAATACTAGAACATCGACTGGAGGCCAGGATCAAAGCACTAGGTGGAGTTAAATAGAGCAGCACCTAACGACTTCACCACATCACCTGAGGAAGGAAACTCAGAAGCCGCAGTACCACTTTCCTCCACCAACGGAAGCTCACAGAGAGAATCAGCCAAAGTACCACTTGTGACCACAGGAGGGAGCTCTGCCACAGAATTCACAACACAGCCCCCCACAAATATTGGCGGTGAGTCGGAGAGAAAAAAACATACACAGGCAGAAAATCAGGATTTAGCACAGGAGGCCACTCTAGCTAGATAGCACAGGATAGGACAGAGTTCTGTGCGGTCAGTATTAACCCCTTCATGACCTTGTGATTTTTCGTTTTTCCGTGTTCGTTTTTCACTCCCCTCCTTCCCAGAGCCATAACTTTTTTATTTTTCTGTCAATTTGGCCATGTGAGGGCTTATTTTTTGCGGGACGAGTTGTACTTTTGAACGACATCATTGGTTTTAGCATGTGGTGTACTAGAAAACGGGAAAAAAATTCAAAGTGCGGTGAAATTGGAAAAAAAAAGTGCAATCCCACACTGGTTTTTTGTTTGGCTTTTTTGCTAGGTTCACTAAATGCTAAAACTGACCTGCCATTATGATTCTCCAGGTCATTACGAGTTCATAGACACCTAACATGACTAGGTTATTTTTTATCTAAGTGGTGAAAAAAAATTCCAAACTTTGCTAAAAAAAAAAAAAAATTGCGCCATTTTCCGATACTCTTAGCGTCTCCATTTTTTGTGATCTGGGGTCGGTTAAGTGCTTATTTTTTGCGTGCCGAGATGACATTTTTAATGATAGCATTTTGGTGCAGATACGTTCTTTTGATCGCCCGTTATTACATTTTAATGCAATGTCGCGGCGACCTAAAAAACGTAATTCTGGAGTTTTGAATTTTTTTCTCGCTACGCCATTTAGCGATCAGGTTAATGCTTTTTTTAATTGATAGATCGGGCGATTCTGAGCGCAGCGATACCAAATATGTGTAGATTTGATTTTTTTTTAATTGATTTCTTTTGATTGGGGCGAAAGGGGGGTGATTTAAACTTTTATATTTTTTTTATTTTTTTCACATTTTTTTTAATTTTTTTTTTTACTTTTGCCATGCTTCAATAGCCTCCATGGGAGGCTAGAAGCAGGCACAACTCGATTGCCTCTGCTACATAGCAGCGATCTGCTGATCGCTGCTATGTAGCAGAAATGGAGGTGTGCTGTGAGCGCCGACCACAGGGTGGCGCTCACAGCCACCGGTGATCAGTAACCATAGAGGTCTCTAGGACCTCTATGGTTACCATCCTGACGCATCGCCGACCCCCGATCATGTGACGGGGGTCGGCGATGACGTCATTTCCGGCAGCCCGGCCGGAAGCGGTAGTTAAATGCCGCTGTCTGCGTTTGACAGCGGCATTTAACTAGTTAATAGGTGCGGGCAGATCGCGATCGTGTTCAAAACAGCTGACATGTCCCGGCTTTGATGCGGGCTCACCGTGGAGCCCTGCATCAAAGCAGGGGATCTGACCTCGGACGTCCGAGGTCAGAAAGGGGTTAAAACCCTTCAAAACATCCACAGCAGAATATACAAAAACTTCCTACATCTAACTAAAAGATGTAGGAGCGTAAATCTGCAACTCCAGTGAATCCTACAATCAGAGCAGGAATAAAACTGAAACAAGCACACAGCAGTGTGCCACAGATACAAAAACCAAACACTTATCTTTGCTGAATTTGGCAGCAAGCAGGAAAAGCCAGAAAGTGATCCAACACTTCACAAGGAACATTGACAACTGGAAGGGCTAAAGGATCCTGCACACCTAAATATCCCAGTCAGAATTGTAATCATCTGATACACCTGGCCAGGACTGCGAGTCAGAGACAACTGCATTCCCACCTATAACCACAGGAGGGAACCCAAGAGCAGAATTCACAACAGACACCATCACGTGATTCTCAACGCAGTGATCCAGAATACTGCCCCCATCCCTTATGGGAAATATACAAATGCATATAGAAAAGCCGCGGAGACACCATCACGTGTTTCTCAACGCAAGCAATGAATAGCCAGGTCTTTCACCGGGAAGGAACAACCACGGGAAGGACAGCATCCAATAAAGGAAAACCACCTATGCCAAAACATGGTATCCATCCACAGACAGCTGTTTCGGGGTAATACCAAGTTTCTTGGTGGTGTCTGAGCATGTTCCTACAGACTTCCTACATGTTCCTACAGACTTGTTCACTGTGCAAGTAGCCCATGTGTTCCTGTTTCCATAATTGTTCTCTTGTGCCTACAAGGCTAGGGAGCTACCCACCACTCCTCTTGGGCTATCTGCACAAAAGCTGTTCCACTCAGCATATCCACATGGACTTTTCCTCTTGTCCATGTGGTATTCGGTCAGGGTGACCGACGCTGCTTAGGGCTCCACTGGGGTGATGTTATGGCAGCTAGATGGTATACCTTCCCACAGGTGAAGTGTATCCCCAGGGCTTCCCAGAATGTAGATGGTGGATGATGTAAGGCGCAGTGAATAACGAGGACACAAGGTTGCAGTCTCTTTACCTTTACTGAAGGCTTCAGCATCCACAGTCCAGAGCAGCAGATCACAGGGCAGGCAGAGTCCCCTTATCCAGGTGGAATTCAATAGCCTTCCTCTAGCATGTTGTAGTTCCTCCCTGCTGAGCAACTCGGTGAGGTCCTCACAACTATTGTAGGTGGTAAGTCTCTTTCTCTATGTCCCCCTGACGGATAGGACAAACCCTTATGACTGGTGGCCTGAGGCTTTTTATAGGGACCCTAGAGACGCCCCGGCCTCCACAAGTTGCCACCGTGCCTCCTGGGTTTATGGTCGGGCGTTTTTTTTATTTTAACTTTGTTTCAGGTGACAAGGGTCTTCAATTGGATTGAGAGTATAATAAACTATTGCAACACCATGTGTCTTTATTTCAATAAAATCCTTTTTCATAATGTGTGTGTGTGTTTTATTAATGATTTACTACTATTGGATTAATAATGGATAGGTGTCTTATTGACACCTCTCCATTATTAACCTGGCTTAATGTCACCTTACAATAGCAAGGTGACATTAACCCTTTATTACCCCATATCCCACCGCTACAGGGGAGTGGGAAGAGAGTGGCTAAGTACCGGAATTGGCGCACCTTCCAGATGTGCCTTTTCTGGGGTGGCTGGGGGCAGATGTTTTTAGCCAGGGGGTGGCCAATAACCATAGTCCCTCTCTAGGCTATTAATAGCTGCTCTCAGTCACTGGCTTTCCCACTCTGGCGGAGAAAATTGCGCGGGAGCCCACCCAATTTTTTCCGTGATATAACCCTTTATTTTAACAGCTAGAGCCCCCAAAGTTTACACACATTCCAATTGTAACATTACTAAAGAGGAATATGTAAAAAAAGAAGGGATATGAAATGGTTCACTGTATGTAAACCATGTCTCATATCCTGTCAGGTTTGGGAAGGAGATAGCAAAAGCCGGCAATTGAATTACCGACTTTTAAGCTATTTAGCGCTGTATTATATATATATATATGATCTATAATATAACGCTGGGAGCGTAACTCTGTCCGAAGCCTTTATAGACTGCGCAAGCGCCGGCGCAGTCTGGGCCTCACAGAGTGACGCTCCCAGGAGATCGCGGTAAGCGTTAACACTGAACGCACACCGCAATATCCAACAGATAAGCAGGGACCGCCAGTAGGGTGAGTATCGGCTATATTCACCTGTCCCGTTCCACTGCTGCGCGCTGCCATCTTTCCGGTCCTCGGCCTGTGACCTTCAGTTAATGCGCGCCGGCGCTGCCCTCTGACTGACCAGTCACAGCCAGAGGACCCGGAAGATGGCGGCGCGCAGCGGTGGAACGGTGCCAGGTGAATATAGTAAGTGCTGGGGGGCCTGAGCTGGTGGCGATACCGGCACCTGACCCCCACAGCGCGCCGGTGTCCCCGCCTGCTCAGGCCCCCCAGCACTCGGCGCCTGTCAGGAATCCCCTGACCGCTGCCACCAATTTGTCACGATTCACACCGTGACCGTCACCCCTACGTCACGGGTCGGGGTGACTTTGGGCCAACAGATGGCTATCACATGTGCAGGGGGGCTTATCTTAGTTATCCCTCCACTGCTAACAATGTGATGAGAAAACACACACAAGGCTATTGACCTCTTAGTTTACAGCAGGGGCTTATTGTAGGTATCCCACTGCTTTTCAATATACCACGAACTGCAGGGATTTATGTATATCCCGCTTACAGTTCCACTTAACACTTGCAGCTCTCTGGCGCCCCCCTTACTCTCAGGTCAGATTAGGTACTGCACCCTGGGTAATTAGTCGCCAGACAGGCTGCCTGCTATGTACTGGCTATTGGGCACGCTGCAGCGACGCAATAAACTACTCCCCACTCAGGCAGGAACAATAATTATCAACCCCGCAGTCGCTGCAACATCACCCAAAATGCCTGCACCCGGTATCACTGCCACCAGCTTCGATTAAACGGGTCCGAAGCTAACCCAACACAGTAGCGTATTTCCCTTCAGAAGACTTAGGGTACGTTTAGAGCATGGAGAATGAACTAATATTAAATATTATATCCCATAAAAATTAGGCAGTGCTTTATCAAAAATATTTTATAAAGATGAGTAGTGTATAATAGCCATGATCCGTCAAACTCAATCTGACAGGTGCCCCGCCCCTATCAAAGTGTATCAAAATGTGTAACCCCTCCCCTCCTCCTGTCAGCCAGATGGCCTTGAGGCTGGCTGATTCCCCCTTTTGATATCGTTTAATATAGTTTAATTTGTTGTAGTTTTGATATTATTCCTCGTATTTTGTTTTTATACGTAGTCCGAGTTTGATTCTGTAAGCTGTGTTTTGAGAACTTATATAACACATGTTTATAATTATAGCCTAGTCGTGTATTTATTTTACACGTGGTTTATAACACCTTTCTCATTTGTTTTATATTAGATTTTATACGTAGCCCCGAGTTTGATTATGTAAGCTTTGTTTTATTCACAGTGTATTCATATAGTCCAGAACTTAAAGCTGTTTATATGTGTCTCTACTGAACACTAGTACTAAATGGTGAACATTAACTAAATGTTTATTTTCACAAACAGAGAATCTGCTGTGGGTCAGCGGTTTATAACACCTAGGGCAATTGTTGTTGTATTTGCTATCCCTTCATGCTGTTTGGCGATCTTTGTGAAGCAGAACTTTGTTTTATAACACATTTGTACCTGTATTGTACCTGAAGGTTATGTAGGCTTATCTGTGGGTCAGAGGTTTATAAAGCCTAGGTCAATTGCTGTTGTAATCGCTTTACCAATAAATGTTTATTTACACAAACAGAAAAGTTATTGTGTCCTGTAGCTGGCTATTTGTTTTTGTATTCGCTTCCTTAGAAAACTTATTTGTAATTCTACCACCCATTAACAGAAAATTGTATTCACAGTGTAGCAGATTTTCTCCTTGTGGCTGCCTTATATACACTATATATATATATATATAATATGACACAATGTTACAACACAAGCAAGTAAGAAGCGGTATTTTATACGAATATAAATTTTATTTCTCACAATAAAACAACAGCTCAAATTTTAAGTTAGCTAACAGCATGATGCTGGCAAATGCATTGGATTACAGCCTGTATACAGTAACAGGCGGCATGACTGAGTGTAATATTGCACTCAATACTGTGCAAATACTTATGACCGTGTGATATTTCAGTTTTCTTTTTAATAAATTCGCAAAAAATCTACATTTCTGTTTTGTTCAGGCATGATGGCGTGCAGAGTGTACATTAATATATATATCTCAGAATGCACACATGCGACACACACAACAAACACACATAACATACAAAACACACACATCACATACAACACACACGACAAGCATACACACACAACATACAGAACACATACAACACATGCGACACACACACAACACACACAACAAATACACATGATTTTTTGCACTTTATTAATATGCTGTCCACATATAGTATTTTTGATATCTCAAAAGGTTGTGACACATTCCCATATATTATTCCATTTTATTTCCCAGGCGGTACTTTTGCACATGTATTACTGGAATCTTTTAAAAATATGAATATTATTTAGTTTACATATGTTACAGTATTTTATTTTCAGAGCGTTACTTACGCACGTGTATTACTGGCGTCTTCAACAGTTATGAGCCATACCTTTTCTATATAAATACGGTTAAATGAATACACCATTATAGAGCCATTGCAAATCCTTGTTTTGTTGAAAATAACTGGTCATACATAAGAAACCGTGCAATATATCTTTATAGAAATAACACTTCTGCACCCACGGGCGCTTCTCAGCCAGCCAGGCATCCGGTACTCAAAAGGCACTGTGAAATAATGCAAAAATACATCTGTGTGCGGTTGGCGGCATCAACATTTTGCTATTATAAGATAGGTCAGGGATTTTTTTGCACTTTATTAATATGCGGTACACATAGGTCAGTGATTTTTGCACTTCATAGGCCAGGGATTTTTTGCACTTTATTATCCTTGTTTTGTTGAAAATAACTGGACATACATAAGAAACCGGGCAATATATCTTTATTACATTGGGGATTACTTTTGGAAACTTACAAATTCCTATAATTATGCTTATACCTTAGGCGTGTATTTACATGGCCCTGTAATTCGCACTTTTACAGACTATATGTGGATTACAGCCTGTATACAGTAACAGGCGGCATGACTGAGTGTAATATTGCACTCAATACTGTGCAAAGGGTCTGAATACTTATGACCGTGTGATATTTCAGTTTTCTTTTTAATAAATTCGCAAAAAATCTACATTTCTGTTTTGTTCAGGCATGATGATGTGCAGAGTGTACATTAATATATATATCTCAGAATGCAACTGAATAGTATTGCTAATTAGACCATATAAATAGAAAATTATGTAGAAACCCAAAGTTTTGATAAGTGTATGAAAATACACCAATATTAACTATTTGTGCTATTTTAGGCGTAAATTTGGTCTATATGTATAGCAGTCAGGAGTTGGGGCGATGAAATATGTGTTACAAGCGTAGTGAATTGCAGATATATTCTACAGTGTATGGCATTTTGAGAAATGTGTGGCATAATCAATTACTTATCACGGCCACTAGATGGCATAATATCATATTAATTATACATTGGGGTATACTTTTGAAAACTTACAAATTCATTGGAAATTTTTAAACCATTATTGCTTAGGCAAATACAGAATATAAAAAGTAAAAACATTAAATAGTACAAAAATGTTTTATTGTCAGAACTAATTGGAAATAAAGAACACATTTTAAGCTAACCGCACTCACTTTACACAATCAGAAAAAAGGAAATTTGCTGAACCCCTTTCTGTATTTGCAAACCGTGCAATATATCTTTATAGAAATAACACTTCTGCATCCACGGGCGCTTCTCAGCCAACCAGGCAGCCGGTACTCATCAGGCACTGTGAAATAATGCAAAAATACAGCTGTGTGCGGCTGGCTGCATCAACATTTTGCTATTATAAGTTTATGGTTTGTAAAGAACACGCATCACATACAGAACTCACACACACACACACACACACAACACACAACACGCACATATGAAAAATGACAATCATTGTATGTGATTTAAAAGACTTTAGTTAGATTTATCAGGGGTGATTTAGTTTGAAAGCACGCAGTTCCGCGGTAATGGCAGGTGTTGGACATGCATTTAACAGTCTTTCATATGTATCGCAGAAAGATTTTAGTTCCATCTGTGCGAGTTTGCTTTGAGCGTACTGCGCAGAGATGTCAGTAAACATTTTGACATGGTCAGCATCCCACGAAGGACGACATGTGTAAGGTGTATGTACAGCAACTTTCTGCTTTCTATCTACACGGCGCCGGGATACGGCGCGTTTCTTTAGAGGTAATACAGGGGCAAAAACGCTAGAAGAGCCTGCAAGAGCAGTATCGGCAGATTGCACAGTCTGGCACACAGGTATATTGAGGGGCTCTATGGGTGACCACATACCCTCGGAGAGCTGTTCAATTTCTCTGTTTTCAGGAGTAACTTGTGGTATGGCGTCTGGGCTATTGGAGGGCCGTGTTATGCGGGTCCTAGCGTTCTGCGCTGCCCGTTTCTCTCTTGAAAAGCGCGTATATTTCTGATGTGAAATCTTGGGGCTTGGATTCACGGGTTGTTTTGGTGCCGCGGAGCATTCATCACGATCCACAACACAGATGGGCGAAAGAGATGTTGCGCGCACCGCCGTATTAGCTCTTTGTGGTTGATTCTCTGCAGCGCCGTAATTACGCCGGTGCAAAACTCGTTGCTGAAGAGGCGACGTATCTAAAAGAAAAGATACAAGTGGCGGTTAGCCGCGAAACGGATCAAAATTGGAAAAGCTAAACGGCGCCGCATAGCTATGATACTGCGTAATATTTGAAAAGTTAACGGGGGCAGCGACCCATGAAATCATTGTAACAATATTTACATAAACATGTATAGAGCAGACCAGATATATACTTACAAGTATGAAGCGGGAATTGTTCCACAACAGCTCCTGATTTAACGGGCGGCGCAATGCTCAAACGCGCAGAGGCGGGAATATTCTCTTTTTCAAGCTGTATTTTCCGGGCAACTAGATTAGCGGGTGTAAGTAAAAATATAACGATTAGCGAACATAGAATTGATTTTCTACACAAAACTGCAGCATTGAGACGGTTATATATATATATATATATATATATATAGATATATATATATCTATATATATATATATATATATATATATTTTCAAAAATGAATTTTCTGACAGCTAGCTAGCAGCTGTAAGTAAATAAGAGCATTACACAAAAGCGAGAATCGCCTGTATTCCAGGTGAACAGATAGCTTTTCTATTCTTAAAACACCTGCGTAACGAGCTGCCGCGTCTTTTAGGCGCATCGGGTGGCGATGAAATTGCAGGGTTCTTGACATCTATGAGCTCCACGTCGGAACCCAGCGTATCGCATGGTTCGGGAACACACCAATTTTCAGGCATATCGTGCGATGTCTCCGTGACAGTATCTGTATGAGAAATTGCGCGTAGTTCGTGTTTACATACAAAGGATTAAAGCAACTGACGTAGTATAATATAGTTTTACGGCATAAACATATTTGCGGTGTAAATTAATATAGCAAGACTTATGCCGCTATATATTAATAATTCAGTATTATATTGGTGGCTACCGCTATTATCTATTGTATTACACAGATTAGAATGTAGAATGTAAGCCCGCAAGGCCTGGGTCCTCTGTATCAGTCCGTCATTGTTAGTTTGTTTACTGTATGTGCTATTTGTAACGTGTATGTAACCCCGTCTCATGTACAGCACCATGGAATCAGTGGTGCTATATAAATAAATAATAATAATAATATATATATTTAGCTTTCTTTCATGTGATACATGAAAGATAAATATCTTTGTACCGTGTTACAATGAAATTTTTCCCTATCTAAAAGCAAAAAGGCGCGCCTAATTATCCATGATGAGGTGAAGAGCAGGGCCATTATCGGTTAGCGGCTCCACGGCTTCAATGCGCTCATAATTCTGCGTTATGAAATTATTGCGCCAATCGGGCGACATACACGGCTCTTAAATAAGAAAGAATGCGTGAATATATAATTAATATAAATTACTTATAATATAATGACTCAATCAGAATGAGTCAATACTCTGCACATTATACGCGTATAATACCTAATTGTGTGCTTGCAAGAAGGGGGCTGCATTGATCGCGAGGGTATTGGGCGTCCATCTTAAATAAATAGGGGAAAAGTTTTATCTATAACTGCTCCGCCAATAAATACAGTTTAAAACTACGTTACAAAAATATGCGTTACAGGCATTACCGCGGAACTGCGTGCTTTCAAACTAAATCACCCCTGATAAATGTAACTAAAGTCTTTTAAATCACATACAATGATTGTTATTTTTCATATGTGCGTGTTGTGTATTGTGTGTGTGTGTGTGTGTGAGTTCTGTATGTGATGCGTGTTCTTTACAAACCATAAACTTATAATAGCAAAATGTTGATGCAGCCAGCCGCACACAGCTGTATTTTTGCATTATTTCACAGTGCCTGATGAGTACCGGCTGCCTGGTTGGCTGAGAAGCGCCCGTGGATGCAGAAGTGTTATTTCTATAAAGATATATTGCACGGTTTGCAAATACAGAAAGGGGTTCAGCAAATTTCCTTTTTTCTGATTGTGTAAAGTGAGTGCGGTTAGCTTAAAATGTGTTCTTTATTTCCAATTAGTTCTGACAATAAAACATTTTTGTACTATTTAATGTTTTTACTTTTTATATTCTGTATTTGCCTAAGCAATAATGGTTTAAAAATTTCCAATGAATTTGTAAGTTTTCAAAAGTATACCCCAATGTATAATTAATATGATATTATGCCATCTAGTGGCCGTGATAATAGTAATTGATTATGCCACACATTTCTCAAAATGCCATACACTGTAGAATATATCTGCAATTCACTACGCTTGTAACACATATTTCATCGCCCCAACTCCTGACTGCTATACATATAGACCAAATTTACGCCTAAAATAGCACAAATAGTTAATATTGGTGTATTTTCATACACTTATCAAAACTTTGGGTTTCTACATAATTTTCTATTTATATGGTCTAATTAGCAATACTATTCAGTTGCATTCTGAGATATATATATTAATGTACACTCTGCACACCATCATGCCTGAACAAAACAGAAATGTAGATTTTTTGCGAATTTATTAAAAAGAAAACTGAAATATCACACGGTCATAAGTATTCAGACCCTTTGCACAGTATTGAGTGCAATATTACACTCAGTCATGCCGCCTGTTACTGTATACAGGCTGTAATCCACATATAGTCTGTAAAAGTGCGAATTACAGGGCCATGTAAATACACGCCTAAGGTATAAGCATAATTATAGGAATTTGTAAGTTTCCAAAAGTTATCCCCAATGTAATAAAGATATATTGCCCGGTTTCTTATGTATGTCCAGTTATTTTCAACAAAACAAGGATAATAAAGTGCAAAAAATCCCTGGCCTATGAAGTGCAAAAATCACTGACCTATGTGTACCGCATATTAATAAAGTGCAAAAAAAATCCCTGACCTATCTTATAATAGCAAAATGTTGATGCCGCCAACCGCACACAGATGTATTTTTGCATTATTTCACAGTGCCTGATGAGTACCGGATGCCTGGCTGGCTGAGAAGCGCCCGTGGGTGCAGAAGTGTTATTTCTATAAAGATATATTGCACGGTTTCTTATGTATGACCAGTTATTTTCAACAAAACAAGGATTTGCAATGGCTCTATAATGGTGTATTCATTTAACCGTATTTATATAGAAAAGGTATGGCTCATAACTGTTGAAGACGCCAGTAATACATGTGCGTAAGTAACGCCCTGAAAATAAAATACTGTAACATATGTAAACTAAATAATATTCATATTTTTAAAAGATTCCAGTAATACATGTGCAAAAGTACCGCCTGGGAAATAAAATGGAATAATATATGGGAATGTGTCACAACCTTTTGAGATATCAAAAATACTATATGTGGACAGCATATTAATAAAGTGCAAAAAATCATGTGTATTTGTTGTGTGTGTTGTGTGTGTGTCGCATGTGTTGTATGTGTTCTGTATGTTGTGTGTGTATGCTTGTCGTGTGTGTTGTATGTGATGTGTGTGTTTTGTATGTTATGTGTGTTTGTTGTGTGTGTCGCATGTGTGCATTCTGAGATATATATATTAATGTACACTCTGCACGCCATCATGCCTGAACAAAACAGAAATGTAGATTTTTTGCGAATTTATTAAAAAGAAAACTGAAATATCACACGGTCATAAGTATTCAGACCCTTTGCACAGTACTGAGTGCAATATTACACTCAGTCATGCCGCCTGTTACTGTATACAGGCTGTAATCCAATGCATTTGCCAGCATCATGCTGTTAGCTAACTTAAAATTTGAGCTGTTGTTTTATTGTGAGAAATAAAATTTATATTCGTATAAAATACCGCTTCTTACTTGCTTGTGTTGTAACATTGTGTCATATTATATATATATATATATATATATATATATATATATATATATATATATTGTGTATATAAGGCAGCCACAAGGAGAAAATCTGCTACACTGTGAATACAATTTTCTGTTAATGGGTGGTAGAATTACAAATAAGTTTTCTAAGGAAGCGAATACAAAAACAAATAGCCAGCTACAGGACACAATAACTTTTCTGTTTGTGTAAATAAACATTTATTGGTAAAGCGATTACAACAGCAATTGACCTAGGCTTTATAAACCTCTGACCCACAGATAAGCCTACATAACCTTCAGGTACAATACAGGTACAAATGTGTTATAAAAGAAAGTTCTGCTTCACAAAGATCGCCAAACAGCATGAAGGGATAGCAAATACAACAACAATTGCCCTAGGTGTTATAAACCGCTGACCCACAGCAGATTCTCTGTTTGTGAAAATAAACATTTAGTTAATGTTCACCATTTAGTACTAGTGTTCAGTAGAGACACATATAAACAGCTTTAAGTTCTGGACTATATGAATACACTGTGAATAAAACAAAGCTTACAGAATCAAACTCGGGGCTACGTATAAAATCTAATATAAAACAAATGAGAAAGGTGTTATAAACCACGTGTAAAATAAATACACGACTAGGCTATAATTATAAACATGTGTTATATAAGTTCTCAAAACACAGCTTACAGAATCAAACTCGGACTACGTATAAAAACAAAATACGAGGAATAATATCAAAACTACAACAAATTAAACTATATTAAACGATATCAAAAGGGGGAATCAGCCAGCCTCAAGGCCATCTGGCTGACAGGAGGAGGGGAGGGGTTACACATTTTGATACACTTTGATAGGGGCGGGGCACCTGTCAGATTGAGTTTGACGGATCATGGCTATTATACACTACTAAGATGTTACAAATGAGACAATTGCAAATATGTACAAGGGTAATTATAAAATAAACAGGGATTAAATGAGAAAAGGTAACACTCACATGTTCTCAGTTCATTGCATGGCAGGCAACCATACGTCCCAGCTCATTGGACGTACTCAGGGCTTCAGGAGAAGACAAGAAGTCAAGAAGAAGACGAAGTTGCTGAGAGCCTGCCACAAACTTAAGACCTGCAGCTAGTGACATCACAGAAAGGCTGGCTTATCCAGACCCTCCTCTCTCTACATTCTGAGTACTTCCAATCTTAAATTTATCTACTTTCTATAACTTCGCTACAAAACATGTCATAGTCATAACAAACCCAGCATTCATCTCGGATTAACGTGGGCATTCTAATGAGATCAAATATGTCCTATCTGGGATACATATTTACAGAGAAATACCTACTTCTTTACTAGATGGAGCTAGAAGCTCAGGTTTACCGTGGTTGATAGACCCACCGAGGGATGTAAAGAATATATATTTTCGTGTTCTTTACATAAACGGTTTGTGTAATATCTTACAAAAACAAAACAAAGAACTTCCATGAATTTTGGAGCCATTTTTCCAGTTCCAGCTAGTGCAGGTGGGAGGGGGCGAGTGACTTTCGTCGAGCCTGGAATTTATGACCCCAGGGCAATAAAACCCCCTTCTAGCATACAGTCCGTAGCCCAGAGAGAAACAAGGAGAGTCAGCTAGAGAAGGGGGGGGTTTAGCCCACCTCATGAGCTGCAGAGCAACTAAACTTATATGATATTTCATACCATATCGTGACACCTCCCCTTTTTGGTGTGCGCTAGGGAGGCAGAACCCCACGGTATGCCTCCATGGGCACCTCAGTAGGTTCACCTTGGCGGGACAGTCCATCTGCATTCCCATGCTCTTTGCCCGTTTTGTGTTCAATGGTGAAGTCAAAACTGCTGAAGGGCAAGGCTCCAGCGTAGCAACCTGCCGTTGGTTCCACACATGGCGTTTAGCCAGCGCAGAGGGTTGTGGTCGGTCACCACAGTGAAGGGGCGACCGTACAAGTAGGGCTGCAAGCGCTGCAGGGTCCAGACTATGGCCAGGCACTCCTTCTCGATGGTGGAGTAGGCCACTTCCCTCGGCAAAAGTTTCAGGCTCAGGTATAACACGGGGTGCTCTTGGTCCTTCGAGTCAACCTGGCTGAGTACAGCACCAAGGCCAAACTCGCTGGCGTCGGTTTGCACCAAGAACGGTCGACTGCTGTCGACGGCTTTCAACACAGGGGCGTTGCACAGTGCGGTTTTCAACACCTGGAAGGCCCCCTCACAGCCATCTGTCCAGTTGACAATGTGGGGTAGCTTCTTCCTGGTGAGGTCCGTCAAAGGTTTTGCCAGGCTGCTATAGTGCTGTACGAAGCGCCTATAGTACCCTGCAGTGCCCAAGAAGGACATCACCTGTTTCTTGGTCACGGGAGTGGGCCAGTTCACGATCGCGCCCACTTTCCCCGACTCTGGCTTCAGGGTGTTCCCGCCTACCCGGTGCCCCAGGTAGTGAACCTCCCTCATGCCCATCTGGCACTTTCCCGGCTTGATAGTCAGTCCTGCTTGGTGAATTCGCCTGAGCACCTCCTCGAGATGCTGCAGGTGTTCCTTCCAGGAGGAACTGAAGATGGCAATGTCATTCAAGTATGCCACGGCGTACTTCTCCAGTCCCTGAAGCAAGGAGGTTGACCATCCGCTGGAAAGTGGCAGGGGCATTTTTCATGCCGAAGGGCATGACCGTGGACTCGTACAGTCCAAAGGGTGTGATAAAGGCGGACTTCTCCTGCACCACGGGGCTCAGGGGAATCTGCCAATATCTTCGACTCAGATCCATTATTGTTAGGTAATCTGCGCCAGCTAACTTATCCAGCAGCTCCTCAATGCGCGGCAATGGGTGCGCGTCAGAGGCTGTGATGGCGTTGAGCCCCCTGTAGTCCACGCAGAACCGGGTGGTCCGGTCCTTCTTTGGCACGAGAACGACAGGTGATGCCCACGCGCTCTTTGACCGTCCAATCACCCCCAGCTGTAACATCTCATCGATCTCTTGGCGCATAATCTGTTGCACCTGGTCAGAGATTCGATAGGGTGTTTGCCGTAGTGGGGCGTGATTCCCGGTGTCCACCTCGTGGACTGTTAACTGAGTCCTCCCAGGTCGGTTGGAGAACACGACCCGGAAGGGTTCCAGTGTGGTTTGCAACTGCAACCGCTGGGGTTCAGTTAACGAGGCGCTTACCTCCACGTCCTCAATGGACCCATTGGCCTTGGCTTGGGCCAGCATGTCCAGAAGGGTGTCTTCCCCACCGTCTTCGGGCAAGCTGCAGACCGGTAGGACGAAAGGTTCACGTTCGTGATGAGCCTTCATCATGTTGACGTGAAAGGCCTTTCGCCTACCCCGAGCGTGGTCAAGCGTGACCACGTAAGTGACCGGGTTGAGCTGTTGGTGGACGACGTACGGGCCCTCCCAGGCTGCCTGAAGCTTATCCGTTGGTACGGGGACCAGCACCCACACCTTTTGACCCACATGGTAGGTCCGCTCCCGGGCGTTCTGGTCGTACCAGTGCTTCTGGTCAGCCTGAGCCTGCGTCATGTTGTCGTGCACCAACTGCGTCAAGGTCTGCATCTTGTCACGGAAGCGCATGACATACTCCACTATGGACACTTCAGAAGGGTTTGGCTCCTCTTCCCAGGATTCTCTTACCAACCCAAGGGGTCCCCGGACTCGCCTGCCATACAGGAGCTCGAAGGGGGAGAACCCCGTCGAGGCCTGCGGAACCTCTCGGTAAGCGAACAGCAGGTGTGGGAGGTACCGCTCCCAGTCACGCCCTTGAGTCTCAACCAGCATGCGTAGCATATGTTTGAGGGTACCATTGAAGCGTTCACACAAGCCATTGGTCTGTGGGTGATACGCACTCGATACCAGGTGCTTCACCTGCATTCTCTTACAGAGAGCCTCCATTAGGCGAGACATAAATTGGGTCCCTTGATCAGTAAGCATTTCCCTGGGAAATCCTACAAGTGAAAAGATAGCCAACAGGGCATCCGCCACCTTATCTGCCCTAGTTGACAACAGAGCTACTGCCTCTGGGTACCGGGTAGCATAGTCTACCACAGTAAGGATGTATTGCTTTCCAGAGCTACTGGGGACGGCCAGAGGGCCCACAATGTCCACCGCGATCCTCTGGAAAGGCTCCTCTATCACTGGCAAAGGGATCAGGGGAGCCTTAATAGCAGGCCCCGCCTTCCCAACTCTTTGACAGGTGACACAGGAGCGGCAGTAGTTTGACACATCTGTCCCCATCTTAGGCCAATAGAAGTGTTGAGACAGCCGGGCCTTAGTTTTGCTGATCCCCAAGTATCCAGCTAGCGGGATCTCATGGGCAATCCGCAACAACTCACCCCGGAATTGCTGTCTTTCCCTCAACCACTCCTTTTGTGATTCTCCGGGTACTGTCTCCCGGTACAACCTTCCTCGTTCCCAGAACACCTTCTCCTTATCAGTCTCGGAGAAGAGCGTCCCGGTAAGTTGTCTCAAACTCTCTAGGCTCACATCTGTGTGCAGAGCGGCCTGAAACTCCTGGCTAGGGGAAGCCAGCAGCGATGTCAGGGTCCCTTCCCCACGGGAACCCTCTTGGACCTGCTCTGGGTCCACCTCTGGTTCAGTCACAGTGATGACTGAGGAGGGTCCGGAAGGCAGACAGTTATCTGCGTTCCGGGCACTCTGACTGCGGGTGACAGCAGCTACGTAGGCTGTCTCCCCGGGGGTTTCTACAGACCCATCAGCCGGCGCTGCTATGGGCTCTACCTCCCCATCCACCCCCAACACTCTAGGGGCAGTGCTACTTATGGGCCAGTTACCTTCCTCGGTGGCACTGGTCACTTTCATGGCGTCACCTTCCTCACGGTTCCCATGCATCTCCCCATTTCCTGTAGCACCGACACTTGCCCCTGTTACGGGTTCCTCAGCCATCTCACTCCGCAGAGCGACGTGGCTGGGCACGCCTGTACCTATGGACACATTAACCTTCACAGAAAAATCATTATCAGGTTCAGCTTGCACAGGTACAACATTTTCACCATCAATCCTAGGAAAAAAATGGTTATTAGATGCATCATTACAAGATAAAGCATGGTCAGGTAACACATGCGATTTCCCATCATCATCATCATCAGGGTTAATGTTACCCTTATTAGTAGATTGGGGAGGGGTGTCAGGGACGTAGTGTGCAACCAACCTCCGCAAATTGGTCCCCAACAAAACATCAGTGGGCAAATTATCAGACAGCCCCACTTCCTTCACCCCGCTCCCGGCACCCCAATCAATAAAAACCCAGGCCATCGGTAAAGGGACAGCTGATGCCCCCAATCCCAGTGACAGTTAGAGTTTTCCCCGGAATGATTTCTTCAGGGGCCGCCAGTTCGGGTCGGATGAGGGTTCGTTCAGCCCCTGTGTCCTTGAGGCCTGTAGCAACATGGCCTCCCACCGTGACGTGCTGTATGTTGTCACACACCCTCCCAACCACACCACCCACCCACCAAAAGAACTGCTGCATTAGGCCCTGGGGCCTTGGCTGGGGTGTTCTTCTGCTTGGTTGGGCAGGAGGGACTGAGATGACCATTCTGATTGCAGGAGTAACACTTGCGAGGTTCGGTGGTAGGTCTGGTGCTGTTGGCCACTGGGCCAGGGCCTCTGGTGTGTTGGCTGGCAGGGGTACTGGCATTGGTTGCAGGCTTACCCCCTCTCCAGCTGGTGGTGACTGGCTTCCGCACTTCCGATCTACGGTTGGCCTCATAGGCATCGGCAATCTGCGCTGCGTTCGTCACGTCTTTGGGTTCTCTGTCCATCACGAACTGTCGCACCTCAGCTGGGCAAAGATGAAAGAACTGGTCTTTGATCATCAGGTCTCGCAGCTGTGCGAAGGTGGTCACTGACAGTCCTTGGGTCCACTGGTCAAAGTGGGTCCCCAATCCATGCACATCACGTAACTGTCGTGTGGGCCACGTTGGAGGGTCCGGAACTTTCTACGGTACACCTCGGGTGTAAGCTGGTACTTGGCTATCAGAGCCTGCTTGATGGCCTCATAGTCACCATCTTGTTCTTGAGGGAGGGCAGCAAACGCCTCCAGAGCTTTGCCTCTCAGCCCGGGTGTCAGGTATCGTGCCCATTCATCTGTAGGCAGCCGGTACTGTCTGCAGGCTTTCTCAAAGGCCCGCAGAAAAGTGTCCAAGTCTCCGTCCTTCTCCATAACAGGAAAGTGATCGGGCCGGGGCTTAAGTATCTGAGTGCTGCTGGGCTCACGGCTGGACTGGGACGACTCCTGCATTTGCAGTTGGGCTAACTGCAGCTGGTACTCCCGCTCCGCTTGCCGCTCGGCTCGCTGGGCCTGGGCCTCTCGCTCGGCTCGCTCATGGTATTGCTGAATCAGCTGCCGACGTCCCTCTAGGTCATCTGTGGCGCATTGTTGCAGAGCCAGCTGCAGGAGGAGGTCTGCACCCCCCTGGTTGCCAGTAGGGCCCGTATTCAGTGGTTGGACCTCTGCTGCAGCACCATGTTCGCTTGTGCTGGCTTCTGCGGCCTCTGGGCTCTGTGGCCTGGCTTGGTCTGCTTCAAATTGCCCCAGTTCAGCGACCATTTGAGCCTTGGTCTTACCCTGGGGGTTCAGGCCATGGCACGTGCATATCCCAGCAAGAAAGTCCTTCTTCTGCTGGTTGTACCAGGCCTCCCCTTTCGCAGCCATGGTTGCCAAATAAAAGATAGGATAGAAAAATGAAGAGGAAGGGAGGGGATAATTACCAGTACGCAATTGTCTCAAGACTAATAAAACACTGAGTTCGTTCTCCAAACTTATTTGCGCAGAGTCCTCGCAAGAACTTTATGCAAGTTTTTAGTGAGAGGAATGATTACTCAAACCAAATCACTAATGCTCTAAGATATCCCACCGCCTTGCCACCAATTTGTCAGGAATCCCCTGACCACTGCCACCAATTTGTCACGATCCACACCGTGACCGTTACCCCTACGTCATGGGTCGGGGTGACTTTGGGCCAACAGACGGCTATCACATGTGCAGGGGGGCTTATCTTAGTTATCCCTCCACTGCTAACAATGTGATGAGAAAACACACACAAGGCTATTGACCTCTTAGTTTACAGCAGGGGCTTATTGTAGGTATCCCACTGCTTTTCAATATACCATGAACTGCAGGGATTTATGTATATCCCGCTTACAGTTCCACTTAACACTTGCAGCTCTCTGGCACCCCCTTTACTCTCAGGTCAGATTAGGTACTGCACCCTGGGTATTTAGTCGCCAGACAGGCTGCCTGCTATGTACTGGCTGTTGGGCATGCTGCAGCGACGTGATAAACTACTCCCCACTCAGGCAGGAACAATAATTATCAACCCCGCAGTCGCTGCAACATCACCCAAAAGTCTGCACCCGGTATCACTGCCACCAGCTTCGATTAAACGGGTCCGAAGCTAACCCAACACAGTAGCGTATTTCCCTTCAGAAGACTTAGGGTTCATTTAGAGCATGGAGAATGAACTAATATTAAATATTATATCCCATAAAAATTAGGCAGTGCTTTATCAAAAATATTTTATAAAGATGTTACAAATGAGACAATTGCAAATATGTACAAGGGTAATTATAAAATAAACAGGGATTAAATGAGAAAAGGTAACACTCACATGTTCTCAGTTCATTGCATGGCAGGCAACCATACGTCCCAGCTCATTGGACGTACTCAGGGCTTCAGGAGAAGACAAGAAGTCAAGAAGAAGAAGAAGTTGCTGAGAGCCTGCCACAAACTTAAGACCTGCAGCTAGTGACATCACAGAAAGGCTGGCTTATCCAGACCCTACTCTCTCTACATTCTGAGTACTTCCAATCTTAAATTTATCTACTTTCTATAACTTCGCTACAAAACATGTCATAGTCATAACAAACCCAGCATTCATCTCGGATTAACGTGGACATTCTAATGAGATCAAATATGTTCTATCTGGGATACATATTTACAGAGAAATACCTACTTCTTTACTAGATGGAGCTAGAAGCTCAGGTTTACCATGGTGGATAGACCCACCGAGGGATGTAAAGAATATATATTTTCGTGTTCTTTACGTAAACGGTTTGTGTAATATCTTACAAAAACTAAACAAAGAACTTCCATGAATTTTGGAGCCATTTTTCCAGTTCCAGCTAGTGCAGGTGGGAGGGGGCGAGTGACTTTCGTCGAGCCTGGAATTTATGACCCCAGGGCAATAAAACCCCCTTCTAGCATACAGTCTGTAGCCCAGAGAGAAACAAGGAGAGTCAGCTAGAGAAGGGGGGGTTTAGCCCACCTCATGAGCTGAAGAGCAACTAAACTTATATGATATTTCATACCATATCGTGACAGCGCCCAGCGACGATAGGTGAGTATGTTGTTTTTTTTATATATATTGCAGCAGCATACGGGGCATATACAATTGAGCATCTTATGGGGCCATAAACCATAATGGAGCATCTTATGGGGCCATAAACCATAATGGAGCAGTGTACGGGGGCATATAGTATGGAGCATCTTATGGGGGCCATAAACCTTTATGGAACAGCGTACGGGGCATACACTATGGAGCATCTTATGGGGGCCATAAACCATAATTGAGCAGTGTACGGGGGCATATACTATGGAGCATCTCATGGGGACATAAGCCATAATGGAGCAGTGTACGGGGGCATACACCATGGAGCATCTTATGGGGGCCATAAACCTTTATGGAACAGCGTACGGGGCATATACTATGGAGCATCTTATGGGGGCCATAAACCTTTATGGAGCAGTGTATGGGGGCATATACTATGGAGCATTTTATGGGGGCCATAAACCTTTATGGAGCAGCGTATGGGGCATATGGATGGGAGCAGCAAATTAAAGAACGGTGGCGCATGATGTGAGCAGCACATGACAGAACGGGGGCGCAGGATGGGAGCAGCACATGACAGAACGGGGGCACAGGATGGGAGCAGCACATGACAGAACGGGGGCGCAGGATGGGAGCAGCACATGACAGAACGGGGGCGCAGGATGGGAGCAGCACATGACAGAACGGGGGCGCAGGATGGCAGCAGCACATGACAGAACGGGGGCGCAGGATGGAAGCAGCACATGACAGAACGGGGCGCAGGATGGGAGAAGCACATGACAGGATGGGGGAGCAGGATGAGAGCAGCAAATGACAGAATGGAGGCGCAGGATGGGTGCAGCACATGTCAGAATGGAGGCGCAGGATGGGTGCAGCACATGTCAGAATGGAGGCGCAGGATAGGTGCAGCACATGTCAGAATGGGGGCGCAGGATGGGGGGAGCAGCACATGACAGAATAGGGCAGCACATGACAGAACGGGGGTGCAGGATGGGAGCAGCACATGACAGAACGGGGGCGCAGGATGGGAGCAGCACATGACAGAACGGGGGCCCAGGATGGCAGCAGCACATGACAGAACGGGGGCACAGGATGGAAGCAGCACATGACAGAAAGGGGGCGCAGGATGGGAGCAGTACATGACAGGATGGGGGCGCAGGATGAGAGCAGCAAATGACAGAATAGAGGCGCAGGATGGGTGCAGCACATGTCAGAATGGAGGCGCAGGATGGGTGCAGCACATGTCAGAATGGAGGCGCAGGATGGGTGCAGCACATGTCAGAATGGGGGCGCAGGATGGGAGCAGCACATGTCAGAGTGGGGGCGCAGGATGGGAGCAGCACATGACAGGATGGGGACGCAGGATGGGTGCAGCACATGACAGGATGGGGACGCAGGATGGGAGCAGCACATGACAGGATGGGGGCGCAGGATGGAGCAGCACATACCAGGATGGAGACCATATACCAATATAAATGCTCGCCACCCGGGCGTAGAACGGGTTCAATAGCTAGTATATATATATATGTGTGTGTGTGTGTCTCACTGATATATATATATATATATATATAAATATATATATATATATGTATCTATATATAGACTGTAAATATGTTTTCATGAATATTTGAGCCCATGGATCCATTGTATGTCCGTTTTGCAAGCCGGCGAGAAAATCTTGCTGTAGGGATGCCATACGGATTACATACGGAGGATGACATGCGTAAAATACGCTGCCACACCCTGCCTACGGATGACATACGGATCACTGTTTTGGGAAAATTTATGCGTATTACGCATGTAAAATACGGACCGTATTTCCCTACGCTGTGTGTGACCCCGGCCTAACACTTAGACTAATTTCATAAAGTACAAGTGCTCAAACATGATTGATTGCAGCCAGATCCTAAGACATTTGTGAAAATGCACTCAACAAAAACCTTGGTTGGTAGTGCAACTAAATCCTATCCTTTTGATGTGGTGGCTGTTGCTGTGCCCTTTTCCCCTGAAATTCCCTTGGAGGTCTTTTTTCATAACCCTGTCTTTTATATTTAGTATTTTATCCTTGTTATTTAATAAAGAATTCATTTACTGTTACGTTTTACTTTTTGGTCACTTTGTACTCTCTTGAATATCTCATGCAGTTTTGTGTTCTCGCTAAGCATTTAAAGTGCAAGCCAAAATTTAAATAGAATTATGGGATTATTGCAGAAATGATTGCAGGAAAGCATGAAGGTGTAAGGGGGACGACCAGACTGCGGGTACCTGCGTGCCGGGTCCGGAACTTAAGAGGCTACGTTCCTTGTTCCCGGGGGGGGGGGAAGCCTGAGTGTGTGGGACCTTCCTCCTGACAGTGGGCGGCAGGGGAATAAAAAGATAGAGGGTGCACAGCAGAGGGCTATTGGTACGAACCTGGGGCAGCGCGCAGGAAGAGGAGCGCTGCACCCCGTCCCTCCATACAGTACCGGCTCTGCGACAGGCCCCATCGCCTGCAGAGGGGCCGCAGCAGAGAGAAGGGCCAGGCATGCTGCTGCAGACCAGAAGGAGAGGGTCTGCTTGCTGAGGGGAGCCGCGTGCCAGACAGCAGCCAGACAGAGGAGTGCTCTGTCTGGGCAGCACCAACATCTTTCAGGCCAGCGTCTGCCATCTCCCGCAGCCAGTAGCGGAAATCCGAGGGAGAGAGAGGTGCAGCGTTCCCGGTGACTACAAAGAGAAGTGCAGTGTGCCCGGTGACTACCAAAGAGAAAGGCAGAGAAAGGCGACGTACACTCAGTGTACATATGTACAGCACACGTGCCACATAGGACAGACCGCATGTGAGACTGATACTTGTGCCCTGACATTACCAGTGAATATTTGCCCAAACACTTGCGCCCTGACTTCACCACAGTATATTTGTAGAGCCACATTGGGCTCATACAGGACTGTGGCCCATACCCTGTTGCAGCTGTGTGGTTATTTCTATTTATTGTCATATCACATCTTTTTGTACTGTTACATATTACCGGATATCTGTGTACACTATGTATATTTCTCTGTGGTATTTACCCGTCATTTGAACTATGTATCCTGTTGTATTGAAAGTAGTTGTAGATATGTTATAGGTGTCTTTCTGTGGGTGCCGCTTGTGGAGTACTGCTCCCTGTGTATGCGGGCTCCTCCGTCCGTTTGATGTAGTGGTCGCATGGGGCCCCATGCGTCCCGGCATCTGCGGTCTATGGGGGTGCCGGCATGTGCGGGGTGCGTCCCCCCTTTAGTGGCTGCTCACCAGTGAGCCTGTTATGTGTGCAGTTTTGCCCGGTTCCAGCGCTGTATATAGTGGGCTTATGCCCCTTACCAATATGGCCGCGGCTGTGCTTCTGTGCGGCTGGGTCCCGCCTTGTCCCGCCCAGTGGCTCCGCCTACTGCCTGACGTCGTGGTCACGTGGGGTTCCTGGTGCCCTGACGTCGGCGGTTTAGTGCGGCGCTTCAGGGTGGGCGGCGTCTCCTGTGCCGGCCGGCGTACACTTCCGGCCCTGGCTTCTATTTAATGGTGGCTCAGTTTCTCTACGTATGCCCCCTGAGGAAGGAAGTTCCGTACTTCCGAAACGCGCATCGGGGAGGGCGGGAGTGCCTGTGTGTGACCCTGCTGTATTTACAGGTATGTTATGTGAGACATGGTCACGGTGCAGGATGTCCTGCTTGTATTTACATGTATGATTATGTGCTGTCTCCTAGGTGGTTCCGCCTATTGTTTATGTGGGAAGATCTGTTACCCTTTTATCATCTGTCCTGTCTGTAGGTCTGTTTGTGTATATTTAATAAACTTTTGTATTTGACCTTAATACTAGCTTCTGGACGTTTTTACCCTGATTTTTTCTTGTGGTGTTTGTTCTATGGACTTCAGTGTGTCCGTACATGTCCGATAATATACTATGGGCTATTTCTATATACTCTAGATACATTACATTAATATGTTGCCCCATAGCTTCAGGTGTTTTCCTGTTTATTACTTTATATTTTCTGTGTTATGCACAGGTTTCTTGGATTTCACGATGGACTTTAGAGCCAGGGATAAGGCATGGCTCAATCAAATGGATAAGATCTTTGACAGTAGCACGGTTGGTGCACATTGCCCGGGGAACTCCAGCTGGGATGATAAATTCTCAAATATTAGAACTTTGCTAGACAAACGCTCGAGATTGTGGTGGAATCGCCAATTTCTTGAGAAATATAAATCCAGTGCCATGATCCCTAGGGGACTGCGAGTTAGGGTCATTCCGTCATTTCATGTTGACAATTCAGGATTCATTGATAAGTGGGAGGAGGCCTGTAATTCCTGCTCGATGATATTTTTACAACTTCTGGTAGATCGTAATAGTGCCAGCATTAACGAGCTGGATGGTCTGATTGATTCTGCACTAGCTGATCTGAGGAGTGGGTGTCCACCCGAGAGGATTCAGCAGTTCGAGTTGGAACTGGAGAAATCGACCGATTTATTAGTCAAAAAAATCCAGGAAACCCAGATGACTAAATACTCTAGGAACTTAAAAGACTATCAACTAAAGAAAGTATATTTGTGGAGGAAACGTACTAATTTGGACCAGAGTAAAAGTATCTCGAATGCCTCTATTTCATCTATTAGTGGGCAGTCAGACTTATCTTCGACATCTGTAAATATGACTGGATCTAGAGAGGCTTCAAGATTCCGCGACCACTCTTACCACCCCTATAATAGGAAATCTTTCTCGACCTCTACCCGCGACAATAAGGTGATTAATCTTACAAATTATCCTCTGACACAGACTGACTTAGGTCTGCTTGGTAAGGGCCTTTCGTTTGTCCCTACACCGAAATTTGACCTTTTTACTACTATCAAGGACCTACATATTTTTGCCAGGTCATTGTTGTTCAAAAGATATTTTAATACTAACCATCTTGCATCACTTTTTCCAACAGAAGAGGAACGGGAGGCCTTGAGAATACTTGAGGAGCTGGCGGTGGAGCATACTGGCGATGGAGGTAAGATCCCGCCCTCTATTCGCCCTCGTTCCAGGAAGTTTCCTCCACTATCTACCTGTGCTAATATTGAGTTGTTTGTCCAGGTGGTGACGGAGGAACTCTATCAAGTTCCTAAATTTATTACTAATGACAATCTTACAGTGGAAGAGAGACACAGGTTGGAATACTTGCAGGGACTGCCAGGTGTTATAGTTAAACCTGCCGATAAGGGTGGTAATGTCGTCTTGTGGCCCAGTACTATGTATGAGAAAGAGGCATTCCGCCAGCTGGGTGATGCGACTTGCTATAAAAAACTAACGTATAATCCTCTTTCAGCGTATTCTTCCCAGCTGGATGACATACTTGATAGGGCCCTCCAGGACGGCATTATCACCAAACAATTGGCTTCGGCACTGGCGGTCACTGAGCCGACTATCCCAACCCTGTATCTCCTTCCAAAGATACACAAGAACATCTCCTCCCCACCTGGCAGACCAATTATTTCTGGTAGAGGAAACTTCCTGGAGCATGTCAACAAATGGATTGACTTCCACCTCCAGCCCCTCGTCTCTGGCCTCCCGTCGTTTCTGAAGGATACTGGTGATTTGCTGCGGAGGGTCGACGGGTTGTGTTTGGAGGGTGACACTCTTCTAGTTTCGGCAGATGTTGAGTCCCTCTACACAAATATTAAACATCAAGACGGCATTAGTGCCGTTCGTTTCTTTTTAGGTACATCTTCACTATCTATCGAGATGAGGGACCTTTTGCTGGAGCTATTGGAGTTCACCCTCACGCATAATTTTTTTGTATTTAAGGGGTCCTTCTACCTACAGCTCCGGGGGACCGCCATGGGGGCGGCCTTTGCGCTGGCCTATGCCGGTCTTTTCCTGGGGCTGTGGGAGAGAGACCTCTTCCTGTCGGATGAACAGGGGTTAATGGACCGCGTCCCCTTCTGGACGCAGTACATTGACGACATCTTCTTCATCTGGCAGGGCACACCCGTCGACCTTGGGCAGCTGATCCATACTTTGAACAACAATGACCTGAGCATACATCTGACGTTTTATCAGAGTGATGTCTCATTGGACTTCCTGGATGTAACCATTCGGCGGGATCAATTTGGGGTCCTACAAACTGACATCTACAGGAAGGAGACATCAACCAATACCTTGTTGTTTGCTTCATCTGGACATCCTAGGCACATGATCCGTTCCGTGCTGGTGGGCCAGTTCCTCCGGTTGCGGCGGATCTGTTCCTCCGATGTAGCCTTTGAGGCTAGGGCGGATGAACTGAGACAGCGTTTTGTGGCACGCAGCTATAGCCGTAGGGTTATTAAATCTGCCTATCATCGTGCTAAACATGCTTCAAGAAGTGATTTGCTCTATAGGGGAGGTGAGAGTGGTAGATCTAGGACGGATGACCAAACTAGGTTTGTCACCACATTCAGCTCGCAGTCCGGTAGGGTACGTGCTATCCTGGAGCAGGCCTGGCCAATTCTTAGGGTGGACCCTGTTTTGAAGAAAATTGTGCCATCTAGACCATCTATGTCATTCAGACGGGCCAAAAATCTAAGGGACCACCTCGTCTCCAGCCATCACCCCGAACGCCCGTTGCCCACCTTCTTGGATAGATTCAAAAGGAGTGGTGGATGTGTTCCGTGTGGTGGGTGCGTCGCCTGTCCCAACATTGACCGGTGCAATAGTTTTTCTAACTCCGATGGCACAAGGTCATTTGAGATTAGGCAGCGTATTACTTGCACTACAAGATACGTAATTTATTATGCCACGTGCCCGTGCGGCCTTATTTATGTTGGACTGACAACGCGCCAACTTAAGGTCCGCACGAGGGAGCACGTGTTGGGTATTCAGGCGGCGGCCCGCCAGGTGGACGCATCCACACTTAAGACGATGCCACGAAGAACTCTGCATAATTGCGATAGTACCCTGCTGAGGGTACGTGGTATCGATGCTCTTAAAATCAATATTAGGGGTGGTGGGCTATCTGGGCGTTTGGCGAGGCTGGAGACGAGGTGGATCTGGACTCTGAATACGGTCCATCCTTTTGGCCTTAATGAGTGCCTTTCGTTTGCCCCATTTCTGGAGTCCCCCGGGTGATGTGTATCGATGGGTGCGGATTTCTCCGCATTTTTTAATGTTTTATGTGGTTTTAATCATATCTCTCTCTGTTTTCTAGTGACACTATTATATCCATCGTGTGTGCGTTGTGCACCGCGTGAAAGTGAGCTACCCAGTTCTCCATCCGTGTTCTTCTGCGCGCTGAATCTAACCATGATGTGGACTTGACATTTAATTCTGGCTGCGGATGTCATATGCTGTCATCTATATGGCATTTATCTGCTATGCTATTCGGGCTGTGGACGTCATATGCTGTTACCTACATGGAGTTTATCTATTATGTTATCAGCTACATTAGTAGCGTATGTATAATATATTTATAGTATATGATGTATGGTCATGATATGTTGCAGCTGTGTGGTTATTTCTATTTATTGTCATATCACATCTTTTTGTACTGTTACATATTACTGGATATCTGTGTACACTATGTATATTTCTCTGTGGTATTTACCCGTCATTTGAACTATGTATCCTGTTGTGTTGTAAGTAGTTGTAGATATGTTATAGGTGTCTTTCTGTGGGTGCCGCTTGTGGGGTACTGCTCCCTGTGTATGCGGGCTCCGCCGTCCGTTTGATGTAGTGGTCGCATGGGGCCCCATGCGTCCCGGCATCTGCGGTCTATGGGGGTGCCGGCATGTGCGGGGTGCGTCCCCCCTTTAGTGGCTGCTCACCAGTGAGCCTGTTATGCGTGCAGTTTTGCCCGGTTCCAGCGCTGTATATAGTGGGCTTATGCCCCTTACCACTATGGCCGCGGCTGTGCTTCTGTGCGGCTGGGTCCCGCCTTGTCCCGCCCAGTGGCTCCGCCTACTGCCTGACGTCGTGGTCACGTGGGGTTCCTGGTGCCCTGACGTCGGCGGTTTAGTGCGGCGCTTCAGGGTGGGCGGCGTCTCCTGTGCCGGCCGGCGTACACTTCCGGCCCTGGCTTCTATTTAATGGTGGCTCAGTTTCTCTACGTATGCCCCCTGAGGAAGGAAGTTCCGTACTTCCGAAACACGCGTCGGGGAGGGCAGGAGTGCCTGTGTGTGACCCTGCTGTATTTACAGGTATGTTATGTGAGACATGGTCACGGTGCAGGATGTCCTGCTTGTATTTACATGTATGATTACGTGCTGTCTCCCAGGTGGTTCCACATACGGCCCTTCCGCCTATTGTTTATGTGGGAAGATCTGTTACCCTTTTATCATCTGTCCTGTCTGTAAGTCTGTTTGTGTATATTTAATAAACTTTTGTATTTGACCTTAATACTAGCTTCTGGACGTTTTTACACTGATTTTTTCTTGTGGTGCCTTTTCAGCCACTGTAGTATATGGACTAGGCTCAGCGGAAGGTATAGGAGACCGACTGCTGCCGCCAGAAGACGGGGCATTGTTTCCCACAGGACCTTTCTGGAAAATACACCGTGCAAGCCGTTACCAGCGCTATTAAGTTCCCAGCAGGAGTTACAATTTGAGGAACTTCTGACACAAGTACTTCGCAGGAACTGCCTTTACTAGAACTGTTATTCTTTACCTCCCAATATCCTTTGCCATTTATGCTGTTTAATTCACTGTTTAACTCTTTGCATCCCATGTGTGGAGTATTCCCCTTTTATTAAACCTGTTAACCCTTGCTCTGCCTCCTGTTCGTCACTGCATCCCACTCACCTGCTCATACTTGGCGTAGTTTGCAGGATGCAGTCTAAGGTCACAGAGGTGGCAGACCAAGCAGTTGGAGGAGTTCTAAGGGCCAGTATACCTCTGAGCAAAATATTGAGTAACCTCCCTAAGTTTACAGGGAGCAACATTCTGTTATGGAGCTGGACTGAGTCAGAAGTATGTTGAGGATGCATCCCATGACCCCCGTAATGGAGGCAGAGATTGCCCTTATGGCTCTGGAGGGAGAGTTATGTTACAGCCTCCCCATGAGTGTGATACCTTTAACAAGGTGCTAAAGATTTTAGAAGACATTCACGGAGACCCTACAGACGTAGAAGAAATGCATGTGAGTTTATTTAGCCATATTCAAAGGGAGGGAGAGACCGTGACACAATACATGAACGCACTGCAAAAAAGTCATGCTGCAATTACCAGGTGAGGTGATGTAGGCGTATGACCCCCCGATATAGTTTTGCGGGATCAGTTAGAGACAGGCCTAAGAGAGGAGCTGCTTAGGCAAGCTTTGCATGAGCGCCTGCGAGCTATTCTGCACATGACTTTTGCAGACGATGGGGCAGATGCGCACATAGGTGAGCTGGAGCAGGGACCGCAGCCTTCACAGGGATGGTCTGGAGCCGCGAGGTACCTACTCCAAATTAGGACGAGCCAGAGTGGTCCCGTGAATTATGGCAGGGAATGCAGAAAATATAAACAAAGAAGTCAGGAGCCTGAAGGAAGCACTTACTGCTGTCTTGGAGTCCAATGCCATACCCCGAGGTTACTCACAGTGGGGCGCCCCTGAGGTTTGGTCGCTACAGAGGTACTGCACCTCATCAAGAGTTGTGGGACTCCGCTCTCGGGTAAGGAGGGGGCACTAACCGAGACTCCACACCAGCATCCAACACCACAACACTCCAACACTCCAGTCAGGGCATCTGGATATACCCTAAAGGAGGATGGCCTCATCCCAGTCGAGAGAGGGTAACTAGGTAGAGGGTGTGGGTGGAGTGAGTAGTTAGGGGAGGAGCTAATTAGGAGGGAAAGTTAGTTTGATTGTGAGGGAAGTGGAGCTGAGCAGACGTGCCAGTCTGCAGCTCTTGACAAGCAGAAGGGAGATTTTGAGAGGAGCTGAATGGAGTGAGACATGCAGAAAGAAGCTCCCTGTCAGAGGGAGCTAGAGAGAGAAAAGGCTGAAGATAGAGAAGCTCCAGAAGGAAAGAAGGGGTCCTAGGATCACGGGTAGTGAGCAATCCACCCGTGGGGCCCGCATCCACGCTAACCATTGCCAGGTGGAGGTACCAGGTCGCAGTGGGGAACCGCCCCCAAGACTAGTGGAGGACTACAAGACTCAGCTAGCCAGCTGGGGGCTGCAGCATCTGCATGTTCTGCAGCCACATCCAACACATTCGCTGAAAAGGCAGCCACATAGAATCCAGGGGACCACCAGAGAGTGTCGCCCGACAAGATCTCAGGCTGCTGGTTGGGGACACTGTGTGTGAAGGTGCAGGTCAGAAGGGTGAGAGACAGCGCAGCAAGACAGCCAGGAAAGGAACATAGAAAGGGAGCTCTGGAAGGTGCACCCAATTTACTCGAGAGCTGGCTGGATTACAGACCCGGAGAACAAAGCACCCCGGCTTGGGACTACAACTAAGAACTGTGAGTAAAAATGTGGAAACTGCACCCTGCTGTGTCCTCTGAATTATTACTGCGTCAACTGCCCTGCACTACAACCACCATCATCACCTTTAACACCATCACTGCCCTTGGGGGGTAGCTCTACCTGTGGAAAGCTGTAACAACACTGCTGCATCACCATCAGGCCCAGCAGTCTCTTCAAGCAGCGTCGGCTAACATCTCCTATTTGCCGAATACCACAGGTGGTGCCACAAACAATTCCCCTTTTCCCATAAACTTTATTCCCCTTTTCATCATCACTCTTTTATTGGATGCCCAGGGCCACGGACCAGGTCGCTGCTGCCGTGACACATCCCATTTAGAAACGTCCCGGTACCAAGTATCCCCAAGGCCCTGGCGGGCGCTCCAACAGTGACATATTAAAAAAGTTAAAGGAGAGGTGCAGAGCATGAAGAAAGCTTCAGCAGCAGCTCCAGGAATTAACCCCATATCGTGGGGTGAAGAGTGACTACAGAGGGTATGCTTCACAGAGAGGAGGGCGATCCAGACCAAAGCGCCCACCAGACAGGCGCAGAAGAGGGTGTTGGACGCGTGGAAGAATGGGACACCTGTCCAGAAGTTGCACTACCCAAGGTGAAGCTCCGCTCACCCCTCCGAAGGTTCTGCTAATTGGAGAGAACGCTGCCCCTGGAAGAAATGGTACGGCGAGAAGAGAGGAGCCGAACGCAAAGCCTCGACATTGGATGCCGAGAAGAAAGGGAGAACTGTTATGAACTGGTGGTTTAGGAGCAACATGGGACGAGCTCTGAAGGAGGTGGTACCTGTACTGACCGCAGTCCCTAAGCTCAACACAACACTAGAAGTAGCCGTGGGATGCTCCTGTCACTCCCCAGGCACCTCGTCACAGCCTGAGTGCTAACTACCCCTAAAGATAGAAACAGGAAAACTAGCTTGCCTCAGAGAAAATCCCCAAAGGATAGATAGCCCCCCACAAGTAATGACTGTGAGTGGAGAGGGAAAAGACATACACAGAATGAAACCAGGATGTAGCACAGGAGGCCAGTCTAGCTACTGTAGATAGATAGGACAGGATAGAATACTGTTCGGTCAGTATTAAAAACTACAAAAATCCACACAGAGTTTACAAAAATCTCCACACCTGACTAAAGGTGTGGAGGGTAAATCTGCTTCCCAGAGATTCCAGCTTAACTGAATTAATCCATACTGACAAGCTGGACAAAACATAGAAAGCACAGAACGAATAAGTCCACAACCTGTGGACAGAAAAGAGCAAGCAAGGACTTAACTTTGCTGAACTGGTCAGGATAACAGGGAAATCCAAGAGAGATGTGAATCCAACCAGGAACCATTGACAAGTGGCACTGGCTGAAGGGAAGAGCCAGGCATAAATAGCCGAGCAGAAAGACAATCAGTAGAAGCAGCTGCAGACTGCTAAATCCAAGGAGCAGCCATACCACTTAAAACCACCGGAGGGAGCCCAAGAGCAGAACTCACAAAAGTGCCACTTACAACCACCGGAGGGAGCCCAAGAGCGGAATTCACATTAGTACCTTCCCCTTGAGGAGGGGCCACCGAACCCTCACCAGAGCCCCCAGGCCGATCAGGACGAGCCAAGTGAAAAGCACGAACCAAATCCGCGGCATGGACATCGGAGGCAACAATCCAAGAATCATCCTCCTGGCCATAACCCTTCCACTTGACAAGATACTGAAGCCTCCGCCTCGAAAAATGAGAATCCAAAATTTTCTCAACCTCATATTCCAACTCTCCCTCAACCAACACCGGGGCAGGAGGATCAACCGAGGGAACAACGGGCACCACATATCTCCGCAACAAAGATCTATGGAAAACATTATGAATGGCAAAAGAGGCTGGAAGAGCCAAACGAAAAGACACCGGATTGATAATTTCAGAAATCTTATAAGGACCAATAAACCGAGGCTTAAACTTAGGGGAAGAAACCTTCATAGGAACATGACGAGAAGACAACCAAACCAAATCCACCACACGAAACCGGGGACCAACACACCGACGGCGGTTAGCAAAACGTTGACCCTTTCCTGAGACAACGTCAAATTGTCCACCACATGAGTCCAAATCTGCTGCAGCCTGTCCACCACAGAATCCACACCAGGACAATCAGAAGGCTCAACGTGCCCCGAAGAAAAACGAGGATGAAAACCAAAATTACAAAAGAAAGGTGAAACCAAAGTAGCCGAACTAACCCGATTATTAAGGGCAAACTCGGCCAATGGCAAGAAAGCCACCCAATCATCCTGATCAGCAGACACAAAGCATCTCAAATAGGTTTCCAAGGTCTGATTAGTTCGCTCAGTTTGGCCATTAGTCTGAGGATGAAACGCCGAAGAAAAAGACAAATCAATGCCCATCCTAGCACAAAAGGCCCGCCAAAACCTCGAGACAAACTGAGAACCTCTGTCAGACACAATATTCTCCGGAATACCATGCAAATGAACCACATGCTGAAAAAACAATGGAACCAAATCTGAGGAGGAAGGCAACTTAGGCAAAGGTACCAGATGGACCATTTTAGAGAACCGGTCACAAACAACCCAGATAACAGACATCTTCTGGGAAACAGGAAGATCCGAAATAAAATCCATGGAAATATGCGTCCAGGGCCTCTCAGGGACCGGCAAAGGCAAAAGCAACCCACTAGCGCGGGAACAGCAAGGCTTGGCCCGGGCGCAAGTCCCACAGGACTGCACAAAAGCACGCACATCGCGCGACAAGGAAGGCCACCAAAAGGACCTAGCAACCAAATCTCTGGTACCAAAAATCCCAGGATGACCAGCCAACACAGAACAATGAACCTCAGAAATTACCTTACTTGTCCATCTATCAGGAACAAACAGCTTCCCCACTGGACAGCTGTCAGGCTTATCAGCCTGAAATTCCCGAAGCACCCGCCGCAAATCAGGGGAGATGGCAGAAAGAATCACCCCTTCCTTAAGAATGCCAGCCGGCTCAAGGACTCCAGGAGAATCAGGCAAAAAACTCCTAGAGAGGGCATCAGCCTTAACATTCTTAGATCCCGGAAGATACGAGACCACAAAATCAAAACGGGAGAAAAACAGGGACCATCGAGCCTGTCTAGCATTCAGCCGCTTGGCCGACTCGAGGTAAATCAGATTCTTATGATCAGTCAAGACCACAACGCGGTGCTTAGCTCCCTCAAGCCAATGTCGCCACTCCTCAAACGCCCACTTCATAGCCAACAACTCCCGATTGCCGACATCATAATTGCGTTCCGCAGGCGAAAACTTTCTGGAAAAAAAAGCACATGGTTTCATCAAAGAACCATCAGAATCCCTCTGAGACAAAACGGCCCCTGCCCCAATCTCAGAAGCGTCAACCTCAACCTGAAAAGGAAGAGAAACATCCGGCTGACGCAACACAGGGGCAGAAGTAAATCGGCGTTTAAGCTCCCGAAAGGCCTCAACAGCCGCAGAGGACCAATTCGTCACATCAGCGCCTTTCTTCGTCAAATCAGTAAGGGGCTTAACCACACTGGAAAAGTTGGCAATGAAACGGCGATAGAAATTAGCAAAGCCCAAAAATTTTTGAAGGCTCTTCACAGATGTGGGTTGAATCCAGTCATGAATAGCTTGGACCTTAACAGGATCCATTTCCATAGACGAGGGAGAAAAAATAAAACCCAAAAAAGAGACCTTCTGAACTCCGAATAGGCACTTAGACCCCTTCACAAATAAAGCATTATTACGAAGGATCTGGAATACCATCCTGACCTGCTTCACATGAGACTCCCAATCATCGGAAAAAATCAAAATATCATCCAAATATACAACCATGAATTTATCAAGATAATTTCGGAAAATATCATGCATGAAAGATTGGAACACAGATGGAGCATTAGAGAGCCCGAATGGCATCGCGAGGTATTCAAAATGGCCTTCGGGCGTATTAAATGCAGTTTTCCATTCGTCACCCTGTTTAATACGAACAAGATTATATGCCCCTCGGAGGTCAGTCTTAATAAACCAACTAGCCCCCTTAATCTGAGCAAACAAATCAGAAAGCAAAGGCAAGGGGTATTGGAATTTGACCGTGATCTTATTAAGAAGACGATAATCTATACAGGGTCTCAAGGAGCCATCCTTCTTAGCAACAAAAAAGAAACCCGCTCCCAATGGTGACGAAGACGGCCGAATATGCCCCTTCTCCAAAGATTCCTTAACATAGCTCCGCATGGCGGCATGCTCTGGCACAGATTGAAAAGTCGGCCCTTAGGGAACTTACAACCTGGAATCAAGTTAATAGCACAATCACAGTCCCTATGTGGAGGAAGGGAACTGGACTTGGGCTCATCAAATACATCCTGGAAATCCGACAAAAACTCAGGGACCTCAGAAGAGGGGGAAGAGGAAATTGACATCAAAGGAACGTCACTATGTACCCCTTGACAACCCCAACTAGTCACAGACATAGTTTTCCAATCCAGCACCGGATTATGTTCCTGTAACCATGGAAAACCCAGTACAACAACATCATGCAGGATATGCAACAACAGAAAACGGCAATCTTCCTGATGTGCTGGAGCCATGTACATGGTCATCTGCGTCCAGTACTGAGGTTTATCCTTGGACAATGGTGTAGCATCAATGCCCCTCAAAGGAATAGGGCTCTGCAAAGGCTGCAAGGAAAAACCACAGCGCCTGGCAAATTCTAAGTCCATTAAGTTCAGGGCAGCGCCTGAATCCACAAATGCCATGACAGAAAAGGACGACAATGAGCAAATCAGGGTCACAGATAAAAGAAATTTAAGCTGTACAGTACTGATGGTAACAGACCTAGCGACCCTCCTAGTACGCTTAGGGCAATCAGAAATAACATGAGCAGAATCACCACAGTAAAAACACAGCCTATTCTGACGTCTGAATTCCTGCCGTTCTGTTCTAGTCAAAATCCTATCACATTCCATAGGCTCAGGACTCTGCTCAGAGGACACTGCCATATGGTGCACAGCTTTGCGCTCGTGCAGACGCCGATCAATCTGAATGGCTAGAGACATAGATTCGCTCAAACCAGTAGGCGTAGGGAAGCCCACCATAACATCTTTAAGGGCTTCAGAAAGACCTTTTCTGAAAATAGCAGCCAGAGCATCCTCATTCCATTTAGTGAGCACAGACCATTTCCTACATTTCTGGCAGTATAATTCTGCCGCTTCCTGACCTTGACACAGGGCCAACAGGCTTTTTTCTGCATGATCCACAGAATTAGGTTCGTCATACAATAATCCGAGCGCTTGAAAAAATGCGTCTACATTCAGCAATGCCGGATCCCCTGATTCAAGGGAGAATGCCCAGTCCTGAGGGTCACCACGCAGCAAGGATATGATGATTTTAACTTGCTGAATGGGATCACCAGAAGAACGGGGTTTCAAAGCAAAAAACAATTTGCAGTTATTTTTAAAGTTCAAAAACTTGGATCTGTCCCCAAAAAACAAATCAGGAGTAGGAATTCTAGGCTCCAAAGCCGGAGTCTGGACAACATAATCTTGGATACTCTGTACTCTTGCAGCAAGTTGATCCACACAAGAAAACAAACCCTGAACATCCATGCCAGAGCATAAATCCTGAACCACCCAGAGATCAAGAGGAAAAAAAAGACAAAACAGAGCACAGAAAAAAAATGGCTCAGAATTTTTTTTTCCTTCTTTTGAGATGCATTTAATTCATTTTTGGCCACTTGTACTGTTATGAACTGGTGGTTTAGGAGCAACATGGGACGAGCTCTGAAGGAGGTGGTACCTGTACTGACCGTAGTCCCTAAGCTCAACACAACACTAGAAGTAGCCGTGGGATGCTCCTGTCACTCCCTAGGCACCTCATCACAGCCTGAGAGCTAACTACCCCTAAAGATAGAAACAGGAAAACTATCTTGCCTCAGAGAAAATCCCCAAAGGATAGATAACCCCCCACAAGTAATGACTGTGAGTGGAGAGGGAAAAGACATACACAGAATGAAACCAGGATGTAGCACAGGAGGCCAGTCTAGCTACTGTAGATAGATAGGACAGGATAGAATACTGTGCGGTCAGTATTAAAAACTACAAAAATCCACACAGAGTTTACAAAAATCTCCACACCTGACTAAAGGTGTGGAGGGTAAATCTGCTTCCCAGAGCTTCCAGCGTAACTGAATCAATCCATACTGACAAGCTGGACAAAACATATAAAGCACAGAACGAATAAGTCCACAACTTGTGGACAGAAAAGAGCAAGCAAGGACTTAACTTTGCTGAACTGGTCAGGATAACAGGGAAATCCAAAAGAGATGTGAATCCAACCAGGAACCATTGACAAGTGGCACTGGCTGAAGGGAAGAGCCAGGCATAAATAGCCGAGCAGAAAGACAATCAGTAGAAGCAGCTGCAGACTGCTAAATCCAAAGAGCAGCCATACCACTTAAAACCACTGGAGGGAGCCCAAGAGCAGAACTCACAAAAGTGCCACTTACAACCACCGGAGGGAGCCCAAGAGCGGAATTCACAACAGAGAACGTGTCGACTGTCTACGGTGAGATGACTGCACTGCTCAGGAGCGTGGAGGCGAAACTGGTGAAACTCCAAACTGGATCCGAAGATCCCGTCTGCGAGGTTCAACCCGAAGGGGAAGAAGGGACGCCTACCCGAGTAGTTCACCGAAGTATCTCACTACCTTGCCTGCCACAAGTTCCAGACGGAGGGGAGAAAGTGACAAGTGTTCCTGAAACACCTGCTCCCATGGTTCCAGATTGTGATGAGGAAGAATCTCTTGCCTCGTTCTCTGAACTGGATAGTTTGCTACTCGCCAGCCCAAGGGATCCTGACCAAATAGAAGAGATGCAAAGTGGACTCGAGATATGTCCTCCTGCAGCTGTGGATTATAAAGAGGACAAATTTCTTGACCCATCACATGTTGATTCAGAAGTGGAACAGGCTCCTGAAATGACTGCTCCATCAGATTTGGGCTCATCCCCTTTCTCGCACATTCAGCCTGAAGTTCTGAGTACTCCTGATGAGCAAATTCAAGGGGAACCTCAAGGTGCACAGGACAAGTTCTCCTGCAAAATGTAGTGCAAAAGAGGCAGGAATGGATGTGAAAACTGTGGGCATCAGTCCCACTTCAGGAGGACATAAAGGAGCAAGAGGAACTCTCGCCCGTGAAATGGCAAGTTAAAGGAGAGGGGGAGTGTAAGGGGGATGACCAGATGGCGCGTACCTGTGTTCTGGGTCCGGAAATTAAGAGGCTGCTTCCCCTGTTCACTGGGGGAAGCCTGAGTGTGCGGGACCTTCCTCTTGACAGAATGGGGCGGGGAAATAAAAAGGCAGAGGGCATGCAGCAGATTGCTTTTGGTGCAAACCTGGGGCAGCGCGCAGGAAGAGGAGCTTTGCACCCCATCCCTCCAGACAGAACCGGTGCTGCGACAGGCTCCATCGCCTGCAGAGGGGCTGCAGCAGAGAAGGGCCAGGTGTGCTGCAGCAGACTAGAAGGAGAGGATCTGCTGTGCTGAGGGGAGCCGTGTGTCCAGCAGCAGCAGCCAGGCAGAGGAGTGCGCCATCTGGGGAGCACCAGCATCTTGCAGGCCAGCGTCCACCATCTCCCACTGCCAGCAGCGGAGATCCGAGAGAGAGAGATGCAGCGTGCCCGGTGACTACCAGAGAGAAAGGCGCTGTACACTCAGTATACATGAGTATAGCACACATGCCACATAGGAGGGACTGCATGCAGGACTGATACTTGTGCCCTGACGTTACCAGTGAATATTTGCCCAGACTCTTGCGCACTAACTTCACCACAGTATATTTGCAGAGCCATGTTGGGTTCGTACAAAACTGTGGCCCGCACCCTTTTCAGCCACTGTAGTTTATAGACTAGGCTCAAAGGAAGGTACCGGAGACCGTCCCCTGCCGCCAGAAGATGGGGTATTGTTGCCCATAGGACCTTCCTGGAAAAGATACCGCACCAGCCGTTTCCTGTACTATTGAGTTCCCAGCAGGAGTTACAGCTTGAGGAACTTCTGACATAAGTGCTTCACAGGAACTGCCTTTACTAGAACCGTTATTCTTTACCTCCCAATATCCTTTGCCATCTATACTGTTTAATTCACTGTTTAACCCGTTGCCTTCCTGCGTGGAGTATTCCCTTGTTATTAAACCTGTTAACCCTTGCACTGCCTACTGTCCGTCACTGCATCCCACTCACCTGCTCATATAGGCTGTTATCAGCAATCTTATGCGAACATTTTTCCTTCTTGATTTGTCCTCTAGATCACATACTTTGTCACTAAGCTGGGCTAATTCTTCATTCAGAGTCTCATTCTCATCAATCAGTGCATTATGTGATGTGGTGAATTCTGCCATCTTTATTTTCCATATGGGCAGTGCACTCTCCCAGGCTGGAGATCTCTCACTTCATTTCCTCCAGCATGAATTTCAAGTCCTCTCTTAAAAGGAACCTGTCACACCCAAAATCGAAGATGAGCTGCGGCCACCGGCATCAGGGGCTTATCTACAGCATTCTGTAATGCTGTAGATAAGCCCCTGATGTATCCTGAAAGATGAGAAAAAGAGGTTATATTATAACCCAGGGGCGTTCCCGCTGCGATCCGGTCCGATGGGTGTCACGTATCACCCAAATACCCTGTTTTTTTACATCTTTTTACGAGCACTAGCGGATTATTGTGATTTTTTGAAACTGAGTGTTTTTGGTTTTACTATGCTCTTTTTCTAATCTGCAGACCTGAACTCCATTGAAAACCTCTGGAACGTAATCAAGAGGAAGATGGATAGTCACAAGCCATCAAACAAAGAAGAGCTGCTTAAATTTTTGTATTTGTATTTGCAAGCAATGCATTTTTTTGTTATTTTGACCATTTCTGATTTTCAAAAAATAAATACATGTTGTCAATAGTTCATAGAATAAATGAACAATTTACATTTCATTCAAAAATACACCTATAACGAGGAAAATCAGAAAAACTGAAAATTTTTCAGTGGTCTCTTAATTTTTTGCCAGAGCTGTATATGCAGTAGTGAGTAGAAAGAAATGAGAACGACCCATGTATACAGCAGTGAGCTGAGACATGAGAACACCACATAATACAGTAGTGAGCAGAAAGACATGAGAATGTTAAATAATAATTATTGAATTATTATTACACTCAATTTTGTACTGAGCCTCGTGGAAGGTTACGCTGACATTACAAAGCTATTTCTATATTTAGCCCAGAGTAAAAGTTAACACCATATAGAGAGAACACGTGCTCTATGGGGCATACTGTATATACTCGAGTATATTCTGATGTCCGTTCGTGAAGCATCCGTTTGTCTGCGTTAGGCACTGTCAATAAAGTTGTTCTCTTTTTTTTTCCTTTTGTCAGCGTCGGGTGTGGGTGTATACACATTCTCCATTTTGAAAGCATTGAGTGAACTTCTGCTAGCAAGATGTTTGTGTCTGAGCTCGTTAGATTTCGCTTGATGCAGTTGCGAATTCGGCAGAGAAAGTGCAGCGCCCCAGAGACCTGGTCGTTGCAGTAATGTCGCTCTGCCACTAAGGGGAGTGATGGTACATCTGATGGCACTAAAGGAGTTCACCTGACCAGGTATCACCAGCACACATTACACTTCATACTCCGGCCACTAGGGGGAGCAAAAGGTTTTATTTATTAGGCCACTCCTCACACTGGTAAAACTAGGGGTTGGATAGGAAGTTAGTCAGAAGCTGACTGGGTTTTGTCCAGGCAACATCCCGTGGCAGGGGGTGTTGCGGGGAAGATTCAGGGGGGTCCCTGTCAGGCGTGGGAACCTGGCAGGTACCTAGCGACAAGAACAGAACGTTACGGAACCACGCCTGCACTACCTTGCGGCGATATCCTAAGAAAGAGACACGAAGCGAAGGATATTGTGGACAGTGAGAAAAGTGATCAAGCACAAAGGAGAGCCAGTAGGAGTCGTGCCCGGAGAATGGCAACATCCTACTGAGGTGCGTAGCCGGTACCCGGAACACCGAGGAAGTAACTGACTTTATGCCTTACTTCAAATACCGCAGGACAGTTAATTATAGGTTGGCTGTCTACCTTACATCACCTAAGCAGACATAGGGGGCAACGCGTGGAGAGGGGCGTCTCTAGGGTCCCGGAAGAGCTCCGAGCCTACTCGTCAAACGGGTGCGTCCTAGCCATAACACACTTGGGGGATGGAGAATAGAAAGAACTGGAACGAACTAGAAAGAACGAGAACAGAAGTTGTGAGGACTATCCCGAATGCTCAGCAGGGAAGCACTACAACACACAGGCGCTAGTTGGTAGGCAATGATTTCCACCTGCAAAGGGAACTCTGGATGTGCCTTCGGACCGGCCGGTCTCAGACAGCCCTGTTAACTGTGCTCTGGATTGAGGATCCTGAAGTCTTCAGTAAAGAGGTAAAGAGACTGCAACCCTGTGTCCTCGTTATTGTCTGCACCTCATACCATCGCCACCTACACTACTGGGAAGCCCTGGGGACTCACTTCACCTGTGGGAAGGTATACCATCTAGCTGCCATCACATCACCCCAGTGGTCCCCAAGCAGCGTCGGTCACCCTGACCGAATACCACAGGTGGCGTCACAAAACCTTGACAGACTCGTATCAACTTTCATTGGATGCCCCTTAGCAGGGTCACGGACCGGGTCCAGCCACCGTGACATCCCCAGAACTGAGCCAGCAGAGGACCGGTACCGAGTAACCCACGGCCCTGCGTCTGGGGGCGCTCCAACTTGGCGTCACGAACAGGATCTACATAAGCCTGAGGAATTAGGTCATGTGTGCCTTGGAACTGTGATTGAATTGTGCTTGAACTGTGATTTATTGCAAAGACTGTGTATTGCTATTTGCCGCCATGAATCCCGCCAAAACTGCCGCTATTACAGCGCCACGAGGAGCGCAGGAGAAGAAGAAGGGCATGGAGTTGTGGGCGTGAATGAACTGAGAAGCGCGAAGAGCAATGGTCGCCCAGTCTAAATATTTCTGTACCTTGAGGACGTGTCCGTCAGCAGCCGAGATCCGCCTCCTGATTCTCGATGGTGGGCAGAGGCAAAGAAAACGAAACCGCCCACGGAGGAGAGAGCGGGAAAAGGACGAGGGAGAAGAAGTGAGCCACGTGGGAGATGCCATAGCCAACTGACCGGGATCGGGATCGGAGCGTGGGGTCGGAGCAGATGACTCCCCCAGCTACCCAGAGAGATACTATGGCCAAGCGTCACCTGTGGGCCCCGACTTCCTGCAGGCCGGAGTGAACGAGCTCAGCGATCAACTCCGGCGGACGCAGCTGAGCACTGAGGCCGGGCGGAAGGAGACCGTCATCGGGGGCCTCACCCGATGTCTGTCGGCAGCCTCGTCTGGTCCGGAGCAAGAAAGAAGTTCCAGCGCTCCGAAGCCAGAAAGCAAGGCCCTGCTGGAAAGCGAGATACTGCAAACAGAGTTGACAACGCCACAGCGCAAGGCCCTGCAGTCGGCGTTCCAGAGCCCGCCGTCAGCAGAGTCGGCCGACCCCCAGGACACCGTGGTGGCAGGTAAGAACGCCGACCCTGCCCCAGTGACAGAAGACCTACTGGTAGGCCCCATAGCAGCGCAACCTGCTGCCATGACTAAGACTAACTCTGAACTGACAAATCCTAATACTACTACCACAGTGGGCATTATTGCCGCTACTGAACCTACTACCAAAATTGACATTCGAACCCATATTATACATGAAAAACCGATTAGTGACATTGATACCGCATCGGATGAGAAGTCGAATACAGATCTTCCCAGGCCACGAAGTGTTCGCTACCAACTGATGCCTTGCAACCTACCGTTGCGAGAATAAACCTCGAAACCCCAAATGTGTAAATAGTTAACTATTTGTTCTTCTTGTCACTTGCTGCTAAAACCCGTAGGGGTTAGAGAGTCCTCCTGAGAACCATAGAAAGATGGTTGGTTGCTGATAGAAAAACAATGACAGTAGGCCCAGCCAAGGAGCTAGGCGGTCCTGCATTGGTGAAGTTAGAAAATAAAGAAAAAGTTGAGTTTGTATTAAAGTACTTCATAGTAAGCCTTTAGTGGGTTCAGCTTACACACCCTTAAAGGAGAAGTGAAATTATTGTTCAGAATTTGCACTTAGTAGAATACCCGGCAGGGTACTAGAAGTTATTTATAGTCAGAATGTTATTTAAAATATTTAACCTTGTTTTTGTTTGTAACGTTCAAGTGTCCTCACCTCCCAGAAAGGGAAGCATTGTTAAATTTACTTATTTCAAGCATTCCAAAATTTTGTATGTCTTTTGCTAACATGTATTGTTGTTCTTCTTCCCAGTCCAGGAGTATTGGATTTAACCGGGGGGGAGTGCAGTGCTCCAGAGACCTGGTCGTTGCAGTAATGTCGCTCTGCCGCTAAGGGGAGTGATGGTACGTCTGATGGCACTAAAGGAGGTCACCTGACCAGGTATCACCAGCACACATTACACTTCATACTCCGGCCACTAGGGGGAGCAAAAGGTTTTATTTATTAGGCCACTCCTCACACTGGTAAAACTAGGGGTTGGATAGGAAGTTAGTCAGAAGCTGACTGGGTTTTGTCCAGGCAACATCCCGTTGCAGGGGGTGTTGCGGGGAAGATTCAGGGGGGTCCCTGTCAGGCGTGGGAACCTGGCAGGTACCTAGCGACAAGAACAGAACATTACAGAACAGCGCCTGCACTACCTTGCGGCGGTATCCTAAGAAAGAGACACGAAGCGAAGGATATTGTGGACAGTGAGAAACGAGATCAAGCACAAAGGAGAGCCAGTAGGAGTCGTGCCCGGAGAACGGCAACATCCTACTGAGGAGCGTAGCCGGTGCCCGGTACACCGAGGAAGTAACTGACTTTATGCCTTACTTCAAATACCGCAGGACCGTTAATTATAGGTTGGCTGTCTACCTTACATCACCTAAGCAGACATAGGGGGCAACGCGTGGAGAGGGGCGTCTTTAGGGTCCCGAAAGAGCTCCGAGCCTACCCATCAAACGGGTGCGTCCTAGCCATAACACACTTGGGGGACGGAGAATAGAAAGAACTGGAACGAACTTGAAAGAACGAGAACAGAAGTTGTGAGGACTATCCCGAATGCTCAGCAGGGAAGCACTACAATACACAGGCGCTAGTTGGTAGGCAACGATTTCCACCTGCAAAGGGAACTCTGGATGTGCCTTCGGACCGGCCGGTCTCAGACAGCCCTGTTAACTGTGCTCTGGATTGAGGATCCTGAAGTCTTCAGTAAAGAGGTAAAGAGACTGCAAGCCTGTGTCCTCGTTATTGTCTGCACCTCACACCATCGCCACCTACACTACTGGGAAGCCCTGGGGACTCACTTCACCTGTGGGAAGGTATACCATCTAGCTGCCATCACATCACCCCAGTGGTCCCCAAGCAGCGTCGGTCCAGCCCCATGACATCCCCAGAACTGAGCCAGCAGAGGACCGGTACCGAGTAACCTGCGGCCCTGCGTCTGGGGGCGCTCCAAAAGCGTAATTCTCAAAGGAGATATTGGATCCCTGAAGTGAATTAATTACGGAATACATATGGTTCCTTTCACACCCTGTATGTTCAGCTTCGGGATCATCCATTTAAATTTCAACGTTATCTACGGATGTCCATTGAGACCTTTGATGTTCTGCTCTCGCATGTGAAGGATGAGATACATCATCAGCGCAGCACTTTCCATGAAAGCATTTGTGCGGAGCAACGTTTAGTGGTGACTCTGAGGTAATTATCCTTTTTTTGAACATTCTTCTATTGACAAAGACAAGATGTAATTAATCGTGGGGCATAATGATGTACATTTAGGCAATTGTAGCATTCCATTTTAACTCGCCTTTTTGTTAGTTGTCCTTTAAAATCCTAACAATAATTTATTTATTTATTTTCTTTGTGATTGCCGACAGATATCTGGCTACCGGAGAATCTTTTGCGTCACTGCATTTTCAATTTAGACTTGGGAAATCAACCATTTGCCAACTGGTTTGTGAAACTTGTGATGCCATTTGGAACAACTTGCAACCACTTATGCTACCAACCCCGACAACAGAAATGTGGCTAGCAATTTCCACACATTTCGAGGATGTGGCTAATTTCCCCAATTGCATTGGTGCCGTGGACGGCAAGCACATTCGTATTCAGAAACCAGCGCATAGTGGATCTCTATACTATAACTACAAAAATACTTTTCTATTGATGGCTATTGTGGATGCTAGATACCGTTTTGTTGCTGTGGATATTGGTGCATATGGACGGACGAACGATTCCAGAGTCTTCAGAGACTCCAACATGGGGAGATGTTTGTATCCACCAGACTTCTGCACAACACAACCGATGGTCCTAACCCCATTTATAAGGCAAGAAATCCCACTTATTAAACCTGACAGGGCACACCTGTGTAGTGAAAACCATTCCCGGTCACTACCTCTTGAAGCTCATCAAGAGAATGCCAAGAGTGTGCAAAGCAGTCATCAAAGCAAAAGGTGGCTACTTTGAAGAACCTAGAATATAAGACATGATTTCAGTTGTTTCACACTTTTTTGTTAAGTATATAATTCCACGTGTGTTAATTCATAGTTTTGATGCCTTCAGTGTGAATGTACTATCACAATGAGTAAGGCGGCACGACCGTTGATACGCGTATGATTTTAATGCACTTTAAGCCTGTGACTGTCACTGGTATGAATCACCCGTTTTTGTGTCTATGGATATGAAAATGGACTTTGGATTTATGTGCTTTTAACGAATATGGAATAAAAGGTATTTTTTATGGACATCACCCGCGCTGGACTTCTGCTTTTTCTTCATACTATTTTCATAGTCCTGAAAATACAGAAAAATCTTTAAATGAGAAGGTGTGTCCAAACTTTTGGTCTGTACTGTACCTTGGTAACTTTTGCCTGTTTCTTGGGGGGTGGCCTGGCAGGTTCGGGCTCCGAAGACTCCTATTTGCAATAAAAACATGATTACACGTGATTACCTCAATACACTGGAGTGACACACAACATTATTGTGGCTTTTTAACCCCTTAGCGACCGCCGATACGCCTTTTAACGGCGGCCGCTAAGGGTACTTAAACCACAGCGCCGTTAATTAACGGCGCTGTGGAAAAAGTCCATAGCGCCCCCCAGAGGCCGATTTTCTCCGGGGTATCGGCTGCCGAGGGTAGCCGAGACCCCAGAGAACATGATTCGGGGTGGTTTTAACCCACCCCGCATTTGCGATCGCTGGTAATTAACCGTTTACCGGCGATCGCAAAAAAAAACAAAAAAAAAACAAAAAACGCGATCTCTTTTTAATTTCTCTGTCCTCCGATGTGATCGCACATCGGAGGACAGAGAAAAGGGGTCCCAGGTGGCCCCCCAATACTCACCTAGCTCCCCCGATGCTCCTCGTGTCTCCCGGTGGGCGCCGCCATCTTCAAAATGGCGGGCGCATGCGCAGTGCGCCCGCCAGCCGGCACCGGGAGAATCTTTGGGGTCTCGGCTGCCGGGGGTAGCCGAGACCCCAAAGAGCACGATCGGGGTCGGTATTACCGACCCCTGTTTTGCGATCGCCGGTAATTAACTGTTTACCGGCGACCGCAAAAAAAAAAAAAAAAAAAAGGTAAAGTGTAATTCTCTGTCCTCTGATGTGATCGCACATCAGAGGACAGAGAAATAGGGGGATTCGGGGACCCTAGCATACTCACCTAGGTCCCTGGATCCTCTTGCTGCTCCTCCTGGCCGCCGGCAGCAGAACATGGCGGACGCATGCCCAGTGCGCCCGCCATCTGTCTCCATCTGCCGGCCGGCAGGAGAACAGCAGTTGGGGCTAAAATTAGGGTTAGGGTTAGGGGTAGGGTTAGGGTTAGGGGTAGGGTTAGGTTAGGGGTAGGGTTAGGGTTAGGGGTAGGGTTAGGGGTAGGGTTAGGGGTAGGGGAAGGGTTAGGGGTAGGGGTAGGGTTACGGGTAGGGTTAGGTTAGGGGTAGGGTTAGGTTAGGGGTAGGGTTAGGTTAGGGGTAGGGTTAGGGGTAGGGTTAGGTTAGGGGTAGGTTAGGGTTAGGGGTAGGGTTAGGGGTAGGGTTAGGTTAGGGGTAGGGCTAGGGTTGGGGCTAAATTTAGGGTTAGGGTTGGGGCTAAATTTAGGGTTAGGGTTGGGGCTAAACTTAGGGTTAGGCTTCTTTCACACTTACGTCGGTACGGGGCCGTCGCAATGCGTCGGCCCGACATACCGACGCACGTTGTGAAAATTGTGCACAACGTGGGCAGCAGCTGTAGTTTTTCAACACATCCGCTGCCCAATCTATGTCCTGGGGAGGAGGGGGCGGAGTTACGGCCACGCATGCGCGGTCAGATATGGCGGATGCGACGTACAAAAAAACGTTTCATTGAACTTTTTTTGTGCCGACGCTCCGCCAAAACACAACTGATCCAGTGCACGACGGACGCGACGTGTGGCCATCCGTCACGATCCGTCGGCAATACAAGTCTATGGGCAAAAAACGCATCCTGCGGGCACATTTGCAGGATCTGTTTCTTGTCCAAAACGACGGGTTGCGATGGAATGCCAAACGACGCAAGTGTGAAAGTAGCCCTAGGGCTAGGGTTAGGGTTGGGGCTAAAGTTATGGCTAGGGTTGGGGCTAAAGTTAGGGTTAGAGCTGGGATTAGGGTTAGGGTTTGGATTAGGGTTCGTATTAGGGTTAGGGTTGGCATTAGGGTTACGCTTGGGATTAGGGTTAGGTTTGGGATTAGGGTTAAGGTTAGGGTTGTGATTAGGGGTGTATTGGGATTAGGGTTAGGTTTGAGGTTAGGGTTGAGATTAGGATTAGGGGTGTGTTGGATTTAGGGTTTTGATTAGGGTTATGGTTAGGGTTGACATTAGGGTTGTTTTGGGGTAAGGGTTGTGATTATGGTTAGGGTTAGTGATTAGGATTATGGATGAGGTTGGGATTAGGGTTAGGGGTGTGTTGGGGTTAGGGTTGGAGCTAGAATTGGGGGGTTTCCACTGTTTAGGTACATCAGGGGGTCTCCAAATACGACAGCCAAATTTGCGCTCAAAAAGTCAAATGGTGCTCCCTCCCTTCTGAGCTCTGCCGTGCGCCCAAACAGTGGGTTACCCCCACATATGGGGCATCAGCGTACTCGGGATAAATTGGACAACAACTTCTGGGGTCCAATTTCTCTTGTTAACCTTGTGAAAATAAAAACTTGGGGGCTACAAAATCTTTTTTGTGAAAAAAATATTTTTTATTTTCACGACTCTGCATTCTAAACTTCTGTGAAGCACTTGGGCATTCAAAGTTCTCACCACACATCTAGATAAGTTCCTTGGGGGGTCTAGTTTCCAAAATGGGGTCACTTGTGGGGGGTTACTACAGTTTAGGTACATCAGGGGCTCTGCAATCGCAACATAATGCCCACAGACCATTCTATCAAAGTCTGCATTCCAAAAAGGCGCTCCTTCCCTTCCGAGCTCTGCCGTGCGCCCAAACAGTGGTTTACCCCCACATATGGCGCATCAGCGTACTCGGGATAAATTGGACAACAACTATTGCAGTCCAATTTCTCCTGTTACCCTTGTGAAAATAAAAACTTGGGGGCTACAATATCTTTTTTGTGGAAAAAAATAATATTTTTTATTTTCACGACTCTGCATTCTAAACTTCTGTGAAGCACTTGGGCATTCAAAGTTCTCACCACACATCTAGATAAGTTCCTTGGGGGGTCTAGTTTCCAAAATGGGGTCACTTGTGGAGGGTTTCTACTGGTTAGGTACATCAGGGGCTCTGCAAACGCAACATAATACCCGCAGACCATTCTATCAAAGTCTGCATTCCAAAACGGCGCTCCTTCCTTCCGAGCTCTGCCGTGCGCCCAAACAGTGGTTTACCACCACATATGGGGTACCAGCATACTCAGGACAAATTGGACAACAACTTTTGGGGTCCAATTTGTCTTGTTACCCTTGTGAAAATAAAAATTTGGTGGCTAAAAAATCTTTTTTGTGGAAAAAAAAAATATTTTTTATTTTCACGGCTCTGCATTATAAACTTCTGTGAAGCACTTGGGCATTCAAGGTTCTCACCACACATCTAGATAAGTTCCATGGGGGGTCTAGTTTCCAAAATGGGGTCACTTGTGGGGGATTTCTACTGTTTAGGCACATCAGGGGCTCTCCAAACGCGACATGGCGTCCGATCTCAATTCCAGCCAATTCTACATTGAAAAAGTAAAACGGCACTCTTTCTCTTCCAAGCTCTGCGGTGCGCCCAAACAGTGGTTTACCCCCACATATTGGGTATCGACGTACTCAGGAGAAATTGGACAACAACTTTAGTGGTCTAATTTATCCTGTTACCCTTGTGAAAATAAAAATTTGTGGGCAAAAAGATCATTTTTGTAGAAAAAATGCAATTTTTTTTTTTCACGGCTCTACGTTATAAACTTCTGTGAAGCACATGGGGGTTCAAAGTGCTCGCCACACATCTAGATAAGTTCCTTAAGAGGTCTAGTTTCCAAAATGGTGTCACTTGTGGGGGGTTTCCACTGTTTAGGCACATCAGGGGCTCTCCAAACGCGACATGGCGTCCAATCTCAATTCCAGCCAATTCTACATTGAAAAAGTAAAACGGCACTCCTTCTCTTCCAAGCTCTGCGGTGCGCCCTAACAGTTGTTTACCCCCACATATTGGGTATCAGTGTACTCAGGAGAAATTGCTCAACAACTTTTGTGGTCTAATTTCTCCTGTTACCCTTGTGAAAATAAGAATTTGTGGGCGAAAAGGTCATTTTTGTGTAAACAAAAGCGATTTTTTATTTTCACGGCTCTACGTTATAAACTTCTGTGAAGCACTTGGGGGTTCAAAGTGCTCACCACACATCTAGATAAGTTCCTTAAGGGGTCTAGTTTCCAAAATGGTGTCACTTGTGGGGGGTTTCCACTGTTTAGGTACATCAGGGGCTCTCTAAATGTGACATGGTGTCCGATCTCAATTCCAGCCAATTCTGCATTGAAAAAGTCAAACGGCGCTCCTTCACTTCTAAGTTCTGCGGTGCGCCCTAACAGTGGTTTACCCCCACATATGGGGTATTGGCGTATTCAGGAGAAATTGCATAACAAAATTTATGGTTACATTTCTGTTTTTACACTTGTGAAAATAAAAAAAATGGTTCTGAATTAAGATGTTTGCAAAAAAAAGTTAAATGTTCATTTTTTCCTTCCACATTGTTTCAGTTCCTGTGAAGCACGTAAAGGGTTAATAAACTTCTTGAATGTGGTTTTGAGAACCTTGAGGGGTGTAGTTTTTAGAATGGTGTCACACTTCATTATTTTCTATCATATAGACCCCTCAAAATGACTTCAAATGTGATGTGGTCCCTAAAAAAAAATGGTGTTGTAAAAATGAGAAATTGCTGGTCAACTTTTAACCCTTATAACTCCCTAACAAAAAAAAATTTTGTTTCCAAAATTGTGCTGATGTAAAGTAGACATGTGGGAAATGTTATTTATTAACTATTTTTCGTGACATATCTCTCTGATTTAAGGGCATAAAAATACAAAGTTTGAAAATTGCAAAATTTTAAAAATTTTCGCCATATTTCCGTTTTTTTCATAAATAATCGCAAGTAATATCGAAGAAATGTTACCACTAACATGAAGTACAATATGTCACGAAAAAACAATCTCAGAATCAGCGGGATCCGTTGAAGCGTTCCAGAGTTATAACCTCATAAAGTGACAGTGGTCAGAATTGCAAAAATTGGCTCGGTCATTAAGTACCAAATTGGCTCTGTCACTAAGGGGTTAAGTTTGAGAAAAAGGATTTGGGGACCAGTGCAGCGCTATATTGGAGGGAATAATTGAGCTTCGGAAGTAATATCATTTTATCTAGATTAATGCGTCCAGAAACAGACAATGGCAATTTACTCCAAATGGTGAACTTGTGTTTGACTAGGTCTAGCAACGGGAAAATATTAAGTTGTAGATCAAGTCCACTGCATTTTGAAATAATTATTCCCAGGTATTTAAAATAAGATACAACTGGTAATGGGGATAACATTTCAAGATGATCTCTGTTTTTTTCATAAATAATCGCAAGTAATATCGAAGAAATGTTACCACTAACATGAAGTACAATATGTCACGAAAAAACAATCTCAGAATCAGCGGGATCCGTTGAAGCGTTCCAGAGTTATAACCTCATAAAGTGACAGTGGTCAGAATTGCAAAAATTGGCCTGGTCATTAAGTACCAAATTGGCTATGTCACTAAGGGGTTAAAGTGAAAGCCTACCGATTGGGAGGAGAATACCGCAGACACACTGCTACTGCTGCTGCTTCCCTCACTATCCAACATCTGTGTGCAAACAAAACAATACATTTTTAGTACACACACATCCGACGTGCACTACACACTCACATGATGTATACAGAGATATATAATATAATAATACATAGAATTGTACTTACATTGCCTCTGATCGCTTGCAAGACACTCATACTGTGCTGCAGGCGTGTTGACAATGTGTTGCAGAGTCTCTCTTCCTAAAAATGGCTGAAATAATATTTCCTGTCACATGACCACATGGACCACCCTCATTAATGCAATTCAAACGTATGGCTTTATTTGGAAATTTTGAATGATTTGCGTCTGGCTGCGTTTGCAATAGCCTTCAATGGCAGAATTGACGCTTCCGTTAGTCTTGCGTTAGCTTGACCGGACCCGAAAACGCTGCAAGCCGCGTTCGAAGGTCCGTCATAAAAAAACGTAATGTGGCAAACACATGCCAATTTAGGCATGCGTCACGATGCGTCAGACAATGCAAGTCTATGGGTGGGTTACAATGTCCGTTACATTGCGTTTTCACTACTTAAAAACGTGTCAGTTTGACAGACTCCCCTAGCGCAATGTGTACCTAGCCTAAGCCGACCCAAGTATAAGCAGAGACCCCTAATTTTGCCACAAACAACTGGGAAAACTTAATGGCTCGAGTATAAGCCTAGGGTGGAAAATGCAGCAGCTACTGGTAAATTTCAAAAATAAAAGTAAAATTAATTGAGACATCAGTAGGTTAAGTGTTTTTGAATATCCATATTGAATCAGGAGCCCCATATAATGCTCCATACAGATTATGATGGGCCCCATAAGATGCTCCATATAAAAATATGCCCCATATAATGCTGCACAAATGTTGATTATGACCCCATAAGATACTCCATATAGACATTTGGCCCGTATAATGCTCCACAAATGCTGATTATGGCCCCATAAGATGCTCCATAGACACATTTGCCCCATATAATGCTACACATGGCCCCATACAGATATTTGCCCCATATAATGCTGCAAATGGCCCCATACAGATATTTGCCCCATATAATGCAGCACATGGCTCCATACAGATATTTGCCCCATATAATGCTGCACATATGGCTGCATAAGATGCTCCATACAGATATTTGCCCCATATAATGCTGCACATGGCCCCATACAGATATTGGCCCCATAGAATGCTGCACATGGCCCAATACAGATATTAACCCCATATAATGCTGCACATGGCCCCATACATATATTTTCCCATATAATACTGCACATGGTCCCATACAGATATTTGCCCCATATAATGCTGCACATGGTCCCATACAGATATTTGCCCCATATAATGCTGCACATGGCCTCATAAGATGCTTCATAGAGATATTTGCCCCATATGCTGTTGCTGCGAATATTAAAAAAAAATGACATACTCACCTCTCAGGCCCCGGCATTTGCTATATTCACCTGTTCCCTGTTCCACCGACGGCCACCGCTGTGTTTTCCCCATCCTCTGCACTGACGTTCAGGCAGAGGGCGGCGCGCACTAATCGCGTCACCACGCCCTCTGACCTGAGCGTCACTGCAGAGGTGGAACGGGGATCAGGTGACTATCGCCCACTGCATTATACTCACCTGCTCCTGGCACGGTGCAGTCCCTGGTTTTCCAGCGCTGGCAGCTTCTTTCTGTAGTGAGCGGTCACATGGTACCACTCATTACAGTAATGAATATGCGGCTCCACCCCTATGGGAGTGGAGTCGGGTCCATATTCATTACTGTAATGAGCTATACCATGTGACCGCTCACTACAGGAAAAAGCTGCCGGCACCCGGAGAACCAGGGACATGCAGGGACCGCGCCAGGAGCAGGTGAGTATTATTAGACAGTTGCCGCTCCCCCTCCCCTGCAAACCCCTGGGTATGACTCGAGTATAAGCCGAGAGGGGCAATTTCAGCCTAAAAAAATGAGCTGAAATTATACTTGAGTATATACGGTATATATAATCACGGCTCTTAGGAGGGAGGTGGTCATTTGGGGCCTCCTCCTGCCCTCTCCTTCACTCTCTATGGACTACAGATTTGACACAGATGGAATGAACAGCTGGTAACTATGTGTTTATGATGACTTGTACCATACTCCATGACAGAGACAGACACCATTTACCATTCAGAATTTCAGGAAAGATGAAGAACAAATGGACAATCTCTTTGTAACTATTTCACCTATTTTATGTTTTGCTGAAATTATGTTTTTTGATGGCCAATCCAATAAACCACTACATTTTTTATGAGGCATCTGGTAAAGAGTCCTGATTAAATAAATATACAAAATAAGCATGTTTAACATTTGGCCACGCCAGCCAGACCTGATTTTTTGTGCTATTTTCGTGGATTTCCTTCTACTTGCACACGGGGAAAGAGAGAAGAGCTTCACTAAATGTTGTGCAAGTTTTCAGGAATTCCACTACGATACTTCAAGTCACAAGTATCAGACAAGAACCTACAAGTGAGGACTAACAGGTGCCAGATGGATTGACAAGTACTGGAAGTACTTCAAGTGCCAGATGTACTGAAGATAGACGTGCTGATGACCAGAGCCCAGCGTTGTCCAACAAAGGAACTACAAGCTGAGATATTTCAAGGTAAGAAAAATGGATTTAATTAATTTGTGTTCTAAGTTAATTCAATTGAAATTTATCTTTAAATTAGTCTAATTTAGAAGTCTTTTGGCTCAGTTTATACACAGAATGCAAGATAGCAAATCTAAAGATAAATTCTAAGTTGATGTACAATAGAGAAAAAGAAAAATTGAAAAATATTTTACATTTGGTTGACGTATTTCACAAGTTTGTGTCACAGAAATCAAAAAAAGAAAGAGTATCAAAAGAAATTTGTGATATTCCCAAGGTTGACTGTAATGTGGAGAGTGAACAAGATGTGAGACACGTGTCTGTAATGGCCACTCAAGGTAACCTTGTGTCTCATAATGTAAAAAAAATGGAGGAAACGTGGGAGGAGACATGAGAACTGATGAAGATGATGTACTAGGGTCAGATGTACAAGGGCCACTAAAAATAGAAAACGTCTCAGAGGCCCAACTCCAAATTACAGTTAGGAAAAACTTGTTAAAATTATGCGAAATCATTCCTGCATATAATAACAAAATCCATGTGTGCAGAAATTCAGAGATATTTAAGAGTTTTGCTGATAAGTTTGATTTAACTAATGAGGAGAAAAATCAGTTGTTTAAAATGTGGCTTTCTGCAACTTTTTCCAGGCGGTTAGCATTAAAAATGCAGAATGATAACTCATATGGAGATCTAACCAATATAGAAAGATTAAGAATTCTGATATTCTGTGGATTAAAGAAAAATTATCCAGATATTGATATTCTTCTAAAATTAAGGATTGGCCGGAAAGAATGTACTTTTACATTCACGTCCATATTTGAAAGGTTGTACAAAACGCTCATTAAAAATGTCAAAACAGGATCAATGATAAAATGTTTTGTAAACAAATTTGGATTATTGAGTCACAAAAAGGTTCTGTATTTGAATGTGTACAATCCCTTGATTTTTTTTTTTAGAAAACATGAAAATCTTGAAAGGAAAATAAATCATACTAAGTTTTTGAAAACAAAAAGAGTAAAATCTTATCAGATGCCAAAATCAAAATCTCCAAAACTGAGTTATCCCCAAAATCAAATCTATGAAGTACAAAGAAAATTACATATTTGTTATAAGCCCTACCAAAAGATCAAAGAGTCCACTAAAGTAGTTACACAGAAAGAGTTAAAATCTGAAGGTTCAGATCTCTCTGTAAAACGACAAATGGCGGAAATTGAAAGACACTAACAGGTGTCTTCACAGAGCCACATTATTGGAGATAAGCTGAAAACTCCATTAACGGAGCTCTTCAAAGAATCGGTAAATGTAAAAATGGCAATTTTAAATAGAGCTTTTCAGGACATTATCGGCAGAGAGATAAGATTAGATTTAGGAATTGCCTAAAAATGTAATTATATGTTGAGTAAAAGTGTTACACAATGTATTATTTAGTAAATTGTAATTATCTTAAACAGTATACAGTAAATAGTATATTTGTATAAGTAGAGATTGTATAACTGTATTTTTATATGTATAGTGAAATAATTAAAATTTACTCCAGTAATAATACTTAGAATTACATTAAAAACATATACTAAATATATACATATATAATATATTTAAATTAACCTTTATCTTTTATTTTTCCTTACAGGAAAGAAATACCGTATATACTCGAGTATAAGCCGAGATTTTCAGCCCAAATTTTTGGGCTGAAAGTGCCCCTCTCGGCTTATACTCGAGTCACGGTGGGCGGCAGGGGCGGCGGGTGAGGGGGAGAGGGCGCTGAGGCATACTTACCTAGTCCCAGCGATCCTGACGCTGCCCCTGCCCGTCACACTGTCTTCGGGTGCTGCAGCTCTTCCTGTCAGTGGTCACGTGGGACGGCTCATTAGAGAAATGAATATGGACTCCACTCCCATAGGGGTGGAGCCACATATTCATTCCTCTGAGCGGTGCCAGTGACCGCTGACAGGAAGAGCTGCGGCACCCGGAGACAGTGTGACAGGCAGGGGGAGCGTCAGGAGCGCCGGGACTAGGTGAGTTGTTATGAAGGCAATCCAGTGACACAGTGTGCCAGCAATCAGAGCACATACAGTGATTTGATAATAACCCAAAAACAATAGAACGAGCTCTGAGACGTGGAATCTCTGTAGACCGCAATACCTGAACCTATCCTAAACACAACTAAAGGCAGCTGTGGATTGCGCCTGTCACTACCTATGCAACTCGGCACAGCCTGAGGAGCTGACTAGCCTGAAGATAGAAAAACAAGCCTGACTTGCCTCAGAGAAATACCCCAAAGGAAAAGGCAGCCCCCCACATATAATGACTGTTAGCAAGATGAAAAGACAAACGTAGGGATGAAATAGATTCAGCAAAGTGAGGCCCGATATTCTAGATAGAGCGAGGATAGCAAAGAGAACTTTGCAGTCTACAAAAAACCCTAAAGCAAAAAACCACGCAAAGGGGGCAAAAAGACCCACCGTGCCGAACTAACGGCACGGCGGTGCACCCTTTGCGTCTCAGAGCTTCCAGCAAAAAACGAATAGACAAGCTGGACAGAAAAAGTAGCAACAAAAGCAAAGAAACACTTATCTAAGCAGAGCAGCAGGCCACAGGAAAGATCCAGAAGCTCAGGTCCAACACTGGAACATTGACAAGGAGCAAGGAAGACAGAATCAGGTGGAGTTAAATAACAAAGCAGCCAACGAGCTCACCAGAACACCTGAGGGAGGAAGCTCAGAAGCTGCAGTACCACTTGTGACCACAGGAGTGAATTCAGCCACAGAATTCACAACAGTACTCCCCCCTTGAGGAGGGGTCACCGAACCCTCACCAGAGCCCCCAGGCCGACCAGGATGAGCCACATGAAAGGCACGAACAAGATCTGGAGCATGGACATCAGAGGCAAAAACCCAGGAATTATCTTCCTGAGCATAACCCTTCCATTTAACCAGATACTGGAGTTTCCGTCTAGAAACACGAGAATCCAAAATTTTCTCCACAATATACTCCAATTCCCCCTCCACCAAAACCGGGGCAGGAGGTTCAACAGATGGAACCATAGGTGCCACGTATCTCCGCAACAACGACCTATGGAATACATTATGTATGGAAAAGGAGTCTGGGAGGGTCAGACGAAAAGACACAGGATTGAGAATCTCAGAAATCCTATACGGACCAATAAAACGAGGTTTAAATTTAGGAGAGGAAACCTTCATAGGAATATGACGAGAAGATAACCAAACCAGATCCCCAACACGAAGTCGGGGACCCACACGGCGTCTGCGATTAGCGAAAAGTTGAGCCTTCTCCTGGGATAAGGCCAAATTGTCCACTACCTGAGTCCAGATCTGCTGCAACCTGTCCACCACAGAATCCACACCAGGACAGTCCGAAGACTCAACCTGTCCTGAAGAGAAACGAGGATGAAACCCAGAATTGCAGAAAAATGGAGAGACCAAGGTAGCCGAGCTGGCCCGATTATTAAGGGCGAACTCAGCCAACGGCAAAAAGGACACCCAATCATCCTGGTCTGCAGAAACAAAACATCTCAGATATGTCTCCAAGGTCTGATTGGTTCGTTCGGTCTGGCCATTAGTCTGAGGATGGAAAGCCGAGGAAAAAGACAGGTCAATGCCCATCCTGCCACAAAAGGCTCGCCAAAACCTCGAAACAAACTGGGAACCTCTGTCAGAAACAATATTCTCAGGAATGCCATGCAAACGAACCACATGCTGGAAGAACAAAGGCACCAAATCAGAGGAGGAAGGCAATTTAACCAAGGGCACCAGATGGACCATTTTAGAAAAGCGATCACAGACCACCCAAATGACTGACATCTTTTGAGAAACGGGAAGGTCAGAAATGAAATCCATTGAAATATGTGTCCAAGGCCTCTTTGGGACCGGCAAGGGCAAAAGCAACCCACTGGCACGTGAACAGCAGGGCTTAGCCCTAGCACAAATCCCACAGGACTGCACAAAAGTACGTACATCCCGTGACAGAGATGGCCACCAGAAGGATCTAGCCACTAACTCTCTGGTACCAAAGATTCCAGGATGACCAGCCAACACCGAACAATGAAGTTCAGAGATAACTTTAGTAGTCCACCTATCAGGGACGAACAGTTTCTCCGCCGGACAACGATCAGGTTTATTCGCCTGAAATTTTTGCAACACTCGCCGCAAATCAGGGGAGATGGCAGACACAATGACTCCTTCCTTGAGGATACTCGCCGGCTCAGATGAACCCGGAGAGTCGGGCACAAAACTCCTAGACAGAGCATCCGCCTTCACATTTTTAGAGCCCGGAAGGTACGAAATCACAAAATCGAAGCGGGCAAAAAATAACGACCAACGGGCCTGTCTAGGATTCAAGCGCTTGGCAGACTCGAGATAAGTAAGGTTCTTATGATCAGTCAATACCACCACGCGATGCTTAGCTCCTTCAAGCCAATGACGCCATTCCTCGAATGCCCACTTCATGGCCAGCAACTCTCAGTTGCCCACATCATAATTACGCTCAGCAGCCGAAAACTTCCTGGAAAAGAAAGCACATGGTTTCAACACTGAGCAACCAGAACCTCTCTGTGACAAAACCGCCCCTGCTCCAATCTCAGAAGCATCAACCTCGACCTGTAACGGAAGAGAAACATCTGGTTGACACAACACAGGAGCAGAACAAAAACGATGCTTCAACTCCTGAAAAGCTTCCACAGCAGCAGAAGACCAATTAACCAAATCTGCACCCTTCTTGGTCAAATCGGTCAATGGTTTGGCAATGCTAGAAAAATTACAGATGAAGCGACGATAAAAATTAGCAAAGCCCAGGAATTTTTGCAGACTTTTCAGAGATGTCGGCTGAGTCCAATCCTGGATGGCTTGGACCTTAACCGGATCCATCTCGATAGTAGAAGGGGAAAAGATGAACCCCAAAAATGAAACTTTCTGCACACCGAAGAGACACTTTGATCCCTTTACAAACAAAGAATTAGCACGCAGGACCTGGAAAACCATTCTGACCTGCTTCACATGAGAGTCCCAATCATCTGAGAAGATCAAAATGTCATCCAAGTAAACAATCAGGAATTTATCCAGATACTCACGGAAGATGTCATGCATAAAAGACTGAAACACAGATGGAGCATTGGCAAGTCCGAACGGCATCACTAGATACTCAAAATGACCCTCGGGCGTATTAAATGCAGTATTCCATTCATCTCCTTGCCTGATTCTCACCAGATTATACGCACCACGAAGATCTATCTTAGTGAACCAACTAGCCCCCTTAATCCGAGCAAACAAGTCAGATAACAATGGCAAGGGATACTGAAATTTAACAGTGATCTTATTAAGAAGGCGGTAATCAATACATGGTCTCAGCGAACCATCCTTCTTGGCTACAAAAAAGAACCCTGCTCCCAGTGGTGATGACGATGGGCGAATATGTCCCTTCTCCAGGGATTCCTTCACATAACTGCGCATAGCGGAGTGTTCAGGCACAGATAAATTAAATAATCGACCTTTAGGGAATTTACTACCAGGAATCAAATTGATAGCACAATCACAATCCCTATGCGGAGGTAGGGCATCGGACTTGGGCTCTTCAAATACATCCTGATAATCAGACAAGAACTCTGGGACCTCAGAAGGAGTGGATGACGAAATAGACAAAAATGGAACATCACCATGTACCCCCTGACAACCCCAGCTGGATACCGACATAGAGTTCCAATCCAATACTGGATTATGGGTTTGCAGCCATGGCAACCCCAACACGACCACATCATGCAGATTATGTAGCACCAGAAAGCGAATAACTTCCTTATGTGCAGGAGCCATGCACATGGTCAGCTGGGTCCAGTACTGAGGTTTATTCTTGGCCAAAGGTGTAGCATCAATTCCTCTCAACGGAATAGGACACCGCAAAGGCTCCAAGAAAAACCCACAACGTTTAGCATAATCCAAATCCATCAGATTCAGGGCAGCGCCTGAATCCACAAACGCCATGACAGAATACGATGACAAAGAGCATATCAAGGTAATGGACAGAAGGAATTTGGATTGTACAGTACCAATGACGGCAGACCTATCGAACCGCTTAGTGCGCTTAGGACAATCAGAAATAGCATGAGTGGAATCACCACAGTAGAAACACAGACCATTCAGACGTCTGTGTTCTTGCCGTTCAACTCTGGTCATAGTCCTATCGCACTGCATAGGCTCAGGTTTAATCTTAGACAATACCGCCAAATGGTGCACAGATTTACGCTCGCGCAAGCGTCGACCGATCTGAATGGCCAAAGACATAGACTCATTCAAACCAGCAGGCATAGGAAAACCCACCATGACATCCTTAAGAGCCTCAGAGAGACCCTTTCTGAACAAAGCTGCCAGCGCAGATTCATTCCACAGAGTGAGTACAGACCACTTCCTAAATTTCTGACAATATACTTCTATATCATCCTGACCCTGGCACAAAGCCAGCAAATTTTTCTCAGCCTGGTCCACTGAATTAGGCTCATCGTAAAGCAATCCGAGCGCCAGGAAAAACGCATTTACATTACTCAATGCAGGGTCTCCTGGCGCAAGAGAAAATGCCCAGTCCTGAGGGTCGCCGCGCAAAAAAGAAATAATAATCAAAACCTGTTGAATAGGATTACCAGAAGAATGAGGTTTCAAGGCCAGAAATAGCTTACAATTATTTTTGAAATTAAGAAACTTAGTTCTATCACCAAAAAACAAATCAGGAATAGGAATTCTTGGTTCTAACATAGATTTCTGATCAATAGTATCTTGAATCCTTTGTACATTTGTAACGAGATTATTCATTGAAGAGCACAGACCCTGAATATCCATGTCCACACCTGTGTCCTGAAACACCCAAATGTCTAGGGGAAAAAAAAGACTGAACACAGAGCTGAGAAAAAAAAATGATGTCAGAACTTCTTTTTTCCCTCTATTGAGAATCATTAGGTTGGCTCCTTGTACTGTTATGAAGGCAATCCAGTGACACAGTGTGCCAGCAATCAGAGCACATACAGTGATTTGATAATAACCCAAAAACAATAGAACGAGCTCTGAGACGTGGAATCTCTGTAGACCGCAATACCTGAACCTATCCTAAACACAACTAAAGGCAGCTGTGGATTGCGCCTGTCACTACCTATGCAACTCGGCACAGCCTGAGGAGCTGACTAGCCTGAAGATAGAAAAACAAGCCTGACTTGCCTCAGAGAAATACCCCAAAGGAAAAGGCAGCCCCCCACATATAATGACTGTTAGCAAGATGAAAAGACAAACGTAGGGATGAAATAGATTCAGCAAAGTGAGGCCCGATATTCTAGATAGAGCGAGGATAGCAAAGAGAACTTTGCAGTCTACAAAAAACCCTAAAGCAAAAAACCACGCAAAGGGGGCAAAAAGACCCACCGTGCCGAACTAACGGCACGGCGGTGCACCCTTTGCGTCTCAGAGCTTCCAGCAAAAAACTAATAGACAAGCTGGACAGAAAAAGTAGCAACAAAAGCAAAGAAACACTTATCTAAGCAGAGCAGCAGGCCACAGGAAAGATCCAGAAGCTCAGGTCCAACACTGGAACATTGACAAGGAGCAAGGAAGACAGAATCAGGTGGAGTTAAATAACAAAGCAGCCAACGAGCTCACCAGAACACCTGAGGGAGGAAGCTCAGAAGCTGCAGTACCACTTGTGACCACAGGAGTGAATTCAGCCACAGAATTCACAACAGTGAGTATTTTAAATTCACCTGTCCGCGTTCCACCCGCAGGGCGCCGCTCAGTCTTCGCGTCCTCTTGCTCTGACTGTGCAGGTCAGAGGGTGCGATGACGCATATAGTGTGCACGGCGCCCTCTGCCTGAACAGTCAGTGTGGAGAGACGCCGGGACCGGACGCTGGGAGCAAGAGAGGTGAGTATGGCATTTTTTTTTTATTATTGCAGCAGCAGCAATGACACAGCTTTAATACGGAGCATCTATGGGGCAAGAATGAACGGTGCAGAGCACTATATGGCACAGTTATGGGGCAAGAATGAACGGTGCAGAGCACTATATGGCACAGCTATGGGGCAAGAATGAACGGTGCAGAGCACTATATGGCACAGCTATGCGGCAAGAATGAACGGTGCAGAGCACTATATGGCACAGCTATGGGGCCATAATGAACGGTATGGAGCATGTATTTTTATTTTTGAAATTCACCGGTAGCTGCTGCATTTTCCACCCTAGGCTTATACTCGAGTCAATAAGTTTTCCCAGTTTTTTGTGGCAAAATTAGGGGGGTTGGCTTATACTCAGGTCGGCTTGTACTCGAGTATATACGGTATATCATGGTACCGTGTTAGCCAGTAGTTTTCCTTAGAATTTTTATTTCAAAGCAGAATTTGAACGAAAAAACTCTTACATGGATTTATGTCTTTATTTACACAGGAAGTTATAATAACTGCATGGTTTTATATATTTAACACTTCAAAGAAATAATATATGCTAAATTAGTGTTGTTGTGCATTTTTTGTAACATAATGCAGATATTTTCCTTTGCATGGTAATAGTATATTTTTATTGCATGGCAGAAACTAGCTAGCCCTAGAGATAGAAAAATAAAGCCTACCTTGCCTCAGAGAAATTCCCCAAAGGAAAAGGCAGCCCCCCACATATAATGACTGTGAGTAAAGATGAAAATTACAAACACAGAGATGAAATAGATTTAGCAAAGTGAGGCCCGACTTACTGAACAGACAGAGGATAGGAAAGGTAACTTTGCGGTCAGCACAAAAAACTACAAAAAGACCACGCAGAGGGCGCAAAAAGACCCTCCGCACCGACTCACGGTGCGGAGGCGCTCCCTCTGCGTCCCAGAGCTTCCAGCAAGCAAGACAAAAATCAAAATAGCAAGCTGGACAGAAAAATAGCAAACCAGAGAAAAACAAGCAGGAACTTAGCTTCTGCTGGGAAGACAGGTCACAAGAACGATCCAGGAGAGAACTAGACCAATACTGGAACATTGACAGGTGGCATGGAGCAATGATCTAAGTGGAGTTAAATAGAGCAGCCAGCTAACGAATTAACCTCGTCACCTGTGGAAGGAAACTCAGAAGCCGAAGCTCCACTCACAACCACCAGAGGAAGCCCATGGACAGAACCAGCCAAAGTACCATTCATGACCACAGGAGGGAGCTTGACAACAGAATTCACAACAGTGGGCAGCGTGATGACATAGGTCTCGGTCCCCACCATCTTAGAGAAGGGCATTACAGTGATTGGCTTGCTTTCTGCGGCGTCACAGGGATTATAAAGGTTCGTGCACGCTGACCGCCATCTTACTTCTGCTGATCTGAGCATAGGGGGAGGTTGCTGCAGCTTCGTCAGAAGCAGGGATATACTTAGGGAGGGAAGATTAACCCCCAAACCACTTGTGCTTTAGCGATTTCCACTCTCCAACACCACCTTTTCTTTGAAGGGACAGTGTTTTTTTTTTGGGTGCATCAGCTCTGTACAGGGCCGCCATCAGGGCATGACGGCCGTGACTGGCGTATGGGGCCCAGTGGGCAGAGGGGGCCCGCATCGGGCCCCGTCTCATCTGCTCACCGGGCCCCTACCGGCAGCCGCAGGCTAACCGGGCCCTTAGCGCCGACGCTGCAGCTGTTTAAAGCTATTGATGTGTGGGCGCGGGCCCGCACGTCAATAGTTAACAGCCGTCAGCCAATCTGAGGCTGGCAGCTGACGTCAGCCGCAGCATGCGTGCATGTCGCCGGCATCTGACATCATTGTCAGTCGCCGGCGAGTGCACGCTGCAGCTGCGTGGAGACAGAGAACTTTGCCCGCCGCAGGAGCACGGCCAGGTAAGAAGAACTTCTTTTTTTTTCTTGAGAGCGGCGATCCGGGGGGCTCAGGGAAGACACAGATGGGGCAGAGTGCTGGACACAGATGGGGCAGAGTGCTGGACACAGATGGGGCAGAGTGCTGGACACAGATGGGGCAGAGTGCTGGACACAAATGGGGCAGAGTGCTGGACACAGATGGGACAGAGTGCTGGACACAGATGGGGCCGAGTGCTGGACACAGATGGGGCAGAGTGCTGGACACAGATGGGGCAGAGTGCTGGACACAGATGGGGCAGGATTGGAAACAGATGGGGCAGGATTGGAAACAGATGGGGCAGGATTGGACACAGATGGGGCAGAGTGCTGGACACAGATGGGGCAGAGTGCTGGACACAGATGGGGCAGGATTGGAAACAGATGGGGCAGAGGGCTGGACACAGATGGGGCAGGATTGGAAACAGATGGGGCAGAGTGCTGGACACAGATGGGGCAGAGTGCTGGACACAGATGGGGCAGAGTGCTGGACACAGATGGGGCAGAGTGCTGGACACAGATGGGGCAAGATTGGAAACAGATGGGGCAGAGTGCTGGACACAGATGGGGCAGGATTGGAAACAGATGGGGCAGAGTGCTGGACACAGATGGGGCAGGATTGGAAACAGATGGGGCAGAGTGCTGGACACAGATGGGGCAGGCTTGGAAACAGATGGGGCAGAGTGCTGGACACAGATGGGGCAGGATTGGAAACAGATGGGGCAGAGTGCTGGACACAGATGGGGCAGAGTGCTGGACACAGATGGGGCAGAGTGCTGGACACAGATGGGGCAGAGTGCTGGACACAGATGGGGCAGGATTGGAAACAGATGGGGCAGAGTGCTGGAAACAGATGGGGCAGGATTGGAAACAGATGGGACAGAGTGCTGGACACAGATGGGGCAGGATTGGACACAGATGGGGCAGAGTGCTGGACACAGATGGGGCAGAGTGCTGGACACAGATGGGGCAGGATTGGAAACAGATGGGGCAGAGTGCTGGACACAGATGGGGCAGGATTGGAAACAGATGGGGCAGAGTGCTGGAAACAGATGGGGCAGAGTGCTGGACACAGATGGGGCAGGATTGGACAAAGATGGCGCAGAGTGCTGGACACAGATGGGGCAGAGTGCTGGACACAGATGGGGCAGAGTGCTGGACACAGATGGGGCAGAGTGCTGGACACAGATGGGGCAGGATTGGACACAGATGGGGCAGAGTGCTGGGCACAGATGGGGCAGAGTGCTGGACACAGATGGGGCAGAATGCTGGACACAGATGGGGCAGGATTGGACAAAGATGGCGCAGAGTGCTGGACACAGATGGGGCAGAGTGCTGGACACAGATGGGGCAGAGTGCTGGACACAGATGGGGCAGAGTGCTGGACACAGATGGGGCAGGATTGGACACAGATGGGGCAGAGTGCTGGGCACAGATGGGGCAGAGTGCTGGACACAGATGGGGCAGAATGCTGGACACAGATGGGGCAGGATTGGACACAGATGGGGCAGAGTGCTGGACACAGATGGGGCAGAGTGCTGGACACAGATGGGGCAGGATTGGAAACAGATGGGGCAGAGTGCTGGACACAGATGGGGCAGGATTGGAAACAGATGGGGCAGAGTGCTGGACACAGATGGGGCATGATTGAAAATAGATGGGGCAGAGTGCTGGACACAGATGGGGCAGAGTGCTGGACACAGATGGGGCAGAGTGCTGGACACAGATGGGGCAGAGTGCTGGACACAGATGGGGCAGGATTGGAAACAGATGGGGCAGAGTGCTGGACACAGATGGGGCCGAGTGCTGGACACAGATGGGGCAGAGTGCTGGACACAGATGGGGCAGAGTGCTGGACACAGATGGGGCAGGATTGGAAACAGATGGGGCAGGATTGGAAACAGATGGGGCAGGATTGGACACAGATGGGGCAGAGTGCTGGACACAGACGGGGCAGAGTGCTGGACACAGATGGGGCAGGATTGGAAACAGATGGGGCAGAGGGCTGGACACAGATGGGGCAGGATTGGAAACAGATGGGGCAGAGTGCTGGACACAGATGGGGCAGAGTGCTGGACACAGATGGGGCAGAGTGCTGGACACAGATGGGGCAGAGTGCTGGACACAGATGGGGCAGAGTGCTGGACACAGATGGGGCAAGATTGGAAACAGATGGGGCAGAGTGCTGGACACAGATGGGGCAGGATTGGAAACAGATGGGGCAGAGTGCTGGACACAGATGGGGCAGGATTGGAAACAGATGGGGCAGAGTGCTGGACACAGATGGGGCAGGCTTGGAAACAGATGCGGCAGAGTGCTGGACACAGATGGGGCAGGATTGGAAACAGATGGGGCAGAGTGCTGGACACAGATGTGGCAGAGTGCTGGACACAGATGGGGCAGAGTGCTGGACACAGATGGGGCAGAGTGCTGGACACAGATGGGGCAGAGTGCTGGACACAGATGGGGCAGAGTGCTGGACACAGATGGGGCAGGATTGGAAACAGATGGGGCAGAGTGCTGGACACAGATGGGGCCGAGTGCTGGACACAGATGGGGCAGAGTGCTGGACACAGATGGGGCAGAGTGCTGGACACAGATGGGGCAGGATTGGAAACAGATGGGGCAGGATTGGAAACAGATGGGGCAGGATTGGACACAGATGGGGCAGAGTGCTGGACACAGACGGGGCAGAGTGCTGGACACAGATGGGGCAGGATTGGAAACAGATGGGGCAGAGGGCTGGACACAGATGGGGCAGGATTGGAAACAGATGGGGCAGAGTGCTGGACACAGATGGGGCAGAGTGCTGGACACAGATGGGGCAGAGTGCTGGACACAGATGGGGCAGAGTGCTGGACACAGATGGGGCAGAGTGCTGGACACAGATGGGGCAAGATTGGAAACAGATGGGGCAGAGTGCTGGACACAGATGGGGCAGGATTGGAAACAGATGGGGCAGAGTGCTGGACACAGATGGGGCAGGATTGGAAACAGATGGGGCAGAGTGCTGGACACAGATGGGGCAGGCTTGGAAACAGATGCGGCAGAGTGCTGGACACAGATGGGGCAGGATTGGAAACAGATGGGGCAGAGTGCTGGACACAGATGGGGCAGAGTGCTGGACACAGATGGGGCAGAGTGCTGGACACAGATGGGGCAGGATTGGAAACAGATGGGGCAGAGTGCTGGACACAGATGGGGCAGGATTGGAAACAGATGGGACAGAGTGCTGGACACAGATGGGGCAGGATTGGACACAGATGGGGCAGAGTGCTGGACACAGATGGGGCAGAGTGCTGGACACAGATGGGGCAGGATTGGAAATAGATGGGGCAGAGTGCTGGACACAGATGGGGCAGGATTGGAAACAGATGGGGCAGAGTGCTGGAAACAGATGGGGCAGAGTGCTGGACACAGATGGGGCAGGATTGGACAAAGATGGCGCAGAGTGCTGGACACAGATGGGGCAGAGTGCTGGACACAGATGGGGCAGGATTGGAAACAGATGGGGCAGAGTGCTGTACACAGATGGGGCAGGATTGGAAACAGGTGGGGCAGAATGCTGGACACAGATGGGGCAGGATTGGAAACAGCTGGGGCAGAGTGCTGGACACAGATGGGGCAGAGTGCTGAACACAGATGGGGCAGAGTGCTGGACACAGATGGGGCAGAGTGCTTGACATAGATGGGGCAGAGTGCTGGACACAGATGGGGCAGAGTGCTGGACACAGATGGGGCAGAGTGCTGGACACAGATGGGGCAGAGTGCTGGACACAGATGGGGCAGGATTGGACACAGATGGGGCAGAGTGCTGGGCACAGATGGGGCAGAGTGCTGGACACAGATGGGGCAGAATGCTGGACACAGATGGGGCAGGATTGGACACAGATGGGGCAGAGTGCTGGACACAGATGGGGCAGAGTGCTGGACACAGATGGGGCAGGATTGGAAACAGATGGGGCAGAGTGCTGGACACAGATGGGGCAGGATTGGAAACAGATGGGGCAGAGTGCTGGACACAGATGGGGCAGGATTGGAAACAGATGGGGCAGAGTGCTGGACACAGATGGGGCAGAGTGCTGGACACAGATGGGGCAGAGTGCTGGACACAGATGGGGCAGAGTGCTGGACACAGATGGGGCAGGATTCGAAACAGATGGGGCAGAGTGCTGGACACAGATGGGGCAGGATTGGACACAGATGGGGCAGAGTGCTGGACACAGATGGGGCAGGATTGGAAACAGATGGGGCAGAGTGCTGGACACAGATGGGGCAGGATTGGAAACAGATGGGGCAGAATGGAGACAGATGGGGCAGGATTGGAGACAGATGGGGCAGGATGGATACGATGGAGACAGATGGGGCAGGATAGGGAGATCATATGGGGCAAAATGGATACTCATCAGTGCAGGATGCGAGAACATATGGCTGGAGCCAGGAATGAGACACACGGGGCCAGGGTGGGGAATATTATTACCATAGGAGCTAATTAAGGGATATTATTACTGCAGTGATGTATTTATTTTATTTTTTGAGTATACTGTTTTAAATGGGGGGGCGGTCCTGTTACTGTGCAGAGTGACACTATATCGCCTTTTTTTCTTCATGTGGTGTAATGTAGAAGTTGTGAAAAATTAAGTAATGTGTTCTGCAAGCGGAGCTCAAGATAACTGTTTTATTTCCTGCAGAGATGAGTCCTGGCTGGACAAAGTGATGGCGGTCTGTGCTGGATGAAAGATGAAGGACTTCACCTAGAGACGCCACTGGTGAGTCAGTGTTACCTATACACTGACACTATACACTGTATACTATATACAGAGGTCCTGAGTACAATGTCACCAGTGATCACTGTATTACCTATACATTATATACAGAGCTCCTGTGTATAATGTCACCGGTGATCACTGTATTACCTGTACACAGACACTGCTTACTAATTACAGATCTCCTGTGTATAAAGGCACTGATAGTGATAGTATTGTGTTTTTTTTTTTTATTACTGATCAGTATGGTAGTATTCAGTCATTGGTGGTAATATGTGGTCTGGTCATGATGTAGTGGTATTTGTTCCTTGTATTTTATATTATTCGATCACTGTGGTGGTAATATGTCATCTGGTCATAGTGCTGTGGTATTTGTTCCTTGTATGTAGTATTATAGGTAATTTTAAAAATTGAAAAATAAATAAAAATATACCTAAATTGTATTGCATATTTTAACAAATATTTAATAGGTTACCGTAGAGTAGGGCCCGGCCAAAAGTGTCTACCGTGTTATGGTGGCGGCTTAAAAAATCTTTTGGCCAAAACAAAAGCTGCCGGCTATATGTGTGATCTGGTGATGGGAACTTTCAATGTGTGATAGGTGAGAAGTGGAGATTTTCCAAGAGAGAGCGGTGGGACTGTGGACAGTTCGAGGGGTGGAGCCTGGAGGCGGGGCCGGGGTGGAGCCTGAGCGGAGTCTCAAGGGGGCCCCGAAAATTTTGCCAGTATGGGGCCCCAAAATTTCTAGTGGCAGCCCTAGCTATGTAGCTTCTTAGGCTGCATTCTAAGGCTCCCTAATAGCTGCATTGCTGTGTGTACGCCACTGTGCAAATCAACTGCTATTTTCAAAGCAAAAATCCTGTTGCTTCTTTCTGCACAGTTCTGTTGTTTCTTTGTCCACAGTCTTTTGTGTGCACTGTGCTGCCATACTTGTCCTTTGATCATTGTAGGGCGATTGAAATTCTACTGCAGCCCTTGTATTTTTTTATATATCTGCCAGCCACGTTCTGCCTTGTCCATTGTGTGGTGTAATACACAGGGCCTGTATTTTCCTGCAGTCTCCCCCCAACAAAATAAAAAGGGAGCTTTAAATAGCCACTAAGTGGATCTACGTGAGTTCTGTTTGGCGTATATCTGCAGCCACGTTCTGCCTTGTCCATTGTGTGGTGTAATACACAGGGCCTGTATTTTCCTGCAGTCTCCCCCCAACAAAATAAAAAGGGAGCTTTAAATAGCTACTAAGTGGATCTACGTGAGTTCTGTTCGGCGTATATCTGCCAGCCACGTTCTGCCTTGTCCATTGTGTGGTGTAATACACAGGGCCTGTTTTTTCCTGCAGTCTCCTGTCCCCCCAAAAAAGGGAGCTTTAAATTGTCACTAAGTGGATCTACGTGAGTTCAGTTTGGCGTATATCTGCCAGCCATGTTCTGCCTTGTCCATTGTGTGGTGTCATACACAGGGCCTGTTTTTTCCTGCAGTCTCCCATCCCCCAAAAAAGGGCGCTTTAAATTGCCAATAAGTGGATCTATGTGAGTTCAGTTTGGCATATATCTGCCAGCCACGTTCTGCCTTGTCCATTGTGTGGTGTAATACACACGGCCTGTTTTTTCCTGCAGTCTCCCGTCCCCCCAAAAAAGGGCGCTTTAAATTGCCACTAAGTGGATCTACGTGAGTTCTGTTTGGCGTATATCTGCCAGCCTCGTTCTGCCTTGTCCATTGTGTGGTGTAATACACAGGGCCTGTTTTTTCCTGCAGTCTCCCCCTAACAAAATAAAAAGGGAGCTTTAAATTGCCACTAAGTGGATGTACGTGAGTTCTGTTTGGCGTATATCTGCCAGCCTCGTTCTGCCTTGTCCATTGTGTGGTGTAATACACAGGGCCTGTTTTTTCCTGCAGTCTCCCATCCCCCAAAAAAGGGCGCTTTAAATTGCCAATAAGTGGATCTATGTGAGTTCAGTTTGGCATATATCTGCCAGCCACGTTCTGCCTTGTCCATTGTGTGGTGTAATACACACGGCCTGTTTTTTCCTGCAGTCTCCCATCCCCCAAAAAAGGGCGCTTTAAATTGCCAATAAGTGGATCTATGTGAGTTCAGTTTGGCATATATCTGCCAGCCACGTTCTGCCTTGTCCATTGTGTGGTGTAATACACACGGCCTGTTTTTTCCTGCAGTCTCCCGTCCCCCCAAAAAAGGGCGCTTTAAATTGCCACTAAGTGGATCTACGTGAGTTCTGTTTGGCGTATATCTGCCAGCCTCGTTCTGCCTTGTCCATTGTGTGGTGTAATACACAGGGCCTGTTTTTTCCTGCAGTCTCCCCCTAACAAAATAAAAAGGGAGCTTTAAATTGCCACTAAGTGGATGTACGTGAGTTCTGTTTGGCGTATATCTGCCAGCCACGTTCTGCCTTGTCCATTGTGTGGTGTAATACACAGGGCCTGTTTTTTCCTGCAGTCTCCCGTCCCCCCAAAAAAGGGTGCTTTAAATTGCCACTAAGTGGATCTACGTGAGTTCTGTTTGGCGTATATCTGCCAGCCTCGTTCTGCCTTGTCCATTGTGTGGTGTAATACACAGGGCCTGTTTTTTCCTGCAGTCTCCCGTCCCCCCAAAAAAGGGTGCTTTAAATTGCCACTAAGTGGATCTACGTGAGTTCAGTTTGGCGTATATCTGCCAGCCATGTTCTGCCTTGTCCATTGTGTGGTGTCATACACAGGGCCTGTTTTTTCCTGCAGTCTCCCATCCCCCCAAAAAAGGGCGCTTTAAATTGCCACTAAGTGGATCTACGTGAGTTCTGTTTGGCGTATATCTGCCAGCCTCGTTCTGCCTTGTCCATTGTGTGGTGTAATACACAGGGCCTGTTTTTTCCTGCAGTCTCCCCCCAACAAAATAAAAAGGGAGCTTTAAATTGCCACTAAGTGGATGTACGTGAGTTCTGTTTGGCGTATATCTGCCAGCCATGTTCTGCCTTGTCCTTTGTGTGGCGTCATACACAGGGCCTGTTTTTTCCTGCAGTCTCCCGTCCCCCCAAAAAAGGGCGCTTTAAATTGCCACTAAGTGGATCTATGTGAGTTCAGTTTGGCGTATATCTGCCAGCCACGTTCAGCCTTGTCCATTGTGTGGTGTAATACACAGGGCCTGTTTTTTCCTGCAGTCTCCCGTTCCCCCAAAAAAGGGCGCTTTAAATTGCCACTAAGTGGATCTACGTGAGTTCTGTTTGGCGTATATCTGCCAGCCTCATTCTGCCTTGTCCATTGTGTGGTGTAATACACAGGGCCTGTTTTTTCCTGCAGTCTCCCCCCAACAAAATAAAAATGGAGCTTTAAATTGCCACTAAGTGGATCTACGTGAGTTCTGTTTGGCGTATATCTGCCAGCCACGTTCTGCCTTGTCCATTGTGTGGTGTAATACACAGGGCCTGTTTTTTCCTGCAGTCTCCCCCCAACAAAATAAAAAGGGAGCTTTAAATTGCCACTAAGTGGATGTACGTGAGTTCTGTTTGGCGTATATCTGCCAGCCACGTTCTGCCTTGTCCATTGTGTGGTGTAATACACAGGGACTGTTTTTTCCTGCAGTCTCCCGTCCCCAAAAAAAGGGAGCTTGAAATTGCCACTAAGTGGATCTACGTGAGTTCTGTTTGGCGTATATCTGCCAGCCACGTTCTGCCTTGTCCATTGTGTGGTGTAATACACAGGGCCTGTTTTTTCCTGCAGTCTCCCCCCAACAAAATAAAAAGGGAGCTTTAAACAGCCACTAAGTGGATCTACGTGAGTTCTGTTTGGCGTATATCTGCCAGCCACGTTCTGCCTTGTCCATTGTGTGGTGTAATACACAGGGCCTGTTTTTTCCTGCAGTCTCCCCCCAACAAAAAAAAGGGAGCTTTAAATAGCCACTAAGTGGATCTATGTGAGTTCTGTTTGGCGTATATCTGCCAGCCACGTTCTGCCTTGTCCATTGTGTGGTGTAATACACAGGGCCTGTTTTTTCCTGCAGTCTCCCGTCCCCCCAAAAAAGGGAGCTTTAAATTGCACTAAGTGGATCTACGTGAGTTCTGTTTGGCGTATATCTGCCAGCCACGTTCTGCTTTGTCCATTGTGTGGTGTAATACACAGGGCCCGTTTTTTCCTGCAGTCTCCCCCCAACAAAATAAAAATGGAGCTTTAAATTGCCACTAAGTGGATCTACGTGAGTTCTGTTTGGCGTATATCTGCCAGCCACGTTCTGCCTTGTCCATTGTGTGGTGTAATACACAGGGCCTGTTTTATCCTGCAGTCTCCCCCCAACAAAATAAAAAGGGAGCTTTAAATTGCCACTAAGTGGATGCACGTGAGTTCTGTTTGGCGTATATCTGCCAGCCACGTTCTGCCTTGTCCAATGTGTGGTGGAATACACAGGGACTGTTTTTTCCTGCAGTCTCCCGTCCCCCAAAATAGGGACCTTGAAATTGCCACTAAGTGGATCTACGTGAGTTCTGTTTGGCGTATATCTGCCAGCCACGTTCTGCCTTGTCCATTGTGTGGTGTAATACACAGGGCCTGTTTTTTCCTGCAGTCTCCCCCCAACAAAATAAAAAGGGAGCTTTAAACAGCCACTAAGTGGATCTACGTGAGTTCTGTTTGGCGTATATCTGCCAGCCACGTTCTGCCTTGTCCATTGTGTGGTGTAATACACAGGGCCTGTTTTTTTCCTGCAGTCTCCCCCCAACAAAAAAAGGGAGCTTTAAATAGCCACTAAGTGGATCTACGTGAGTTCTGTTTGGTGTATATCTGCCAGCCACGTTCTGCCTTGTCCATTGTGTGGTGTAGTACACAGGGCCTGTTTTTTTCCTGCAGTCTCCCGTCCCCCCAAAAAAGGGAGCTTTAAATTGCACTAAGTGGATCTACGTGAGTTCTGTTTGGCGTATATCTGCCAGCCACGTTCTGCCTTGTCCATTGTGTGGTGTAATACACAGGGCCTGTTTTTTCCTGCATATAGTGATATAGAAAATGCAAAGCACAGCCGAGGGGGGAGGTGCACAGTCGATAGGTGCCTAAACCTTGATATATAGAAAACAAGTGACTAGCACACTCCTAGGGATTGTGATGCAAAATGGAGGGGTTTGTTTACATACAAAGTCACAAACGTTTCGGTCAACTCTAGACCTTCATCAGTGTGCTAAGTACACCTGTATGTAAGGTTGAGCCCCAAATGGAATGTAAATAAATGGCATCAAATAATATAACTGGTAAACTCGAACCAGGACAAACAAATTGGAGATGTCTAATGGAAAGGGTTAAGCCAAGGGGAGGGGAGAAAACCCTTATAGCTAAAGAGCTATGACGCAAATCAGCGCACAGGAGAGACCAAACTCCGCGGTGACACTCCTCCTGGCGGTGGACACCGCGGAGTTTGGTCTCTCCTGTGCGCTGAGACACCAACTCGTATATAGTCAAGTAAATACTGCAGTAATGCAGTTCAATTTTTGGGTTTCATGTTTGCATGTTTTAGCGCTGCAGTGTCCTGCCTTATTTACTTGACTATATACGAGTTGATGACTCTAGGTTCAGCACCTGTTCACACTTAGTCTATGTTTGGATGTGACGGTCAGTTTTTTTAAATGTATTCTTTAGCCTTCTGACCGAGCACTCCGCCTCCTAGCCACAAGTGCTTTAATCGCAACAGGTCCATAACCCCTCCACAGAGAGAGAGAATTTTAATCTAAGAAGAGGTTTCACAGGTACCCATTCAGATGGAGACGTTTATTCTCAGCGAGGAAAGGCAAGTGTAGGACCTGGTATAAGAGAGATGCCATAAAATGGCTACCAGGTACACATAACATTGGCCATTTTTATGCGCTAAACGCTCTCATTTTTCATATTTCTAGTGCAGTAATGCAGTTCAATTTTCGTGTTTCATGTTTGCATGTTTTAGCGCTTAAATAACATGGGATCTCACAATTAGATATCAATTAAACTCTGAATACACTATAACACTAAAACCCCAGTTGTATATTAGGGTACGTTCACATTTGCGGTTTGCGCCGCAGCGTCGCCGCCGCAACAAAACGCATGCGTCGTGCGGCCCTATCTTTAACATTGGCGCCGCATGGGGCCGCATGTGCATGCGTTGTGTTGCGTTTTACGCCGCATGCGGCGTTAGGGCGCACCTGTCTGGGCGCGGCAAACGCAACATGTTGGATTTTTTGTGCGGCGCCGACCTTTTAAAAAACGCATGCGTCGTGCGGCCCTATCTTTAACATTGGCGCCGCATGGGGCCGCATGTGCATGCGTTTTGCTGCGTTTTTGTTTGCGTTGTGCGTTGCGGCGACGACGCTGCGGCGCACAACGCAAATGTGAACTTAGACTTAATCAATGAGGTAAAGAGTTTATTTTTTTTTATATAAATACTTTATTATACATAGACAAAATTCACATATATGGAAATAGAGTACCACACACCAAACAGGTTTACAGGGGAATAGAACCAGGTATAGTTACAAAAGGCAATTCATACCATCAACGCTGTTAGTACATATTACTGTATAGCTATAAATATCCAGACCATGATTACGGTTATATATATATATCTCCTGAGGAAGAACGGCAAAACATGCGTCGGGGCGCCAGGTGGGGGTCCAGGTCCCTGTTTGAAAGTAAGTTTTATTGGGTACAATTGGAACTTGGTACTCTGTTAGCACTAAAAGCGGGATCTTTACGCTGCCCTTGCAGCTTATTTTCCGGTTTCCCATGTGCTGTAATTAGCACTTAGGTTAAGTTATATATCATACAAGTACCCTTGCCCTCTTACTTACTTCCTTTTAAGGGGCCAGACATAGTATTTGGTTTCTTATGATTTATAGCAATTTTGCACAAAAGCTAATATATATATATATATACACAGTTAGGTCCATATATATTTGGACAGAGACAACATTTTTCTAATTTTGGTTATAGACATTACCATAATGAATTTTAAACAAAACAATTCAGATGCAGTTGAAGTTCAGACTTTCAGCTTTCATTTGAGGGTATCCACATTAAAATTGGATGAAGGGTTTAGGAGTTTCAGCTCCTTAGCATGTGTCACCCTGTTTTTAAAGGGACCAAAAGTAATTGGACAAATTCAATAATTGTAAATAAAATGTTCATTTTTAGTACTTGGTTGAAAACCCTTTGTTGGCAATGACTGCCTGAAGTCTTGAACTCATGGACATCACGAGATGCTGTGTTTCCTCCTTTTTGATGCTCTGCCAGGCCTTCACTGCGGTGGTTTTCAGTTGCTGTTTGTTTGTGGGCCTTTCTGTCTGAAGTTTAGTCTTTAACAAGTGAAATGCATGCTCAATTGGGTTGAGATCAGGTGACTGACTTGGCCATTCAAGAATATTCCACTTATTTGCTTTAATAAACTCTTGGGTTGCTTTGGCTTTATGTTTTGGGTCATTGTCCATCTGTAGTATGAAACGATGACCAATCAGTTTTGCTGCATTTGGCTGGATCTGAGCACACAGTATGGAGGCTCTGAGTACCTCAGAATTCATTCGGCTGCTTCTGTCCTGTGTCACATCATCAATAAACACTAGTGACCCAGTGCCACTGGCAGCCATGCATGCCCAAGCCATCACACTGCCTCCGCCGTATTTTACAGATGATGTGGTATGCTTTGGATCATGAGCTGTACCACGCCTTCGCCATACTTTTCTCTTTCCTTCATTCTGGTAGAGGTTGATCTTGGTTTCATCTGTCCAAAGAATGTTCTTCCAGAACTGTGCTGGCTTTTTTAGATGTTTTTTAGCAAAGTCCAGTCTAGCCTTTTTATTCTTGATGCTTATGAGTGGCTTGCCCCGTGCAGTGAACCCTCTGTATTTACTTTCATGCAGTCTTCTCTTTATGGTAGATTTGGATATTGATATGCCGACTTCCTGGAGAGTGTTGTTCACTTAGTTGGCTGTTGTTGAAGGGGTTTCTCCTCACCATGGAGATTATTCTGTGATCATCCACTACTGTTGTCTTCCGTGGGCGCCCAGGTCTTTTTGCATTGATGAGTTCACCAGTGCTTTCTTTCTTTCTCAGGATGTACCAAACTGTAAATTTTGGCACTCCTAATATTGTAGCAATTTCTCGGATGTTTTTTTTCTGTTTTCGCAGCTTAAGGATGGCTTGTTTCACCTGCATGGAGAGCTCCTTTGACCGCATGTTTACTTCACAGCAAAACATTCCAAATGCAAGCACCACACTTCAAATCAACTCCAGGCCTTTTATCTGCTTAATTGAGAAAGACATAACGAAGGGATTGCCCACACCTGTCCATGAAATAGCCTTGGAGTCAATTGTCCAATTACTTTTGGTCCCTTTAAAAACAGGGTGGCACATGTTAAGGAGCTGAAACTCCTAATCCCTTCATCCAATGTTAATGTGGATACCCTCAAATGAAAGCTGAAAGTCTGAACTTCAACTGCATCTGAATTGTTTTGTTTAAAATTCTTTGTAGTAATGTCTATAACCAAGATTATAAAAATGTTGTCTCTGTCCAAATATATATGGACCTAACTGTATATATATATATATATGAAACCGTAATCATGGTCTGGGTATTTATAGCTATACAGTAATATGTACTAAAAGCGTTGATGGTATGAATTGCCTTTTGTAACTATACCTGGTTCTATTCCCCTGTAAACCTGTTTGGTGTGTGGTACTCTATTTCCATATATGTGAATTTTGTCTATGTATAATAAAGTATTTATATTTGAAAAAAAAATGTTTTAGCGCTGCAGTGTGCGGCCTTATTTACTTGACTGTATACGAGTTGGTGACTCTAGGTTCAGCACCTGTTCACACTTAGTCTATGTTTGGATGTGACAGTCAGTTTTTTAAAATGTATTCTTTAGCCTTCTGATCGAGCACTCCGCCTCCTAGCCACAGATGTTTTAATCGCAACAGGTCCATAACCCCTCCATAGAGAGAGAGAATTTTAGTCTAAGAAGAGGTTTCACAGGTACCCATTCAGATGGAGACGTTTATTCTCAGCGAGCAAAGGCAAGTGTAGGACCCGGTATAAGAGAGATGCCGTAAAGTGGCTACCAGGTACACATAAAATTGGCCATTTTTATGCGCTAAACGCTCTCATTTTCCATATTTCTAGTGTAGTAATGCAGTTCAATTTTTGTGTTTCATGTTTGCATGTTTTAGCGCTGCAGTGTGCTGCCTTATTTACTTGTTTTTTTCCTGCAGTCTCCCCCCAACAAAATAAAAAGGGAGCTTTAAATAGACACTAAGTGAGTTCTGTTTGGCGTATATCTGCCAGCCACGTTCTGCCTTGTCCATTGTGTGGTGTAATACACAGGGCCTGTTTTCTCCTGCTGTCTTCCCGCCAAAAAAAGGGAGATATAAATTCTCCAATAGTTAATATACATTTTCTACCTTGTGTAACAGTAGCATATAACGGTTGTTATTTTGGTAACATTTCCGCAAAAATGAGGAAGTCTGGTGGAAGAGGCCGTTGTAATGTATTGTACATAGTCTGTTCAGAGTCTTGTGCTTGGGTGCGAGGAAGATACAGGAGACACAGGTTTAGTTATAACTTGCTTGTATTACTGCATACAAGTAGGTCACAGGGAAAAAAGGCTTCACACAATTGCAGGTAGACAGGCAGGAGACACGGCAGGTGAAACGGCAGGTCGGAGTAACATTAAGTTCAACATAAGCACAAACTGGTTCCAAGTCTCTCTCTGTTACTTCCCTTGCAAATGTATTTAGCATGCTGCAGAGTTCCAGTGTACGCAAGTGTCCCAGAGATCCTCAGTAGTAGGTGGAGAGTCCAAGGTTTCCAGGAGCAGGTAACAGGCTGACTGCAGACATGATTCAGAAGCACTGATAGAACAGCTGAGGCTGCTTAAAAAGGCAAGAGGCTGAGAACAGGGCGGAAACACAGAAGCTAGAAACTCCATACTGACTCAGGGCAAAGTAGCTGCAGCAGGACAAAGCAAAATGGCCGACGGAAAAACCAGGTTACAATAACAGAAAATCACAGCAGACATAACAAAGAGACCAAGAACCTTACATTACTCCCCCCTTTGGGACAGCCTCTGGATGACCTTAGACCAGGCTTGTCTGGGTACCTCTGATGGAACTGGCGGAGTAAACAAGGAGCATTAATGTTATCAACCGGTTCCCATGAGTTGTCCTCAACTGGGTAGCCCTGCCATTTAATCAGGTATTGTAGCTGATTCCTATATAACCTGGAATCCAGAATCTTCTCCACCACAAATTCCTCCTGACCATCAATCAGCACTGGATCAGGTTGAGGAGAAGAACGTCCAGGAAATGTATTAGGTACTGCTGCCTTTAGTAGAGATAATTAAGTAAATAAGGCAGCACACTGCAGCGCTAGAACATACAAACTTGAAATACGAAATTTGAACTGCATTACTGCACTAGAAATATGAAAAATGAGAGCGTTTAACGCATAAAAATGGCCAATTTTATGTGTACCTGGTAGCCCCTTTACGGCATCTCTCTTTTACCAGGTCCTACGCTTGCCTTACCTCGCTGAGAATAAACGTCTCCATCTGAATGGGTACATGTGAAACCTCTTCCTAGACTAAAATTCTCTCTCTCTATGGAGGGTGTCATGATCCCAATGGCAGGGGATCACAAAAGGACAAGCACAAAAACAAAACAAGCTCTAGGGTGATGGAACCTGAGCTGACCGCGATCCTGAACCTAAACACACAACTAGCAGTAGCCGGGGAACGTGCCTACGGTGATTCCTAGACGTCTCGCGCCAGCCGAAGGATTAACTTCCCCTATTAGAAGAAACACAGACCTCACTTGCCTCCAGAGAAACACCCCACAGAAATAGCAGCCCCCCACATGTAATAACGGTGAAATGAGAGGAAAGCACATACGTAGTTATGAAAATAGAATCAGCAAAAATGAGGCCCGCTAAAGCTAGATAGCAGAGGATACAAAAGTAAACTGCGCGGTCAGCGAAAAACCCTTCAAAAAACCATCCTGAAATTACTTGAACTCATGTGCCAACTCATGGAACATGAGGAGTAATTTCAGCCAACTAGAGCAACCAGCAGCAAGGAATAACATATCTGCAAGCTGGACTAAGACAAAAATTAAGCAAAACGTGGAACAGGAAAAACAAAACTTAGCTTGTCCTGAAGATAACAGACGCAGGGAGCAGAGGTAAAAAGACACGCTGATTACATTGATAGCCGGCGAGGAAATGACAAAAAAGCCAGGTTAAATAGGAAACTCCCATAACCTGATGGAACAGGAGGACACCAGAGACCGCAGAGAACACAAGTCACCCAGTACCATCAGTAACCACCAGAGGGAGCCCAAAAACAGAACTCACAACAGTACCCCCCCTTGAGGAGGGGTCACCGAACCCTCACGAGAACCACCAGGGCGACCAGGATGAGCCCTATGAAAAGCACGGACCAAATCGGCAGCATGAACATCAGAGGCAATCACCCAAGAATTATCCTCCTGACCATAACCCTTCCACTTGACCAAATACTGGAGTTTCCGTCTGGAAACACGAGAATCCAAGATCTTCTCCACAACATACTCCAATTCACCCTCCACCAGCACCGGAGCAGGAGGCTCAAGCGAAGGAACAACAGGTACCTCATACTTCCGCAACAACGACCGATGGAACACATTATGAATAGCAAACGATGCCGGGAGATCCAAACGAAACGACACAGGGTTAAGAATTTCCAAGATCCTATAGGGACCGATGAACCGAGGCTTGAACTTAGGAGAAGAGACCTTCATAGGAACAAAACGAGAAGACAACCACACCAAGTCCCCAACAAGAAGTCGAGGACCCACGCGGCGACGGCGATTAGCAAACTGCTGAGCCCTCTCCTGGGACAACTTCAAATTGTCCATCACATGACTCCAAATCCGATGCAACCTATCCACCACCATGTCCACTCCAGGACAATCAGAAGGCTCCACCTGACCAGAGGAAAAACGAGGATGAAACCCCGAATTACAAAAGAAAGGAGAAACCAAGGTAGCAGAACTAGCCCGATTATTAAGGGCAAACTCGGCAAGCGGCAAAAAGGAAACCCAGTCATCTTGATCAGCAGAAACAAAACACCTTAAATAAGTTTCTAAAGTCTGATTAGTTCGTTCCATCTGGCCATTCGTCTGGGGATGGAATGCAGACGAAAAGGACAAATCAATGCCCATCTTAGCACAGAACGTCCGCCAAAATCTAGACACAAACTGGGATCCCCTGTCAGAAACGATGTTCTCCGGAATGCCATGCAAACGGACCACGTTTTGAAAAAACAGAGGGACCAACTCAGAGGAGGAAGGTAACTTAGGCAAGGGTACCAGATGAACCATCTTAGAAAAGCGATCACACACAACCCATATGACGGACATTTTTTGAGAGACAGGGAGATCCGAAATAAAGTCCATGGAAATGTGCGTCCAAGGCCTCTTCGGGATAGGCAAAGGTGACAACAATCCACTGGCCTGAGAACAGCAAGGCTTAGCCCGAGCGCAAACTCCACAAGACTGCACGAAAGAACGCACATCCCTCGACAAGGAAGGCCATCAAAAAGACCTGGCCACCAAGTCTCTAGTACCAAATAGTCCAGGATGACCTGCCAACACAGAAGAATGGACCTCGGAGATGACTCTACTGGTCCAATTATCCGGAACAAACAGTCTTTCCGGCGGACAACGATCAGGTTTATCCGCCTGAAACTCCTGCAAAGCACATCGCAAGTCTGGGGAGACAGCCGACAAAATCACCCCATCCCTAAGGATACCAGTGGGCTCAGAATTTCCAGGGGAGTCAGGCACAAAACTCCTAGAAAGAGCATCCGCCTTCACATTCTTTGAACCTGGCAGGTATGAAACCACAAAATTGAAACGGGAGAAAAACAGTGACCAACGAGCCTGTCTAGGATTCAGACGCTTGGCAGACTCAAGGTACATCAGATTTTTGTGATCAGTCAAGACCACCACACGATGTCTAGCACCCTCAAGCCAATGACGCCACTCCTCAAATGCCCACTTCATGGCCAAAAGCTCCCGATTACCAACATCATAATTCCGTTCAGCGGGCGAAAATTTTCTAGAAAAGAACGCACATGGCTTCATCACTGAGCTATCGGAGCTTCTCTGTGACAAAACCGCCCCCGCTCCGATCTCGGAAGCATCAACCTCAACCTGAAAAGGAAGCGACGTATCTGGCTGACGCAACACAGGAGCAGAAGAAAACCGGCGCTTAAGTTCCTGAAAGGCCTCCACAGCCGCAGGAGACCAATCAGTAACATCAGCACCCTTTTTAGTCAAATCCGTCAAAGGCTTAACAACACTAGAAAAATTAGTTATGAAGCGACGATAAAAATTAGCAAAGCCCAAGAACTTCTGTAGACTCTTAAGAGATGTAGGCTGCGTCCAGTCACAAATAGCCTGAACCTTGACGGGATCCATCTCAATAGTAGAAGGGGAAAAAATATACCCCAAAAAAGAAATCTTCTGGACTCCAAAGAGACATTTAGAACCTTTTACAAACAAAGAATTGGCCCGCAGGACCTGAAACACCTTCCTGACCTGCTGAACATGAGACTCCCAGTCATCAGAAAAAACCAAAACATCATCCAAATACACGATAATAAATTTATCCAGATATTCACGGAAAATATCGTGCATAAAAGACTGGAAGACAGAAGGAGCATTAGAAAGTCCAAAAGGCATCACCAAATACTCGAAATGGCCCTCAGGCGTATTAAATGCGGTTTTCCACTCATCACCCTGCCTTATCCGCACAAGATTATACGCACCCCGAAGATCAATCTTAGTGAACCATTTAGCCCCCTTAATGCGAGCAAACAAATCAGTCAACAAAGGCAAAGGATACTGATATTTGACTGTAATCTTATTCAAAAGACGATAATCTATGCAAGGCCTCAAGGAACCATCTTTTTTGGCCACAAAAAAAAAAACCTGCTCCCAAAGGGGACGAAGATGGACGGATATGTCCCTTTTCCAAGGACTCCTTAACATAATTCCGCATAGCAGTATGCTCTGGCACTGACAGATTGAACAAACGACCTTTAGGGAATTTACTGCCAGGAATCAAATCTATAGCACAATCGCAATCCCTGTGAGGAGGAAGCGAACTGAGCTTAGGCTCCTCAAAAACCTCCCGATAATCAGACAAAAATACCGGAACCTCAGAAGGAGTAGATGAAGCGATAGAAATCGGAGATGCATCATCATGAACCCCCTGACATCCCCAGCTTAACACAGACATTGTTTTCCAGTCCAGGACTGGGTTATGAGTTTGTAACCATGGCAGACCAAGCACTAAGACATCATGTAAATTATACAGTACCAGGAAGCGAATCACCTCCTGATGAACGGGAGTCATACGCATGGTCACTTGTGTCCAGTACTGAGGATTATTCATAGCCAAAGGTGTAGAGTCAATTCCTTTCAAAGGAATAGGAACTTCCAGAGGTTCCAGACTAAACCCACAGCGATTGGCAAATGACCAATCCATAAGACTCAGGGCAGCGCCTGAATCCACATAGGCATCGACGGAAATGGATGATAATGAACAAATCAGCGTCACAGACAGAATGAACTTAGACTGTAAAGTACCAATGGCAACAGACTTATCAACCTTTTTTGTGCGTTTAGAGCATGCTGATATAACATGAGCTGAATCACCACAATAAAAACACAATCCATTTTTCCGCCTATAATTTTGCCGTTCACTTCTGGACTGAATTCTATCACATTGCATTATCTCAGGTGCCTGTTCAGAAGACACCGCCAAATGGTGCACAGGTTTGCGCTCCCGTAAACGCCGATCAATCTGAATAGCCATAGTCATGGACTCATTCAGACCTGTAGGCGCCGGGAACCCCACCATAACATCTTTAATGGCCTCAGAAAGGCCATCTCTGAATTTTGCAGCCAGAGCGCACTCATTCCACTGAGTAAGCACCGACCATTTCCGAAATTTCTGACAATATATTTCTGCTTCATCTTGCCCCTGAGAGAGAGCCAATAAAGCTTTTTCAGCCTGAATCTCTAGGTTAGGTTCCTCATAGAGCAAACCCAATGCCAGAAAAAACGCATCCACATTGAGCAACGCAGGATCCCCTGGTGCCAATGCAAATGCCCAATTCTGAGGGTCACCCCGCAGGAAAGATATAACAATCTTGACCTGCTGAGCAGGGTCTCCAGAGGAGCGAGATTTCAAGGAAAGAAACAACTTGCAATTGTTCCTAAAATTCAGAAAACTAGATCTATCTCCAGAAAAAAACTCTGGGATAGGAATTCTAGGTTCAGACATAGGCGTATGTACAACAAAATCTTGTATATTTTGAACCTTAGCAGCAAGATTATTCAGGCTGGAAGCCAAACTCTGGACGTCCATGATAAACAGCTGAGGTCAGAGCCATTCAAGGATTAAGAGGAGGAAAGAAGCAGCCAAGCTGCAATTAAGGCTAGGCAGCAAACACTGAGGAGGGGAAAAAAAAAAAAAAAAAAAACTTCCTCAGACTACTTTTCCTCCTACTTCAGCCAAAACGATGACCAATTTTTATTTTTTTTTGGCCGGCTATACTGTCATGATCCCAATGGCAGGGGATCACAAAAGGACAAGCACAAAAACAAAACAAGCTCTAGGGTGATGGAACCTGAGCTGATCGCGATCCTGAACCTAAACACACAACTAGCAGTAGCCGGGGAACGTGCCTACGATGATTCCTAGACGTCTCGCGCCAGCTGAAGGATTAACTTCCCCTATTAGAAGAAACACAGACCTCACTTGCCTCCAGAGAAACACCCCACAGCAATAGCAGCCCCCCACATGTAATAACGGTGAAATGAGAGGAAAGCACATAAGTAGTTATGAAAATAGAATCAGCAAAAATGAGCTAAACGCTCTCATTTTTCATATTTCTAGTGCAGTAATGCAGTTCAAATTTCATATTTCAAGTTTGTATGTTCTAGCGCTGCAGTGTGCTGAATTATTTACTTAACTATATACGAGTTGGCGACTCTAGGTTCATCACCTGTTCACACTGAGTCTATGTTTGGATGTGCAGGTCAGGTTTTTGAAATGTAGCCTTTAGTAGAGAAACGTGAAAGACAGGATGAATTCTCATAGTTCTGGGCAGTTGAAGACGACAAGCAGCGGCACTTACAATCTTATTGATCTTGTAGGGTCCAATGTACTTATGTCCCAATTTGGATGATGGGATTCTCAATTTAAGATTTTTAGTTGATAGCCAGACAAAGTCTCCTACCTTGAAGGTTGGTGCGGGTTTACAAAATTTATCTGCTGCTCTCTTATACCTTTCCTGAGCCAATTCCAGATTTTCCTTTAGAAGAACAATATTCTGTTGTAAAGACGTGATTATTTCAGCCACAGCTGGCTAGGGTGTATCTATGGGAAATTGAGGAAGAATGTTAGGGTGATAACCTAGATTGGCGTAAAAAGGAGACTGCTTAGTGGAAGCGCTCTGAGAGTTATTATAGGAGAACTCGGCCAGTGGAAGTAAATCCACTCAATCATCCTGTAGGTGGCAGATAAAGCAGCGAAGGTACTGCTCCAGGGTCTGATTAGTCCGTTCTGTTTGTCCATTTGTCTGGGGATGAAAAGCAGAAGAAAGGTTTATTTTAATGTCCAATGCGGCACAGAAATTCTGCCAAAACCTTGAAGTGAATTGCACCCCTCGATCAGAAATGACCTCATCCGGTACTCCATGCAAGCGAAACACATTTTGAATCATTAAATCTGATGTCTGTTTAGCAGTGGGTAAGCCGACGCAGGGCATAAAGTGAGCCGCCTTTGTTAACCGATCTAGAACCACTAAAATGGTGTTCTTCCCTTGAGAGGTTGGTAACTCCACAATGAAATCCATAGAAATGGATCCCCATGGACAGGAAGGGGTGGGTAGGGGTTGCAATAGACCTGTTGGCGAGGAACGTGGTGTCTTGCATCTCGCACAAACTTCACATGAAGTGACATAGTTTAGAACGTCCTTTCTGCAAGTGGGCCACCAAAAGAAACGTGAAAGAAATTCCTGTGTCTTTAGAATTCCTCTATGCCCAGCTATCTTAGAATCGTGGATGAGTTGCATTACTCTTAATCTGACCGTTTCAGGAATATACAGGCGTTGCCCCTGAAACCACACACCACTCTTAAAAACAAGGTTTACGTCTCTAGGAGGTTGTGCCAGCAAAGAATCCGAATGGTATGTGTCTTTGATGTCCTTAAGTAGGTCCTGATTATGAATCACTCCCAGGAATCTAGAATCAGGAAGAATAGTCTTAGGAGGAGTAGATGGATGGGTCTCCGTTGAATGGATCCTAGAGAGTGCATCAGCCTTTCCATTGAGCGATCCTGGCCTGTAAAAGATTACGAAATCAAATTGGTTTAAGAAAAGATTCCAACGGGCCTGGCGAGGAGTCAGGCACTTAGCCGACCTTATAAATTCAAGGTTGCGGTGGTCAGTTAGGACGACTATTTGCTGTGCAGCACCCTGAAGAAGGTGTCTCCATTCCTTGAATGCGGCAATAATAGCTAGCAATTCTCTATTGCCTACATCATAGTTCCTCTCAAGCGCAGATAACCGCAGGGAAAAGAAAGCACAGGGATGCAAGACACTCTTCTCACCTGTTCTCTGGGAGAGTATAGCTCTGATTGCACAGTCTGAGGCATCCACCTCTATTATAAAAGCAAGTTCGGGGTTGGGATGCACTAGGATAGGTGCTGTGGTAAATTTATCCTTCAGACTGGAAAATGCTTCTTGGGCTTGAGGGGTCCAAGTGAAGCTAACCTCTTTCCGGGTAAGTTGTGTGATAGGTTTCACTACTTCAGAAAAATTTCTAATAAAACGCCTGTAGAAATTGGCAAACCCGATGAAGCGCTGCACTTCCTTCACATTCCTGGGAACTGGCCAATTCTTGATGGCTTGGGTCTTGCTTCCATCCATACCAATTCCCTGTGTAGACATTACATACCCCAGAAATTGAATTTCGGTCCGATGGAATTCACACTTCCCAAGTTTAATGTAAAGATGGTTCTGTCGTAGACGTTCTAAGACCATTCTCACGTGTCCATGATGTTCCTCTGTGGAGTTAGAAAAAATTAAAATGTCATCCAGATAAATCACCACGAATGTATCCAAGAGATCCCTGAAAATGTCATTCACTAAGTGTTGGAAAGTGGCTGGGGCGTTACACAGACCGAACGGCATAACTAGATATTCAAAGTGTCCGTAGCGTGACCTGAATGCAGTCTTCCATTCATCCCCAGGTCTAATACGGACCAAATTATAGGCCCCTCGGAGATCCAGTTTAGTAAAGATCTTGGCATGCCGTACTCTCTCCAATAGCTCAGGGATCAATGGCAGTGGGTAACGGTTTCTAATAGTGACCTTATTGAGTTCCCGATAATCTATGCAGGGTCTAAGAGATCCATCTTTTTTCTTCACAAAGAAGATGGGTGCACCTGCAGGAGATGAAGAGTGGCGTATGAAGCCCTTGGCTAGATTTTCGTCAATATAGTCCTTCAATGCCTTTAGTTCGGGCCCTGCCAGAAGGTAGATCTTACCAAAGGGTATTCCTGCTCCGGGCAATAATTCAATCGGACAATCGTATGGACGATGAGGGGGAGGCTGGTCAGCGTTCCTCTTGTCACATACATCCGCATACTCCTGGTATATAGCTGGTAGTTCACAGACTGACGTGGGTATCTTAGGAACCGAACAAGCTGAAACTTTGGGACCCATCTGTTTCTCTGGAAAATGCAGCTCCTTGGTCTCCCAGTTAATTGTAGGGTTTTGAGCCTGCAGCCATGGTAGCCCTAAAATAATGGGGAAGTGAGGAGAAGAGATGAGCAAAAAAGACAGCCTCTCTTGATGATCCTTACCCATAAAGACCTTCAAAGGCTCTGTTTCCTGATCCACTGGCCCGGAGGTAAGCAGGGAACCATCCACAGTCTCCATCTGTAAAGGAGTAGCCTTCTTCACTGACCGTATCCCATGTTTCTGGGCAAAGGAGATGTCCATAAAATTACCACTTGCCCCTGAGTCAATCATAGCAGAGCTAGACACCCAGACCGAGTCAACCCAGAGCTTGATGGAAAGAAAACAATGAGACTTGTTCTTCTTACAGCTCAGCTGGGACACTGCTGAGGAAACTTGAAAAACTGCGGCGTTTACACAGTCATCAGAATCTGAAATAACGGAGTTTAAGTCTGAGAAATCAACATCTATAGCTGCAGACCTTTCTGGAGCCTTAGGTTCGGACATGACTGATCTCCTTTCGCAACACTCACAGTGAATGACCGCTGCAGTAGTCTTACGAGAACGGCTGGGGCAGTTTATAATGAAGTGCCCTGATTTACCGCAATAGAAACATAGATTTTCTGTTAGGCAATGTTCTTTGCGTGCATCACTAACCCGTCTCTGTAAAGAGTCCACCTGCATGGGTTCAGGTTCTGGTTCCCGTGTGATCCTGCTCAGAGGTTCCCTAGCTGGGGAGGAAGGTAGGAAATGGTTAATGCGATTACTTTCAGACCATCTCTCCTGTCTGCGTTCAGTAAGACGGGCATCAATGCGGATGCAGTAGTTAATAAAGTCACCTAACGCATTGGGAGGGTCAGCACGCGCAAGTTCATCCTTAATCATGGGAGACATCCCTTTCCGGAAAATAGATTTTTTGGTGGAACTGTCCCAAGTGGTATCGAGGGCCCATCTCTTGAAATCCAAGGCATATTCGGCTACTGAGCGCTTACCTTGGCGCAATGTCAACATGGCTGCTTCAGCTGTCGCACCTCGGTTAGGCTCATCAAACACCTTCCCCATGGCTAAAACGAAAGCATCCAGATTATTCACGCACTCATCTTCAGTCTCAATCAGGGGGTTTGCCCACATCAGAGCTTTGTTGGAGAGCAGCATGATTATAGTAAGCACTTTGGATCGTTCTGAGGTAAATTGCGAAGCATGTGCAGAAAAAAAAAGTTTGCATTGGTTTATAAATCCCCTGAATTTTTCACGTTCACCACCAAAACGAAAAGGGGGTAACTTGGGAAACCCAGAACTTGGAGGTGGGGATGGTGCCTGGACTCGTTCCTCCAGAGCCTCAATCCTGGCTCGTAAATCCTGGGTATTTTGTCCGAAAACTTGCAGATTGTGATTGTTAAGATCCTGTAGACTTGTAAAGCGGGTCTTTAAAGCCTGTATATCCGCAAGGATTGTATCGGTGACTTCACACAATTCCTTTACGCGAGCCTCCATCTTTCCAGATCCTTTAAGGCAGAAGTGCTAGAAATAAAAAGGAAAGAAGGGAAAGAAGGGAATGCGCTCACCTGAAATGGTTGTGAGAAGTCACAACCACTGTCATCACAGAAGTTATAAATGAAATATCTTCCCAGATCCTCTAAGGCAGAAATGCTGGAAGAGAAACAAGGGCGCACAATAGTGTTCACCTGTGGTAACACACGTGGCTGAAAAGAAGGGAATGCGCTCACCTGAAATGGTTGTGAGAAGTCACAACCACTGTCATCACAGAAGAAATAAACAGATACACGGTCCACAGCAGACTCGGCGTCATCAGACCCAGCAGACTCTAAAGTTGGCTTCTGAATCTTGTAATGTATTGTACATAGTCTGTTAAGAGTCTTGTGCTTGGGTGCGAGGAAGACACAGGAGACACAGGTTTAGTTATAACTTGCTTGTATTACTGCATACAAGTAGGTCACAGGGAAAAAAGGCTTCACACAATTGCAGGTAGACAGGCAGGAGACATGGCAGGTGAAACGGCAGGTCGGAGTAAACATTAAGTTCAACATAAGCACAAACTGGTTCCAAGTCTCTCTCTGTTACTTCCCTTGCAAATGTAGTTTAGCATGCTGCAGAGTTCCAGTGTCCACAAGTGTCCCAGAGATCCTCAGTAGTAGGTGGAGAGTCCAAGGTTTCCAGGAGCAGGTAACAGGCTGACTGCAGACATGATTCAGAAGCACTGATAGAACAGCTGAGGCTGCTTAAAAAGGCAAGAGGCTGAGAACAGGGCGGAAACACAGAAGCTAGAAACTCCATACTGACTCAGGGCAAAGTAGCTGCAGCAGGACAAAGCAAAATGGCCGACGGAAAAACCAGGTTACAATAACAGAAAATCACAGCAGACATAACAAAGAGACCAAGAACCTTACAGCCGTGGGCGGTCGTTGCCAGCTGGTACTGATGGTGGTGGTGGTAGTGGAGCATCTGGTGGTACTAGGAAAAGCAAGATAACACCAAATGCTCGAGGTGTAGAGGCAGCGTCATCGTCTGGCTACACAAGGCTTCGAAGGCTCCCTTATCTGGGAGTAGGAAAACAGCTTTTAAAGCCGGAGCAGCAGGAACAAGTTTTGGCTTTCCTTGCTGACTCAGCCTCCAGCTCTTTAACCTCCTCTTCAGAAGCTTCGAAATCTAAAACCAGCGAGTCGTCAGTGGATGCTCCAGGTCCGGAAAAAGTTGCTTCCTTGTGTCCTTCACCCAAAACAAAAGTGAAGGATGCGGCAGGCAACACTACACTTTACTCCATGGAGCTCTTTACACATACCGTGCCTGAGTTAGAGAGGGAAATTGTTAAAAGCCCATTACAGGAAGAATCGGACATGGAGTGCACAGATGCACAGCCACAGCTTGATTATTATGCTGTTCCATTGACTCAGATCACAACTTTGCCCTCGTAGTGTACTGAGCCCGAATCTGACCCTGATGAGACTATTGTGCCCTGGCCCGAACACTATAGCACCTTACACGGTGACACACAGGACGCTGCACATGACATTGAAGAGGAGGTGATAGATGACCCAGTTGTTGACCCAGATTGGCAGCCATTGGGGGAAGAGGGTGCCGCAGCCTGAAGCTCAGAAGCGGAGGAGGATGATCTGCAGCAGCCATCTACATCGCAAAAGTTGTCATCTGGCAGGCCCGCATCAGGCCCAAAACGTGTGTCAAAAACCACAACAGCTGTAGGACAGCGTTGCAATCCGGTGGCAGTAGCACGGCGTGCAAAGCCTGAAAAGGTATTCCATAGTAGGACGAGTGCAGTGTGGCAATTTTTTAACCAGTATCCGAATGATCAGTCCAAAGTTATATGTAAGAAATGCTCCAAGACCTTTAGCAGAGGGAAGAATGTTCAAAATTTAAATACAACGTGCATGTGTAGACATCTAACCAGCAGGCACTTGGAAGCAAGGACTAACTACCAAACGTCCCGTACCGTTGGTGCACCTGCTCATATTGAAGCTAGTCAGCAACGCAACATTGCTTCCCTAACTGGAAGCCCACCGGTTATGACACCACCAGTAGCAAATGTGGAGGTATTGTCGCAAGGCCAAAGCAGTCAGGGAATTGCAAGGTTCTTGGTTGGAAACACTGTAGGTAGGCCCACATCAAGAACACCATTGCCAAGCCTCTCTCAATCTGCCATGTCCACCACCACCCCCGCTAGTTCCACCATATGCAGCTCTCCAGTCCAGCCCAGCCTAAAAGAGACTCTCGATAGGAAAAGAAAGTACTCTTCCTCTCATCCGCGTACACAGGGTTTGAACGGCTACATTGCTCAACTAATCCTGTTAGAGATGATGCCCTACCGTTTGGTTGAAAGCGAAGCTTTCAAAGCCCTGATGGCCTACGCAGTACCACGCTCTGACCTACCCAGTCGACACTTCTTTGCGAGAAAAGCCATCCCAGCACTCCACCAACATGTCAAAGAACGCATTGTCCATGCACTCAGGCAATCAGTCAGTAGAAAGGCGCACCTCACAACAGATGTATGGACCAGTAGGCATGGCCAGGGATGTTACGTGTTCATTACCGCACACGGGGTTAATGTGGTGGATGCAGGGTCCACAGGGGACAACAATACTGGCACAGTTCTGCCTAGCCCACGGTCTAGGAAACCGTTGGCTGTAGGCGTTTGCTCCTCCTCCAGAAGCGAAAGCTCATCCACAGAGCGCAGTCGCACGACCACTCCATCCGCAGCTGTCAGTCTTGCACCCATGGTGTCCCATTATGGAACAGCTAGTGGGAAGAATCAACAGGCTGTGCTGTAAATGAAGTGTTTGGGCGACAACGGACACACCGCGGAAGTACTGGCCGAGTACTTGCAGCAAGAAACTCAGTCATGGCTGGGCAGTGTACATCTTGAGGCAGGCAAGGTAGTCAGTGATAACGGAAGGAATTTTATGGCTGCCATAGCCCTTTCAGAACTGAAACACATACCTTGCCTGGCTCACACATTGAACCTGGTGGTGCAGTGTTCTTCAAGAATTACCCAGATTTACCAGCCCTGCTCCTGAAGGTGGGCAGAATTTGCTTGCACATCCGACGGTCGCCCGTACACTCCAGCCATATGCTTAACCATCAGCGATCGCTGAATCTTCCCCAGCACCGCCTAATAATCGACGTGGCAACAAGGTGGAACTCCACACTGCACATGCTTCAGAGGCTGTGCGAACAGAGGCGTGCTGTCATGTATTAGTGGGAGGATACACATACACGGGCAGGCAGTTGGATGGCAGACATGGAGTTGCCTGGTGTGCAGTGGTCGAAGCTCCAAGACCTCTGTCAAGTCCTTCAGTGTTTTGAGGAATGCACACGGCTGGTCAGTGCGGACGAAGCCATCATAAGCATGAGCATCCCACTAATGCGTCTGCTGATGCAAAGTTTGACGCACATCAAGGAGCAGGCGTCTGCGGCCGAGGAGGAGGGAAGCCTTGATGACAGTCAACCACTATCTGCTCAGGAAACTTTCCTGGGCGAGGTGGCGGACGAAGAGGAGGAGGAGGAGGATGATGATGGGGCTGAATATTTATGGGAGGAGGATGCTTCACAGGGGGCAATAGCAACTGGGGGCATTGCAAGGTCAGGTACAGGGTTTTTACGGGCCACAAGTGATGTAGATTTTCAAGAAAGTGCTCCTCAACCCAGCAAAAGCAGTGAATTGACACCTGGAACTTTGGCCCACATGGCAGAATATGCCTTGCGTATCCTAAAACGGGACCCCCGCATTATCAAAATGATGACCGATGACGATTACTGGTTAGCATGCCTCCTGGATCCACGATACAAAGGCAAATTACAAAGTATCATGCCACATGAGAACCTTGAGCAAATATTGGCTACCAAACAAGCAACTCTTGTAGACCGTTTGGTTCTGGCATTCCCAGCACACAGCGGTACTGATGGTTCTCACACGAGCTGTAGGGGCAACATGGCAAAGGTGTTAGAGGTGCACAAAGCCGAAGTGATGTTGGACAGAGGGGATTTATGACCAGGTTGTGGAGTGATTTCGCTATGACCGCAGACACGACAGGTACTGCTGCATCGATGCAAAGTGACAGGAGACAGCATTTGTCCAGTATGGTTACCAACTATTTTTCTGCCATTATCGATGTTCTCCCTCACAGGTCATTCCCCTTTGATTACTGGGCATCTAAACTAGACACCTGGCCCGAATTGGCAGAATATGCATTACAGGAGCTCGCTTGCCCTGCTTCTAGTGTGCTCTCAGAAAGAGTCTTCAGAGCTGCTGGTTCAATACTGACCGAAAAAAAAGGACACGTCTGGCTCCCCGAAATGTTGATGATCTAACCTTCATTAAAATGAACCAATCATGGATTTCGAATTATTTTGCCCCACCTTCACCTGCAGACATGTAGCTCGCCTGAAAAATTGCTGTATTTGGCCTCCTCTTACTGTGCTCTAATTCCGCCATTTGCAGGTGCCGAATGTCCACTATAGGCCATTTTTATACCTCCCTAAATGGGCTGACTCCCCCCACAGGTCCGTGGTCACAACTTGGCGCAAGCACCCGTGCGAGTGCCGTTTGCCTGGACAGGTGTGTGTGACCACTCTTGGGCGACGGCACTGGCACAGGGTCCCACATAGTACAATGAAGTGTCTCTGACGGTGGTGGTGCACAACCAATGTCAGACACACCGTCGTAATATGAGGTGCCCTGTGCCAGTACCGCCGCCCACGAGAGTGTTCCCCCCAGCTCGAACTATGCTCTACCACTTGCAAAACTTACCTGCCCCAACACTGTGTAGTCTGTGCTGTTAAATTCTTAAATTGCACTGCCATTACAAATTTGTTGCAATTATAGATGATAGTTAAATATACAGGGGCCCTGGCCTCCATTTAGACCCCTTAATGCTTTGCACGAACTATCACTGTCTGCAACTCTGCAGACGAGCCCACCCCTGTACCTCGCTATGCCACCAGTTTATTTATGACCAATTCATTGGCTGACATTTAGCCAACTTTAGTATTTTGGCCTACTAACTGTGTCAGCCACTTATAACAGTTGTCCTCCGCTGAACAAAGCTATGCCACCTGAGTAATCCTGTTACCAATTGTGAACTGCATTTAGCCACCTTTTTTATTTTAGGCCTCTGTCTGTCTGGGCCACACATTATAACTCTCCCCCTCTGAAACAAGCTAGGCAGCCTAGTTAGTCCTGGTTGCAGTTTTGAACTGCATTTTGCCACCTTTTTTTATTTTAGGCCTCTGCCTGTCAGTCTGTCTGTCTGTCTGTCTGCGCCACACATTACAACTCTCCCCCTCTGAAACAAGCTAGGCCGCCTGGTTAGTCCTGGTTGCAGTTTTGAACTGCATTTTGCCACCTTTTTTTATTTTAGGCCTCTGTCTGTCTGTCTGTGCCACACATTACAACTCTCCCCTCCTGAAACAAGCCAGGCTCCCTGGTTAGTCCTGGTAGCAGTTTTGAACTACATTTTGCCCTTTTTTATTTTAGGCCTCTGTCTGTTTGTCTGCGCCACACATTACAACTCTCCCCCCCTGAAACAAGCTAGGCCGCCTGGTTAGTCCTGGTAGCAGTTATGAACTGCATTTTGCCACCTTTTTTTATTTTAGGCCTCTGTCTGTCTGTCTGTCTGCGCCACACATTACAACTCTTCCCCCCGAAACTAGCTAGGCCACCGGGTAAGTCCTGGTAGCAGTTTTGAACTGCATGAAGGCAACTTTTTAAATTTTAGGCCTCTGTCTGTCTGTATGTCTGTCTGTGCCACACATTACAACTGTCCTCCGCTTTACAAAGCTATGCCTCCTGTGTACTACTCAAACTAATTTTGAACAGACATTAGCCTACTTTTTTTTATTTTATGCCTCCGTCTGTCTGTCTGTCTGTGCCACACATTACAACTCTCCCCCCTGAAACAAGCTAGGCCGCCGGGTAAGTCCTGGTAGCAGTTTTGAACTGCATGAAGGCACCTTTTTTCATTTTAGGCCTCTGTCTGTCTGTATGTCTGTGCCACACATTACAACTGTCCTCCGCTTTACAAAGCTATGCCGCCTGTGTACTACTCAAACTAATTTTGAACAGACATTAGCCTACTTTTTTTTTAGGCCTACTCTGTCTGAGCCACTTATTACAGTTGTCCTCCTCCGCTGAATCAAGCTATGCCGCCTGTGTACTCCTCTGACCAATTTAGAACAGCATTTAGCCTACTTACTTATTTTGTCCTAGTAACTGTGTCAGACTCTCACCACCGCTGAACCCAGCAATGCCGCCTCTGTAGTCCTCTTAGCAATTGTGAACAGAATATAGCCTTATTTTTTATTTTAGGCCTACTCAGTGTGAGTAGTGTATAATTGGGTCCTTTCGTCAAACTGAATCTGACAGGTGGACCCGCCCCTATCAAAGTGTATCAAAGTGTGTAACCCCTCCCCGTCCCCTGACAGCCAGCTGACCCTGTGTCTGGCTGATTTCCCCTTTTGATATAGTTTGATATTGTTAATTTGATCCAGCGATTATTATCCCAGTATTTGTTTTTATATTAGACTAGCTGAAGAGACCGGCGTTGCCTGGGCATAGTAAATATCTGTGGTTAGTTATAGCACCTCACTTCTCTTATTTTCCCATCATGCCTCTCATTTTCCCAATCACATCTTTCATTTTCCCCGTCATATCTCTCATTTTCTCCCTCACTCCTCTCATTCCCCCCTAACACTTGTCATTTCGACCTCACATCTGTCATTTTCCAATCACTCCACTATTTTCCCTCACTCCTCTCATTTTGCACTCACACCTTTTCATTTTCACCTCACACCTCTCATTTTCACCTCAGTATATACATGTTTGTCATCTCCCTTATATATAGTATACACCTGTATGTCATCTCCTGTATATATTATATACCTGTATGTCATCTCCCCTGTATATAGTATATACCTGCTGTGTATCATCTCCCCTGTATATAGTATATACCTGTATGTCATCTCCTCCTATATATAGTATATACCTGTATGTCATCTCCTCCTATATATAGTATATACCTGTATGTCATCTCCTCCTATATATAGTATATACCTGTATGTCATCTCCTTCTATATATAGTATATACCTGTATGTCATCTCCTCCTGTATATAGTATATACCTGTGTGTCATCTCCCCTGTATATAATATATATCTGTGTGTCATCTCCTCCTGTATATAGTATATACCTGTATGTCATCTTCTATATATAGCATATACCTGTATGTCATCTCCTCCTGTATATAGTATATACCTGTAGGTAATCTGCTCCTGTATATAGTATATACCTGTGTGTCATCTCCTCCTGTATATAGTATGTACCTGTATGTCATCTCCTCCTTTATATAGTATATACCTGTGTGTCATCTCTCCTGTATATAGTATATATCTGTGTGTCATCTCCCCTGTATATAGTATATACCTGTGTGATCTCCTGTATTAGACCTCGTTAACACGTTATTTGCTCAGTATTTTTACCTCAGTATTTGTAAGAAATTGGCAGCCTGATAAATCCCCAGCCAACAGGAAGCCCTCCCCCTGGCAGTATATATTAGCTCACACATACACATAATAGACAGGTCATGTGACTGACAGCTGCCGTATTTCCTATATGGTACATTTGTTGCTCTTGTAGTTTGTCTGCTTATTAATCAGATTTTTATTTTTGAAGTCTAATACCAGACTTGTGTGTGTTTTAGGGCGAGTTTCGTTTGTCAAGTTGTGTGTGTTGAGTTGTGTGTGGCGACATGCATGTAGTGACTTTTGTGAGATGAGTTTTGTGTGGCAACATGCGTGTAGCAACTTTTTGTGTGTCGAGTTGCATGTGACACGTTAGTGTAGCAAGTTGTGTGCAGCAAGTTTTGCGCATGGCGAGTTTTGCGCGTGGCGAGTTTTATGTCTGGTGCCTTTTGAGTATGTGCAAATTTTGTGCATGTGGCAATTTTTCCGCATGTGCAAGTTTTGCGTGTGGCGAGTTTTCCATGAGGTGAGTTTTGCACTTGTGGAGAGTTTTGCGTGAGCCTAGTTTTTGCATGTGGCGAGTTTTGCGCGTGGTGAGTTTTGAGCGGCGACGTTTGTGTTTCGACTTTTATGTGGCGAGGTTGGTGTATGTGTGGTGAAATGTGTGCTGAGGGTGGTATATGTGTTCAAGCACGTGGTAGTGTGTGGCGCATTTTGTGTGTGTGTTCATATCCCCATGTGTGGTGAGTATCTCATGTCGGGGCCCCACCTTAGCAACTGATCAGTATATACTCTTTGGCGCCATCGCTCTCATTCTTTAAGTCCCCCTTGTTCACATCTGGCAGCTGTCAATTTGCCTCCAACACTTTTCCTTTCACTTTTCCCCATTATGTAGATAGGGGAAAAATAGTTTGGTGAATTGGAAAGCACGGAGTTAAAATTTCACCTCACAACATAGCCTATGACGCTCTCAGTGTCCAGACGTGTGACTGTGCAAAACTTTGTGGCTGTAGCTGCGACGCCTCCAACACTTTTCATTTCACTTTTTCCCCATTATGTAGATAGGGGCAAAATTGTTTGGTAAATTGGAAAGCGCGGGGTTAAAATTTCACCTCACAACGTAGCCTATGACGCTCTCAGTGTCCAGACGTGTGACTGTGCAGAATTTTGTTGCTGTAGCTGCGACGCTTCCAACACTTTTCCTTTCACTTTTTTCCCCATTATGTAGATAGGGGCAAAATTGTTTGGTGAATTGGAACGCGCGGGGTTAAAATTTTGCCTCACAATATAGCCTATGACGCTCTCGGGGTCCAGACGTGTGACTGTGCAAATTTTTGTGGCTGTAGCTGCGACGGTGCAGATGCCAATCCCGGACATACACACATACACACACACACACATTCAGCTTTATATAGTAGATTTTCATATTGTTGTGAGATTGTATTCTGTAATCAGGGCAGTATGTTTTATTACCAATGAGCACATATAGTGCAAAATTGTGATTTGATACAGTGATTATTATCCCAGTATTTGTTTTTTATATTAGATTTTCATATTATACGTAGCTGTGAGCATGCTTCTGTAAGATGTATTTTTCTGCCGGCAATCCATAATGCTCAGCATATAGTCATCTCAGCAAGAATACACCAAATGGCTCGGCAATCAATCCACCAAAAGAGACGGCTCATAAACTACATCCAGAGTTTCACATGTTATTCAACATCATACATGACAGCCGACAAATGGGGACTAGACATTCAGAATTTCTGCAGGCGCCAAACAGTTCCACACAAACAAAGGGGCAATATACAAGCGTGACCGAAGCAGCAAAAAACAGATGTGGAAACACACAGAGAGGCTTAAAATATTTATTGTCACATACCACAACTACAGGAAAACCACATTATAAGACAGCTTTAACTAATTGAGTTCCACACAATCAAAGGGGCAATACACAAGCGTGACTGAAGCAGCAAAAAAACAGATGTGGAAGCACACAGAGAGGCTTAAAATATTTATTGTCACATACCACAACTACAGGAAAACAACATTATAAGACAGCCTTAACTACCGCATATACTCGAGTATAAGCCGACCAGAGTATAAGCCGACCCCCCTAATTTTGCCACAAAAAACTGGAAAAACTTTTTGACTTGAGTATAAGCCTAGGGTGGAAAATGCAGCAGCTACCGGTGAATTTCAAAAATAAAAATAGATGCTCCATACTGTTCATTATGGCCCCATAGCTGTGCCATATAGTGCTCTGCACCGTTCATTATTTCCCCATAGATGTACCATAGAAAGCTGTGCCATATAGTGCTCTGCACCGTTCATTATTGCCCCATAGCTGTGCCATATAGTGCTCTGCACCGTTCATTATTGCCCCATAGCTGCCATATAGTGCTCTGCACCGTTCATTATTGCCCCATAGCTATGCCATATAGTGCTCTGCACCGTTCATTATTGCCCCATAGCTGTGCCATATAATGCTCTGCGCCGTTCATTATTGCCCCATAGATGTGCCATATAGTGCTCTGCACCGTTCATTATTGCCCCATAGCTGTGCCATATAATGCTCTGCGCCGTTCATTATTGCCCCATAGCTGTGCCATATAGTGCTCTGCACCGTTCATTATTGCCCCATAGCTGTGCCATATAGTACTCTGCACCGTTCATTATTGCCCCATAGCTGCCATATAGTGCTCTGCACCGTTCATTATTGCCCCATAGCTGTGCCATATAGTGCTCTGCACCGTTCATTATTGCCCCATAGCTGTGCCATATAGTGCTCTTCACCGTTCATTATTGCCACATAGCTGTGCCATATAGTGCTCTGCACCGTTCATTATTGCCCCATAGCTGTGCCACATAGTGCTCTGCGCCGTTCATTATTGACCCATAGCTGTGCCATATAGTGTTCTGCACTGTTCATTATTGCCCCATAGATGTGCCATATAGTGCTCTGCGCCGTTCATTATTGCCCCATAGCTGTGCCGTATAGTGCTCTGCACCGTTCATTATTGCCCCATAGCTGTGCCATATAGTGCTCTGCACCGTTCATTATTGCACCATAGCTGTGCCATATAGTGCTCTGCACCGTTCATTGTTGCCCCACGTGACCGCTGAACAGGGGAAGAGCTGCAGCACCGAAGACCGTGTGACGGGCAGAGGGAGCGTCAGGACCGCCGGGACTAGGTGAGTATGCCTCAGTGCCCTCTCCCCCTCACCCGCCGCCCCTGCCGCCCACCGTGACTCGAGTATAAGACGAGAGGGGCACTTTCAGCCCAAAATTTTGGGCTGAAAATCTCGGCTTATACTCGAGTATATACGGTAATTGCTAGCATATGCTAGCTAGCGATGTGAAACTGCTAGACAAGTACATTTTTGCCGAATTTGAGAACTCCGGTCAAAACAACGGATTAAACTTGAAAATTTTGATGACACAAAATCTGATACGACTCTAGCATTACTCTGCAAGTCAGAAGTGAAACGCTGTAAAAGAGTTTTAAATGGTAACCCCCATGCTAAATGGTGAAATACATATATGCAATAATGACCGCATACACTACTATACATATCCTGGATTTGCGCGTTCTGATAATAATAAGAGTCACAATTCTTGTTCAGGAATGTCACAAAATCGCATGGAAAGATAATATTGTCCGGACGAAAGCCGTAGCTATCAAAAAATATGTCCGTCTTAGCATCGCAGAGCACGATTAATACCCAGTGGAGTCCAGCTTGATGCGACGGGTCTGTATTGACGATATATGCCGCGGGTCTCTGAGACATTCTTTCTTCCGGAAGCAAATCACACGGAAACACACCGGCGAATATGCGCTCTGTATAATTATCGGCCCTCAATACCGCTGTAAGCTGCAGACTGTCCATCGTTACTTAATTAAAATCGTACAAGATCTCTCGCCTATTATTAATTTCCAGAATGGTGTGGTTGACTGCAAAAACAATCATATTTATCGTGTGGGGTGTCGCTAGCGCAAAGCGGACTTCAGCATGCAGGTTACCTGTTTTAATGAGCGAGAAATGGCCTCCAGGCTCTTGATCAGGCGATAAATCATAAGCAAATAGCGTGAATCCAGCCATAAATTCTTCACGATCTATCGCCATGGCACAATCAGCCTTTTGCTTGCCAGATATATGGGCAAGCGCCATATACTCTCTGATGGCTAAAGCATCATTAAAATTAGGATTATAAGGTCTCGCAGGTATCTGCTGGCCATCCAGATATAAAGCCGCGTGGCTGACGTGGTAGTGGTGGAACTGCAAAGGGTTTTTCACATAAGAACCGCTGAAGGCCTCATTATCTACAAAGCCCAATATAACAATTTTTGGTATCTGTCCTAGGAAGAGGTTCTCGTGGTTCGTGATCCGTGTCCCTGCGGCGATGCTGTACACTTTCATGCATGTTCGGTCAATAGCATACTTGGCTGTTGCGGATAGGAGGGCCTGACTGTGGCCGATTCGGACAGCCGGAGATACCTGCACTCTTTTCACATAGAGAGCGGCTTGCGAGATTTGCACCTTCAGCGGCTCGGCTTCTGCGGACATGAGGCAGAAAGCATCCTTATTTCTTGTTAACTTAACCTTAAGGTCAAGGCCATTCAATATTAACTTTGGTTGGTTAAATATATCCCCAAAAATGGGCCCCAAGAGGTCGACCGGCTTTGAGCGAGAAGTTGCATTGGCTCTTTTCATAAACCCTGCATTTGCGCCATCCAAGCGCCTGTCATCATGATGGCCCGCAGTGTCTTTATAGAACAAACCGGCTGTAAATTGTGATGACAGCGTCTGCGAGCTGTAATTTAAAAGGGTCTCTATGTACGCTCTATAGCTGTAGAGATTGTCCGAATGTGAGATAAGTCGGTCTCCCAGAGTAATATCGACCTGGTTAAAAAGAGTGGCTAGAGGGTAGTTTATGAGCGCCACACGCGCACCATCGGCTATAGCCGTATTATCATGCTTCACGATGCGACAGCTTATGTACAGCAGCGTGTTGTTCAGATCATAATAATAATCGCCGTTCCCAGATATGTAAAATTCCAACGGGCCATTCTCTAACAGAGCCGCAATCGGCTGTACTTCTACAAATAGAGATTTCTCTATACTTGTTTGTGTCGGTGGTACGTCAAAAATATCCAGTTGTCCACAGAGCGTCTTACTCGTTTCTGACGGGTGCGTCTCTTGGTTGTAGTTTTATTCATGAGCATCGGTGGTAAAGGCGGGCAAGCGCGCCTCTTTCTTTTTTGTGCTTTTTTAGCGACATAAATTATCCCAGATCCGTCTTGCTGAGGTGGTGTATTTATCCGTTTCATAAGGGCCGTCGAGGCGGTCGTGACGGCGTCCGTCACTATGTTCCGGACTGCTGTCTTCACGTGTGGCTTTACAGGCCAGAGCCATACATGTACTCGCTCCCGCGGAACCCCTCTAGCCCGTGCCCCGACTGGGCAGTATAGTAGCGGGCATAAACAGCGGGATCTCCATACACCCTTTGAGACACCATTTTATCGTGTCAATACTGTCGAGGTCTAAAATGTAATCGCACTATACACTTTCCGTATCTGAATTTAACTGGCGTACCCTGGTCCGACATGACTGTAATGTTTATGGAGTCAAAGTGTTGTTTGCACAGCGGTATGTAATCAGGACGCGAGTAGCGCACCGTGACAATATCATTATCATCGCTGCTAACTTCTACGGTTCGTAACAGTTGAACGTATCTGTCCCCTACAAGCTGATGTTGAATTATATCAGTGTATACAAAAAGCGAATAAAAACCAGCCTTTGAATCGGGGTAAAAGCGGTGATTCCACGGCATTAAAGCAACGGGGGAGTCATCGACGGTCTGTAGTCCGAAAATAAATTTTAGCTTAGTACCCAGAGCAAACTGTATAGGGGCTGGGTCGGGCAGGATCGCCTCTCGGTGTAGCTCACCATACCGTATTCTGTAGGCAGGCGTGGATAAATTCAGCGCTTCTATTCGGGCATTGACCGTGCCAACCAGCTTATGAATGTTCGAGTAAAATCCTGATTTTATGTGATAATGTTCTAACGCCTCGTCGTGTTTAGCCGCGTAGAAGTTCTCTTCAAAAGCCTCAAACGTGTTCCACGTATGGGGGTACTGTATTTCCGTTAACGCCACTTCATAAACCGCTGAAAGATGAACGGCCCTCGCTAATTTGGTATTGTAGCTCGATATGGTGTTTTCGGGGTAGATTTTGATTGAGGAATTGCTGGGTAATGTGATGAAAAACGAACCAGCTTTCTTTCTTGCAGCTAAACGCAAAGTCGTGAGAAAAACGCCATCAGCACCTCTACAGCAGCTACAGCTCTCCGAGAATGGCGCAGCACCAGTGTGGACGGCAAGACAGACGACTAATGGAGCTGTTAGAACACCCCCGGTATCACCGATCTGTGTGGTGCAGGGAGCAGGAAACCAGGTGTCAGCGGACCAGCGTGAAATAACCCATTCAAGTGGTGGCCAGTCATCGATCCGCCGTGTGAATGACCCAGCGCTACTATACCCAGAAGTGATAGAGGCACCCCGAAAACATAAGCAAAAAACAAAGCATATTACAGAGCCAGCAAACACATCCAGCACCGTGAGTGCCACAGACACGATGACTCGTGAAGAGCTTGATCGCGCGATTGATCAGCTCGCTGATGGTAAGCAATCAGCTGTAGAACCGCTCATTATACATATGGCCCACACTATGCCGCCGCCAGCAGCATATCTAACTGTACCTGCTAATTCCTCTGGTGCCGGCCCCTCAGGAGCCTCTAATTTGGGTGGCATATCTCATGTCTGTGTATCTAACTCTGTTAATGTTAAGAAGCGGTTAAAGAGGTCGTTACCAGCGGATGTTAAGGTGTGTAAAAAGCCAAGGATTCATGCAGCGGTGTCGGTACCGGCTAACGATACAGAATCTGTATCTGCGGCATCTACAAATCTGCTGCATGAATCCATCGGTTGGGGCCCCGCTGAAATGACTGTGTTTCAGGAACAGTTCCCCGCTACTTACGCTATAAACTCTGGGTCCCTAATATAATGTTTTTTTGTGCTACTTTTGAAAAATTATTATCAACACTAACCCCAACACATGCTAATAAGGTCGAACTATACACACTCCTGCAGCTGGATGGGGAGATAACAGCTACAGCTACCCCATTATGACTGAATATGGTCGGCTACGGCATGCATAAACCGCCTAAACCCGCACTACCCAGGCATAATAGGGCTAGAGTTATAAAGAGGACTCTAAAATTGTTCGTCAGCGCTAGACGGGCGCTATGCGCTAGTAGGCGTCGTGGTGGCATGTGTCCTGTAATGCATCTACAAACACCCCAGCTGTCGTCTGTTGTGAATTCTGCTCTTGGATTCCCTCCAGTGATTGTAGGTGGGAATGCAGTTGTCTCTGAGTCGCAGTCCTGGCCAGGTGTATCTGCTGATTACAATTCTGACTGGGATATTTAGGTGTGCAGGATTCATTAGCCCTTGCCAGTTGTCAATGTTCCTTGTGAAGTGTTGGATCACTTTCTGGCTTCTCCTGCTTGCTGCCAAATTCAGCAAAAATAAGTGTTTGGTTTTTGTGTCTGTGGCACACTGCTGTATGCTTGTTTTTTGTTTGTATTCCTGCTCTGATTGTAGGATGCACTGGAGTTGCAGATATACGCTCCTACATCTTTAGTTAGATGTAGGAAGTTTTTGTATATTCTGCTGTGGATATTTTTGAAGGGTTTTAATACTGACCGCACAGAACTCTGTCCTATCCTGTCCTATCTAGCTAGAGTGGCCTCCTGTGCTAAATCCTGTTTTTCTGCCTGTGTATGTTTTTTCCTCTCCGACTCACCGCCAATATTTGTGGGGGGCTGTCTATCCTTTGGGGATCTGCTCTGAGGCAAGATAGTATTCCTATTTCCATCTTTAGGGGTATTTAGTCCTCCGGCTGTGACGAGGTGTCTAGGTGTGTTAGGTACACTCCACGGCTACTTCTAGTTGCGGTGTTAAATTCAGGATTGCGGTCAGTATAGTGGCCACCTTCTCCAGTGAAAGTTCTCATGCTGCTCCAAGGTCACCGGATCATAACAGTACAACTGGCCAACAATGAGTTAAATGCATCTCAGAAGAAGGGAAGAAAGCTCTTGAGTCATTTTTTTTCTCCAGTTAGTTTTGTGTTTTTTTTCCCTCTTAATATCTGGGTGGCTGAGGAGCCTGGTGCAAGCATGAATGTTCAGGAATTAGCTTCTCGTGTAGACCAGCTTGCTGCTAGGGTGCAGGGTATTTCTGATTATATTGTTCAGACTCCTGCTTTAGAACCGAAGATTCCTACTCCTGATTTGTTTTCTGGTGACAGGTCCAAATTTTTGAGTTTTAAAAACAACTGTAAACTGGTTTTTGCTCTGAGACCTCGATCCTCTGGTGATTCCATTCAGCAGGTAAAAATCGTAATCTCCCTGCTGCGTGGCGACCCGCAGGATTGGGCGTTTTCCCTGGAATCTGGGAATCCGGCTTTGCTTAATATTGACTCCTTTTTTCAGGCTTTGGGATTATTATGCGATGAACCTAATTCTGTGGATCAAGCTGAGAAGACCTTGTTGGCCCTGTCTCAGGGTCAAGAGGCGGCAGAATTGTATTGTCAGAAATTCAGAAAATGGTCTGTGTTGACTAAATGGAATAATGATGCTTTGGCGGCAATTTTCAGAAGGGGGCTTTCTGAATCCGTTAAAGATGTTATGGTGGGGTTTCCCACGCCTTCCGGTCTGAGTGATTCTATGTCTCTGGCCATTCAAATTGACCGACGCTTGCGGGAGCGCAGAACTTTGTGCGCTGTGGCGATATCCTCAGAGCAAATTCCTGAGCCTATGCAGTGTGATAGGATTCTGTCTAGAACGGAACGACAAGGTTTCAGACGTCAAAATAGGTTGTGTTATTATTGTGGCGACGCTTCTCATGTAATTTCTGTCTGCCCTAAGCGGACAAAGAGGATCGCCAGTTCAATTACCATCAGTACTGTACAACCTAAATTTTTGTTATCTGTGTCCTTGATCTGCTCATTGTCATCATTTTCTGTCATGGCGTTTGTGGATTCAGGCGCCGCCTTGAATTTAATGGACTTTGAGTTTACCAAGCGTTGTGGTTTTCCCTTGCAGCCTTTGCAGAACCTTATTCCTTTAAGGGGCATTGATGCTACACCCTTGGCTAAAAATAAGCCCCAGTTTTGGACACAGGTGACCATGCACATGGCGCCAGCCGATCAGGAAGATTGTCGATTTCTGGTGTTGCATAACTTGCATGATGCTATCGTGCTGGGTTTTCCGTGGTTGCAGGTACATAATCCTGTGTTGGATTGGAAGTCCATGTCTGTGACTAGATGGGGTTGTCAGGGGGTTCATAATGATGTTCCTTTGATGTCAATCTCCTCTTCTTCCTCTTCTGAAATTCCAGAGTTTTTGTCTGATTTTCAGGATGTATTCGATGAGCCCAAGTCCAGTTTCCTTCCACCGCACAGGGACTGCGATTGTGCTATTGACTTGATTCCAGGCTGTAAGTTTCCTAAGGGTCGACTTTTCAACCTGTCTGTGCCTGAACATACCGCCATGCGGAGCTATATTAAGGAGTCTTTGGAGAAAGGGCATATTCGGCCATCTTCTTCACCGTTGGGAGCGGGGTTCTTTTTTGTTGCTAAAAAAGATGGTTCCTTGAGACCCTGTATAGATTATCGCCTCTTGAATAAAATCACGGTCAAGTTTCAATACCCTTTACCTTTGCTTTCCGATTTGTTTGCTAGGATTAAGGGAGCTAGTTGGTTTACTAAGATTGACCTTCGAGGGGCATATAATCTTGTTCGTATTAAGCAGGGTGATGAATGGAAAACTGCGTTTAACACGCCCGAAGGCCATTTTGAATACCTTGTGATGCCATTCGGACTCTCTAATGCTCCATCTGTTTTTTAGTCCTTCATGCATGATATCTTCCGGACTTATCTTGATAAATTCTTGATTGTATATTTGGACAATATTTTGATTTTTTCCGATGATTGGAAGTCTCATGTGCAACAGGTCAGGATGGTATTTCAGATCCTCCGTGACAATGCTTTGTTTGTGAAAGGGTCTAAGTGTCTCTTTGGGGTGCAGAAGGTTTCTTTTTTGGGCTTTATTTTTTCTCCCTCGTCTATAGAGATGGATCCGGTTAAGGTTCAGGCCATTCATGATTGGATTCAGCCCACATCCGTGAAGAGCCTTCAGAAATTTTTGGGTTTTGCAAATTTTTATCGCTGTTTCATTGCTAATTTTTCCAGCGTGGTTAAACCCTTGACCGATTTGACGAAGAAAGGCGCTGATGTGGTGAATTGGTCCTCTGCGGCTGTCTCTGCCTTTCAGGAGCTTAAATGTCGATTTACTTCTGCTCCGGTATTGCGCCAACCGAATGTTTCTTTTCCGTTTCAGGTTGAGGTTGACGCTTCTGAGATTGGGGCAGGGGCCATTTTGTCTCAGAGGGATCCTGTTGGTTCCTTAATGAAACCGTGTGCCTTCTTTTCCCGTAAGTTTTCGCCTGCTGAACGCAATTATGTCGGCAACCGGGAGTTGTTGGCTATGAAGTGGGCGTTTGAGGAGTGGCGACATTGGCTTGAGGGAGCTAAGCACCGTATCGTGGTCTTGACTGATCATAAGAATTTGATTTACCTCGAGTCTACTAAACGGCTGAATCCTAGACAGGCTCGATGGTCCTTGTTTTTTTCCCGTTTTGATTTCGTGGTCTCGTACCTTCCGGGTTCTAAGAATATTAAGGCTGATGCCCTCTCTAGGAGTTTTTTGCCTGATTCTCCTGAGGTCTTAAAGCCGGTCGGTATTCTGAAAGAGGGAGTGGTCCTTTCTGCCATTTCCCCTGATTTACGACAGGTTCTTCAGGAATTTCAGGCTGACAAACGTGACCGCTGTCCTGTGGGGAAACTGTTTGTTCCTGACAGATGGACTAGTAGAGTGATTTCTGAGGTTCACTGTTCCGTGTTGGCTGGTCATCCTGGCATTTTTGGTACCAGAGATTTGGTTGGTAGGTCCTTTTGGTGGCCTTCATTGTCGCGTGATGTGCGTTCTTTTGTGCAGTCCTGTGGGACTTGTGCGCGGGCCAAGCCTTGTTGTTCCCGTGCTAGTGGGTTGCTTTTGCCATTGCCAGTCCCTGAGAGGCCCTGGACGCATATTTCGATGGATTTTATTTCTGATCTCCCGGTCTCCCAGAAGATGTCTGTTATCTGGGTTGTTTGTGACCGGTTCTCTAAGATGGTTCATTTGGTGCCTTTGCCTAAATTGCCTTCCTCTTCAGATTTGGTTCCGTTGTTTTTTCAGCATGTGGTTCCTTTGCATGGTATTCCGGAGAATATTGTGTCCGACAGAGGTTCCCAGTTTGTTTCTAGGTTTTGGCGGGCCTTTTGTGCTAGGCTGGGCATTGATTTGTCTTTTTCTTCTGCATTTCATCCTCAGACAAATGGCCAGACCGAGCGAACTAATCAGACCTTGGAGACTTATTTAAGATGCTTTGTGTCTGCTGTTCAGGATGATTGGGTGGCTTTCTTGCCATTGGCCGAGATTGCCCTTAATAATCGGGCTAGTTCTGCTACCTTGGTTTCGCCTTTCTTTTGCAATTTTGGTTTTCATCCTCGTTTTTCTTCGGGGCAGGTTGAGCCTTCTGACTATCCTGGTGTGGATTCTGTGGTGGACAGGTTGCAGCAGATTTGGGCTCATGTGGTGGACAAGTTGGTGTTGTCTCAAGAGGAGGCTCAACGTTTTGCTAATCGTCGTCGGTGTGTTGGTTCCCGGCTTCGGGTTGGGGATCTGGTCTGGTTGTCTTCCCGTCATGTACCTATGAAGGTTTCTTCTCCTAAGTTTAAGCCTCGGTTTATTGGTCCTTATAGGATTTCTGAGAGTATTAATCCGGTGTCTTTTCGACTGGCGCTTCCGGCCTCTTTTGCTATCCATAATGTCTTCCATAGATCTTTGTTGCGGAAATATGTGGAGCCCGTTGTTCCCTCTGTTGATCCTCCGGCCCCTGTGTTGGTTGATGGGGAGTTGGAATATGTTGTTGAGAAGATTTTGGATTCCCGTTTTTCGAGGCGGAAGCTTCAGTACCTGGTCAAATGGAAGGGTTATGGCCAGGAGGATAATTCTTGGGTTTTTGCCTCTGATGTCCATGCTGCTGATTTGGTCCGTGCCTTTCATCTGGCTCGTCCTGATCGTCCTGGGGGCCCTGGTGAGGGTTCGGTGACCCCTCCTCAAGGGGGGGTACTGTTGTGAATTCTGCTCTTGGATTCCCTCCAGTGGTTGTAGGTGGCAATGCAGTTGTCTCTGAGTCGCAGTCCTGGCCAGGTGTATCTGCTGATTACAATTCTGACTGGGATAGTTAGGTGTGCAGGATTCATTAGCCCTTTCCAGTTGTCAATGTTCCTTGTGAAGTGTTGGATCACTTTCTGGCTTCTCCTGCTTGCTGCCAAATTCAGCAAAGATAAGTGTTTGGTTTTTGTGTCTGTGGCACACTGCTGTGTGCTTGTTTTTTGTTTGCATTCCTGCTCTGATTGTAGGATTCACTGGAGTTGCAGATATACGCTCCTACATCTTTAGTTAGATGTAGGAAGCTTTTGTATATTCTGCTGTGGATATTTTTGAAGGGTTTTAATACTGACCGCACAGAACTCTGTCCTATCCTGTCCTATCTAGCTAGAGTGGCCTCCTGTGCTAAATCCTGTTTTTCTGCCTGTGTATGTTTTTTCCTCTCCGACTCACCGCCAATATTTGTGGGGGGCTGTCTATCCTTTGGGGATCTGCTCTGAGGCAAGATAGTATTCCTATTTCCATCTTTAGGGGTATTTAGTCCTCCGGCTGTGACGAGGTGTCTAGGTGTGTTAGGTACACTCCACGGCTACTTCTAGTTGCGGTGTTAAGTTCAGGATTGCGGTCAGTATAGTGGCCACCTTCTCCAGTGAAAGTTCTCATGCTGCTCCAAGGTCACCGGATCATAACAGTCGTCACAAGAGTCAGAACAGCATTCACATAGCCGAGACAAGTCTGCAGATGCCATGCATGCATCTACACAAAATTCACAAGCCTCAGATGCTGGCGCTGTCGCTGATGGTAATGTGCGGAGCCCCGATCATACAGTATTTTTGCAACACATCCATCATCATCATCAAAGGGCCCTCCGCAATTTCAACGGCCATATACACACACATCATTTTAGATTTGTAAATTTGGAGCGTGTACGATCATTTGAAGAGGGCGTAAATATTGTTCATGACGGCATTCAGTCATTACTGGATAGAATCATCAGGGACATTGAACCTGGCGACTTTGTACAGTTAAGGCTTGAATATGGCGATACTTTAGACCCTATTTTCACTACAAAACAAACCCGTGAAGATTTTAATTCTGAATCTTTTTTAAATGCCGTTGCCAGCACACTTCAAAGTAACGCTGAATGCATATCATCCAATTCGCTAAAGCTAATCGTCACTATCATTAAAAACCGACACGGTGGTGCAAAAAGGCGCTTGAAATCTATAGCGAGCAGCCAGATCATTAAACAAAAGAGGCAATTGCTGTATGATTTTAACAATTACACGACAAATCTGTGTTTGGCGGCTAGTGTGTGCGCCCTGATGGACGACACGGCTGTCGCTGATGATGTTTTACTGAGCCGCTCTAAAAACATACACACAGCACTGGGCATCCCTGATGGGCAATTAGTGAGTTTTAGCGACATTCCGGCATTTGAAAAATATTTGGGGGTCACCATTAAAGTACTGTACTATAGTCAGGGTGATTGGCGTTACTTTCAGAGCGGTAATACACCTAATGGTAAAACCGTATTCATATTGTTCCATGATAATCACTACTACGGTATCAAAAATATGAAGGGTTTTATCGGTGCTGATTACTTTTGTGAGCTCTGCAATTCAGTGTTTCACCACAAAAACAATCACTCCTGTTAGTATTTTTGTAAAGCCTGTCAGAGAGAGAATTGTGTAGAAAGCAGTGCCGACCGACAGCCCAGATGTCCTGTTTGCAGGGTTTATTGCCGATCGAGCGAGTGCTTAGATTATCACACACAATTGGGTGTAAGTGACCTAGCATTCTGCAGGCTTAAAACATTTTGTGATAAATGCAACCATTTTGTTTTCAGAAATAGCGAAACAGAGCATAAATGTAATGGTATGCGCTGTCCTGTATGTCGCAGACATATAAATAAATTTATTATTATTATTATTATTATTTATTGTTATAGCGCCATTTATTCCATGGTGCTTTACATGTGAGGAGGGGTATACATAATTAAAACAAGTACAATAATCTTAAACAATACAAGTCACAACTGGTACAGGAGGAGTGAGGACCCTGCCCGCGAAGGCTCACAATCTACATGGGATGGGTGAGGATACAGTAGGCGAGGATAGAGCTGGTCATGCAGCGGTTTGGTCGATCGGTGGTTACTGCAGGTTGTAGGCTTGTCGGAAGAGGTGGGTCTTCAGGTTCTTTTTTAAGGTTTCGATGGCAGGAGAGAGTCTGATGTGTTGTGGTAGAGGGTTCCAGAGTAGGGGTGAAATTTGATGCCCATCTTTGTTACATGCGGAAGTATGTAGCACAGGATGAGTCAGATTGTTATATCTTTTATGATTTTGAATGTATGCAGGAGACAGGCACGCACATCCCGAATTACATTTATGCTACAACGCTGTATGGCCACCCCTCCTGGGAGTTTGAGGGTGATACCTGTACACATGACTTTGTACAGTTCTTTACAAGCGGTAAATTTTCAGATCATACATTTATTGCCCACAATGGTGGAAGATACGACGCATACTTTATTGTTAAGGAACTGATTTCTGAAAAACTACAAGTACAGTTGATAACCCAAGGTGGCCGTCTCTTGTGTGTGTCGCTACCCGATTTGTCTATAAGGTTCATAGACTCTCTAAATTTTATCCCCATGAAACTCAGTAAATTACCACAGGCCATGGGCTTTTCAGGCGGCAAAGGCCATTTTCCACACTTTTTTAATACCAGAGAAAACCAAAATTATGTAGGCCCCATACCTGATGTAAAATATTATGGGGTGGAGTACATGTCACCTGGTGAGAAGGTAGAGTTCCTGGAGTGGTATAAGACACAGGTAAATATAACTTTTGACTTCAAGGCCGGGCTAAAATCTTATTGCAAACAAGATGTTGAAATTTTGAGGCACGCCTGCGAGATCTATAGGGAGCGTATTATGCAGATGACACAGAAAAATGTTAAAAAATATTGTAAGCGTCAAAAGCAAAGGATTGTAGTGAGCAGACGTGTTGACCCTTTTCAGCTCATCACCCTGGCCTCGGTGTGTATGACAATGTACCGGTTTAAATTTCTACCCAAAAAAAAAAATCGCCATTTTACCTGGTGATAATTATCACAAGGCAAAAAAGCGCTACTCGACACCCGCTATACAATGGCTCATGTATGTAGCCCACTCCGAGAACATCGACATACAGCACGCTTTGAGAGGCGGTGAAAAACAAGTCGGGAAATATTTTTTAGATGGTTATGCCTATGTTAGCGGCCAACACATAGCCTTTGAATTTCAGGGGTGTTTTTACCACAGATGTCCCATGTGCTATAATGAAAATGACACAAATAAGGTCACAAACACGTCCTACGGACAATTATATTATACTCTTTTAGCTAAAAAGCGTTACTTACAGTGCAGCGGGTACACAGTAAGAGTGATGTGGGAGCATGCATGGAATGAAATGGTTGAAAATGATTCTAACCTTCAAGCATTTCTCCACCAGATGGAATTCCCCATTCCTTTAGACCCCCGTGATGCGCTTTATGGTGGCCGAACTAACGCCATTAAGCTCTATCACCATCTGGAAGAAGGGGAGACTTTACATTACTACGATTTCACCAGTCTGTACCCCTTTGTAAACAAAACTAAAACATACCTTGTAGGCCATCCAGACATCATCTATGACAATTTTGGATTCATTAAAAAATACTTTGGCATTGCTAAAGTCAAGGTCTACCCACCGAGAGATTTATTTTTTCCAGTTCTACCGGTAAAACTCAACAAAAAATTAATGTTCCCCCTTTGCTACACATGCGCTGTAAACTTTCAGACAGATATTTGTGCTCATAGTGATGAAGAACGTGCCCTGACAGGCACCTGGTGCACTATAGAGCTCGAGATGGCGATAGAAAAAGGGTATCGGATCGCACACATCTATGAAATATGGCATTTTCCTAAAACCACTGATGATCTGTTTGCTCCCTACGTTAAATTACATCTTAGGGATAAGCAGGAAGCCTCTGGTTATCCTAGCTGGTGCACTGATGACGCCAAGAAAAGGCAGTACATTGACTCTTTTCTTGAAAAAGAAGGTGTCCAATTACGGCCTGAAAATATAGCTGTCAATCCTGCTAGGCGACAGATCTCCAAGCTTTTCTTAAATTGTTTATGGGGAAAGTTTGCTCAGAGATCTAATCTATCATGTACCAGCATTGTTAGGGATCCAGATGAGCTTTTTAAGTATCTGTTCCTTAATATGACATTTTGATGTTACATTTCCTTGATGACGACACCACAACCATTAACTGGAAATATGCAAAAGGTCACCACACACTCAACAAAAACACAAACATTTTTATAGCGTGTTTTACAACAGCGTATGCCCGGCTAGAGTTCTATTCGCTGCTGGACCGGCTGCAGGAGAGGTGCCTTTATCACGACACAGATTCAGTTATTTTTGTACAGAGAAATGGTGAGTGGCAGCCGCCTTTAGGTGATTACCTGGGGGAACTGACCAGTGAAATACCCGATGGTACACAAATCACAGAATTTATATCCGCGGGCCCCAAAACTTACGGATACAAACTCAACACCGGTAAAACTGTCTTAAAAGTTAAGGGGATAACACTAAATGTTGGTAACTCTCAATCTATTAATTTCAACAGTCTAAAAGATCTAGTTCTGGACTACCCGCGCAATTCTGCCACAGGAACTCAGAAACGTATTGTCGTACAACAGGCGTCTATTGTGAGAAATAAAAAGTACTGGGATATTGAAACAAGGCCATTACGCAAAACACAAAAGTGCGTTTATACAAAGCGGCGACTATTAGACGATTTCACTACATTACCTTTTGGGTATTAGTCGCGTATTGTGATGGATACACGTCTGCAACACCCATTCTCATGCATTCTAGCAGGACCGTCTAATTCTGGAAAAAGCTATTTTGTAAAACAAATGCCATATAATATTGAAGCTAATTTTTCTCAGAAACCTGATAATATTGTTTGGTTTTATTCATGTTGGCAAAAACTATATGATGAAATCTCTCTCTCTCTCTTTTCCAAACACCAGATTTGTGGAGGGTCTGCCGAATACATTCGTAGATGACGAATTATTCCCGCCGGAGAAGGTGAATTTGGCTATTGTTGATGATCTCATGGAGAGTGCTAATGAAAATTGTGAGGTAGAAAAAGCCATTACCAAGTATGTGCACCACAGAAATCTCAGCATTTTCTACCTGGTACAAAACATATTTTGTCAGGGTAAGAAAAGCCGCACGATAAATTTAAACACAAAATACATGGTGCTTTTTAACAACCCCCGAGATAAATTACAAATTTTAACTCTAGCTCGGCAGATGTATCCCGGAAAAACACGTTTTTTCCTCGAAGCTTTTGACGATGCCACGCGGGAGCCTTATGGGTATTTGCTTGCAGATTTGAGAGCTAATACTCCTGAGGATCTTCGCTTAAGGACCAGATTGTTTCCACCAGCGTTGCCCGCTGTCTATGTTCAAAAGAAAAACACTTCTAAAAAGTGAATTTTACCCGGTATTAGACATTCTACGCTGTGTGCATTGTGATGTAAAGATGTCTGAGAGGCTCCGGCGTAACTGGGCGCTCTTAAAAACACTGGTGAAAGCAACCCCCGCTGTCAGAAAGTCTATTTTGTTCGATGCAAGCAATGATTTAATTACAGCCATAGGTGAGATTGCTTTAAACATCTTAAAAGGCAGGATTCCGCTGAAAGAGCGTCAAAAGGGCATATTAAAGAAGTGGTGTAAAGCTATAAGAACCCTGAGCGACAGGTCTCAGCCCATAAAGAAAAAGAAGCGCCTACTAAAGCAGGCCGGCGGGTTTATCGGCCCTCTTTTAGCTTTTGCAATTCCAATAATAACAAGCCTGCTCGCCGGAAAATAATGGAGCATACAGAGAAAATGTATCTAGTCCCCAAACAGGAGCTAGACAAACTAAGGCCCCGTGTTGCAGATAACATACGCGACAGTGTTATTCGCCTCCTTGATGATGAAATTAGCGCCATTTTACAACGTCGTGACATTCCCGATGATGTGAAAATTAAAATGTATAGCTCCGTGCTACAGCGCTACTTGGTACATACGAGGCACAGCTCAAAAGAAGTAACGGCTTTAAATCTCGTTAGCACTCTTGATCCTGGTCAGCAACAATTGCCAAACACCGACTCTGATAAAAATCAAGAGATCGCTGAAATTGTCAGCCATATAAACCAAAGATATAAAAAGAATGCAGAATTTTTACTAAACAGGTTACTGCAGAATAAAAATGTTACAGCCTGGAATAATAAAGCTGAATTTATTTTCAAAGGATCCGTAATACCAGGGTCTAACTTACTGGATTTGGTGTGTAGTACAACACAGAGTCATGCTCTGAACAGCAGAAATTTACCTCCGGGTTGGGATTGATTTATGCAGGCTATGGCCGAGCTAAATATGCCGTCTACAGTTGTGGGTAACCCCGCTACTAGGAAGCTTTTAGATGAATTAAAAATTTCCAGCAGTGAGACACACGTTGTATCTACACCGCAGAAGCTAGCCCCAACGTCACGAACAATTCAATCTTTACATTCACCGTCATTAGACACCACACGCGGAACTCTGCTACCTAAAAAAAGGTCTCTACCGATACTTCAAACCATGTGGCTCACAATGTAAAGAATGTACTGGATAAATGCTGTACTTGGCTTGTAACACTATATTACTTATTTTGTAAGAAGTGTGTTGGTGTATGTTCATTGTACTATTTAATGCTTTTCAAAAAGCACAAAATATGAACGGCACTAGGTGTTAACGCAGCAGGCGGTGTAGCCGCAGCCTGAGGATTCCACTGCAAGACTCCTATAGCACGTATATAGTCTGCAATGTTCGGGTGGTGCTCAGCATAAAAAGCAGTGAACAAATATCCAAGGAGAAAAAGGAAAATGCGGCACTCACCCAGGTAGATTGCGAATCAAAGTCCTTTATTCATCGTAACGTAACAACGGACATAATAAGGAGAGGCGGCTGGGAGAGATCAGCGGTGCGGGGAGAAAGAACAGGACTACGATCGTTTCGCGCTTGTGCGCTTCCACGGGTTGGATATTTATTTAATGCTTTTACTTTTATATTCTGTAAGAATTTTTATATTATTGAAATGTCTTTGAGCTGTGTTTATTTTGCAACAATAAAATCTTTTAAACTTTTACAATATCGTCTTTTTTTTTATAAAAGTATAAAACACACCGCTTCATATTTGCGGGTGTTGTATAAATACACGTCTAGGATATAAAATAATATAATATGAAAATCTAATAGGATTCTGATACATACTTTAATAAAGTCTTTTAAAACTCATACGATGACTGTCATTTTTCATAATATTGAGAATTATACTATCACACACTATTAAGCACTGCCCTCTCATATAATGTAGGCGTGATGCTGAAAATGAGAAACTGTGTGTGTATATGTTGATCATTATGGACTGCAGGCAGAAAAAATACAACTTACAGAAGCAACCGCACAAACAGCTACAAATAATATGAAAATCTAATATAAAAAACAAATACTGGGATAATAATCACTGTATCAAATCACAATTTTGCACTATATGTGCTCATTGGTAATACAACACACTGCCCCGATTACAGAATGCAATCTCACAACAATATGAAAATCTAATATAAAAACAAATACTGGGATAATAATCGCTGGATCAAATTACATTATCAATACCCAGATAGATTAGCGAAATTAGGATTATTTAGTCTAGAAAAAAGACGACTGAGGGGCGATCTAATAACCATGTATAAGTATATAAGGGGACAATACAAATATCTCGCTGAGGATCTGTTTATACCAAGGAAGGTGACGGGCACAAGGGGGCATTCTTTGCGTCTGAAAGAGAGAAGGTTTTTCCACCAACACAGAAGAGGATTCTTTACTGTTAGGGCAGTGAGAATCTGGAATTGCTTGCCTGAGGAGGTGGTGATGGCGAACTCAGTCGAGGGGTTCAAGAGAGGCCTGGATGTCTTCCTGGAGCAGAACAATATTGTATCATACAATTATTAGGTTCTGTAGAAGGACGTAGATCTGGGGATTTATTATGATGGAATATAGGCTGAACTGGATGGACAAATGTCTTTTTTTCGGCCTTACTATGTTACTAAACTATATAAAAAGGGAAAATCAGCCAGACAAATATTGGGATAATAATCGCTGGATCAAATTAACAATATAAAACTATATCAAAAGGGGAAATCAGCCAGACACAGGGTCAGATGGCTGACAGGGGGCGGGGAGGGGTTACACACTTTGATACACTTTGATAGGGGCGGGTCCACCTGTCAGATTGAGTTTGACGAAAGGACCCGATTATACACTACTAGTGTGTCAAAGCCACTAATTACACTTGTCCTCCTCCGCTTAACCACGCTATGCCGCCTGTGTACTCCTCAGACCAACTCTGAAATGCAATTAGCCACCTTTTTTAATTGTGGGCCTACTCTGTCTCTCTGAGCCACTTATTACAGTTGTTCTCCGCTGAACAAAGCTATGCCGCCTGTGTACTCCACTTACCTATTTTGAACTGCATTTTGCCTACTTACTTATTAAGGCCTACTAACTGTGTCTGCCTCCCATTACTGTTGTCTTCCACTGAACAAAGCTGAGCCTCAATTTTCATCCGGTGTCAGATATTTAACTGCATTTGGCCAACTTCTTTGGTTGGGCCTACAAATGGTGTGTGCCGCAGCTTGGTGTTCTCCACAGAATAAAGGTGATCTTAAATTTACAGGCTTTCAGCCTATATCAAATATTAAACTGCATTTGGGCTACTGGTTTGGTTGGGCCTACCAACGGTGTCTGCGGCTGCTTGGTGTTCTCCTCCACTTTACAAAGCTGAGCTTCAATCTTCAGGCTTTTGGGCTATATCAGATATTACACTGCATTTGGGCTACTGGTTTGGTTGGGCGTACTAACGTTGTCTGCCGCTGCTTGGTGTTCTCCTCCACTTTATAAAGCAGAGCTTCAATCTTCAGGCTTTCGGCCTACATCACATATTACACTTCATTTGGGCTACTGGTTTGGTTGGGCGTACTAACGTTGTCTACCGCTGCTTGGTGTTCTCCTCCGCTTTACAAAGCTGAGCTTCAATCTTCAGGCTTTCGGCCTACATCACATATTACACTGCATTTGGGCTACTGATTTGGTTGGGCGTACTAACGGTGTCTGCCGCTGCTTGGTGTTCTCCTCCACTTTACAAAGCTGAGCTTCAATTTTCAGGCTTTCGGCCTACATCTGTTATGGACCTGGTGGTTAGGAGCACCCGGCACGACCTGATAGTTAAACTCACACAGGACAAGCTCTGGGATGTGGGAGCTCTGCTGACCGCAAGCCCTAATCCTATCATAACTAGAAATAGCCGTGGAGCGTTCCTGACTCTCCCTAGACGCCTCTTCACAGCCTAAGAGCTAGCTAGCCCTAGAGATAGAAAATAAAGCCTACCTTGCCTCAGAGAAATTCCCCAAAGGAAAAGGCAGCCCCCCACATATATTGACTGTGAGTAAAGATGAAAGTCACAAACGCAGAAATGAAACAGGTTTCAGCAAAGGGAGGCCAGACTTACTAAACAGACAGAGGATAGGAAAGGTATCTTTGCGGTCAGCACAAAAACTACAAAAGACCACGCAGAGTGTGCAAAAAGACCTCCGCACCGACTCACGGTGCGGAGGTGCCACTCTGCATCCCAGAGCTTCCAGCTAGCAAGACAAAATCATGATAACTGGCTGGACAAGGAAACAATGAACAAATAATAACTATCAGGAACTTAGCTTCTGCTGGAGAAGACAGGTCACCAGAAAGATCCAAGAGCGACCTGAACCAATGCAGAAACATTGACAGCTGGCATGGAGTAACGATCTGAGTGGAGTTAAATAGAGCAGCCAACCAAAGGATAAACCACGTCACCTGTGCAAGAAACCTCAGAAGCAGCAGCTTCACTCATAGCCACCAGAGGGAGTCTGTTGTGAATTCTGTTGTCGAACTCCCTCCTGTGGTCGTGAATGGTACTTCGGCGAGTTCTGTCTATGGGCTCCCTCTGGTGGCTATGAGTGAAGCTGCTGCTTCTGAGGTTCCTTACACAGGTGACGTGGGTTATCCTTTGGTTGGCTGCTCTATTTAACTCCTCTCAGATCGTTACTCCATGCCAGCTGTCAATGTTTTTGCATTTGTTCAGTTCGCTCCTGGATCTCTCTGGTGACCTGCCTTCTCCTGCAGAAGCTAAGTTCCTGATAGTCTTTATTTGTTCACTGTTTTCTTGTCCAGCTGGTTTTCATGATTTTGTCTTGCTAGCTGGAAGCTCTGGGATGCAGAGTGGTCCCTCCGCACCGTGAGTCGGTGCGGAGGTCTTTTTTTGCACACTCTGCGTGGTCTTTTGTAGGTGTTTGTGCTGATCGCAAAGTTACCTTTCCTATCTTCTGTCTAATTAGTAAGTCTGGCCTCCCTTTGCTGAAACGTGTTTCATTTCTGCGTTTGTGACTTTCATCTTTACTCACAGTCAATATATGTGGGGGGCTTCCTTTACCTTTGGGGAATTTCTCTGAGACAAGGAAGGCTTAATTTTCTATCTCTAGGGCTAGATAGTTCTTAGGCTGTGACGAGGCGCCTAGGTCTGGTCAGGAGCGCTCCACGGCTATTTCTAGTGTGTGTGATAGGATTAGGGCTTGCGGTCAGCAGAGCTCCCACATCCCAGAGCTCGTCCTGTATGAGGTTTAACTATCAGGTCATTCCGGGTGCTCCTAACCACCAGGTCATAACAGTACAGCTGGCCCAAAGTATTAATGCATCTCAATAGAGGGATAAGAGAACTTCTGAGACCATTTTTTTTTCTTTGCACTGTGTTTTGTCTTTCTTTTCCCCTAGACCTTTGGGTGGTTCAGGAAACAGGTGTAGATATGGACATTCAAGGTCTGTCCTCTTGTGTGGATCATCTCACTGAAAGGGTACAAAACAATCAAGATTTTGTGGTTCAGAATCCTATGTTAGAGCCTAGAATTCCTATTCCTGACTTATTTTGTGGGGATAGATCTAGGTTCTTGAATTTCAAAAATAATTGTAAACTGTTTCTAGCTTTGAAACCCCGCTCCTCTGGTGACCCCGTTCAACAGGTAAAAATCATTATTTCTTTGTTGCGTGGTGACCCTCAAGACTGGGCATTTTCCCTTGCGCCAGGAGATCCTGCATTGTGTGATGTTGATGCGTTTTTTTCTGGCGCTTGGATTGCTTTATGATGAACCAAATTCAGTGGATCAGGCAGAGAAAATCTTGCTGGCTTTGTGTCAGGGTCAGGATGAAGCGGAGGTGTACTGTCAGAAGTTTAGAAAGTGGTCTGTGCTTACTCAGTGGAATGAATGTGCCCTGGCGGCAATTTTTCAGAAAGGGTCTTTCTGAAGCCCTTAAGGATGTCATGGTGGGATTTCCCACGCCTGCTGGTCTGAATGAGTCTATGTCTTTGGCCATTCAGATCGATCGGCGCATGCGTGAGCGCAAAGCTGTGCACCATCTGTCGGTATTCTCTGAGCATAGGCCTGAGCCTATGCAGTGAGATAGAACTTTGACCAGAGCTGAACGGCAAGAACACAGACATCGGAATGGGCTGTGTTTTTACTGTGGTGAATCCACTCATGCTATCTCCGATTGTCCTAAGCGCACTAAGCGGTTCGCTAGGTCTGCCACCATTGGTACGGTACAGTCTAAATTTCTTTTGTCCGGTATTCTGATTTGCTCTCTGTCGTCCTATTCTGTAATGGCATTTGTGAATTCAGGCGCTGCCCTGAATTTGATGGACTTGGAGTTTGCCAGGTGCTGTGGTTTTTTCTTGGAGCCCTTGCAGTATCCTATTCCATCGAGAGGAATTGATGCTACGCCTTTGGCCAAGAATAAGCCTCAGTACTGGACTCAATTGACCATGTGCATGGCTCCTGCACATCAGGAGGATATTCGCTTTTTGGTGTTGCATAATCTGCATGATGTGGTCGTTTTGGGGTTGCCATGGCTACAGGTCCATAATCCAGTATTGGATTGGAAATCTATGTCTGTGTCCGACTGGGGTTGTCAGGGGGTACATGGTGATGTTCCATTGCTGTCAATTTCGCCTTCCACTCCTTCTGAAGTCCCTGAGTTTTTATCAGATTACCGGGATGTATTTGAAGAGACCAAATCTGGTTCCCTACCTCCACATAGGGATTGCGACTGTGCTATTAATTTGATTCCTGGTAGTAAGTGTCCTAAGGGCCGTCTGTTTAATTTATCTGTGCCAGAGCACGCCGCTATGCGGAGTTATATAAAGGAATCCCTGGAGAAGGGTCATATTCGTCCGTCGTCGTCACCATTGGGAGCAGGGTTCTTTTTTTGTGGCCAAGAAGGATGGTTCTTTGAGACCTTGTATTGATTACCGCATTCTTAATAAGATCACAGTCAAATTTCAGTATCCTTTGCCGCTGCTGTCTGATTTGTTTGCTCGGATTAAGGGGGCTAGTTGGTTCACCAAGATAGATCTTCGTGGTGCGTATAATCTTGTGCGAATTAAACAGGGTGATGAATGGAAAACGGCATTTAATACGCCCGAGGGCCATTTTGAGTACCTGGTTATGCCATTCGGGCTTTCTAATGCTCCATCTGTGTTTCAGTCCTTTATGCATGACATCTTCCGAGAGTACCTGGATGGATTCATGATTGTATATTTGGATGACATTTTGGTCTTTTCGGATGATTGGGAGTCTCATGTGAAGCAGGTCAGAATGGTGTTCCAGGTCCTTCGTGCGAATTCCTTGTTTGTGAAGGGGTCAAAGTGTCTCTTTGGAGTTCAGAAGGTTTCATTTTTGGGTTTCATTTTTTCCCCTTCTACTATCGAGATGGACCCTGTTAAAGTTCAGGCCATTTACGATTGGACTCAGCCGACATCTGTGAAGAGCTTGCAGAAGTTCCTGGGCTTTGCTAATTTTTATCGTCGCTTCATTGCTAATTTTTCCAGTATTGGTAAACCGTTGACTGATTTGACCAAGAAAGGTGCTGATGTGGTCAATTGGTCCTCTGCGGCTGTAGAGGCTTTTCAGGAGTTGAAGCGTCGTTTTGCTTTTGCCCCTGTGTTGTGCCAGCCAGATGTTTCGCTCCCTTTTCAGGTTGAGGTTGATGCTTCTGAAATTGGAGCAGGGGCTGTTTTGTCACAAAGAAGTTCTGATGGCTCGGTGATGAAACCCTGTGCCTTCTTTTCTAGAAAATTCTCGCCTGCTGAGCGCAATTATGATGTGGGCAATCGGGAGTTGTTGGCCATGAAGTGGGCATTCGAGGAGTGGCGACATTGGCTTGAAGGAGCTAAACATCGCGTGGTGGTTTTGACGGATCACAAGAATTTGACTTATCTCGAGTCTGCCAAACGGTTGAATCCTAGACAGGCTCGATGGTCGCTCTTTTTCTCCCATTTTGATTTTGTGGTTTCATACCTTCCGGGATCTAAGAATGTGAAGGCTGACGCCCTGTCAAGGAGTTTTGTACCTGACTCTCCGGGTGTTCCGGAGCCAGCGGGTATTCTTAAAGAAGGGGTAATTTTGGCTGCAATTTCCCATGATTTGCGGCGTGTGCTGCAAAAGTTTCAGGCTGATAGACCTGACCGTTGTCCTACGGAGAAACTGTTTGTCCATGATAGATGGACTAGTAGAGTTATCTCTGAGATTCATTGTTTAGTGTTGGCTGGTCATCCTGGAATCTTTGGTACCAGAGATTTGGTGGCTAGATCCTTTTGGTGGCCTTCTTTGTCATGGGATGTGCGTTCTTTTGTGCAGTCCTGTGGGACTTGTGCTCGGGCTAAGCCCTGCTGTTCTCGTTCCAGTGGGTTGCTTTTGCCCTTGCCGGTCCCGAAGAGGCCCTGGACGCATATTTCCATGGATTTTATTTCTGATCTCCCTGTTTCTCAAAGGATGTCGGTTATTTGGGTGGTTTGTGATCGCTTCTCTAAGATGGTCCATTTGGTACCCTTGTCTAAATTGCTTTCCTCCTCTGATTTGGTGCCATTGTTTTTCCAGCATGTGGTTCGTTTGCATGGCATTCCAGAGAACATCGTCTCGGACAGAGGTTCTCAGTTTGTTTCGAGGTTTTGGCGGTCCTTTTGTGCTAAGATGGGCATTGATTTGTCTTTTTCTTCGGCATTCCATCCCCAGACTAATGGCCAAACCGAACGAACTAATCAGACTTTGGAAACATATCTGAGATGCTTTGTTTTTGCTGATCAGGATGATTGGGTGTCCTTCTTGCCTTTGGCTGAGTTCGCCCTTAATAATCGGGCCAGCTCGGCTACTTTAGTTTCTCCTTTTTTCTGTAATTCTGGTTTCCATCCTCGTTTCTGTTCAGGGCAGGTTGAGCCTTCGGATTGTCCTGGTGTGGATGCGGTGGTGGACAGGTTGCAGCAGATTTGGACTCTTGTGGTGGACAATTTGACATTGTCCCAGGAGAAGGCTCAACGTTTCGCTAACCGCCGGTGTTGTGTTGGTCCCCGACTTCGTGTTGAGGATTTGGTTTGTTTGTCATCTCGTCACGTTTCTATGAAGGTTTCCTCTCCTAAGTTTAAGCCTCGTTTCATTGGGCCATATAAGATTTCTGAAGTTCTTAATCCTGTGTCATTTCGTTTGGACCTTCCAGCTTCTTTTGCCATCCATAATGTGTTCCATAGGTCGTTGTTGCGGAGATACGTGGCGCCTATGGTTCCCTCCGTTGATCCTCCTGCCCCGGTGTTGGTCGAGGGGGAGTTGGAGTATGTGGTGGAGAAGATTTTGGATTCTCGTGTTTCGAGACGAAAACTCCAGTGCCTGGTCAAGTGAAAGGGTTATGGTCAGGAAGATAATTCCTGGGTTTTTGCCTCTGATGTTCATGCTGCCGATCTTGTTCATGCCTTTCATTTGGCTCATCCTGATCGGCCTGGGGGCTCTGGTGAGGGTTCGGTGACCCCTCCTCAAGGGGGGGGGTACTGTTGTGAATTCTGTTGTCGAACTCCCTCCTGTGGTCGTGAATGGAACTTCGGCGAGTTCTGTCCATGGACTCCTGTTATGACCTTTCAACCGTTTGGCAGACTTCAGAGTCAAATTCTTGTGATCCGTCAAGACCACCACGCGATGTTTAGCTCCTTCAAGCCAATGTCGCCACTCCTCGAATGCCCACTTCATGGCCAACAACTCTCGATTGCCAACATCATAATTGCGCTCAGGAGGCGAGAATTTTCTAGAAAAGAAGGCACATGGTTTCATCACCGAGCCATCAGAACTTCTTTGCGACAAAACAGCCCCTGCTCCAATCTCAGAAGCATCAACCTCGACCTGAAACGGGAGCGAAACATCTGGCTGGCACAACACAGGGGCAGAAGAAAAACGATGCTTCAACTCCTGAAAAGCCTCCTTAGCCGCAGAGGACCAATTGACCACATCAGCACCTTTCTTGGTCAAATCAGTCAACGGTTTAGCAATAGTAGAAAAATTTGCGATGAAGCGACGGTAAAAATTAGCAAAGCCCAGGAACTTCTGCAGGCTCATCACAGATGTCGGCTGAGTCCAATCATAAATGGCCTGAACTTTAACAGGGTCCATCTCGATAGTAGAAGGGGAAAAAATGAAACCAAAAAATGAAACCTTCTGAACTCCAAAGAGACACTTTGACCCCTTCACAAACAAGGAATTCGCACGAAGGACCTGGAACACCATTCTGACCTGCTTCACATGAGACTCCCAATCATCCGAAAAGACCAAAATGTCATCCAAACATACAATCATGAATCTATCCAGGTACTCTCGGAAGATGTCATGCATAAAGGACTGAAACACAGATGGAGCATTAGAAAGCCCGAATGGCATAACCAGGTACTCAAAATGGCCCTCGGGCGTATTAAATGCTGTTTTCCATTCATCGCCCTGTTTAATTCACACAAGATTATACGCCCCTCGAAGATCTATCTTGGTGAACCAACTAGCCCCCTTAATCCGAGCAAACAAATCAGACAGCAGCGGCAAAGGATACTGAAATTTGACTGTGATCTTATTAAGAAGGCGGTAATCAATACAAGGTCTCAAAGAGCCATCCTTCTTGGCCACAAAAAAGAACCCTGCTCCCAATGGTGACGACGACGGGCGAATATGACCCTTCTCCAAGGATTCCTTTACATAACTCCGCATAGCGGCGTGCTCTGGGACAGATAAATTAAACAGACGGCCCTTAGGAAACTTACTACCAGGAATCAAATTAATAGTACAATCGCAATCCCTATGAGGAGGTAGGGCACCGGATTTGGGCTCTTCAAATACATCCCGGTAATCTGATAAAAACTCAGGGACTTCAGAAGGAGTGGAAGGCGAAATTGACAGCAATGGAACATTACCATGTACCCCCTGACAACCCCAGCCGGACACAGACATAGATTTCCAATCCAACACTGGATTATGGACCTGTAGCCATGGCAACCCCAAAACGACCACATCATGCAGATTATGCAACACCAAAAAGCGAATATCCTCCTGATGTGCAGGAGCCATGCACATGGTCAATTGATTCCAGTACTGAGGCTTATTCTTGGCCAAAGGCGTAGCATCAATTCCTCTCAATGGAATAGGATACTGCAAGGGCTCCAAGAAAAAACCACAGCGCCTGGCAAACTCCAAGTCCATCAAATTCAGGGCAGCACCTGAATCCACAAATGCCATAACAGAATAGGACGACAGAGAGCAAATCAGAGTACCGGACAAAAGAAATTTAGACTGTACCGTACCAATGGTGGCAGACCTAGCGAACCGCTTAGTGCGCTTAGGACAATTGGATATAGCATGAGTGGATTCACCACAGTAAAAACACAGCCCATTCCGACGTCTGTGTTCTTGCCGTTCAGCTCTGGTCAAAGTTCTATCACACTGCATAGGCTGAGGCCTATGCTCAAAGAATACCGCCAGATGGTGCACAGCTTTGCGCTCACGCAAGCGCCGATCGATCTGAATGGCCAAGGACATAGACTCATTCAGACCAGCAGGCGTGGGAAATCCCACCATGACATCCTTAAGGGCTTCAGAAAGACCCTTTCTGAAAATTGCCGCCAGGGCACACTCATTCCACTGAGTAAGCACAGACCACTTTCTAAACTTCTGACAGTACACCTCCGCTTCATCCTGACCTGACACAAAGCCAGCAAGATTTTCTCTGCCTGATCCACTGAATTTGGTTCATCATAAAGCAATCCAAGCGCCAGAAAAAACGCATCAACATCACGCAATGCAGGATCTCCTGGCGCAAGGGAAAATGCCCAGTCTTGAGGATCACCACGCAACAAAGAAATAATGATTTTTACTTGTTGAACGGGGTCACCAGAGGAGCGGGGGTTTCAAAGCTAGAAACAGTTTACAATTATTTTTGAAATTCAAGAACTTAGATCTATCCCCAGAAAATAAATCAGGAATAGGAATTCTAGGCTCTAACATAGGATTCTGAACCACAAAATCTTAAATGTTTTGTACCCTTGCAGTGAGATGATCCACACAAGAGGACAGACCTTGAATGTCCATATCTACACCTGTGTCCTGAACCACCCAAAGGTTTAGGGGAAAAGAAAGACAAAACACAGTGCAAAGAAAAAAAAATGGTCTCAGAACTTCTCTTATCCCTCTATTGAGATGCATTAATACTTTGGGCCAGCTGTACTGTTATGGACCTGGTGATTAGGAGCACCCGGCACGACCTGATAGTTAAACTCACACAGGACAAGCTCTGGGATGTGGGAGCTCTGCTGACAGCAAGCCCTAATCCTATCACAACAACTAGAAATAGCCGTGGAGCATTCCTGACTCTCCCTAGACGCCTCTTCACAGCCTAAGAGCTAGCTAGCCCTAGAGATAGAAAATAAAGCCTACCTTGCCTCAGAGAAATTCCCCAAAGGAAAAGGCAGCCCCCCCACATATATGACTGTGAGTAAAGATGAAAGTCACAAGCGCAGAAATGAAACAGGTTTCAGCAAAGGGAGGCCAGACTTATTAAACATAAATTCGGACAAACAACCGCACTCAGACAATATTTTCAAGTTGCATCAGAAGTGTGAAGTCTTTATTGAGTAACACCACAGTGGTAAATATAGTTCTGAGGTAACGTTTCGACCCGTAAGGTCTTTCTCAAACCTCACTGTAAAAAACATGAAATATACTATATTAAAGATGGTGTAGCCAAGAAAATATAAAATACAACATAACAAAAATATATCAAAACATAATAGAACACAGTGGATGCAGCAAACAACAGTCAAGAGAAGCAAATACAAGAATAGTATAGAAGTCATGATAGATGCCACTGTGCTGCTAAATGCATCAAAAGATGCTGTATAATCCTATAGAGTAAAAAAGGGGGAGGGGGGCAAATACCAAAACAGGGGAAAATAAACAACCATCATATGAGAAAAGTAAATTATTTACATATGTACAAGTCTATGAAATACGTGAACAAGGCCCAGAGGAATTCATAAGTAATACGAATGCTAGATCAGCGTTCAGGCAGGCAAAAAACGGAGGATGGTAGGCTTCATAGATAACTAAAAAATATATATAAACACATTGCGCAGGGAGGGTAGAGCAAAACTGACCTTAGTGAATGAGCAGTGATGGAAGAGAGAGGAGGAGGACACTTGTCCGATGAACGGAGACAGAAGCTCCTACAGGGAGTAGAAACGAATGAGGCAAGGAACTAATGCTGTGGTAAGAGCCAGAAACAGAGCCTACCAAACACATACCACAAAAGGTCCAGAGGAACTAGGAGGTACGAGGGTCCGGAATGGCACGGACAGGGCGCAGCGTCCCTAGAAGCACTGTGGACGAGAGACATGGAGTAAGGGTGCTTATAATGTGGTAGGGTGCAGGAAGCTAAGCCAGAGAGAAAGGTACCTGTGGGTCCAGCAGGGAGGAAGGAGGCGGTAGTGTCCGGCATAGTAGAATGTCAGGGAATAAATGGCAGCCAGACAGGAAGTGTGGTGGTGTGGGAAGGCGCGCACGAGTAGGTGCGAGAGAGAGGCCAGGAACGCACGCTGAGGCGCTGTGTGAGAGCGCATGCGCAGGAGGCAAGCGGCGTCCAAGTAAAGCCAGGGGCCGGCCGAGGGCGGGCATAAGCGCACTGAGAGGTGAAACAGCAAAGCGCTGTGTTAGCGCATGCGCAGGATGTAGGCGGCGTCCAAGGACGCAGTAGGAGACAGGCGTGTGAGCACTGAGAGAGAGGGTGCCTGCACTCGTAGGGCTCTGTGTTGGTAGGGGAGATGAGGGGGGGGGTCAGAGGAGGGAGGAGGTATAGAGTTAAAATGGAGAGGGAGTGAAAGTAAAAGTAAAGATGGCGGTACAGGAATAAGAGATTGAAAAGAATGTAAAGAATGTATGCACTATATGGAATGAAGTATAAAGGAAAGAAAAAATGAAACTAAGGAGAACGAAAATAGAGACAAGTAAAAAATAAGGCATAGGTATGGGAAAGATGGAGAAATAAAAAGAAAAAAGCGCAAAAAGATCAAAAAATAAAAATACAAGAGAAATACAGATAAAAAAGAGAAATACAGATAAAAATAAAAATAAGAGTAATGAAAACAATGAATAAAATAAATGAAAAAAAATGAGTAAAAAAATAGTAAAAATAGAGAAAAAAGGTAAAAAAAAATTGGAGAAATAATAAAATTAAAATAAAGAATACAGAATAAAAAATTAAAAATAAAGAATAAAAAATAAAAAAGAAATAAATGTAAATGAAAAAAAGAAAAAAATGTAAATGAAAAAAAGAAAAAAATGTAAATGAAGAAAAAAAAATGAAAAAAATGAAAAAGACTCAGGGCACCGCCATGGGCGCTAATGTAGCCCCAGCTTATGCCAACAGCTACATGGACTCCTTTGAGCGTAACTATGTGTATCCTAATCCCCTGTTCCAAACCTACAACCTATGTTGGCTTCGCTACATAGATGACGTCTTTTGTCTATGGACAGGGCCCCAAAATTCCTTGGACACATTCACCAACTACCTCAACACCATTCGAGACGAACTCCAGTTTACATTGAACTACGATAATACCCAAATTTCATTTCTCGACACGTTGGTCATGAGGGGCCCCAATGGGACTCTTAATACCGACCTATTTGTTAAACCCACTGATTCCAACAGCCTTCTCCATTACCACAGTTGTCATCCCACCTCTATCAAACATAGCCTACCCCGGTCACAATTCAAAAGTGTGGCTCGTATAGTCTCGGACCCTGAATTACTACCCGCCCGTCTTGATGACATGTCTCTTAAATTTGAAACACGGCACTACACTAGGAATCTACTTGACAGAGCAAAAGTATTGGCCTTGAATCCATCCCCACGCCCCATTGCTTCAACAAAACCAGAACGCGTTCCCTTCATCCATACCCACCACCCTGTCATGCCTATAGTTTACAACATCATCCGCAAACACTGGCCCCTCTTGAGACGTTCATATCCACAGATCGAGGCTTTCACGACACCACCTCTCATGTGTAAACGGAGACCCACCAACATCAGAGATCGAGTCGTCAAGGCGGACCTGGGTAGCTCCTCTAAAATACCCAGACAAACCTTTCTTGGTACCGAAAAACGCGGCACGTTTCCATGTTTGGGCTGTGCATGCTGCTCTAACGTCATTAAGTCCAACACAATCACTCATCCGCATTCAGGTAGACAATATCAAATCAAGGGATTTTTTACATGTGAATCCAACAACGTGGTTTACGTCATTAAATGCCCCTGCGGGTTACTTTATGTTGGTGAGACCACACAACATATCCGTGACCGTATCTCCAGCCATAAGTCCACCATAAGATGCAAGAAAACATGGCTCCCTCTTCCTCACCATTTTGTGTCTGCTAACCACTCGGTTTCCCAACTTCGCTTCCAGGTTTTAGAACAGGTAGGGCGCCCCAGGAGGGGTGGCAATCACACTAAACTACTTAGGCAACATGAATCCTATTGGATTTATACTTTGCAAACCCTCACACCCAAGGGTTTAAATAGGGAACTCGACTTGATTTAATTTAGTCTGATATCTGATCATCATGGGACTACGTGCCTTCCTGCTCGCTCTAGGTTTATCATATTGTTGATATGACAGTGCGTGTAGTACTGGAGCACTGCTAATTATACTAGCGCTGTGTAGCAAAATAAATTAAAGATTATTAAAACTATATTATCCAACACATGTACCATATTCTTTGTTAATATGTTCGTGGAGCATGCTGACCTCTTACTTTCTTTTAAAAAATCACTAACCTATCTCCTACTTTCAGGCGGTCTGACTCCTATATACGGTTACGCCCACCGGGGGTAAGTACCCAGCCATAACCCCCCCCCCCCTTTTTCATTTTTTTCATTTTTTTTTTTTCATTTACATTTTTTTCTTTTTTTCATTTACATTTATTTCTTTTTTATTTTTTCTTCTTTATTTTTCATTTTCTATTCTGTATTCTTTATTTTAATTTTATTATTTCTCCAATTTTTTTTTTACCTTTTTTCTCTATTTTTACTATTTTTTTACTCATTTTTTTCATTTATTTTATTCATTGTTTTCATTACTCTTTTATTTTTATCTGTATTTCTCTTTTTTATCTGTATTTCTCTTGTATTTTTATTTTTTGATCTTTTTGCGCTTTTTTCTTTTTATTTCTCCATCTTTCCCATACCTATGCCTTATTTTTTACTTGTCTCTATTTTCGTTCTCCTTAGTTTCATTTTTTCTTTCCTTTATACTTCATTCCATATAGTGCATACATTCTTTTCAATCTCTTATTCCTGTACCGCCATCTTTACTTTTACTTTCACTCCCTCTCCATTTTCACTCTATACCTCCTCCCTCCTCTGACCCCCCCCCTCATCTCCCCTACCAACACAGAGCCCTACGAGTGCAGGTACCCTCTCTCTCAGTGCTCACACGCCTGTCTCCTACTGCGTCCTTGGACGCCGCCTACATCCTGCGCATGCGCTAACACAGCGCTTTGCTGTTTCACCTCTCAGTGCGCTTATGCCCGCCCTCGGCCGGCCCCTGGCTTTACTTGGACGCCGCTTGCCTCCTGCGCATGCGCTCTCACACAGCGCCTCAGCGTGCGTTCCTGGCCTCTCTCTCACACCTACTCGTGCGCGCCTTCCCACACCACCACACTTCCTGTCTGGCTGCCATTTATTCCCTGACATTCTACTATGCCGGACACTACCGCCTCCTTCCTCCCTGCTGGACCCACAGGTACCTTTCTCTCTGGCTTAGCTTCCTGCACCCTACCACATTATAAGCACCCTTACTCCATGTCTCTCGTCCACAGTGCTTCTAGGGACGCTGCGCCCTGTCCGTGCCGTTCCGGACCCTCGTACCTCCTAGTTCCTCTGGACCTTTTGTGGTATGTGTTTGGTAGGCTCTGTTTCTGGCTCTTACCACAGCATTAGTTCCTTGCCTCATTCGTTTCTACTCCCTGTAGGAGCTTCTGTCTCCGTTCATCGGACAAGTGTCCTCCTCCTCTCTCTTCCATCACTGCTCATTCACTAAGGTCAGTTTTGCTCTACCCTCCCTGCGCAATGTGTTTATATATATTTTTTAGTTATCTATGAAGCCTACCATCCTCCGTTTTTTGCCTGCCTGAACGCCGATCTAGCATTCGTAATACTTATGAATTCCTCTGGGCCTTGTTCACGTATTTCGTAGACTTGTACATATGTAAATAATTTACTTTTCTCATATGATGGTTGTTTATTTTCCCCTGTTTTGGTATTTGCCCCCCTCCCCCTTTTTTACTCTATAGGTTTATACAGCATCTTTTGATGCATTTAGCAGCACAGTGGCATCTATCATGACTACTATACTATTCTTGTATTTGCTTCTCTTGACTGTTGTTTGCTGCATCCACTGTGTTCTATTATGTTTTGATATATTTTTGTTATGTTGTATTTTATGTTTTCTTGGCTACACCATCTTTAATATAGTATATTTCATGTTTTTTACAGTGAGGTTTGAGAAAGACCTTACGGGTCGAAACGTTACCTCAGAACTCTATTTACCACTGTGTTGTTACTCAATAAAGACGTCACACTTCTGATGCAACTTGAAAATATTGTCTGAGTGCGGTTGTTTGTCCGAATTTATGATAGAACTGGATCCAGTCCAGGTTCAGCTGGCACCAGCTTCATTTCAACAGAGTGCACGCCTTTCCCCTCTAACTAAGACTTACTAAACAGAGGATAGGAAAGGTATCTTTGCGGTCAGCACAAAAACTACAAAAGACCACGCAGAGTGTGCAAAAAGACCTCCGCACCGACTCACGGTGCGGAGGTGCCACTCTGCATCCCAGAGCTTCCAGCTAGCAAGACAAAATCATGATAACCAGCTGTACAAGGAAACAATGAACAAATAATAACTATCAGGAACTTAGCTTCTGCTGGAGAAGACAGGTCACCAGAAAGATCCAAGAGCGAACTGAACCAATGCAGGAACATTGACAGCTGGCATGGAGTAACGATCTGAGTGGAGTTAAATAGAGCAGCCAACCAAAGGATAAACCACGTCACCTGTGCAAGGAACCTCAGAAGCAGCAGCTTCACTCACAGCCACCAGAGGGAGTCCATGGACAGAACTCGCCGAAGTACCATTCACGACCACAGGAGGGAGTTCGACAACAGAATTCACAACAACATCACATATTACACAGCATTTGGGCTACTGGTTTGGTTGGGCGTACTAACAGTGTCTGCTGCTGCTTGGTGTTCTCCTCCACATTACAAAGCTGAGCTGAGCTTCAATCTTCAGGCTTTCGGCCTACATTACATATTACACTGCATTTGGGCTACTGGTTTGGTTGGGCGTACTAATGGTGTCTGCGGCTGCTTCGTGTTCTCCTCCACTTTACAAAGCTGAGCTTCAATTTTCAGGCTTTCGGCCTACATCACATATTACACTGCATTTTGGCTACTGGTTTGGTTGGGCATACTAACGGTGTCTGCTGCTGCTTGGTGTTCTCCTCCACTTTACAAAGCTGAGCTTCAAACTTCAGGCTTTCGGCCTTCATCACATATTACACTGCATTTGGGCTACTGGTTTGGTTGGGCGTACTAATGGTGTCTGCAGGTGCTTGGTGTTCTCCACTTTTTTTTTTTTAAATTCGTTTATTAATTTCAGAATAGACAAACATTGCACATATTACATTTATCATTATTAAACATACCATCAGATACAAATGATTACAAACATCATCGCATCCAAAGTTCAGAGGCAATAGACTGTGCATGTTGAATCACTAGTACCTACAAAATACCTACTATACAACTTAAACAACTTTAACCTTTAGTAATAAGTCGCCAAAAGAAAACAGATTCAAGTTTGCTCTGCAACGATGTCCCCAAACCCCATGCCCCCCTCCCCGTGCATATATCTAATCCACGCAGACTACAGAGTATGATGAGATGAGTTCCATCTACCCCAAATTTTTTCGAATTTACCTGGGCATCCTCTATTATGGTACAGTGTTCTTTCATATGGGATAACCGAGTTCACCAGGTCAATCCAAGCTCTGAGAGACGGGGAGGAGCTACCCATCCACCTTAATGCCAGTACCTTTCGTGCTAAGAAGAGCGTTTCTCGAAGGAAGATCCCAGTATGGTGATCCCAGGTCTCTGTATCCCACACCCCAAATAGGCAAGTCAATGGTTCAAGTGGGACAGGGATTAACAATAAAGACGTTAACAATGTCGTGACTTCTTTCCAATAATGAAGGATTACCGGGCACCGCCATATCATGTGGGTAAAATCCGCATCATGTGCGTGACACCGTAAGCAGTCTGACGTCTGAAGGCGGCCCATTTTAAAAAGTCGTGTCGGAGTCAGATAAGTCTGATATGTAATATATAGCTGGGTCATCCTATTGTTAACTGAGGGAGAAACTTTAGTTGGAGATTCCAAAATATCTTCCCACTCCTCTCCCAGTGTATCGGGAAGGAGTCCCTCCCATTTCTTTTTTAAGGTGTTAATAGTGAGCCCATCTCCCACGGATAATAGGTATGTGTATAAAGAGGAAATGAGCCCCTGAGGACCCTGTGATTTGAGAATGCCTATAAGGGGTAAAGATGAAATTGCTCGACCTGCACCTGCATTTCGCATATGTGACTGGAAAGCTGACCTCAACTGTAAATAACGGAAGAATTGAGATCTTGGGATATTGCAGGTATCCCGCAATTGTTCAAAGGACACAAAAACATCTTGGTTATACAAATTACCTACCGAGAGAACACCACATGAGATCCAGAACTCAGTAGACGGGTGATTTAGTAATTCTGGAAAATAACTATTATACCACAGTGGCATTTCGGCTATTATATCTGTATATTTAATAACTTTTTTAATTTGTCTCCATATTAATCTCGCTTGTCGAAGCAATGGCAGCAAACGGGGAGCACTGACTTTCTCCATTTCCAAAAAACCCAGTGGACAGTCAATACGGGCAGAATGGATTATATGGCTTTCTGAATTAGGTAGGGAGTTGCTAGGCATCCATTTGCTTATCGCCCTAGCCTGCCCAGCAAGATAATATAGATAAAAGTCTGGTAAGGCTGCCCCTCCCCCCCTTGTCGGTCTCTGTAGAGTAGATAGCTTGAGTTTGGGTCTAGTCTTCCCCCATATAAAGGACGTGGTCAGGGAGTTTAAGTTTGCAAAAAAAGATTTGGGTATTGGCACAGCACTATGTTGGAGACAATAATTAAATTTGGGGAGCAATATCATCTTAACTAAATTAATGCGACCTGCAACGGAGAGAGGGAGTTTGCTCCAAGCTATGAATTTAGATTTGGCCAGGTCCAATAGTGGATAAATATTAAGTCGTAGGTCCAGCTGACTATATTGAGACATATGTATTCCTAGATATTTGAAATTGGAGACTACAGGTAGTGACGAGAGATTTTCGAGACGGGGCATCGGCGCATGAGACAGAGGCATCAGAGCAGACTTATCCCAATTGATATAGAGACCAGAGAATTTGCTAAAATTATCTATAGTCGTTATTACTCGCGGTAGTGTTTCTTCTGTTTTATCCATAAATATGATCATATCATCAGCATATAAACCGATGGTGTCTACACGATCCGCAATACTTATTCCCTTGATATCCGTGGAAGACCTTATGCGTATTGCCAATGCTTCTATCGCGAGGGCAAAGAGGGCCGGGGACAGAGGACATCCCTGACGGGTTCCCCTATGTAAAGTAAAAGAATCAGAGATAGAATTATTCACAATTACCCGTGCCCTAGGATTCCTATATAGTGTATCTATCCCTCTAATAAATTTATCTCCAAAACCGTATTTCTGCAGACATGCAGAAAGAAAAGGCCATTCAAGGGAGTCAAACGCTTTAGCTGTGTCTAGGGATGCCAGAGCCCAGTTATTATCCAATTCTAGGGAGCTATATTGAATCACTGATTGGACCCGCCGAATATTAATAGAGGTACTTTTCCCAGGCATAAAGCCTGTTTGATCTGGGTGTATAAGATCTAATATGATTGTATTTAGTCTAGTGGCCAATATTTTAGTGAAGATTTTATAATCTACGTTCACCAATGATATGGGGCGATATGATCCACATTCCAAGGGGTCCTTTCCCTCCTTCTTAAGTACAATGATATTTGCATCATAAAATGTTTCAGGCATAATTTCTCCCTCCCATATATTCTGAAGCACCTTCAATAAGAGTGGTGCCAGGTGGTCCCGATATTTTTTATAGAACTCAACGGGAAACCCGTCAGGTCCAGGGGCCTTCCCGGTGGCCATATCCATTATAGCCTGTTCCACCTCCTCCAGAGTAAACTCGGCTTCCATAAAAGCTTGCTGGGTTGGGCTCAGTAAGGGGAATGCCATGTCTGATAGATAGTCTATACATTCAGGGACCCCAAGACCACTACCCGATTTGTACAGTGACTTATAGTAATTACAAAAACTTTGAAGAATTTCCTCGGTGGAGGATACCAACGAACCATCGAGTGTCCGAATCTGTAGTACCGTGTTGGAGGTGTTATGCTGACGTACCAAAAAAGCTAGGAGTTTACTGGCCTGATTCCCCATTTCAAAATAAGACTGACGGGTAAAAAATAATTTACGTTTTGATTTAGTGTCTATATTTTGGGTGTATAATCTTTGGGAAGTGAGCCACTCCACCCTGTTGCCGTTAGTTTGATTGGCCACATAGGCGGCTTCCGAGTCCTTCAGCCGTCGCTCAATCTCGTCATCTTCCCCCGCCGTCACCCTCTTTATATAGGAGATTGTAGAGGACAGACATCCCCTCAAATATGCCTTTAGAGTGTCCCAGAACAGATTGAGATTCGAGGGGTCTGGGTGAGTAGAGACAAAGCAGTTTAACTGATCAACCGTTCTATCACTAGCATCTATTAGTTTCAGCCAGAAGGGATTCAATTTCCAAGGTATATTATTATTTGACTGACCGTATTTAAGTTTGAGAACAATTGGGCTGTGATCTGATATCCCCCTGTTACCATGTTCGACACTATTCACCCACAGCGCTAGGTCGCTAGATCCAAATATGTAATCTATACGGGATAGAGACTGTCTAGTTGAAGAATGACAAGTATATTCCTTTATCTCAGGGTGACGTATTCTCCATAGGTCTAACCATCCGCTACCGTTCATAAATGATGCCAATTGAGAGGGAGATTGAGAAAGGGACCCCCTTGACATCTCGCCGTCTAGTCTCAGTCTGTCTTTAAGATTATCCATGACTAAATTAAAGTCTCCCATACAGATAACACTAGCATTAGGATAATTTAGGGAGAAACCCAGTGCCATGCGGAGAACCGATATGCCGGCCGGGGGTGGGTTATAAACACATAATATCACATATTCCTTCATATTAATAAAGGCATGAACAAAAACAAAGCGACCCTCGGGATCGCGTCGTGACTCTCTAGCCTCCCACCTGACATTCCTATGTACCAACAGGGAGACCCCTCTGGAGTAACTGGTGTGAAATGCGTGAAGGGACCACTGCACCCACGGCTTTTGCATACACTTAGCTGTGTCTCTGGTCAAATGCGTCTCCACAAGTGCTACAATATGTGGATGATACCTTTTAATTTGTGAAAATACCTTAATTTTCTTTCGAGGAGTCTTAATACCCCGTATGTTCCACGTCATACATACAATCTCAGATCCCATATCTACGTTCGGGAAAAGGCATAACATACACCACAGCCTGGGCGGGAATCAGGAACATCATACAGAGCATAAGGTTATCACTGGCGACTAATAAACATAACAAACAATTGAAATTGAAACTGGTGTAAAATACCAAACCAAACAACATTTGAACAGTGGAGGAGTGTAATCCTACACTCCTATAGTTGAGTAGAATAGGGGATACCCTCACTGGAATCAGCGTCCGGTATAGTTGACAAACTCAGCACCCACATAGAGAGCTCTAGATTGTGTTGCCATCAGATAGAAAGAGCTACTCAAGAGTCCGGGGTACTAGGCCCCTTGTATGACCGTAACCATTCGACCGCCTCCGCCGGGTCAGTGAAGAACAGGGAGGAGCCTTCATGAACAATACGGAGTCGAGCTGGATAAAGCATGGAGTAAATGATGTTTTTATCCCTGAGCTGCTTTTTGACTTCCATAAATCGAACTCGCTGCTTTTGAAGTTCCATAGAGAAGTCCGGGAAGATTGATATAGTGGCGTTATTGAACTTAATAGGGGCCTTCTGCCTTGCCAAGCGAAGAATTGCATCCCTGTCTCTGCAGTTAAGGAGACGTGCCAGAAAGGGTCGGGGCGGAGTTCCAGGAGGAAGAGGTCTCGTTGGGACCCTATGGGCCCTTTCCACAGAAAATGTTGAGGAGAATCCGTCTCCCAGGGAGGTTTTAAGCCAGTCCTCTAGAAATTGCTCAGGTTGCTGACCCTCCGAGCGTTCTGGTAGGCCAATAATTCGGATATTATTACGGCGCAGCCTGTTTTCCAGGTCATCTGCCTTTTGCTTCCAGGCATTCACAGAGCCAGTGGCCTTTGATAACTTAGCCTCCATTGGGGCAATGGTGTCCTCTATCTGAGACACCCTTGTTTCAACCTCTGAAATACGCCCTCTCATAGTTTGTATATCTTGTCGCAGACGGCCCACTTCAGTATGCACGTCTTCTATTTTCTCAGTGAGAGAGGACCTGGTGAGAGATATAGCCTGCATCAACTGCTCAGATGCTTGTTTAAGAGTCAGTTCGTCTTGTTCTCCCTCCTCATTGCTGTCAGAAAGACGATTTTTGCGTTGACTCTGCGTGGGATTATTTCTGAGAGAGCGTGTATTATCTGGGGCATCTTCTCTGGCATATTTCCTCAACTTGTCAGCAGCCCCCGCTCCTTTAGGATGATGCATGGTGATTGGCAGAAGATCCCCACCAAATGACCAAATTTATTATTATGGCAGTCTATTCTCCACTAGCAGACCGGACAGGGCCAAACACCGGGATGCACCCCCGAGAGGCAGCAAACCAAGCAAAGAGTCTCAGATATCTGCAAATGTATCAATTTAGGAGTTTGCCCAGGCACTGTGTCCCAGAGCAGCCACAGTTCCCCAGGAAGAACAGCAGGGAGGGGGGAACGATCCCTCCAAAGTAATGGTGCAAGCAGGGGTTTTGATAAGGGGAGTGCAGGGCCCAATTTTCCAGGGCGCACACCGCTCTGCCCCTTTTAGTGTTTCAGGCCGGTAGCTCACCTCCTGAATGCACCGCAGTCTTGCTATATAGCGCCTCTCTCCTTGCTGCTGGAGAGTGCGCTGTGGTAATGGCCGCCGTCTCCCAGGGCCCGCCCGCCGCTCCAGACCCGGCACCTGTCTCCTGCTCCTCGATGTTCCACAGCGTCCCCGCTGTATGTAAGTGCCTGCCGTGCTCCCCGGGGGATCCACCCGGCTTCAGCCGCCGCCGGCACTGCGTCCCGCCCGTCGGAGCCGCGCTTAAAGATGGCCGCCGCAGCCCAGGGACCTCGCCGCTCCTCCAGACCGCCACAGATATCGGCTCTCCAGCGTTCCACCGCCGCCACCCGGGGGGGTCGCCGGTCTCCCGAGCTTTCAGAGCACCGCCTCAGCCGGTGCAGCTGCAGTTCAGGGGGATAAATGGCCGGATTCAGATCAGGATAATGGGAGCCTCCAAAAGGTGCGTCTTCTCTCTTGGCTTACATAGCCACGCCCCGGTGTTCTCCACTTTACAAAGCTGAGCTTCAATCTTCTGGCTTTTGGGCTATATCAGATATTACACTGCATTTGGGCTACTGGTTTGGTTGGGCATACTAACGGTGTCTGCCGCTGCTTGTTGTTCTCCTTCACTGAACAAAGCTGTGCCGCCTGTTTACTCCTGTTACCAATTTTGAACTTCATTTGGCCCACTTTATTACTTGGGCCTACTAACTGTGTCTGCGACTCATTACAGTTTTTCGCCACTGAACAAAGCTATGCCGCCTGTTTATTCCTGTTACCAATTTTTAACTGCATTTAGCCTACTTTATTCTTTGGGACTATATCTGTGTTTCCTCCTCATCCTGCCCATTGGCCAGCCACTGCTACATGAGTCTGCTGGTACATTGACTCAGACCACTACATTCCCCATGCACTCTACACAGCCAGAATCTGACCCTGCTGAAAGTCAGGTTCCCCTTCCCGCATACTATACCACCTTACACGGGGACAAAGAGGAAGGTGCAGATGAAAGTGCAGGTTCCTTCATCAGGTGGGGGGGGGCATACTCGTTGGCGATGTCACTGGCACAGGGCTCCTCATAGTACGCAAAAGTGTCTCTGCCGGTGGGAGGCGCCCCCGCCGTCAAACACACCGCCGTACTTTGAGGGGCCCTGTGCCAGTGTCAATGCGAACGAGTGGGCCCCCCCTGCTTGCTCGGGATCACAGCACTTGCAAAGTTTAAATACTTACCTCTCCCTGCTCCACCGCCGTGTGCCAGGTGAGTACAGAGCCCTGTGTGATATAACAGAGCAGGCGAGTACAGAGCCCTGTGCGGTATATTAGAGCAGGTGAGTACAGAGTCCTGTGCGGTATATTAGAGCAGGTGAGTACAAAGCCCTGTGTGGTATATTAGAGCAGGTGAGTACAGAGCCCTGTGCGGTATATTAGAGCAGGTGAGTACAGAGTCCTGTGCGGTATATTAGAGCACTACAGAGCCCTGTGTGATATATTAGAGCAGGTGAGTACAGAGTCCTGTGCGGTATATTAGAGCACTACAGAGCCCTGTGTGGTATATTAGAGAACTGCAGAGCCTTGTGCGGTATATTAGAGCACTACAGAGCCCTGTGCGGTATATTAGCACTGCAGAGCCTTGTGCTGTATATTAGAGCACTACAGAGCCCTGTGCGGTATATTAGAGCACTACACGGCCCCTGTGCGGTATATTAGAGAACCACAGAGCTCTGTGCAATATATTAGAGCACTGCAGAGCCCTGTGCGGTATATTAGAGCACTACAGAGCCCTGTGCGGTATATTAGAGCACTACAGAGCCCTGTACGGTATATTAGAGCACTATAGAGCCCTGTGCGGTGTTATGAACTGGTGATTCAGAAACACAATGGACCTGGTGGTTAAGAGCACACAAAGTGACCTGATAGTTACTAATAACATAGGACGAGCTCTGAGACGTGGGAACTCTGCTGACCGCAATCCCTAATCCTATCACACCACACTAGAGGTAGCCGTGGAGCGCTCCTGACCAGACCTAGGCGCCTCGGGCACAGCCTGAGAAACTAGCTAGCCCTGAAGATAGAAAAATAAGCCTACCTTGCCTCAGAGAAATTCCCCAAAGGAAAAGGCAGCCCCCCACATATAATGACTGTGAGTAAGGATGAAAATACAAACACAGAGATGAAATAGGTTTTAGCAAAGTGAGGCCCGACTTACTGAATAGACCGAGGATAGTAAAGATAGCTTTGTGGTCAGCACAAAAACCTACAAACAACCACGCAGAGGGCGCAAAAAGACCCTCTGTACCGACTAACGGCACGGAGGTGCTCCCTCTGCGTCCCAGAGCTTCCAGCAAGCAAGAAAAACCAATATAGCAAGCTGGACAGAAAAAATAGCAAACAAAAGTAACACAAGCAGAACTTAGCTTATGCAGGGCAGACAGGCCACAAGACGATCCAGGAGAGAGCAAGACCAATACTGGAACATTGACTGGAGGCAAGGAACAAAGAACTAGGTGGAGTTAAATAGAGCAGCACCTAACGACTTAACCTCGTCACCTGAGGAAGGAAACTCAGAAGACGCAGCCCCACTCACATCCACCAGAGGAAGCTCATAAACAGAACCAGCCGAAGTACCACTCATGACCACAGGAGGGAGCTCGACCACAGAATTCACAACAGTGCGGTATATTAGAGCACTACAGAGCCCTGTGCAATATACTAGAGCACTACAGAGCCCTGTCCGGTATACTAGAGCACTACAGAGCCCTGTGCGGTATATTAGAGCACTACAGAGCCCTGTGCGGTATATTAGAGCACTACAGAGTCCTGTGCGGTATATTAGAGCAGTACAGAGCCCTGTGCGGTATATTAAGCTACTTTCACACTAGCGTCGGCCCGTCGCAGTGCGTCGGGCCGACGTATCCTGTGACAACGCAGCACAACGGGGGCAACGGATGCATTATTACAATGCATCCGCTGCCCCATTGTGAGTTGCGGGGAGAAGGGGGCGGAGTTCCGGCCGCGCATGCGCGGTCGGAAATAGTGGACACGACGCACAAAAAAACGTTACATGTAACGTTTTTTTGTTCCGACGGTCCGCCACAACACGACCAACCGTCTCACGACGGCGAGACGTGTGGCAATGCATCGCTAACGTTAGTCTATGGGGAAAAAACGCATCCTGCAGCCAACTTTGCAGGATGTGTTTTTTCACCAAAACGACGCATTGCGACGTGCGTCGTACGACGCTAGTGTGAAAGTAGACTTAGGGCACTACAAAGCCCTGTGCGGTATATTAGAGCACTACAGAGCCCTGTGCGGTATATTAGAGCACTGCAGAGCCCTGTGCGGTATATTAGAGCACTACAGAGCCCTGTGCGGTATATTAGAGCACTACAGAGCCCTGGGCGGTATATTAGAGCACTACAGAGCCCTGGGCGGTATATTAGAGCACTGCAGAGCCCTGGGCGGTATATTAGAGCACTACAAAGCCCTGGGCGGTATATTACAGCACTGCAGAGCCCTGTGCGGTATATTAGAGCACTACAGAGCCCTGGGCGGTATATTAGAGCACTGCAGATCCCTGTGCGGTATATTAGAGCACTACAGAGCCCTGGGCGGTATATTAGAGCACTACAGAGCCCTGGGCGGTATATTAGAGCACTGCAGAGCCCTGGGCGGTATATTAGAGCACTACAAAGCCCTGGGCGGTATATTACAGCACTGCAGAGCCCTGTGCGGTATATTAGAGCACTACAGAGCCCTGGGCGGTATATTAGAGCACTACAAAGCCCTGGGCGGTATATTACAGCACTGCAGAGCCCTGTGCGGTACATTAGAGCACTACAGAGCCCTGGGCGGTATATTAGAGCACTGCAGATCCCTGTGCGGTATATTAGAGCACTACAGAGCCCTGTGCGGTATATTAGAGCACTACAGAGCCCTGTGCGGTATACTAGAGCACTACAGAGCCCTGGGCGGTATATTAGAGCACTGCAGAGCCCTGGGCGGTATATTAGAGCACTACAGAGCCCTGGGCGGTATATTAGAGCACTACAGAGCCCTGGGCGGTATATTAGAGCACTGCAGAGCCCTGGGCGGTATATTAGAGCACTACAGAGCCCTGGGCGGTATATTAGAGCACTACAAAGCCCTGGGCGGTATATTACAGCACTGCAGAGCCCTGTGCGGTATATTAGAGCACTACAGAGCCCTGGGCGGTATATTAGAGCACTGCAGATCCCTGTGCGGTATATTAGAGCACTACAGAGCCCTGTGCGGTATATTAGAGCACTACAGAGCCCTGTGCGGTATACTAGAGCACTACAGAGCCCTGGGCGGTATATTAGAGCACTACAGAGCCCTGTGCGGTATATTAGAGCACTACAGAGCCCTGTGCGGTATATTAGAGCACTACAGAGCCCTGGGCGGTATATTAGGGCACTGCAGAGCCCTGGGCGGTATATTAGAGCACTACAGAGCCCTGGGCGGTATATTAGAGCACTACAGAGCCCTGTGCGGCATATTAGAGCACTACAGAGCCCTGTGCAGTTTATTAGAGCACTACAGAGCCCTGGGCGGTATATTAGAGCACTACAGAGCCCTGGGCGGTATATTAGAGCACTACAGAGCCCTGGGCGGTATATTAGAGCACTACAGAGCCCTGTGCGGCATATTAGAGCACTACAGAGCCCTGTGCAGTATATTAGAGTACTACAGAGCCCTGGGCGGTATATTAGAGCACTACAGAGCCCTGGGCGGTATATTAGAGCACTACAGAGCCCTGGGCGGTATATTAGAGCACTGCAGAGCCCTGGGCGGTATATTAGAGCACTGCAGAGCCCTGGGCGGTATATTAGAGCACTACAGAGCCCTGGGCGGTATATTAGAGCACTACAGAGCCCTGGGCGGTATATTAGAGCACTACAGAGCCCTGGGCGGTATATTAGAGCACTGCAGAGCCCTGGGCGGTATATTAGAGCACTACAGAGCCCTGGGCGGTATATTAGAGCACTACAGAGCCCTGGGCGGTATATTAGAGCACTGCAGAGCCCTGGGCGGTATATTAGAGCACTATACTATATAATAGGTCAGTCGCCACTAGTCCGACATCAGTGTGGGTGGGCAGCTCCCCTCACAACTTTTGCTACACTTCCGTGCGATCCCGTGGACGAGAGCCCGCCCTCTGGGCACAACACACAGGGAGGAGCCATGGACGAAGCAGCTGGCGGAGTATCTGGGCGCCCACCGTCCGGAAGCATGGAGGAATGTGTGGAGGAGTACCTGAGATCCGTGCGGAACGGGAAGGTGAGAGGAGCTAAACGTGCACCGGTAGTGTGCGGCTCCGGACCCTGCACCGACACCGTACATACACGTGTCCACTACTCCATGGACTCTGACGGTGTGATGATGCACTGCAGGGTGCACTTCCTCACAGTGCTGTGCCAGGGCATCTCCTGCGGAGCTCTGTAACCATTCAGCCTTCTGAGACTCTTCACCGCCCCCTTACCTGGGGAGCCCCCCGTGCTGGAGAATTCCGCCTCCATGTTCTTGGGGAGCCCCTATGCCACCCGCCCTGTTTCGGGGAAACCCCCGAGTACGACCACCCCCTTGCGCTGGGGAATCCTGTATGGCTACGTTCACATTAGCGTCGTTGACGCACAACAACGCATGCGTCATGCGCCCCTATCTTTATCATTGGGGACGCATGCGTTGCGTTGTCGTGCGTTTTTGTAAAAAAACGTCGTTTCACCGCACCTGGGTGGCGTCGGAGACGCTACATGTAGCATTTTTGTAGCGTCTAAAAAACGCACGCGTCGCCTGTGCGTCGTCATTGCGTTACAATTTCCCATTGAAACCAATTGACAACGCACTTGCGTCGCGTGTGTGCGTCGTGCGTGCGTTGTGCGACGCATGCGTCGTTAAATAAAATTAAACAAAAAAGTGTCTAGACAGTGTCTAGACAGTGAAAACAGTGATAAAAACATCCTCCATATATAAAGAAAATGTTTGGATCGTTTGTCACTTCTGCTGCAGCATCTACAGGTAACACATCAGACCAGACAGACCAGACATCTTCATCTGCTGTCCAGAGATGTAAGTATAGAATGATTCTGTGCATTTTCTACATGTTTTATTTTTAAATTGTTTTTGCAAGTTGTGTATTATATTCTGCACTGTGGTTGTTTAAAGATATTGTTGTATTTTTAGTCTGGTTGTGATGTATGGCGTTGTAAAGGATGGCGTTTCATTGTCTGCGGCCTTGATTATTGTTCTTTCCAGGATAGATTTTTCTTTTCCATTTATTGGTTTGGTGTTGTTTTTTTGTATTCAGTTGTGATGTTTTATTCTTGCGTTATATGAATTTAATTGTCTCTGGCCATGTTGGTTTTATTGTAAAGTATGGTAGTATAGAATGATTCTGCGCCCTTTTATTAAATGTAATAATTTATATTGCAAGTTGTGTATTATGTTCTGCACTGTGGTTATGTAAAGACATTGTTGTATGTTTCTGGTTGTGATGTATGGCGTTGTGTGGCCTTTTATTGTCTCCGGCCCTGTCGGTTTTATTGTAAAGTATGGCGGTGTATCCAGGATTGCCGTTTCTGTCCTTAATTTTTGGGGGTTGTTAATGTTTTCCTTTCAAAAATCTATTGTGTTTTTTTGGGTTGCTCCGTGCATACTGTACATTTTTTTTTAAACAAAACTCTCTTTTTGGATTACGACATAGGGTCTGTTGTGTATTTGTTTTGTTATCTTTATGCTTTTGTTTACTCTGGCATTGTGTTGTCTCTGCCATTGTTTTTTTTAATCAATGTGGCAGTGTTGTTTGCTCAGCGTTAGTTCAGTTGGAGTGCAATGTTCTTTGTGGTTGAAATGTTTTTTTTTTTTTATTTTTTTTAATTTTTTTTTTTTTAAATTTTACTATGTTCCGCTGTATTGTGCATAGGATAAATTTTATTTTGTTCTTTATTTCAGAATTGCATTAGTAATGGCCAGTGACTCAAGCCACACCCCACCGCTGAGGAGTCCGGTGAGTACATGATCTACTATTGCTTACTATTCGCTGTCATTTGTAGATGGGTCACTCAACTTTTTGTAAACTATTTTACAGGCTTCTTCAAGTGAGGAGGAGAGCCATGAGGAGGAACAGAGCCAGCAGGAGCAGAGACCACGGGACCAAGCTGTGGTGGCAGGACGGCGAGTAAGTTTTTATGTCAAACATATTCCTTTTTTTTCTTTAATTTTTTTGTTATGGGGGGTGGTGGAGGTGGTAGGTGGTGGTGGAGGAGGTAGGGACAACATTTTTTATCTTGCAAACATTAATATTTTCCTTTTATTCTAGGTTTCACAACGGGCCCATGATGACCCACTAGACATAGACCTGATGGTGGCATCCATCCAGGAACGAGGCCCGTTGTGGGACAGCCGTGACCCCCGGTACGCTGACCAGGGCGTGTTGCGCCGTTTGTGGATTGAGGTGGCACAATCGCTATGGGATGACTTCGACAGCGCTTCCCCCACGTGCAAAGCTAAATTTTGTAAGTATTTTCAAAATGCTGCTGTGACCCATCATGCCAGGATACACAACCGTCTGTGATGTCTTCTATTGGGATTGCACACGGTTGCGTTATCAATTTCAATTTTTTCTCTCAAACTAATTTTTTTTTTTTTTTTTATTTATACACAGTTAAACAATTGAAGACCAGATAGCGCTCCATGAAGGACTGTTTCAAGAGGGGCCTGAAAAAGGAGGGACAGATCCGTAGTGGTGCTGCAGCTTCAAGGAGCATCTACAAATATAACCGTATTTTGCAGTTCCTGCGACCGGTCCTTGAAAGTAGAGAGTAAGTATAGTACCTATGCACACACCTAGTTTTTAAAACATGCATATTCACGTACTATATTCCAGCCACATAGTTTATTGCCCAGCCATTTATTTTGGCAAGTCCGAAGTATAGAAATGAAGAAAAAAATTCAAGCTCACCGAGGCGTGAAAAGTTAAAAATTCACTTCAATCATAAGCAGAGGATGAAACATCAGCACAATACAATAAAAACACTATCTACGCATTTCAGGTGATGGGGCACCCTTAATCATGATGTCTGATGTTCCCTGTAACCTGAAACGCGTAGATAGTGTTTTTATTGTATCGTGCTGATGTTTCATCCTCTGCTTATGATTGAAGTGAATCAAGTATTTAGTTTTTACTTTTCACGCCTCGGTGAGCTCGAATTTTTTCTTCATTTTTGTTCTTCTCACGCTTGACACAGCATCTCCGTGCTCCGAGCCTTCTGGGATTACTACTATGGTGAGCTGGACTTCCTCTTTTTTTTCCGGATATACGAAGTATACAGAACACAGAAAGATAGTAGATTGGCCATGCCCGGGCAATATTTCATAGTGGAGTAGTATATTGCCCATCCAGGTGTATCCCAGTTTTTTTCAAAAAATAGGAAAAATATAATAGACACGGCATACCTTCTACTCCAAGGCAGGTTATGTTCCCATGGTTGCTCAGCTCGCAGGACCTGTGACGTCTCGGTCACATGACCGTGACGTCATGACAGTTCCGACGATAAGCGTAATTGTCGGGCGTTACAAACGGCAAACATGGGTGACTATTTTGAAATAAATAAATGTATTATATTTTTAATATTGATGCGGCATATGCAGTGTCAATATTAAAAATTGGTTAACATTAACGGCGGCAATGGATACCGCCGGTAAAGTTAATTAATGACAGGGGAGTATGCGGGCGACGGGCCTTCACTGCGGGGAGTAAGGAGCGGGCATTTTAATCAGGCCTGTCACCCGCGCTGATTGGTCGCATCAGCCATGTCAGGCAGCTGGCCGGTTCAATCAGCAAACCGTTACGACTAACTGAACAAACCCTTAACAGTAATAGTGTGTGATGCAATGTTAAGTTTTACACAGGTGGTGACGAATGTGAAATGTTATATTTTGTATACTAATGGTTTCCTTATGTTTTCACAGAACACACAGCAGCACCCGCGAGACTGTCCGACCCTCTGGAGCGGTCCTTCGTGAAGCGCCATCTGAACCGTCGCAGCCATCCCACAGCGAGAGCAGGTCTGCACCACCACAATCTGGCGAACCGGCAGCCGGTCCATCAGATGTTCCCCTGGCCGAGGCCTGTGTCGCTCCTTCCTTCGGGTCTTCCCGACAGCGTCAGCGGGCCTCGGACAGGGCGATCCTGCCCGAATTTTTACATTTGAGCACCGTATTCCAGAATGGTTTCAAGGCGCTGTGCGATAAAATGTCCAATATCGAACGGCGTCTTGAAACCATAGAATCGGAGCTCTCGAGGCCGGCCAAACATTTTTTTTTTAGTGCCATTCAGAAGGGCATGGTTGAACATCTTACGCCGGAACTCCAGATTTCGGTGATGCAGGCCTGCAACAACGCATATGTCACTGCTCTGCAGCAGGCTCGGGTCATGCAGTCAGCGACTACAATGCCCGCAGTACCATCGCTGGCTGCCATGGCTCCGACTCCTGCTGCAGAGCACCACCACAGAGCTCCGCGTGCCGAGGGCCACCGCCACCACAGAACAGGGCCCCAAACTTCTGCTCCTGCCAGGCCTTCAAGGGCACACAGACGGGAAGCCGACCCACACCCAGAGGGAGAGAGGAGGAAAAAAAAGAAGACAACCACTACATCCTCGGCTATGGCTGCTCACAAAACAAGCACCCAAAGTACCCAGCCTGGGTCTACCCGGAGCACACCCAGTACCCAGCCTGGGTCTACACGTAGCACACCCAGTACTCAGCCTGGGTCTACCCGGAGCACACCCAGTACCCAGCCTGGGTCTACACGTAGCACACCCAGTACTCAGCCTGGGTCTACCCGGAGCAGGAGTAGCCAGCCAAGGACACTGGTCGTCCCTCCTCCTCCCTCACCTCCTGCGTTGGCAGTCTCGCCACCGTCAACTGGCTGGATTGATGTCGGCATCCCGTCTAGTTTAATAGAGTATGCTGGTTCCTCCCCCTCGTCCTCCTCCTCGGTCTCCTCAACACCCATCAAAAGTGGAGTATATCAATCCCCCTTAATCGCAGACATTGATACCCCATAACATTACCCATTTTTTTTTTTTTTTTGTGTGTCCCAAATAAAATTGTTAATTTGTTCAAAAATACTGAGTTTTTATTGTCTATAATAAAGTTTGCACCAAATCACACCGTGCGCCGTATAAACAAATCTTGTGTTTGTAACACCTGATGTGCAATGTCTGACAATATTTTATCAATATTTTTTATCATTTTTTTTATAGGGCTGTCGCTCATTGTACTATGAGATGTTATAAACACAAACAGCATTGCTCAATATATCAATTTTAAAATGTACCATCACACAACGATTTCATTAACGATATAGTTGTTTTTTGTCAGTAACCAACGTTATCTTTTCTGAAATCGTCCAACGATTAGGCCCCTGCTGGGAGATTGTAGGTCTCAGCGAATGATTAGGAATTTTTTGGGGTAACTGATCACACGCTGTCATTGTTGGATCGGCGTGTTTGACACCGATCCAGCGATGTCTTTGCTGTAAACAAGGGAGTATTGGGTTACTAGCGCAGTGTTTTAAACAATCAAAAAAGTGAACAATACCCCAAAAAAAAAAAAAAAAAACGATGTCAACCACGTCCCTCGCCGTCATCTTCCCGCAGTGACTGACACTGTCATTCCCGCCCGTAAAGCAGAGCACACCGTTGATGCTGTGCTTTAGGGCTGGCACAGTACGGAAAGGTGACGGCGATGGACGTGTCACACACCGGAATGTAAGGGTATTTTTTTTTTTTTTTAATTAAATTTACAATGGTAAACAGGGAAAACATCGTGAGTGCGGCCCTGCGCTTCATAACACAATGTTTACCCAGATTACACGGGGACTTGCTCTTTTTTTTTGTTGCTGGAGAGCTGTCTGTGTGACAGCTCTCCAGCAACCACGCGACGACTAACAACGATCACGGTCCGGTCGTATCACTGGTCGGTATCGTTGGCTAATCGTTTTATTACGGTACCTTAATAATATTGGTCAGGTGAGGTGGTAGCAATGTTCACAGTGTCGCCACTATTTGACTCTGGACGTATACTAGCATCCTGAGTGCAATAATGTTAACTCTGTAGAGTTTTGCAAACATGATCGTCTCCCTCCTTGTCAAGCCAGGTTCCATATGCAAATAGTCTGCAAGATTAAAAATGGTTGACAAGGTGGGAGCTGACCATGTTATATGTCAAAACTATGGGACACACGGCTGAACAATTTGTTTGTTTTGTCACAGTCAATTTGGGTACTGGTGCTCACATAAATTTTGTGGGACACACATTAGTTTATATAACATTGGATTTTAAATTTTGTTTACTATGGAAAAACATATGGGAGATTTGTTTTGTGAAAACGGAAAGGCACAAGAATTTTATTTAAAAACACAACGCATTAGAAAATCAGGGGACATTAACAACATTTAAATAACATTACATAGGCTGGTAAAATGACATGGACTCAACAGTGTTTAAATGACAGTGTTTTTATTGTATCATAATACCAAGATTAATTAAACCATTTGATCTTGCCATGAAACACGGCCAACATCTGAAACAAAGTATGCAGCAAATTGGTCCCTCATATGAGCAATCTCCACAGTTGTCCGCAGAGGATGATCTTGATAATCAGGCAATGGATTTGGTATGGGTTCATCGAGTTCCACGTTGACTCTCTCTTTATCAATCATATAATTGTGGAGAACCACACAAGCCTTCACCACCTCATCCACTGTCTCAATTTTCAAATTTATAGCGGATCCTAAGATACGCCATTTGGAGACAAGGATTCCAAAGGCGCACTCCACAGTTCTTCTGGCCCTGGACAGTCTATAATTAAAAATACTTTTTGTGCGGTCCAACCCCCGACTGGAGTACGGTTTAAGTAGGCTGCCACTCATTTGAAAAGCCTCATCCCCAACCACAACAAATGGCATGGCCGGGCCTTCGGTGTTGGGAAGAGGTCATGGCTGGGGGAAATTAAAATTGTTCTCGTATAATCTTCGGCCCATGTCAGACTCCTTAAATGTCCGTGAATCATTTGCACGGCCAAACGCTCCAATGTCCACAGCGAGAAACCTGCAGTCCGCACCTGCAATTGCCATGAGCACGGTGGAAAAGTATTTTTTATAATTAAAAAACAGAGATCCACTTCTTGAAGGCTTGGTAATCCTAATGTGCTTCCCATCCACGGCTGCAATACAGTTTGGGAAAGAACACACTTGTTCGAATTTTTTGGCGTTGGCCTGCCATAATTCTGTTGTAGGGATGGGTAAAAATTCCTCCCGGAGGTTGTCCCACAATGCGCGGCATGTGTCGGCAATAATATCAGAAAGTGTGGAGACTCCAATCCTAAACTGGAAATGCAGTGATCTCAAGGTCTCTCCGGTAGCCAGGAAACTGACAATAAGAAAAATAAATAAATATTAATTGTTATGAAAGAATTTTTCATTTTTAATTACAATCCCCCACCCCACAAAACCAAAACACGTTACTTTAAAAAATGGCAAGAACATATAAATCCTTCACATTGCATTACGTACCGTAGAGTCACCAGCAGACGTTCCTCGGGGGAAATCGATTTACGGAGCTGTGTGTCCTGCCTGGAAATGGTTCCTTCCACCAGACGCAGCAGATATCGGAAGCTGTTTTGAGACATCCTGGTGTACTCAAAGTATTTCTCCTGGTTCTCATTTAACTCGCCAAACAGACAATGGTAGGCTCCACGACTCTCTCGGACTTCCACCATAGGGTGTAGCCAAAAACGCCGACGACTCTTTCTCCGTAGCTTGTCTCTTTTCCTCTGTTCATGACAGGCAATAGCATAAGCAATAGCAAGGGCAAATTCCAGCTCCATATTGAGGTAGATACTGTCCATGGGACGCTCCATCTTGATGCTGTATGGTTGGAATTAATCTATGCCGGGGTATATATACCACAATTACATTATACCCACCCTCCTCTACCCATTGGTGGCATTATCTAGTGTCTAGACACTAGACCCACCCTCTTCTATTCATTGGTGGTATTATCTAGTGTCTAGACACTAAATTGTGTTGAAAGATGACATCATTGTTTGACAACGCATGCGTTGTAAAACGCTGCGTTTTTTGGAAAAACGCAACAAAAACGCACAAAAAACGCTGCGTTTTACGACGCATGCGTCAAAAAGGTGCGTTTTTGCGTGCATTTCCGATGCGTCGTGCGTTGCGTCGGCGACGCTGCGTCGCATGACGCTAATGTGAACGTATCCTATGCTGGTGGAGCCCGTTGCTCTGGGGGAGGCCACTACTTGGGCTACCTCCATGTGCTCACTGTGAACCGAGTGTGACTCCTATGTACGGCCAATCGGCCCCCACTATGCTGACTTTAGTTTAACCCCTTAATGACAGCCAATACGGCTTTTAACTGACCTTACATATAAGAGAATAGCCTCCCCATACAGGTAACAATCCAGCATCTGTCAGCTGTGCACTATAGCTGACAACTTTCTGCATCAGCCACGATCAGTGTTTGCACCGTTCAAATCTGTTTAACCCCTTAGATGCTGCTGTAAATAGTGACTACATCATTATATATGGTTAACAGAGTGTGGGGGCTTCCTCTTTATCCCAATTGGTGCCCTCAGATCATGATTTTGTGGTCCTGATATTTGCCATGGCAATTCATGACCAAATAGCGGCCTTAGAGTCTGTCGGCTGTAGTAATCTGTTCAGAAGTTAGAGGCATTTATGTGGTAAAAATACACATTTTCATTTCTGTCATACCACTTTGCATTAATTCCTGTAAAGCACCTGAAGGGTTAATAAACTACCTGACAGCAGTTTTTGATATGTCAGGGGGTGCTGTTTTTAAAATGGTATAACGTTTGGGGGTTTCCCAATATATGAGACCCCTAAAGTCACTTCAAACATGGATAAGTCCCTAAAAAAATAAATTTAGTAAATTTCCTTGAAAAAATGAAAAATTGCTGCTACAATTTTAAACCTCTTAAAATGCTAAAAAAATAAAATAACATTTTACAAATGATGCTGATGTAAAGCTGACATGTGGGAAATGTTATTTATTAATGGTTTGCTGTGGTATGACCATCTGGATTAAAGGGATAATCATTCAAATTTTGAAAATTGCTAATTTTGTAACATTTTTCTCAAAATTTTGTTATTTTTTTATAAATAAACACAAAACATATTGACCTAAATTTACCATTATCATAAAGTATAATGTGTCACGAAAAAACAATCTCAAAATCACTGGGATTTCTTGAAGCGTTGCAGAGTTATTACCACATAAAGTGACACTGGTCAGATTTAAAAAATGTGGCTCCGTCACTAAGGGGTTAAGGGTTGATTATGACTTGTAGGATCACTACTTCCAACAGGTGGCGCTATAGAGTTTGTCCTCTTTTTCTCTGAAGAGGCAATTTGCATATTATATTTCCCACAGGAGCATTGCACGGCAAATAAGCCTTCTTACCTTGACAAGCCAGAGATGGTATGTCACTCTCCAAAAGGAGAAACGATACCCCTTAGACCCCAGTCCAGAGCCTCTCACCTAGCTAAATCAGTTCTCATGCTTCGCACTGACGAGGGCCAACAACCCGAAACACCATGTCTGCGAATTGAGATACTGATTTGGCTTTTAAGTCATATTGCACGACTCGTTAAAGAGTTGATTGTGACTTGCAGGATCGCTACTTCCAACAGGTGGCGCTATAGAGTTTAAGTCCTCTTTTTCTCAGAAGAGGCAATTTGCATATGGCCACCACTACGCAGTCTCCGCCTCCTCCGTCGGCTTCTGTCTGGTGATTACTGAGTGGTATTTGCCTCTGTACAGCTACCTCATTATTACTGGTGCTTGGTTACACTTTAGCACAGGAATTGGCCCTGTTTGCGGTAACAGAAGTCTTTTAAAATCAGAAGAAAAAGAACATCATGACCTAATAGTGCACATCTTGTATCTTTATAGATATACTAGATTGTGGCCCGATTCGAACGCATCGGGTAATCTGGAATATGTATGTCCACGTAGTATATTGCCCAGCCACGTAGTATATTGCCCAACCACGTAGTATATTGCCCAGTCACGTAGTATATTGCCCAGCCACGTAGTATATTGCCCAACCACGTAGTATATTGCCCAGCCACGTAGTATATTGCGCAGCCACGTAGTATATTGCGCAGCCACGTAGTACATTGCGCAGCCACGCAGTATATTGCGCAGCCACGCAGTATATTGCGCAGAGCCACGTAGTATACAGCGCAGAGCCACGTAGTATACAGCGCAGAGCCACGTAGTGTATTGCCCAGTCACGTAGTATGCACCATATCCCTGTTAAAAAAAATAATAATTAAAATAAAAAATAGTTACATACTGACCTCTTGGAGCCTCTGGATCGAAGCGGCCGGTTCCAGATGCTTGGCGCGCGGTCCGGTCCCAAGAGTGCATTGCGGTCTCGCGCGATGATGACGTAGCGGTCTCGCGAGACCGTACGTCATCATCTCGCGAGACCGCAATGCATGCAGCGGTCACCGGGACGTCGCACGGAGCGGAAAAGGCCGGTTCCTGATCCGGGGGGCCACCGGAGGGTGAGTATGTAACTATTTTTTATTTTTTTCATTATTTTTAACATTAGAAATTTTTACTATTCATGTTGCATAGAGAGCATGAATAGTAAAAAGGTGGTCACACAGGGTTAACCCCTTTCTGCCATTAGACGTACTATTCCGTCCATGTGCGGTGGGCCCTACTTCCCAAGGACGGAATAGTACGTCCAGCGCGATCGGCCGCGCTCACGGGGGGAGCGCGGCCGATCGCGGCCGGGTGTCAGCTGCTTATCGCAGCTGACATCCGGCACTATGTGCCAGGAGCGGTCACGGACCGCCCCCGGCACATTAACCCCCGGCACACCGCGATCAAACATGATCGCGATGTGCCGTCGGTGCAGGGAAGCATCGCGCTTCTCGCATCTCGCGTTGCTGCGAGGGTCTCCTACCTTCCTCTCCCTGCAGGCCCCGGATCCAACATGGCCGCGGCATCCGGGTCCTGCAGGGAGGGAGGTGGCTTACCAAGTGCCTGCTCAGAGCAGGCACTTGGCAACGCTGCACTGCTCTCAGACAGATCGGTGATCTGACAGAGTGCTGTGCAAACTGTCAGATCACTGATCTGTGATGTCCCCCCCTGGGAAAAAGTAAAAAAAAAATTTCCAAATGTGTAAAAAAAAAAAAAAAAAAAAAAAAAAAAAAATATATATATATATATATATATATATATATATATATATATATATATATATATATATATAATTTCCCATAAATACATTTCTTTATCTAAATTAAAAAGCAAAAACAATAAAAGTACACATATTTAGTATCGCCGCATCCGTAACGACCCGACCTATAAAACTGGCCCACTAGTTAACCCCTTCAGTAAACACCGTAAGAAAAAAAAAAAAAAAAAAAAGAGGCAAAAAACAACGCTTTATTATCATACCACCGAACAAAAAGTGGAATAACACGCGATCAAAAAGATGGATATAAATAACCATGACACCGCTGAAAGCGTCATCTTGTCCCGCAAAAAATGAGCCGCCATACAGCATAATCAGCAAAAAAATAAAAAAGTTATAGTCCTGAGAATCAGGAAAAATATAAATAAGAATAAATAAAATTTTATAGGAAAAATAATTATTTTTTCTATAAAATAGTTTTTATCGTATAAAAGCGCCAAAACATAAAAAAATTATAAAAATGAGGTATCGCTGTAATTGTACTGACACTAAGAATAAAACTGCTTTATCAATTTTACCAAACGCGGAACGGTATAAACGCCTCCCCCAAAAGAAATTCATGAATAGCTGGTTTTTGGTCATTCTGCCTCACAAAAATCGGAATAAAAAGCGATCAAAAAATGTCACGTGCCCAAAAATGTTACCAATAAAAACGTCAACTCGTCCCGCAAAAAACAAGACCTCACATGACTCTGTGGACTCAAATATGGAAAAATTATAGCTCTCAAAATGTGGTAACGCAAAAAATATTTTTTGCAATAAAAAGCGTCTTTCAGTGTGTGACGGCTGCCAATCATAAAAATCCGCTAATAAACCCGCTATAAAAGTAAATCAAACCCCCCTTCATCACCCCCTTAGTTAGGGAAAAATTAAAAAAATGTATTTATTTCCATTTTCCCATTAGGGTTAGGGCTAGAGCTAGGGTTGGGGCTAGGGTTAAGGCTACAGTTAGGGTAGGGGCTAAAGTTAGGGTTTGGATTACATTTACGGTTGGTAATAGGGTTGGGATTAGGGTTAGGGGTGTGTCTGGGTTAGAGGTGTGGTTAGGGTTACCGTTGGGATTAGGGTTAGGGGTGTGTTTTGATTAGGGTTTTAGTTATAATTGGGGGGTTTCCACTGTTTAGGCACATCAGGGGCTCTCCAAACGCGACATGGCGACCGATCTCAATTCCATCCAATTCTGCATTGAAAAAGTAAAACAGTGCTCCTTCCCTTCCGAGCTCTCCCGTGTGCCCAAACAGGAGTTTACCCCAACATATAGGGTATCAGCGTACTCAGGACAAATTGGACAACAACTTTTGGGGTCCAATTTCTCCTGTTACCCTTGGGAAAATACAAAACTGGGGGCTAAAATATAATTTTTGTGGGGAAAAAAAAGATTTTTTATTTTCACGGCTCTGCGTTATAAACTGTAGTGAAACACTTGGGGGCTCAAAGTTCTCAGAACACATCTAGATAAGTTCCTTGGGGGTCTAGTTTCCAATATGGGGTCACTTGTGGGGGGTTTCTACTGTTTAGGTACATTAGGGGCTCTGCAAACGCAATGTGACGCCTGCAGACAATTCCATCTAAGTCTGTATTCCAAATGGCGCTCCTTCCCTTCCGAGCCCTCCCATGCGCCCAAACGGTGGTTCCCCCCACATATAGGGTATCAGTGCACTCAGGACAAATTGCACAACAACGTTTGGGGTCCATTTTCTCCTGTAACCCTTGGTAAAATAAAACAAATTGGAGCTGAAGTAATTTTTTTGTGAAATAAGTTAAATGCTAATTTTTATTTAAACATTCCAAAAATTCCTGTGAAACACCTGAAGGGTTAATAAATTTCTTGAATGTGGTTTTGAGAAACTTGAGGGGTGCAGTTTTTAGAATGGTGTCACACTTGGGTATTTTCTATGATATAGACCAGGGGTCCCCAACTCCAGTCCTCAAGGCCCACCAACAGGTCATGTTTTCAGGATTTCCTTTGGATTGCACAGGTGATGCAATTATTACCTGGGCAAGACTAAGGAAATCCTGAAAACATGACATGTTGGTGGGCCTTGAGGACTGGAGTTGGGGACCCCTGATATAGACCCCTCAAATGACTTCAAATGAGATGTGGTCCCTAAAATAAAATGGTGTTGTAAAAATGAGAAATTGCTGGTCAACTTTTAACCCTTATAACTCCCTAATAAAAAAAAAAATTTTGGTTCCAAAATTGTGCTGATATAAAGTAGACATGTGGGAAATGTTACTTATTAAGTATTTTGTGTGACATATCTCTGTGATTTAATTGCATAAAAATTCAAAGTTGGAAAATTGCGAAATTTTCAAAATTTTCGTCAAATTTCCGTTTTTTTCACAAATAAACGCAGGTAATATTAAAGAAATTTTACCACTATCATGAAGTACGATATGTCACGAGAAAACACTGTCAGAATCACCGGGATCCTTTGAAGCGTTCCAGAGTTATAACCTCATAAAGGGACAGTGGTCAGAATTGTAAAAATTGGCCCGGTCCATAACGTGCAAACCACCCTTGGGGGTAAAGAGGTTAATAGCAGCGTTAACCGAGTGCGTTACACCGCTGCCATTAACCCTGTGTGAGCGCTGACGGGAGGGAAGGAGCGGCCATTTATTTCCGGATTGTGGCCGTCGCTGATTGGTCGCGGCAGCTATGACAGGCAGCTGCCGAGACCAATCAGCGAATGAATAACCGTGATAAAAGGACAGACAGACGGAAGTGACCCTTAGACAATTATATAGTAGATAAATAGATCTTTATTGATGCATAATAAATTAGACCCTACAAAAAATCCAATAATTAACCCCTAAAGGGAACCTGACCGGTGATACATGCCTGTGTGCGTGTAGAGGCAGTGACTTGTCAGTGGGCGAGGAGAAGTCGCCGGGACCTGGTCTGTATGACTAGTGCACAGTGCAGCTCAGTCCTCGCAGCTAGTCAGAGTGAACTTTTCTCTAAAATGCCGCAGTCAAACATTCATAGCTGTGATCATACAGTTGTGGCGGATGCATGTTGCCCACAGTATGGGCTGCACGCATCACCTGTCTGCTTACTTTAAAAACCTGTTGAGCCCAAGGATACCAGACAATTACCTATGGTATCACCATTTTATGTAACCCCTTAATGACCACCAGTACGTCTTTTTACTGACCTGCGTTATAAGAGACTAGCATCACCTGATGGGTGACAATCCGGGAGCTGTCAATTGTACACTATAGCTGACAACTTACTGCATCAGCCACGATCACTGTTGGCACCGACCATGGCTGTTTAACCCCTTAGGCTGGGATCACACATGCGAGAAATACGTCCGAGTCTCGCATGGTAATACCCGGCATTGCCACCGTCTCTCTGGAGCGGAGCGTGCGGCCGCATAGCAATACATGCGGCCGCACGCTCCAGAGAGACGGCGGCAATGCCGGGTATTACCATGCGAGACTCGGACGTATTTCTCGCATGTGTGATCCCGGCCTTAGGTAATGCTGTCAATAGTGATTACAGAATCTAAATGGTTAAGAGTGCGGACGCTCTCTCTTCAACCCCATTGGCACATTGAGATTTTGATTGTGTGGTCCTGATGTTTGTCATGGCACCAAATAATGGTCTTAAAGTCTACTGGCTATAGGAGCATGTTCAAAAGTTAGCAACATTTAGACCTCTTTCACATGTCAGTGTCTCCAGTACGTGTGTTGACAGTTTTCACACATACCAGAGACACTGACTGACACATATTTGTGTTTTTTAAGGACCGTGTGTCCGAATGACCCACATGTCGATATGTCCGTTTTTGTGCAGCTGCACGGATCACTCTGACCCATTCAAGTCAATGGGTCCGTGTAAACATGCCATCCGTGTGCCACATCAGTACCACACGGATGGCCGCCGGGGAAGAAGCGTCGCTGTAAGCACTGTTCCCTCGCAGCTGGTGCTGAAGACAGCTCTCGTAATTCTCCCCTGCTCTGCCAACGATTGTCGCTAGCAGAGGAGAATGATGAGTTATCTTTAGGGTATGTGCACATGTAGAAAGATCCTCTGCGGATTTTTCCGCATCGGATTTGATAAATCCGCAGTGCAATACCGCTGCGGTTTTACCTGCGGATTTATCACAGTTTCTATTGCAGATTCTGCTGCCGTTATACATCTGCAGTTTTCTATTGGAGCAGGTGTAAAACCGCTGCGGATTCCGCACAAAGAATTGGCATGCTGCAGAAAATAAAACGCTGCGTTTCCATGCCGTCTTTTCCGCAGCATGTGCACTGTGGATTTCATTTCCCATAGGTTTACACTGTACTGTACACTCATGGGAAACTTCTGCGGATCCGCAGCAAAATCTGCAACGTATGCACATAACCTAAAGTCCGAACGATTACAGCAGGTGGGGGCTTTTGGGACTTTTACTCCCATTATCCGACACTTGTTGCTGCTAATAACAGGGACAGCAAGAGCGAATGATCAGGGTTTTCCTCAGCCGCCGCCTGCGATATAACAAAATAAATGAATGCAAAACCCGGTGTGCGTTCCCACCCTATTTCCTGGAACCAACCAGGCAAAACTCATAGCTGGAGGCTGCAACCCTCAGCTGTCAGCTTCAGCAAGGCTGGTTATCAAGAATAGAGGGGTCCCAGGCTGTTTTTTTTTTAAATTATTTAAGTTATTTATTGTTTTTTGACAACCAGCCTTGGTAAAGCTCACAGCTGGGGGCTGGTATTCTCAGGCTGGTAAGGAGCCATTAATATAGGCCCCCATCCTGCCTAAAAACAGCAGCCCGCAGCTGTCTAGAAAAGGCGCATCTATTAGATGCACCTATTCTGGCGCTTTGCCCGGCTCTTCCCACTTGCCCTGTAACGGTGGCAGGTGGGGTTCATATTTGTGGGGTTGATGTCATCTTTGTATTGGTAGGTGACGTCAAGCCCACATCTTAAGGTACCTTCACACATAACGATATTGTTAACGATATCGTTGCTATTTGTGACGTAGCAACGATATCGTTAATGAAATCGTTATGTGTGACAGCGACCAACGATCAGGCCCCTGCTGGGAGATCGTTGGTCGCTGAATAAAGTCCAGAACTTTATTTCGTCGCTGGACTCCTCCTGACATCGCTGGATCGGCGTGTGTGACACTGTAACGCTGTCTGTCCTCCAGCGCTGTGCTCTGCACTCCTCCTGCACTGTCTGTGAGCCGGAAAGCAGAGCGGTGACGTCACCGCTCTGCTTTCCGGCTCACAGCCAGTACAGGAGGAGAGCAGAGAAGCAGAGCGCAGCGCTGGAGGACAGACAGCGGTAGGTAAGTATGTACTGTTTTTTTTTTTTTTTACTTTTAGCATGGTAACCAGGGTAAACATCGGGTTACTAAGCGCGGCCCTGCGCTTAGTTACCCGATATTTACCCTGGTTACCGGCATCGTTGGTCGCTGGAGAGCTGTCTGTGTGACAGCTCTCCAGCGACCAAACAGCGACGCTGCAGCGATCCGGATCGTTGTCGGTATCGCTGCAGCGTCGCTTAATGTGAAGGGGCCTTTAGTAATGGAGAGGTGTCTGTAAGACACCTTTCTATTTACATATAAGTTATAACTATAGGATTAGCAATGAAGACATAGCCAGAATAAAGTCCTTTTAATTGAAAAAATGGCAGACTCCTTTATTAATCTCAAGTAAACCATACTTACTGCATAGCCTAATTCCACCGAAGCCCTCGATCTCCTGTAATAAAAGTAAAATAAAAAAAATAACAATATACCATACCTCGGGGGGCGTGGCTATGTAAGCCAAGAGAGAAGACGCACCTTTTGGAGGCTCCCATTATCCTGACCTGAATCCGGCCACTAATTCCCCTGAACTGCAGCTTGCACCGGCTGAGACGGTGCTTTGAGAGCTCGGGAGACCGGCGACTCCTCGGGCGGCGGCGGTGGAACGCTGGAGAGCCGGTATCTGAGGCGGCCTGGAAGAGCGGCAGAGTCCCTGAGCTGCGGCGGCCATCTTTGAGCGCGGCTCCGACGGGCGGGACGCAGTGCCGGCGGCGGCTGAAGCCGGGTGGGTCCCCGGGGAGCACAGCAGGCATTTACTTACAGCGGGGACGCTGTGGAACATCGAGGAGCAGGAGACAGGTGCCGGGTCTGGAGCGGCGGGCGGGCCCTGGGGGACGGCGGCCATTACCACAGCGCACTCTCCAGCAGCAAGGAGAGAGGCGCTATATAGCAAGACTGCGGTGCATTCAGGAGGTGAGCTACTGATCTGAAATACTAAAAGGGGCAGAGCGGTGTGCGCCCTGGAAAATTGGGCCCTGCACTTCCCTTATCAAAACCCCTGCTTGCACCATAACTTTGGAGGGATCGTTCCCCCCTCCCTGCTGTTCTGCCTGGGGAACTGTGGCTGCTCTGGGCAGTACCTGGGCAAACTCCTAAGTTGATACATTTGCAGACATCTGAGACTTTTTGCTTGGTTTGCTGCCTCTCTGGGGTACATCCCGGTGTTTGGCCCTGTCCGGTCTGCTAGTGGAGAATAGACTGCCATAATAATAAATCTGGTCCTTTGGTGGGGATCTTCTGTCAATCACCATGCATCATCCTAAAGGAGCGGGGGCTGCTGACAAGTTGAGGAGATATGCCAGAGAAGATGCCCCAGATAATACACGCTCTCTCAGAAATAATCCCACGCAGAGTCAACGCAAAAATCGTCTTTCTGACAGCAATGAGGAGGGAGAACAAGACGAACTGACTCTTAAACAAGCATCTGAGCAATTGATGCAGGCCATATCTCTCACCAGGTCCTCTCTCACTGAGAAAATAGAAGACGTGCATATTGAAGTGGGCCGTTTGCGACAAGATATACAAACTATGAGAGGGCGTATTTCAGAGGTTGAAACAAGGGTGTCTCAGATAGAGGACACCATTACCCCAATGGAGGCTAAGTTATCAAAGGCCACTGGCTCTGTGAATGCCTGGAAGCAAAAGGCTGATGACCTGGAAAACAGGCTGCGCCGTAATAATATCCGAATTATTGGCCTACCAGAACGCTCGGAGGGTCAGCAACCTGAGCAATTTCTAGAGGACTGGCTTAAAACCTCCCTGGGAGACGGATTCTCCTCAACATTTTCTGTGGAAAGGGCCCATAGGGTCCCAACGAGACCTCTTCCTCCTGGAACTCCGCCCCGACCCTTTCTGGCACGTCTCCTTAACTGCAGAGACAGGGATGCAATTCTTCGCTTGGCAAGGCAGAAGGCCCCTATTAAATTTAATAACGCCACTATATCAATCTTCCCGGACTTCTCTATGGAACTTCAAAAGCAGCGAGTTCGATTTATGGATGTCAAAAAGCAGCTCAGGGATAAAAACATCATTTACTCCATGCTTTATCCAGCTCGACTCCGTATTGTTCATGAAGGCTCCTCCTTGTTCTTTACTGATCCGGCGGAGGCGGTCGAATGGTTACGGTCATACAAGGGGCCTAGTACCCCGGACTCTTGAGTAGCTCTTTGTATCTGATGGCAACACAATCTAGAGCTTTCTATGTGGGTGCTGAGTTTGTCAACTATACCGGACGCTGATTCCAGTGAGGGTATCCCCTATTCTACTCTATTATAGGAGTGTAGGATTACACTTCTCCACTGTTCAAATGTTGTTTGGTTTGGTATTTTACACCAGTTTTAATTGTTTGTTATGTTTATTAGTCGCCAGTGATAACCTTATGCTCTGTATGGTGTTTCTGATTCCCGCCCAGGCTGTGGTGTATATTATACCTTTTCCCGAACGTAGATATGGGATCTGAGATTGTATGTATGACGTGGAACATACGGGGCATTAAGACTCCTCGAAAGAAAATTAAGGTATCACCCACATATTGTAGCACTTGTGGAGACGCATTTGACCAGAGACACAGCTAAGTGTACACAAAAGCCGTGGGTGCAGTGGTCCCTTCACGCATTTCACACCAGTTACTCCAGAGGGGTCTCCCTGTTGGTACATAGAAATGTCAGGTGGGAGGCTAGAGAGTCACGACGCGATCCCGAAGGTCGCTTTGTTTTTGTTCATGCCTTTATTAATATGAGGGAATATGTGATATTATGTGTTTATAACCCACCCCCGGCCGGCATATCGATTCTCCGCATGGCACTGGGTTTCTCCCTAAATTATCCTAATGCTAGTGTTATCTGTATGGGAGACTTTAATTTAGTCATGGATAATCTTAAAGACAAACTGAGACTAGATGGCGAGATGTCAAGGGGGCCCCTTTCTCAATCTCCCTCTCAATTGACATCATTTATGAACGGTAGCGGATGGTTAGACCTATGGAGAACACGTCACCCTGAGATAAAGGAATATACTTGTCATTCTTCAACTAGACAGTCTCTATCCCGTATAGATTACATATTTGGATCTAGTGACCTAGCGCTATGGGTGAATAGTGTCGAACATGGTAACAGGGGGATATCAGATCACAGCCCAGTTGTTCTCAAACTTAAATACGGTCAGTCAAATAACAATATACCTTGGAAATTGAATCCCTTCTGGCTGAAACTAATAGATGCTAGTGATAGAACGGTTGATCAGTTAAACTGCTTTGTCTCTACTCACCCAGACCCCTCAAATCTCAATCTGTTCTGGGATACTCTAAAGGCATACTTGAGGGGATGTCTGTCTTCTACAATCTCCTATATAAAGAGGGTGACGGCGGGGGAGGATGACGAAATTGAGCGACGGCTGAAGGACTCGGAAGCCGCCTATGTGGCCAATCAGACCAACGGCAACAGGGTGGAGTGGCTCACTTCCCAAAGATTATACACCCAAAATATAGACACTAAATCGAAACGTAAATTATTCTTTACTCGTCAGTCTTATTTTGAAATGGGGAATCAGGCCAGTAAACTCCTAGCTTTTTTGGTACGTCAGCATAACACTTCCAACATGGTACTACAGATTCGGACACTCGATGGTTTGTTGGTATCCTCCACCGAGGAAATTCTTCAAAGTTTTTGTAATTACTATAAGTCACTGTACAAATCGGGTAGTGGTCGTGGGGTCCCTGAATGTATAGACTATCTATCAGACATAGCATTCCCCCTACTGACCCCAACCCAGCAAGCTTTTATGGAAGCCGAGTTTACTCTGGAGGAGGTGGAACAGGCTATAATGGATATGGCCACCGGGAAGGCCCCTGGACCTGACGGATTTCCCGTTGAGTTCTATAAAAAATATCGGGACCACCTGGCACCACTCTTATTGAAGGTGCTTCAGAATATATGGGAGGGAGAAATTATGCCTGAAACATTTTATGATGCAAATATCATTGTACTTAAGAAGGAGGGAAAAGACCCCTTGGAATGTGGATCATATCGCCCCATATCATTGGTGAACGTAGATTATAAAATCTTCACTAAAATATTGGCCACTAGACTAAATACAATCATATTAGATCCTATACACCCAGATCAAACAGGCTTTGTGCCCGGGAAGAGTACCTCTATTAATATTCGACGGGTCCAATCAGTGATTCAATATAGCTCCCTAGAATTGGATAATAACTGGGCTCTGGCATCCCTAGACACAGCTAAAGCGTTTGACTCCCTTGAATGGCCTTTTCTTTCCGCATGTCTGCAGAAATACGGTTTTGGAGATAAATTTATTAGAGGGATAGATACACTATATAAGAATCCTAGGGCACGGGTAATTGTGAATAATTCTATCTCAGATTCCTTTACTTTACATAGGGGAACCCGTCAGGGATGTCCTCTATCCCCGGCCCTTTTTGCCCTCGCGATAGAAGCCTTGGCAATACGCATAAGGTCTTCCACGGATATCAAAGGAATAAGTATTGCGGATCGTGTGGATACCATCGGTCTATATGCTGATGATATGATCATATTTATGGATAAAACAGAAGAAACACTACCACGAGTAATAACGACTATAGATAATTTTAGCAAATTCTCTGGTCTATATATCAATTGGGATAAGTCTACTCTGATGCCTCTGTCTCATGCGACGATGCCCTGTCTCGAAAACCTCTCGTCACTACCTGTAGTCTCCAATTTCAAATATCTAGGAATACATATGTCTCAATATAGTCAGCTGGATCTACAACTTAATATTCATCCACTATTGGACCTGGCCAAATCTAAATTCATGGCTTGGAGCAAACTCCCTCTCTCCGTTGCAGGTCGCATTAATTTAGTTAAGATGATATTGCTCCCCAAATTTAATTATTGTCTCCAACATAGTGCTGTGCCAATACCCAAATCTTTCTTTGCAAACTTAAACTCCCTGACCACGTCCTTTATATGGGGGAAGACTAGACCCAAACTCAAGTTATCTACTCTACAGAGACCGACAAGGGGGGGAGGGGCAGCCTTACCAGACTTTTATCTATATTATCTTGCCGGGCAGGCTAGGGCGCTAAGCAAATGGATGCCTAGCAACTCCCTACCTAATTCAGAAAGCCATATAATCCATTCTGCCCGGATTGACTGTCCACTGGGTTTTTTGGAAATGGAGAGAGTCAGTGCTCCCCGTTTGCTGCCATTACTTCGACAAGCGAGATTAGTATGGAGACAAATTAAAAAAGTTATTAAATATACAGATACAATAGCCGAAATGCCACTGTGGTATAATAGTTATTTTCCAGAATTACTAAATCACCCATCTACTGAGTTCTGGATCTCATGTGGTGTTCTCTCGGTAGGTAATTTATATAACCAGGATGTTTTTGTGTCCTTTGAGCAATTGCGGGATACCTACAATATCCCAAGATCTCAATTCTTCCGTTATTTACAGCTGAGGTCAGCTTTCCAGTCACATATGCGAAATGCAGGTGCAAGTCGAGCAATCTCGTCTCTACCCCTTATAGGCATTCTCAAATCACAGGGTCCTCAGGGACTCATTTCCTCTTTATACACATACTTATTATCCGTGGGAGATGGGCTCACTATTAACTCCTTAAAAAAGAAATGGGAGGGACTCCTTCCCGATACACTGGGAGAGGAGTGGGAAGATATTTTGGAATCTCCAACTAAAGTTTCTCCCTCAGTTAACAATAGGATGACCCAGCTATATATTACATATCAGACTTATCTGACTCCGACACGACTTTTTAAAATGGGCCGCCTTCAGACGTCAGACTGCCTACGGTGTCACGCACATGATGCGGATTTTACCCACATGATATGGAGGTGCCCGGTAATCCTTTACTATTGGAAAGAAGTCACAACATTGTTAACGTCTTTATTGTTAATCCCTGTTCCACTTGAACCATTGACTTGCCTATTCGGGGTATGGGATACAGAGGCCTGGGATCATCATACTGGGATCTTCCTTCGAGAGGTGCTCTTCTTGGCGCGAAAGGTACTGGCATTAAGGTGGATGGGTAGCTCCTCCCCGTCTCTCAGAGCTTGGATTGACCTGGTGAACTCGGTTATCCCATATGAAAGAACACTGTACCATAATAGAGGATGCCCAGGTAAATTCGAAAAAATTTGGGGGAGATGGAATTCATCTCATCATACTCTGTAGTCTGCGCGGATTAGATATATGCACGGGGGGGGGGGGACATGGGGTTTGGGGACATCGTTGCAGAACACACTTGAATCTGTTTTCTTCTGGCGACTTATTACTAAAGGTTAAAGTTGTTTAAGTTGTATAGTAGGTATTTTGTAGATACTAGTGATTCAACATGCACAGTCTATTGCCTCTGAATTTTGGATGTGATGATGTTTTGTAATCATTTGTATCTGTTGGTATGTTTAATAATGATAAATGTAATATGTGCAATGTTTGTCTATTCTGAAATTAATAAACGAATTTAAAAAAAAAAAAATATACCATACCTCTCCGTCATTGTGTACCATGCCGTGATTCATGTCTGGGGGCAGTTTTTTTATTTTACTTTTATTACAGCAGATCGAGGGCTTTGCTGGAATTAGGCGATGCAGAAAGTATGGTTTAATTGAGAATAATAATGGAGTCTGTGTCATTTTTTTCAATTAAAGGATTTTATTCTGGCTGTGTCTTTATTTACATATAACTAAAGGATTCGAAATGGAGAGGTGTCTATAAGATACCTCTCTATTAGTAAGCCGTAGGCTTGATGTCACCTGACAATACAATGGTGATATCAAACCCACAAATATGAACCCCACTTGCCACCGCTACAGGGCAAGTGAGAAGAGCCAGGCAAAGTGCCAGAATTGCCATGCACTCCTGTGGACTTCATACGCCCGTGACAGCTATGCACTACTATGGACTTCATATGTTTCCGTGATGCTATTTTAAAAACTGTAGCCCTTGAAGTAATGAAAACCTCAGAAATTACTGCAAGGTGGGAAAAAAAATCAGTAAAAATTACAATATTTCAAAAGAAACTTTATTTTGGCCTCAGCTTTCATTTGCCCAATTGTAAATATAGTAAAAAAAATAGTATATTGCCCAGCCACGTAGTATATTGCCCAGCCACGTAGTATATTGCCCAGCCACGTAGTATATTGCCCAGTCACGTAGTATATTGCCCAGTCACGTAGTATATTGCCCAGCCACGTAGTATATTGCCCAGCCACATATGTAACAGGCTAAAAAAGACTTAAAATAAAAAATAAACATATACTCACCTTCCGAGGTCCCCTTGTAGTCCTGGCGCCTGTGTGCGGTGCACGCGGCAGCTTCCGGTCCCAGGGTTGGTATGAGCGCAGCACATGACCGTGACGTCATGGCAGGTCCTTCTCGCATAGCATTCTTGGCACTGGAACCTGCCACTTGCACTGCCGAGAACAGGGCGCGACGTCGGAGGGTGAGAATAACGTTTTTTTTTAATTATTATTATTATTATTATTTGTAACATTAGATATTTTTACTATTGATGCTGCATACGCATAAAAAGTTGGTCACAGGGTTAATAGCTGCGTTAATGGAGTGCGTTACACCGCGGTCCATTAACGCTGGCATTAACCCTGTGTGAGGGCTGACTGGAGGGGAGTATGGAGCGGGCACTGACTGCGGGGAAGAAGGAGCGGCCATTTTGCCGGCGGCAAAATGCCCACGACCAATCAGTGACTTGGATTTCCATGACAGACAGAGGCCGCAACCAATGAATATCCGTGACAGATAGACAGACGGAAGTGACCCTTAGACAATTATATAGTAGATAGAATGCTGATGTGTCACTTAACCCCTTTCGAACATTAGACGTGCTATCCTGTATATACCTTTAAGGGTCGCCACATCTCTTGATCGCGCACCCTGACGCGCGTTTCGGAAGATTTCCTTCGTCAGGGCAATCGCGGGGCGTGGCGACCCTTAACCCCTTCATGACCCAGCCTATTTTGACCTTAATGACCTGGCCGTTTTTTGCAAATCTGACCAGTGTCCCTTTATGAGGTAATAATTCAGGAACGCTTCAACGGATCCTAGCGGTTCTGAGATTGTTTTTTCGTGACATATTGGGCTTCATGTTAGTGGTAAATTTAGGTCAATAAATTCTGCGTTTATTTGTGATTAAAATGGAAATTTGGCGAAAATTTTGCAATTTTCACATTTTGAATTTTTATTCTGTTAAACCAGAGAGTTATGTGACACAAAATAGTTAATAAATAACATTACCCACATGTCTACTTTACATCAGCACAATTTTGCTAGGAAGTTATAAGGGTTAAAATTTGACCAGCGATTTCTCATTTTTACAACGAAATTTACAAAACCATTTTTTTTAGGGACCACCTCACATTTGAAGTCAGTTTACGGGGTCTATATGGCTGAAAATACCCATAAGTGACACCATTCTAAAAACTGCACCCCTCAAGGTACTCAAAACCACATTCAAGAAGTTTATTAACCCTTCAGGTGCTTCACAGCAGCAGAAGCAACATGGAAGGAAAAAATCAACATTTAACTTTTTAGTCACAAAAATGATCTTTTAGCAACAATTTTTTTTATTTTTCCAATGGTAAAAGGAGAAACTAAACCACGAAAGTGGTTGTCCAATTTGTCCTGAGTACGCTTATACCTCATATGTGGGGGTAAACCACTGTTTGGGCGCACGGTAGGGCTCGGAAGGGAAGGAGCGCCATTTGACTTTTTGAATGAAAAATTGGCTCCACTCTTTAGCGAACACCATGTCGCGTTTGTAGAGCCCCAGTGTGCCTAACCATTGGAGCTCCCCCACAAGTGACCCCATTTTGGAAACTAGACGCCCCAAGGAACTTATCTAGATGTGTGGTGAGCACTTTGAACCCCCAAGTGCTTCACAGAGCCGTGAAAATAATAAATACGTTTTCTTTCCTCAAAAAATAATTTTTTAGCCCAGAATTTTTTAATTTTCCCAAGGGTTACAGGAGAAATTGGACCCCAAAAGTTGTTGTCCAGTTTCTCCTGAGTACGATAGTACCCCATATGTGGGGGTAAACCTTTGTTTGGGCACATGTCGGGGCTCGGAAGGGAGGGAGCACCATTTGGCTGGAATCCATGGTGGCGCCATGTTGCGTTTAGAGACCCCTGATGTGCCTAAACAGTGGAAACCCCTCAATTCTAACTCCAACACCACAACACACCCCTAATTCCAACCCTAACTCTAATTCCAACCCTAAGGCTATGTGCCCACGTTGCTGATTTGTGTGGGGATTTTTCCGCACCTTTTTGTAAAATCTGCAGGTAAAACGCACTGCGCTTTACCTGCGGATTTACCGTGGATTTCCAGTGTTTATGGTGCGGATTTCACCTGCGGATTCCTATTATGGAGCAGGTGTAAAACGCTTCGGAATCTGCACAAAGAATTGACATGCTGCGGAAAATACAACGCAGCATTTCCGCGCTGTACTTTCCGCACCATGGGCACAGCGGATTTGGTTTTCCATAGGTTTACGTGGTACTGTAAACGTAATGGAAAACTGCTACGAATCCGCAGCGACCAATCCGCTGCGGATCCGCAGCAATATCCGCACCGTGTGCACATAGCCTAATTCTAACCCTAATTCTAACCCTAATTCTAACCCTAGCCCGAAGTGCAACCCTAGCCTTACCCCTAACCCTAACGGAAAAACAAAAATAAATATATTTTCTATATTTTATTATTTTCCCTACCTATGGGGGGCATAAAGGGGGGGTTTATTTACTATTTTTTTTATTTTGATCGCTGTGATAGGTTCTATCACAGCGATCAATCACAGCGATCAAAATGTACAGGGAACAGAGGGGCAGAGGGGAGGACAGGGAGGGGCGGAGGGGAGAGGATGGCGCTGAAGACATAACTGAGGGGTACGGAACACTGACGGCGGCTGCAGATCGCCGCCGCCAGTCGGTGGGGGGGCTCGATCGGGGTCTCCAGCCATGGCCGATGCTATTGCAGCATCGGCCATGGCTAAATTGTAATATTTCACCAATATTGTACTACGGAAGACAGAGAATGAACTTCAATCCAATATTTCGGCCAGCATGCAGCCAGCGGGTAAGGAAAGGGTGAATCAAACACCCGAAAACTCCGCCCATATGACCCAAAACCAGTCCCGCCAAATTCAGGTGACAGGTTCCCTTTAACCTGAGAAGCTGCTAAAATATTTGTACGTTTCATCTAGATTAATATTCACAACCTTATGTTTGTTGATTTTCCAGGCTTGGATTTACTGAAATGTTTTCTTTTCCTAGACTTCTAATATGAATGAAACAATAAGCACTGAACATGCTTTGGGTACTCACAATAAAGCGTCTCACAGTGTAAGTATTACATATAGTAGTTTATATTAAATACAAATGCATTTACCTACATTCAGTATTCAGGTAATGTTTAGTTAGTTTTTTTCCCTTAACCTGGTAATCAGATCATGAATTTGAACATCAGGAAGGTCAGCATTGGGGGAGGCCTTTTCATTGTTGAGAAATTGGAGGAAGTACGTGTTTGTAAAAACCCGAACTATAAAACTACCATATTTTGCAAACTATAAGACGCACCTGAACATAAGGCGGTTTCCCATGGATTGCCCTGTGGTGGGCTTCTGGAAAATGTCTGCCAGAGGTGATGCATGCGTAGATTGAAATCTTGGGAGAGATTTCTTTATTGACATATTGAGATTTAAATGGCGTTTGATGGACCTATATATTGGAAACTCGAAATTGATACCCTTTTTTAAAATTGCAACCCTAAAATACTTCAAAATTTTTTTAGCACATTTTTTAATCCTTCAAGTGCTACAGAAATTAATGCAAAATGGAATAAAAAAATTCCTCAAAAAATGTTGCTTTAGTCCTAAAGTTTTTTTGCTTTTTTTTTTTTTTTTTTTTTACAAGGAATAGCATGATAAAATGAACCATAAAATTTGTAACCCAGTTTCTTCAGCGCACGCTGATGCCCCACGTGTGGCCTGAAGCCTCTGTTTGGACAAATGGCAGGGTTCCAGAATAGAAGGAGCGCCATTTGAATTTTGGAACATAAATTTCGCTGAAACAGATTGCGGGTGCCGTGTCTCATTTTTGCAGTGCTGCTAAAATGCCTACAAAGGAGAGAACCCCCACCCTAACACGTGACACTATTTTGAAAATTTACACCACTCAAGAATTTTAGCCATGGGTATATTGAGCATTTGAACATACAAGTACTATACAAGATTTGATAACGTCAGGTCGCCATAATGAAATTTTCATTTTTTTTTTCTCACAAAAATGTAGCTCCAAGCTGTTAGTCTTGATCTTCTCTCTATTAGGTAGAATGGACCGGTCTAGGCACCAAAGTTTTAGGAAGTCTGAGAAAGACAACCCTGGGGTGTGTGTCTTGCTTTCTAAAGTCTTGTTTATTATGGTATAATCTCATCTTTTGTAGAGGAATCTGATTATGTAAACTATCCACAATGTTATACTATGTTTGGCAAAAATAATAGTAAAAACAATCGGTTGTCTTCGCTAATGACTTTTGGAATGATGGGTTATGGCTGAGGCACGGCTATGACCGTACATGAAACAGTTCATCCTTTGGCTGAAATAGTGAATTCTTGCACTTTCACATGAATGAAGTAAAATGTTTTTTTTTCATACAGCATAGATGCATCCTGTCAAGGTCAACCATTGTTAAACAGAAAAAGGCATGGTTATGTAGACACATATGATAACCCTAGAAAAAAACATATTGTACATATTCTGATGTGTTCTGAATTCTAGATTTTAACCATTTTTTGAGAAGCCCAAATTTTCACTTTTGCAAGAGGTAAAACGAAAAAAATTGACCCACAGTTTGTTACCCACTTTCTTCTGAGAGTGGCGATCACCAACAAGTAGTCAAAAAATTCTGTTTCGACACATGGCGGGCCTCAGAAGAGAAGAAGCAACATTTGGTATTTGGAATGTAAATTTGGAATAGATTACAGACAAAATCTCATTTGAAGAGCCCCTGAGGTAACAACACAGAAGCCTCCACAAGTGACCCCATTTTAGAAACTAGACCCATAAAGGAATTCATCTACGGCTGTACTGAACATTTTTAACCTACAGGTGATTCACAAAGCTTTATCACATTTAGGCTATGTGCACACGTTCAGGAATTCATGCAGAAAATTCCTGTGAAAATCCGGACATTTCTGGCAGATTTCCGCATGAAATCCGCATGCGTTTTTTTGCACGTTTTTTTCCGGACATTTCCCAATGCATTAGACAGTGGGAAAACCGCGAAAAAAACGCAAAATTAATGAGCAGGTTCATTATTTTTCCGCAATGCGTTTTTCATGCGGAAAAACGCACATCATGTGCACAGAAATTGCGGATTTCATTAAAAATGATCGGATGCTTAATGTATGCAGATTATTTGCGGTTTTTATAGCGCAAAAACGCTAAAAAAACGCAAATAATCTGCAACGTGTGCACATAGCCTTAGATGAGAAAACAAAAAGTTACATTATTTTTTTCTATTAAATTACTGTTTTAGTACCAGCGTTATAATTTCCACGATGGGTAAATAGAGAAAATGGACCCCATAATTTGTTATGCAATTTTTACCGTATGTGGCAGTACCCCATATGTATTTGCACACTACTGTTTGAGCATGTGGCAGTGATCGAATGGGGTGGAGTGCTACTTGGCTTTAAAGGGAATCTGTCACCCCAAAAATAGCCTATAAACTAAGGCCACCAGCATCAGGGGCTTATCTACAGCATTCTGTAATGCTGTAGATAAGCCCCCGATGTATCCTGAAAGATAAAAAACAGGTTATGTTATACTCACCCAGGGCGGTTCGGTCGCCGGGCCTCTCTGACCTTTCCTGGCTCCTGCGCACTGCAGTACTTTGCTCTGCCCCCAACAGGGCAGACAAAGTATGCCTGCGCAGGAGCCGCAGCAAGAAGACAAGAAGAGAACGACATCGTATGAAGATGGGAGGCGCCGGACCGCGACGCCCATCGGACCCGACCGCAGCGGGACCGCCCCAGGGTGAGTATAATATAACCTGTTTTTCTTATCTTTCAGGTAACATCGGGGGTCTTATCTACAGCATTACAGAATTCTGTAGATAAGCCCCTGATGCCGGTGGCCTTAAGGTACCGTTACACTAAACGATTTACCAACGATCACGACCAGCGATACGACATGGTCGTGATCGTTGGTAAGTCGTTGTGTGGTCGCTGGGGAGCCGTCACACAGACAGCTCTCTCCAGCGACCAACGATCAGGGGAAAGACTTCGTCACCGCTGTGCTCTGCTTTAGGGCCAGCCGGCGCTGACACAGTGCAGGGAAGCTGATGCCGGGGGACGTGACAGACATCGGAATGTAAGTATGTACTGTGTTTTTTTTTGTTTTTTTTTTACAATGGTAACCAGGGTAAATATTGGGTTACTAAGCGCGGCCCTGCGCTTAGTAACCCGATGTTTACCCTGGTTATAGGTGAACACATCGCTAGATCAGCGTCACACACGCCGATCTAGCGATAACAGCGAGGTGATCAGCGACCAAAAAAGGTCCTGACCATTCCCCACGACCAACAATCTCCCAGCAGGGGCCTGATCGTTGGTCGCTGTCACACATAAAAATATCGTTAGCGGGATCGTTGCTACGTCACAAAAAAGCGTGACGTTGCAACGATATCCTTAACGATATTATGTGTGAAGGTACCTTTAGTTTATAGGTCATTTTTGAGGTGACCGATTCCCTTTAAGAACGCAGATTTTGTTTCAGTAGACTGGTTACCAATAGTAGAGCCCTGGATGTGCCAGAACTGCAGAACCCCCTCAAGTGTTTTTTTTGTTTTAATTTTATAACATTTGGATTTTAAAATATAACATTTTAGTGGAAAAAAGTATTTTTTTTATTAGCTGCAAATTTTTCAGCTACATAAGGTTTTAAAAGGTTAAATTGGATCTCCACAACTTATTGCTCAGTTTATCCCGAACATGTTGATGCCCTATATGTTGTCAGAAACTACTTTTTGACCACATGTCAGGGCTGAGAAAGGAGCACTGTTTGGTTTCTGGAGCACAGATTTTGCTAAAATAGTTTATAGGCGACATTTGCGGATCTCCTATGATGCAAAAATGGCACAAAAATGGCGAAAATTACCCGATTGTCGCCGGAAAAGAGCTCAAACTTAGTCCAAAGTGACTGTCTCTTCCTCATAAGCGAGTGGTTCCTTCAGAGGTTTTGTCTGATTCGCATTTTTCTGGATGTACATGGAATCCCCAATGTAAACGCTCAACAGAGTGCACAGGAGAAATGTGAACAGATTCTTATTCTGATTTTTAGGAGGCAGAATTAACAATTAGACAGCAGTAAAGTCAGGTTGATTCAACTTCACTTGAAGTGCCTCAAGACAAGGAAATGATGCTCAGTAGTGTGTTTGGCCTCCACGTGCTTATAGAACCTCCTTACAATACCTGGGCATGCTACTGATGAGGTAGCGAGTGGTCTCCTGAGGGATCTTCTCCCAGACCTGTATTAAAGCATCAGTCATCTTCTGGGGGAGTCTGTGGTGAAACGTGGCATTGGTGGATAGAATGACATGATGTGCCAGATTGGATTGAGGCCTGGGGAACGGGCAGTGCAGTCTGTAGCTCCAGTGCCTTCATCATGCAGTAACTTCTGACACACTTTGGATAAACTAGACCTAGCATTGTCATGCATCAGAAGAAACCCAATGTCCAGTGCACCTACATATGGTCACACAATGAGTCCGTGGATCTCATCCCGGTACCTAATGGCAGTCAAATTACCTCTGGCTAGCACATGTAGGGCTGTGTGGTCCCCTCCATAAAAATGCCTCCCCACACAATTACTGATCCACTGCCAAACCAGTCATGCTGGAGGATGTTGGTAGCTGTCCTGATGCAGGGTTGTTGCCCTCCTACAAGCCCCTCCTCATCTTCTGGTGTACTTATCTGTATCCTGCTTCATGCCCTGGACACTGCTGACGGGCACAGCTACCCTTCTTGAAACAGCTCGCATTGATGTGCCATCCTGGATGAGCTGCACTACCTGTGCAACTTCTGTGGGTTGTACTGTAGATAACGTCTCATGCTACTGTACCTCTAGGGGTGAGAGCAATGACAAAATGCAAAAGTGACCACAACATAAGGATGAGAACATAAAAATGGTCTGTGGTCACCACTAGAGATGAGTGAATTTGATTGGGTCAGGGCTTATTCGGCAAGCTATAGCGCTTACCAAATAAGCTGCAGAGCGAACCTAGCTTCCTGGATCGCTCCAGCTGATCAGCTGTTTGGCTCCGCAGCTGCATGTGTCGCGGCTGTGACAGTCACGGCACAGGCATGGAGAGCCTGTCTGTTGGCTCCATATGGTGACGTTCATGCCGGTGCATTTGTTCAGAGACCTGGGCAGGTAAGCACTGCTGCCCCTTTTCTGCTGTATTAATTCTTGAATCTTTGGAGGATTTTTAGTCCTCTTTTTTTTCACTTATGTGGTTTCTGTGTCTGAGTGTGTCCCAAATTTTATTCAGGTGTGTGTGTGTGTTTGGTATAATCTTATTTTATAATTTTTTATTTTTTTTTTAAACTCAGAGAAAAATTTGAAAAGAATATAAAAAGAAAAAATTGGTAAAATAGTAACCAAACTTACTAAACAGGTGTCAGTAAAAACCAAGTTGAGCCTTAAAAAATAAAAACAAGTCTGTAAAAAAACACATTTTTTCACAATTAAAAAATAGACACTGCAAGAAAAGGTTGTGGGAAAACAGCGAGCACAGAATATTGATCAATGATTTGCTTCATTGATCAATGCTCGGCGGCTGCAGGACGCAAGGAAAAGAAAAAAACTGTCAAATTGACCGATCAACTACTGATCAGTGCTCGGCAGTAGAAGGGGGAGGGGAAAAGTGAGGGAAAGTGGGATTGAGATGGTTAAATAAATAGGGCAGCACACTGCAGCGCCAAAACATGCAAACTTGAAAACATGAAATTTGAACTGCATTACTGCACTAGAAATATGAAAAATGAGAGCTTTTAGCGCACAAAAATGGCCAATTTTATGTGTACCTCGTAGCCACTTTACGGCATCTCTCTTATACGAGGTCCTACGCTTGACCTACCTCACTGAGAATAAACGTCTCCATCTGAATGGGTACATGTGAAACCTCTTCTTGGACTCAAATTCTCTCTCTCTGTGGAGGGGTATTGGACCTACTATAATTAAAACACCTGAAGCTAGGAGGCGGGGAGTGCACGATCAGAAGGCTAGAGAATACATTTCAAAAACCTGACCTGCACATCCAAACATAGACTGAGTGTGAACAGGTGCTGAACCCAGAGTCGCCAACTCGTATATAGTTAAATAAATAGGGCAGCACACTGCAGCGCCAAAACATGCAAACTTGAAAACACGAAATTTGAACTGCATTACTGCACTAGAAATATGAAAAATGAGAGCTTTTAGCGCACAAAAATGGCCAATTTTATGTGTACCTCGTAGCCACTTTACGGCATCTCTCTTATACGAGGTCCTACGCTTGACCTACCTCACTGAGAATAAACGTCTCCATCTGAATGGGTACATGTGAAACCTCTTCTTGGACTCAAATTCTCTCTCTCTGTGGAGGGGTATTGGACCTACTATAATTAAAACACCTGAAGCTAGGAGACGGGGAGTGCACGATCAGAAGGCTATAACTATTTACGAGTTGGCGACTCTGGGTTCAGCACCTGTTCACACTCAGTCTATGTTTGGATGTGCAGGTCAGGTTTTTGAAATGGGATTGAGATGGATTAGGAAGGATCAATAAGTCTTTCTTTTTCAGTCATGGCACAGGCTTTAAAAAGTCAGTGGCACCGCAAGGCCCAGCACCGCGCATAGAACAACACAGTGACCATCCTGTAGAAGTCCGCAGCTAGAATGAGGAAGTACGGTGCGGTTACTGTGGGGTCAGATGGTGTCTGTGCTCTCTGATTGGTGTGATCGACATCATCATTAGTGTAGGGTTAGGATTGTGTTAGGGTTGGGTTGGGGTTGTGGTTAGATTACTGTGGGATCAGATGGCGTCTGTGCACTTTGATTGGTGCGATCGATGTCATCGTTATGGTTGGATTGGGGTTCAGTTTAATCCGACAAGGAAAATTTCCCAAAATAATAGTAAATAAGCTTCAAGCAGATACACAACCTATTAACCAATCAAAAAACTACTTGAAAATAAATAGAGAAAATCATCTAAAAATTCTAAATATTTCATTTGACACCACTAGAACAATACACAAAAAATAAATTTAAAATTAAGAGGAGCAGTTTTTGACACTCATAATATCACCAAATATATATAAATTCGTAAAGAAATGTTTTTTCTGTAATGTTTGAGTACTGGTAGTAAGAGAAGACAATTATTTATAGCTGCAATACCACATTGGTATATATCCACAATGGGACACTAGTGAGGAAAGTACACACCAATATATATGCCAGAAAAAAGTAAATATAAATGACCTTTCATATGTTGCACATATTCTCCACACAAAGTACGGTAGCTTTAAACAAGAAGTAGAACGTGCATCATGCATGGTGCAAAAAGTATATACAGTTATATGAAAAAGTTTGGGCACCCCTATTAATCTTAAGCTTAATGTTTTATAAAAATTGTTTTTACTCGGACTCCCATGACAGCACGACGAGAGAGGGGATCCGCCCATTAGGAACAGGAAACCTACAGATACAAAAGGGTGGTACCTCTCCCTTGCTTCAGTTGGTTTCCTGTTCCTGAGGGGACGGGTGCCTACAGAAGATATCCACTAGTACTCTAAAAGTACAGGTCTCGGCCCTAGGGGCTCTATTCTCCTGTAACATCGCCAATAATTACTGGATCTCAAGGTTCATTAAGGCATCTAGTAGGTCTAGACCCATACATAAAGATAGATCTATGCCTTGGGATCTCAACTTAGTCCTATCAGCATTGACTAAAGAGCCGTTTGAACCTTTACAATCAGCTTCAATTAAGGCCTTATCCCTTAAGACAGCATTTCTGGTAGCAATTACATCTGCCCGTAGAGTAGGAGACATACAAGCTCTCTCCAGGGTTTCCCCTTATACAGAGTTTCTACCAGACAGAGTAATCCTCAGACCGGACCCAGCCTATTTACCAAAAGTATCATCACGGTTTCACAGGTCACAAGAGATAATTTTACCATCCTTCCTCCCTAATCCTGCTAACCCTAAGGAAGAACTACTCCATACATTAGACGTTAGGAGATGCCTGCTAGAATACATCTCTGTTACTGACACATGGAAGAAAGATGATGCATTATTTTTATCTTTCCAAAATCCTAGAAAGGGACTCAGGGTATCAAAATACACGCTAGCAAAGTGGATTAGGGAGGCTATCTCTTTGGCTTACACTGCAGGTGGGGGTCCGGCTCCGCAGAATCTGAGGGCGCATTCCACCAGGGCCATGGCTACATCCTGGGCGGAAAAATCTGGAGTATCAATCGACCAGATATGCAAGGCGGCCACATGGTCATCCCCGTCCACCTTCTTTAAACACTATAGGTTGGATTTGGGGGCTTCCTCTGATCTCACATTCGGGTTAAGGGTGCTACAAGCCATAGTCCCTCCCTAAGGTACCTTACATCTCTGTAATTCTCTCGTCGTGCTGTCATGGGAGTCCGAGTAAAGCATTAAGCTACTTACTGGTAGCGGCATTTCTCGGGGGCCCATGACAGCACCCTTAGTTCCCTCCCTATTCACGTGGGGGTTGCACTTCCTATAGATGTATATATCTCACATATGATACCCAGTTCCAAATATATGGCTGAAAATTTGTATATAATCTGTATATAATCTGTATATAGTGTATATTTTTTGTGCCACTAACCGCGGTAGTCCTCTCAAGGCTCTGAAATACAACTGAGGCAAGGGAGAGGTACCGCCCTTTTGTATCTGTAGGTTTCCTGTTCCTAATGGGCGGATCCCCTCTCTCGTCGTGCTGTCATGGGCCTCCGAGAAATGCCGCTACCAGTAAGTAGCTTAATGCCTTTTTTGCAACAGCTATTTCAGTTTCATGTATCTATACATAATGTAGCTATAAATAATTGTCTTCTCTTACTACCAGTACTCAAACATTACGGAGGGCAGCACGGTGGCTCAGTGGATAGCACAGCAGCCTTGCAGCGCTGGAGTCCTGGGTTCAAGCCCCACTAAGGACAACATCTGCAAAGAGTTTGTATGTTCTCTCCGTGTTTGCGTGGGTTTCCTCCGGGTACTCAGGTTTCCTCCCACATTCCAAAGACATACTGATAGGGAATTTAGATTGTGAGCCCCAACGGGGACAGCGACGATAATGTGTGCAACCTGTAAAGCGCTGCGGAATATGTTAGCGCTATATAAAAATAAAGATTATTATTATTATTATTACGGAAAAAACATTTCTTTACGAATTTATCCCCTTAATAACCGCCAATACGTCTTTTAACTGACCTGAGATATAAGAGAATAGCCTCCCCATACAGATGACAATCCAGCATCTGTTGGTTGTACACTATAGCTGACAACTTGCTGTATCATCCACGATCAGTGTTTGCACCATCCAAATCTGTTTAACCCCTTAGATGCTGCTGTCAATAGTGACTACATCATTGTAAATGGTTAACAGAGTGTGGGGGCTTCTTCTTTATCCCAATTGGTGCCCTCAGATCATGATTTTGTTGTCCTGATGTTTGCGATGGCAATTCATGACCAAATAGCGGCCTTAGAGTCTGACGGCTATAGTAATCTGTTTAGAAGTTAGCAACATTTAGGTGGTAAAAATACACATTTTCATTTCTGTCATGTCACTTTGCATTAATTCCTGTAAAGCACCTGAAGGGTTCATAAACTACCTGACAGCAGTTTTCAATATGTCAGGGGGTGCTGTTTTTAAAATGGTATCACGTTTGGGGGTTTCCCAATATATGAGACCCCTAAAGTCACTTCAAACATGGATAAGTCCCTAAAAAAAATAAATGTGGTAAATTTCTTTGAAAAAATGAAAAATTGCTGCTACATTTTTAAACCTCCTAAAATGCTAACAAAATAAAATAACATGTTACAAATGGTGCTGATGTAAAGCAGACATGTGGGAAATGTTATTTATTAATGGTTTGCTGTTGTATGACTATCTGGATTAAAGGGATAATCATTCAAATTTAGAAAATTGCTAATTTTTTAACATTTTTCTCAAATTTTTTATATTTTTTATAAATAAACACAAAAAATGTTGAACTAAATTTACCATTATCATAAAGTATAATGCGTCACGAAAAAACAATCTCAAAATCACTGGGATTTGTTGAAGCGTTGCAGAGTTATTACCACATAAAATGACACTGGTCAGATTTCAAAAATTTGGCTCGGTCACTAAGGGGTTATATATATTTGGTATTATGAGTGTCAAAAACTGCTCCTCTTGTATTTAAATTTATTTTTTGTGTATTGTTCTAGTGGTGTCAAATAAAATATTTTGAATTTTTAGATGATTTTCTCTATTTTCAAGTAGTTTTTTGATTGGTTAATGGATTGGGGTTCAGAACTCGGGTTTAGAGTTGGGGCTGGAATTAGAATTCAGGGGTTTCCACGGATAATGCACTTCAGGGGGTCTCCAAAGGTGCCAGCCAGTTTTGCATTCAAAAAGTCAAATGGTGCTCCCTCCCTTCTGAGCCCTGCCATGCGTCCAAACAGTGGATTTCCCCCACTTATGGTGTATTGGTGTACTCAAGAGAAATTGCACAACAAAGCATGTGGTCCATTATCTCCTGATACCCTTGTGAAAATAGAAAAGTTTGGGTGTAAAGTAAATTTTTTGTGAGAAAAGTTAAATGTTCATTTTTTTTCCTTCCACAATGTTTTAGTTCTCATGTAGCACTTGAAAGGTTATTACACTTCTTGAATGTGGTATTTAGCACCTTGAGGGGTGCAGTTCTTAGAATGGTGTAACTTTTGGGTATTTTCTGTCATATTGACCCCTTAAAGTAATTTCAATTGTGATGTGGTTCTTAAAAAAAAAAAAAAAAAAAAAAAAAGGTTTTGTAAATTTTGTTGAAAAATGAGAAATTGCTGGTTCAAATTTTAAATCTTACAGCTTCCTAACAAAAATAATTGTTTCCAAAATTGTAAAGTAGACATGTGGGAAATGTTATTTTATTAACCCCTTCATGACCCAGCCTATTTTGACCTTAATGACCTGGCCGTTTTTTGCAATTCTGACCAGTGTCCCTTTATGAGGTAATAACTCAGGAACGCTTCAACGGATCCTAGCGGTTCTGAGTTTGTTTTTTCGTGACATATTGGGCTTCATGTTAGTGGTAAATTTAGGTCAATAAATAATGCGTTTATTTGTGATAAAAACGGAAATTTGGCGAAAATTTTGAAAATTTTGCAATTTTCACAATTTGAATTTTTATTCTGTTAAACCAGAGAGTTATGTGACACAAAATAGTTAATAAATAACATTTCCCACATGTATACTTTACATCAGCACAATTTTGGAAACAAATTTGTTTTTTGCTAGGAAGTTATAAGGGTTAAAATTTGACCAGCGATTTCTCATTTTTACAACTAAATTTACAAAACCATTTTTTTAGGAACCACCTCACATTTGAAGTCAGTTTGAGGGGTCTATATGGCTGAAAATACCCAAAAGTGACACCATTCTAAAAACTGCACCCCTCAAGGTGCACAAAACCACATTCAAGAAGTTTTATTAACCCTTCAGGTGCTTCACAGCAGCAGAAGCAACATGGAAGGAAAAAATGAACATTTTTTTTAGTCACAAAAATTATCTTTTAGCAACAATTTTTTTGATTTCACAATGGTAAAAGGAGAAACTGAACCACGAAAGTTGTTGTCCAATTTGTCCTGAGTACGCTGATACCTCATATGTAGGGGTAAACCACTTTTTGGGCGCAGGGCTTGGAAGGGAAGGAGCGCCATTTGACTTTTTGAATGGAAAATTATCTCCATCGTTAGCGGACACCATGTCGCGTTTGGAGAGCCCCTGTGTGCCTAAACATTGGAGCTCCCCCACAAGTGACCCCATTTTGGAAACTAGACCCCCCAAGGAACTTATCTAGATGCCTAGTGAGCACTTTAAACCCTCAGGTGCTTCACAAATTGATCTGTAAAAATGAAAAAGTACTTTTTGTTCACAAAAAATTTCTTTTCGCCTCAATTTTTTCATTTTCACATGGGCAATAGGATAAAATGGATCCTAAAATTTGTTGGGCAATTTCTCCCGAGTACGCCGATACCTCATATGTGGGGGTAAACCACTGTTTGGGCACACGGCAGGGCTCGGAAGGGAAGGCGCACCATTTGACTTTTTGAATGGAAAATTAGCTCCAATTGTTAGCGGATACCATGTCGCGTTTGGAGAGCCCCTGTGTGCCTAAACATTGGAGCTCCCCCACAAGTGACCCCATTTTGGAAACTAGACCCCCCCAAGGAACTTATCTAGATGCATATTGAGCACTTTAAACCCCCAGGTGCTTCACAGAAGTTTATAACGCAGAGCCATGAAAATAAAAAATAACTTTTCTTTCCTCAAAAATGATTTTTTAGCCTGGAATTTCCTATTTTGCCAAGGGTATTAGGAGAAATTGGACCCCAAATGTTGTTGTCCAGTTTGTCCTGAGTACGCTGATACCCCATATGTGGGGGTAAACCACTGTTTGGGCGCACGGCAGGGCTCGGAAGGGAAGGCATGCCATTTGGCTTTTTAAATGGAAAATTAGCTCCAATCATTAGCAAACACCATGTCACGTTTGGAGAGCCCTTGTGTGCCTAAACATTGGAGATCCCCCACAAATGACCCCATTTTAGAAACTAGACCCCCAAAAGAACTAATCTAGATGTGTGGTGAGGACTTTGAACCCCCAAGTGCTTCACAGAAGTTTATAACGCAGAGCCATGAAAAAAAAAAAAAAAATTATTTTCTCAAAAATGATCTTTTAGCCTGCAATTTTTTATTTTCCCAAGGGTAACAGGAGAAATTTGACCCCAAAAGTTGTTGTCCAGTTTTTCCTGAGTACGGTGATACCCCATGTGTGGGGGTAAACCACTGTTTGGGCACACGTCGGGGCTCAGAAGGGAAGTAGTGACTTTTGAAATGCAGACTTTGATGGAATGGTCTGCGGGTGTCACGTTGCGTTTGCAGAGCCCCTGGTGTGCCTAAACAGAAACCCCCCACAAGTGACCCCATTTTAGAAACTAGACCCCCCAAGGAACTTATCTAGATATGTAGTGAGCACTTTGAACCCCCAAGTGCTTCACAGACGTTTACAACGCAGAGCCGTGTTTTAGCAAGCATTTTTTTATTTTCACAAGGGTAACAGGAGAAACTGGCCCCCAGTAATTGTTGCGCAGTTTGTCCTGAGTATGCTGGTACCCCATATGTGGGGGTAAACCACTGTTTGGGCACACGTCGGGGCTCGGAAGTGAGGGAGCACCATTTGACTTTTTGAATACAAGATTGGCTGGAATCAATGGTGGCGCCATGTTGCGTTTGGAGACCCCTGATGTGTCTAAACAGTGGAAACCCCTCAATTCTACCTCCAACACTAACCCCAACACACCCCTAACCCTAATCCCAACTGTAGCCTTAACCGTAATCACAACCCTAACCCCAACACACCCCTAACCCTAATCCCAACTGTAGCCATAACCCTAATCACAACCCTAACCGCAACACACCCCTAACCCTAACCACAACCCTAACCCTAAGGCTATGTGCCCACGTTGCGGATTCGTGAGATTTTTCAGCATCATTTTTTAAAAATCCGCGGGTAAAAGGCACTGCTTTTACCTGTGGATTTACCGTAGATTTCCAGTGTTTTTTGTGCGGATTTCACCTGCGGATTCCTATTGAGGAACAGGTGTAAAACGCCGCGGAATCCGCACAAAGAATTGACATGCTGCGGAAAATACAACGCAGCGTTTCCGCGTGGTATTTTCCGCACCATGGGCACAGCGAATTTGGTTTTCAATAGGTTTACATGGTACTGTAAACCTGATGGAACACTGCTGCGAATCTGCAGCGGCCAATCCGCTGCGGATCCGCAGCCAAATCCGCACCGTGTGCACATGGCCTAATTCTAAAGGTATGTGCACACGCTGCGGAAAACGCTGCGGATCCGCAGCAGTTTCCCATGAGTTTACAGTTCAATGTAAACCTATGGAAAACAAAAATCGCTGTACACATGCTGCAGAAAAACTGCACGGAAACGCAGCGGTTTACATTCCGCAGCATGTCGCTTCTTTCTGCGGATTTCACAGCGGTTTTACAACTGCTCCAATAGAAAATCGCAGTTGTAAAACTGCAGTGAAATGCGCAGAAAAACCACGGTAAATCTGCCATAAATCCACAGCGGGTTAGCACTGCGGATTTATCAAATCCGCAGCGGAAAAATCCGCAGAGGACCAGAATACGTGTGCACATACCGAAACCCTAACCCTAACCCTAGTTCTTACCCCAACCTTAGTGGAAGAAAAAAAAAAAATCTTTATTTTATTATTGTCCCTACCTATGGGGGTGACAAGGGGGGGGGGTTATTCAGTATTTTTTTTATTTTGATCACTGCGATAGGTTTTATCGCAGTGATCAAAATGCACTTGAAACGAATCGATTCGGCGGGCGCACTGCGCATGCGCCCGCCATTTTGGAAGATGGCGGCGCCCAGGAAAGAAGACGGACGGACCACGGGAGGCTCGGTAAGTATGATAACTTTTTTTTTTTTTACTTTATAATTGCTTCAATAGTCTCCATGCAGCCCTGCTCTGTGTTGCAGAAATGCTCACTTGCTATGAGCGCCGACTGCTGGGCGGCGCTCATAGCTATCCAGCAATGACAACCTCAGGGGTCTCCTGCAGAACCCAGGTTGTCATGCCAACTCATTGGCGCCTGTGTCACTGGATTAGTGACGGTCTTCTTCCGAAATCATGTTAAATGCAGCTGTCAGTGACTGACAGCAGTATTTAAAAGGTAAACAGCTGTGAGTGGATCACAGTTCCACCCATGGCTGCTATGGGCACATGAGCTGTTGAAATCAACTGACCTGTGCCAGAAAAGATGTGGGCTCAGTGCTGGAGCCGACATCAAAAGGTTAGACCCGACATGTGCCGTTCATGGATGGCGTAAGTTATAAAGGAGTTAATATAAATTTCTGCTTTAGATCTATCAGTTCTCTGAATGCTGAGCTCTGCATAATCCTGCCCACATCCTGTACCATAACTCCATGCCCTTGGTAGACATGCACTTTTCCAACATGACAATGATCCAAAACACGCTGCTGCATATCTGAAGAACAGGATGAAAGTGATTCAGTGGCCAAGTATGTCTACTGATCAGAACCCAACCTATCACTTATGAGGCGTTCTGAAGAGACTTTTTGAGCATCTTTCTCAATCCAGCATCCAAGCTCTAAAAGAGGTCATTCTTATAATGGGAAAAGATAGTGCAACATCTATGTTGCCAAGTTTATCATTCCATTCCTAGAAGACTTAAGGCTGTTAAAATTTTTGGAGGTCATGTAAAATGCTAGATATTGTTGTTTTGGATATGGGACTGGGATGTATTAAAATGGTTGCAATTTAGAAATTGTTCTCGTGTTCAGTGAGTTCGATTAAAATCTTAATTTTCAAAGGGGATGTACTCATTTAATGGGGGTGTGTCTTTTATATTCTGAATTGTAGCTGCGATGGAGGGGGGTTCCAGGGTGTTTGCTGATTGAAGCTTTTGGTGGAGGCAAGAGTCAGGCGATGGCTGCGGCCCCCATGCTGGTAGAACGAAGTGTTCGGCGATGCAGGGCTCTGACATTTTGTGACAGCCCAGAGCCCGCACTTTTCATAATTTCTAATGAGGTGGACTCTGGGGGAAAATGGCAGCCTGAGATCTCTGCTTCCGAGATCTCAATTGGGCTTGCAAGGTGCAGGGCTTCGGTCTGTCACAAAATACATTTTCAGAATACTTTGTACCTATCTTCTGAATAATGCTAATATTTATAAAAATCTATCTTATTTATTCATGCTATTTACAGGCTGTACAGAAGACTAAAATGAAAAATAAAACTGTAATGAAGCCTAAATTCCATTGTAATGTGAGTATTTCCTTTTAGTGTTTTATACATGACACTTTTGCACTTAAAACTTTTTTAATTCTTTCCAACAGAATCATGTGATCTAGTGTCATTATTAAATTTGTAATTTTCGTTCTTTTGTTTTCCCTCTCTATCCAAAAGCCATAACTTTTATTTTTTTATTTTTTGAGGTCTTGTTTTTTTTGCAGGACAATCTGTAGTTTTGAATGGCAACACTAATTTTAACGTACAAACAAAAATATATACTAGAAGATGAGAAAAAAATCTAAGTGTGATGAAGTGACCAAAATCTAAATTGCTTTTCTGCCTGGAATTGCCTGAAAAAGCGCCTTGTAAAATGAACACAATGCACAGCCATGTCAAAGTGAACATTTTTGTGCACATATTATGTCTTATTTAACTTCTATTAACTGTTTTAGAAGAAGTTTTTCCTGGGAACTCTCATCGGCTGTGCCGTCATGTAAAAGACGCCCTGGACGTATTCCCTTATTGTGCGGAAAAAATAACCTGGACACATGATTATCCTGTGCGATTTAATGGCAAAGCCAGGCATCTAAAATGATAAAAAGAAACTCTGAACATGGCCTTGAAACTAAGTGAGGGCTCGCATTTTTTTTTTTTGTGATGGGCAAACTTTTTTTTATCAATTTGGCATACTTCCGACATTTTGATTACTTTTCATTGCATCATTTTATGTGAAGTGACCAAAAAAAGGCAATTCTGCAGTTTACATTTTTTTTTTACAGTGTTTACCATATGGATTGATTAATTTCATATGTTGATAATATTTGCTATTTTAATTGTTTATTTTTATTGGAAAAGAAAGTCAATTTGAATTTAAAACTTTTTTTTTTCATTTTTATATTTCTAAGGACTTTTTTTTTATATTTCAAAGTGTTTATTGAACCATTATACAATGGAAAGTAGAAAAGCGAATGTAGCCACGTAGTATATTGCACAGCAACGTAGTATATTGCCCAGCGACGTAGTATATTGCACAGCCACGTAGTACCGTATATACTCGAGTATAAGCCGAGATTTTCAGCCCAAATTTTTGGGCTGAAAGTGCCCCTCTCGGCTTATACTCGAGTCAAGGTGGGTGGCAGGGTCGGCGGGTGAGGGGGAGAGGGCGCTGAGGCATACTTACCTGTTCCAGCGATCCTGACGCTCCCCGCCTGTCCCACGGTCTTCGGTGCTGCAGTTCTTCCACTGTTCAGCGGTCACGTGGGACCGCTCATTAAAGAAATGAATAAGCGGCTCCACCTCCCATAGGTGTGGAGCCGCCTATTCATTTCTCTAATCAGCGGTGCCGGTGACCGCTGATAGAGGAAGAAGCTGCGGCACCGAAGACCAGCTGTACGGGGGAAGGAGCGGGATGCCGGGACAAGGTAAGTATCGCATAGTTACCTGTCCACGTTCCAGCCGCCGGGCACCGCTCCATCTTCCCGGAGTCTATCTGCGCTCTGACTGTGCAGGTCAGAGGGCGCGATGACGCATATAGTGTGCGCGGCACCCTCTGCCTGAACAGTCAGAGCAGAGAGACCCGGGACCGGACCCTGGGAGCTGCAAGCAAGAGAGGCGAGTGTGGCTTTTTTGTTCTATTGCAGCAGCAGCAATGGCACAGATATATGTGGAGCCTCTATGGGGCAATATGAACGGTGCAGAGCACTATATGGGGCACAGCTATGGGGAAATATGAACGGCGCAGAGCACTATATGGCAGAGCTATGGGGCAATATGAACGGTCAGAGCACTATATGGGGCACAGCTATGGGGAAATATGAACGGTGCAGAGCACTATATGGCAGAGCTATGGGGCAATATGAACGGTGCAGAGCACTATATGGCAGAGCTATGGGGCAATATGAACGGTGCAGAGCACTATATGGCAGAGCTATGGGGCAATATGAACGGTGCAGAGCACTATATAAGCACTGGATAAGTTGGAAACTTGGGCTGAAAGGTGGCAGATGAGGTTTAACAATGATAAATGTAAGGTTATACACATGGGAAGAAGGAATCAATATCACCATTACACACTGAACGGGAAACCACTGGGTAAATCTGACAGGGAGAAGGACTTGGGGATCCTAGTTAATGATAAACTTACCTGGAGCAGCCAGTGCCAGGCAGCAGCTGCCAAGGCAAACAGGATCATGGGGTGCATTAAAAGAGGTCTGGATACACATGATGAGAGCATTATACTGCCTCTGTACAAATCCCTAGTTAGACCGCACATGGAGTACTGTGTCCAGTTTTGGGCACCGGTGCTCAGGAAGGATATAATGGAACTAGAGAGAGTACAAAGGAGGGCAACAAAATTAATAAAGGGGATGGGAGAACTACAATACCCAGATAGATTAGCGAAATTAGGATTATTTAGTCTAGAAAAAAGACGACTGAGGGGCGATCTAATAACCATGTATAAGTATATAAGGGGACAATACAAATATCTCGCTGAGGATCTGTTTATACCAAGGAAGGTGACGGGCACAAGGGGGCATTCTTTGCATCTGGAGGAGAGAAGGTTTTTCCACCAACATAGAAGAGGATTCTTTACTGTTAGGGCAGTGAGAATCTGGAATTGCTTGCCTGAGGAGGTGGTGATGGCGAACTCAGTCGAGGGGTTCAAGAGAGGCCTGGATGTCTTCCTGGAGCAGAACAATATTGTATCATACAATTAGGTTCTGTAGAAGGACGTAGATCTGGGGATTTATTATGATGGAATATAGGCTGAACTGGATGGACAAATGTCTTTTTTCGGCCTTACTAACTATGTTACTATGTTACTATGTATATGGCAGAGCTATGGGGCAATATGAACGGTGCAGAGCACTATATGGCAGAGCTATGGGGCAATATGAACGGTGCAGAGCACTATATGGCACAGCTATGGGGAAATATGAACGGTGCAGAGCACTATATGGCACAGCTATGGGGCAAGAATGAACGGTGCAGAGCATTATATGGGGCACAGCTTTATATGGAGCATCTATGGGGCAATAATGAACGGTGCAGAGCATCTATTTTTATTTTTGAAATTCACCGGTAAATGCTGCATTTCCACCCTAGGCTTATACTCAAGTCAATAAGTTTTCCCAGTTTTTTGTGGCAAAATTAGGGGGGTCGGCTTATACTCGGGTCGGCTTATACTCGAGTATATACGGTATATTGCACAACCACGTAGTATATTGCACAGCCACGTAGTATATTGCACAGCCACGTAGTATATTGCACAGCCACGTAGTATATTGCACAGCCACGTAGTATATTGCACAGCCACGTAGTATATTGCACAGCCACGTAGTATATTGCACAGCGCATGTAGTATATAGCACAGCCACGTATTATATTGCACTGCCGATGTAGTATATAACACAGCCCACGCAGTATATAGCAATGTGGTCACCATATCCCTGTTGAATAAAAAAAATAGAATTAAAATACAAAATCATTATATACTCACCCTCCGACGGCCCCCGGATCCAGCCCAGGCCTTTCCTGCTCCTGGCGCGCCGCTCCGGTCCCAAGTGGCAATAACACGTGATGATGTAGCGGTCTCGCGAGACTGCTACGTCATCTCCGGTCATTGCCGCAATGCATTCTGGGGACCGGAGCGGCACGTGAGGAGCAGGAAAGGCATGGGCTGGATCCGGGGGCCGTCGGAAGGTGAGTATATAATGATTTTTTTAGATTTTTTTTAACATTATATGTTTTTACTATTGATGCTGCATAGGCAGCATCAATAGTAAAAAGCTGGTCACACAGAGGGTTAATGTCAGTGTTTACGTACTGCCTTACACCGCGTTATGCCGTGGTTTAAGGCAGTCCGGTTAACGCTATGTTCGGCGCTGACTGGGGGGGGGGTATGGAGGGGGCATTGATTGCAAGGGAAGAGGGAGGGGCCAATTCGCGGCCGGACTGTGCCCGTTGCTGATTGGTCGCGACCTTGGGATTTCCGTGACAGACAGTCAGACAGACGGAAGTGACCCTTAGACAATTATATAGTAGATCTTGCATTTTCCCTACCCCCCTACGGTTTGTTTAATTCTAGACCTAGTTGTGATATTTTGTAAACCATATTATTCATTGTGATAACATTATTATTTGTTCAATGGGTTATCCATGCTTTGTTTTTTCTAAGCTATGCACATCCATTTTCTATTTTGAATATGATTGTGAATCCTCGTTTTCATTTTCTTAATGTGTAATATCCATATTGGGGTACTTGTTATCAAGTTTAGCTACTATGTCAGACAACACACACGCTCTAGTATTATGACCATGTACTGTAAACCAGTGATATATTGTAAACTGTACATTCTATTTGATTTTTTTATCTTATTATATTTAGTCTGAAGAAGGTCCATGTAGTGACCGAAACGTTACAAATGAATATAAACCGTTTGGATTACTTCACTGTGAATAAATAATCTATTTTTTGCTTAAACGGGAGTGCCAGAATTTATCTATATATAAGCGCGTCACTAATCCTGCCCATTGGTGTCACATGACCGCGAGTTGCTGATGGGTTGGCATGACAACCCGGGGTCTGCAGGAGACTCCTGTTGTTGTCATTGCTGGTTAGCTATGAGGACACCCAGCAGTCGGCGCTCATAACAAGTGAGCATTTCTGCTACACAGAGCAGGGCTGCAACCCTGCTCTATATAGAACAAGTGATCGGATGATCTCGGCTTCTAGTGTCCCATGGAGACTATGGAAGCCAGTGCAGCGTAAAAAAAAGTTACTGTATATACTCGAGTATAAGCCGACCAGAGTATAAGCCGACGCCCCTAATTTTGCCACAAAAAACTGGGAAAACTTATTAACTCAAGTATAAGTCTATGGTGGAAAATGCAGCAGCTACCGGTGAATTTCAAAAATAAAAATAGATGCTCCATACCGTTCATTATGGCCCCATAGATGCTCCACATAAAGCTGCCCCATATATAATGCTCTGCACCGTTCAGTATGGCCCCATAGACGCTCCATATAAATCTGTGCAATATATAATGCTGCTGCAATAAAAAAAAAAGACCTACTCACCTCTTGCTTGCAGCTCCTCAGCGTCCCGTCTCGGCGTCTCTCCGCACTGACTGTTCAAGCAGAGGGCGGCGCGCACACTTGTACGTCATCGCGCCCTCTGACCTGAATAGTCACTGCAAGAGGACGCGAAGACGGAGCGGCGCCCGGCGTGTGGAACGCGGACAGGTAACCATGAGATACTTACCTGCTCCCGGCGTCCCTGGCTCCTTCCCCCGGACAGCTGGTCTCCGGGTGCCGCAACCTCTTCCTCTGTCAGCAGTCACCGTTACCGCTCATTAGAGAAATGAATATGCGGCTCCACCCCTATGGGAGTGGAGTCTATATTCATAACTTTAATGAGCGGTACCATGTGACCGCTGAACAGGAGAAGAGCTGCGGCACCGAAGACTGTGGGACAGGCAGGGGGAGCGCCGGGACTAGGTGAGTATGCGACACGCTCTCTCCCTCGCACCCGCCGACCCCACCGCCGACCGTGACTCGAGTATAAGCCGAGAGGGGCACTTTCAGGCCAAAAATTTGGACTGAAAATCTTGGCTTATACTCGAGTATATACGGTATTAAAAATATTTAAAAAAAAAGTTTAAATTGCCACCCATTCAAAATAAAACAATAAAAAAACACACATTTGGTATTGCCGAGTTCACAATTGCCTGATTTATTAATATATAAAAATAATTAATCTGAACAGTAAGCGGCATAACAAGGAAAAAAGTGAAAAAAAAATTATTAAAAATTGTTAATTTTTTTTTTTTTTAACACATTTTGAATTTTTTTTCATCACTTAAATAATAAAGTACCTATACATTTTTGGTGTCTACAAGCTTGTAATAACCTGGAGAATCATAATGGTAGGTAAGTTTTAGCATTTGGTGAACATGGTAAAAAAAAAAAAAGAAAAAAAAAAATCTTTTGTGGAATTGCACTTTTTGTTTGCAATTTCGCCGCATTTGGAATTTTTTTCCCCATTTTCCAGTACACTGTATAATAAAATCCATTATGACGTTCAAAAGTGCAACTCGTTCTGCAAAAAAACAAGCCTCCACATGGCCATATTGATGAAAAAATAGAAAAGTTATGGCTCTGGGAAGAGGGGGGGGGGGCTTGGTGGCAAAAAAACAAGCGCAAAAATGGAAAAAGGCCTGCGGATGAAGAGGTTAAAGGCATTGACCACTTCTGAAATGATTATTCATCATAACCTGTCTGTGAGAGAAATTAATACCCATATGTGAACAGAATTGTTTTTGCAGCACAGTTATACTAGAACTGTTTTATATACTTCTTTACTAACTAGATACAAATCTAGTTCTGTCTGTTAGTTTGCTATATTTCTTTATATCCATTTCTGCTTTTGGTCTTATAACCTTTGCTCTAATTCTGTCTCCTTTAAAGCACCACCCACACATTTATGTTTTTTCATTTAATGTCCGGAGTGGTATCACTAATGCATGTCCACGGCTTATAGTAAAATACTTGCCAGCCACCATCTTCTGTTCTGTGCCGCTCCACTTGTCTGCTGGGAAAGCCATAAATCACTTCTCAAGTCAAGCCAGAGCAAGACTCTCATAGGCTTACATTGAAAGCTTACGTCCGATAAGTGTTTTACTAGGGTCAGGGAACAGACATTAGTGATATTACTAATTTATTTACAAAGCAACAAAACACTGGACTGGTGCTTTAATTCATCCACTTCTGCCATTTGGCGTCATAATCTTTGCTCTAATTCTGCCTGTTGGCCAAATATGACAACAGCATTACACAAGTAGACTTATTGTTGGAAAATCAACATTACTGAATACATCTAAAAAATACAATTTAGGGAAGCTAGGCTATCTATGCTAATAGAAGGTAGGGTACAATTTCTGTATTTTACAGCAAGCCAGAGCGAAAACCAGATGGAATTCTGTTGGTCTGAAATTAACACCAGTTGCACAAAAACTAGGATGTAAAATTAAAATATCCAAAGTATTGCTTTTTTATCTTGATATATACAAGTGTGGAATGTGGTAGGCTAAAGACAAATATATAAATTCGCTCACCACCCTGTTGTTGTGCAGATGTTGCTTTTTGGACACAAAGAAGAAAATGGGCTGAGCCTGATCCAGAGGACATGCCATTTCAGGCGACCATCTCCATCCCACATGTCATAGCCTGATTACAGGGTGACAATGGCAGCAGAGGACCTGCTGAAAACCCACATGGCTGCCATGTTGGTATTCCTGTGAAGCCCAAATGCAGACTGGGCTTCTGATGAGTTTTTTTTTTCCTTTTTATAGTGCAGTAATATAGAATGAGTGTTTGCCAATTCAAGTACCCTAAGGGGGCTAAAGATACGGTATATATACAAAAGCTAATACAGAAACAAAATGTAAAATGTTTTTTTTTCCATCTGATTATTTTTGTGGAAATTCTTTTACAAGAATAGAGTAAGGGTGGGAGAAAAAAAAACAGAATATGTCAAACAATATATATACAAGGGGAGGAATGAGAAGAAAAGTTAGGTAAGTGTGGAAGACGGGAGAACCAGTAAAGGAAAGGAAGGACATGGAAAGGGGAACAAAGGGTGATGTATAGGTCACTAAGAACGCACTTTTATTTCAATTTACTGTATATATTCTTGTATAAGCAGAGTTTTCAGCACATTTTTTTTGTGCTGAAAAGGGCGAACCTCCCACCCCCCCCCCACACACACACACACCCTCACACCCTATGCTTAAACACAAGTCATTGTCCCAGAAGCCGGAGGAGGAGCAGCGGGGCACAGGAGGCTGTAATTATCTTTGGCATTAATGAGAAATGAATATTCAATGCACTGGCAATGAATATTCATTTCTCTTATAGCGTGCACAGTTACAGCCGCAGCCGCTGTCTTCCAGCATCTGTAGGAAAAAAACAAAACAACCTCCTACTTAACTTCCCTGCGCACTCTCGCAATATCTTTTTCCAGCTTCCAGCAGCTCCTGGTGAAAGGTGAATATTTATTACCTTAATGAGTGGGGACATGTGATCGCTCGGCCTCAGGAGCTGCTGGAAGCTGAGACAGGATGCTGCAAGGGAGCCCAGGGAAAGGTAAGTAGGAGAGTTTTTTTTTTTTTTTACGCTTTTCTCATGGAGGGCCATGCATACAAGGATAGGGATGAGGAGCCATGCATACAAGGATAGGGATGAGGAGCTTGATTTACAACTCAATATCATTCCTTTACTGGAATTAGTCAAAACTAAATTTGCCTCGTGGGGAAAACTTCCGTTATCTGTAGCTGGCTGCATAAATTTAATTAAAATGGTTTTACTTCCTAAGCTCAGCTACTCCCTCCAACATAGTGCCGTGTTGATACCAAAATCCTTTTTCACAAATCTAAACTCCCTGACTACATCTGCCATATGGGGGAAATCCAGACCCAAGCTTTAACTCTACTCTGCAAAGATCCAAACAGATGGGGGGAGCAGCGCTACCGGATTTTTATTTATACTATTTGGCTGGGTAGATTAAGGCCTTGTGTAGGTGGATGCCTTATAATCATTTACCTAACTCAGAACATAATTTAATTCATGCTGTAAACATTGATTGCCCGTTGGGTTTTTTGGAAACAGCTAAACTTGGTGTTCCTCGATTATTACCTCTACTTAGATTAACGCAGTCAGTTTGGATACAAATTAAGAAAGTAATTCACTTTGAGGATATTATAGCTGAAATGCCGTTGTGGAGTAACGCTTATTTGCCCGTGTTGCTGGGTCACCCGTCTACCAATTTTTGGATTTCACATAATGTTTCCTTGATTAAGAATTTGTAAGATGGTGGTATTTTGATGTCCTTTGAAGAAATTCAATCTAAATATAATGTCCTCAGGTCCCAGTTTTTTAGTTTTCTTCAGCTCAGATCAGCTCTCCAGTCGCATCTGCGCCATGTAGATACGACTCAAAGTATCTCATCTTTCCCTCTAATAGGAATTCTTAAATTGCAGGGTCCCCAGGGTCTCATCTCTGCTCTATATACATATACAGTTGTGGCCAAAAGTATTGACACCCCTGCAATTCTGTCAGATAATACTCAGTTTCTTCCTGAAAATTATTGCAAACACAAATTCTTTGTTATTATTATCTTCATTTAATTTGTCTTAAGTGAAAAAAGCACAAAAAGAATTGTCCTAAAGCCAAATTGATTATAATTCAACACCAAACATAAAAAAGGGGTGGACAAAAGTATTGGCACTGTTCGAAACATCATGTGATGCTTCTCTAATTTGTGTAATTAACAGCACCTGTAACTTACCTGTGGCACCTAACAGGTGTTGGCAATAACTAAATCACACTTGCAGCCAGTTGACATGGAATAAAGTTGACTCAACCTCTGTCCTGTGTCCTTGTGTGTACCACATTGAGCATGGAGAAAAGAAAGACCAAAGAACTGTCTGAGGACTTGAGAAACCAAATTGTGAGGAAGCATGAGCAATCTCAAGGCTACAAGTCCATCTCCAAAGACCTTGTCTACCGTGCGCAGTGTCAAGAAGTTTATAGCCCATGGCACTGTGGCTAACCTCCCTAGATGGGGACAGAAAAGCAAAATTGACAAGAGATTTCAACGCAAGGTTGTGCGGATGTTGGATAAAGAACCTCGACTAACATCCAAACAAGTTCAAGCTGCCCTGCAGTCCGAGGGTACAACAGTGTCAACCCGTACTATCCGTCGGCATCTAAATGAAAAGGGACTGTATGGTAGGAGACCCAGGAAGACCCCACTTCTTACCCCGAGACATAAAAAAGCCAGGCTGGAGTTTGCCAAAACTTACCTGAAAAAGCCTAAAATGTTTTGGAAGAATGTTCTCTTGTAAGATGAGACAAAACTAGAGCTTTTTGGGCAAAGGCATCAACATAGAGTTTACAGGAGAAAAAAAGAGGCATTCAAAGAAAAGAACACGGTCCCTACAGTCAAACATGGCGGAGGTTCCCTGATGTTTTGGGGTTGCTTTGCTGCCTCTGGCACTGGACTGCTTGACCGTGTGCATTGCATTATGAAGTCTGAAGACTACCAACAAATTTTGCAGCATAATGTAGTGCCCAGTGTGAGAAAGCTGGATCTCTCTCAGAGGTCATGGGTCTTCCAGCAGGACAATGACCCAAAGCACACTTCAAAAAGCACTAGAAAATGGTTTGAGAGAAAGCACTGGATACTTCTAAGGTGGCCAGCAATGAGTCCAGACCTGAATCCCATAGAACACCTGTGGAGAGATCTAAAAATGGCAGTTTGGAGAAGGCACCCTTCAAATATAGGGACCTGGAGCAGTTTGCCAAAGAAGAATGGTCTAAAATTCCAGCAGAGCATTGTAAGAAACTCATTGATGGTTACCGGAAGCGGTTGGTTGCAGTTATTTTGGCTAAAGGTTGTGCAACCAAGTATTAGGCTGAGGGTGCCAATACTTTTGTCTGGCCCATTTTTGGAGTTTTGTGCGAAATGATCAATGTTTTGCTTCATTCTCTTTTGTGTTTTTTCATTTAAGACAAATTAAATGAAGATAATAATACCAAAGAATTTGTGTTTGCAATCATTTTCAGGAAGAAACTGAGTATTATCTGACAGAATTGCAGGGGTGTCAATACTTTTGGCCACAACTGTATGTTATCAGTGGGAACCAATTCTGCTATAGTGTCAATTAAGAGAAGGCGGGAGGGTCTCATTCCGGATGCTCACGTGTCACTCGCTGGATACTAACTTCATACATATGATATGGGCCTGCCCTACTATTTTATCCTACTGGAGTCAGGTAACGTTGTTGTTGACTTATCTGGTACAAACCCCTGTTTCTCTCAACCCTCTAGTCTGCTTATTTGGGGTATTAGCTGAAGCAGTTTGGGGACACTATGAAAAAGTTTTTCTACGTGAGATACCCTTTCTGTTTAGAAAGGTGTTGGCTTTGCTCTGGATGGGTGGTGTACATCCTTCTCTTAAGGTACCGCTACACTAAATGATTTACCAACGATCACGACCAGCGATACGACTTGGCCGTGATCGTTGGCAAGTCATCGTGTGGTTGCTGGGGAGCTGTCACACAGACAGCTCTCTCCAGCGACCAACGATCCGGGGAACGACTTCGGCATCGTTGAAACTGTCTTCAACGATGCCGAAGTCCCCGGGTAATCAGGGTAAACATCGGGTTACTAAGTGCAGGGCAGCGCTTAGTAACCCGATATTTACCCTGGTTACCATTGTAAAAGTACAAAAAAAAAAAAAAAAAAACAGTACATACTCACATTCTGATGCCGGCAGTAACAGCGGTGACGTCACCGCTGTGCTCTGCTTTACGGCCGGCACTGACAGTCAGTGCAGGAAGCTCTCGGCCGGAGCGCGTGCATTAGCAGCGCTCCTGCCGAAAGCAGTTTTAACCCTGTGGACGCCGGGGGACGTGACAGACATCAGAATGTGAGTATGTACTGTTTTTTTTTTTTTTTTTTTACTTTTACAATGGTAACCAGGGTAAATATCGGGCTACTAAGCGCGGCCCTGCGCTTAGTAACCCGATATTTACCCTGGTTACAAGTGAACACATCGCTGGATCACACACGCTGATCCAGCGATGACAGCGGGTGATCAGCGACCAAAAAAAGATCCTGATCATTCCCCAGCGACCAACGATCTCCCAGCAGGGGCCTGATCGTTGGTCGCTGTCACACATAACGAAATCGTTAGCGGGATCGTTGCTACGTAACAAAAAGCGTGACGTTGCAACGATATCCTTAATGATATCGTTGTGTGAAGGTACCTTTAGAGCATGGATAGAATTGGTAAACTCGATTATACCATATGAGCGAACATTATATCAAAATAGGGGCTGTTTAAAGAAATTTGACAAAATTTGGAATACGGTAGATGGAATTCTTCTCACTCTACTGTACCATCACCATGAATGACATGGTAAAAACACATCAAAATATACTATATGGCATCAGACAGTTATTTTATAATATACAATATATATAAATAATTTATATTTTATAAAATTAGGTGCATCGGCTTATATTCAGGACAATTTATACACGAGTATATACTGTACATTACTAACTTGTATAAGATATACAGTAACTGTTATAAATATAAAAGTTTTTGAATCAATTATTTCAAAATATAGACATACCATGTCCATTATTAGTATAGAAATACCATGTCCATTATTGAACCCATATGCCAAGTTCAATAAAGCATAGCAAATTCAAAACACTGTAATTGTGTTTTTTTTTTTTTTTAGTTGCTGACCATCTCCAAAAAAATGAAATCAAAAAATTGTATGTTCTTGAAAATGGTACAATTAAAACTTTTATCTTGCCGCACAGAAACCAGCCCTCTAACAAGTGCATCATTTGAAAAATAATGTTATAGGTTTTAGAAAATGGTGATACAAACAGCTCATCCTGCAAAACAAAAGCCACTTATGGCTATATCAATAAAAACTGAGAAAAATATTATGTTTTGGAATGCAGTGATGAAGAAATGGGGAAAAATCTATTACCCCAAAAACTCTAAAATAAGCTGTGTTCGCATTTAAAACTTTATATTTACATGGTATAGCAGCATGGTGAAGCTTTGTACATGTTAAAGGGACCCTGTCACTAGGTTTTTCCCATATAAAGTATGCACACCACCATTAGGAGGGACTTGTTTTTACAGCATACTGGAATAACGTTAAAAGAAGAGAAAAAAAGTCTTGATCCAATCGCCGTTCATTAGAGAGAAGTGCGCCTGCATAGGAATGACACTGAATGATGTAGGATGCCACATCCAGCACAGAAAGAGGGCAGCGATCACAAGTAGAGGTGGCGCTGGATCAAGACCAGAGACACCCATCGGCGTATAATAAAAAGTCTTTTTTCAGATCTGCAGACTGGATTGGGGACTTTTTCACAATGTTTTAGAACGCTATAATGAAAAAGGCTGTAATGTTGGTGGCTGTATCTGTATATGGGAAAAACCTGGTGACAGGTTCTATTTAACGATTTTCTGCAAGACTCACTAAGCTAACCTATTGTGTTCTTTCCACATAGATCTGTAATGTGTCCGTTTGTAATGCCAGAACATTTCAAGCTCATACAAATGGAAAGAAACATAAGGTGAGCACAACAATACGCTACGATCTTCCCCGTACACAGCACAGCATACTGGGGTGGATTTCTGCGCTTCATTCCTTAGGTAGTAAAACAGGAGAAACGGTAGAGGGAAGGAAATTATATAGCAGCAGTGACCAGTGTGGATGTGCTTCCAACTCTGGGTTGAGGTAAAGACTTGTTAGAAAGCTCATGTCTGTGTTTTTCTTGTTTGTTTTCACTCTGGGGCTCACTTGTACCTTTCTCTCTCTCTCTCTTTCTCTCTCCCATAATGAGCTGTGTAAACTGAAAACTGATACCAAAGTGAGCTGGCCGTCCGTCTTGTCATGGGCAAGATAGAGTTGAGCTGTATGTGTATGACAATTTTAGCAGGGAGATTAAAACATGTCTCAAGTGTAGAAAGAAGCAGAATTCTCAGATAAGATACATTAGAAAAATTATTTCACCCAACACTTGCAACAGTTCAGTCATATTTTTATTCATTGGGCAATATGTGGGATTCTATTAACGTTTTATCACTATTGATGGCAAAATGCAAGCAAAGGAATGTGTCCATTGCAGATTGTGGTTGCATACCTACAAATTACAACAAAATTTGATATAAACTACCGCGCTAAGAAGACCAAATAAAATAGAAACTGTTCAAGTGCAAACATAAAATTATGGGCAACTATATATTATAATATACAGAAAAGTGAAAAAGGAGGTACAAAATAGTTGTTGCCTACATCTCGTTGATTCTACTTAGTATTAGCTATACTATTCATCTACTGCTATTAATCTACTATTTACCGTGTTTGGATATCTGTATTTCAGCTGTATTCTCCACCCTGATTGTTACTTATAGGCTTTTATCTAACTAGGCTTATGTAATCAAAGACCGTATATCACAAAAATAAGTACACCCCTCACTTTTTTTGTAAATATTTTATATCTTCATGGGACCACACTGAAGATAAGACACTTTGATACAAGCTATACACTGACTACTTTGCATTGTATAAAAGTGTAAATTTGGTGTGCCCTCTAAATAACTCAAGTCATTAATGTCTAAACAGCCAAAAGTGAGCACACCCTAAGTGAAAATTGCCAAATTGTGCCTAGTGTCAATATTTTTTATGACCACCATTATTTTCAAGTACTACCTTAAAGGGAACCTGTCATGCCATTTTATCTATTCAACTGCCCCCAGTGCATTGTTAGTTCTGCAATGTGCATAACATGGTTTTCTCAAACACAAGCTCCCATGTGTAATAAACAAACAAGCAAAAGAACCCCACACCCACTTTATATCCTTAAGGGATTCCTTCATATACCTTTTCTTCCAATTATAAGGGTGGCGCATTTAATGTTTTCAGTCACGGCTCAGTCAGCGTCCTGTTCAAATTATGTCTACCCACATCACTTCGATTGATTCCTGACGTCACGGTAACCACCTAAGAAATCCCGCAAGTGTGCACTGCCCATCCGCTCTCCAGGCGTGCGTACTGACTCTGGGTATACAGCCCCAGCTTCATGTCATGCTACGGAGCCGCTGTGAGTCAGTGGTTATATGACATATGACCAGGCACGCTATGCGCCCACTCTCTCTTCTACTCCGTGTGCATGCCCAGGGAGCGGATGGGCAGTGCAGACGTGAGGGATTTCCTTGGTGGATGCAGTGTCATCATCTCATGGCATCAAAGTGATGTGGGCATCCATAATTTGAACAGGCCGCTGACTGAGCCATGACTGAAAGGATTAACTGTGCCACCCCTATGACTGAAAGAAAAGGTATGTGAGGGAATCGCCTAACAATATAAAGTGTTTTTACACATAATACTTGGGAGATGTTCTTTAAGAAGACCATGTTCGTGATGCACATTGCATCACTAAGAAAGCATTGGAAACAGTTGAATAGCTAAAAATGACGTGTTGGGTTCCCTCTCTTGAGTATGGAGTTCACTAGAGCTTCACAGGTTGCCACTACAATAATTTCCACTCCTCTATGATGACATCATTGAGCTGGTGGATATTGGAGACCTTGTGCTCCTCCACCTTCTGTTTGAGTATGCCCCACAGATGATTTTATAGGGTTTAGGTCTGGAGATATGTTTTGTCAGCCAGCACATTTACCCTCCTTTTCTTTAGCAAGGTAGTGGTCGTTCGGGAAGTGTGGTTGGGATAGTTATCATGTTGGAATACTGTGCTGCGGTGCAGATTCTGAATGGAGGGGGATCACAGTACATATTGTCATTCATGGTTCCCTCAATGAAATGTAGCTCCCCACAGCCAGCAGTACTCATGAAGCCCCAAACAATGACACTCCCACCACCATGCTTTACTGTAGGCAAGACTCACTTGCAGGTTTTTCTTGCGCATCATCTGTACAAGAGGCTTCTTTTTGCCACGACAGCCATGCAGACCAATTTGATGCAGTGTATGGTCTGTGCACTGACAGGCTGATACCCCCCATCGTTTTAACCTCTGCAGCAATTAAGGCAGCACTTGTACATCTATTTTGAAAAGACAACCACTGGATATGATGCTGAGCACATGCACTCCAAGCACATGCACTCCACTTTTTTGGTCGACCATGGTGAAGTCAGTTCTAAGTGGAATCTGTCTTGTTAAACCACTGTATGGTCTTGGCCACCATGCTGCAGCTCATTGTCAGGGTGTTGGCAATCTTCTTATCTTAGGCCATCTTTATGCAGAGCAACAATTTTTATTTCAGATCCTCCGAGTTTTTTGCCATGAGATATCATGTTGAACTTCCTAAGACCAGTCTGAGAGAGTGTGAGAGCCATAACATCACATTTAACACATCTGCTCCTCATTCATACCTAAGACCTTGTAGCACTGAGTCAAGTGCCATTGGAGAGGAAAAATGGCGTAGTTGGGCACAAATTGGACATTTTCAATTGAGGTGTACTTTTTTATTGCCAGTGGTTTACACGTTAATGGCTGTGTTAAGAGGGCACACCAAATTTACACTGTTATAAAAGCTGTACACTGACTACTTTACATTGTATCAAAGTGTCAGATCTTCAGTGTTGTCCCATGAAAGATATAATTAAATATTTACAAAAATGTGAAGGGTGTACTCACTTGTGTGATATATTGCACATATTTTGTATTTAGTCCACTTTTTTCTAAATAATTTTCTTATTCACTCACCAGCCTGTTATATTTCTTTCTCAGCCTGTCTAGCCACAGATTTTCAATGATGTTCAGATCAGGGGGCTGTGAGGGCCATTGTAAAACCTTCAGCTTGTGCCTTTTGCGATAGTCTATTGTGGATTTTGATGTGTGTTTACGATCATTTTCCATTTGTTGAAGCCATTATCTTTTCTAACTCAGCATTTTTACAGATTGTTATGTTTAGAATCCTACAAACCATTAGAATACCGTGCCCCAAAGGACCGAATGAGATTCATTCATATAAATAGTAATATTAGAAAGTTTATTAATTTCTCACTCATGTAAGAGGGTAAATATACACACAGTGAGGATGGATACAATTGGTGAAGCCAAGACAAGCGACACAATCAATAATAGCACATGTCGCAGTGTCAAAAAAGTTAAGGTATCAAAAACACACATCCCAACTACCGTATATGGCAAGGAGTGTATGAGACTATAAAAAATACTGAGGCACTCACAGGCATATGTGGGCAGTCCAGATAATACAGTAGAAAAGTCACAAGTGGTACTTTTATGTATAAAGTTCATGAAGCCATATAAAGTTAACGAGACTGTAATATCCCACAGTATATATCCAAAGATGCAATCAGGTCAGATACCTCCAACAAGACAATGTGTGGAGTGTTGTTTCTAAAACCCTACACATACATAAAATGCTATGAGAAGAGCTATTGAAAAGTGCTTACCCATGTGGGAAAATATGATGGTGAACACGCTTGCTGCAGCCACGACGTTTCGCGTCATGGCCTTCTTCAGGGACTGCGTGGATAAAACTATGTATATAGGCGCTATATATATTCTCGTCCCAGGTGTATCAGGTCAGTGCCGCAATCAAGAAAACCCATGGGGGCAGGTCCACGGCCACGTCACTTCCAGCTATCCCGGCATCAGTGCAGGTCAAAGAAAAAAGTTCCCGTGACGTCAGTGACCTACACTGAGCCGGAAGGATGCCTCTGGGGACGCATGCGTCGTTTTGACGATGCAGCGACCAGCGTAGGACGCAGCTGGTTGCAATTTATTTTTTTCTCCGCATCGTCAAAACGACGCATGCGGAAGCATCCGCATACAGCCGCACGACCTGCGTACCTAATGTTAAAGGTAGGTACGCAGGCCGCATGCCAGAAGTAGGCGGAGCTAGCGGCAGAGGTGCGTCTGAGGGCGGGGCTTCACGGAGGAAGTCCGCAGCTCCTTAAAACGCTAGTGTGAAACTAGCCTTAAAGATCTCTTTTTGTGGGCATAGGTGAAATGGGGGAATGTGGTAGATCTGAGCACAACAGAGGTAGGAAAAGTACATGTAGGGGAGCTTTCTCTCTCTAGTTTCTTCCAAAAAAGATAGGGCCTCTAGTTCCATTGTCGTGTTTATGTTGCCAATACCTGCCGGTTTCATGTGTAATTTTACGTAAGCTGACATTCCTTAAGAATAACTGCAGGTGGTGCTATGTTTGCCTCAAGAATTTTTTGAAATTTAATTGAATCCATTCTTCTCTTTATCCGTGAAAAGTTCCCCGTGGCATTGGCTGCATCATAGCTCCAAAGCATGATTGATCCACCCCCATGCTTAGTGGTTGGCAAGATGTTCTTTCCCTGAAACTCTGTGCCCTTTTTTTCTACACTCATAACATGATCATTGTTGCCAAATAGTCCTATTATAATCTCTTTGGTCCACAGGACTTGTTTCCAAAATGCATCAGGCTTGTTTCAATGTTCTTTTGCATACTTCTGACACTGAATTTTATGCAGGAGAGGTTATCTTCTGATGACTTTCATGAAAGCCATATTTGTGTAGGTGTTTCTAAACACTAGAACAATGTACCACAACTCCATGTCTAAATCTTTCTGAAGCTCTTTTGCAGTATTGCGGGGGTTCTGAATTTTCTTTCTAGCAATCCTCCAAGCAGCTCTCCCTGAAATTTTGCTTGTTCTTCCAGAATTCGTCTTGGTCTCCACTGATCTTGTTAACTGCCATTTCTTAATTGCATTTCAAACTATGGAAAGGGCAACTTGAAAACACTTTGCTATCTTCTTATAGCCTTCGACTGCTTTATGGACTTTCAGCATTTTCATTTTCAGAGTGCTAGGCAGCAGATTAGAAAAACCCATGGCTGCTGTTTTGTGGCACAAGGTTAGAGGAGGCTGGATTTTTGTGAAGCTGGGAAATTTGGATCACCTGGCTTTTCTGAACAATGATAGTGAACAAGCAAATACCCTAACAGGCTGAGTAAGGTCTGAAAGTCTTGGTCAACGTTATCTGAGCACACCAAGGGTGCAAAAAAACAAAACTTTTTTGCCTAATGTTATAGAACAACCTCAAATATTGAGGAGAAGGTATTATTTCTTCTGGGAATTCACAGCCAAAATGAATGCTTCAGAAGGCAAATCCCGACGATTGACCTTCTGGCCCTTTTTCAAGGGTATTTCCACATAACAATAAACCTGAAAATAAACATAAAAATGAAAAAGTGTCACAGGCAGAGTAATACATACATCACAAAAGCAAATACATATTCCAAAGTCAATACACATATGTACGATAATGTATAAACAAATAAGTGACACTAAATCCAAGGGCAAACAATAAATGTGAATTCTCCTATAAAGGAAAATAAGCATAAATAAATAAATATCACAAGAGAAGGCGAACACTTATCTACCTAAAGGCCAGTAGTGTATAAATCGCGAAATGCATATCTCTAGCAACAGCTCAGGAAAAGGGAATGTTTATAAAAACAAAGTATAAACAGAGTGTAAACATGTCTCATATAAAAGGTACACATAACCCATCAGAGGAGAAAAGGATCCCAAGCAGGGGCGTAACAACTGCGGTCGCAGGGGTCGCGACTGCGACGGGGCCCACAGTGTTTTCAGGGCCCGCCCAGTCCAGCAAACAAGTAGCAGGGGAAGGAGACAAGTCATGCACGCATCCTGCTGGCCACGCCCACAGCTTCCCCAGACTTTCAGCAGTGTGCGGCGAGTGGGCATGTCAGTGAAGGACATGTGGCCTAGCAGAAGGGCTGTGCGTGTCACTGACTGAAGCTGGAGAGATGGCAGGCATTAGCTGGTGAGTGATGTGCTGCTTACACCTGACACACACACACACACACACACACACACACACCTACCTACCTGTTCTATGCGCACAGGACCTGTGATGAGGTCACAGGAGGGGAGGAGTCACTTGATCAGTGGCCTCAGTGTATGCACTATGCAGGACTCTGCTGTGCTTGATTGTCATGGTGCTGAATGAGGGGATGTTTATGTAACAGAGCCGTGTGTGTACAAGGTGTACATAGCGGAGCCGAGTATGTGTGTAGTGGAGCAAGGTGTACGGAGCGGAGTCAGGTATGTACGAGGTGTACAAAGCTGAGCCGTGGGTGAAAGAGGTGAGCGGATTCGTGTATGTATGGGGTGTATGGAGTGGTGCTGCGTGTTTGAGGTGTATGGAGCGGAGCCGCGTGTGTAAGAGGTGTATGGAGCGGAGCCGCGTGTGTACAAGGTGTAAGGAGCGGAGCCGCGTGTGTACAAGGTGTAGGGAGCGGAGCCGCGTGTGTACGGGCTGTACATGGCTGTGGGCAGAGCCCAGCATGTGCACTGTGGGGGAGTATTGCGTGTACTTGCCAGTGTCAGAATGTGCAGTGCGCATGCTCCGGAGCCGACCAGTACACCCAATACACCCCCACACTGCACAGGTCTGGAAATGACGCACTGCAGCGTCATACCAGGAAGAAACAGCACACAGATTTCAAACGCCGGGAGTGCGCTTGGAATTAGAGCGAGGGAGGACATATTACTATAGGGACATGTTAGTTATAAAATCATTTTTCTCAGCGAGTACAGGGCAGTATTAGGTCAGACTACACAACATTGCAACACAACTATAGTGTGCGAAATGAATAGGGAAAATGTGAATTTCGGTGAGAAATATTTTGGCGCGGGGGGCCCCATTTGAAAGTTCGCATCGGGGCCCCTCACTTTGTAGTTACGCCACTGATCCCAAGTGATATAGTAAGAAAGTAAATCATTGCATCAGAAGTCAGAAGAGCATATTTAGCCAGCATTACCTTAAAGAAAGGAATAAATGGAAAGCAAAATACCAATACAGAAGGAACCAAGGTATAGGAAAGAGAAACCCATATCTTATTTACCTGTAGGTAGGAGAAACGGCGTATTCAGCGTGTCCCAGGAAAGTGAGGTGGTGTATCCGCTGAACAAAAGGACCTTTTATACATCCTGGCAGCAACATGTGATGCCGATCACGTGAACAAGGGGGCCGAACAGTGGCTGAAAAAGCCGCGAAAAGATGGCCAAAAGAAGTGACAGGAATGCGCATGCGCCAACGCACGAACTAGTGGAAAGAAAAAGCCGTATAGTACGCATGCATGAGGCTCTCAATAGATGTAATAGCGAGTAGAAGACATGGAGATGAAATTGGGAAAGAAGGAAAAGGGGGGGAGAATAAAGAAAAGGGGGAAAAGAGGGAAAAAAATGGGGACCAAAAAGTAGAAGACAGAGGGGACATAAGGAATGAAAAAGGAAGACAAAGAGGACAAGGAAGAAAATGCTGGAACAAAGTAATGTATTGCCAGATTCATTATGTAACCTGAAAGGACAAAAAAGGAGCAACATTATGAACAGAATTAAATACAATTTATCTATTAAATAAATATTACAATAATTGACTGTTAATAAGTGATTTCGTATTCTCTATTAAAACCCCTTGGTTCCAGTGTTTGAAGAGTTAAAATCCAATACGCCTCTCTTAATTTAAGTCTTTTAATCCTATCCCCTACTCTTCTGTGAACTGGGATGCTTTCAATAACTTGATATTTTCATTGTGATACATTATGACCTGCTGCATTAAAATGTGAAGGAATTGGTAACATGAGTCTTTTACATCTGACTGTCGATTTTATGTTGAGATATGCAGTCCTGGATATGTTGGGTAGTCTCACCAACGTATCCGAGGCCACAGGGACACTTAGTCAGGTATATGACATATGAAGAATCCCATGTGAAAAAAACATCAATAGGAAATAATTTGCCAGATCTGGGGTGTGAAAAAGTATCTCCGCTAGTAATGTTTTTTTTGACTAAAATACAAAGGAAATGTCATCTTAATTTTAGATCTTTTAGAGATAAGGTAATCTTCGACTTGCTTAACTGTTCACATTAACAGTAATTTTGTATTATGTTGTACCTCCTTTTTCACACATATGTACCGTATAAGCCGACCCGATTATACGCCGACCCCCCTAATTTTGCCACAAAAAACTGGGAAAACTTAACTCGAGTATAAGCCTAGGGTGGGAAATGCAGCAGCTATCGGTAAATGTCAAAAGTAAAAATAGATACCAATAAAAGTAAAATTAATTAAGACATCAGTAGGTTAAGTGTTTTTGAATGTCCATATTGAATCAGGAGCCCCATATAATGCTCCATAAAGTTTGATGGGCCCCATAAGATGCTCCATATTAAAATATGCCCCATATAATCCTGCATAAAGGTTAATAATGGCCCCATAAGATGCTCCATAGACACATTTGCCCAATATAATGCTGATTATGGCCCCCATAAGATGCTCCATAAAGATATTTGCCCCATATAGTGCTGCACAAACCTTGATTATGGCCCCATAAGATGCTCCATACAGACACTTGCCCCATATAATGCTGCACAAACGTTATGGCCCCATAGATGCTTCATACAAACACTTGCCCCATATAGTGCTGCACAAACGTTATGGCCCCATAGATGCTCCATACAGACACTTGCCCCATTTGCTGTTGCTGCGATAAAAAGAAAAAAAAATCACATACTCACCTCTCCGTCGCTCAGGCCCCCGGCACTTTCAATAGTCACCTGCTACTTGTTCCGGTGCCACTCCATCTTCAGCGTCTTCTGCACTGACGTTCAGGCAGAGGGCGCGCACTAACCACATCACCGTGCCCTCTGACCTGAGCGTCACTGCTGAAGTCAGAGCAGCGCCCGGAACGGGGAGCAGGTGAATATCATGCAGCGCTCCCCTTCCCCGTTATAATCGCCTGTTCCTGGCGCTGTGCAGTCCCTGCTTCCCCGACACCGCAGCTTCATCCTGTACTGAGCGGTCACCCTTACCGCTCATTACAGTAATGAATATGCAGCCCCACCTCTATGGGAGGTGGAACCGCATATTCATTACTGTAATGAGCGGTACCATGTGACCGCTCAGTACAGGAAGAAGCTGCCGGGGAAGCCAGGGACCTTCAGGGACCACGCCAGGAGTAGGGGAGTATAATTAGACAGCCCCCGCTCCCCCTCCCCTGCCGACCCCTGGGTATGACTCGAGTATAAGCCGAGAGTGGGCTGAAAATCTCGGCTTATACTCGAGTATATACAGTATATGTATGTGTGTGTGTACTTCCGTCTGTCTGTCTGACCTTCTGTCACGGATATTCATTGGTCCTGGCCTCTGTCTATCATGGAAATCCAAGGCGCTGATTGGTCGCCGCAAAACAGCCACGACCAATCAGCAACTGGCACAGTCTCGAAGAAAATGGCCGCTCCATACTCCCCACAGTCAGTGGCCGGCGCCCACTCCCCGCACTCACTGTCCCCAGCGCTCCGCTCCCCGCAGTCACTGTCCCCGGCGCCCTGCTCCCCGCAGTCAGTGGCCGGCGCCCGCTCCCCGCACTGTGTCCCCGGCGCTCCGCTCCCAGTAGTCAGTGTCCCCGGCGCTCCGCTCCCCGCACGCTCCATACTCCCCTCCGGTCACCGCTAACACAGAGTTAATGCCGGTGGTAACGCATTCCGTTACAGCCGCTATTAACCCTGTGTGTCCCCAACCTTTTACTATTGATGCTGCCTATGCGGCATCAATAGTAAAAGAAAGTAATGTTAAAAATAGTACAAAAACAAAAAAACTGCTATACTAACTCTCCGTTGTCCGCTGAGCCGCTGGCGCCTGCCGCCATCTTCCTTTCCCGAGAGACCGCTAAGTCATATGGGTAATTTCGCAAAGCATCCTGGGAACGCATGATGGCGGCAGCCGCGCGCTCATCTGCACAGTGCCGTTGGATCCCAGGAAGCGGAGAGACGGGACGCTGAGGAGCAGCGACGAGAATGGTGAGTATGTTCAACTACAAGGGGCCCTCGGATCGTTAGGTGAGTATGTTTATTTTTTATTTTTTGAACCTGTGACATACGTGGCTCGGTAATATAGTACGTCACTGTGCAATATCCTACGTGGCTCTGCGCTGTATACTACAAGGCTGGGCAATCTACTACGTCGCTGTGCAATATACTACGTGGCTGGACAGTATACTACGTGGCTGAACAATATACTACCTCGCTCTGCAATATACTACGTGGCTGGGCAATATACTATGTGGCTCTGTGCTGTATACTACGTGGGCTGTGCAATATAGTACGTGGGCTGTGCAATATAGTACGTGGGCTGTGCAATATAGTACGTGGGCTGTGCAATATAGTACGTGGGCTGTGCAATATAGTACGTGGGCTGGGCAATATAGTACGTGGGCTGGGCAATATAGTACGTGGGCTGGGCAATATAGTACGTGGGCTGGGCAATATACTTCGTGGACATGCATATTCTAGAATACCCGATGCGTTAGAATCGGGCCACCATCTAGTGTATGTATATGTATATGTGTATGTATGTGTGTATATATGTATATGTGTATATATATATATATATATATATATATATATATATATATATATATATATATATATATATATATATATATATATATATATATATATATATATATATATATTATACACACACACACACACTGCCTTACGAAAGTAATTGGCTCCCTGGAACGTTTCAACTTCATGCTTCAAACATATAGATACCAAATGTAAATTTTTGGTGAAGTGGAACACAATTGTGAAGTTGAATGAAATTTTTGGGGTATTTTAAATTTTTGTGGAAGTTCAAAAGCTGAAAAGTGGGGCGTGCAATATTATTCGGCCCCTTTAAATTAATATTTTGTTGTGCCACCTGTTGCTGCGATTACAGCTGCAAGTCGTTTGGGGTATGTCTCTATCAGTTTTGTACATCGAGAGACTGAAATTCTTGCCCATTCTTCCTTGGCAAACTGCTCGAGCTCAGTGAGGTTTGATGGAGATCGTTTGTGAACAGCAGTTTTCAGCTCTTTCCACAGATTCTCGATTGGATTGAGGTCTGGACTTTGACTTGGCCATTCTAACACCTTATTTGTAAACCATTCCATTGTAGATTTTGCTTTGTTTGGGATCATTGTCTTGTTGGAAGGCAAATCTCCGTCCCAGTCTCAGATCTTTTGCAGACTCCAACTGGTTTTCTTCAAGGATGGTCCAGTATTTGGCTCCATCCATCTTCACATCACATCAATTTTAACCATCTTCCCTGTCTCTGCTGAAGAAAAGCAGGCCCAAACCATGATGCTGCCATCACCATGTGTGACAGTGGGGATGGTGTGTTCAGGGTGATGAGCTGTGTTGCCTTTACGCCAAAGATCTTGTTTGGCATTGTTGCCGAAAAGTTCGATTTTGGTTTCATCTGACCAGTGCACCTTCTTCCACATGTTTGGTGTGTCTCCCAGGTGGCTTGTTGCAAACTTTAAACAACACTTTTTATGGAGATCTTTGAGAAATGGCTTTCTTCTTGCCACTCTTCCATAAAGGCCAGATTTGTGCAGTGTACGACTGATTGTTGTCCTATGGATAGACTGTCCCACCTCAGCTGTAGATCTCTGCAGTTCATCCAGAGTGATCATGGGCCTCTTGGCTGCATCTATGATCAGTCTTCTCCTTGTTTGAGATGAAAGTTTAGAGGGACGGCCGGGTCTTGGTAGATTTGCAGTGTTATGATACTCCTTCCATTTCAATATGATTGCTTGAACAGTGTTCCTTGGGATGTTTAAAGTTTTGGAAATCATTTTGTAACCAAATCCGGCTTAAACTTCTCCACAACAGTATCCCGGACCTGCAGGTTGTGTTCCTTGGTCTTCATGATGCTCTCTGAAAGTAAAGGGGCCGAATAATATTGCACGCCCCTCTTTTCAGTTTTTGAATTTCCACAAAAACTTAAAATAAGCAATACATTTCGTTCAACTTCGCAATTGTGTTCCACTTGTTGTTGTTTCTTCTCCAAAAATTTACATTTGGTATCTTTGAAGCATTATATGTGGGAAAACCATGAAGAGTTCCTGGGAGCCGAATACTTTCACAAGGCACTGTGTATACACTGCTAAAAAAAAAAAGGGAACACTTAGACAGACTATAACTCCAAGTAAATCAAACTTCTGTGAAATCAAATGTCCACTTAGGAAGCAACACTGATTGACAATCAATTTTACATGCTGTTGTGCAAATGGAATAGACAACAGATGGAAACTATTGGCAATTATCAAGACACTCAAAAAAAGAGTGGTTTTGCAGGTGGGGACCACAGACCACATCTCAGTACCAATGCTTTCTGACTGAGGTTTTGGTCACTTTTGAATGTTGGTTGTGCTTTCACACTCGTGATAGCATGAGACGGACTCTACAACCCACACAAGTGGCTCAGGTAGTGTGGCTCATCCAGGATGGCACATCAGTGCGAGCTGTGGCAAGAAGGTTTGCTGTGTCTGTCAGCGTAGTGTCCAGAGGCTGGAGGTTCTACCAAGAGACAGACCAGTACACCAGGAGACGTGGAGGGGGCAGTAGGAGGGCAACAACCCAGCAGCAGGACCTCTACCTCAGCCTTTGCACAAGGAGGAACAGGAGGAGCACTGCCAGAGCTCTGCAAAATGACCTCCAGCAGGCCACAAAATGTGCATGTGTCTGCATAAACAGTTAGAAACTGACTCCATGAGGATGGTCTGAGTGCCCGACGTCCACAGGTGGGGGTTGTGCTCACAGCCCAACACTGTGCAGGAGTCTTGGCATTTGCCACAGAACACCAGGATTGGCAAATTCACAACTGGCGCCCTGTGCTCTTCAGAGATGAAAGCAGGTTCACACTGAGCACATGTGACAGACGTGACAGAGTCTGGAGACACCGTGGAGAGTGATCTGCTGCCTACAACATCCTTCAGCATGACCGGTTTTGCAGTGGGTCAGTAATGGTGTGGGGTGGCATTTCTTTGGAGGGCCGCACAGCTCTCCATGTGCTGCCAGAGGTAGCCTGACTGCCATTAGGTACCGAGATGAGATCCTCAGACCCCTTGTGAGACCATATGCTGGTGCGGTTGGCCATGAGTATATATAGTACAGAGCAAAAGTTTGGACACACCTTCTCATTTAAAGATTTTTCTGTATTTTCAGGACTATGAAAATTGTAGCTCATCAAGAGAATGCCAAGAGTGTGCAAAGCAGTCATCAAAGCAAAAGGTGGCTACTTTGAAGAACCTAGACAAGTTGACATAATTTCAGTTGTTTCACACTTTTTGTTAAGTATATAATTCCACATGTGTTAATTCATAGTTTTGATGCCTTGAGTGTGAATTTACAATTTTCGTAGACATGAAAATACAGAAAAATCTTTAAATGAGAAAGTGTCCAAACTTTTGCCCTGTATGTATGTGTGTATGTGTGCGTATAAAATATATATATATATATATATATATATATATTATAAAAAATATATCATAACACATTATATATATATATATATATATATATATATATATATATATATATATATATATATATATATATATATATATAGCACTTTTTTTTAAAATTCGTTTATTAAACAGCAACAAAATTAAAACATACATTGCTGGCATATACAGTTAGGTCCATATATATTTGGACAGAGAAAACATTTTTCTAATTTTGGTTCTAGGCATTACCACAATGAATTATAAACACAACAATTCAGGTGCAGTTGAAATTCAGACTTTCAGCTTTCATTTGAGGGTATCCAAATTAAAATTGGATGAAGAGTTTAGGAGTTTCAGCTCCTTAACAAGTGCCACCCTGTTTTTAAAGGGACCAAAAGTAATTGGACAATTGACTCCATGGCTATTTCATGGAAAGGTGTGGGCAATCCCTTCGTTATGTCATTCTCAATTAAGCAGATAAAAGACCTGGAGTTGATTTGAGGTGTGGTGCTTGCATTTGGAAGGTTTTGCTGTGAAGTAAACATGCAGTCAGAGGAGCTCTCCGTGCAGTTGAAACAAGCCATCCTTAAGCTGCGAAAACAGAAAAAACCCATCCGAGAAATTGCTACAATATTACGAGTGGCAAAATCTACAGTTTGGTACATCCTGAGAAAGAAAGAAAGCACTGGTGAACTCATCAATGCAAAAAGACCTGGGCACCCACGGAAGACAACAGTGGTGGATGATCGCAGAATAATCTCCATGGTGAAGAGAAACCCCTTCACAACAGCCAACCAAGTGAACAACACTCTCCAGGAGGTAGGCGTATCAATATCCAAATCTACCATAAAGAGAAAACTGCATGAAAGTAAATACAGAGGGTTCACTGCACGGTGCAAGCCACTCATAAGCATCAAGAATTAAAAGGCTAGACTGGACTTTGCTAAAAAACATCTAAAAAAGCCAGCACAGTTCTGGAAGAACATTCTTTGGACAGATGAAACCAAGATCAACCTCTACCAGAATGATGGAAAGAGGAAAGTATGGCGAAGGCGTGGTACAGCTCATGATCCAAAGCATGCCCCATCATCTGTAAAACACGGCGGAGGCAGTGTGATGGCATGGGCATCCATGGCTGCCAGTGGCACTGGGTCACTAGTGTTTATTGATGATGTGACACAGGACAGAAGCAGCCGAATGAATTCTGAGGTATTCAGAGACCTATTGTGTGCTCAGATCCAGCCAAGTGCAGCAAAACTGATTGTCCATTTGTAGTATGAAACGACGACCAATGACCCAAAACATAAAGCCAAAGCAACCCAGGAGTTTATTAAAGCAAAGAAGTGGAATATTCTTGAATGGCCAAGTCAGTCACCTGATCTCAACCCAATTGAGCATGCATTTCACTTGTTAAAGACTAAACTTCAGACAGAAAGGCCCACAAACAAATAGCAACTGAAAACCACCGCAGTGAAGGCCTGGCAGAGCATCAAAAAGGGGGAAACACTGCGTCTGGTGATGTCCATGAGTTCAAGACTTCAGGCAGTTATTGCCAACAAAGGGTTTTCAACCAAGTACTAAAAATGAACATTTTATTTAAAATTATTGAATCTGTCCAATTACTTTTGGCCCTTTTAAAAACAGGGTGGCACATGTTAAGGAGCTGAAACTTCTAAACCCTTCATCCAATTTTAATGTGGATGCCCTCAAATGAAAGCTGAAAGTTTGAACTTCAACTGCATCTGAATTGTTTTGCTTAAAATTTATTGTGGTAAGGACTATAACAAAAATTAGAAAAATGATGTTTCTGTCCAAATATATATGGACCTAACTGTATTCAGTTCAGAACATACACAGTCATACACATACATATCTATGAAGAAAACAATAAAAGTAGCACAAGATACTAGTATGTCCAGGGGCGGACTATAAGAGGGTCAATATGGGCGGTAGCCCAGGGCCCAGTGGTGTGGGGGGGCCCTGGGCTACTGCACAGATTGCCCGCCATCCATTACCCGTCCCTTACTGGTTTTGCCACCCCCCCCCCCCAGCGTCAGTTTAACCCCTCTGTGACCTTAGACGTACTATCCCGTCGAGGTGCCCTGGGCTTATCTGACCCTGGACGGGATAGTACGTCATAGCGATCGGCAGCACTCACGGGGGGAGCGCCGCCGATCGCGGCCGGGTGTCAGCTGCTTATCGCAGCTGACATCCGTCACTATGTGCCAGGAGCGGTCACGGACCGCCCCCGGCACATTAACCCCTGGCACACCGCGATCAAACATGATCGCGATGTGCCGGCGGTGCAGGGAAGCACCGCGCAGGGAGGGGGCTCCCTGCGGGCTTCCCTGAGCCCCCTGCAGCAACGCGATGTGATCGCGTTGCTGCGGGGGTCTTACCTCCCTCCCTCCCTGCTCGAGCCCCGGATCCAAGATGGCCGCGGATCCGGGTCCTGCAGGGAGGGAGGTGGCTTCACAGAGCCTGCTCAGAGCAGGCACTGTGAAGGCTGCAGCACTCTGAGACAGATCAGTGATCTGACAGAATGCTGTGCAAACTGTTAGATCACTGATCTGTGATGTCCCCCCCCCCCCCCCCCCCCCCGGGACAAAGTAAAAAAGTTAAAAAAAAAATTTCCAAATGTGTAAAAAAAAATAAAAAAAAATATTCCAAAATAATGAAAAAAAAAAAAAATATTATTCCCATAAATACATTTCTTCATCTAAATAAAAAAAAAACCCAATAAAAGTACACATATTTAGTATCGCCACGTCCGTAACGACCCGACCTATAAAACTGTCCCACTAGTTAACCCCTTCAGTAAACACCGTAAGAAAAAAAAAAAAAAGAGGCAAAAAACAACGCTTTATTATCATACCGCCGAACAAAAAGTGGAATAACACGCGATCAAAAAGACAGATATAAATAACCATGGTACCGCTGAAAACGTCATATTGTCCCGCAAAAAACGAGCCGCCATACAGCATCATTTGCTAAAAATTAAAAAAGTTATAGTCCTGAGAATAAAGCGATGTAAAAATAATTATTTTTTCTGTAAAATAGTTTTTATCGTATAAAAGCGTCAAACCATAAAACAATGATATAAATGAGGTGTCGCTGTAATCGTACTGACCCGAAGAATAAAACTGCTTCATCAATTTTACCAAATGTGGAACGGTATAAACGCCTCCCCCAATAGAAATTCATGAATAGCTGGTTTTTGGTCATTCTTCCTCACAAAAATCGGAATAAAAAGCGATCAAAAAATGTCACGTGCCCGAAAATGTTTTCAATAAAAACGTCAACTCGTCCCGCAAAAAACAAGACCTCACATGACTCTGTGGACCAAAATATGGAAAAATTATAGCTCTCAAAATGTGGTATTGCAAAAAATATTTTTTGCAATAAAAAGCGTCTTTCAGTGTGTGACGGCTGCCAATAATAAAAATCCGCTAAAAAACTCGCTATAAAAGTAAATCAAACCCCCCTTCATCACCCCCTTAGTTGGGAAAAATAAAAAAAAATGTATTTCCATTTTCCCGCTAGGGTTAGGGCTAGAGTTAGGGTTAGGGCTAGGGCTAGGGTTAGGGTTAGGGTTAGGGTTGGGGCTACAGTTAGGGTTGGGGCTAAAGTTAGGGTTAGGGTTTAGATTACATTTACAGTTGGGAATAGGGTTGGGATTAGGGTTAGGGGTGTGTCTGGGTTAGAGGTGTGGTTAGGGTTACTGTTGGGATTAGGGTTAGGGGTGTGTTTAGATTAGGGTTTCAGTTATAATTGGGGGGTTTCCACTGTTTCGGCACATCAGGGGCTCTCCAAACACGACATGGCGTCAGATCTCAATTCCAGCCAATTCTGCGTTGAAAAAGTAAAACAGTGCTCCTTCCCTTCCGAGCTCTCCTGTGTACCCAAACAGGGGTTTACCCTCACATATGGGGTATCAGCGTACTCAGGACAAATTGGACAACAACTTTTGTGGACCAATTTCTCCTGTTACCCTTGGGAAAATACAAAACTGGGGGCTAAAAAATAATTTTTGTGGGAAAACAAAAAGATTTTTTATTTTCACGGCTCTGCGTTATAAACTGTAGTGAAACACTTGGAGGTTCAAAGTTCTCACAACACATCTAGATAAGTTCATTGAGGGGTCTAGTTTCCAATATGGGGTTACTTGTGGGGGGTTTCTACTGTTTAGGTACATTAGGGGCTCTGCAAACGCAATGTGACGCCTGCAGACCATTCCATCTAAGTCTGCATTCCAAATGGCGCTCCTTCCCTTCCGAGCCCTCCCATGCGCCCAAACGGTGGTTCCCCCCCCCACATATGGGGTATCAGCGTACTCAGGACAAATTGGACAACAACTTGTGGGGTCCAATTTCTCCTGTTACCCTAGGGAAAATACAAAACTGGGGGCTAAAAAATAATTTTTGTGGGAAAAAAATGTTGTTTTATTTTTATGGCTCTGCATTATAAACTTCTGTGAAGCCCTTGGTGGGTCAAAGTGCTCACGACACATCCAGATAAGTTCCTTAGGGGGTCTACTTTCCAAAATGGTGTCACTTGTGGGGGGTTTCAATGTTTAGGCACATCAGTGGCTCTCCAAACGCAACATGGCGTCCCATCTCAATTCCTGTCAATTTTGCATTGAAAAGTCAAACGGCGCTCCTTCCCTTCCGAGCTCTCCCATGCGCCCAAACAGTGGTTTACTGCCACATATGGGGTATCAGCGTACTCAGGACAAATTGGACAACAACTTTTGGGGTCCAATTTCTTCTCTTACCCTTGGAAAAATAAAAAATTGGGGGCAAAAATATAATTTTTGTGAAAAAATATGATTTTTTATTTTAACGGTTCTGCATTATAAACTTCTGTGAAGCACTTGGTGGGTCAAAGTGCTCACCACACATCCAGATAAGTTCCTTAGGGGGTCTACTTTCCAAAATGGTGTCAATTGTGGGGGGTTTCAATGTTTAGGCACATCAGTGGCTCTCCAAACGCAACATGGCGTCCCATCTCAATTCCTGTCAATTTTGCATTGAAAAGTCAAACGGCGCTCCTTCCCTTCCGAGCTCTCCCATGCGCCCAAACAGTGGTTTACTGCCACATATGGGGTATCAGCGTACTCAGGACAAATTGGACAACAACTTTTGGGGTCCATTTTCTCCTGTTACCCTTGGTAAAATAAAACAAATTGGAGCTGAAGTAAATTTTTTGTGTAAAAAAAGTTAAATGTTCATTTTTATTTAAACATTCAAAAAATTCCTATTAAACACCTGAAGGGTTAATAAACTTCTTGAATGTGGTTTTGAGCACCTTGAGGGGTGCAGTTTTTAGAATGGTGTCACACTTGGGTATTTTCTATCATATAGACCCCTCAAAATGACTTCAAATGAGATGTGGTCCCTAAAAAAAAAAATGGTGTTGTAAAAATGAGAAATTGCTGGTCAACTTTTAACCCTTATAACTCCATAACAAAAAAAAAATTTGGTTCCAAAATTATGCTGATGTAAAGGAGACATGTGGGAAATGTTACTTATTAAGTATTTTGTGTGACATATCTCTGTGATTTAATTGCATAAAAATTCAAAGTTTGAAAATTGCGAAATTTTCAAAATTTTCGCCAAATTTCCGTTTTTTTCACAAATAAACGCAGGTACTATCAAAGAAATTTTACCACTATCATGAAGTACAATATGTCACGAGAAAACAATGTCGGAATCACCAGGATCCGTTGAAGCGTTCCAGAGTTATAACCTCATAAAGGGACAGTGGTCAGAATTGTAAAAATTGGCCTGGTCATTGACGTGCAAACCACCCTTGGGGGTAAAGGGGTTAATAAGCCGCAGCGATGTGAGGAGGGAGGAGGAGCGTCACTGTGACAGATGGCTGTGCTGAAGCAGCCAGTCAGAGCCACAGGAGGGCAGAACTCCACCGTCCAATCCCTGCTGAGCGCAGGCTCAGTGCAGCATTCTCTCCCCACAGTCAGTCAGTGAGCAGCGCAGCCCCCGGTGAGTGTGTGAGCTGTTGACAGTGGTGAGGTGTGAGGACAGGCTGCAGTAGTCCAGTCCCTGCAGCAGATGAGCAGACGCATCATCAGTGAGCTGGCTGCTGTCCATACTATCAGCACAGCAGCCGCTCACTGAGGATTACTATGTCCTGACCCCTGTCTATAGATCGAGATAAGAGCACAGCGCAGTCTGTGCTGGTGACCCCCTCCCCCACCTCCTGCAGAGAAGCATAAGGCTACTTTCACACTAGCGTCGGAATCTCCCCGTCGCAATGCGTCGGGCAGAGATTCCGACACTAGCGTTTAACGCACTGCACAACGGGTGCAGCGGATGCATTTCTCCGGCGCATCCGCTGCCCCATTGTGAGGTGCGGGGAGGTGGGGGCGGAGTTCCGGCCGCGCATGCGCGGTCGGAAAAAGCGGTCCGTCAGGAGTAAAAACCGTTATATGTAGCGTTTTTTGCTCCCGACGGTCCGCCAAAGCTCGACGCATCCGTCGCACGACGGATGCGACGTGTGGCAATCCGTCGCAATGCGTCGTCAATACAAGTCTATGGGGAAAAACCGCATCCTGCAAGCACTTTTGCAGGATGCGTTTTTTTCTGCAAAACGACGCATTGTGACGGATTGCAGTTAACGCTACTGTGAAAGTAGCCTAAGGCTGCTGAGCCCACTCTGCCCATCTCAGGACACAATAAAAACATCCCACAATGGACACCAATGTACTTGGTTTTTTACACATCCTAGTGGTACTGTGTTAAGAGAAAAAGACCAAGATAAGCATTCAATAGAGGACACTCCAGCAATATATAGAAACACCAGAGAAAACACGGAGTATGAGTCCCTTTTAACCAGAGTATAAATACAAATCTTTATTAGTAAGACCATCTAATACAAACCAATATAAATAATAAATCATAAAACGTTACAGACTTACAATACTCAGAAAGGAACCAGAGGACAGCACTGAAGAGAGTCACTGCAAGGCGGCAGCCCCTATGAATCCCTGTCAGTTATAGAATCATAAAGTGCCAATAGTGCATGTAAGGGTGAGACACCAAGTGAACCAGATGGCTACAAATCTATCCATTTAACTCCCATAGTGGCATCCTAAGCGCCAAGTGCGGCTGCTAACATACTCAATCGGGCTAAATGTCTCTTACCCATAGGACAGGAGCACAGGGGTCACCGCCGCAGCCCCAACGTGCGTTTCGCGTCGGCTTCGTCAGGGGGCAGTGCAGTGCGTTGTTTTCGAATAACACATATAGTGCCTGGAGTCCGGAAACAGGTGTCCCTAATAGCAGCGCATGTACCCCGTCAGTCTCGTCAGGAGCTGCATCGCGCGCGGCATCCAAACATGGCGCCGCGGTTCACAGTCGCGTGCATGACGCCACTGGACCGCACACGTCATCACAGGGCGCCGCCCACAATGCCCTGAGCAGAAACCACAGAGGACATGCGCACTAGGGAACACCATAGACCTAGAATAGGCGCAGCCATAGGAACGTCACTCTCATCGCTATGGAGATCTTTGTACCGTAGGTGCATAGAATCTGAGACGCTACATTGTAAGGGGAAAGACAATAGTGCAAAGTGCTCGATAGCACCACAAGTGAGCGTGAAGGGAAGAGAAGGAAAAAAGGGGGGAAGACATGGAGAAACAATCCACAATATAATAAGACCTGGTAATAATTTAATACAATCAAGTCATAATAGTGACCATGTGTAGGCGTACAGAATACAAAATACAAATATAACCCCACTATTCCCTGGCAAGGTAAGTATCACTTACATAAAAAGAGCGGTGACATATACAATGTGACAATTAAATGTAAATACAATTATATAAAAATAGATAAACAGTCAGTGTAAAAATGAATAGACAAATGTCAACAAATTAACGCATCCCACACGGTATCAGTCATCGGCGTGGTCAAGATGAAAGGATATGATGACGGGGCTTCGATCAGATATTGCGCCATATTGATTTACTTGTATATCCAAAGGACTCAGCACACTTGCATATATGTGGTGGAAGGAATAAAGAATACTAAATAAAATGGACAAACATAGAAAAAATTTATAAAAATACAACACACAGACACAAAAAGTGAATCAACAAATACACTAAATCAGGAGACAAATCATTATAAAAAGGAACTAAAGCTCAGATTTTCATTAAGCCCTAATGGAGAAATAGTGTTTAGTAAGGTTATCCATCGGCACTCACATTGTGCCAGTCTGCGCTTTAAATCACCACCTCTGATGCCAGCACGCACCCTATCAATCCCCCATATTTTAAGATGTTTGGGCTTACATTGATGGTGTAAGCGGAAGTGCCTGGGTATTGGTTTTAGACTGTCCACATCGATGTGGGGGATTGATAGGGTGCGTGAGACATTTAGCCCGATTGAGTATGTTAGCAGCCGAACTTGGGGCTTAGGATCCCACTATGGGAGTTAAATGGATAGATTTGTAGCCATCTGGTTCACTTGGTGTCTCACCCTTACATGCACTATTGGCACTTTATGATTCTATAACTGACAGGGATTCATAGGGGCTGCCGCCTTGCAGTGACTCGTTTCAGTGCTGTCCTCTGGTTCCTTTCTGAGTATTGTATGTCTGTAACGTTTTATGATTTATTATTTATATTGGTTTGTATTAGATGGTCTTACTAATAAAAATTTGTATTTATACTCTGGTTAAATGGGACTCATACTCCGTGTTTTCTCTGGTGTTTCCCTCTCAGGACACAGCAGCTCTCTGAAGATTCCCACAGGTGTCTCTCCAAACTGCTCTGAAAAACTTTCAGAATTGAGCTCCTGTGTCCTGTCAGGGGGCAGATGGGACACAGCAGCCTCATCCTCCTCTGCAGGGGGTCAGTAGGACACTGCATCAGGCTTTATAGCTGAAGAATAGGCTAACCTTCCAGAGATATGTCACATCACCACACACTATGTATTGATATCTATCATACATATCACACGCACTGTATATTGCAGGGGGAATAAAGGCTCTTAGGGTATGTTTCCACGTTCAGGATTAGGGTATGTGCACACGTTGCGGTTTTTGCTGCGAATCTGCAGCGGTTTTGACGCTGCGGATCTGCAGCGGTTTTCCATGTGTACAGTACAATGTTAACCTATGGAAAACAAAAACCGCTGTGCACATGCTGCGGAAAAAAACGCGCGGAAACGCTGCGGTTTATTTTCCGCAGCATGTCAATTCTTTGTGCGGAATCCGCACCGGTTTGGCACCTGCTCCATATTAAAAGTCCGCAGGTGTCTAAAACCACAGTGGAAACCGCACAAAAAACGCGATAAATCCGCAGTACTTTTTGCACTGCAGATTTAATCAAATCCGCTGCAGAAAATTTCGCATCGGAATCCGCAGCGTGTGCACATGGCCTTAGGCAGCGCTTTGGACGCAGCACATGTCCGCGCTGCCGGCTTTTGTACACGCGGTGATTCCAGATGTGTTCACTGAACCGTGTGGAATCACTGTAAACTATAAATTAGACTGTGATAATTTATCTTGCAGAGACTGATCGTCTCCACAAGATAAATAGACATACTGATGTCTATAAAGGCGCACCGCACGTGCGTATACGCAGGGAATCCGTGGGCATCTGTACACACATAGTGGAGACGGGATTTCTTGAAATCCCCTCCACTATGCTGGACGCTGCAGATTTGACGCTGTGGCTCTACGCAGCATCTAATCCACAGCATTTACTGAACGTGGAAACATACCCTTAGTCGGCGCTCACACTAGCCTAGAATACGGCTGAGTGCTATGTCATGTATATACTATGGACACACTGGGGGCAATGCTGGAGGACACACTGGGGCAGATGATTGCTGGACACACTGGGGCAATGCTGGAGACACTGGGGCAATGCTGGAGACACTGAGGCAGATTGCTGGACACACTGGGGGCAATGCTGGAGGACCCTGGGCAGATGATTGCTGGAGACACTGGGGCAATGCTGGACACACTGTCGGGGGCAATGCTGGACACACTGGGGCAGATTGCTGGACACTGGGGCAATATGGTGGACATACTGGGGCAGATTGCTGGACACACTGGGGGCAGGACTGGAGGCATGGGCAGAATGTAGAAACGGGGCATAATTGGAGAGACGGGGCAGAATGAAAGACATGGGGCAGGATTGGATCATGGGGCAGGATGGATACGATGGAGACAGATTGGGCAGGATGGGGAGATCATATGGGGTAGAATGGATACTCATGAGGGCAGGATGGGAGAACATATGGCTGGAGCCAGGAATTAAATAAACGGGGCCAGGATGAGGAATATTATTACCATAGGGGCTAATTAAGGGATATTATTACTGCAGTAATGTATTTATTTTATTTTTTGAGTATACTGTTTTAAATGGGGGGGGCGGTCCATTACTGTGTAGAGTGACACTATGTCGCCTTTTTTTCTTCATGTGGTGTAATGTAGAAGTTGTGAAAAATTAAGTAATGTGTTCTGCAAGCGGAGCTTGAGATAACTGTGTTATTTCCTGCAGAAACGAGTCCTGGCTGGAAGAATTGATGGCGGTCTGTGCTGGATGAAAGATGAAGGACTTCACCGAGAGACGTCACTGGTGAGTCAGTGTTACCTATACACTGACACTATACACTGTATACTATATACAGAGGTCCTGTGTACAATGTCACCAGTGATCTCTGTATTACCTCTACACAGACACTGCATACTAAGTACGGATCTCCTGTGAATACTGGCACTTATGGTGATAGTATTGTGTTGTTGTTTTTTTTTTTTTTATTACTGATCAGTATTGTAGTATTCAGTCAATATTTGGTGGTAATATGTGGTCTGGAAATGGTGTTGTGATATTTGTCCCTTGTATGTGCTATTTGGTCACCAAGTGGTGGTAATATGTGGTCTTGACATGGTGCTGTGTTCCTTGTATGTGATTATTATTCGATCACTGTGGTTGTAATTTGTGGTCTGGTCATGGTTCGGTGGTATTTGTTCCTTGTTTGTGATATTGGTCAAAATATACCTAAATTGTATTGCATATTTTAACAAATATTTAATAGGTTACAGTAGAGTAAGGCCCGGCCATTTTTCTGGAATAATCTGGTTCAGGTATAACATGACCCCCGTCACATGACCCCCGTCACATGACCCCCGTCACATGACCCCCGTCACATGACCCCCGTCACATGACCCCCCGTCACATGACCCCCCGTCACATGACCCCCGTCACATGACCCCCGTCACATGACCCCCGTCACATGACCGGGAGGGGGGGGGGGGGGAGGCGGCACAGTGTATGAACAGCCTGGGGCCCTGGCTACCCTTAATCCACCCCTGAGTATGTCTAAAGTAGTTACCTAAGACTTGAAACTTAAAACAATCCTACTGCCTTAACAATGTCCATCTCATTAATAATTCAGTATTAGAACGTAGTGCGAGCCGATGCAAAGTCCATCATAAACTCTATCAAATTGGACCTAGGCCATTGCCCATGTGATGACATAGTGAGGTATGACGAGTTCCATTCCTCCCAAATTTTATTAAATTTCTCTAAACGGCTCCGATTCTGGTATAAAGTTTGTTCATAAGGTATGACTGAGTTTACCAACTTCACCCCAGCTCTGAGAGATGGATGTGTGTTGTCCATCCAGTTCAGGGCTATCATTTCTCTTGCCAGGAAAAGTGTCTCTCTTAGGCCAGTCTCACAAGTCCAGATAATTCCGGTACCGGAAAAATCGGTACCGGAATTATCCGTGTCCATGTGCCGGTGCGTTTCTGTGGCACATCAGTGTGGAACACATGCGGCACACGTGTGCCCACTGGGTACCACACACACCGTGCCGGAGACAGCGCTAAAGTTTAGCGCTGTCCCCGGCATCGTGCTGAAGCCCCATTCATATCTTCCCTGCAGCAGCATTTGCTGTAGAGAAGATATGAATATTAGTGTGTAAAATGCAGATCCAGGTCCCCCTCGCCCTCCCACCCCCTGTGCGCCCCCCCGCTGTGATTAAAATTCTCACCTAGCTTCCGGATCCCTCGCCGCAGCGTCCTGTCCTGGCCGCACCATGTACTGTATGAGCGGTCACGTGGGGCCGCCGATTACAATCATGAATATGCGGCCCCACCCCTTTGGGAGGTGGAGCCGCATATTCATTACTGTAATCGGCGGCCCCACGTGACCGCATACAGGAGAAGCTGCGGCCAGGAGAGGAAGCAGCGACGGCCAACGAGGGAGCCAGGTGAGTATTTTCAGAACAGTGGGAGGGTGGGGGGCCGATAGATCTTTATTTTAAACACTATTATTCATATCTTCCCTGCAGCAAACGCTGCTGCAGGGAACATATGAATCGCGGCTTTATCACCAGTGGGGGGGACAGCGCTTAATGTAGCGCTGTCTCCTGCACGGCACATGGACTGCACACGGACAATGTCCGTGTGCTGTACGTGTTTTACACGGACCCATTGACTTTAATGGATCCGTGTAATACGTGCGCTCCCACGAACACTGGACATGTCTCCGTGTTTGGCACACGGAGACATGGTCCGCAAAAAATCAATGACATCTGAACAGATGCATTGATTTTTATGTGTCTTCGTGTGCCAGTGGCTCCGGTACGTGAGGAAACTGTCACCTCACATACCGGAGCCACTGAAGTGTGAAACCGGCCTTAAAAAGATTTGAGTATTATGTCCCCATATCTCCTGTTCCAAAACTCCAAATAAACACACCAATGGATTCAAAGGAACGGGAATGTGTACAAGGGAGGACAACAATGAAGTCACCTCTTCCCAGAAAGATAGGATAATTGAACAACCCCCATATCATGTGTATAAAATCTGCATCCATTGTGTGGCATCTAAGGCATTTTGAAGATTGAGACCATCCTATTCTGAACAATCTTAATGGGGTCAAGTATGATTGGTGTATCATATACATTTGGATCATTTTATTGTTGGCCGAAGGGGATACCTTGATTGGTGACTCAAGAATTGTTTCCCAGTCCTCATCTTGAAGATCAGGAACCAGAAGTTTCCACTTTTCTTTAATTGGAAGTACAGCAGAGTCAGCGCCCGTGGACAACATATATGTATATAGTGCAGAGATAAGACCCTGGGGTCCCTGCGATTTAAGGATCCCTTTCAATGGGAAGGATGATATTTGTTGTGTCACATTTATACTGTGTATATGTGATTGGATCGCTGTCCTAAGCTGCAAATAGCGAAAGAATTGGGACTTAGGGACATCATATTTAATTTGCATTTGTTCAAAAGACATTAGAACGCCCTGTTCATATAGATCATTAATTGAAGAAACACCATATGATATCCAGAACTGAGCAGATGGATGATTCTATAACCCTGGGAAATATTCATTGTTCCATAATGGCGTTTCGGCTACAATTCCATCAAAGTGGATTACGTTTTTAACCTGTTTCCAAATCAATCGCGCCAGTCGGAGTAGCGGTAGTAATTTAGGGGAATTCGGTTTATTTATTTCTAAAAAATCCAGCGGGCAATCAATCCTTGCAGCATGAGCCAAATGGCTCTCTGAGTTTGGTAAATAACCCTCAGGCATCTATTTACCCAAAGCTCTAAGTTGGCCAGCCAAATAGTATAGAAAAAAGTCTGGTAACGCCGCTCCTCCCATTTGTTTGGATCTATGTAGGGTAGATAACTTAAGTTTAGGTCTAGCCTTCCCCCATATAAAGGATGACGTTAGAGCGTTTAACCCCTTAGCGACCGCCGATACGCCTTTTAACGGCGGCCGCTAAGGGTACTTAAACCACAGCGCCGTTAATTAACGGCGCTGTGGAAAAAGTGTATAGCGCCCCCCACAGGCCGATTTTCTCCGGGGTCTCGGCTGCCGAGGGTAGCCGAGACCCCAGAGAACATGATTCGGGGGGTTTTTAACCCTCCCCGCATTTGCGATCGCCGGTAATTAACCGTTTACCGGCGATCGCAAAAAAAAAAAAAAAAGCGATCTCTTTTTAATTTCTCTGTCCTCCGATGTGATCGCACATCGGAGGACAGAGAAAAGGGGTCCCAGGTGGCCCCCCAATACTCACCTAGCTCCCCCGATGCTCCTCGTGTCTCCCGGTGGGCGCCGCCATCTTCAAAATGGCGGGCGCATGCGCAGTGCGCCCGCCGGCCGGCACCGGGAGAATCTTTGGGGTCTCGGCTGCCTGGGGTAGCCGAGACCCCAAAGAGCATGATCGGGGGTCGGTTTTAGCGACCCCTGTTTTGCAATCGCCGGTAATTAACTGTTTACCGGCGACCGCAAAAAAAAAAAAAAAAAAAAAAAAAAGTAAAGTGTAATTCTCTGTCCTCTGATGTGATCGCACATCAGAGGACAGAGAAATAGGGGGATTCGGGGACCCTAGCATACTCGCCTAGGTCCCTGGATCCTCTTGCTGCTCCTCCTGGCCGCCGGCAGAAGAACATGGCGGACGCATGCCCAGTGCGCCCGCCATCTGTCTCCATCTGCCGGCCGGCAGGAGAACAGCGGTTAGGGCTAAAATTAGGGTTAGGGGTAGGGTTAGGGTTAGGGGTAGGGTTAGGGGTAGGGGTAGGGTTAGGGTTAGGTTAGGGGTAGGGTTAGGGGTAGGGGTAGGGTTAGGGTAGGGGTAGGGCTAGGGTTAGGTTAGGGGTAGGGTTACGGCTAGGGTTAGGTTAGGGGTAGGGTTAGGTTAGGGTTAGGGGTAGGGTTACGGCTAGGGTTAGGTTAGGGGTAGGGTTAGGTTAGGGTTAGGGGTAGGGTTAGGGGTAGGGTTAGGTTAGGGGTAGGGTTAGGTTAGGGGTAGGGCTAGGGCTAGGGTTAGGGCTAGGGTTGGGGCTAAATTTAGGGTTAGGGTTGGGGCTAAATTTAGGGTTAGGGTTGGGGCTAAATTTAGGGTTAGGCTTCTTTCACACTTACGTCGGTACGGGGCCGTCGCAATGCGTCGGCCCGACATACCGACGCACGTTGTGAAAATTGTGCACAACGTGGGCAGCAGCTGTAGTTTTTCAACGCATCCGCTGCCCAATCTATGTCCTGGGGAGGAGGGGGCGGAGTTACGGCCACGCATGCGCGGTCAGAAATGGCGGATGCGACGTACAAAAAAAGTTTCATTGAATGTTTTTTTGTGCCGACGCTCCGCCAAAACACAACTGATCCAGTGCACGACGGACGCGACGTGTGGCCATCCGTCACGATCCGTCGGCAATACTATGGGCAAAAAACGCATCTTGCGGGCACATTTGCAGGATCCGTTTCTTGTCCAAAACGACGGATTGCGACGGAATGCCAAACAACGCAAGTGTGAAAGTAGCCTTAGGGCTAGGGTTAGGGTTGGGGCTAAAGTTAGGGCTAGGGTTGGGGCTAAAGTTAGGGTTAGAGCTGGGATTAGGTTTAGGGTTTGGATTAGGGTTGGTATTAGGGTTAGGGTTGGCATTAGGGTTACGCTTGGGATTAGGGTTAGGTTTGGGATTAGGGTTAAGGTTAGGGTTGTGATTAGGGGTGTATTGGGATTAGGGTTAGGTTTGAGGTTAGGGTTGAGATTAGGATTAGGGGTGTGTTGGATTTAGGGTTTTGATTAGGGTTATGGTTAGGGTTGACATTAGGGTTGTTTTGGGGTAAGGGTTGTGATTATGGTTAGGGTTAGTGATTAGGATTATGGATCAGGTTGGGATTAGGGTTAGGGGTTGGAGCTAGAATTGGGGGGTTTCCACTGTTTAGGTACATCAGGGGGTCTCCAAACACGACAGCCAATTTTGCGCTCAAAAAGTCAAATGGTGCTCCCTCCCTTCTGAGCTCTGCCCTGCGCCCAAACAGTGGGTTACCCCCACATATGGGGCATCAGCGTACTCGGGATAAATTGGACAACAACTTCTGGGGTCCAATTTCTCTTGTTACCCTTGTGAAAATAAAAACTTGGGGGCTACAAAATCTTTTTTGTGAAAAAAAAAAAATATTTTTTATTTTCACGACTCTGCATTCTAAACTTCTGTGAAGCACCTGGGCATTCAAAGTTCTCACCACACATCTAGATAAGTTCCTTGGGGGGTCTAGTTTCCAAAATGGGGTCACTTGTGGGGGGTTACTACAGTTTAGGTATATCAGGGGCTCTGCAATCGCAACATAATGCCCACAGACCATTCTATCAAAGTCTGCATTCCAAAAAGGCGCTCCTTCCCTTCCGAGCTCTGCCGTGCGCCCAAACAGTGGTTTACCCCCACATATGGCACATCAGCGTACTCGGGATAAATTGGACAACAACTATTGCAGTCCAATTTCTCCTGTTACCCTTGTGAAAATAAAAACTTGGGGGCTACAAAATCTTTTTTGTGAAAAAAAAAATATTTTTTTATTTTCACGACTCTGCATTCTAAACTTCTGTGAAGCACTTGGGCATTCAAAGTTCTCACCACACATCTAGATAAGTTCCTTGGGGGTCTAGTTTCCAAAATGGGGTCACTTGTGGAGGGTTTCTACTGGTTAGGTACATCAGGGGCTCTGCAAATGCAACATAATACCCGCAGACCATTCTATCAAAGTCTGCATTCCAAAACGGCGCTCCTTCCTTCCGAGCTCTGCCGTGCGTCCAAACAGTGGTTTACCCCCACATATGGGGTACCAGCATACTCAAGACAAATTGGACAACAACTTTTGGGGTCCAATTTCTCTTGTTACCCTTGTAAAAATAAAAACTTGGGGGCTACAATATCTTTTTTGTGGAAAAAAAAATATTTTTTATTTTCACGGCTCTGCATTATAAACTTCTGTGAAGCACTTGGGCATTCAAGGTTCTCACCACACATCTAGATAAGTTCCATGGGGGGGTCTAGTTTCCAAAATGGTGTCACTTGTGGGGGGTTTCCACTGTTTAGGCACATCAGGGGCTCTCCAAACGCGACATGGCGTCCAATCTCAATTCCAGCCAATTCTACATTGAAAAAGTAAAACGGCGCTCCTTCACTTCCAAGCTCTGCGGTGCGCCCAAACAGTGGTTTACCCTCACATATGGGGTATCGACGTATTCAGGAGAAATCGCACAACAACTTTTGTGGTCTAATTTCTCCTGTTACCCTTGTGAAAATAAGAATTTGTGGGCAAAAAGATCATTTTTGTGTAAACAAAAGCGATTTTTTTATTTTCACGGCTCTACGTTATAAACTTCTGTGAAGCACTTGGGGGTTCAAAGTGCTCACCACACATCTAGATAAGTTCCTTAAGGGGTCTAGTTTCCAAAATGGTGTCACTTGTGGGGGGTTTCCACTGTTTAGGCACATCAGGGGCTCTCCAAACGCGACATGGCATCCAATCTCAATTCCAGCCAATTCTACATTGAAAAAGTAAAACGGCGCTCCTTCACTTCTAAGTTCTGCGGTGCGCCCTAACAGTGGTTTACCCCCACATATGGGGTATTGGAGTATTCAGGAGAAATTGCATAACAAAATTTATGGTTACATTTCTGTTTTTACACTTGTGAAAATAAAAAAAATGGTTCTGAATTAAGATGTTTGCAAAAAAAGTTAAATGTTCATTTTTTCCTTCCACATTGTTTCAGTTCCTGTGAAGCACGTAAAGGGTTAATAAACTTCTTGAATGTGGTTTTGAGAACCTTGAGGGGTGTAGTTTTTAGAATGGTGTCACACTTCATTATTTTCTATCATATAGACCCCTCAAAATGACTTCAAATGTGATGTGGTCCCTAAAAAAAAATGGTGTTGTAAAAATGAGAAATTGCTGGTCAACTTTTAACCCTTATAACTCCCTAACAAAAAAAAATTTTGTTTCCAAAATTGTGCTGATGTAAAGTAGACATGTGGGAAATGTTATTTATTAACTATTTTTCGTGACATATCTCTCTGATTTAAGGGCATAAAAATACAAAGTTTGAAAATTGCAAAATTTTAAAAATTTTCGCCATATTTCCGTTTTTTTCATAAATAATCGCAAGTAATATCGAAGAAATGTTACCACTAACATGAAGTACAATATGTCACGAAAAAACAATCTCAGAATCAGCGGGATCCGTTGAAGCGTTCCAGAGTTATAACCTCATAAAGTGACAGTGGTCAGAATTGCAAAAATTGGCTCGGTCATTAAGTACCAAATTGGCTCTGTCACTAAGGGGTTAAGTTTGAGAAAAAGGATTTGGGGACCAGTGCAGCTATATTGGAGGGAATAATTGAGCTTCGGAAGTAATATCATTTTATCTAGATTAATGCGTCCAGAAACAGACAATGGCAATTTACTCCAAATGGTGAACTTGTGTTTGACTAGGTCTAGCAACGGGAAAATATTAAGTTGTAGATCAAGTCCACTGCATTTTGAAATAATTATTCCCAGGTATTTAAAATAAGATACAACTGGTAATGGGGATAACATTTCAAGATGATCTGTTGGGACATGGGAGAGAGGCATTAAAGCAGATTTATCCCAATTGATGTATAACCCGGAGTGCTTACTAAATCCATCTATGGTAGTGATCACATGTGGCAGCGTCTCCTCTACTTCATCCATAAATACTACCATATCATCCGCATATAGACAATATATTGCACTTTTGATTGCACTTGAGACCCTTGCTATTTAAATGTTTTTTTTTAGCGTAGTGGTTTATATGAAATTTTGTTGTATACACAACTTTAGTACCTTATTGAAAGGGATGTATTTCACCCTCCGCCTCTTACCTTTTTGACCAATTCTTTTTTTGATCTTGTGGTTGCTGGTTTTAATCATTTTATATTATATCTACAAATTATATTTTTCTTTATTGGATGCATTGCTATACACAATGTATTTAATGAAATGCATAGTAACTAATTTATGGCATACATTACTAATTTATGGTATGACATATATAAATCAGACCATTCAAGACCTGGACTGGAGGTAAGTGAGCAGCCGATCCCACCCAGCTCTTTCAGCTGCTTGTAAAATCCAGGCTCATAAAAACACACCCCTCCGCCTGCTTCTCCTGGTCCTCCATCATGTTGTTGCAGATGCATTGAATAGTTGCATATGTAGTATGCATAGTTGTGAGCATTATTGTAATGTCTGTTTTTGTTTTTTTTCTTCTGTCTTTTAGAGGAGGCATCAATTTTTTAGTGAGATCCATGTGGGTAAGTTTATTTTTGTGCTTCTGAAATTGTCCTGCCACAGACAATGGGGTTGTAGAGGTTTTGCAGTTGAGATTTCTTTAGCTCTGTAATATCTCTCTGCTTTGTGACAGTCACTGGCAGGGTGGTAGAAGGGAGATATGTGTCACTGCGCTTAACGGCATCATTGATATGAAACCAGATCATTTTTCTTTCCTACGGCACATTTCTTTGGATTGATGGTGAACCCCGCATTTATCTCATCCAGAACAGCCTGTATCTTTGATAGATGACTACCCCAGTCCGGGCTGAAGACCACAGTGTCATCCAGGTAGGCGGTGGCATACTTCTTATGCGGTGCCAGCACTCGATCCATAGCCCTCTGGAAGGTTGCTGGGGCCCCTTGTAGACCAAAAGGCATCCTGGTGTATTGGAAACACCCGTCTGGCGTCAAAAAAGCTGTCTTCTCCTTAGCACTCTGGGACATGGGAATCTGCCAATAGCCCTCCGTCAGGTTGAGAGTGGTAATTTACCTCACAGTTCCTAGACTCTCAATGAGATCGGATATGCATCTGATTTGGAGACCTCGTTCAGTTTGTGGTAATCGTTACAGAACCGCTACTCTCCGTCGGGCTTTGGCATGAGGACTATGGTACTCGACCATTTGCTTTTCAACTCCTCGATCACCCCATGGTCCAACATCCTCTTCACCTCATTGGCTATTACCTCCTGGCATGCTTCGGGAATTCTATATGGCCTGAAGTTCACCCTTACAAGAGGCTCCGTCAACACATCATGCTCTGCCACCTGCCCAGGCAACTCGGAGAACAGGTCACGATTCTGCTGCAACAGTTCCTGACACTGTTGACTCTGGGCTGGTGTGAGAGTCTCTGCAACTGTGACGTTGTCCAGTGTGGCTTGGCGACTGGCACTTAGGCAAGGGTTTTCCAGTGATTCCCTTTCTCGCCATGGCTTGAGCAAATTCACGTGGTATATTTGGCGCAGCTTCCTTCTGCCTGGCTGGTGTACCTTGTAATTCACTTCACTTGGCTTCTCCACTACATCATATGGGCCTTGCAACTTGGCTAGGAACTTGCTCTCTACTGTGTTTATAAGCATGAGCATGCGGTCGCCAGGCTGGAACTGCCTCACTCTTGCTGACTGATTGTACACCCTTACCTAGGCTTCCTGCGCCTGCAGACGTTGCTCTTTCACGATTGACATCACCTTCACCATCCTCTCCTGTAATTGGGCGATATGCTGTATGAAGCTCTGGTATGGCGTGACCTCAGCTTCCAAGGTTTCCTTGGTAATGTACAGGAGCCCTCTCAGAGCTCGAACGGTGAGAAGCCAGTAGAGGCTTGTAGCACTTCTCTGATTGAGAATAGTAGGAATGTAAGCAAATAGTCCCAATCTCGGCCATCCTTCTCAATGACCTTGAGCATTGCCTTAAAGGTCTTATTGAAACGCGCTATTAGGCCATCTGTCTGCGGATGGTATACTGAGGTTCGCAGTTGGACAATCTGAAGTACCTTGCACAATTCCCTCATCACCTTGCTCATGAATGGAGTCCCTTGACCAGTCAAGATCTTTCGGTAGACCCATCCATGCAAAATTATGAACAAGTTCCCTGGCTATAGTTTTGGCCACAGCTTCGGGGTACTGGGTTGCATAGTCCATGATCACTAAGGTGTATTGGTGCCCTCGTGAAGTTTTAACTAGAAGCCGCACTAGATCCATGTCAATCCTCTCAAATGGGACCTCTATCACCGGCAACAGAACTAGAGGACTTCGGAAATGAGTAGAGGGAGCTGTTATCTGGTAGGTTGCCAATAAAACCTCTGCATTATTCACTCCTGTGTTTTCTCATCCCCCAGATGTCCCCCCAAAACATGTGAATGGGCCATGTCTAACACTCTCCCCCGGTATGGACCTGGAACTAAAAGCTGCTCCACTATTTCCCCTCCCCTCAGTGTGGTCACCCGATATAGTAACTCGCCATTCACTGCGAAATGTGGGGACCTGGTGTCAGCCCCCAGCTCTTGAGCAACCCCATCAATTACAGATACATTTTCAAATGCATGTTTTAAGGTAATATCCTGCATCTGAGTAGAACCAAATTTTTCCCCCAAACCCCCCAGATCGGGAACATCATCCTTGTAACTCGCCATTACACATAAGGGGACCTCCTCCACCCCGGGCTGTGATGGGGATTGAGCAGGGTTGGACTGGCCTCTGTCTGAGTCATTTGTCAGCCTTCCCCCACAAGTCCCAAAACATGCTGAAGTCCTGAACGATTATCACTGGGTGTAGCAAGTTTTTCACAAACCCCGACCTCATGGGACTCAATGCCACAGTTAGCTTTTATACAGACACTGGCAACGAGGTAGTCCTTGGCATCGCCATGGATACAGCGAACGCCCACATGCTTCCCTGGAATCAGCTGGTGGGGAAGTGTAGACCTTATCAGAGTCGCCAAACTCCCTGAGTCCAACAGTCCTGATACCAGCTCCCCATGTATGGTCACAGGACATGACTGAGGCCCATCCCTGGGATGATGGTCCGCTCTGCAAGCGGTGTAAGTGAAGTATGAGCAGCGCCGGCCTAGACTGCGGTCCCTCTGCTCAGCAGACAAAAGACAACGGACAGCGACGTGTCCTGGACCGTGGCACCGCCAACAGATCAAGTCCTTACCAGCAGTCTTTTGCACCCCTTCAACAGGATTTTGGAACCTCGCACCTCCCCTAGTGGTGGCTCTACCCCTCTTTTGGGACTCTGGCTCCCACTGGGTACTCCAGTATGGGGATGCACCACCCCCCGGCTTCTTTAGGGACCTCTCGACCACCTGGTATCTTTCTACTAGGCCGACCAGGTCATCCGCATTCCGAGGATCCCCTGGGCCACCCATGTCTGTACCGACCTAGGAAGGGAATGGACAAACCTCCGGCTGTAACCATTTCTGCACCAGGTGGAGTAAGTCGAACATCTGGAAGCCAGGTGGCTTATCACTGCAATGCGCCCAATGATAAACCCTTTGTGCCCGAACAAACAGTCACCCCTGAGTGAGCGAGTATCTCAGTTTTCAGTTTCACATATTCCCGGGCATTTTTCAAGGCCAGGTCATAATAAGCCTTCTGTGTCTCGATGGTTAGATAGGGGCCAGCACCTCTGCCCACTGGTCTGGCCGCAGTCTCTCTCTCGCTTCGCTACCCGCTCAAAAACAGTCAGAAATGCCTCTGCATCATCACCAGGGGTCATTTTCTGCACTGCTCGTCATACCGCCTTCTGGACATGCGTATCATCACCTGGACTTCTGGGCTGGGTTTCCGACCTTCCCCAAACTGCCTTGGCAAGCAACTCGATCTGCTGCTGTCTGAATTGGTCCTGCTGCTGCTTCTGGATGAGCAACTTACTCGTCTCCTGGTGGGCTAGCTGTTGTTGCTGCTGTGCACTCACCAGATGCTTGATGAGGTCCTCCATTTAGCCTGACTCCGTCCGCTGGCTTGTGGCCTCCTTTACCCAGGACATGCGGTTTTGACCACAACCGCTACTGGCATTCCTGGAACGATGCCCACATTCGAAACACCACTTGTTGCAGTTCACTCACGTGGCGGCACAGAGAGGTAGAAAAAATGGGAACACCGTCTCTTTATGTCCTTGTTGGTTTATCAGGCAGCATAAACCAACCCATGGGAACAAAAACTCAGCCTTTCTGGCTACAACCGGAACAAAACCACAAAAGGAAAACAATAATGCTGCAACACAGTCCGTATGGTGCGGGCGGCACCCTGCTCTGGAGCAGCACAGGTTGTATGTGCTTGGCGAGCCACAAAGCCTCTGGAGACTCCTCTCCAGGCAAGCCGAACACAGACTGCCTGCAGAGCTTGGTTATTTAAACCAAATCCTGTGTTTTCCCATCATGTAATTGATCACATGATTATGACCTCACGCAGGTCCTGGCAAGTCTGCCAAGGGAGATAAAGTGGACCTTTTCCCATCTGCTCTATGAAGGTCCACATAAAACCAGCCCTTTTATGCAACTTAACCCTCACAAAACATAGTCTGCTGGAGAAAAATGCTCTGGTTTCATATTACTGATGCCGTTAAGCGCAGTGACGCATATCTCCCTTCAACCACCCTGCCAGTGACTCTTGTCACAGCTTATATATATTTTACTAGATGGTGACCCGATTCTAACGCATCGGGTATTCTAGAATATGTATGTAGTTTATTTATGAAGATTTAAGAATAATGCAATGAATACACAGGATTTTCTGGGTAAAATATATACATTATCAGTGCAGCTGGATTTAAATCTCGAGCCAATATCGCTGATTGGTCGCGCCCGGCCGGCCACGACCAATCAGCGAAGCATGGTTCAAATCCCGTGCCAATTCGCGGCCGGACTGCACCTGTCGCTGATTGGTTTTGCCAGTTGGCGAAACCAATCAGCGACGCGGGATTTCCCTTACAGACAAACAGACAAAATTAAAAGATTACATAGTAGATACCCGATGCGTTAGAATTGGGCCACCATCTAGTATTCATATAAACATTGGTGCTTACATTTATGTTTTAACCCATTGGACACACTGCCATTGTTTTTCTCCTGTCTTTATTTTAAGAGCCAAAACTCTATTAGTCATCTATCAGTGTATGACATCTTGTTTTCACACAGGATGACTTATAGTTTTCAAAGACACCATTTATTTTACCATATGATAAAGTTAAAAACGGGGAAATTTTTTTATTCTCTCCCTTACACACTGTCCTCCATGTTGTTGTCTCCCTCACACACTGTCCTCCATGTTATTCTCTCCCTCACAGACTGTCCTCCATGTTATTCTCTCCCTCACAGACTGTCCTCCATGTTATTCTCTCCCTCACACACTGTCCTCCATGTTATTCTCGTTCTAGTATTTGTATGTAGTTTATTTATGATCGCTGATTGGTCACGCCTGGCCGGCCTCGACCAATCAGCGATGCGGGATTTCGGTTACAGACAAACAGACCCTATATATAGAGTTCTTTAAATTTTTTTTCATCTACATACGGTACTTATTAAGAAAAAGAGTAGTAATTTATGAAGTACTTTAACATATAGGTGTCACGTGAAATCAAAAAGTTGGCATTTTTAATTCCTATTTTCTTGCCACCGCTCCCCTGAATATTGGGGTTTAGTTTTTTGTTTTGTTTTTTATTTCACTATAAATTTCCAGAAATATGGGTCTTGTTAAATATTTTTTATGATCAAAACCAAAGGGTATTGCTTACATGGTGATTATTTAACACCTTAACGATGTTGTCCAGCCGATGATTGGTGCTGTCAGAGCAACGGTCATAAGCTGGAGCCTAGCAACCACGGCATCACCCGGGCCAGCTGTGATTGGTTCAAGTGCAGAGATGTGATCTGACCGCACAGTGACTGCCCTGTACCTCACCATTCTGGCTGCAGACTTTGAAATGGCAGTCATGTTTTGTTCTGTGCGCTGTGTTGGGGCTTGTGGTGCTACAGACTTTTTCAAGCCTGTGCCATCACTGCTATTGTTACTTTTGCTGCTGAAGTAGGAAGACCTTCCTGATTCTTCTCTGACCCGTTCCTGATTTTTCCTAATCCACTCCAATCCACCTTTCCCCCTTGTTATCTCACCACTTCTTCTGCTGAGTGCTGATCAGTACTTGATCACTCCTTTTTTGGCAGTTTTTTTTCTTGCGTACTGCAGCCGCCAATTATTGATTAGTGACTCAAACCACTGATCCCCACTCATGCTCACTGTTTTCCACAACTTTTTTTTTTTTTGTCCATAACTTTTTTTTTGTCCATGTCCATTTCTTCCCCACCGTTCAACCCTTCGCACCACATCGTGTGTGCGTCCCACAGCCGCCGAACTGTTGATCAGACATTCATCACTGATTAGCGTCTGTGCTCGCTTATGGCAAGGACATTTTTTTTCTGTCTATCTTTATCCTCTTTTTGTACCATCTGTGCATGCATCCTATAGCCGTTGATCACCGAGGCACACCAGTGATTGGCCTCCGGTTGTTGTTTTTTTTTTTCTGTGTGTGTGATAAAAGAATCAAAATAAATAATTTAGATTCGTTAAGACTTTTTACTGCATTTAATTAGGTTTAGTGTCAGCGCAGAAAAAAAGGAATTACATCCATGCATATGTCCATCTGCTGTTGAGCGCTTATCGCTAATGCTATAAGTGATCGGCCTCTGGTTGTTGCTTTTTTTTTATTTTTTTTTTTTTTTTGGTGTGAAGAAAAAAAGAAAAAATACTATTGTCATAGTTAATGTAAGATAGTAAGATGGTTGCGGGTGCTCTAATTTTTTTTAAATTTATTTATCTGATGTCCGTTCAGTAACTTTGTTTTTTATTTGACCAAATTGTTATATTCTTTATCTTTTTCTTGCTATATTCTTTCCTTTTTTTCTCTCATCTAAATAAAATAATTTTTTACAAGCACACACTTGTATACACGCAAACACAACATATGCAAAAAAATGTCCCACTCGTCCAAATCGCAGTATTCAGCAGAGGAGGCATTGCTTCAAACACTGATAGTTGAGGGAGAGGATCCCACCTTCCTTATTTTTCCTCCTTTTAAATTGATAATGAACCACCGCTCACCGATACTGATCTTGTATGTACCTCACCCTGAAGATTGAGCCACTTATTCCTGATTTTGTGGTACAATTGGTAATCAAATTTGACACTACCAGCCTCACAGAAATAGACTTTTTCAAAGTCTTTTTTTTGCTTGCTGAGGATTTTGTAAACCTCATTGTGTCCCAAACAAATTGGTACGCCCAGCAATTTTTGGCACAAAACCTCAATTCATCATTTTCAACTTGATCCCTGTAGACGCAGTAGAAATTATGACATTTTGGGGACTGGTCCTTCACATGGCGTCAGTGAAGAAGTCAGAACTTCGTTAATTTTTGGAATGTTGAGGTTTTATACATCTCTCCAGTGTTCCACAAGGCTATGACCCTTAAACAGTTTGAGGCAATACAAAAAATGTTTGCATTGCAATGATAACTCACAATGTGCTCCCTGAGATGACCCCAACTTTGACCTACTTTTCAAAGTTCGGCCGGTCATTGATCACTTCACTTCAGCAACAAGTTTACTGAGGTGTATATTCTCCAAAAGGACATCTCCATGGATAAGTCCCTAATACATTTCAAGGGGATGCTCAAATTCCGGTAATGCCTGCCCAGTAAGAGGACCAGGTGCGGAATTCAACTCTCTAAGCTGTGAAAGAGTACTTCAGATTACACTCACAAGTTTAGAGTTTATCAAGGGAAAGACACCTGATTTAAACCCCCTCAATGTCCCATTTTCCTGGGAGTGAGCAGGAAATTGGAGTGGGATTTGGTACGCCCACTGCTGGATCAAGGTTATCACTTCTACGTAGATATCTTTTATACCATCATCCCACTCTTCAAATCGCTTTCTGTGCGAGCTACCGCATCATGCGCTGCTGTCCGCAAAAATCAGAGAGGCTTCCTTAAGATGCTAATTGAGCAGCTGCTCAGAAAGGGTGAGAGCAGAGCACAATGTAGTGACAACATGCTGGTGGTTAAGTACAAGGACAAGAGGGATGTCCTTTTGTTGACCAACATACATGGTGATGGCAGTACCCCCACCGCTGTACGAGGTACCTCAACACAGGTTACCAAACCAGACTGTGTATTGGGTACAATAAAAACATGGAGGGGAGTTGATCTCTGATCGAGTCCTCCAGCCGTACAGTGCCGTGAGAAAAGCCAAGGTGGGGTATAAAAAGCTGGCTGTGCGCATCATACAGATGGCAATGTACAATGCTTACATGCTATCGCGACATGCAGGCCAGACCGATACGTCGTACCTTCAGTTCCAGGAGGTAGTGATCAAGGCCCTAATCTTTGGAGATCCGAAAGGAGCGAACCCCAGTACTTCTGGAACTGAAGGTACTCCTATCGTACCAGACCAACATATCCTGGGGGAGGTCCTTCAAACCACAAAGAAAGGAAGGTCGCTGTAACGCTCGTTCCCTGACTGGTTGGCGCAAACGAGGGGTGTGGACCCACTGTGGCACAAACCAGACTACCCTGGAAGGGGCATAACTAAGCAGCTACCTTGGTGTTCACTGGAGCCTCTGATGGTGAGGTCAGGCTTGTGCGGCAGGTGCCACTCCACGCCACTGGTTGACGGAACACAGGCAGGCACGGCTGAGACACTAGCAGCCAGGTGCAACAGCTGAGACACTGGCAGGTGGGCACGGCTGGGACACTGGCATTCGGGTAAAGCTGAAACACTGACATACGGGCACGGCTGGCACTCTGGCAGGACTGGCAGACACGACTGGTACTCTGGCAGAACAGGTACTGACTAGGTAGGAACTGTAATACAGGCAAGTATATGGAAACAGGTAGGGACCTGTTCAGATAAGAGGGTATATGGGAACAGGTAGGAACCTGACCCGCAGGAAGCAGAACGGAAATAGAGCAGGATCGAAAGGAGCTGATAGAAAGCAGAATCACAGGAGGCGGAGCTAAGAGCAGAACCGCAGGAGGCAGAGAGAAGAACAGAACTGCAGGAGGCAGAGATAAGAGCAGAGCTGAAGGAGGCAGAGCCAAGAGCAGAACCGCTGGAGGCGGAGCCAAAAGCAGGAACGTAGAGCGGGACCGCAGAGCTAGAGCAGAGCGGAACAGAGCAGAGCCGCAGGTTTGTGGCGAGCAAAGCAGGAAGGTGCAGAGCGGCAAAGTGTGCAGCAGAGCAGAACCGCTGGTTTGCGGCGAGCCGAGCAGAAAGGTGCAGCTCCACAGGTTGCAGCGGGCAGAGCAGAGCCGCAAAGTGTGCAGCAGAACAGAGCAGAGCCGTGGGTTTGCTGCTAGCAGAGCAGGAAGGGACAGAACCACAGGATGCGGCGAGCAGAGCAGAGAGGCGCAGAGCCACCAGTTGAGGCGAGCGGAGCAGGAAGGAATGGACACAATGGTATGCACAGCAGAAGAGGGCAAGGCAAACAGACAAGGAAGGAACACGTATAGACCAGAGTACAGACAGGACTAGGGTCGGGACAAGACACAGACATGAATTCAGACCAGGGTACCAAGTCCAACTGGGTGGCTGAAAAAGAAACACAGGTTCAGGCCAGGGTACAAAGCCCCACTAGGTGGTTGCGACAGGACAGCATCTGGCATCTCAGTAGCAAGACACTAACTGAGGGAAATAGTTGCTCAGGCATCCTCCAAGAGTGGGAATGCCTTAAAGGGAACCTGTCACCCCGAAAATCGCGGGTGAGGTAATCCCACCGGCATCAGGGGCTTATCTGCAGCATTCTGTAATGCTGTAGATAAGCCCCCGATGTTACCTGAAAAAGGAGAAAAAGACGTTAGATTATACTCACCCAGGGGTGGTCCCGCTGCTGGTCAGGTCGGATGGGCGTCTCCGGTCCGCTCCGGCGCCTCCTATCTTCTTTCCATGACGTCCTCTTCTGATCTTAAGCCACGGCTCCGGCGCAGGCGTACTTTGCTCTGCCCTCTTGAGGGCAGAGGATAGTACTGCAGTGCGCAGGCGCCGGAAAGGTCTTTTGTTTTGCTGGAAGCTCTGAGACGCAAAGGGTGTACCGCCGTGCCGTTAGTTCGGCACGGTGGGTTTTTTTTGCCCCCTTTGCGTGGTTTTGCTTTAGGGTTTTTTGTAGACTGCAAAGTTCGCTTTACTGTCCTCGCTCTGTCCTAGAATATCGGGCCCCACTTTGCTGAATCTATTTCATCCCTACGTTTTGTCTTTTCATCTTACTCACAGTCATTATATGTGGGGGGCTGCCTTTTCCTTTGGGGAATTTCTCTGGGGCAAGTCAGGCCTATTTTTCTATCTTCAGGCTAGCTAGTTTCTTAGGCTGTGCCGAGTTGCCTAGGTAGTTGTTAGGCGCAATCCACAGCCGCTTTTAGTTGTGTTTAGGATAGGATCAGGTGTGCAGTCTACAGAGTTTCCACGTCTCAGAGCTCGTTCTTGTATTTTTGGGTATTTGTCAGATCACTGTGTGCGCTCTGATCGCTAAGCACACTGTGTTTCTGGATTGCCTTCATAACACCTGTCATTAGCAAACATAACAGTAAAAAAAACCACCGTGCCGAACTAACGGCTGGACAGAAAAAAAGCAACAAAAAAGCAAAAAGCACTTAGCTATACAGAGCAGCAGGTCACAGGAACAATCAGGAGAAGCTCAGATCCAACACTGAAACATTGACAAGGAGCAAGGATAGCAGCATCAGGCGGAGTTAAGTAATGAAGCAGTTAACGAGCTCACCAGAACACCTGAGGGAGGAAGCTCAGAAGCTGCAGTACCACTTGTGACCACAGGAGTGAATTCAGCCACAGAATTCACAACAGCATGCACAGAGTAGGCAGGAGACATGAGGCACACAGCATGGAACCGGCAGGAGACAAATCTCACAGCATGGCCCAGAGTAGTGAGTAAGTTGTTGTGTAAGGCAGGTGGGGAATGGGATGCCATGCAGTGATGCCGGCAGGGTTGTTACAGTTGCAAAACAAGAGCTGACTGTGTTATAGAATGGGAATATGCAAGGACACCACTTATCAATCATTTCTGATTTGCACAACTCATGTATGCCAACCTGATGCACACTACACAACTTACGCATACCACTACATTATAAAAGTTACATACCAGGAAACGCTAGATCAGTTCCAAAATGGGGCCTCTTGTAGGCAGTTTCCACTGCTTGCGCACAATATGGGCTCTCCAAACACGACATGATGCCTGCAGACCATTCAATCGGAGCCTGCATTCCAAAACCTCACTTCTTCCCTTCCGAGCCCTGCTGTGCGCCCAAACAGTATGGGATATTGGCATGCTCAGGAGAAATTGCACAAAAAATGTTGTGGTCCGTTTTCTCCTGTTAGCCGTGTGAAAATAAAAAAAATAAAAAATTGGGTCTAATGGAAAATTTTCGTGAAAGTTAAATGTTCATTTCCCCCCCCCCCCACACATTGCTTTAGTTTCTGTGAAGCAACTGAAGGGGTAATACACTTCTTGAATGTGGTTTTGAGCACCTTGAAGGGTGTAGTTCTTAGAATGGTGTCACTTTTGGGTATTTTCTATCTTATGGAAAAATGAGGATTCGCTGGTCTTCTTTTAACCCTTATGACTTCCTACAAAAATGTTTTTGTGTAATTGTGCTGATGTAAAGTAGACATGTGGGAAATGTTATTTATTAACTATTTTGTGTGACCTATCTCTTTAGATTTAAGGGCATTAAAATAAAAGATTGAAAATTGCTAAATTTTCTAAATTTCCAAATTGCAGTTTTTTTCCTTAAATAAATAAGTCTTATCACTGAAATTTTTACCGTGATCATGAAGTACAATACGTCATGAAAAAAAGTCTCAGAATCAGTGGGATCAATTGAGCTATAAGCTCATAAAGTGACACTGGTCAGAATTGTAAAATTTGGCTTGGTCACGAAGATGAAAACAAGCTTGGGGGCTGAAGGAGTTACTATCTGGGTTTTTGCAGATTTGGCACAGAAATGATTCTAGTCGCAGTATAAAAATTTATGTAAACAGTGGGCACCCCTAGCTGGTACCAATAGAGATGGAAAAGGAAGTGTGCTTCCTGACCTGAACTTCACAGCTCCATGCAGTATATGTGTATGATGCTCTTCAGTTCAGATCACGAGACTCGCATCCGTTCTGTGATCATGGGCCACAACACAATGTCTGAATTTGGACTACTGGGGTTTGATACAATGTGATTTGACTTAAAGATACATTCTGCTGTATATGTCCTTGTAGATGTGGTCATATGCAGTTCTTGATACATTTTTAACAGGTTCAGATTTAGAAAAATGTTGTTGTGAAAAGATGCAGAATTGCTGCAATAACACTTTTTTCACTTTTTGTAGGCGTAGAATACATACGCAGATATGAACATCCAGGTGGCATTCGATTAGCTAAATGTGTTTTATGTTGTGAACAAATGTTGGATGTTTCAAACCACCTCAAAAGTTATTCACATATCCTGGCAGTTTTGGTAAGATATATTTAATTATAAATATTTTTTCATAAAATAATCAAAGAAATGCGAATTGCTTTTGTTTAATGCAGGGTCACACAAAACAAGCAGTATCAGACTGTGCTAATTTGATAGATGTAAGGTCCGATGTAAGAACCCATGCACAAGGCAATGTGTGCTCACATGGAGGCTATGTTTTTAGTGGGCTATATTTTTAGAATATGGCATGTGATGCCATGTTGTGAATAATTTTTTGTATGGCTCTTATATTAGAGGCATATAGAAATAGTGTATGAACCCAGAGCAGTTTCAGAAATCATGGACAAGAAATTATATTGCCATGATTTCTGAAAGCTACAGAAGATATGGTTCTTTGTTGTATGTAACAAAGATGTCTGACCTCTTGCTTTTTACTAAAATATAACACTTTGATAAGGATGATTCATTTTGAGTAGATTTGTAAAAATTATATTGGGATCTTATTTATTCGCCAAACCTCAAATGCATCCATTTGATTGTGAACCCAAACCAATCTATTCTTGCTTTTTTATAGTCCAAATATGGATCTGTAAGACTTTCTTCATATTTTATTTTGGTTTATGTCAGAGTTATATGTTAGGAGTATGCTCTGATGTATACCTCCAATGTTTCCGTGTACTCAGTATAGTGTCGGCAAAATAGAAAACCTGTTAGCAGATATATACAGAAGGAGGTGGGGACAATAAATGTTTTTTAAAAGGATGCATTAGAAAAGATTACACCGACAACAACATTATATTGTACAACATAATTAAATACTTTATAGTAGTATCTCAGTCCGGGGAAAGCAGACCAATGTGAAGCAAAGCTGGTATAACAGGGATACTATCCAAGGAATAGATTGACATTAGTGATGAGCGAATGTGCTTGGATAACGTGTTATTCGAGTATGTTCGCTAGTCTACATAAATCAATTTCTGGTGAACAATCCCAAAACCCAGATCACAGACACACCAGGGATAAGCACCATACAAGAATTCAAATTTTTAAAAAATCTGCCTTTATTACACAATTTAAAGTGGCAACAACAATGTTAAAAATATTTATGTTATATAAGTATAAAAACTAATTAATGCGTACCACTAGACAATTATATATAAAAAATATATATATAAAAATAACAACATTACAGCACACCCTCTATTACATCAGTTGATCCCCATCATGATAAAACATGTGCAAATAGCAATTTCGTATTTTTGCACACAGTGAGGTGTAAGATTTTATAAAGATTATTTTTATAACAAAAAATATACAAATCTGAATAGCAAAAACTAAGCAAAAAAAGGCCAATTTACAAAGTGCTATGTGCCACAAAAGTTAATTATATAAAATACATATGCTCCAAAAAAATGCTAACTAATTCCAGAAAAAGTGCTAAGTGCTATACAAATGCATATCAGACGAAAAGGGGGCCTAATACATCAGACAAGTGCTATGTGCATAGATAAATAAATAGCAAGCATACCAGTGAATGCTAGTGTGCACCCACATGCGAGGATCACTTGATTATATAAGTGCTGGGTGTTAATTTTATCCAGCTGGGATTATATCATATGTCCCACAATAAGGTGCTATGTGTGAGGGATCATGTGTGCTCCTAAAAGTGCTTCAATGCATCAAAAGCAGTAGGTGTATGTAAAGTGCACAATAAAGGGGGATCAACACTAATATTGATGTCGGTAAATACCTTAGATGGCTGAATCCAGTGGTAACGCACCCCAACGCGCGTTTCGGATTATTCCTTCGAATAATTATTCCCTGACGAAGGAATTGTGCACTTTATTGTGTAACATGTCTGCCCGTTCCTGCGAACATCGTGGACACTCGGAATCAGACCTCAAACCCATCTTAAACAGTCTATCGGGAGTTCTGTAAGCTCTATGAATCACATATAATTGAGACATCCTCCCAGGTTCGCTCATAGAGATCTTAGGCACATATTCTAAAATAGATTCCCATCTATCATCATTTATCTCTCCCAATTCAGCTTCCCATTTCATTCTAGACTTGAAGCGGCCCTGCGCTTAGTAACCCGATGTTTACCCTGGTTACCGGCATAGTTGGTCACTGGAGAGCTGTCTGTGTGACAGCTCTCCAGCGACCAAACAGCGACGCTGCAGCGATCCGGATCGTTGTCGGTATCGCTGCAGCATTGCTTAGTGTGACGGTACCTTTAGGCCCAAATCCAAGGCACAACAAAACCGACCACAAGTAATTCCATTCTACACAATCAAAGGCCTTATGGGCATCCAAAGACACCACCACTCTCTTTCCAGCATTTTCGGCTGGAATTGGCATATTTAAATATAGTCTCCTTAAATTAATTGCTGTAGATTTGTTAGGCATAAATCCAGATTGATCTGGGTGGATTACTTTATCAATCACATGGGTTAGTCTGTTGGCCAAGGCCTTCGCCAAATTCTTTATATCCGCCGTAAGGAGTGAGATTGGTCTGTAGGACTCCGGATTCAACGGATCCTTATCAGCTTTAGGAATGACCACAACAATGGCCTCTCTCATAGATGTAGGTAGCATTCCCCTCTCCAACGACTCATCAAATACCTTCTCCAATTTAGTTATTTCTTCATTAAAAATTTTATACACCTCTGCCGGAATGCCATCCGCCCCCCGGGGCCTTATTACCCGCCATGTCCGCCAGTGCCACCCTCAGTTCCTCCGCCGCCATTGGCCTATCCATCCATTCTCTATCTTCATCACCTAGTCTAGGAAGCTTAATCGCCCTCATATACCTGTCCATCTCCTCTTGACCTATATGTATAGGAGTATAGCTCACTGTAAAATTGTTTAAATACGTCCAAAATTTGATCTCCTTGTGTAACCACATTACCTTCCTTTGTTTTAATTGCGTATACATGCGAGGATTCCCGTTGTGCCGAAGCTACCACTGAGAGCAGGTGCCCCACTTTTTCACCTTCCGCATAGAATGCCTCGTTCTGAAATGCCTGCAATCTCTCTGCCTTACGGATGTGAAGTTTATTAACCTCCGACTGGGCCATTCTCATGCGGGTCTGCGTAGCTTTTGAACACTGCGCACCCAATGCCTCCTCCGCTGCCCTTAATTCCTCCATCACTGCTTTATCTAGTTTTTGAGACCTAGTCTTATATCGAGATACTTCTCTGAATAAAATCCCTCTCAAAAACGCCTTCATAGTATCCCAAACTATATGACCTTCTGCACTACCTTCGTTTATCCTAAAGAATTCACCCAGTTCCTCTCCTATCTTTCCCATATCCAGCAACCGTAACCAAAAGGGGTGAATTTTCCATCCCATACCTGCCAACCTCCCCTGTTCTCCCAATTGTAAAGATACCATCAGAGGACAATGATCCGATAGGACTCTGGGCAAATATTCCACTTCCTGTACCAAGTTATCCATCCCTTCATTTCCCAAAGCCAAATCAATGCGAGACAAAGAACCATACGTCGCCGAGTAGCACGAGTAAGTGTAGTTCTCAATATTTCGAACTCTCCATAAGTCTATCCATCCAATTTCCCTCATGTAGTTTCCAAAAGGTGTTACATTCCCTTCCTCTTTGTTCTCTGTATGTTTGCCCCTATCCCAACGATCATTTGCAATATTATTCACGTCTCCTATTACAAGCAACGGGACCCCAGTCCATTTCCCCGATATGTCCAGAATTTCCTGTATCTTTTTTCCCGAAAACGGTGGAGGGATATATAAAGACACTATACATAATAATCTATTCAATATCTTACATACAATAAACACGTATTGCCCGTCTTTGTTTATTATAACCTCCACTTCTTCATATGGAGTAGAAGTGTGGATTAATACCGACACTCCCCTAGCATAGGCTGAGTACGTCGAGTGATAAGCCTTCCTCACCCATCTTTTTTGTAACATAGCTACTTTGTCTTCTACCAGGTGTGTTTCTTGAAGGCAAATCACTGAGGGCCTCAGCTTCAACAGATATTGTAGGATTGTGGCCCGCTTGAGACATTGGCGAGACCCCTAACGTTCCAGCTTAGAATTTTAATTCTACCCCCCATGATATATCACAATACCAAACGCTTGAGGTCTCGGTCCCCTCCCTTGTCCCCCCCCCCACCCTCCCCCATCTACACCCCATCCCAACCTTCCAACTGAAATAACTCCCATCCTTCCCTTCTATCCCCCTCCCGAAAAACTGTTTTTCTCCCACAACTTTTAAGCTGATAAGAATTCACTCTCCCTCTCTATTTGAGATCTAGGAGGGCGTTTTTACAGCTTAACAATACAAGCTCTGTACTCCAACTACTCTCCTGTCCACATTTATCAAACTGCAATGTCCGTTTCGCCACCGAACACAACCCACATATACCAACATGGCATTACGTCACATCAGAGATGACCATTAACTTATCAAATTCAAACTGAATAACAGGTAATCACTGTTTCAGCATCACTCAGTCTGCTTCAACGGGACCGTTCCGCTCTGATATTTTTGGTGTTAGAATCCAGCCAGTGTGTCGCCTCCTCTGGATTCTGTAAAAAGTGCACCCGATCCAAGGCAGCGACTCTCAGCTTAGCTGGGTAAATCATTGAATAGCGCAAATCCATGTCCCGTAGTCGCCTTTTGACTTCTCCAAACGTTATTCGGAGCTTTTGGACCGCTGCAGAATAATCTGGGTAGATGGAGATGCGATTGCCGTCTATGGTTAGATCCGCACAGTTCCTGGCTTTCCTCAGCAGGGTGTCCCGGTCCCGATAATTCAGAACTTTAGCCAAGATGACTCTTGGGGCTGATCCTGGGGGCAGGGGTCTAGTGGGCACACGATGTGCCCTTTCAACGGAGAACATTTTAGTGAGACCATCCCCTCCTACAGTGTTTTTCAGCCATGACTCAATGTACTCAGTGGGGTTATTTCCTTCCGCTTTTTCTGGCACCCCCACAATCCTCAGGTTGCTCCTGCGGGAGCGGTTCTCAAGATCATCAGTTTTAAATTCCAGTTCAGCTATATGCTGCACATACTTTTTTTCCCTTTTCAACAGTTCATTAACCTGGTCTTCAGCGTTCCCCACACGTTCTTCCACCACCTCCACTCTGTTCAACTTTGCGCACTGCAGCATTAATCGCAACCATCTCTCCCTTTAATTCATCCACACGACTGTTCAGAGCTCCAAGGGCAGACTTGTTGTACATTACCACAGAGAATATATCTCTGAGCGTCGGCTCTGCCATGTCTAGTGTGTCCGGCTGTTGAAGCTGGTCAGCACGTGCAGCCACATCAGGGGATCTCTGTTCCTCTTTACTGCTCTGAGACAGGCCCCCTCCTTCTTGTTGTTCCCCAGGGACATATTTTGTTTCAGGTCTCTCACCTTCAGCCGCTGACCGCTCATTAGCAGCCTTCTCTGACCTCGCAAAGCGTTCCAGAGGGGCGATCACCTTCATCTTCCTATGATATGCCGCGCTCGCCCTTGCCGCCTCCTCTGCAGTCTCGGCGCCATCTTGGGCCTGAGAGCTTCCAGACGCTGCCGGCTCCTTCTGTCTCCTGCGTGTCATCCTCTTGCAGGACTCCTCTCCGCCCTACCGCACACAGCTTACTGCTGCTCCCCGGGTCCCTGCACACTCCTTAGTGTGATTTCAGTGTTCGGCGGCGCCTCAGGTACTAATATTTAGGGAGATTGTGGCAGGAGAGCTCAGCCGCACGTCCTCTCACATCCTATGCTAGGCCACGCCCCCCCCTACTATATAATTGTCTAAGGGTCACTTCCGTCTGTCCTTCTGTCTGTCACGGATATTCATTGGTCACGGCCTCTGTCTGTCATAGAAATCCAAGTTGCTGATTGGTCGTGGCAAACTGCCCACGACCATTGCCATGACCAATTAGCGACGGGCACAGTCCGGCGGCAAAATGGCCGCTCCTTCCTCCCCGCAGTCAGTGCCCGCTCCATACTCCCCTCCAGTCAGCCCTCACACAGGGTTAATGGCCGCGTTAATGGACCGCGTTATGCCGCGGTGTAACGCACTCCATTAACGCAGCTATTAACCCTGTGTGACCAACTGTTTACTATTGATGCTGTGTATGCAGCATCAATAGTAAAACGATCTAATGTTAAATATAATAATAACTAAAAAAAAATAAAAAGGTTATTCTCACCCTCTGACGTGCGTGCTGTCCTTGGCAGTGCAAGCGGCAGGTTCCGGTTCCAAAGATGCTATGCGAGAAGGGCCTTCCATGACGTCACGGTCATGTGACCGCGACGTCATCACAGGTCCTGCGCTCATACCAAACCTGGGACCGGAAGCTGCCACGTGCACCGCACACAGGTGCCAGGACTACAAGGGGCCCTCGGAGGGTGAGTATATGTTTATTTTTTATTTTAAGTATTTTTTTTAACCACGCATATAGTGCCTACATTGCTATATACTACGTGGGCTGTGTTACATACTGCGTGGGCTGCGTTATATGCTACATGGCTGCTATGTACTACGTGGGCAGTGTTATATACTATGTGGGCAATGTTATATACTGCGTGGGCTGCGTTATATACTACATGGCTGCTATATACTGCGTGGGCTGCGTTATATGCCTCATGGCTGCTATGTACTACGTGGGCAGTGTTATATACTACGTGGGCAATGTTATGTACACATGGCTGCTATATACTATATGGGCAGTGTTATATACTATGTGGGCAATGTTATATACTGCGTGGGCTGCGTTATATACTATATGGCTGCTATATACTACGTGGACAATGTTATATACCGTGTGGGCTGCGTTATATATACTAAATGGCTGCTATATACTACGTGGGCAGTGTTATATACTGTGTGGGCAGTGTTATATACTGTGTGGGCTGTGTTATATACTACATGGCTGCTATATACGATATGGGCAGTGTTATATACTATGTGGGCTGCGTTATATATACTAAATGGCTGCTATATACTACATGGCCAGTGTTATATACTATGTGGGCAATGTTATATACTGCATGGACTGCGTTATATACTACATGGCTGCTATATACGATATGGGCAGTGTTATATACTATGTGGGCAATGTTATATACTGCGTGGGCTGCATTATATATTACATGGCTGCTATATACTACGTGGGCAGTGTTATAGACTGTGTGGGCTGCGTTATATACTACATGGCTGCTATATACTACGTGGGCAGTGTTATATACTGTGTGGGCTGCGTTATATACTGTGTGGGCTGCATTATATATTACATGGCTGCTATATACTACGTGGGCAGTGTTATAGACTGTGTGGGCTGCGTTATATACTACATGGCTGCTATGTACTACGTGGGCAGTGTTATATACTACGTGGGCAATGTTATGTACACATGGCTGCTATATACTATATGGGCAGTGTTATATACTATGTGGGCAATGTTATATACTGCGTGGGCTGCGTTATATACTATATGGCTGCTATATACTACGTGGACAATGTTATATACCGTGTGGGCTGCGTTATATATACTAAATGGCTGCTATATACTACGTGGGCAGTGTTATATACTGTGTGGGCAGTGTTATATACTGTGTGGGCTGTGTTATATACTACATGGCTGCTATATACGATATGGGCAGTGTTATATACTATGTGGGCTGCGTTATATATACTAAATGGCTGCTATATACTACATGGCCAGTGTTATATACTATGTGGGCAATGTTATATACTGCATGGACTGCGTTATATACTACATGGCTGCTATATACGATATGGGCAGTGTTATATACTATGTGGGCAATGTTATATACTGCGTGGGCTGCATTATATATTACGTGGCTGCTATATACTACGTGGGCAGTGTTATAGACTGTGTGGGCTGCGTTATATACTACATGGCTGCTATATACTACGTGGGCAGTGTTATATACTGTGTGGGCTGCGTTATATACTGTGTGGGCTGCGTTATATACTGCATGGCTGCTATATACTACGTGGGCAGTGTTATATACTGTGTGGGCAATATATACTGCGTGGGCTGCGTTTTATACTACACGGCTGCTATATACATGGGCAGTGTTACAGTGGGGCAAAAAAGTATTTAGTCAGTCAGCAATAGTGCAAGTTCCACCACTTAAAAAGATGAGAGGTGTCTGTAATTTACATCATAGGTAGACCTCAACTATGGGAGACAAACTGAGAAAAAAAAATCCAGAAAATCACATTGTCTGTTTTTTTTATCATTTTTTTTGCATATTATGGTGGAAAATAAGTATTTGGTCAGAAACAAACAATCAAGATTTCTGGCTCTCACAGACCTGTAACTTCTTCTTTAAGAGTCTCCTCTTTCCTCCACTCATTACCTGTAGTAATGGCACCTGTTTAAACTTGTTATCAGTATAAAAAGACACCTGTGCACACCCTCAAACAGTCTGACTCCAAACTCCACTATGGTGAAGACCAAAGAGCTGTCAAAGGACACCAGAAACAAAATTGTAGCCCTGCACCAGGCTGGGAAGACTGAATCTGCAATAGCCAACCAGCTTGGAGTGAAGAAATCAACAGTGGGAGCAATAATTAGAAAATGGAAGACATACAAGATCACTGATAATCTCCCTCGATCTGGGGATCCATGCAAAATCCCACCCCGTGGGGTCAGAATGATCACAAGAACGGTGAGCAAAAATCCCAGAACCACGCGGGGGGACCTAGTGAATGAACTGCAGAGAGCTGGGACCAATGTAACAAGGCCTACCATAAGTAACACACTACGCCACCATGGACTCAGATCCTGCAGTGCCAGACGTGTCCCACTGCTTAAGCCAGTACATGTCCGGGCCCATCTGAAGTTTGCTAGAGAGCATTTGGATGATTCAGAGGAGTTTTGGGAGAATGTCCTATGGTCTGATGAAACCAAACTGGAACTGTTTGGTAGAAACACAACTTGTCGTGTTTGGAGGAAAAAGAATACTGAGTTGCATCCATCAAACACCATACCTACTGTAAAGCATGGTGGTGGAAACATCATGCTTTGGGGCTGTTTCTCTGCAAAGGGGCCAGGACGACTCATCCGGGTACATGAAAGAATGAATGGGGCCATGTATCGTGAGATTTTGAGTGCAAACCTCCTTCCATCAGCAAGGGCATTGAAGATGAAACGTGGCTGGGTCTTTCAACATGACAATGATCCAAAGCACACCGCCAGGGCAACGAAGGAGTGGCTTCGTAAGAAGCATTTCAAGGTCCTGGAGTGGCCTAGCCAGTCTCCAGATCTCAACCCTATAGAAAACCTTTGGAGGGAGTTGAAAGTCCGTGTTGCCAAGCGAAAAGCCAAAAACATCACTGCTCTAGAGGAGATCTGCATGGAGGAATGGGCCAACATACCAACAACAGTGTGTGGCAACCTTGTGAAGACTTACGGAAAACGTTTGACCTCTGTCATTGCCAACAAAGGATATATTACAAAGTATTGAGATGAAATTTTGTTTCTGACCAAATACTAATTTTCCACCATAATATGCAAATAAAATATTAAAAAAACAGACAATGTGATTTTCTGGATTTTTTTTTTCTCAGTTTGTCTCCCATAGTTGAGGTCTACCTATGATGTAAATTACAGACGCCTCTCATCTTTTTAAGTGGTGGAATTTGCACTATTGCTGACTGACTAAATACTTTTTTGCCCCACTGTATATACTTTGTGGGCAATGTTATATACTGCGTGGGCTGCGTTATATACTACATGGCTGCTATATACGATATGGGCACTGTTATATACTATGTTGGCAATGTTATATACTGAATGAGCTGCATTATATATTACATGGGTGCTATATACTACGTGGACAATGTTATATACTGTGTGGGCTGCGTTATATATACTAAATGGCTGCTATATACTACGTGGGCAGTGTTATATACTTTGTGGGCAGTGTTATATACTGTGTGGGCTGCATTATATCCTACATGGCTGCTATATACTACGTGGGCAGTGTTATACTGTGTGGGCTGCGTTATATACTGCATGGCTGCTATATACTACGTGGCCAGTGTTATATACTATGTGGGCAATGTTGTATACTGTTTGGGCTGTGTTATATACTGCGTGGCCTGTATTAACGCATCGGATATTCAAGAATATGTTGTGGCCTGTGCTATATACTATGTGGCTGCTATATACATACATATTCTAGAATACCCGATGCGTTAAAATCGGGCCACCATCTAGTATAATATAGATGGTTAGCACTCGACTGAAGAATGTTGGTATATGGTGCTAGTGAAAGGGAACCATTGGTCCTATAGATACAAGTTCAGTATAGAATCACTGCACACATACAATGGAAGGAGTATTCTGCAAGTGAATATTTATTGACGGTGATAAGTGAAGCGACAGCTAGAAGATGTTTCGGCCAGAAATCGGCCTTTATCACATAGTCGCTGGAAAATAAAATATAATCTATACAATCAGGACCAAGTATGTACAACATATTTACAAAAGGCATAACCAAGGATGCAATATGTAATACAGTATGTATTAATATACCATATTCACAAGTGTAATTCCTAGAGGCATCATAAACAAGAGAACAGGTTGCTGGCGGTAGACATGAGAAAAAAACAATTTTTAAGAAAAATATTTAAGGTAATCGGACAATAGCATACCCCTTTAAGTGAGGGATCACCGGGTAAGTAGTGTCACTGCTATGCAATATTTCATAAAGCGCAATGTGTCCTATGGGAAAGGATAGCATAGTTAGGTAGGATTCATAGTCACCAAAAATAATATTGAGCAGTATAAATCAGAGGATGGTTCAGGGTAAAATATTGAGGCAACACAAACGAGGGGAAAAAATAAAGTGTGTCAGTTGTAAAGCCGACGAAAATTGTTGAATGACAGAGTAGTGATGACTTAAAATACCAGTGTGGCAGGCAGTCCAGTGTATATCCTAGGATGACAGGAAGCCGTTGCCCTTAGTTTTGCCCAAGCTGAATAAAACAAAATAATCTTAGTGAGTATGCACAATTCCAGGAGATAAGGGGGCGCTGGTATAGGGGATGTACTGTACTTACGATCATTGGTGGCGCAGTGTATCTTGCAGGCACAGCCGTGTCAGAACAGTGTGTGAGTGCTGTGAGAAGCGTGGCGCCTATATCAGAGCGCTGGGGACGCATGCGCGGGCAGTGAAGATCACACTGCTGTGTAATGAATTGTAACTAGGGACGTCAGCGCATGCTTTGATGGTAGATACACTGCCGCTGTTTAAGTGAACAGCGTCCTGAGTGCCGTGCGGGAGAAGTAGATATCTAGATTAAAGGGAGGCAGACATATACTGTGAGTCAAAGAGAAGCTGGTAACTCCTAAAAGTATTGCCTATACCATAGTTAGAAAGTTAGATGGTAGTTGGTAGGGTATTGAGTCCAATGTAGTTAATGCAATTAAGGTGACAATTGTGACAGAACCCATAGTAGTCATAAACAATTGCGGCAGAACACATAATAGTCATAAAAAATTAAAATAACCGTTGCGGCAGAACACATGGTAGTCATAAACAAAACCTGTAGGAGTCCAAGCTAAAAAAGGGGTGGGGGGAGACAGCAAGAAGAAAAAAGGGGAAAAGAAGGGGAAAACAACGGGGGGATAAAAAAAATTTTTAGAAAGAGGGAATGAAATGAAAGGGGATATAATGGGGAAAAAATAATAAACCAGGGGAAAAAAACTTTTGGGGGGAATTTATTATATATAAAAAATTAAATAAAATAAATTAAAAAAATGAAAAATCGAGGGAAAAAAGGGCGTGGGGGGGAAAATTTTAAGATGATGATAATCTGTTTTACTGCCAGGAGAGGAGTATCTAAAGACTGACATGGGCATATGTTCAGTGGGTCTATGGAAAGAAATACATCAGATTAGCCAATGTATCTCACGGTTGAGTCCTATTGGGTGTAGAGTATCCAGGATGTAAATCCAGTAGGGTTCTCGTTGTTTAAGTAAACGGATGTGATTGCCACCCCTTTTCGGCCTGGGCACCTTCTCAATTATTTGGAATCTTACTTGGGATACATTATGTTTTGCCTCTTTAAAATGTGCAGGTAAAGGTGGCCATGTCTTTTCACATCAAATGGTAGACTTGTGGCTTGATATGCGATCTCTAATGGCTTGAGTAGTCTTCCCCACATACAGTAACCCACATGGACATTTAATGATATAAACCACGAAATTAGTTTCACATGTAAAGAATTCCTTAATGGGGTAGGATTTGCCTGTTCGTGGATGGATGACCTAATTTCCCTTAATGATGTTAGAGCAGCTCTTGCAATTAAGACACGGGAAAGTGCCCGTTCTACGGAGTCCCGTCAGGGTTCGTGTGGATGTCTGATTGCCATGCCTCATGTCGGCTTTAACCACTTTGTCTATAATGTTTTTGTCTTCTTAAACACATCAGTGGCGGATTTTTGAACATGGTGATATTAGGATAGGCTTTAGTTAGTAGAGGCCAGTGTTTGTGGATGAAGTTATGGACTCTTTGCATAGAAGGATGATGGTCATAGACAAATGGGAGTCTGGGTGCTTTTTTTGGAGTGATGGTAGTCCAGTCAGTGTCAGCTAATGCTCTGGTCATTTCAGTGGCCAGAAGTACAGGTGGATAGTTCCTAGATTTAAATCTGTCCAACATTTCCTGTAATCTAGATTTCTTAGTTGTAGAGTCTGACACAATCCTGGTTACCCTTTTGAATTGTGACCATGGGAGGGTATTTCTTGTAGACTTGGCGTGGCAACTATCATAACGAAGGAGATTGTTGCAATCGGTAGACTTAGTGTAAATATCGGAGGTAAGTTTACCCTAGGGGTCCTTCTGAATTGTGGGAAAGTGTGAATTTGAGTTCATCCCTGACATTATTGAGCATATTGAAGAATGTGGAGAGCCTACTGAAGTCTCCGAGCCAGATGCAAAAGATATCGTCTATATAATGATACCATATTATGGCATGTTGCTGGAATAATGGATTGGGGTAAATGTAGTCACGTTCAAACCTGTCCATGTAAAGATTCGCATAAGCGGGGGGCTACATTTGAGCCCATGGTGGCCCCGCATGTTTGGACAAAATAATAATCTTCAAATCGGAAATTTTTTTCCATTAAGACCACATTTAGAAGGTCCAGACATACTGTGTTCCAAATTATTATGCAAATGATATTTTTCTCGGATTTTCCTAAATTGTCGGTGCAAATGAGTCAGTCTAATAAGTCATCACCGTTAGATTATACATCGAATTTTATTGAAGAAACCTCCCAATTATAACAGTATAATCTCCAAAATAAATAAAATCTCAAAATGCACTGTTCCAAATTATTAGGCACAGTAGAATTTCTATACATTTGATATGTTTTAAAGAACTGAAAATGCTCATTTGTGGAATTTGCAGCATTAGGAGGTCACATTCACTGAACAAAACAGCTATTTAACTCCAAAACCTCCTAACAGGCCAAGTTACATGTTAACACAGGAACCCTTCTTTGATATCACCTTCACAATTCTTGCATCCATTGAACTTGTGAGTTTTTGGAGAGTTTCTGCTTGTATTTCTTTGCATGAAGTCCGAATAGCCTCCCAGAGCCCGCTGTTTTGATGTGAACTGCCTCTCACCCTCATAGAACTTTTGCTTGATGATACTCCAAAGGTTCTCTGTACGGTTGAGGTCAGGTGAAGATGGTGGCCACACCATGAGTTTATCTCCTTTTATGCCCATAGCAGCCAATGACTCAGAGGTATTTATTGCAGCATGAGATGGTGCATTGTCATGCATGAAGATGATTTTGCTCCTGAAGGCACGTTTCTGCTTTTTAGACCATGGAAGAAAGTTGTCAGTCAGAAACTCAAAATACTTCGCAGAGGTCATTTTCACACCTTCAATAACCTTAAAGTGTCCTACCAGCTGTTTCCCCGTGATTCTGGCCCAAAATGTGACTCCTCCACCTCCTTGCTGACATCGCAGCCTTGTTGGGACATGGTGGCAATCCACCAACCATCCACTACTCCATCCATCTGGACCATCCAGGGTTGCTTGACACTCATCAGTAAACAAGACTATTTGGAAATTAGTGTTCATGTATGTCTGGGCCCACTTTAACCATTTCTGCTTGTGAACACTGTTTAAGGGTCGCTGAATATTAGGTTTATGCACCACAGCAAGCCTTTGAAGGATCCTACACCTTGAGGTTCGAGGGACTCCAGAGGCACAAGCAGCTTCAAATAACTGTTTGCTGCTTTGTAATGGTATTTTGGCAGCTGCTCTCTTAATCCCATGAATTTGTCTGGCAGAAACCTTCCTCATTATGCCTTTATCTGCATGAACTCTGTCTGTGCTCTGTTTCAGTCACAAATCTCTTCACAGTATGATGACCACTCTTAAGTTTTCGTGAAATAGCTAATGTTTTCATACCTTGTCCAAGGCATTGCAACTATTTAATGCTTTTCAGCAGCAGAGATATCTTTTTTAGTTCCCATATTACTTGAAACCTGTGGCCTGCTTAATAATGTGGAACATAATTTTTAAGTAGTTTTCCTTTAATTAGAATCACCTGGAAAACTAATTATCACATGTGTTTAAGATTGATTTCAGTGATCCATTGAGCCCTGAGACACAATACCATCTATGAGTTTATTTGAAAAACAAAACAATTAAATCTTTATGACACTTAAATCCAATTTGCATAATAATTTGGAACACAGTGTAGTTCCTGTGAGCCTGCATCAATATTGGCTTTGTTCAGAGTGAGTGAAACTGCTTGTATGACCTTGTCATGTGCTATTGATGTATACAGGCTGTTCACATCAAGTGAGCAGAGGATACTCATAGGTGAAACAGAGTTTAGAGCATGAATTTAGTTTAAGAAGTCACCTGTGTCCAAAATAAAGGACTTCGTGGTGTGGGTATAGGGTGTCAGTAGTTTCTCTAGGAAAACGGAAAGGGGATTGAGAATAGAATCCGTTGAAACAACAATGGGATGTCCAGGTGGGTTATATAGGTCCTTGTGTATTTTGGGAGGATTATAATACAGGGCTAACTGGATGTTGATTGGTCAAAAATGTCTTTGTCTTAGCATCAATTGTGTTAAGTTGTATATGTTTATTGAGAATGTGGTCAATTTTCCTGCGTATGGTGAATGTAGGGTCAGATTGAATTTTCTTGTATGTGTTGGTATCTGAGAGTTGTCTCCTAACTTCCGTCACATATTGGCTTTTTTTCATGACAACAATGGCCCCTCCCTTGTCCGCAGATTATATAATAAGATTTGTGTTGTCCTTTAAGGATGATAACGTTTGTTTCTCCAAAGAGGTGAAAATATGGCGGATAGGGAGTAAACCGAAGCGTTGATCATGAATTGTCTGTTTAATATCCCTGTCCAATAAGTCAACAAAGGTCTCAAACTGCATGGTTAGTTTTGGGGGGTATGAAGCTACTTGGATTTCTCAGACCCAAGGTGTCAATAGTGATGGATGGGCTCGAATCCCGACTGGGGATTGTCCCATGTAACTTCCGGTCATATGACCGGCCAGCACTCCGATATAGGCGCCACGCTTCTCACAGCGCTCACACACTGCTCTGACACGGTTGTGCCTGCAAGATACACTGCGAAACCAATGATCGTAAGTACAGTACATCCCCTATACGAGCACCCCCTTATCTCCTGGGATTGCGCATACTCACTAAGATTACTTTGTTTTATTCAGCTTGGGCAAAACTGTCAGGACATCGGCTTCCTGTCATCCTAGGATATACACTGGACTTCCTGCCACACTGGTATTTTAAGTCATCACTACTCTTTGTCATTCAACAATTTTTGTCGGCTTTACAACTGACACACTTTATTTTTTCCCCTCATTTGTGTTGCCTCAATATTTTACCCTAAACCATCCTCTGATTTATACTACTTAATATTATTTTTGGTGACTATGAATCCTACCTAACTATGCTATCCTTTCCCATAGGACACATTGCGCTTTATGAAATACTAGATGGCAGCCCGATTCTAAAGAATCGTGAGTCTAGAATCCATATATACTTTATTTATTCAAATGTAAGAATAATACAATTAATAAATAATAGTAAGATAGAACAAAAAATGGCTGCACTCACCAGCTCTTGACAATTCTTGTTATTTAAAGTACAGTTACACAGGATCCATGAACATGCTTATGAGGGGAGGGATGAAAGACATCAGACGACAACTTTGCGTGTTGTGGCAAATGCCACAACAACGGTTCTTTGCTTAAGAACAATAATGTAAATAATAAATAATATGTATCAATAACTATGTATATTGGTATGTTCTATGACATTTTAAAATATTTCATTATTATGTGGAAAGGCTCTTAGTACCCATACTGGCGCATACTTGTGTGCCCATCAGGTATTTTCACAGTAATTTTACATCTGATGGGTTGGTACTTACGTGCGCCATCAGCAGCTTTGGGCTCTGTGTCATTAGTATCCTTACTATTAGAGCTCATGTTGGCTAAGCTAAACAGCTTTAAGCGTGGTGGTGGCAAACAGGTTAATAAGAGGCAGTGTCAGGTAGTAGGAAAATAGCCAGTTAATAATAGGCAATAGTTCTTTGCAGGAATGCAGATATTAATAAATAGGCAGTTTATATTGCAGAGAAATTGCTGGGCAATAATGGACAATGTCCTTATGTGGCAAATAATAGAGCAATATACCCAATGTGGCAAAGAAGAGGTTAATAAACGGCAGTCTCTCAGTATAACAGTCACTGAATAATAGGCAGTATATGGAGAAAACACCAAACAAAAGTTCAAAATTGGTGTGAAAATGTCACTGAACCACTTCACAACTAAATATATATAGTTTTGGTAAATGGTATTATCATTTTTTTGACGAAATTCGGCAGGAGCTTGAAGAGCAACGTCACTGGGCCCGCCTCCACGCAGTAGAAACTTGCTGTGAGGTAAAAATTCAAAAATCACACCAAAATGGCGGGCGGAGTGTGTCACAGTACGGCACGTTTCTGATTGGTCGCTCACAGCAGGCGGCAACCAATCAGACACTGGACACTGACGTCACTTATCTCCGGACATTAGCTCCGGACATTAGCTCCGGACATTATCTCCGCACATTAGCTCCGGACATTATCTCCGCACATTAGCTCCGGACATTAGCTCCGGACAACGCCACGGAAGTTGGCACAAATTGCAGGAAGTAGTATTCTAGGCAATTAATCTCCGGACATTAGCTCCGCACATTAGCTCCGCACATTAGCTCCGGACATTAGCTCCGGACATTAGCTCCGGACAAAGCCACGGAAGTTGGCACAAATTGCAGGAAGTAGTATTCTAGGCAATTATTATGAAACTAGATGGCAGCCCGATTCTAAAGAATCGGGAGTCTAGAATCCATATATACTTTATTTATTCAAATGTAAGAATAATACAATTAATAAATAATAGTAAGAAAGAACAAAAAATGGCTGCACTCACCAGCTCTTGACAATTCTTGTTATTTAAGGTACAGTTACACAGGATCCATGAACATGCTTATGAGGGGAGGGATGAAAGACATCAGACTTAGCACGCTGTTTGCGCTTACGTGCGGCATCGGCGGCTTTTCGCTCTGCATCATTACCATACTTTATATCAGACCTCATCTTACGTGCGCCATCATAAGCTTTGGACTCTGTGTCATTAGTATACTTAACAGTGTCCATGCGCTTGCATCTATCCTCTGTACTCTTGTTAGCACGCTGTTTGCGCTTACGTGCGGCATCGGCGTCTTTTTGCTCTGCATTATTAGTATACTTTCTATCAGACCTAATCTTACGTGCGCCATCAGCAGCTTTGGGCTCTGTGTCATTAGTATCCTTACTATTAGAGCTCATGTTGGCTAAGCTAAACAGCTTTAAGCGTGGTGGTGGCAAACAACAGGTTAATAAGAGGCAGTGTCAGGTAGTAGGAAAATAGCCAGTTAATAATAGGCAATAGTTCTTTGCAGGAATGCAGATATTAATAAATAGGCAGTTTATATTGCAGAGAAATTGCTGGGCAATAATGGACAATGTCCTTATGTGGCAAATAATAGAGCAATATACCCAATGTGGCAAAGAAGAGGTTAATAAACGGCAGTCTCTCAGTATAACAGTCAGTGAATAATAGGCAGTATATGGAGAAAACACCAAACAAAAGTTCAAAATTGGTGTGAAAATGTCACTGAACCACTTCTCAACTAAATATATATAGTTTTGGTAAATGGTATTATCATTTTTTTGACGAAATTCGGCAGGAGCTTGAAGAGCAACGTCACTGGGCCCGCCTCCACGCAGTAGAAACTTGCTGTGAGGTAAAAGTTCAAAAATCACACCAAAATGGCGGGCGGAGTGTGTCACAGTACGGCACGTTTCTGATTGGTCGCTCGCAGCAGGCGGCAACCAATCAGACACTGGACACTGTTGACGTCACTTATCTCCGGACATTAGCTCCGGACATTAGCTCCGGACATTAACAGGAAGTAGTATTCTAGGCAACTATATATTAGATATTGCATAGCAGTGACACTGCTTACCCGGTGATCCCTCACTTAAAGGGGTATGCTATTGTCCGATTACCTTAAATATTTTTCTTAAAAATTGTTTTTTTTCTCATGTCTGCCGCCAGCAACCTGTTCTCTTGTTTATGATGCCTCTAGGAATTACACTTGTGCCTATGGTATTGATACATACTGTATTACATATGCATCCTCGGATATACCTTTTGTAAATATGTTGTACGTACTTGGTCCTGATTGTATACATTATATTTTATTTTCCAGCGACTATGTGATAAAGGCCGTTTTCTGGCCGAAACATCTTCTAGCTGTCGCTTCACTTATCACCGTCAATAAATATTCACTTGAAGCATACTCCTTCCATTGTATGTGTGCAGTGATTCTATACTGAACTAGCACTCTAGCATGGACTGCAACCATGTAATATTTTCGAAAATCTGGCAGTCTAAGACCTCTGACTTGTTTGGGTCTCATCAAGATGTCCCCATGAATACGCGGAAGTCCTTTCTAGCATGTAAACTTACATATGCTGCCATGAATACTCTACCTATAAAAATACCTTTACATTTCTGGCAGTGACTGGCGCTATGGGAATCTAATATATTCAATTTTAATATGTTTACTCTCACGAACCATGAAAAGTCCTTTAGTGTTCACGAGTTTAGGTATTTATGTACACTACCGTTTAAAAGTTTAGGGTCACTTAGAAATTTCCTTATTTTTTAAAGAAAAGCACATTTTTTTCCCAATGAAGCTAACATTAAATGCTCCAGAAATACTCTATACATTGTTAATGTGGTAAATTACTATTCTAGCTGCAAACGTCTGGTTTGTAATGCAATATCTTCATAGGTGTATAGAGGCCCATTTCCAACAATCATCACTCCAGTGTTCTTATGGTACTTAGTGTTCGCTAACTCTGTAAGAAGACTAATGGATGGTTAGAATAACCTTTAAAACTCTTATGCGAGTGTGTTAGCACAGCTGAAAGCAGTTTGGCTGATTAGAGAACCTATAAACCTGACCTTCCTTTGAGCTAGTTGAGAATCTGGAGCATTACATTTGTTGGTTCCATTAAACACTCAAAATGACCAGAAAAAAAGAACTTTCGTGTGAAACTCGACAGTCTATTCTTGTTCTTAGAAAAGAAGGCTATTCCATGCGAGAAATTGGCAAGAAACTGAAAATTTCCTACTCCTACAATGGTGTGTGCTACTCTCTTTAGAGGAGAACAGGAACAGGCTCTAACCAGAGTAGAAATAGAAGTGGGAGGCCCCGCCGCACAACTGAGCAACAAGACAAGTACATTAGAGTCTGTAGCTTGATAAATCGACACCTCACAGGTCCTCAACTGGCATTTTCATTAAATAGTACACACAAAATGCCAGTGTCAACGTCTACAGTGAAGAGGCGACTCCGGGATGCTCGCCTTCAGGGCAGAGTGGCAAAGAAAAAGCCATATCTGAGACTGGCTAACAAAAGGAAAAGATTAATATGGGCAAAAGAACACAGACATTGGACATAGGAAGATTGGAAAAAAGTGTTATGGGCAGACAAATCCAAGTTTGAGGTATTTGGTTCACACACAAGAACATTTGTGAGACGCAGAACAACTGAAAAGATGCTTGAAGAGTGCCTGACGCCATCTGTCAAGCATGATGGAGGTAATGTGATGGTCTGGGGTTGCTTTGGAGCTGGTAGAGTGTGAGATTTGTACAAGGTAAAAGGGATTTTGAATAAGGAAGGTTATCACTCCATTTTGCAACGCCATGCCATACCCTGTGGACAGCGTTTTATTGGAGCCAATTTTCATCCTACAACAGGACGATGACCCAAAGCACACCTCCAAATTATGCAAGAACTATTTGGGGAAGCTGGTATTCTATGTGTAATGGAGTGGCCAGCGCAGTCACCAGATCTCAACCCCATTGAGCTGTTGTGGGAGGAGCTTGACCGTATGGTACGCAAAAAGTGCCCATCAAGCCAAACCAACTTGTGGAAGGGGCTTCTGGAAGCATGGGGTGAATTTTCTCCAGATTACCTCAGCAAATTAACTGCTAGAATGCCAAAGGTCTTCAGTGCTGTAATTGCTGCAAAGTGAGCATTCTTTAATGTAAGCAAAGGTTGAAGGAGAAAATTATTTCAAATAAAAAATCTTTTTTCTCCTTCGCCTCTTTGGGGGACACAGGACTGTGGGTGTATGCTTCTGCCGCCAGAAGGCTGACACTAAGTAAACGTGAGAAAAAGTTAGCTCCTCCTCCATCGTATACACCCTGACACTGGCTACCAGAGACTCCAGTTTATGCTTAGTGTCTCAAGGAGGCACATCTCTGGGTCCTGGATTCTTTGGACCCGATTTTCAACATCTTTGGATTGAGGGGGCGACGGACCTTTTTTTGAGGTCCGATCTCCCCAAACCATCAGCGGGCAAGTACGTGCGATTTTTCTCCACATATCCTTTCCCGCTATGTGGGATCCTTTACCGGACTTGGCCCTGACCACCCTGAGGTAGCTAGACTCCAGGCTGTATAGGTGCCCGTAGATGTCTGTGTGTTCCCCCCTGATTTCTACATCCCTGCTCGGCGGTGTTGGCTGGGGTGGTGGACGGTCCCTCTCCTTATCCTGGGGATAATGGAGATAGGGTTCCTGCACCGTCATTTGTTTTCCCCCTCGCTGGAGTGCGGTGTGACAAGGGGGGCTCCTGGCATTACCTGCTGCTGCGTCATCCGGGAGTGCGGTGCCTTTTTTTCTTTGCTGAGTCCGGCGCCGTTTCCTTCTCGGGCGGTGTGAGCTGGGCCGGCGCTGCAGCATGATACGGCGCTGCGGCGTTAGGACAGCGGCGCCGCAGCGTTAGGAGCGGCGCTGCGGCGGTATGATGCGGCGGCGCCGCTGTCCCCCCAGAGGCTTCGTCCCTGCCTGGCTTCCTGCGGGCGTGGGGCAGCTTCGTGGAGCCCGGGACTTCCGTCCAGCAGACTGCGCTGTGAGGCCCCGCCCCCTCCGGCGCGCCACTTCCGGTTCCGGTTTTTCCTCTCTCAGAATGAGAGAGGGGGGAAAAATTGAGGCCCCGGCTTCGGGCCTGCTTCAGGCCGCATTGTTGATTGGTGGTCCCTCCCCCCTGAGGCCTGCTGTGCATATAAGACAGTTCATTTTGGCTCCGCATCGTGCATTCAGGATCCATCGCTGTACTCGTGGGGACACAGGACTGGGGTAAGTGCTTCTCCCTCCACCTGGCTGAAGCATTCTTTTTGTCCCAGTCTCTGGCCCTGGGTATAGCTTTACGGATCATTATGTTTAGAAGGGTTAAAACTCACACGGTTCTTTTTACCAGTTGTGTAGCTTGTCGTGCCCCTTTTCCGCAAGCCCAAAGTAATCGCCTCTGCGAGGCCTGTGACTCTGAACGCGCCCAGGAGCCCCCCCTGCCAGCTCTCCAGCAGTCTCTCCAGTTCCGGTCCCTCAAGCAGATGCTGGGGCAGCTCCGCCGGAATGGGTCACGTCCTTGTCGCAATCCATGGCGTCCCTTACTGAAGCGATCAAATCTCTGCAGACCCCGGCAGTCAGGGCCGGTAGTCCACCTGTCTCTGAGAGGGCCTCGGGGTCTCAGGAGCCTTCGGTCTGCAGGGGCCGCGCTCACACTAGACAGACGCATGGAAAGCGGATTCGCACAGCGTCGCCCAGGCACTCAGGTGCTTCCGCATCCTGGAGTTCCGTATCTCATTCTCCTTCCCCTGCAGAAAGCGGGGAAGTTGAGACTGACTACGAGTCAGAAGGGTCCCTTAATTTTGAGAATCCTAGGTTTCAGGAGTCTGTAGATAGCCTAATTGAGGCTGTCAATCAGTCTTTGTGGATAGAGGACGAGCTCGCCTCATTCTCAGATCATAAGGTCTCTTTTAAGCGGGCCCATAGGGTGTTTTCCGCTCACCCCGAGTTGGAGGACCTGATTCGACGCAACCGGGAGCTCCCAGACAAGCACTTTTCTGGGCAAAGAGCTCTGAAGGCTAGGTATCCCTTTGTTACTGAACTTTGTAGTAAATGGGCAGAAAATCCTTCTGTAGATCCTCCAGTGTCCCGTTTAGCCTCTAACAGGTTGCTATCTCTCCCTAATTGCTCATCGATTAAGGACCCTACGGATCGTCTTATAGAGAGCTTGGCTCGTTCCATCTTTGAGGCCTCAAGTTCGGCACTTTTCCCTTCCTTCGTGGCAACTTGGGTTGCCAAGGCTATGATATCTTGGTCAGAGTCGTTAACAAAGGCTCTTCAAGAAGGTAATTTGTCAGCAGAATTGGCAGAAATGTCATCTCAGGTAGCACTGGCTGGTAGCTATCTGATTAACGCATCCCTAGATGCAGCAGATTGTGCTTCTTCGGCTGCGGCTAATGCTATTGCTATCAGAAGGGCTCTATGGTTAAGATCTTGGCGGGCTGATTCTACCTCTAAAAAATCGCTTACAACCCTACCGTATCAGGGTGGTCGTTTGTTCGGAGAGAAGCTGGATCAGCTAATTTCTGACTCCACAGGAGGGAAGAGTAAGTTTCTTCCTCAGCAGAGATCTAGACAGCCTTTTCATCGCCAATTTCAGGCCCGTTTTAGAACCTTTCGCAATGTTAGATGGGCCCCACCATCAGGCTCTCCTGCGCAGGGTCGACCCAATCAGGACCGAGACGGTCGGATCTCTTATACGGCCAACCAGGGGGGAAGAATGTGTCCCCAGTCTACTAGATCCAGAGGATCTAGGACTCAAAGATTTTCGGCTAAGTGACTGGAGGCCTCCTCTGGGTATCTCCAGCAAAGTAGGTGGACGCTTACTTTTATTTCGCCAGGTCTGGCTTCAGGTAATCCATGACCGGTGGGTTGGAGAGCTCGTATCTTCAGGGTACAAAATAGAGCTGGTTTCGGCTGCCTCCTCCCCGGTTCTTCCCATCCCGTCTTCCCAGGTCCGAGTCTCTCCGTCAAAGCCTGTTCAATTCCGTAGAGTCCCTTCGTATCAGCGGAGTAATTTCTCCTGTTCCAAGGGAGGAAAGGTTTCAGGGCTTTTATTCCAATCTTTTTGTAGTACCCAAAAAGGACGGAGCAGTGAGGCCTATCCTAGATCTCAAGCTTTTAAACAGGTTTGTCCGCGTTCGTCACTTTCGGATGGAGTCTCTCCGGTCAGTCATCGCCTCTCTGGAAAAAGGAGAGTTTTTGGCCTCAGTAGACATTCAGGATGCTTATCTACATATTCCCATCTTTCCGCCTCCTCAAAGATTTCTCCGGTTTGCCGTAAACAATCTACACTTCCAGTTCACGGCATTACCCTTCGGGCTGGCCTCCGCTCCCAGGGTGTTCACAAAAGTCATGTCAACTGTGGTGTCCTTTCTGCACTCCCGAGGTATAGTTGTCTTGCCATGCCTAGACGATCTGCTGATCAAGGGACCGACTTTTCAATCTTGCAGGGAAAATGTCGGTATCACACTGGACACGCTTTCTCGTCTAGGTTGGCTGGTAAATTTAAGGAAGTCATCCCTACAGTCGTCTCGGAAGATCTCATTTTTGGGCATGATCTTCAACACCTCTCAAGCCCTATCAATCCTTCCCCAGGACAAGGTCCTAGCCCTTCGGCGGAAAGTGAGGAATCTTCAACAACCGTACTCTAATACGATTCGGTCTGGCATGAGGGTGTTAGGAAAGATGGTTGCAACTATAGAGGCGGTTCCGTTTGCGCAGCTTCATCTTCGACCCCTCCAACAAGCAATCCTAGCAGTGTGGAACAGAAATCCTCTCTCTCTCAACCGCAGATTTCGGTTGTCTCTCCAGGTCAGGCAGGCCCTCTCATGGTGGCTAAACAGCTCATCTCTATTCAGGGGGAAGCCCTTTCCCCCAACCAATTGGCTAGTGGTTTCCACAGATGCCAGTCTCCTGGGTTGGGGAGCGGTGTTTTTTCACCACACAGCTCAGGGACGCTGGTCTCCTCGGGAATCAATCTCCCCATCAATATCTTAGAGATTCGAGCAGTTCGGCTAGCCTTGTTACATTTCCATCATCTTCTGGCGGGTCGCCCTGTCCGAATTCAATCGGACAACGCCACAGCGGTAGCCTACATAAATCACCAGGGGGGCACCCGCAGCAAGGCAGCCATGCAGGAGGTAAAACAAATTCTACTCTAGGCAGATAGAAATCACTCTGTGATCTCAGCAGTCCACATTCCAGGCGAAGAAAACTGGGCGGCAGATTTCCTAAGCCGTCAGGGTCTAGCCTCCGGGGAATGGTCTCTCCATCCCGAGGTATTTTTGCAGATATGCCATCTTTGGGGGACTCCGGACGTGGATCTAATGGCGTCCAAGGTGAATGCCAAGGTGCCCAGTTTTGTCTCTTGGTACCGAGAACCCCAGGCAATCGCCGTGGATGCGCTGGTACTGTCTTGGAACCAATTTCATCTCTTATCTGTTCCCTCCTCTGGCACTGCTCCCGAGGGTAATCAGGAAGATCAAATCAGAGAGAGTACCTGCTATCCTGATCGCCCCGGATTGGCCACGACGGACCTGGTATGCAGACATGGTACAACTTCTCGCCGGGGTTCCATGGCGGCTCCCCGATCGGCCGGATCTTCTATCTCAAGGGCCGATCTACCACCAGAACTCAGGGGTCCCACGTTTGACGGCCTGGCCGTTGAATCTTTGGTTTTAACTCAGGCAGGGTTTTCTCAAGAAGTAGCTGATACCATGATCAGTGCACGTAAGTCCGTTTTGGCCAGGATTTATCACACTTGGAAGGTTTTCCTTTCTTGGTGTAGAGAGCGCGGGCTGCCTCCTCTGCGTTTTTTCCGTTCCAAACATTCTAGCCTTCCTTCAAGCAGGCCTAAATTCTGGGCTTGCTCCAAGTACCCTTAAAAGGCAGATTTCGGCTTTATCAGTCCTTTTTCAGCGCAAGATTGCTACTAATCGTCAGGTCAGGACTTTTTTCCAGGGAGTCGCTCATAAGGTCCCTCCTTGTAAGACTCCTTTGGAAGCTTGGGACCTTAATCTGGTCTTACGGGCTTTACAGGACGCTCCTTATGAGCCTCTTCAAGATGTTTCTTTGATGTTTCTTTCTTGGAAAGTCGTGTTTTTAGTCGCCATAACGTCCATAAGGCGGGTATCGGAGCTGGCAGCCCTTTCCTGTCGTACCCCCTTTTTGCGTTCTCATCAGGACAAGGTAGTGCTAAGACCAGCACCGTCCTTTTTGCCGAAGGTTCTTTCATCATTCCACATCAATGAAGATATTGTTCTGCCCTCTTTTTGTCCGGCACCTACGCACCGTGTAGAAAAAGCTCCAGAGACGCTCAAATGAGTTTAGGTCAGGGCTCTGGCTGGGTCAGTCAAGAATGGTCACAGAGTTGTTCTTAAGCCACTCCTTTTGTTATTTTATCTGTGTGCTTAGGGTGATTGTCTTGTTGGAAGGTGAACCTTCGGCAAAGTCTGAGGTCTAGAGCACTCAGGAAGAGGTTTTCATCCAGGATATCTCTGTACTTGGCCGCATTCATGTTTCCTTCAATGACAACCAGTCATCCTGTCCCTGCAGCTGAAAAACACCCCCATAGCATGATGCTTCTACCACCTTGTTTCACTGTTGGGATTGTATTGGGCAGGTGATGAGCAGTGCCTGGTTTTCTCCACACATGCTTCTTAGAATTATCACCAAAAAGGTCTATCTTCATCTCTTCAGACCAGAGAATCTTATTTCTCATAGTCTTGGAGTCCTTCATGTGTTTCATATGTCTTTCACTGAGGAGACGTAGTTAGAAACACGTGTGCACAACCGTATGAGGTGCACGGGTAGGTTCCCAAACCGTAATCAGCAAATAATACAAAACCCGGCACTCAACTTTGTGGTGTGAAGGAATGAAAGATTTATTATCCCAAATCAGAAAACGTTTCGGTCCCACAGCTGGACCTTCATCAGTAACGTTTAGCAGGTGACCTGCTATTCAGCGGTGGACGCCGCGATGACAGCACCTATATAGGCTGTAACTTTTCTCTCTGGATATCCAATACTATATTGGTAGCAACCTCCGGGCAGGCCATATAGCCACTTGAATCTATACATTGTCCCAGTAAACGTTACTGATGAAGGTCCAGCTGTGGGACCGAAATGTTTTCTGATTTGGGATAATAAATCTTTCATTTTTTCACTGAGGAGAAACGCCTTAAAGGGAACCTGTCACCCCCAAAATGGAAGATGAGCTAAGCCCACCGGCATCAGGGGCTTATCTACAGCATTCTGTAATGCTGTAGATAAGCCCCCGATGTATCCTGAAAGATAAGAAAAAGAGGTTAGATTATAATCACGCGGGCGGTTCGATCCGATGGGCGTTGCGGTCCAGGGCCTCCCATCTGCATAGGATGATGTCCTCTTCTTGCTCCGGCGAACTTTGCCCTGTTGAGGGCAGAGCAAAGTACTGCAGTGCGCAGACGCAGGGCCTCTCTGACCTTTCCTGGCGCCTGCGCACTTAGGTACTTTGCTCTGCCCTCAGCAGGGCAGACAAAGTACGCCTGCGCCAGAGCCGCAGCGTGAAGACAAGAAGAAGACGTCATCGTAAGAAGATAGGAGGCCCCGGACCGGACCACGGTGCCCATGGGACTGGACCGCAGCGGGAAAGCTCCTGGGTGAGTATAATCTAACCTCTTTTTCTCATCTTTCAGGATACATCGGGGGCTTATCTACAGCATTCCAGAATGCTGTAGATAAGCCCCTGATGCTGGTGGCCGTACCTCATCTTCCTTTTTGGGGGTGACAGGTTCCCTTTAACGTGGCTGCCAGCTACATAGGCCAATTTATTCGCTAAGCATTCTCAATTTTTCATATTTCTAGTGCAGTAATGCAAGTCAATTCCTTATCTGTTTGGTTGCACTGAGGAGAGGCTTCCCTCGGGCCAGTCTGCCAAAAAGGCCCGACTGGTGGAGGGCTGCAATGATAGTTGACTTTGTGGAACTTTCTCCCATCTCCCTACTCCCTACTCTGGAGCTCAGCCACAGTGATCTTGGGGTTCTTCTATACCTCTCTCACCAAGGCTCTTCTCCCATGATTGCTCAGTTTGGCTGGATGGCCAGGTCTAGGAAGACTTCAGGTGGTCCCAAACTTATTCCATTTAAGGATTATGGAGGCCACTGTGCTCTTAGGAACCTTGAGTACTGCAGAAATTCTGTTATAACCTTGGCCAGATCTGTGCCTTGCCACAATTCTGTCTCTGAACTCCTTGGCCAGTTCCTTTGACCTCATGATTCTCATTTGGTCTGACATGCACTGTGAGCTGTGAGGTCTTACACATGTGGTCAAAATTGTAGTTACCCTTCGTTTAATGACAGAAAAACCCACAATGGTCAAAGAAATCACTTGAATCTGACAAAAGTATTAATAAATAAAAAAATCTATGAAAATTAACAAATGAAAGTCAGACATTGCTTTTTAACCATGATTCCAAAGAATTAAAAAACAAACAAAAAAAAAACATGAAAGTTTGGGGGCTGCACTATACTGTGTGTGGGGGCTGCATTATACTCTGTGTGTGGGGGGGACTGCATTTTACTGTGTATGTGGGTAGCTGCATAATACTGTGTGTGTGTGTGTGTGGGGGGGGGCTAAATTATTCTGTGTGGCGAGGCTACATTATGCTGTGCATGTGGGGGGACAGCACTATAGTGTATGTGGGGAGGCTGCACTATATTGTGTGTGGGATGGCTGCACTATATGGTGTTTGTGGGGCTGCAATATGCCTTGAGTGGAAGCTGCATTATACTGTGAGCTTGTGGGGGGCTGCATTTTTCTGTGGGGGAGCTGCATTTTATGGTGTATTGGGGGGCTGCATTATACTGTGTCGAGGAGGGGGCTGCATTATACTGTGTGTGTGGGGGGGGCTGAATTATACGGTGTGTGGTGAGGCAGCATTATACTGTATGTGTGGTGGGAGGGCTGAATTATACTGTGTGTGGGAGGCTACAGTATACTCTGAGGGGGCTATATTATGCTCTGAGGGGACTACATTATTCTGTATTTGTGGGGCTGCATTATACTCCATAACGGGGCAAGATAAGAAGCAGGACACAATGCAGTCACAGAATCCAATAAAAAATACTTTTATTATAAATCGATCTAAAAGTTTACATAGAAGAAACCAAACAGATAGTGTACAATGAAACTAGCAGATGACACAACACATACCACAGGCAACATGAAACAAGCAGTCGCCCAAGGTATGGTAACCCCAGCAATGGTCCAGATACGACCAGCAGGCGTATAGAAGCAAACCACATGTCAACTACCTACTGCTCTGAGAATAACAAGCAGCGCTGCCATATAGGGCTAAAAAAGTATCAAGGCAATTACCAGTAGTATGGCAGCAGACATGTGAGAAACAACAATCCACTATGCATATTACCTGCTGCAGTAGATCTGGACCAGCGCGGGGGACACCGGACCACCCCGCCGCACGTTTCGGTAAGTGTACCTTCCTCAGGGGGCGCCCTTTTTCCTGTGTTCAGCGGTCACTTGGTACTGCTCATTAAAGTAATGAATATAGACGCGACTCCACTTCCATAGGCGTGGAGCGCATATTCATTACTTTAATGAGCGGTACCATGTGACTGCTGAACACAGGAACAAGCTGCCGACGTGCGCCGGAGACCATCGGAGAAGCAGGGTCTTCCAGAGACTGCTTCGGGAAGGCGAGTATGACGGGGAGGGTGAGTCATGCGATATTCACCTGTGCCGGTCCACCGCCAGGCTCCGTCTTCCACGTCCTCTGGCTGTGATGTTCAGGTCAGAGAGCGCAATGACGTGGTTAGTGCGTGCCCTCTGCCTGAACAGAGACCCGGAAGACACAGCGGCGTGACGCGGTGGAATGGGGACAGGTGAATATCGCAAGTGCTGGGTGCCTGAGCCAGCGGCGACATCGGCACCTGGCTCCCAGCGACGAGAGGAGAGTATGTATTTTTGTTTTTTAATCTCAGCAGCAGCAGCATATGGGGTTATATTATTCTATGGAGCATCTTATGGGGGCCATCATCAACCTTTATGGAGCAGCATATGGGGTTATATTATTCTATGGAGCATCTTATGTTGCCATCAACTTAAGGAGCAGTATATGACGTTATATTATTCTATGGAGTATCTTATGGGGCCATCATCAACCTTAATGGAGCAGCATATGAGGTTATATTATTCTATGGAACATCTTATGGGGCCATCATTAACCCTTTATGCAGCATTGTATGAGGCATATTTTAATATGGAGCGTCTTATGGGGCCATTATTAACCTTTGTGCAGCATTATATGGGGCATATTTTAATATGGAGCATCCTATGGGGCCCATCATGAACAGTATGGAGCATCTTATGGTGCTCCTGATTTAATATGGATATTCAAAAACACACTTAACCTACTGATGCCTCAATTAATTTTACTTTTATTAGTATCTATTTTTATTTTCGAAATTTACCAGTAGCTGCTGCATTTCCCATCCTAGGCTTATACTCGAGTCAATAAGTTTTCCCAGTTTTTTGTGGCAAAATTAGGTTCCTCTGCTTATACTCAGGTTGGCTTATAATCGTGTATATACGGTGTGTGTGTATATATATATATATATATATATATATATATATATATATATATATATATATACACTAGATTGTGGCCCGATTCTAACGCATCGGGTATTCTAGAATATGCATGTCCCCGTAGTATATGGACAATGATTATTCCAGAATTCGCGGAAGACTGTGCCCGTCGCTGATTGGTCGAGGCAACCTTTATGACATCATCGTCGCCATGGCAACCATTATGACATCTACGTCGATACTGTGCCCGTCGCTGAATCAGAAACGTGAGATGTCTAAGTCCTTTATGACATCATCGTCGCTGTGCCGTTGCTGATTGGTCGAGGCCTGGCGGCTTCGACCAATCAGACGCGGGATTTCTACGTCCTTTATGACATCATCGTCGCTAGAATATGCATGTCCCCGTAGTATATGGACAATGATGATTCCAGAATTTGCGGCAGACTGTGCCCGTCGCTGATTGGTCGAGGCAACCTTTATGACATCTTCGTCGCCATGGCAACCATTATGACATCATCATCGCTGTGCCCGATGCTGATTGGTCGAGGCCTGGCGGCCTCGACCAATCAGAGACTCGGGATTTCTACGTCGATGCTGTGCTGGTCTCTGATTGGTCGAGGCCTGGCGACACATCGGGTATTCTAGAATATGCATGTGCCCGTAGTATATGGACAATGATGATTCCAGAATTCGCGGCAGATTGTGCCCGTCGCTGATTGGTCAAGGCAACCTTTATGACATCATCGTCGCCATGGCAACCATTATGACATCATCGTCGCTGTGCCCGTTGCTGATTGGTCGAGGCAACCTTTATGACATCATCGTCGCCATGGCAACCATTATGACATCATCGTCGCTGTGCCCGTTGCTGATTGGTCGAGGCAACCTTTATGACATCATCGTCACCATGGCAACCATTATGACATCATCATCGCTGTGCCTGTTGCTGATTGGTCGAGGCAACCTTTATGACATCATCGTCACCATGGCAACCATTATGACATCATCGTCGCTGTGCCCGTTGCTGATTGGTCGAGGCAACCTTTATGACATCATCGTCGCCATGGCAACCATTATGACATCATCGTCGCTGTGCCCGTTGCTGATTGGTCGAGGCAACCTTTATGACATCGTCACCATGGCAACCATTATGACATCATCGTCGCTGTGCCCGTTGCTGATTGGTCGAGGCAACCTTTATGACATCATCGTCACCATGGCAACCATTATGACATCATCGTCGCTGTGCCCGTTGCTGATTGGTCGAGGCAACCTTTATGACATCATCGTCACCATGGCAACCATTATGACATCATCGTCGCTGTGCCCGTTGCTGATTGGTCGAGGCCGCCAGGCCTCGACCAATCAGAGACGCGGGATGTCTACGTCCTTTATGACATCATCGTCGCTGTGCCCGTCGCTGATTGGTCGAGGCCTGGCGGCCTCGACCAATCAGAGACGTGGGATTTCCAGGACAGACAGACAGACAGACGGAAAAACCCTTAGGCAATTATATATATAGATAGATAGATATATAGAGATAAATATATATATATATATATATCTCTCTCAAAATATATAGATAGATGGATAGATATGTATGTCTGTGTATATATGTATGTATATATAATAGATATGTGTATATATATATATATATATATATATATATATATATATATATATATATATATATATATATATATATATATATATATATATATATATATATATATATATATATATATATATGCATATGCATGCAGTGGGGCAAAAAAGTATTTAGTCAGTCAGCAATAGTGCAAGTTCCACCACTTAAAAAGATGAGAGGCGTCTGTAATTTACATCATAGGTAGACCTCAACTATGGGAGACAAACTGAGAAAAAAAAATTCAGAAAATCACATTGTCTGTTTTTTTAACATTTTATTTGCATATTATGGTGGAAAATAAGTATTTGGTCAGAAACAAAATTTCATCTCAATACTTTGTAATATATCCTTTGTTGGCAATGACAGAGGTCAAACGTTTTCTGTAAGTCTTCACAAGGTTGCCACACACTGTTGTTGGTATGTTGGCCCATTCCTCCATGCAGATCTCCTCTAGAGCAGTGATGTTTTTGGCTTTTCGCTTGGCAACACGGACTTTCAACTCCCTCCAAAGGTTTTCTATAGGGTTGAGATCTGGAGACTGGCTAGGCCACTCCAGGACCTTGAAATGCTTCTTACGAAGCCACTCCTTCGTTGCCCTGGCGGTGTGCTTTGGATCATTGTCATGTTGAAAGACCCAGCCACGTTTCATCTTCAATGCCCTTGCTGATGGAAGGAGGTTTGCACTCAAAATCTCACGATACATGGCCCCATTCATTCTTTCATGTACCCGGATCAGTCGTCCTGGCCCCTTTGCAGAGAAACAGCCCCAAAGCATGATGTTTCCACCACCATGCTTTACAGTAGGTATGGTGTTTGATGGATGCAACTCAGTAATCTTTTTCCTCCAAACACGACAAGTTGTGTTTCTACCAAACAGTTCCAGTTTGGTTTCATCAGACCATAGGACATTCTCCCAAAACTCCTCTGGATCATCCAAATGCTCTCTAGCAAACTTCAGACGGGCCCGGACATGTACTGGCTTAAGCAGTGGGACACGTCTGGCACTGCAGGATCTGAGTCCATGGTGGCGTAGTGTGTTACTTATGGTAGGCCTTGTTACATTGGTCCCAGCTCTCTGCAGTTCATTCACTAGGTCCCCCCTCGTGGTTCTGGGACTTTTGCTCACAGTTCTTGTGATCATTCTGACCCCACAGGGTGGGATTTTGCGTGGAGCCCCAGATCGAGGGAGATTATCAGTGGTCTTGTATGTCTTCCATTTTCTAATTATTGCTCTCACTGTTGATTTCTTCACTCCAAGCTGGTTGGCTATTGCAGATTCAGTCTTCCCAGCCTGGTGCAGGGCTACAATTTTGTTTCTGGTGTCCTTTGACAGCTCTTTGGTCTTCACTATAGTGGAGTTTGGAGTCAGACTGTTTGAGGGTGTGCACAGGTGTCTTTTTATACTGATAACAAGTTTAAACAGGTGCCATTACTACAGGTAATGAGTGGAGGAAAGAGGAGACTCTTAAAGAAGAAGTTACAGGTCTGTGAGAGCCAGAAATCTTGATTGTTTGTTTCTGACCAAATACTTATTTTCCACCATAATATGCAAATAAATTGTTAAAAAAACAGACAATGTGATTTTCTGGATTTTTTTTTCTCAGTTTGTCTCCCATAGTTGAGGTCCACCTATGATGTAAATTAGACGCCTCTCATCTTTTTAAGTGGTGGAACTTGCACTATTGCTGACTGACTAAATACTTTTTTGCCCCACTGTAAATATGTGTGTGTGTGTATGTATATATGTATATATGTATGTATATATATATATATATATATATATATATATATATTCTATATATATAATTGTCTAAGGGTTTTTCCGTCTGTCTGTCTGTCTTTCTGTCTGTCCTGGAAATCCCACGCCTCTGATTGGTCGAGGCCGCCAGGCCATGACCAATCAGCGACGGGCACAGCAACGATGATGTCATAAAGGACATAGAAATCCCACGTTTCTGATTCAGCGACGGGCACAGTATCGACGTAGATGTCATAATGGTTGCCATGGCGACGATGTCATAAAGGTTGCCTCGACCAATCAGCGACGGGCACAATCTGCCGCGAATTCTGGAATCATCCTTGTTCATATACTACGGGGACATGCATATTCTAGAATACCCGATGCGCTTTTCCGTCTGTCTGTCTGTCTGTCTGTCTGTCTTGGAAATCCCGCGTCTCTGGTCGAGGCCTGGCGGCCTCGACCAATCAATCAGCGACGGGCACAGCATGGCGACGATGATGTCATAAAGGTTGCCTCGACCAATCAGCGACGGGCACAGTCTGCCCCGAATTCGCCTCGACCAATCAGTGACGGGCACAGTATCGTCGTAGATGTCATAATGGTTGCCATGGCGACGATGTCATAAAGGTTGCCTCGACCAATCAGCGACGGGCACAGATTCAAGATTCAAGATTCAAAGAAGCTTTATTGGCAGGACCAAATACACATCAGTTTTGCCAAAGCAAGTGTATAGAGGCAATAGGGATAGGGACTGAGGGGATGTTGGGTAGGAGCTGTGGGGGGAGGTGGATGGGGCAGATCCAGGGTGGGGGCTATAGTCCATGGCATAGGGGAGATGGATGGGGCAGATCCAGGGTGGGGGCTATAGTCCATGGCATAGGGGAGGTGGATGGGGCAGGTCCAGGTTGGGGGCTATAGTCCATGGCATCATAGTTCTCTTTCTCGTAGTCTATGACATTCGCTCACATACCGCGCTGCTATCTCCACCGCTCTCTCTTCTTCTCCCAGCAAGATATAGGTTTTCTCTTCCTCCTTCATGGTGATGAAGTCTGGGAAGAGATGTGAGAGTCTCCTGAAGTGAGTCTCCCTCACTGCTGAGTATTTGGAGCAGTGTAGCAGGAAGTGGGTTTCGTCCTCTATGGCCTCCTGATCACAGTGTTGGCACAGTCTTTCCTCCCTGGGCTTGTAGCTCTGCCTGTGTCGGCCACATTCGATGGCCAGACTGTGGGCACTGAGTCTATATCGGCTCAGGATCTGGCGGTCTCTGGGGTCCGGGAGTTTCTCCAGATATGGGGCCAGTCTGTAGTCTCTCTGTAGGCTCCGGTACATGGTCAGTTTCTGTGAGCTGATGATATCGTTCTTCCAGTCACTGACATACCTCTCCTGGCCTTCATCTGCCATCTTCCTAATTCCGGCTTTTGTCAGGTTGTTGTGATTGGTGTTCTGCTCCGGTTGGGTTTGGCTGGGCTGTTCTGGGGGTTCTGGTTTTTCTGTTTCACCTTCATGTATCAGGGCTTTATGGTGGTGGGAGCTTGGATTGCTCCTATGCAGGTGAGCCCGGAATGACAGCGCCCTCTTTAGAACTGTTAGGTGTAGAGGGAATCTGCCCAGCTCGGCCCGACAAGCACTGTTGGAGGTGCTCCGATGGACCTGGAGAAGGTGCTTGCAGAATTCCAGGTGGAATATTTCTGTTGGACTGGAGTCCCACTTTGACCAGTCTGGGTAGGTGTGAGGACCCCAGACTTCGCTGCCATACAGGAGGATTGGGGCGATGATGGAGTCGAAGATTTTTAGCCAGACCCTCACTGGTGGCTTCAGATGGTAGAGTGTCCTTCGGATGGCATAGAAGGTTTTGCAGGCCTTGTCTTTCAGGGTCTCTATGGCTTGTTTGAAGTTCCCTGACCGGTGAATCTCTAGGCCCAGGTAGGTATATTTGTCCGTTCCTGTGAGGTCGCAGTTGTTGAGGATAAATGATGGGTGTTGGTCTGATCTTCTCTTTCTCCTCTGGAACACCATGGTGTTGGTTTTCTTTAGGCTGACCGGTAGGGCCCAGGTGGAGCTGAATTTCTCTAGGATTTTCAGGTTGTCCTGGAGGCCTTTCTCGGTTGGTGACAGCAGCAGCAGGTCATCTGCATACAGCAGGAATTTCACCTGGGCGTCGTGGAGGGTGAGACCTGGTGCTGAGGAGGATTCCAGGGCGGTAGCCAGCTCGTTGATGTAGATGTTGAAGAGCGTTGGGCTTAGGCTGCAGCCTTGTCTTACTCCGCGGCTCTGCTGGAAAAAAGCCGTTCTTTTGCCGCTCACACTCACGCTGCAGCTGTTCTCGGTGTAGGAGCTTTTGATGACATCGTAGGTCTTTCCTCCTATTCCACTCTCCAGCAGTTTCAGGAATAAGCCCGGGTGCCACACTGAATCAAAAGCCTTTTTAAAGTCCACAAAGCAGGCGTATATCTTCCCATTCTTTGTATTGTAGACGTGTCTCTGAATGAGGCTGTGCAGAGTATAGATGTGGTCAGTGGTGCGGTGGTTCGGCATGAACCCTGCTTGGCTCTTGTTGAGGACGTTGTGCTCGGTGAGGAAGGTGAGGATCCTCTTGTTCAGGATACTGTTGAACAGTTTTCCCAGGTTGCTGCTGACGCATATGCCTCTGTAGTTAGCTGGGTCATACCTGTCCCCACTCTTGTGGATGGGTGTGATGAGGCCTTGGTTCCAGGTACGAGGGAAGTAGCCGGCACTCAGTACAATATTGAAGAGTTTAACCATTGCAGCCTGTATTTCTGGTGGGCTGTACTTCAGCATTTCTGGTAGGATTCCATCTAGGCCACCGGCTTTTCTACATCTTATGGAGGAGAGTCTCTCGGTTACTTCCTGTAGTGTTATAGGTGTATCCACCGGGTTTTGGAAGTTTTTGATTTTTTCCTCCATTGCTTTTAGTTTCGCCATTATGTTTTCCTGTTCTTGGCTTAGTCCTTCCTTTGGAATGTCTTTATAGAGGTCTCTGAAGTATTGGAGCCAGAGGTTGCCATTTTGGATATGGTTGTTGTTTTTCTTGTCTTTGGTGCCCATGTGGTTCCATAGTTCCCAGAAGGAGTTGTCTTGGAGGGCGTCTTGGAGTTGATTGAGCTTGGTAGAGATGTAACTCTGCTTCTTCCTCCTGAGGATGGTTTTGTACTGCTTTTGTATGGAGTCATAGGCTTCCCTCAGACCCAGGTGGTTGGGGTCTCTGTGTTTCTTGTTGGAGGCTGTTCTCAAGGTCTTCCGTACAGCTTTACATTCTCTGTCAAACCAGCCATTGACCTGTGTTTCTTTTGGTCTCTTGTAGTCGACTTTTTTAAGGTCAGACAGTCTGGCCATTGCGTAGAATATATTGTTGAGGTCCTTTGCTGCTTGGTTCACTCCCTCTGGGTTTGGCATGTACTCAAGGTTGTAGAAGTGGTGGAGCATCCGCTGTATTTCAGGTCTGCTGGAAGCTTCTTTATATCTTAGTGCCGACATTTTGGACCATTTATAGGATGGAGGCCGGGTGAAGAGGCCGCTCTGCTGTGGCTTCTGAGTGGATGGTTTCTCTGTAGATTTTATGTACAGAAGAAGTTGGCTGTGGTCTGACAGGTGCGTTTGTGGGGTGACTATGAAGGCGCTGACATCTGCCAGGTTCAGGTCTGTAATGGCGTAATCAACTACACTCCTCCCTACATGGGAGTTTAGTGTATACCTTCCTAAGGAGTCACCCTTGCTTCGTCCATTAAGGATATGAAGTCCTAAACTTTTACATACGTTCAGGAGCTTTCTGCCACTTTTGTTGACTGTACTGTCATAGCTGTTTCTCTCAGTGTGTACAGGGTCTTGGCCGTCATTCTCTGCTCCAAGTATGTAGATGTTTCCATCCGTGGTCAGGAAGTCTCTCTCTCTCCCTGTTCTTGCATTGAGGTCTCCAAAGATGAGAACTTTGCCCAGGGCCTGATAATGGGCGGCTTCTCTTTGTAAGATCTCGAAGCAGTCTGGATTGAAGTAGGGGGACTCTGGCGGTGGTATATAGGTGGCACAGAGGTGGACATCAGACTGGCAGGTGAGGATGGAGCTGCTGATTCTGATCCATATGTGGCTGTCTCCTTTCTTCACCGGTTTGATGTACTGGTGGAGCTCCTCTTTATACCAGATCGCTACTCCTCCTGAGCCCCGGCCCTGTTTGATGTTTTTATTTTTCTGGGCATGGACCAAGAATTCCTTGTATCCAATAGGCACCAGGGATTCGTTTTCGGCTCTGGTCCATGTTTCCAGGAGGATCTGAATGTCTATATTTTTCATACTTTGTATAAAATCAGGGTCCTTTGTTTTAGATCCAAAGGTTGAGGCGTTGAGACCCTGGATATTCCAGCTGCTGATTGTAAGTGAAGACATTCTTCTGTGTGGTTTGTGTGTATATATCTTGTAATGAGTATGGCTGTGTGGGACAAACCGGATTTCTGACAGTTTTATAGCGGTGCTTGGTTCCATCCAGTCACATTATTATTCTGCGCAGTGCATTGAGCAGGTTTATTATCTCATTCCTATCTCTGCTCTGCATGTATCTGTGTGGGCTTGGTGGTCTCCTCGGTGGAGGTCTCCACCTCCGATGGTCTGACACTGGGTGAAGAGCTTTGTTTCCAGCTTCAGGAGGTAGCCTTGGGGTTTTCTGCTTTATCGTTCTCGGGGGTCTTTCAGTGTGATTATGGCCACTGTTGAATCCAGGCCCGGGGTCTCTGTTTAGCACGATGTCCTTCAGCTCTTTGGCCAGGAGGCTGACCCCTTGTTTGTTGAGGTGTTTATCATCGTGCAGGTGACTGTTGTTTATGGAGAGGTGTTGTGCCAGGGTCACGTTTGGCACAGTCTTGATCTTTTCAGTCAGTTCTGCATTGATGGCTTGGGTGGTTTGCCTGGGTATGTCCTTTCTTGGAAGCAGCGATGACAGAATGATTTTACTGTCCCGGAATTTTAGTTTTGCCATCTTTGCCAGGTTGATCAGTTGTTCTGCGATCTGCTGGTCTGGCCGATTGTTTGTACCCGTGTGTATAATAATGTGCTTTGGGTTGGTAAACCGTGGTCTGCTGATGACCTCTGTCACCTGTTCAATACTTGCACAGCGGATTGTACGGACCTGTTTTCCTGGGAATAGCCGCTGTGTATTTAGGTACTTCCCATTTGAGTCCATTATTAGGACAATATCAGGACTTTGTGATGTCTTGGGTGGGCTACGGTGCTGCTGACGAGGGTCTGTGGTGCTGGCTTTGCTGGTGGCTGGTTCTGTTCTCTCTTCCATCTCTCTGGTTTCAGGATTTGAGTCCATTATTAGGACAGTATCAGGACTTTGTGATGTCTTGGGTGGGCTACGGTGCTGCTGACGAGGGTCTGTGGTGCTGGCTTTGCTGGTGGCTGGTTCTGTTCTCTCTTCCATCTCTCTGGTTTCAGGATTTGAGTCCATTATTAGGACAGTATCAGGACTTTGTGATGTCTTGGGTGGGCTACGGTGCTGCTGATGGGGGTCTGTGGTGCTGGCTTTGCTGGTGGCTGGTTCTTTTCTCTCTTCCATCATATTGTTGGTTATTATTTTAATGCTGTTTGGTGTCTCTACATTCTGTTCAGTGGTGGCCATGTTGTCTGCTCTCTGGCTTGTTTTCGTTGCCCCCTGCTGGTTCAGATGTCCAGGGCTATGGGCTTTTAATTCTCTAATCTCCTTTCGGAGTTGATCATTGTCTTTTTTCAGTTCCCCCATTTCCTGTAGTGCTGCCTTGTATTTACACTTCATTTCACACATTTCTTCCCTTATTTTCTGTATGGCTGTGTCATTTGCTGCTTGGTAATTTGCGTTGCTTTGTGAGTTTCTTTCACATGCTAATTTCAGTTGGACCAAGTCTCTTTCTAGTTGAGATAAGAAGTCTCTGATGTTATCGGGCGAGAGGTGTGAAGTGTCGGGGGTTAGGCGGCTCTGTCTGGGAATCCCTATGTGAGCATTAGAGGTAGCTGCTGGGGCTTGTAGTCCTTTATAGGTTTGTGCCTGCTCTTTGATATCGGAGAAACAATTTTCAAATTGCTGCAGAATCTCCTCCGTGCCCTGCGCCATGACTGTGCCATTTTTGTATAGGAGTATGGTGAGCGCATTGGTGTCCTCTGCTTGGCTGGTAATTTTAATCTGCTGGACACCTTTATCGTTGGTTTTAGATACATGTTTATATCGTTTGCACAGCGCAGTGCGCCAGGCTGAGGGTTGTTCTGTATAGAATAATACGTTGGTTTTTCTTTTTGGTTCTTTCTTTGTGAAATCTGCATAAAGAGTCTCTGGATTCTCTCTAACGTAGTCCATCTTGGATTTATTGCCCCCCTGTGTTATCTCCTGATCTGGCCCCCAGCATTCCTGTGTCTCTGGCTCTGGGCTTTGTTCATTTACATGTTCTAAATTTGTGTTTTCCATTTTGTAGTTATATGTTAATTATAATCCTTGTTTCTAAGAAGATTAATTTGTAGCACGTCTATAGGTTGTGCTGTAGTTAAAGAATTCTCCTACCTTCTATAGGTCCAGGTATCAGGATGTCAGATGTATGATGTCGGCTGCTTCCAGTCTGTGTCCTCCAGGAGATTCTTGTTTTGTCCTTTAAATCCTCCAATTCTTCCTTTTTTCATAAAATGTAAAGTCCAGTTCAGTCCAGATCACTTTTATGTTCCACGGAGTTGAGTTTTTCCAGGTTTTGTCTTACAGTTGACTCATTACAAGGTATAAAGTGATGGAAACAGTCTGCCGCAAATTCTGGAATCATCATTGTCCATATATTACGGTGACATGCACATTCTAGAATACCCGATGTGTTAGAATCGGGCCACAATCTATATATATAATTGTCTAAGGGTTTTTCTGTCTGTCTGTCCTTGAAATCCCTCGCCTCTGATTGGTCGAGGCCGCCTGGCCTCGACCAATCTGCAACGGGCACAGCATGGCGACTATGATGTCATATAGGTTGCCTCGACCAATCAGCGACGGGCACACTCTGCCGCGAATTCGCCTCGACCAATCAGCGACGGGCACAGTATCGACGTAGATGTCATAATGGTTGCCATGGCGACGATGATGGCCTCGACCAATCAGCGACTGGCACAGTCTGCCGCGAATTCTGGAATCCTCATTGTCCATATACTACGGGGACATGCATATTCTAGATAACCCGATGCGTTAGAATCGGGCCACAATCTAGTATATATATATTCTACTATATTATTGTCTAAGGGTCACTTCCGTCTGTCTGTCACCGATATTCATTGGTCGCGGCCTCTGTCTGTCATGGAAATCGAAGTCGCTGATTGGTCGCGGTAAAACAGCCATGACCAATCAGCGACGGGCACAGTCCGGAAGAAAATGGCCGCTCCTTCCTCCCCGCAGTCGGTGCCCGTCGTCCGCATACTCCCCTCCGGTCAGTGCTCACACAGGGTTAATGGCAGCGTTGACCGCGGTGTAACGCACTCGGTTATGGCTGCTATTAACCCTGTGTGACCAATTTCTTACTATTCATGCAGCCTATGCAGCATGAATAGTAAAAAGATCTAATGTTAAAAATAATAAAAAAAATAAAAAAATCATTATATACTCACCGTCCGTCGGCCCCTCGGATCCACAACAGGCCTTTCCCGCTCGCGATGCTCCGGTAACCGATCCATGCTGCGATCTCGCGAGATGATGACGTAGCGGTCTCGCGAGACCACCACGTCATCATCTCGCGAGACCGCAATGCACTCTTGGGACCGGAGCGCGCGAGGACCATCAGTAACCGGCCGCTTCGATCGGGATGCTCCAGAAGGTGAGTATGTAACTATTTTTTATTTTAATTCTGTTTTTTTAACAGGGATATGGTGCATACTACGTGTCTGGGCAGTATACTACGTGTCTGTGCTGTATACTACGTGTCTGTGCTGTATACTACGTGTCTGTGCTGTATACTACGTGTCTGTGCTGTATACTACGTGACTGGGCAATATACTACATGACTGGGCAATATACTATGTGGCTGGGCAATATACTATGTGGCTGGGCAATTGTTATGACCTGGTGGTTAGGAGCACCAGGCACGACCTGATAGTTAAACTCACACAGGACGAGCTCTGGGATGTGGGATCTCTGCTGACCGCAAGCCCTAATCCTAACACACACACTAGAAATAGCCGTGGAGCGCTCCTGACAAGACCTAGGCGCCTCGTCACAGCCTAAGAGCTGACTAGCCCTAGAGATAGAAAATAAAGCCTACCTTGCCTCAGAGAAATTCCCCAAAGGAAAAGGCAGCCCCCCACATTTGACTGTGAGTAAAGATGAAAGTCACAAACGCAGAAATGAAACAGGTTTCTTACTAAATAGACAGAGGATAAGAAAGGTATCTTTGCGGTCAGCACAAAAAACTACAAAAGACCACGCAGAGTGTGCAAAAAAGACCTCCGCACCGACTCACGGTGCGGAGGGGCCACTCTGCATCCCAGGGCTTCCAGCTAGCAAGACAAAATCATGATAACCAGCTGGACAAGAAAACAATGAACAAATAATGACTATCAGGAACTTAGCTTCTGCAGGAGAAGACGGGTCACCAGAAAGATCCAGGAGCGAACTGAACCAATGCAGAAACATTAACAGCTGGCATGGAGTAACGATCTGAGTGGAGTTAAATAGAGCAGCCAACCAAAGGATAAACCACGTCACCTGTGTAAGGAACCTCAGAAACAGCAGCTTCACTCACAGCCACCAGAGGGAGTCCATGGACAGAACTCGCCGAAGTACCATTCACGACCACAGGAGGGATTTCGACAACAGAATTCACAACAGTACCCCCCCCTTGAGGAGGGGTCACCGAACCCTCACCAGAGCCCCCAGGCCAATCAGGATGAGCCAAATGAAAGGCACGAACAAGATCGGCAGCATGAACATCAGAGGCAAAAACCCAGGAATTATCTTCCTGACCATAACCCTTCCACTTGACCAGGTACTGAAGTTTCCGTCTCGAAACACGAGAATCCAAAATCTTCTCCACCACATACTCCAACTCCCCCTCAACCAAAACCGGGGCAGGAGGATCAACGGAGGGAACCATAAGCGCCACGTATCTCCGCAACAACGACCTATGGAACACATTATGGATGGCAAAAGAAGCTGGAAGGTCCAAACGAAATGACACAGGATTAAGAACTTCAGAAATCTTATATGGCCCAATGAAACGAGGCTTAAATTTAGGAGAGGAAACCTTCATAGGAACGGGACGAGATGACAACCAAACCAAATCCCCAACACGAAGTCGGGGACCAACACAGCGCCGGCGGTTAGCGAAACGTTGAGCCTTCTCCTGGGACAATGTCAAATTGTCCACCACAAGAGTCCAAATCTGCTGCAACCTGTCCACCACCGCATCCACACCAGGACAGTCCGAAGGCTCAACCTGCCCTGAAGAGAAACGAGGATGGAAACCAGAATTACAGAAAAAAGGAGAAACTAAAGTAGCCGAGCTGGCCCGATTATTAAGGGTGAACTCAGCCAAAGGCAAGGACGACACCCAATCATCCTGATCAGCAGAAACAAAGCATCTCAGATAAGTTTCCAAAGTCTGATTAGTTCGTTCGGTTTGACCATTAGTCTGAGGATGGAAAGCCGAAGAAAAAGACAAATCAATGCCCATCTTAGCACAAAAGGCCCGCCAAAACCTCGAAACAAACTGGGAACCTCTGTCCGAGATGATGTTCTCTGGAATGCCATGCAAACGAACCACATGCTGGAAAAACAATAGCACCAAATCAGAGGAGGAAGGCAATTTAGACAAGGGTACCAAATGGACCATCTTAGAGAAGCGATCACAAACCACCCAAATGACCGACATCCTTTGAGAAACAGGGAGATCAGAAATAAAATCCATGGAAATATGGGTTCGGGATCGGCAAGGGCAAAAGCAACCCACTGGCACGAGAACAGCAGGGCTTAGCCCGAGCACAAGTCCCACAGGACTGCACGAAAGAACGCACATCCCGTGACAAAGAAGGCCACCAAAAGGATCTAGCCACCAAATCTCTGGTACCAAAGATTCCAGGATGACCAGCCAACACCGAACAATGAACCTCAGAGATAACTCTACTAGTCCATCTATCAGGGACAAACCGTTTCTCCGTAGGACAACGGTCAGGTCTATCAGCCTGAAACTTCTGCAGCACACGCCGCAAATCAGGGGAGATGGCAGACAAAATTACCCCTTCTTTAAGAATACCCGCCGGCTCCGGAACACCCGGAGAGTCAGGCACAAAACTCCTTGACAGGGCATCAGCCTTCACATTCTTAGATCCCGGAAGGTATGAAACCACAAAATCAAAATGAGAGAAAAAGAGCGACCATCGAGCCTGTCTAGGATTCAACCGTTTGGCAGACTCGAGATAAGTCAAATTCTTGTGATCCGTCAAGACCACCACACGATGTTTAGCTCCTTCAAGCCAATGTCGCCACTCCTCGAATGCCAACTTCATGGCCAACAACTCTCGATTGCCAACATCATAATTGCGCTCAGCAGGCGAGAATTTTCTAGAAAAGAAGGCACAGGGTTTCATCACAGAGCCATCAGAACTTCTTTGCGACAAAACAGCCCCTGCTCCAATCTCAGAAGCTTCAACCTCAACCTGAAACGGGAGCGAAACATCTGGCTGGCACAACACAAGGGCAGAAGAAAAACGACGCTTCAACTCCTGAAAAGCCTCTACAGCCGCAGAGGACCTTTCTTGGTCAAATCAGTCAATGGTTTAGCAATACTAGAAAAATTAGCGATGAAGCGACGATAAAAATTAGCAAAGACCAGGAAATTCTGCAAGCTCTTCACAGATGTCAGCTGAGTCCAATCGTAAATGGCCTGAACTTTAACAGGGTCCATCTCGATAGTAGAAGGGGAAAAAATGAAACCCAAAAATGAAACCTTCTGAACTCCAAAGAGACACTTTGACCCCTTCACAAACAAGGAATTCGCATGAAGGACCTGGAACACCATTCTGACCTGCTTCACATGAGACTCCCAATCATCCGAAAAGACCAAAATGTCATCCAAATATACAATCATGAATCTATCCAGGTACTTTCGGAAGATGTCATGCATAAAGGACTGAAACACAGATGGAGCATTAGAAAGCCCGAATGGCATAACTAGGTACTCAAAATGGCCCTCGGGCGTATTAAATGCTGTTTTCCATTCATCACCCTGTTTAATTCGCACAAGATTATACGCCCCTCGAAGATCTATCTTGGTGAACCAACTAGCCCCCTTAATCCGAGCAAACAGATCAGACAGCAGCGGCAAAGGATACTGAAATTTGACTGTGATCTTATTAAGAAGACGGTAATCAATACACGGTCTCAAAGAGCCATCCTTCTTAGCCACAAAAAAGAACCCTGCTCCCAATGGTGACGACGATGGACGAATATAACCCTTCTCCAAGGATTCCTTTATATAACTCCGCATAGCGGCATGCTCTGGCACAGATAAATTAAACAGACGGCCCTTAGGAAACTTACTACCAGGAATCAAATTAATAGAACAATCGCAATACCTATGAGGAGGTAGGGCACCGGATTTGGGCTCTTCAAATACATCCCGGTAATCTGATAAAAAATCAGGGACTTCAGAAGGAGTGGAAGGCGAAATTGACAACAATGGAACATCACCATGTACCCCCTGACAACCCCAGCCGGACACAGACATAGATTTCCAATCCAACACTGGATTATGGACCTGTAGCCATGGCAACCCCAAAACGACCACATCATGCAGATTATGCAACACCAAAAAGCGAATATCCTCCTGATGTGCAGGAGCCATGCACATGGTCAATTGGGTCCAGTACTGAGGCTTATTCTTGGCCAAAGGCGTAGCATCAATTCCTCTCAATGGAATAGGATACTGCAAGGGCCCCAAGAAAAAACCACAGCGCCTGGCAAACTCCAAGTCCATCAAATTCAGGGCAGCGCCTGAATCCACAAATGCCATTACAGAATAGGACGACAGAGAGCAAATCAGAGTAACGGACAAAAGAAATTTAGACTGTATCGTACCAATGGTGGCAGACCTAGCGAACCGCTTAGTGCGCTTAGGACAATCGGAGATAGCATGAGTGGATTCACCACAGTAAAAACACAGCCCATTCCGACGTCTGTGTTCTTGCCGTTCAGCTCTGGTCAAAGTCCTATCACACTGCATAGGCTCAGGCCTATGCTTAGAGAATACCGTCAGATGGTGCACAGCTTTGCGTTCACGCATGCGCCGATCGATCTGAATGGCCAAGGACATAGACTCATTCAGACCAGCAGGCGTGGGAAATCCCACCATGACATCCTTAAGGGCTTCAGAAAGACCCTTTCTGAAAATTGCCGCCAGGGCACATTCATTCCACTGAGTAAGCACAGACCACTTTCTAAACTTCTGACAGTACACCTCCGCTTCATCCTGACCCTGACACAAAGCCAGCAAGATTTTCTCTGCCTGATCCACTGAATTTGGTTCATCATAAAGCAATCCAAGCGCCAGAAAAAACGCATCAACATCACGCAATGCAGGATCTCCTGGCGCAAGGGAGGGTCACCACGCAACAAAGAAATAATGATTTTTACTTGTTGAACGGGGTCACCAGAGGTGCGGGGTTTCAAAGCTAGAAACAGTTTACAATTATTTTTGAAATTCAAGAACCTAGATCTATCCCCAGAAAATAAATCAGGAATAGGAATTCTAGGCTCTAAGATAGGATTCTGAACCACAAAATCTTGAATGTTTTGTACCCTTTTAGTGAGCTGATCCACACAAGAGGACAGACCTTGAATGTCCATATCTAAACCTGTGTCCTGAACCACCCAAAGTTTTAGGGGAAAAGAAAGACAAACCACAGTGCAAAGAAAAAAAAATGGTCTCAGAACTTCTCTTGTCCCTCTATTGAGATGCATTAATACTTTGGGCCAGCTGTACTGTTATGACCTGGTGGTTAGGAGCACCAGGCACAACCTGATAAACTCACACAGGACGAGCTCTGGGATGTGGGATCTCTGCTGACTGCATGCCCTAATCCTAACACACACACACTAGAAATAGCCGTGGAGCGCTCCTGACAAGACCTAGGCGCCTCGTCACAGCCTAAGAGCTAACTAGCCCTAGAGATAGAAAAAAAAAGCCTACCTTGCCTCAGAGAAATTCCCCAAAGGAAAAGGCAGCCCCCCACATATATTGACTGTGAGTAAAGATGAAAGTCACAAACGCAGAAATGAAACAGGTTTCAGCAAAGGGAGGCCAGACTTACTAAATAGACAGAGGATAGGAAAGGTATCTTTGCGGTCAGCACAAAAAACTACAAAAGACCACGCAGAGTGTGCAAAAAAGACCTCCGCACCGACTCACGGTGCGGAGGGGCCACTCTGCATCCCAGAGCTTCCAGCTAGCAAGACAAAATCATGATAACCAGCTGGACAAGAAAACAATGAACAAATAATGACCATCAGGAACTTGGCTTCTGCAGGAGAAGACAGGTCACCAGAAAGATCCAGGAGCGAACTGAACCAATGCAGAAACATTGACAGCTGGCATGGAGTAACGATCTGAGTGTAGTTAAATAGAGCAGCCAACCAAAGGATAAACCACGTCACCTGTGTAAGGAACCTCAGAAGCAGCAGCTCCACTCACAGCCACCAAAGGGAGTCCATGGACAGAACTCGCCGAAGTACCATTCACGACCACAGGAGGGAGTTCGACAACAGAATTCACAACAGGCAATATACTATGTGGCTGGGCAATATACCATGTGGCTGGGCAATATACTATGTGGCTGGGCAATATACTATGTGGCTGGGCAATATACTATGTGGCTGGGCAATATACTACGTGGACATGCACATTCTAGAATACCCGATGCGTTAGAATCGGGCCACCATCTAGTGTGTGTGTGTGTGTATATATATATATATATATATATATATATATATATATATATATATATATATATGTATATATATGTATATATATATATATATATATATATATATATATATATATATATATATATATATATATATATATATATATATATATATATATATATATATATATATATATATATATATATATGTAATCTCTTAATCAATTCTTCCTTTTTCTAGTTTACTTGTTGTTACTTATCCGATTTTTCAATTTTTTTTTATTATTTTTTTTTTTTTTAAACAGAAGGCTGAGTATCCGAAAGTTTTTGAAAATGTACAACTTAGAGGCTTAAATAACATAAAAGCAGATGAGCTGAAGAGGATTGTGCTGGCAGAAATGTTTCCAGAATTATTTCAACAATATGTAAGTCAATCCATTATATATGGGTTCCTGGCCTTCTCTTCCTTTTGCAGTTATGATGATTTAATTCAGTCCAAAGTTCAGGGTTCTTCTTTATAGTTAACAGTTTATAACCGCTTAACGGGAACCTGTCACCTGGGATAACGCTGTTAACTTGTAGGTATGCGGTTAATCCGCAGGTTAACAGCGTTATGATGCTGTCCGGCGCTGGCACACAGCTGAATGCAACAGGGAAGAAAGGATCTTTATTCTCTCCACCAGTGTTATGTAGTCCGTCATGGGGCGGCAGCGGTTCAGTCACTGCTGAGTATACAGAGCAGCCATTATTCCTGGTGAAAGGTTCCCTTTAAGTTATCTTTGTTCTACATTTTAACTATTTAGACAGTTTAAAAAAAATGCAGTATAAGTTTTACAATTATAATTTACCTAAAGGTTGTTCATCCACAATTTTCAAAAAAGTTGGGAAACTGGGAAATGTAAAGTAAGCAAGATTGCGATGATTTGGAAATCTTTTTGTTATATTACATTCAGGACATAGAACACACAGAAAATGAAAAATGGTAATTTCTCTAGTTACCTTCCACGACAGCATATGGAGGTTGCCTCTTTGCTTTAATGGGGAACAGGAAATACGGAGAGGTTAAAAGGCCCTCCCACCTCCCCCTCACCAGTGTCTTTCCTGTTCCCCATGGGACAGAGAGAGGTTTCTTACGTGTGCTGTGGTGGCCGGTAACTACTGCACCTACTAAGGCTCTGCCTATTAAAAACCGGGCAGCATGGTGTCGTATCTTACCTCCCCCCTTATGCTGCTCCCGTCGCGCCGCGCTGCGGTGTCCTCGGGACCGTTCCCTGGCCTTCCCGCGCCCCCGTGAGGGCAAAGCAGGCCAGCGATCCCGACCGGAGTCCTCCCTGAGAGGTCTGCTCTCCTCTGCACGCTGCTGGCTACCCGGAAGTTGTCGCGTGTGTCACTTCCGGTCTTTTCTGCGCTCTCTGGGGGCACTTTTGCCGGCGGCGCCTCGTGCAGGACGCCGTTCCTCCACCCGGGACCATGGAGGGGAGGAGGATTTCGTTAACCGCTGGGGGCAGGGAAATGCTGCAGAGCATAAAACCTCCAGAAAACGTCGCAGGTAAGACTGTCCTGTCATGGAAAGCAGTACCTGCCCTGTGCCTGCAGAGCCCAGCGCTGCCCCTGCCACAGTAAGTGCTGCAGGGACAGGGGTCCTTAGCTAGTGATTTAGGGGGATATTATTAGTTCTGACTCTCTCTCCCCTCTCGTTGCAGGGAGAAAAGTCCACCCCTAAAACTACTACTAAAAAGAAATGTGCCATCTGTAACATTAAGCTGCCCCCATTATGGGAGAAAAAACTCTGCAGAACCTGTAGTGACAAGATTGTCAGGGCAGAGCAACATTCTCTATTGGAAGAAATCTGCTCCTTAGTCAAACAAGAGGTGCAATCTTCCCTAGCGGCCTTTACCCCTCCACCCCCACCTCCACTTTCTCCAGCTAAGAAAAGAAAAATCCAGGATAAGGATTCTGAATCTGAATCAGACCTCTCCTATGCCTCATCCTCGGGTCGACGGGAGGAACCTACGTCCCCTATAACCTCTGAAGCTAGGAAATATCTTTTTTCTTCAGAATGGGTTGAGGATTTAGTATCTGCCGTACGCAGTACTATGGGGCTGGAGGAAGAGTCAGAACCACAGTCCATACAGGACCAGATGTTTGGTGGTATAACTAAGGGTAAACGGGTGGGTTTCCTGATTCATTCTAATATATCTGATATGATTGATCAAGAGTGGGAACTACCTGAAAAACGTCTCAGTACCCCATCCGAGATGAAGCATAGATTCCCCTTAGAAGGGGATTCGGCCAAATCGGATGTCCCCAAGGTCGATTCACAAGTGGCAAGAGTGGCTAAGAGAACCGCTCTTCCGTTCAAAGACTCTTCACAATTAAAAGATCCAATAGACAGAAAAATTGAAAGTCTGTTGAAAAAATCGTGGGAGATCTCCACGGTAGCCCTCAAAGCCAATATTGCGTCAACGTGTGTGGCCAGAGCACTTTTACGCTGGTTGGGAGAACTGGAATCCCACATATCCCAGGGCACTTCTAGAGCTGAATTGTTAGACTCTCTACCCAGTCTTCTTAGCGCCACGGGTTTCTTGGCGGATGCCTCTATGGAAACTATCAGAATTGCTGCTAGATCATTAGTGCAGACTAATTCAGCTAGAAGGGCACTTTGGCTAAAAATGTGGCCTAGTGATATCACCTCCAAGGCCAAATTGTGCGCCATACCGTTTAAGGGTAACTATGTCTTTGAGCCTTCCCTAGATGACATCTTGGAAAAGGCAACCGATAAGAAGAAAGCCCTCCCAGAACAAAAAACTCCCAAAAAGAAATGTTTTCGTCCCTTTCAGACCCAAACCTCTCAGAGAGGAAAAGGCAAGTCCGGGAGATGGAGTTACCCGAAGGGAGGGGGGACAAATATCCTTATCCCTCAACAGCAGCAACAGTCTCAGCAGGAGAAGCGGTGACTTCGACTCGGTGGGGGGGGAGACTCTCAAATTTTGTACTTCAGTGGCAAAACATCACCAATTGCCCCTGGATCCTCAACGTCATTAAAGAGGGTCTTCTAATAGAATTCATTTCCTCCCCCCCACGGGGTCTAAAGATTACCTCCCTTCCCTCCTTAAAAAAACAGTCCATATTAGAGTCGGGTCTCAGGGCCCTAAAGATGTCAAATGTGAAATTTCAGGTTCCGGAATCAGAGAGAGATCGGGGGCATTACTCCCGTCTTTTTCTGGTACCCAAACCTTCGGGCGAGTCCCGTATTATTATAAATCTGAAAGGCCTCAACCGGCATGTGAAATACCGAAGATTCAAGATGGAATCAGTGAAAAATGCCATTCCCTTGATAAGCCCTCACTCGTTCATGGCTACTGTCGATCTGAAAGATGCATACTTTCACATCCCCATTCACCAGAGACATCGACAGTATCAATTCAATTCAATTCAAATGAGCTTTATTGGCAGGACTAAAGGTACCTTCACACATAACGATATCGTTAACGATATCGTTGCCTTTTGTGACGTAGCAACGATATCGTTAAGGAAATCGTTCTGTGTGACAGCGACCAACGATCAGGCCCCTGCTGGGAGATCGTTGGTCGCTGAGGAAAGTCCAGAACTTTATTTCGTCGCTGGACTCCCTGCAGACATCGCTGGATCAGCGTGTGTGACACCGATCCAGCGATGTCTTCACTGGTAACCAGGGTAAACATCGGGTTACTAAGCGCAGGGCTGCGCTTAGTAACCCGATGTTTACCCTGGTTACCAGCGTAAAAGTAAAAAAAACAAACACTACATACTTACCTACCGCTGTCTGTCCCCGGCGCTCTGCTTCTCTGCACTCCTCCTGCACTGGCTGTGAGCGTCGGTCAGCCGGAAAGCACAGCGGTGACGTCACCGCTCTGCTTTCCGGCCGCTGTGCTCACAGCCAGTGCAGGAGGAGTGCAGAGAAGCTGAGCGCCGGGGACAGACAGCGGTAGGTAAGTATGTAGTGTTTGTTTTTTTTTACCTTTACGCTGGTAACCAGGGTAAACATCGGGTTACTAAGCGCGGCCCTGCGCTTAGTAACCCGATGTTTACCCTGGTTACCCGGGGACCTCGGGATCGTTGGTCGCTGGAGAGATGTCTGTGTGACAGCTCTCCAGCGACCAAACAGCGACGCTGCAGCGATCGACATCGTTGTCGGTATCGCTGCAGCGTCGCTGAGTGTGAAGGTACCTTTAGTATCTCAAATTTGCAGTACAGAGGGGACGTCTGATAAAGCACTATCAGTTCAACATTCTTCCGTTTGAGATCTCCTCTGCACCTTGAGTATTTTCCAAAATAATGGGGGAAGTAGTCTTCTTTATCCGGAGGCAAGGCGTCTGTATAGTGCCTTATCTAGACGACCTTTTGTTAGTGGCTCCCACCAAACAAACCTTGGAGTCTCATGTGTCAAAGACTCTCAATATCCTGACGTCTCTTGGATGGGTTCCGAATCTGGAAAAATCACAGCTACGACCCTCCAAATGCAGGAAATTCCTGGGAGTTCTTCTGGACTCTGCAAGACAAATGTCCTTCCTTTCATTGGACCATCGTCTAACCCTACTATCGAAGGTCAAGACGTTCAGAGACACCAGATCCCCTACAATAAGAGAAGGCATGTCTCTTCTAGGATCCATGACAGCCTGCATCCAATCGGTACCATGGGCCCAAGCTCATTCCAGAATTCTTCAGGCACATGTCCTGCAGAATTGGAACGGTCATCCCAGTTCTTTGAACAAGAGGTTGTACACACCGGGTCGTGTCAAGGCCTCCCTGGCATGGTGGGTAACCCCAAAAAACTTACAAAAAGGAGTCAATTGGACACAAGTCCCATTGACTACAGTTACAACAGATGCCAGTGAAAGAGGCTGGGGGGCCATGATAAATCACACCCCTTTCCAAGGTCTCTGGGACCAGACAACAAGCAGGAAGTCATCCAACTACAGAGAACTAAAGGCTGTAGAGGAAGCTCTACTAGTAAGGGGTCATCTTATCAAGGGACATTACATTCGAGTATATTCGGACAATATGACTGCGGTGGCTCACATCAGACATCAGGGCAGTTCAAAGAACAACAACCTAAAGAACATATCTACCCGATTATGTTCCTGGGCAGAAAGACATCTATTATCCCTGACGGCAGTTCACCTGAAAGGCTCATCCAACACTCAAGCAGACTATCTAAGTCGCCAGGACATACATCCGAGGGAATGGTGTTTGAGCAACCGAAGTTTCGAGATACTTGTGAACAAATGGGGTCTTCCAGAAATTGACCTCTTTGCATCCCGCCAAAACGCGAAAGTCGAAGCCTTCTTCTCCCTAAACCCCAGGGACGGCTCCAGAGGAGTGGATGCACTGGCCCAGAAATGGAATTTTCAGCTGGCCTATGCGTTTCCACCAATTCCGATATTGGCAAAAGTCTTGCAGAAAGTTCGGGAAGAACAGACACCAACTATATTGGTAGCCCCGTTGTGGCCAAAGAGGAGCTGGTACAACCTGATAGTGGATTTACAGGTGGATGGCCCGATCCAGTTTCCTATGGAACACCTTCTTTCTCAAGGACCAATCCATCTCCTAGATGCTCACAAATGGACTCTGGCGGCATGGCTACTGAGGCCCAGGTGTTGAGAGCCAAAGGACTATCAGAACCAGTGGTTTCCACACTTCAAAAATCAAGGAAACCAGTAACCAATGCTATAAACAATAAAGTCTGGAAGAAATTCTCATCATTTTGTCTTCCTGAAATATCAGATCCCTTCAATCCGAATTTATCACAAATTCTAGACTTTCTGCAAAAAGGCTTAAAAATAGGCCTCAGGCCTAGCACCCTAAACGTCCAAGTTTCCGCCCTCAGTTCAATATTTGACCAGGATCTGGCAAATCATCGCTGGATTAAGAGGTTCATGATATCAGCTTCTAGGATGAACCCTAAAAAACGGATAACAGTACCATTATGGGACCTTAATCTGGTATTAGAAGAGCTTACAGGTCCACCCTTTGGACCATTATCCTCCTGTTCTCAAAAAAATCTGATCTATAAAACAATTTTTCTAGTGGCCATTACCTCAGCAAGGAGGGTGGGAGAGCTACAGGCCCTCTCAATGAGAGAACCATATTTGTCCATTAGAGATGACTCAATAATACTGCGCCTCGACCCTTCCTTTCTTCCAAAAGTCGTATCTGAATTCCACCGCTCCCAAGAAATTGTTCTACCTTCTTTTTGCCAAAATCCAACAAATCCAAAAGAGGAGAGATTTCATACGCTGGACGTCAGACGCATTGTATTATTTTACCTAGAGCAAACCAGCTCTTACAGACTTGATCAAAATCTATTTGTCCATCCATCAGGACAAAATAAAGGGAAGAAAGTAGCAAATAGTTCTATTGCTAACTGGATCAAGAAAGCGATAGCAGAAGCATATCTTGCTCAAAATAAAACTCCTCCAGTGGGAATCAAGGCTCATTCGACTAGATCAACCTCAGTCTCCTGGGCAGAAAGAGCAGGTGCATCAGCAGAACAAATCTGCAGGGCAGCTACATGGTCTTCGTTACAACTTTCTCCAGACATTACAGATTGGACATAATGCCCAACAAGGATTTAGCCTTCGGCCGGAAAGTACTCCAGGCCGTTGTCCCTCCCTAGCGCCAAATTAGTTGGTATTCCTCCGTATGCCGTCGTGGAAGGTGACTAGAGAAAATGGAATTATTCTTATCGTTAATTCGGTTTCTAGGAACCTTCCACGACGGCGCTGGTTCCCTCCGTATACTCCTGGATTTAAATCTGGGATTCGAGGTAAACCGGTGCTATGGTTTTCAGTTATAAGTCACTGGTGAGGGGGAGGTGGGAGGTGGGAGGGCCTTTTAACCTCTCCGTATTTCCTGTTCCCCATTAGGGCAAAGAGGCAACCTCCGTATGCCGTCGTGGAAGGTTCCTAGAAACCGAATTAACGGTAAGAATAATTCTATTTTTTCCATTTTACTTGCAAAAACTAACTCCTTTAGAATTTTGAAAAAAGTTGTCGCACCACTATGTCCTCCATTGTGTAGCATCTCACCTGCTTTTTACAACAGTCTGTAAGTGTCTGGTAAGTTAGGAGACCGATTTCTGGGATTCAGCAAGAGGAATATTGTCCCATTCTTGAGTGATGTAGGATTCTATCTGCTAAACAGTCCTAGGTCATCTTTGCTGGATTGTTCGTTTCATAATGTGCCAATGTTTTCTATAGGTGAAAGGTGTGGACTGCAGGCTTTCTATAAAGCCATTCTCTTGTGATGGATGCAGTGTGTGATTTAGCATCGTCTTGCTTGATATTCAAGGTCGTCCCTGAAATAAACATCTGGATGGAAGCATGTGGTGTTCTAAAACCTCCATATAATACTCAACATTGATAGTCTTTAAAGATACATTCCTGTTTCAGTCACAAGGGCAGCATCGGCATAAGTTTAGTCCCAGCTTGGAAACACAGAAAGGTGGATTTAACAGCGGCCCACTTCCCCGGCCCTGACTGACATTAGCTCTGCATTGAGGCCGGCTGTCAGTCAGGGCCGAAGCTTGTTACATCTGCCGCTCTGTATAGTTAAAGCAGTGACTGAACCGGCGCCACCTTGTGACTGAAACCGTTCCCCCCTCGCCCGGCGTTACGGTCAGCTGTCAGTCAGTGGTGGGAAGCGTGGTTAACAGCCACAGGTCTGTAAACTCAAGAGTAGTGACTTAATCAGCGCCAGGGAGTATAAAGTTCATTTTCTCCCGCTGCATTCGGCTGCGTGCAGGCACCAGGCAGCATATTATCGCTATTAACCTGCAGATTAATCCCATATCTACAGGTTAATAGCTTTGATTTTTTTTATTTTGAAATTTAATTACTGGCAAGAGTAATCATCTTATGCTAGGCATCTTCCATCCTGCCCCACAAGTTTGTTTTAATTGGTGTCCAGCAGAATTGCAAACTAGTACGTAAAGATAATGCATTAGGTTTACATACTGGTTTTCCTTGGCTATTCTCCATTATTGCCACTGAAATGTGTTTTTTTTTTTTATTATTACTGCAGTAATTAACCCCTTAAGGACTGGGTGATTTTTCGTATATGCACTTTAGCTTTTTCTTCCCCTTTTTGCAATCAACACATTGCTAACTTTTATAATGTTTTTTTTTATACTTTTTTTCAAATCATGAATCGGCATGTTTCTGGACATGTACCGTATAATCAGCAGGGAGAAATAATAAAATAGAAAAGGTATAAAACCTAACTTTTATTAGTACCATTAAAAAAACAAAACACTGTACTGTCCCACATACAGGTGCAGCTCACAAAATTAGAATATCATCAAGTATCCACAATCAATGATGGTTTTGGGAGTCATGTAATCAGCTGGTGTAGGTCCACTGTGTTTATTAATATCAAAGTCAGCGCAGTCATCTACCAGGAAATTTTAGAGCAGTTCATGCTTCCCTCTGCCGACAAGCTTTTTGGAGATGGAAATTTCATTCCCAGCAGGACTTGACACCTGTCCACAATGCCAAAAGTACCAATACCTGGTTTAAAAACAACAGTATCACTTTGCTTGAGTGGCCAGCAAACTCACCTGACCGTAACCCCATAGAAATTCTAAGGAATATTGTCAAGAGAAATATGAGACACCAGACCCAATAATGCAGACGAGCTGAAGGCTGCTTGTTACGGAGAAGCGGGGTCAGTGGGTGCTCTCGTCCGCTGGCCCGGCTGTCTTTAGCAAGACTGCATAGACCACGGCTCATACCACTGAACGCCCGCTCTATCTCCCAGTGGGCAATACACTACACAGACAACACAGGGTTAAGGTAAAACAGGGTGGCAATACTTTATTGAACCACAGCACACAATAACAAACAGAGCATTCCCAACATGCCTGGAATTGTATGGGTACATGGCTGCATATAAAATATCACTGCGTCTCCACGTGTTTCCAGTTAACATGATGTCAGAGCTCCCAGGGTCGCTACTCCATCTGTGGATGAACGCACAGAGAAGGGGTAACGACAAGCATAGGGAGATGACCAAGAACTGTCCATAGAGTCCATACAAGGTCCAAAGCCAGTTGACACGAGAGTCACCACCTGTCGTATCGGACCATCTCCATGGAACAAGGCGACCAGCGGGTCCCAACCCTGGCTTTCTCCAAACATATCCATGGTGCAGAGATGGTCACTGGATCAGATCTGTGTCCTTCCAACCGGAGCCGAAAACCCCTAGGTTGTATCCTATAGCGTCCTAGACCAGTGTCCCTCGTGATGGTGCTATGATGAATTGTTTGCTGTCCTTTCTTCTGTCTGTAGTGTGGTTTGCAGAATGTCTTGCTGGTAGCTCTGTGTACTTCAGTCTCCCAGGATGTGAACTCTGAGTCAATTTATACCCAAGGCCTGTAAGCTATTTTTAGAATTACCCAGTGTCCTTTAGTTCAACATCAAGATATGGCAAACAATGGTGATGGGATTAAGTAGCACTATTAGCATATAAGCACACATCAATAAACAAAGCTTAACCCACTCAATGTACAGTCACTATTACAGACTTACACAGTATGTTAGATAGTATATCAGTGGGCAGTCTGTCTTTTTGACCCACCAGACATAAACACTTAAATTCACAAGCCAGTATACAGATAAAAAAAAAACAGTTCTTTTGTTTATGCAAAAACGTAGCTGTCTGGGTAATTTAGATGCAATCTGGTTTCTTCACACTGCTATCAAAGGAACCTGGGCTTCCATCACACCTCAGCAGTGCCACAGGCCAATTACCTCTATGCCACGCCGCATTGCTGCATAAGGAGCTCCGACCAAGTATTGAGTGCATTTACTGAATATACATTTCAGTAGGCCAACATTTTGGATTTTAAAATTATTTTTTCAACCGGTGTTATAATGTATTCCAATGTACTGAGATAATGACTTTTGGGTTTTCATTGGCTTTAAGCCATAGTCATCAACATTAACAGAAATAAACACTTGAAACAGATCATTCTATTTGTAATGACTCTATCTAATATGAGTTTCACTTTTCGTATTGAACTGAAATAAATTAACTTTTTGATGATATTCTAATTTTGTGAGATGCACCTGTACATAACGATATAAACTGCAAGTGCTCACAATCGCCATTGCTCTTATAAAAGTTGGCACAATCTCACCCTTAAACCCTGATGAGTTGAATCCCTCCAAAGTCTAAAAAGGCATGATGGGTTGTGAAATGGGACCTGGCTCTATTGTATCCTGTCATGCTCCATGCAAAACTTCTGACCTTACAAGGGCAGTACCCAAGTGTGGTACTGCATAGCATACAGCTCCAATGTACCCTTCCCTTTGCATTTCGTCTTCTGATTAGAGGAGTCAGGGGAGTATATGTACTAGCTGGGGAGGGGGGAGATTATCTCATGTTCTGCACAGGATATTCATCACCCTGCAGGCCTTTGTAAGTTTCAGGGTATGTGCACACGTCAGGATTTCTTGCAGAAATTTTCCTGACAAAAAGCGGACATTTCTGCCAGAAATCCGCATGCGTTTTTTTGTGTGTTTTTTTTTCGTGCGTTTTCTACGTGTTTGGTGCGTTTTTTTCCAAATGCATAGAATAGTGGGAAAAACGCAGAAAAGCCGCAAAATTAATGAACATGCTGCTTTTTTTTTACCTCGATGCGTTTTTTTCACGGAAAAAAAGCATCATGTGCACAAAACATGCAGCATGCATTCTAAATGATAGGATGCATAATGTATGCGTTTTAATGAGTTTTTATAGCATTTTTATCGCGAAAAAAAAAACGCGAAATAACCTGAACGTGTGCACATACCCTCACTGCCATTGCGAGACTCTCTCTTCTTTTTTTTTTCTCCAAAATCTACCAGGTCTGGTAACCTAAAAAAAACCTCTTGTCAAAACAACAACATCATTTAGGTTATAGTATTGCTTCAAAAACTGTAAATTATTATTATTTATTGTTATAGCGCCATTTATTCCATGGCGCTTTACATGTGAGGAGGGGTATACATAATATAAATATTCTTATAATACTGCTGCTGCATCATTTTAGCATTTTGTTTTTTAGTCTTTAGATCGTTGAAGTGGTGTCACTAATGCAAGTTTCCTGCACAGTCTCTCATAGTTGCCAGCCGCCATCTTTATCTTTTATTAGAGCCTCTCCGCTCCTGTCTTTGTGACCTGGCAGATCGCTAAAGTGTTTTCTGGATGGTCTGACGTGACAACTCCATAGAAGTCTGAGAGCCAGAACAAAGTTCTCACATACTTTGAGAGCTTGAGACCGTTACCTCTAACTTCCTGTCAGAGTGGCGCTTGTAATGGCGGCTGGATAGTATAAGAGTCAGGGAACTTCAGATTAGTACCACCACTCCAGCACTGAAATAGAAAAAATGCTGGAGTGGTTCTTTTAAGCCTAGAAAAACAAAATGTATTATTGAGAGACAATTGTATATGCCACAATTGTGGTTGCCTTATTAAATTCCAAAAAGGGCTGCTGCTCGTCTCCTATTATATATTTTCTGTTGTGCATCTTTTATGCTTATGGCTGTTTTTTATTATTTATCTTCTATGCTAGTCATTCTGGTTTTTTTTTGTGTATTGGTAAAGCTCATTGAATACAAATGTTCTCACTTTGATATTTGTAGGATTCTTTAGATAATCCAGCGGCTATGGAAAACCTCCTTCCCGGTGAGTTTTGTTTGATGCAAATGGGCAAAGCTAGAATTTATACTATTACGATTGCTGAATACATTGGAATGAGAAGAACAGCTTCATTTACATAGTATGTCTAATGCTGCTCACTTCCATTTCAGAAGGTGAGCAGTGCTGATGACATTGTATCTACACATAGCGCGTTTATGATCAAAAGGTATCGTGCACCTGTGATGAGCAGCGCCGAATATGTCGCATGTACACTTTCCTCTGAGGATTTGTGCACAATAATGAACACTGGCCGGGAATGCATTCTTGCAACTATGTGTAGACGCACAGCAGTGCCACTCATTTCCCAATGAGAAGTGAGCAGCACCAAACAAACATTTTATCTGGGCGTGCTTTGTTTCCTCCCTCCTCTTTGCAGTGTATCTGTTTCATTAAAGGGGTTGGCCACTACTTTATATATCCCTTTCATGTAAAGTAATTGCGGCACTGCATTCAGCACAGCTCAATCGGTTTCTGAGAACTTTACCAGCTCTCTGTAAACACCCAGCTCTCCATTTCATTTGTATGTATACTGCAGAGTGTATATACAGCTCTGGCAAAAATTAAGAGACCACTAAAAAAATTTCAGTTTGTCTGACTTTTCTCTTTATAGGTATATTTTTGAGTAAATTGTAAATTGTTCTTTTATTCTATAAACTACTGACAACATGTCTCCGAAGTTCCATGCAATAAATGTTGTATTTATTTTTCTGAAAATGAGAAATGGTCAAAATAGCAAAAAAATGCATTGCTTGCAGACCTCAAATAATGCAAAAAAGCAAGTTCATAATCATTTAGAAATAACAATACTAATGTTTTAACTCAGGAAAATTTCAGAAATCAATATTTTGTGGAATAACCATGATTTTTAAAGGGAATCTGTCACCTCATTTTGGCCCTGTAAACTGCGGCTACTGCCATCAGGGGCTTTTCTGCAGCATTCTGTAATGCTGTAGATAAGCCCCCGATGCAACCTGAAAGATTAGAAAAACAAGTTAGATTATACTCACCCAGGGGCGGTCCTGGTTCGGTTTGGGTCCGATGGGTATCGCAGGTCCGGGTCCGACGCCTCCCATCTTCATACGATTTCGTCATCTTCCTTACTTCTGTTGCGGCTCCTGCACATGCAAACTGATTTGCCCTGTTGAGGGCAGCATAAAGTACTGCAGTGCACAGGCGCCGGGCCTCTCTAACCTTTCCCTGCGCCTGTGAACTGCAGTACTTTGCTCTGCCCTCAACAGGGCAGACAAAGTACGCCTGCGCTGGACCTGCGACAGGGAGCAAGAAAGAGGACGTCCTCTCATGTGCCAGGGCACAGGAAACAAGGCAGAAAGGCATAAAACACCATGAAACTTGGCAGAAAAGGCATATGGGGAGCTTCAGGGGCGTTATCCTTTAGCATTTATGGCAAAACCAGTAACTGAATCAAGGTTGTGGATAAACTCTTTAAATACGCTAGTTCATTTTTTTTGTTTCAATAATAGGTTACCTAATTTATTTTTGCAAAGTTAATTATTTTGATATTTGTTTATTTGCTTTGACTGGTTTTCTTTTTTAGACCCTAATAAGAGTACAACCCATATGTAAAAAGCATGTTGAACCACAGAAATTGTTGCTGTTGTTTCATCATCAAGTACCTTGAAAACTATATCTAGAAAATGTACTGTAATAATACATTCCCATATAATGTCTTCCATTTTAGTTTGTTTTCAATGGCATAGGCATGATTTTTCAAAGCGCAGGTCCGTGGATGTAAAAAAAGATTTGTAGATATACATGAACTATGTCATGTTGCCAAGGTTATCTCAAATTGCCACTAAATCAACAAATTAACTAATTAATCCTATTTCACTGTCAGTAAACTATTTACACTACATACATATTAATTAATCACAAAACACAACCAAAAAAACACGGTTGCGTTAACCTCAAAGCCTGTTTTCACCTTTCTGACCAAGCCAATTTTTTCAATTCTGACCACTGTCACTTTATGAAGTCATAACTCTGGAACTCTTCAATGGATCCCACTGATTCTGATTTTTTTGTAACGTATTGTACTTCATGACAGTGATGAAATTCCTTTGTGAAAAAATTGGAAATTGGACACATTTTGCAATTTTCAAACTTTTAATTTTTATGCCTTTAAATTAGTCATATTGCACAAAATAGTTAATAAATAACATTTCCCACATGTCACCTTTGCATTAGCACAATTTTTAAAACATTTTTTTTTTGTAAGGAAGTTTTCAGGATTAAAAGTTGCAAAATCTTTTTTTTTAGAAACCACATTACATTTGAAGTAACTTTGGGGCCTATATGACAGAAAATACCCAAAAGTGACAACAGTCTATAAATTGCACCCCCTCAAGGTGCTCAAAACCACATTTAAGAAAACTACTAACTACTAGATGGTGGCCCGATTCTAACGCATCGGGTATTCTAGAATATGCATGTCAACGTAGTATATTGCCCAGCCACGTAGTATATTGCGCAGCCACGTAGTATATTGCGCAGCCACGTAGTATATTGCGCAGCCACGTAGTATATTGTTCAGCCACGTAGTATATTGTGCAGCCGCGTAGTATATTGTGCAGCCACGTAGTATATTGTGCAGCCACGTAGTGTATTGCCCAGCCACGTAGTATATTGTGCAGCCACGTAGTATATTGTGCAGCCACGTAGTATATTGCCCAGTCACGTAGTATATAGCAGAGCCACATAATATATTGCCCAGCCACATAGTATATAGCAGAGCCACATAGTATATTGCCCAGTCACTTAGTATATTGGCCAGCACAGAGCCACGTAGTATAGAGACTTAAAAAAACAAAAAAAACATATACTTACCTATAGCCCGTTGAAGTCCTGCTATAATTACCCTCCGCCGCCTTTCTCGCTCCTCTCCATGCTCCCGGGATCGCTCCATTGCAAGCGGCAGCTTGCGGTCCCGTCCCAGGGCTGGTGTGAGCAGGACCTATGATGACTTCGCGGCCACATGACCGTGACGTCACGGCAGGTCCTTGTCCCACACCAGCCCTGGGACGGGACCTCACCGGAAGCTGCCGCTTGCAATGTAGTGGTCCCGGGAGCGTGGAGAGGAGCGAGAAAGGCGGCGGAGGGTGAGTATAGCAGGTTTTTTAAAAAATTTTTTAACATGACATATTTTTACTATTGATGCCGCATAGGCAGCATCAATAGTAAATAGTTGGGGGGACACACAGGGTTAATAGCAGCGGTAACGGAGTGCGTTACACCGCGGGCCGTTACCGCTGCCATTAACCCTGTGTGAGCAGTGAGTGGAGGGGATTACGGAGCGGGCGCCGGGCAGTGAGTGCAGGGGAGTAGGGGAGGTACTAATCGGACTGTGGCCGTCGCTGATTGGTCGCAGCAGCCATGACAGACAGCTGCCGAGACCAATCAGTGACCGAATAACCGTGACAGAAGGACAGACAGACAGATGGAACTACCCCTTAGACAATTATGTATATAGATTAAGTTCCTTCACAGGAATTAATGTAATGTGGAAGGAAAAAAATAAGCATTTAACTTTTTTTTTCAAAAATTTTCCTTTAGAACTAATGTTTTTTACTTTTACAAGGGTAACAGAATAAAATGGACCATATAAATTGTTGTACTGTTTCTCCAGAGCATGCCGATACCCAAAATGTGGGGAAAAAAGCACTGTTTGAGAACATGACAGCTCAGACCGGAAGGAGCGCCATTTGACTTTTTGAATGTTAAATTTTCTGGTATAATCACCGGACACCATGTCGCTTTTGGAGAGTCCCTGATGTACTTACAGACACCCTTTTGGAAACTAGATCCCTAAGGGAACTTATCTAGATGTGTGATAAGCACATTGAAACCCCAGTTGCTTCACAGAAGTTTATAATTTTGAGCCATTTTTTTTCCACATAAATATTTTTAGCTCCATTTTTTTTTTATAAAGGTAACCGAACTCCAAAATTTGTTGTGCAATTCCTCCTGAGTTCACCGACACCCTATATGTGGTCGAAAACTACTTTTCAAGTACAGTACAAAAGCTTAGAAGGGAAGGAGCACCATTTTACAGTGCAGATTTTGCTTCACTGATTTGAGGGTGCCATGTAACATTGGCACAACCCCTGAGGTGCCAGAACAGCAGAAACCTCCCCCCCCCCCCATAAAGGACTCCTCTTTTAAACCTCTCAATTAATTCATCTAGGGGTTCAGTGATCATATCGGCACCACAAGTGTGTCACAGAATTTTTACCATTGGGCAGTGAAGAATAAATAATTTACATTTTTAACTGGTGCTTTGTCAGCGCTAAAGATGAATTGGAATAAGATGATTCTGATGCGTAAGATACTGTATGTTCTCCATAACTTACCTTTTTGGATACCACGTGGGAAATTCAAACTGATTAACTCTTTATTTAGAAGTTTGGTATAGGGGAAGCAGCACCCACGAATCGGGTTGGAGACGCTTCAACGCCATAAGGAAGCGGGCGGTTTGGCTCTACCTAACCCTGAAATATCTTTCTTAGCAGCCCAATGTCAGCATTTAAAGGGCTGGGAGCATGAGTCGTCTGCTAATGAGTACAACTTTTGATAGAAATGGTGATAAAAAGAAGTCCGGCGGTACAGTGTTCAGAAGATGGCTCCCTACTGATACTTGGGATAATGTACTCAACATTTTTTCTGATACATAAAATATGGGGGAGAGGTAAACAAATTTGTGGGGTTACTTGTCTTACCAGGTTCGCTCCGCTGTGGTTTAATTCTAATCTACTGGAATTTTTGGCAATGGGATATATACCAGAATGGCAAGCCAGGGGGATTCGGTATGCCTGTCAGATTTTAGAGCGGTGGGAGTTGAAACCCTTCTCCCAGCTACAGTCGGAGTATGGTCTTAGGATATCTGGGGGGTTCCAATATGCACAAGTACGACATGCGTTTGTGACTCAGAATAAGGGGGATAGTTTCCAAATTCAAAGTGACTTAGTATTGGACTACATTTGTGGAGTGGGGACAACGAGGGGTGTTCTCATCTGTATACAAGGATCTACTCCATACTCACTTATTGGGATATCCAATTGGCGCGAGGGCTAAATGGGAAAGAGAGTTGGGTCACTTAGAGCAGGGGTCCCCATCTCCAGTCCTCAAGGCCCACCAACAGGTCATGTTTTCAGGATTTCCTTTGCATTGCACAGGTGATGCAATTATTACCTGGGCAAGACTAAGGAAATCCTGAAAACATGACATGTTGGTGGGCCTTGAGGACTGGAGTTGGGGACCCCTGACTTAGAGGATGAAACGTGGGAGTCTGTAGTACTAGAATGGATACTGAAATTATCACTAAATGAGCCATATAGACTCTCCCAGCTTTACATTGTACACAGAGTGTATAGATCCCCGGATGTCCTGTACAAAGCTGGGTTGAGATCTGACTCGGAATGCCCTAGATGTAAGAATGATAGTGCTGGAATGTTTCATATGTTATGGACGTGTCCAAGATTGACTGCTTTTTGGTTGGTGGCTTTAAGTCGGATAGAAGGGGCATACAGATGTGTAATTCCAAGAGAACCATTGATGTGCGTGTTGGGGTATGTAGAAGCGATAGTTGTGGATAACAAGCTGAAAATAGCAATCGCTAGACTAATATACATGGCTCGGAAGGTCATAGCAAGAAATTGGATTAAAAACGAGCCTCCCTCGAGCGGAGAATATATTAAATATGTGAGGCAGGTCATTATTGCCCTGGAAAAGGGTGTATATCCGAAAAGAGGGAAGATGGTCTTGTATGATAAATTGTGGACGCCTTGGCTGGAACTAGGTTAGGAGGAGGTTAAGGGAAGCAAGGCCTGAGGAGGGTTCGCCTATATAATAATGGTCTATATGTTCATAATGGAAGACACTACATATTAGTAATGTATATAATGCTACAAGACATGTTAAGAGAAGAGCGTGAGCTGTCTAAAAGGGAAGGAGGGGGGAGGAAAGGGTAAGGGGGTTAACCCCTTTCTGACATTAGACGTACTATCCCGTCGAGGTGGGGTTGGCCGATATGACCACCGATGGGATAGTATGTCATATGCAATCGGCCGCGTTCACGGGGGGAGTGCAGCCGATCGCGGCCGGGTGTCAGCTGACTATCGCAGCTGACATCCGGCACTATGTGCCAGGAGCGGTCACGGACGCACCTGGCACATTAACCCCTGGCACACTGCGATCAAACATGATCGCAGTGTTCTGGCGGTATAGGGAAGCATCGTGCAGGGAGGGGGCTCCCTGTGTGCTTCCCTGAGACCCCCGGAGCAAGCGATGTGATCTCGTTGCTGCGAGGGTCTCTTACCTCCTCCTCCCTGCAGCTGCCCCGGATCCAAAATGGCTACGGGGTTGCATCCGGGTCCTGCAGGGAGGTGGCTTACCAGCGCCTGCTCAGAGCAATCGCTGATAAGCCTGCAGGAGTGCACGTCAAATCGCTGATCTGACACAGTGCACAGCAATCAGAGATCTTACACTATAACATGATGATACCCCCTCCACCCCCCCCCCAGGGGTAATGTTATAGTGTAAAAAAAAAATATTCACATGTGTAAAAATAAAAAAAAAATTCCTAAAAAATAATAAAAAAATATATACCATATATACTCGAGTATAAGCCGAGATTTTCAGCCCAAATTTTTGGGCTGAAAGTGCCCCTCTCGGCTTATACTCGAGTCAAGGTGGGTGGCAGGGTCGGCGGGTGAGGGGGTGAGGGCGCCGAGGCATACTTACCTAGTCCCAGCGATCCTGGCGCTCCCCCTGCCCGTCCCACGGTCTTCGGTGCTGCAGTTCTTCCTCTATCAGCGGTCACGTGGGACCGCTCATTAGAGAAATGAATAAGCGGCTCCACCTCCCATAGGGGTGGAGCCGCCTATTCATTTCTCTAATCAGCGGTGCTGGTGACCGCTGATAGAGGAAGAGGCTGCGGCACCGAAGACCAGCTGTACGGGGGAAGGAGCCGGACGCCAGGACCAGGTAAGTATCGCATAGTCACCTGTCCACGTTCCAGCCGCCGGGTGCCGCTCCATCTTCCCGGCGTCTCTGTGCTCTGACTGTGCAGGTCAGAGGGCGCGATGACGCGTATAGTGTGCGCGGCGCCCTCTGCCTGATCAGTCAGAGCGGAGAGACGGGCAATATGAACGGTACAGAGCACTATATGGCACAGCTATGGGGCAATATGAACGGTACAGAGCACTATATGGGGCACAGCTATAGGGCAATAATGAACGGTGCAGAGCACTATATGGCACAGCTATGGGGCAATATGAACGGTACAGAGCACTATATGGGGCACAGCTATAGGGCAATAATGAACGGTGCAGAGCACTATATGGGGCACAGCTATAGGGCAATAATGAACGGTGCAGAGCACTATATGGCACAGCTATGGGGCAATATGAACGGTGCAGAGCACTATATGGGGCACAGCTATAGGGCAATAATGAATGGTGCAGAGCAATATATGGCACATCTATAGGGCAATAATGAACGGTGCAGAGCACTATATGGCACAGCTATGGGGCAATATGAACGGTATAGAGCACTATATGGGGCACAGCTATAGGGCAATAATGAACGGTGCAGAGCACTATATTGGGCACAGCTATAGGGCAATAATGAACGGCGCAGAGCACTATATGGCACACCTATGGGGAAATAATGAACGGTGCAGAGCACTATATGGCACAGCTATGGGGAAATAATGATCTATTTTTATTATTGAAATTCACCGGTAAATGCTGCATTTCCACCCTAGGCTTATACTCGAGTCAATAAGTTTTCCTAGTTTTTGTGGCAAAATTAGGGGGGTCGGCTTATACTCGGGTCGGCTTATACTCGAGTATATACGGTAGTTAGTTCCTATAAATACATTTCTTTACCTAATTAAAAAAAAAAAAAAAAAAAAACAATAAAAGTACACATATTTAGTATTGCCGCGTCCGTAACGACCCGACCTATAAAACTGTCCCACTAGTTAACCCCTTCAGTGAACACCGTAAAAAAAAAGAGGCAAAAAACAACTCTTTATTATACCGCCAAACAAAAAGTGGAATAACTTGCGATCAAAAAGATGGCTATAACTAACCATGGTACCGCTGAAAACGTCATCTTGTCCCGCAAAAAACGAGCCGCCATACAGCGTCATCAAAGAAAAAAGAAAAAAGTTATAGTCCTCAGAATAAAGCGATGCAAAAATAATTATTTTTTCTATTAAATAGTTTTTATCGTATAAAAGCACCAAAACATAAAAAAATTATATAATTGAGGTATCGCTGTAATTGTACTGACCCGAAGAATAAAACTGCTTCATCCATTTTACCAAACGCGGAACAGTATAAACGCCTCCCCCAAAAGAAATTCATGAATAGCTGTTTTTTGGTCATTCTGCCTCACAAAAATCGGAATAAAAAGGGATCAAAACATGTCACATGTCCGAAAATGTTAGCAATAAAAACGTCAACTCATCCCGCAAAAAACAAGACCTCACATGACTCTGTGGACCCAAATATGGAAAAATTATGGCTCTCAAATTGTGGTAACGCACAAAATATTTTTTGCCATAAAAAGCGTCTTTCAGTGTGTGACGGCTGCCAATCATAAAAATCCGCTAAAAAACCCGCTATAAAAGTAAATCAAACCCCCCTTCATCACCCCCTCAGGGAAAAATGTAAAAAATATATTTCCATTTTCCCATTAGGGTTAGGGCTAGGGTTAAGCTTGGAGCTAGGGTTAAGGCTACAGTTAGGGTTGGGGATAAAGCTAGGGTTAGGGTTTGGATTACATTTACGGTTGGGATTAGGGTTAGGGGTGTGTCAGGGCTAGGGGTGTGGTTAGGGTTACCGTTTGGATTAGGGTTTCAGTTATAATGGGGGATTTCCACTGTTTAGGCACATCAGGGGCTCTCCAAACGCGACGTGGCGTCCGATCTCAATTCCAGCTAATTCTGCGTTGAAAAAGTAAAACAGCGCTCCTTCCCTTCCGAGCTCTCCTGTGCGTCCAAACAGGGTTTACCCCAACATATGGGGTATCACCGTACTCAGGACACATTGGACAACAAGTTTTGGGGTCCAATTTCTCCTGTTACCCTTGGAAAAATGCAAAACTGGGGGCTAAAAAATAATTTTTGTGGAAAAAAAAAAAGATTTTATTTTCTCGGCCCTGTGTTATAAATTGTAGTGAAACACTTGGGGGTTCAAAGCTCTCACAACACATCTAGATAAGTTCCTTGGGGGGTCTAGTTTCCAATATGGGGTCACTTGTGGGGGGTTTCTACTGTTTAGGTACATTAGGGGCTCTGCAAATGCAATGTGATGCCGGCAGACCAATCCATCTAAGTCTGCATTCCAAATGATGCTCCTTCCCTTCCGAGCTCTGCCATGTGCTCAAACAGTGGTTCTCCCCCACATATGGGGTATCAGCGTACTCAGGACAAATTGGACAACAACTTTTGGGGTCCAATTTCAACTGTTACCCTTGGAAAAATACAAAACTGGGGGCTAAAAAATAATTTTTGTGGGGAAAGAAAATACATTTTATTTTCACGGCTCTGCGTTATAAACTGTAGTGAAACACTTGGGGGTTCAAAGCTCTCACAACACATCTAGATAAGTTCCTTAGGGGGTCTACTTTCCAAAATGGTGTCACTTGTGGGGGGTTTCAATGTTTAGGCACATCAGTGGCTCTCCAAACGCAACATGGCGTCCCATCTCAATTCCTGTAAATTTTGCATTGAAAAGTCAAACGGCGCTCCTTCCCTTCCGAGCTCTCCCATGCGCCCAAACAGTGGTTTACCCCCACATATGGGGTATCGGCGTACTCAGGACAAATTGTACAACAACTTTTGGTGTCCATTTTCTCCTGTTACCCTTGGTAAAACAAAACAAATTAAAGCTGAAGTAAATTTTTTGTGAAAAAAAGTTAAATGTTCATTTTTATTTAACCCCTCTGTGACCTTAGACGTACTATCCCGTCGAGGTGCCCTGGGCTTATCTGACCCTGGACAGGATAGTACGTCATAGCGATCGGCAGCGCTCACGGGGGGAGCGCCGCCGATCGCGGCCGGGTGTCAGCTGCATATCGCAGCTGACATCCGGCACTATGTGCCAGGAGTGGTCACGGACCGCCCCCGGCACATTAACCCCTGGCACACCACGATCAAAGATGATCGCGATGTGCCGGCGGTGCAGGGAAGCACCGCGCAGGGAGGGGGCTCCCTGCGGGCTTCCCTGAGCCCCCCGCAGCAACGCGATGTGATCGCGTTGCTGCGAGGGTCTTGCCTCCCTCCCTCCCTGCTCCAGGCCCGGATCCAAGATGGCCGCGGATCCGGGTCCTGCAGGGAGGGAGGTGGCTTCACAGAGCCTGCTCAGAGCAGGCACTGTGAAGGCTGCAGCGCTGCAAGTCAGATCAGTGATCTGACAGAGTGCTGTGCAAACTGTCAGATCACTGATCTGTGATGTTCCCCCCTGGGACAAAGTAAAAAAGTTAAAAAAAATTTTTCCAAATGTGTAAAAAAAAAATAAAAAAAAATATTCCAAAATAATGAAAAAAAAAAATATATATTATTCCCATAAATACATTTCTTCATCTAAATAAAAAAAACCCAATAAAAGTGCACATATTTAGTATCGCCGCGTCCGTAACGGCCCGACCTATAAAACTGGCCCACTAGTTAACCCCTTCAGTAAACACCGTAAGAAAAAAAAAAAAAGAGGCAAAAAACAACGCTTTATTATCATACCGCCGAACAAAAAGTGGAATAACACGCGATCAAAAGGACAGATATAAATAACCATGGTACCGCTGAAAGCGTCATCTTGTCCCGCAAAAAACGAGCCGCCATACAGCAACATCAGCAAAAAAATAAAAAAGTTATAGTCCTGAGAATAAAGCGATGCAACAATAATTATTTTTTCTGTAAAATAGTTTTTATCGTATAAAAGCGCCAAAACATAAAAAAATGATATAAATGAGGTATCGCTGTAATCGTACTGACCCGAAGAATAAAACTGATTTATCAATTTTACCAAACGCGGAACGGTATAAACGCCTCCCCCAATAGAAATTCATGAATAGCTGGTTTTTGGTCATTCTTCCTCACAAAAATCGGAATAAAAAGTGATCAAAAAATGTCACGTGCCCGAAAATGTTTTCAATAAAAACGTCAACTCGTCCCGCAAAAAACAAGACCTCACATGACTCTGTGGACTAAAATATGGAAAAATTATAGCTCTCAAAATGTGGTATTGCAAAAAATATTTTTTGCAATAAAAAGCGTCTTTCAGTGTGTGACGGCTGCCAATCATAATAATCCGCTAAAAAACTCGCTATAAAAGTAAATCAAACCCCCCTTCATCACCCCCTTAGTTAGGGAAAAATAAAAAAAATGTATTTATTTCCATTTTCCCATTAGGGCTAGGGTTAGGGCAAGGGTTAGGGCTAGGGTTAGGGTTAGGGCTAGGGTTAGGGCTAGGGTTAGGGCTAGGGTTAGGGCTAGGGTTAGGGTTAGGATTAGGGCTAGGGTTAGGGCTAGGGTTAGGGCTAGGGTTAGGGTTGGGGCTACAGTTAGGGTTGGGGTTAAAGTTAGGGTTAGGGTTTAGATTACATTTACAGTTGGGAATAGGGTTGGGGTTAGGGGTGTGTCAGGGTTAGAGGTGTGGTTAGGGTTACCGTTGGAATTAGGGTTAGGGGTGTGTTTAGATTAGGGTTTCAGTTATAATTGTGGGGTTTCCACTGTTTCGGCACATCAGGGGCTCTCCAAACACGACATGGCGTCCGATCTCAATTCCAGCCAATTCTGCGTTGAAAAAGTAAAACAGTGCTCCTTCCCTTCCGAGCTCTCCCATGTGCCCAAACAGGGGTTTACCCTCACATATGTGGTATCAGCGTACTCAGGACAAATAGGACAACAACTTTTGGGGTCCAATTTCTCCTGTTACCCTTGGGAAAATACAAAACTGGGGTCTAAAAAATAATTTTTGTTGGAAAACAAAAAGATTTTTTATTTTCACGGCTCTGCGTTATAAACTGTAGTGAAACACTTGGGGGTTCAAAGTTCTCACAACACATCTAGATAAGTTCATTGAGGGGTCTAGTTTCCAATATGGGGTCACTTGTGGGGGGTTTCTACTGTTTAGGTACATTAGGGGCTCTGCAAACGCAATGTGACGCCTGCAGACCAATCCATCTAAGTCTGCATTCCAAATGATGCTCCTTCCCTTCCGAGCCCTCCCATGCGCCCAAACGGTGGTTCCCCCCCACATATCGGGTATCAGCGTACTCAGGACAAATTGGACAACAACATTTAGGGTCCAATTTCTCCTGCTAACCTTGGAAAAATACAAAACTGGGGGCTAAAATATAATTTTTGTGGAAAAAAAAATATTTTTTATTTGCACGGCTCTGCGTTATAAACTGTAGTGAAATACTTGGGGGTTCAAAGCTCTCACAACACATCAAGATGAGTTCCTTAGGGGGTCTACTTTCCAAAATGGTGTCACTTGTGGGGGGTTTCTACTGTTTAGGTACATTAGGGGCTCTGCAAACGCAATGTGACGCCTGCAGACCATTCCATCTAAGTCTGCATTCCAAATGGCGCTCCTTCCCTTCCGAGCCCTCCCATGCGCCCAAACGGTGGTTCCACCCCCACATATGGGGTATCAGCGTACTGAGGACAAATTGGACAACAACTTTTGGGGTCCAATTTCTCCTGTTACCCTAGGGAAAATACAAAACTGGGGGCTAAAAAATAATTTTTGTGGGAAAAAAATTTTGTTTTATTTTTATGGCTCTGCATTATAAACTTCTGTGAAGCCCTTGGTGGGTCAAAGTGCTCACCACTCATCCAGATAAGTTCCTTAGGGGGTCTACTTTTCAAAATGGTGTCACTTGTGGGGGGTTTCAATGTTTAGGCACATCAGTGGCTCTCCAAACGCAACATGGCGTCCCATCTTAATTTCTGTCAATTTTGCATTGAAAAGTCAAACGGCGCTCCTTCCCTTCCGAGCTCTCCCATGCGCCCAAACAGTGGTTTACTGCCACATATGGGGTATCGGCGTACTCAGGACAAATTGGACAACAACTCTTGGGGTCCATTTTCTCCTGTTACCCTTGGTAAAATAAAACAAATTGGAGCTGAAGTAAATTTTTTGTGTAAAAAAGTTAAATGTTCATTTTTATTTAAACATTCCAAAAATTCCTATTAAACACCTGAAGGGTTAATAAACTTCTTGAATGTGGTTTTGAGCACCTTGAGGGGTGCAGTTTTTAGAATGGTGTCACACTTGGTTATTTTCTATCATATAGACCCCTCAAAATGACTTCAAATGAGATGTGGTCCCTAAAAAAAAATGGTGTTGTAAAAATGAGAAATTGCTGGTCAACTTTTAACCCTTATAACTCCCTAATAAAAAAAAAATTTGGTTCCAAAATTATGCTGATGTAAAGGAGACATGTGGGAAATGTTACTTATTAAGTATTTTGTGTGACATATCTCTGTGATTTAATTGCATAAAAATTCAAAGTTTGAAAATTGCGAAATTTTCAAAATTTTCGCCAAATTTCCGTTTTTTTCACAAATAAACGCAGGTACTATCAAAGAAATGTTACCATTATCATGAAGTACAATATGTCACGAGAAAACAATGTCAGAATCACCAGGATCCGTTGAAGCGTTCCAGAGTTATAACCTCATAAAGGGACAGTGGTCAGAATTGTAAAAATTGGCCTGGTCATTGAGGTGCAAACCACCCTTGGGGGTAAAGGGGTTAAACATTCCAAAAATTCTTGTGGAACACCTGAAGGGTTAATAAACTTCTTGAATGTGGTTTTGAGCACCTTGAGGGGTGCAGTTTTTAGAATGGTGTCACACTTGGTTATTTTCCATCATATTGACCCCTCAAAATGACTTCGAGATGTGATCCCTAAAAAAAAAAAAAAATGGTGTTGTAAAAATGAGAAATTGCTGGTCAACTTTTAACCCTTATATCTCACTAACCAGAAAATTTTTTGTTCCAAAATTGTGCTGATGTATAGTAGACATGTGGAAAATGTTACTTATTAAGTATTTTGTGTGACATATCTCTGTGATTTATTTGCATAAAAATTCAAAGTTGGAAAATTGCGACATTTTCGCCAAATTTCCATTTTTTTCACAAATAAACGCAGGTAAAATCATAGAAATTTTACCACTATCATGAAATACAATATGTTGACAATGTCCGAATCACCTGGATCCGTTGAAGCGTTCCAGAGTTATAACCTTATAAAGGGACAGTGGTCAGAATTGTAAAAATTGGCCCGGTCATTAACGTGCAAACCACCCTTGGGGGTGAGGGGGTTAAGCCCTTCATGACCTTGGGATTTTTCGTTTTTCCGTGTTCGTTTTTCACTCCCCTTCTCCCAGAGCCATAACTTTTTTATTTTTCCGTCAATTTGGCCATGTGAGGGCTTATTTTTTGCGGGACGAGTTGTACTTTTGAACGACATCATTGGTTTTAGCATGTCGTGTACTACAAAATGGGAAAAAAATTCCAAGTGCGGTGAAATTGCAAAAAAAGTGCAATACCACACTTGTTTTTTGTTTGGCTTTTTTTCCTAGGTTCACTAAATACTAAAACTGACCTGATATTATGATTCTCTAGGTCAGTACGAGTTCATAGACACCTAACGTGACTAGGTTATTTTTTACCTAAGTGGTGAAAAAAAATTCCAAACTTTGCTAAAAAAAAATTGCGCCATTTTCCAATACTCGTAGCGTCTCCATTTTTCATGATCGGGGTCGGTTGAGGGCTTATTTTTTGCGTGCCGAGATGTAGTTTTTAATGATAGCATTTTGGTGCAGATACGTTCTTTTGATCGCCCGTTATTGCATTTTAATGCAATGTCGCGGCGACCAAAAAAACATAATTCTGGCGTTTCGAATTTTTTTCTCGCTACGCTGTTCAGCGATCAGGTTAATGCTTTTTTTTAATTGATAGATCAGGCGATTCTGAGCGCGGCGATACCAAATATGTGTAGATTTGATTTTTTTTTTTATTGATTTATTTTGATTGGGGCGAAAGGGGGGTGATTTAAACTTTTATATTTTTTTTTTTTTTTCACATTGTTTTTAACTTTTTTTTTTTTTTACTTTTGCCATGCTTCAATAGCCTCCATGGGAGGCTAGAAGCAGGCACAGCATGATCGCCTCTGCTACATAGCAGCGATCTGCTGTTCAGTGCTATGTAGCAGAATTGCAGGTGTGCTGTGAGCGCCGACCACAGGGTGGCGCTCACAGCTACCGGCGATCAGTAACCATAGAGGTCTCAAGGACTTCTATGGTTACAATGGAGAAGCATCGCCGACCTCCGATCATGTGACGGGGGTCGGCGATGCCGTCATTTCCGCCCCCCCCGGCCGGATGCGGTAGTTAAATGCCGCTGTCTGCGTTTGACAGCGGCATTTAACTAGTTAATAGGCACGGGCAGATCGCGATTCTGACCGCGCCTATTACGGGCACATGTCAGCTGTTCAAAACAGCTGACATGTCCCGGCTTTGGTGCGGGCTCACCGCCGGAGCCCGCATCAAAGCGGGGCTTCTGACCTTGGACGTACTATCCCGTCCGAGGTCAGAAAGGGGTTAATGGTGGGGAAAATGAAAATACATGTCTTAATGTATAATATTTATTGGAATTTTATACTTGTAAAAAAATTTAAGTCCAATATTTGTTATTATTTTTAACACCAAAATTGTGTGTTAGCCCCAAATATTACATTTTTGTTCTGGGAAATGGGTAAAAATGGCACCAAAATTTGTGCCAGAATTTTTGCTGCATGTATAAATTCCCCGATAGCACTGCTGGTCGGTGCTCATAAGTAAAACAAATGGAGCGCGTGCTCTTTATGTGCATGGTGGCCGTGTTAAGTGAAGGACTTCCGGGTTACTGTCCTTCAGGAAAAGGGAGATGTGCGCTTACGTGTGCCGACGGCAGCCGAATACTGTCGGAAAAAGCCGACTAGCAGTAAAAGAAAAGTGCGCATGCCTCATGGCTTTATGAAGATAGATAGGCTTTTCTTTCTTTCAATGATCTTTTTATTGAAAATTTTTTAAGGTTAACAAACAGTTTAAGAGCGTAAGATATAAAGTAATAATGATCAGTAAACAGTTAAGAGAACATCCAGTTGGTACAAAGAGCATGCACAGTTACAGCTGCAGCCACCGACCTCCAGCACACATCCTACTTACTTTTCCTAGACGCCATCACTGCATCTCCTTCTGGTGCCAGTCTTCAGGCCAAGCGCTCATGTGTCTCCCGCTCATTAAGGTAATGAATATTCACCCCACTCCACTCCCATAGGCGTGGAGTGAATATTCATTGCTTTAACCCCTTTCTGCAATTGAATGTACTATCCCGTCCATGTAACCTGGGACTTAATTCCCATGGGAATGATTGTACGTCATATGTGATCAGCCATGCTCCCGGGCGGGATTGCGGCCGGGTGTCAGCAGATTATCACAGCTGACACCCAGCACTATATGCTAGGAGCGGTCACAGACCACTCCCGGCACTTTAATCCCCAGAATACAGCAATCAAACAAGATTTCAGCGTTCCAGTAGTATAGTGAAAAATCACACAGCTTCCCTGGGACCCTCAGAACAACACGATGTGATCGTGTTGTTCCGAGGGTCTCCTCCTTGCGGGCCCCCGGATCGAAGATGGCTGCAGAGTCTCGGGTCTTGCAGGGAGATGGCATGTCAGTGCCTGTTGAGAGCAGACTGAGAAGCCTCCTACACTGCCTGTCAGATCGCTGATCTGACACAGTGCTCTGCAAAGTGTCAGATCAGCGATCTGATTTTATACAGTGATGACCCACCCTGGGACAATGTAAAAAAAAAAAAAAAAATTAACGTGTAAAAATATATATTTTTTTTAAATTCCTAAATAAATTAATAAATATTGTTCCAATAAATGCAGTTCTTTATGTGAAAAAAACAAACAATAAAAGTACACATATTTAGTATCAACGCGTCCGTAACGACCCAACCTATAACTGTTCCAGTATTTAACCCCTTCAGTGAACACCGTAAAAAATAAAAAAAAAAGCGAGGCAAAAAACAATGCTTTATCATCATACCGCCGAACAAAAAGGGGAATAACACGCGATCAAAAAGACTGATGTTAATAAACATGGTACCGCTGAAAATGTCATCTTGTCCCGCATGAAATGAGCTGCCATACAGTGTCCTCAGCGAAAAAATAAAAAGTTATAGCCCTCAGAATAAAGCGATGCAAAATTATTTTTTATATAAAAGTTTTTATTGTATAAAAGTTTTTATTGTATAAAAGCGCCAAAACATAAAAAAAAAGATATAAATGAGGTTTCGCTGTAATCGTACTGACCCGAAGAATAAAACTGCCTTATCAATTTTACCACACGTGGAACGTTATAAATGCCCCACCCAAAAGAAATTCATGAATTGCTGGTTTTGGTTCATTCTGCCTCCCAAAATAAAAAGCGATCAAAAAATTTCATGTGCCCGAAATTGGTAGCAATAAAAACGTCAACTCATCCCACAAAAATCAAGACCTCACATGACTCAGTGGGACAAAAGAATAAATTACTAATAGGGGTTAGTTATAAGTCTCCAAAAATAATGGAAGCAACGGAGAATATCCTCGTAAAGCAAATAGATGAAGCTGCGACTCAAGGAGAAGTCATTATTATGGGGGACTTCAACTACCCTGAAATAGATTGGGGAAAAGAAACCTGCAGTTCCAGCAAAGGTAATCGGTTTTGGACAACTATGAGAGACAATTACCTTTCACAATTGGTTCAGAACCCAACAAGAAGGGGGGCACTGCTAGACCTAATATTAACCAACAGGCCAGATCGCATATCAAATATAAGGGTTGGGGGTCACTTGGGTAATAGTGATCACAAAATAATAAGTTTTCATGTATCCTTTAATAAGATGTGTAGTAGAGGGGTTACAAGGACACTAAACTTCAGGAGGGCAAATTTCCAACAGATGAGAGATGATCTTTGTGCAATAAACTGGGACGATATCCTGAGAAAAAATACACAAAGAAAATGGGCGACGTTTATTAGCATCCTGGATAGGACCTGTGCACAGTATATACCGTATGGGAATAAACATACTAGAAATAGGAGGAAACCAATATGGCTAAATAGAGCTGTAAGGGGCGCCATAAGGGACAGAAAGAAAGCTTTTAGAGAATTAAAGCAAGCAGTTAGTGATGAGGCATTAAATAAACACAGAAAATGAAATAAATTCTGTAAAAAGCAAATCAAGGCAGCAAAAATTGAGACAGAGACTCATTTCCAGAGTAAAAATAATCCCAAAATATTCTTTAACTACGTAAATGGTAAGAAACTAAAAAAATGATAGTGTTGACCCCCTTAAAAATAGTCTGGGTGAAATGGTGGATGAGGATGAGGAAAAAGCCAATACGCTAAATGGCTTTTTTGTCATCAGTATTTACACAAGAAAATCCCATGGCAGACAATTTGATCAGTGATAACAAAAATTCCCCATTAAATGTCACCTGCTTAGACCAGCAGGAAGTACAGCGGTGTCTAAACATCACAAAAATTGACAAATCCCCAGGCCCAGATGGGATACACCCCCCGAGTACTGCAGGAATTAAGTACAGTCATTGATAGACCATTATTTTTAATCTTTAAAGACTCCATAATAACAGGGTCTGTACCACAGGACTGACGTATAGCAAATGTGCTGCCAATATTCAAAAAGGGGACAAAAACTGAACTAGGAAATAATAGGCCTGTAGGCTTAACCTCTACTGTAGGTGAAATTCTGGAGGGTATTCTAAGAGATGCTATTGTGACGCCCAGGAGACCGGGGTACCCAGCACCGGACCAATGGGGTCTGTCTCTTGAGGGGGATGTCACGGGTGGCTTGACCCGGTGCTGTGGCCTCAGGCAATGCACAGTGTAAGGGTATCGTGAGGGAACAGGCACTTACTTGATCAGCAGCAGGTTCTCCCAGCGGTGATGATCCCGATCCTGGATAGATGGCTATTGTCCAAATGAAAGACTGAGGCACTGAAACGTTTAACCAGTTTACTTCAACATAAAGGGATTTACAACCAGTCCTATCACCGGAGTCTGTATGGGAACTGTGAGTTACTTTGACCCTGCCGGGGTCTTCGCCTCTTATTGTACGCAGTTTCTATGTGGCCCTGCTGCTGTATGTGAACTGGCTGCCGGCCCAATCTGTCCCCTCCGGGTCCTGGTTCGACGGGCAACCCGAGTCCTTTTATTGGCTTACCCCCTCCGGGAGTACCGCTGAACTCTGTGTCTGTTGCTGCGTCCGGCCCTAGTGAAGCTGATATCACCTCATGTTTTTCCGGTTGCTGTATTATATATAATGAATACAGCCACAGATCCGGTATCCGTCTTTGCGCCTGTTCTGGGTAGTGATTAATGCTACCCGGTTCTCACAATGTCCTTTTTCTCCGTCCCTTTTCTCCTCAGGCCGGTGATTTGGGCCTGGAAACCGTCATAAGGCTGTTAGAAATTCAGCTGTATGACCTCTCACTTTCAGCTCCTTAGCCCAACTGCCAGTTCTTCTCTCAGACCAGAATGGATCAAGGGAAGTCTCTGGAGCTCCCCCTTCTGGCCGGAGGTGGTAGTGCAGTTTTGCTATCTTAGTATTTGTATTTATTGTCAGTAACTATTTTTGTGGCAAATACCCCTAGGGGTGCCACATTATGCTGGAGTATCTGAAGAGGAATAACCTCATGACCCAATATCAACATGAGTTTACTAGGGATCATTCCTGTCAGACTAATCTGATCAATTTCTATGAAGAGGTAAGTTCTGGACTGGACCAAGGGAACCCAGTGGACGTAGTGTATATGGACTTTTCAAAAGCTTTTGATACGGTGCCACACAAAAGGTTGATACATAAAATGAGAATAATGGGGATAAGGGAAAATATGTGTAAGTGGGTAAAGAGCTGGCTAAGGGATAGGAAACAAAGGGTGGTTTATTAATGGAGCACACTCGGACTGGGTCATGGTTAGCAGTGGGGTACCACAGTGGTCAGTATTGGGCCCTCTTCTTTTTAACATATTTATTGGTGACCTTTTAGGGGGCATACAGAGCTGAATTTCAATTTGCAGATGACACTAAACTCTGCAGGGTAATCAATACAGAGGAGGACAATTTTATATTACTGGATGATTTATGTAAACTAGAAGCTTGGGCTGATAAATGACAAATGAGTTTTAATGGCGATAATTGTAAGGTCATGCTCTTGGGTAGAAGTAATAAGATGTATAACTGTGCTTAATTCTAAAACTCTGGGCAAAACCGTCAATGAAAAAGACCTGGGTGTATGGGTGGATGACAAACTCACATTTAGTGGCCAGTGTCAGGCAGCTGCTACAAAGGCAAATAAAATAATGGGATGCGTTAAAAGAGGCATAGATGCTCATGAGGAGAACATAATTTTACCTCTATACAAGTCACTAGTTCGACCACACTTAGAATACTGTGCACAGTTCTGGTCTCCGGTGTATAAGAAAGATATAGCTGAACTAGAGCGGGTGCAGAGAAGAGCGACCAAGGTTATTAGAGGACTGGGAGCTTACTCTTTGCCACATTGTTTTTTTTTGGCTTCCCCTGGATCAACATGTTAGGACATGTTAGGTTAGGCTGTGAGTTGAACTAGATGGACTTAAAGTCTTACTTCAACTTTAATAACTATGTTACTATGTAAAATATGGAAAAATTACAGCTCTCAAAATGTGGTGATGCAAAAACTATTTTTTGCAATAAAAAGCATCTTTTACCATGTGACAGCTGTCAAACATATAAACCCGCTATAAATATTAAATCAGACCACCCTTTATCACCCCATTAGTTTAAAATAAATACATTTTGTATTTTATATGCTCTATTTTCCCTGTAAGGTTAGGGCTAAAGTTAGGGTTGGGGCTAAAGTTAGGGTAAGGGTTGGGGCTTGGATTACGTTTACAGTTAGGATTAGGGCTGGGATTAGGGTTAGGGGTGTCTCAGGGTTAGAGGTGTGGTTAGGATTATAGTTGGGGTAGGGGTTTGGGGTGTGTTGGGGTTAGGGGTGTGGTTGTTGGGATTAGGGGTAGGGGCTTGTTCGGGTTAAGGGTGTGGTTAGGGTTATGGTTAGGGTTGGGATTAGGGTTAGAAGTGTGTTCGGGTTAGGGTTGGAATTAGAATTGGGCGGATTCCACTGTTGAGGCACATCAGGGACTCTCCAATCGCGACGTGGCGTCCGATCTCAATTCCAGTCAATTCTGTGTTGAAAAAATAAAATAATGCTCCTTCCCTTCCGAGTTCTGCCCTGCGCCCAAACAGTGGTTTAATCCCACATATGGGGTATCGGCGTACTCTGGACAAATTGGACAACAACTTTGCAGTCCAATTTCTCCTGTTACCCTTGGGAAAAAAAAAATTGGGGGGCTGAAAAATCATTTTTGTGGGAAAAAAATGATTTTTATTTTTCATGGCTCTGCGTTATAAACTTTAGTGAAACACTTCGGGGTTCATAGTTCTCACAACACATCTAGATAAGATCCTTGAAGGGGTCTAGTTTCCAAATTGGGGTCACTTGTGAGGGGTTTCTACTGTTTAGGTACATCAGTGGCTCTGCAAACACAACATGAAGCCCGCAGACCATTCCATCTAAGTTTGCATTCCAAAACGGCGCTCCTTCCCTTCCGACCTCTGCCGTGCACCCAACTGTTGGTTCCCCCCCACATATGTGGTATCAGCGTACTCAGGACAAGTTGCACAACAACTTTTGGGGTCCAATTTCTTCTTTTATCCTTGGTAAAATAAAAAATTGGGGGCCAAAAGATCTTTTTTGTGAAAAAATGATTTTTTATTTTTACAGCTCTACATTCTAAACTTCTGTGAAGCACTTGTTGAGTCAAAGTGCTTACCACACATCTAGATACGTTCCTTAGGGGGTCTACTTTCCAAAATGGTGTCACTTGTGGGAGATTTCAATGTTTAGGCACATCAGGGGCTCTCCAAACATGACATGGCTTCCGATCTCAATTCCTGTCAATTTTGCATTGAAAAGTCAAACTGCGCTCCTTCCCTTCCGAGCTCTGCCATGCACCCAAACAGTGGTTTACCCCCACATATGGGGTATCAGCATACTCGAAACAAATTGTACAACAACTTTTGGGGTCTTCTAGGACTTCTAGGCAGTAATAATGAAATGATAACATTGCAGAGCCTAAGTGACACATCCCTGCAATCAGTTTCATTGGCTACATTTCTTCAAAAAAGTGGAAAGTTTGGTTTCCATTTTTGCAGTTATTGTTCTTTTTGTAGTAATTGGGTTTTATTTATTTTTTTGTTGCTAAATCCAAGTCTAACGGATGACAACTTGTTAATATGTACGGAACCTATTCTATATGAAATAAAAACCTACATTTTACAGTGACATATAAGAACCATTTTTGGATCTTAGCAGAATGATTTTTTTTGCGTACTTATACTTTTTCATATAGTGTATTTAATAATGTAAGCAATTTGTAGCGTGTAATCTAGAGACCAACCTATCAGTTCAGGTTTTCTTTTTTTTAAATCCCTCCAGAGCTAGACCAAAAAAGAGGATGCGATGAATACTGTGAACCACCGCAAAAGATGGCAAGGAAGAATGACCCACCTTATAATGATAAATCTGGTACCAGCACAAAACACTTGAAAGGTACTGTATTATTGAAAAACAAGTAAATCCAACACTTAAAAACTGTTGTAAAGAAAACCACTTTCCATTTGTGATCTTTTAGTGCATTATGGTTTTGTTTTGTTTTTTTTCTTTTTTGTTTTTTTCTTAAACGAAAAAACCAAATAATGTTTGGTGTTGACAGCAGGATACTCGTATATCCTTGCCTATATTTATGGACTCTTTAACCCCTTACTGACTGTGCCTGTCTTGACCTTCATGACCAGGCCAAATTTTTGAAATCTCTTTATGATAACTTTTTATGGTAATATCTCCGGAACGCTTCAACATAACCCAATGATTCTGAGATTTTTTTGCAATTTTAAAACTTTAACCCCTTTATTTCCCAAGCCTTGTTTTCACCTTCATGGCCAGGCCAAATTGTGCAATTCTGACCAGTGTCACTTTATGGTGTAATAACTCTGGAACGCTTCAACGGATCCCACTGATTGAGAGTGTTTTTTCGTGACCTATTGTACTTTATGATAGTCTTAACATTTGTTCGATATGACTCGCGTTTATTAGTGAAGAAAACAGAAATATGGCGAAGATTTGGAAAATTTTGCAATTTTCATACTTTTAATTTTTAGACCTTTTAAATAAGAGATATGGCACACAAAATATTTACTAAATAACGTTTCCCACAGGTCTACTTTACATCAGCACAATTTTTGAAACAAATTTTTTTTGTTAGGTAATCATAAGGTTAAAAGTTGACCAGTGATTTATCATTTTTCCAGCAAAATTTACAAAACCATTTTTTTAGGGATGACATCACATTTGCAGTGAGTTTCCAGGGCCTATGTAACAGAAAATACCCAAAAGTGACACCCATCTAAATTCTGCATCCCTCATGGTGCTCAAAACCACATTCAATAAGTTTATTGCCCCCCTTCAGTTGCTTCTCAGAAATTGAAACAATGTGGAAAGAAAACATTTAACTTTTTTCCCAAAACTTTCCTATAGACTTAATTTATTTTTATTTTCACACAGTTAACAGGAGAAAATGGACCCAAAAATTTGTTGTGCAGTTTCTCTTTAGCATGCCGATACCCCAAATGTGGGAGGAAAACCACTGTTTGGGTGCATGTCACGTTTGAAGAGCTCCTGATGTGCCTGAAGAGTGTAAATTCCCCACAAGTGACCCAATTTTGAAAACTATACTCCTTAAGGAACTTCTTTAGATGTATGGTGAGCACCTTGAACCCCCAGGTGCTTCACAGAGAATTATAATGTTGAGTCGTGCAAATAAAAAATAAAAAAAATTTCCCTCAAAAAAGTTACTTTAGCCCCAAATGCAGACTTTGATTGTATGGTCTGCGAGTTTCATGTCGTGTTTAGAGAGCCAAATCTGCAAAGAACCAGAAATTATGACTGATCATATTAAACCTACCCAATGAGATACAAAGAAATTACAGCAGGGCTAGGATAATAAAACATAACTTTTAATAAGTTTGCCTAAGGCTATGTGCACACGTTCAGGATTTCTCGCAGAAAATTCCTGAGAAAAAACGGACATTTTCTGCAAGAAAACCGCATGCGTTTTTGCCACGGTTTTGACGCGTTTTTGCCACGGTTTTGCTGCGTTTTTTGCCGCATTTTTTTCCGGACACTTACCAATGCATTTTGTAGTGGGAAATCCGCAAAAAAAGCGCAAAATTAATGAACATGCTGCGGTTTTTATCGCATCATGTGCACAAAACATGCGGCATTCATTCTAAATGATGGGATGCTTATTGTATGCGTTTTTTGCGGTTTTATAGCGTTTTTATCGGGAAAAAATACGAAAAAAACGCAACGTGTACACGCAGCCTAAAAGTTTATCAGCCACTGTGCACACAGGACAAATAAACAATAATTTATCAAAGTGCAAGTGTTCATGCTCAACAGTGTTCTAGTTAAAAAATTAGTTTGATCTCACCCACGCATTTTCTTACGCCTTCTCTCCGTTATAGGTCCACCATTGAAGAGAGGAGGGGGCAATTGTCTCTCTGAGTAATGGGGGAATAGATAGAAAGGGGGAAGGAGGTGTTCCAAACCCCTTAATGCTCCTAGTCGTGCCCCTGCATTACTCCGGCCCTGACAAGGGTAGTACCCAAATGTAAGCCTATTCACCAATTGCCCGGATCAAAGGTGTCGCCCTCCAACACATTTCTCCCTATGTTTAGGTGGTTCATCGGGAGGAAGGGGGGAGAGTGTCTAGTATGGGCACTTGCAGTGGCAAGTAATGCCCAGCTGGCTGACTAGTTGTGCCAATTCCCCTGACTAGGAGCTGCCCAATTAGCGTCTTAGGGATGCTTCTCTGATTTTTGCGGACAACACCGCATGCTGCGACAGCTCACGCAGATAGGAACTTGAAGAGTGAGATGCTGGTATAAACGTTATCTATGTAGAGGTGCTAACCTTGATCCAGCAGTGGGTGCTCCAAATCCCACACCATTTTCCCGCTCACTTCCAAGACAAAAGGGCATTCAGGGGCTTCAATCAGGGAGTCCCTTCCCTTCATAAACTCTCTAAACCTGTGGATGTACCCTGAAGTACTCGCGCAGAGCTTGTAGATTTTAATTCCATACCTCACCCTCTTACTGGCAGTATTGCCGGAATTTGAGCTTCCCCCTGGAATGTATTAGGGACTCGTATACGCAGATGTCCCTTTGGGGAACATAAACCTCAGCACACTTGTTACTGAAGTGTTCAATGACTGGCCAAACTTTGAAAAGTCAATCAAAGTTGGGGTAATCTCAGGAAGGATATTGTGCAAAATCGTTGTAATGCAAAAATTTTCAGATGGCCTTAAAGCATTTGCGGGTCATAGCCTTGCGGAACATTGGAATGTTGTTTAACCCCTTCCCGACCTTTGACGCCACGTAGGCGTCATGAAAGTCGGTGCCAATCCGACCCATGACGCCTATGCGGCGTCATGGAAAGATCGCGTCCCTGCAGACCGGGTGAAAGGGTTAACTCCCATTTCACCCGATCTGCAGGGACAGGGGGAGTGGTAGTTTAGCCCAGGGGGGGTGGCTTCACCCCCTCGTGGCTACGATCGCTCTGATTGGCTGTTGAAAGTGAAACTGCCAATCAGAGCGATTTGTAATATTTCACCCATTATAACGGGTGAAATATTACAATCCAGCCATGGCCGATGCTGAAATATCATCGGCCATGGCTGGAAATACTAGTGTGCCCCCACCCCACCCCTCCGATCGCCCCCCCACCCCCCCGATCTGGCCGGTACACTGCTCCGGCTCCCCTCCGTCCAGTGCTCCGCTCCCCCCCGTGCTCGTGTCCGCTCCCCCCATGCTCCAATCACCCCCCCGTGCTCCAATCACCCCCCCTGCACTCCGATCCACCCCCCCGTGCTCCGTTCCACCCCCCCGTGCTCCATTCCAGCCCCCCGTGCTCCGTTCCACGCCCCCCGCGCTCCGTTCCACCCCTCCCGCGCTCCGATTCCCCCCCCGTGCTCCGATCCCCCCCCCCCCCGTGGTCCCCCCCCCACCCTATCATACTTACCGATCCAGCCGTGGTCCCGTCCGTCTTCTCCCGGGCGCCGCCATCTTCCAAAATGGCGGGCGCATACGCAGTGCGCCCGCCGAATCTGCCGGCCGGCAGATTCGTTCCAAAGTGCATTTTGATCACTGAGATATAATCTATCTCAGTGATCAAAATAAAAAAATAATAAATGACCCCCCCCCCTTTGTCACCCCCATAGGTAGGGACAATAAAAAAATAAAGAAATCTTTTTTTTTCCACTAATGTTAGAATAGGGTTAGGGGTAGGGTTAGGGGTAGGGTTAGGGGTAGGGTTAGGGGTAGGGTTAGGGCTAGGGCTAGGGTTAGGGTTAGGGTTAGGAATGTGCACACGTATTCTGGTCCTCTGCGGATTTTTCCGCTGCGGATTTGATAAATCCGCAGTGCTAAACCGCTGCGGATTTATGGCGGATTTACCGCGTTTTTTTCTGCGCATTTCACTGCGGTTTTACAATTGCGATTTTCTATTGGAGCAGTTGTAAAACCGCTGCGGAATCCGCACAAAGAAGTGACATGCTGCGGAATGTAAACCGCTGCGTTTCCGTGCAGTTTTTCCGCAGCATGGGCACAGCGATTTTTGTTTCCCGTAGGTTTACATTGAACTGTACACTCATGGGAAACTGCTGCGGATCCGCAGCGTTTTCCGCAGCGTGTGCACATACCTTTAGAATTAGGCTATGTGCACACGGTGCTGATTTGGCTGCGGATTCGCAGCAGTGTTCCATCAGGTTTACAGTACCATGTAAACCTATAGAAAACCAAGTCCGCTGTGCCCATGGTGCGGAAAATACCGCGCGGGAACGCTGCGTTGTATTTTCCGCAGCATGTCAATTCTTTGTGCGGATTCCGCAGCGTTTTACACCTGTTCCTCAATAGGAATCCGCAGGTGAAATCCGCACAAAAAACACTGGAAATCCGCGGAAAATCCGCAGGTAAAACACAGTGCCTTTTACCCGCAGATTTTTCAAAAATGGTGCGGAAATATCTCACACGAATCCGCAACGTGGGCACATAGCCTTAGGGTTAGGGTTGGAATTAGGGTTGTGGTTAGGGTTAGGGGTGTGTTGGGGTTAGTGTTGTGGTTAGGGGTGTGTTGGGGTTAGGGTTGTGATTAGGATTATGGCTACAGTTGGGATTAGGGTTAGGGGTGTGTTGGGGTTAGTGTTGGAGTTAGAATTGAGGGGTTACCACTGTTTAGGCACATCAGGGGTCTCCAAACGCAACATGGCGCCACCATTGATTCCAGCCAATCTCGTATTCAAAAAGTCAAATGGTGCTCCCTCACTTCCGAGCCCTGACGTGTGCCCAAACAGTGGTTTACCCCCACATATGGGGTACCAGCATACTCAGGACAAACTGCGCAACAATTACTGGGGTCCAATTTCTCCTGTTACCCTTGTGAATCTAAAAAAATGCTTGCTAAAACATAATTTTTGAGGAAAGAAAAATGATTTTTTATTTTCACGGCTCTGCGTTGTAAACGTCTGTGAAGCACTTGGGGGTTCAAAGTGCTCACCACATATCTAGATAAGTTCCTTGGGGGGTCTAGTTTCTAAAATGGGGTCACTTGTGGGGGGTTTCTACTGTTTAGGCACACCAGGGGCTCTGCAAACGCAACGTGACACCCGCAGACCATTCCATCAAAGTCTGCATTTCAAAAGTCACTACTTCCCTTCTGAGCCCCGACGTGTGCCCAAACAGTGGTTTACCCCCACATATGGGGTATCAGCGTACTCAGGAGAAACTGGACAACAACTTTTGGGGTCCAATTTCTCCTGTAACCCTTGGGAAAATAAAAAATTCTGGGCTAAATAATTATTTTTGAGGAAAGAAAACGTATTTATTATTTTCACGGCTCTGCATTATAAACTTCTATGAAGCACTTGGGGGTTCAAAGTGCTCACCACACATCTAGATAAGTTCCTTTCAGGGTCTAGTTTCCAAAATGGGGTCACTTGTGGGGGGTTTCTACTGTTTAGGCATATCAGGGGCTCTGCAAACGCAACGTGACGCCCGCAGAGCATTCCATCAAAGTCTGCATTTCAAAACGTCACTACTTCAATTCCAAGCCCCGGCATGTGCCCAAACAGTAGTTTACCCCCACATATGGGGTATCACCGTACTCAGGAGAAACTGGACAACAAATATTGGGGTCAAATTTCTCCTGTTACCCTTGGGAAAATTAAAAAATTCTGGGCTAAATAATTATTTTTGAGGAAAGAAAACGTATTTATTATTTTCACGGCTCTGCATTATAAACTTCTATGAAGCACTTGGGGGTTCAAAGTGCTCACCACACATCTAGATAAGTTCCTTTGGGGGTCTAGTTTCCAAAATGGGGTCACTTGTGGGGGGTTTCTACTGTTAAGCCACATCAGGGGCTCTGCAAACGCAACGTGACGCCCACAGAGCATTCCATCAAAGTCTGCATTTCAAAACGTCACTACTTCACTTCCGAGCCCCGGCATGTGCCCAAACAGTGATTTACCCCCACATATGGGGTATCAGCGTACTCAGGAGAAACTGGACAACAACTTTTGGGGTCAAATTTCTCCTGTTACCCTTGGGAAAATAAAAAATTGCAGGCTAAAAGATCATTTTTGAGAAAATAATTTTTTTTTTTATTTTCATGGCTCTGCGTTATAAACTTCTGTGAAGCACTTGGGGGTTCAAAGTCCTCACCACACATCTAGATTAGTTCCTTTGGGGGTCTAGTTTCTAAAATGGTGTCATTTCTGGGGGATCTCCAATGTTTAGGCACACAGGGGCTCTCCAAACGTGACATGGTGTCCGCTAATGATTGGAGCTAATTTTCCATTTAAAAAGCCAAATGGCGTGCCATCCCTTCCGAGCCCTGCCGTGCGCCCAAACAGTGGTTTACCCCCACATATGGGGTATCAGCGTACTCAGGACAAACTGGACAACAATATTTGGGGTCCAATTTCTCCTATTATCCTTGGCAAAATAGGAAATTCCAGGCTAAAAAATCATTTTTGAGGAAAGAAAAATTATTTTTTATTTTCATGGCTCTGCGTTATAAACTTCTGTGAAGCACCTGGGGGTTTAAAGTGCTCAATATGCATCTAGATAAGTTCCTTGGGGGGTCTAGTTTCCAAAATGGGGTCACTTGTGCGGGAGCTCCAATGTTTAGGCACACAGGGGCTCTCCAAACGCGACATGGTGTCCGCTAACAATTGGAGCTAATTTTCCATTCAAAAAGTCAAATGGCGCGCCTTCTCTTCCGAGCCCTGCCGAGTGCCCAAACAGTGGTTTACCCCCACATATGAGGTATCGGCGTACTCGGGAGAAATTGCCCAACAAATTTTATGATCCATTTTATCCTACTGCCCATTTGAAAATGAAAAAATTGAGGCGAAAAGAATTTTTTTGTGAAAAAAAATTACTTTTTCATTTTTACAGATCAATTTGTGAAGCACCTGAGGGTTTAAAGTGCTCACTAGGCATCTAAATTAGTTCCTTGGGGGGTCTAGTTTCCAAAATGGGGTCACTTGTGGGGGAGCGCCAATGTTTAGGCACACAGGAGCTATCCAAACGCGACATGGTGTCCGCTAACGATGGAAATAATTTTTCATTCAAAAAGTCAAATGGCGCTCCTTCCCTTCCGAGCCTTACCATGTGCCCAAACAGTGGTTTACCTCCACATGTGAGGTATTGGTGTACTCAGGAGAAATTGCCCAACACATTTTAGGATCCATTTTATCCTGTTGCCCATGTGAAAATGAAAAAATTGAGGCTAAAAGAATTTTTTTGTGAAAAAAAAGTACTTTTTCATTTTTACGGATCAATTTGTGAAGCACCTGGGGGTTCAAAGTGCTCACTATGCATCTAGATAAGTTCCTTGGGGCGTCTAGTTTCCAAAATGGGGTCACTTGTGGGGGAGCTCCAATTTTTAGGCACACGGGGGCTCTCCAAACGTGACATGGTGTCCGCTAAAGAGTGGAGCCAATTTTTGATTCAAAAAGTCAAATGGCGCTCCTTCCCTTCCAAGCCCTGCCGTGCGCCAAAACAGTGGTTTACCCCCACATATGAGGTATCAGCGTACTCAGGACAAATTGGACAACAACTTTCGTGGTTCAGTTTCTCCTTTTACCATTGGGAAAATAAAAAAATTGTTGCTAAAAGATAATTTTTGTGACTAAAAAGTTAAATGTTCATTTTTTCCTTCCATGTTGCTTCTGCTGCTGTGAAGCACCTGAAGGGTTAATAAACTTCTTGAATGTGGTTTTGAGTACCTTGAGGGGTGCAGTTTTTAGAATGGTGTCACTTTTGGGTATTTTCAGCCATATAGACCCCTCAAACTGACTTCAAATGTGAGGTGGTCCCTAAAAAAAATGGTTTTGTAAATTTCGTTGTAAAAATGACAAATCGCTGGTCGAATTTTAACCCTTATAACTTCCTAACAAAAAAAAGTTTTGTTTCCAAAATTGTGCTGATGTAAAGTAAACATGTGGGAAATGTTATTTATTAACTATTTTGTGTCACATATCTCTCTGGTTTAACAGAATAAAAATTCAAAATGTGAAAATTGCGAAATTTTCAAAATTTTCGCCAAATTTCCGTGTTTATCACAAATAAATGCAGAATTTATTGACCTAAATTTACCACTAACATGAAGCCCAATATGTCACGAAAAAACAATCTCAGAACCGCTAGGATCCGTTGAAGCGTTCCTGAGTTATTACCTCATAAAGGGACACTGGTCAGAATTGCAAAAAACGGCAAGGTCTTTAAGGTCAAAATAGGCTGGGTCTTGAAGGGGTTAAAACATGTCGCCTCCAACTCCAAAATATCTCCAGAATCCGTCCTTTCCTCAACCGTCAATCTACTAATTTGCTTGTGCATGCCCTCATCTCCCGCTTTGACTACTGCAACATCTTTTTCTGTGGCCTCCCTGGTAACACCCTTGCACCTCTCCATTCCATCCTTAACTCTGCTGCCCGACTAATTCATCTCTCTCCTCGCTACTCCTCCGCTTTCCCCCCTCTGTACTGGCTCACATTCCCTCAGCGTATCCAGTTCAAATTACGAATACTAACCTGCAAAGCCATCCTTAACCTGTCTCCTCCATATATCTCTGAACTAATCTCCCGATATCTTCCCTCACGTAATCTCCGGTCCTCCCAAGACCTCCTTCTCTCCACCACACTTATTTGCTCCTCCCACAACCGCCTCGAGGACTTCTCCCGAATATCCCCCATCCTCTGGAATTCTTTGCCCCAACTCGTCCGACTATCAACCACATTCGGATCCTTCAGACCGAACCTGAAAACCCACCTCTTTAGGAAAGCCTACCGCCTGCACTGACCCTACTGCCTCCTCACCACTACCGAAGCCACAGGCTCACCAACACCGGAGCTCCTGCAACCCTCAATCTATTGTCTCCTTCCCCACCGTCTTGTAGAATGTAAGCCCGTAAAAGCAGGGTCCTCGCCCCTCTGTATCAGTCTGTCATTGTTAGTTTGCTTACTGTAAGTGATATCTGTAATTTGTATGTAACCCCTTCTCATGTACAGGACCATGGAATCAATGGTGCTATATAAATAATAATAAAAGTGATGATACAGGCTTGAAAAGATCTGCAGAAAATCCGCAAAATTAATGAACATGCTGCTTTTTTTACCGCGATGTGTTTTTTTTTTTTTTGCAGAAAAAACGCATCATGTGTACAAAAATTGCAGAATGCATTCTAAATGATATGATGCATATGTCTGCGGTTTCTAATGCGTTTTTATCCCGTTTTTATCCCGTTTTTATCGTGAAAAAACCTGACTGTGTGCACATAAGTACACATATTTAGTATCGCCTCGTCTGTAATGACCCGACTTATAAAACTGTCCCACTAGTTAACCCCTTTAGTGAACCCCATAAAAAAATGCAAAAAAACAATGCTTTATCATCATACCGCCGAACAAAATGTGGAATAACACGATCAAAAAGACGAATATATACATGGTACCACTGAAAACGTCATTTTGTCCCGCAGAAAACTAGCCGTCATCAGCGAAAAATTAAGTTATAGCTCTCAGAATAGACATGCAAAAATAATTATTTTTTTTAATATAAAATAGTTTTTATTGTATAGATAATAATAATCGTACTAATCCGAGGAATAAAATTCTTTATCAATTTTACCACATGCAGAATGGTATAAACGTCCCCCCCCCCTCCAAAAAATAAAAAGAAATTAATGAATTGCTGGTTTTTGTTCACTCTGCCTCCCAAAAATCGTAATAAAAACCATTCCATCCAAGTCTGCATTCCAAATGGCGCTCCTTCCCTTCCGAGCCCTGCCATGCGCCCAAACGGTGGTTCCCCCCCACATATGTTGTATCAGCGTACTCAGGACAAATTGGACAACAACTTTTGGGGTCGAATTTCTCCTCTTACCCTCGGGAAAATACAAAACTGGGGGCTAAAAAATAATTTTTTGGGGAAAGTTTTTTTTTTAATTTTCACGGCTTTGCGTTATAAACTGTAGTGAAATACTTGGGGGTTCAAAGCTCTCACAACACATCTAGATGAGTTCCTTAGGGGGTCTGCTTTCCAAAATGGTGTCACTTGTGGGGGGTTTTTACTGTTTAGGTACATTAGGGGCTCTGCAAACGCAATGTGACGCCTGCAGACCATTCCATCTAAGTCTGCATTCCAAATGGCGCTCCTTCCCTTCCGAGCCCTCCCATGCGTCCAAACGGTGGTTCCCCCACATATGGGGTATCAGCGCACTCAGGACAAATTGGACCACAACTTTTGGGGTCCAATTTCTCCTGTTGCCCTCGGGAAAATACAAAACTTGGGGCTAAAAAATAATTTTTTGGGGTAAAAAATTTTGTTTTATTTTTACGGCTCTGCATTATAAACTTCTGTGAAGCCATTGGTGGGTCAAAGCGCTCACCACACATCTAGATAAGTTACTTAGGGGGTCTACTTTCCAAAATGATTTCACTTGTGGGGGGTTTCAATGTTTAGGCACATCAGTGGCTCTCCAAACGCAACATGGCGTCCCATCTCAATTCCTGTCAATTTTGCATTGAAAAGTCAAACGGCTCTCCTTCCCTTCCAAGCTCTGCCATGCGCCCAAACAGTGGTTTACCCCCACATATGGGGTATCGGCGTACTCAGGACAAATTGTACACCAACTTTTGGTGTCCAATTTCTTCTCTTACTCTTGGGAAAATAAAAAATTGGGGGCGAAAAGATAATTTTTGTGAAAAATATGATTTTTTATTTTTATGGTTCTGCATTATAAACTTCTGTGAAGCACTTGGTGGGTCAAAGTGCTCACCACACCTCTAGATAAGTTCCTTAGGGGGTCTACTTTCCAAAATGGTGTCACTTGTGGGGGGTTTCAATGTTTAGGCACATCAGGGGCTCTCCAAAAGCAACATGGTGTCCCATCTCGATTCCAGTCAATTTTGCATTGAAAAGTCAAATGGCGCTCCTTCGCTTCCGAGCTCTGTGATGCGCCCAAACAGTGGTTTACTGCCACATATGGGGTATCGGTGTACTCAGGACAAATTGTACAACAACTTTTGGGGTCCATTTTCTCCTGTTATCCTTGGTAAAATAAAACAAATTGGAGCTGAAGTAAATTTTTTGTGAAAAAAAGTTAAATGTTCATTTTTATTTAAACATTCCAAAAATTCCTGGGAAGCACCAGAAGGGCTAATAAACTTCTTGAATATGGTTTTGAGCACCTTGAGGGGTGCAGTTTTTAGAATGGTGTCACACTTGGTTATTTTCTATCATATAGACCCCTCAAAATGACTTCAAATGAGATGTGGTCCCTAAAAAAAAAATTGTTTGTAAAAATGAGAAATTGCTGGTCAACTTTTAACCCTTATAACTCCCTAACAAAAAAAAATTTTGGTTCCAAAATTGTGCTGGTATAAAGTAGACATGTGGGAAATGTTACTTAAGTATTTTGTGTGACATATCTCTGTGATTTAATTGCATAAAAATTCAAAGTTGGAAAATTGCAAAATGTTCAAAATTTTCGCCAAATTTCGTTTTTTTTTCACAAACGCAGGTAATATCAAAGACATTTTACCACTATCATGAAGTACAATATGTCACGAGAAAACAATGTCAGAATCACTGGGATCCGTTGAAGCGTTCCAGAGTTATAACCTCATAAAGGGACAGTCGTCAGAATTGTAAAAATTGACCCGGTCATTAACGTGCAAACCACCCTTGGGGGTAAAGGGGTTAATTTTCACAGCTCAACGTTGTAAAATTCTGTGAAGCACATGGATGTTCAAGGTGCTCACGACACATCTAGATAAGTTCCCTAAAGGGTTTCATTTGTACAATGGTGTCACTTGTGGGAGATTTCTTGCAAAATCGGCAGTGTATCAAATTCTCTTTTTCCCCCACTGTATAGGCAGACATTGTCTTCATGAACACTATCGAAACATTGGTTGTTCTTTTGGTTGTATTTATTTTTAGTCTATGCAGTGCTGTTTGTGTTTTTTTTGTTTTTGTTTTATTTGCTACTTTTTTTTACTCTGCAAAAATATAAACCTTTTGAATTCTTTTCCCTTTATGTAGAAAAAGACAGCAATTTATTTCACAATGAAGAAAAGGACAATGCATCAGGTCTAAGGTAAGATTTCAGTTGACGTTTCATTATCAAATTTTATTTCTCAACCATGAAACTTTCTATTTCCCAGAGCAAATAGGTTTAGTCATGACATAAAGTAGAATAACGTTTTATAAGATGCTGAAATAAGAGGCTATCCATGGTGTGGATCAGTGGTATAAAAGAATTTAAAAAGTTTGAGAAGCCGCTCACCTGTTAAGGTTGTACACGGATAGGCCCAACACAGTGAAGCAACTGAAGGGTCACCTATTGGAAGTGGCTGCTGCTCCATCCAAATTAATCCAGGCCTCCAATGATGTAGGAATTGGCCTTGTATGCTAAATAGCAATGACTTAATATTACAATCACATCCCATATTAAGCTGTATGCATTCAATCAAAATTCTCCTGAGCAATACATATATAGTGCTTTGAAAAAGTATTTACACCCTGTAAACTTTTCCACATTTTTTTTGTCAAGTTACATCCACAAACTTAAGTAAAGGAAATGATGCATGGTTTTCTAATTATTTTAAAAATATAAATCTGAAAAGTTGCTTTAGTATTCGGCCCCCTAAAAGTGAGTCGATATGTTTGTGGCTAGAATATGGAAAAAGTTCATGGGGTATATATATATATATATATATATATATATATATATATATATATATATATATATATATATATATATATATATATATATATATATATATATATATATATACCTATTTGAGAAATTTTCATTGAAAATTGAAACTCTGGTTTTTCAAGGCTTAAATGAAATTATAAAGAATACCTATTAAACGTTTATGGTATTATCTCCTTTTTTCTCCGCTCTGGATTTAGATGATTATTATTTTTCAATAGAACTGTTAAATATTTATAAATTTAGGATTTATGGGATATTTTGTTCCCATATAGAACCTTTTTATGAAAATCTCTTGCTTAAGTATATGTATTTCTGAAGAGCATTTTAATTGAACTAGGGGATCTTACAGCATCTGACTAGGGAATATTACGTCATTGCTATTTAGATAAAGGGTCAGTGGTTGTTTCTTGTTGTTTGCACTTGATGAAGGCGTTAAATCAACTCCAGTGATCAAGCACATTGTTAAACTCAAGTCATTTAATATACCTTGGACCATTTGGATATGGCAGAGTCCTTGTGACACTAGATATTTCACTTCAATTCCTCTACCTTTAATAGGATGATTTTTGATGAATGGGATTAAGTGTCCGTTTACACCGCGTACCAACCGGCAGCACTCTGTTCACTTTTAGTGAGCGGTTGTATAATAGCCAGTTTACACAGGAGGTCAAAATTAAACAATGAGTGATCTGTGTGTTGTTCACTAAATTTTGCCGGGAGATATAAAGTTAGTTTTGTTCCAGTAGCTGTACTTTCAGTAAGGCGACTGGGCAGCATTGTAATTCTATCAGATGAACGCTATACCTGCATGTTCATGGCGTTAGGGGACATGACAGGTTCCCTTTAATTGTAACGGTACTGTCAATATTTTACGTGATCTGTATAAAGAGTAACAAAACATCTTATAATTTTTCTTTAAAATTTGAGTGCCCTCTTCATTGCACACACATAAGTAGGGGGTCTGGGTCCTGAGACACCCCAATCAATCTCTCAAAGAAAATCCCTAATGAACCAATACCATTCTCACTAAACATAGTAAAGTAGGAGCTGTGCACTCCTTTTGCCTCCACTCTCATTGGGTGGAGGAGGGTATTTGAGCAATCCGTCGGGGTCTCAGGACCCAATAATCTGTTTGCAATTAAGAGGGCACTCAATTATAAAAAAAAAAAAGGTATAAAGGTTTAGTTACTCTAAGAATACCTTTCAGATACTTCACTCCAGGCATCATACTTTTTGATGGGAGTGTTTACAACTCCGGGTCCCACAGGTTTAGACTCTGCACTTTTTACTTTGTGACGTCCCCAATGGTTGTCTCGCCCGCTGCAAATAGTAAAATGACTCTGCTATACATTATACATCAGAGGGAGCCGGTCAAGTCTGATAATGCTATTAACCTGCGGATATCTGGTTAACCTGAAGGTTAAGGGGGTATGTGCACACGTTGCGGATTTTGCTGCGGATCCGATGGCGGTTTTGAAGCTGCAGATTCGCAGCTGTTTTCCCTGAGTTTTACAGTACCATGTAAACCTATGGAAAACAAAATCCGCAGTGCACATGCTGTGGGAAAAAACGCGCGGAAACGTAGCGTTATTTATTCCGCAGCATGTCAATTCTTTGTGCGGATTCCGCAGTGGTTTACACCTGCTCCATAATAGGAATCCGCAGGTGTAAAACCGCAGGTGGAATCCGCACAAAATCTGCAAAAAAAACGCAGTGCGGTTAACCTGCGGATTTACCAGAATCAGTCCGGAAAAATCAGCAGGAATTTCCGCAACATGTGCACGTAGCCTCATACTGTTATGCAGGGCGTGGAATTGAAAGTGAGACGAGGAATAAAAATAAACTTATTTATTTTTCCTGGGAGTCACCGGCTTTGTCCTGCAGGCGTACCCGGACAGTTAGCCACCACTCACAATACTAAGAGCAGCGACTGTAAGCACGCCCAGCACTGACTGACAGCCCGTTCTACAGTGTATCAGTACAGTGCTGGCTGTCAGTCAGTGCAGGGCGTGCTTATAACCACCAGTGCTGTGAGTGATCAGAATTGCTCCAGGCTCTCCTGTATAACTGAAAGCCGGGACTCCAAGGAGAAATAGTTTTAGTGTGGCAAAGCTCCTAAATTACACTATTAACCTACAGATTAACACTGTATGTGCAGGTTAATAGTGTTATCGGACATAGCAGGTTCCAGGCTGTATAGGATTGTCAGAGTGCTACACTACTGTTGTCATACTGTAAGTGTCATACTCCCCGTACCCATTCCTGGCATCTTATATGGCATTGTTTTGGAATTCAAAGATTTTTTTTCAAAAGTTGAAAACCATATATCAGAAATAATGTAAGCCCCTACAGCAAAGATACTGTGTGTTTGTTTGTAATCCTAAATGACGAACTATGTTCTCATAAGGTTTTCTTTATGAACCGGAAGACTATTACTATGCGCTGCATGAAGGTGAGACTGCCCTCTATATCTCTGTGTGGAAATATAAATACTGCAGTTTTCATATGAAAACGTAGCATAGAAAAATAGTTGCTGCTCTCAAAAATGTAAGACTGTGTGGGGAAGGTGGTATATTGACTCGCCCATCCCCAATCCTCGGGTGCAGCACTCACTGAAGATTGTAAACATAATGATGGGCATTTTCTTTTATATTTTCTGCTTATCCACTTTGTAAAAGTGGAACTGGTGCTCTGTTTTTTTTCTCCATATGCGGTAATTCAGTTTTTTTTGCTTCCTGTAACATCCCATCAACAGAGCTGCTTCTACTCTTCCACTCGGCTGAGGTGGGGCTTCTTTGCTGACAACATGTTGATTGACAGCAGGCAGTCTGTCAATCAATATGATGTCGGCAGATGATATGATGTCGGCAGAGATTAATGAAAGGACGTATATATTTTCCTATACAGTGAAACAAAAAGACTTTTCCACTGAACTTGTTGAATATAGGGAAATATTACTATTGGCTTATAACAGGTTTCAGACAAACCCCTCACAACAAGGTTTGTAACAAGGCAGGAGAATACCTAGTTCGTTTTACTAAGGCACAATTCAAACCAATGAATATTATGCAAATTAATTACTGTCATGGAGAAATCTATAAGGATCTGGTGAACGTTACATTCTATGAAATGTTATATCAAAAGGATATATAATAATAGTTAAATAATAGTTAAGAAGTTTTCAAACTCTTGTACATTTTTTTCCCTATACCTCATTGTGTGTGTGTCTCGTTTTTTTAAGTGGTGTTTATTAGATAAGAATTCTGAGATGAATATGTGGATGCCGTTTGTTTTAAATGGCGTCAACTATAACTTTTATTAAGATATTACAACTTTTGATTGTCTTTTATTGTTTCAACATGCAATTTGCTTTGATGCCGCAAGAGACAAATGTTCCCCAACAAGTCATCTTTAATTTACCTGATTTTCTAATTTGTCAAAATGTGATGGCTTTATTTGTATCTTTGGTTGTTAAAATGATATACAATTCAATAAAAATTACAGATCTAAAAACAAAAAGGATGAGTCTACTGCCCTCTCTACCCAATTGGCTAACATAGTTAAATCTTAAACTTTGAGAGCGAGAACCAATATGACAAGAAAAGGTAATAAGAGTCCATAATAACATTAGTCACAGACTGCCCCATGTCCAGCTGGTTATTTTTTTTTAAATTCTATGTGATCAATTAACCCTGGCTCAGGGTAATTTTATATTTAGATGGCAATTGGATACCCAAAGTAGATAATAATAGTGCTTCTATTTAATGCATTGACTAAAACGGGTAAAGAGTTTTGATATTTTTCCTATAGATCAATCTCTCTCATTGACCTAGATCTGAAATTAATGTAAAAAAATAATTAACGGTGAACAAATTCTCAACCATATTTTCCAAACTGAACACCACAACAAGTTGGCTTAGTTAAAGGTAGATTAGCAATTTTCAAATACGGTATGTTAGGTGTTCACAATCTTAGACACAAGTTAAAATGCACCCTCTCTAGTCTATCCAGCCTTACAAAAATGTAGAAAAGGCTATTGAACATTCTTCTAGATAACTTCAGTCAACATTTGACACAATAGGTATCTTGGTAAAGAATAATGAGGCAGGTTGTCATTAATTGCAGGCGACATTATGATTTTCCTTGCTGATCCGTTAGGGCGACATTATGATTTTCCTTGCTGATCCGTTAGATGAAGTCCCTAAGGTATTTCAATACCTTCTGGAAATTGGAATATACTCTGGTATTAAAGGGGTTGCTCGGGACCAAGGATAGGTCATCAATGTCTGATCTGTGGGGGTGTGACACTCTACACCCCTGCCAATTAGCTGTTCCCATTGTTCGGAACTGCTCAGCTTCGGAGCTGCACAGGACAGCTCCGTCTACTGTATAGTGGTTGTGGCCGGGTGCTGCACATCTGCCACCAATTCCAATCAATAGGGTGTGGATGTGTAGTACCCGGCCTCAGCCAGTATTTCAATGATGGAGCTGTTCTGTGCAACTAAGCGGTTCCAGCCAGTGGCGATACAAGGAACAGTTGATTGACGAGTGTGCAAGGAGTCGCACTCCCACCGATCAGACATTGATCACCTATCCTAATGATAAGTCAACAATGTTAAAGTTACAGTCAACTTCTTTAAGGTCAACAAATCAAGAAGTTAACTCCTATAGTGCTGTATATAGATTAGAAGAAATGGGACAATCTTCTCAAATGACTAACAAAACATATTGGAGGGTAGGGGAGTTGTTGGCCATGAACGTTGATGAGAAACTTTCTTTAAATTACTGCGTTTGGTTATGTATGGTTTGAACATCCCCACATAGCCCAATACACTTGATTGCCTGACACCATGCCCTAAATGCAAAGAGGTAAAATCTGATTTCTCTGTTTTAAAATCTGATTTAGATTTGTTGGAAAGGAGGCATCTATAATGATATGGGAGAGGAGACATAGAAATTATGATTTATATTTTATTTTGCAGATTACATTTTATTTCTACCCATGTATCTCCATTTTATTCTAATTTAGGAATACTATGCAACTCTGAAATGATTTGGCAACTAATGCATGTATCTTTGCTAATGACCTATACATTGATTAGTGTAGTTATTGAAATACCTAATAAAAATGTTTATTATAAAGAGTACTTTTGTATTATAGTGTACTATTTTAATAGAAAGTAAATGTTGGCTTCTTTTGTAATGCTGGCTTTCTTGTGTATATTCAAAAAATAATTTTTATATTTGTAAACCTATTTGTTCTGTGATACTTTGCCGTCATTTATTAAATACAAATGGTTTTTATTTTTCTTTACAGACAAATTCGACCAGATTGTCAAAAATATCTGGTAGGTGTATTACTTGTGAATACTACTTCTAAGGCTCAATGAGTGACTGGTGCAGTGTATGGGAACACATTGTATATGCAGCTCACATATAACTGTTGTATGTACGTGGAAATAGTAATTGGTTGCAATGGCCGTTTTTTGGTTTTTTTTTTACAAGTTTTTATGTCATGGTCATCTTAACACGGCCACCAATATGTGAGGATCACCACTCGCGATACACATGTCTTTATGCTGCTGTAAAGGAGTACCCCGCTTCCCACACTCGCCTGTCCACTCACCTGTCCCCATGGGCTGACAATGAGCTAAGCACACCTCGCGTCTCGCTACCACCACTCACGCAGCGGGCCATACACTAGCAAACACAACACTCAACTCTCCCAGGCACCTGATAGGTACTCTTCTTGCACTCTGGACTACACAGAGTAATGTAACCAAGCTAGTCTCTCCCTCTTCAGGGTTGTGGGTACATTTTGAGCATTAAGGAACAAACTTATTTAATTTTAGATTTGATAAACAAAAAGTACAGTGGTTTAGAAAAGGTTACAAATAGTGATGGGCGAATATACTCGTTACTTGAGATATCTCGAGCATGCTCGGGGGTCCTCCGAGTATTTTTTAGTGCTCGGAGTTTGTTTTTCTTGCCGCAGCTGAATGATTTACATCTGTTAGCCAGCATAAGTACATGTGGGGATTGCCTGGTTGTTAGGGAATCCCCACATGTACTTAAGCTGGCTATCAGATGTAAATCATTCAGCTGCTGCAAGAAAAACGAGGGGGGTGATAGAAAGACCACAGCTTGGCTGGGGCCACTGATCTCGGATTGCATGGAAGGGAGATGTTATCAGGAGGCAGGCTGTTATGATAATCATGAGCAGGCCTTGGCCCCTGATCTGTTGCATAATGTCCCAGAAGGGAGGGAAGCTCCCTGGGGTACCCCTGTAAAGAGGAGTCAAAGAGTGGCTATTTCTTACTCTTTCTATTCCTTCTGCCCTCCCGAGTATTACATTTTTCTTTTTAATCCATTGTACGGGTCCATAGCTATTCACCTGTTTATTTAGTGCTAATATTATGGTCTTTATCAAGTGGCTGTGGCTCACAAGGCATTTTTTTCAGAGCAGCCTAAATGCATCCCTCCCAGAGAATCCTGAGTCATGCCCTCTTGCTAATTACCAACAGACAAAAAAAAACATACCGCTAAATCCGTAATATGTATTAAAATACAACACACAAACAAAACGTCTAATTCTCTGAGGTACATTTGGAATAAAATAAGAGGAAACACTGTCCACTTATGACCTAGTGATAGCTCCTTTTTAAAGGGTTATTCCCAAAATCACAGTGTGGTCTGATTATAATGTACCGTACATGTAATTATTAATATGAGCCAATAAAACTCACTTTTAAATTTCGTACTTGTTTTGCACATATCCCGGCCCCCCCTTCCCCCTTCAAAGAATGACCCTTCAAGCTCTATATACCATCCAGTTGCTTTTCAATGTCCCTGGTTCCTCGTGCACAGTACAGTATTTATCACCTGGCTTCCTGCCTGTAAAGCTCTGCCTCTACCTCTGAAGTAGTTAATCTGCCTTTACAATGCAAGCTATGCTTATGTGCACTGTATGCTCCTGTACTCAGCTCCTCTAGCCCATCTTTATCAGTATAGATACCTGTGGGTTTATACATCATTGTCCTGTTGGCTGGTTTTCTACTGAGCTCAACTGTCCCACACTGCTCCACAATAGAACTGGTAATAACGAGACTCCACACAGCTGACACAAGCAGAGCTGACCTGCGTTTAATGCCTGCGTCAGACAGTTCAGTGATGCAAAACTGCAAATGACGCTGTGTTGATGCTTATCGTATAGGTTTATGCCATAAGAAAGGAAAAGACTGTGGGAAACCGTTGCAAGTGCCAAGTTTAAATGTGTAAAATAGTGGCAAGAATATACAGGGGTGGGGATTAGTTGATTGAGAATTGACAGCAAAGACCAGAACTACAGTAGGGACAAATATAATATTGATAGCAAATAAGTATCACAAATATTACAAGCTATATTTGTGAGTCTTTGTCTTTTTTGGGCCAATGTTATGGGAGTTTGTGCAGATGGGAGGGGGATCCCTGTGTCAGCGGATTACCGCAGACAAAGATTCCCATCAGCCGGTGTATGCAGGCATATGCAATTGGTCCACTACTATTGCAAATAAAGTACGGTACTAGGAAGTACAAATGCGGGTGGTAATTAAATCAAGTCCTATAAGTAAACTAAGGGATTAGCATCAGCACACTCAGTATGAAAAGTGGTGCACTGAATATTTGGAGGAAAAAGTGGCTGGAAATTTTCAAAGTATTAAAGGGGATATCTGTGAATTTGCATTTTTTAGTTTTTTGCTAATATACGACAGGAAGGAAGGTAGTTGTGAACTTCCTGCCTGTTCTGCCCAGCGCCAATGTCTGCTGACTCAAAGCGGTCATAGATCGCTTCTGCCATTGATTCTACTGCTTCATTTGACCTGTTGTTAACAGAGTAGCTCTTCCGACATAAGAAGCTGCTCTGAGGTCACTGGAAGCAGACAATAGCAGCCAACAGCTGTCAGTGACCGTAGATTGCAAGAGACAATCAGTGCTGTGCAGACTAGTTAATTAACAACTACCTGCGTGTACATTTATAACCCTATAGCAAAAAAAACAAGCAAAGTTCTGGATAATCCCTTTAACTATGTGATTGCCAAACTAAAAGCTCTTGGTAATTGTTTTCAAGAGAAAATGAAGAATTTTTAAGAGGACCCATAATCTTCAATCATACCAGGGTTTACTACTAGTGATGAGCAAGTATACTCGTTGCTCTGGTTTTCCCGAGCACGCTTAGGTGGTCTCCAAGTATTTGTGAGTTCTCGGAGATTTAGTTTTTGTTGACGCAGCTGTATGATTTGCGGCTGCTAGACCGTTTGAATACATGTGGGGATTCTCTAGCAAATAGGCAACCCCACATGTACTCAGGCTGGCTGGCAGCCGTAAATCATGCAGCTGTGTCAACAAAAACTAAATCTCCGAGAACTCACAAATACTTGGAGACCACCCGAGCGTGCTCGGGAAAACCAGAGCAACGAGTATACTCGCTCATCACTATTTATTACATGAAATTGACGGTGTGTATAAACATGTAATTGTTATATTTGGAAACATAGTGGCTTTAATTACACTAATTTTGAGAGTATTACAGTTTGATAGCAGCCATAGAGATTGGCGATTCAGCCTTAATAATAATAATAATAATCTTTATTTTTATATAGCGCTAACATATTCCACAGCGCTTTACAGTTTTTGCACACATTATCAGCCTTCTATATTCTAGTGAACCACACCTCCAGATTTCAGGCTTGCCACTAGCCAGAGCCTCTATATATAAAATCTACCAGCCATCACGTATTCAGCATGACATCACAAATTTTGGTCCCTGCACCACTTGACACAGGCGGACTGCAGAATCTTTCACAGTTCGACCTCACCCCCTTGGCACTATGCTTGCCCTTGTAATGCCTCCTTTCACCCAGGGGAGTGCTGCATAACAGTAGTAAAGTTAAGCGAATTTGTTGCGGTTCCCTCTTATTCAGCAAGCTTATAGCGTTTGCTTAATAATCTGCACAGGGAACCCGACTTCCTGGATTGCGTCGGACGATCTGCTGATCGGCACCGCAACTCCATGTGTTGCGGCTGTGTCACAGAACATGCATGGAGAGCCTATTTGTTGGGCTCTCCTTGGATGTGCTATGATTGTGACACAGCCGCGACACATGCAACTGCGGCACCCATCAGCTGATCGGCTGGCGCGATCCAGGAAGCTGGGTTCCCTCTGCAGCTAATTCGGCAAGCACTATAGCTTGCCGAATAAGAGGGAACCCAAACAAATCTGCTCAACTATAAATATGAAGATGACATAGACTCATGTCATGTGGCATTATTCTGACTCTTGTCCTACTCAGCTGCAACATCTTCAGGCCTGATGACACTTCTCACTGTTTATGTGCTTCCTTATGATCAGCAGTCTTTGTCCACTCTTCCTTGCAGTAGCATTTCATATCTATCAGATCTCCTGTGTAGGGCCTTCTTTAGGTCAAACTACAGACTTTCAGTTGGATTCAGGTCTAGGCTCTGGCTGCCCTTCAAAACTTTGATCTTCTGATGAAGCCATTCTTTTGTTGATTTGGATGTGTGCTCAGGTTCCTTGTCGTGCTGAAATGTGAAATTCCTCTTTATCTTTAGGTATTTAGTGAGCACACTTTACCACTGCAATGGAGTCATGATTACCATTGTGCAGCTTGTACGTCCACTTCCACAGTAATCGTCAGAAAAAATTGAGAAGTGTAAAATTGATGCTTTGGATTACTATTATTAAAGATACTAATTTTTGACTGATAAATAGAGATGGGCAAACCCATGTTTGAGAGAGATTGATTTGGAATTGTTAATAATTCCTACCATCATGACTAAAACCCCAATTCCAGCTGTCAAAAAATGTCCCCAAAGCGTATTACTGCCTCCACCATGCTTTACTGTTGGTGTGATGTTCTTTTGCTGATGTCCAGTGTTGGCTTTGTGACAAAATGCTTTTTGGAATTATGGCTAAAAATGTCAACCTTGGTTTTATTAAATCATAACACGTTTTCCATATGCTTTTGGCACACTTGATGTTGGCCATGAATGCTTTTCTTTATAAGAAATGGCTACTGTCCTGCCACTTTACCCCACAGGCCTGACATTGTAATATCAATGTGTCAAATGTTTTATACCTTTCTTCTGACTGATCACGTTCAACAATAAGATTCCTGTCTTGAATTGTAACCTGTTTACAGACCATGCCTTTTACTTCACCATGAACTAAGATAGCGTCAGAAAAATCCTATAAGAATTGCTAAACTTTATAAGGGGTGAAGCAGAAACACTTTAAATTATAGTAACATTGTACTTATTTTTTACGATATATCACATAAGAGTCAGGGTGGATAGGTCTCCCATACTCCATTCTAGGTCTTTTCTTCCTGGCCAGGAGCTACAGGTGGGAGCAGTGTGCTCTGTATCTGCTGGACTGAGTGGAAGTTCATCCTGGAAGTAAAAGATCTGAATATATCACTATGAAAAGTGAAGGACTATTGTTTGAACTGAATCTGCAATGTTTGATGAGAAAACCTTGGTTTATGTACAAGTTACCATATCTTGCATCAAGTACATTTATTTTCTGTTTTGCTGTTAAAAGTAATCCTGTTTCAGCTACTGTTGTCTTTTGGTTTGATACTAAGTTGACTGATATTTGGAACTGTTAATAATTCTCTACACCGTGGCTGAACCCCCAGTTCCAGCTTCCCAAAAAATTCTGCTTCCACAATGTTTCACTGTGGCATGGTGCTCTTCTGATTATGAGGTGTTGGCTTTGTGCCAAAAATACTTTTTGGAATTATGACCAAAAAGATCAAGCATGGTCTCTTCTAAGAGCAGAACATGTTTTCACACATGTATTTGGCAGAATTAATCTAGGTTTTGGCAAAACTTAGCTGGCTTGAATATTTTTATGTTAGAAAATGCTTCTGCCTTGCCTCCCTACCCTACGGGCCAGACATATGAAAAATACAGGAGATTGTTGTCACATGCAGTACACTACCAGCCCTTGCCAGAAATTCCTACAGATCCTATATTGTTGCTGTAGGACTTTTGGCAGCTTCCTGGATCTATTTCTTTGTCTTTTCATCAATTTTTAAAGGGCTTCCAGCTTTTGTCTCTATTGGTTTAATCACATGACCACCTCTTCAAAGCCATGCTATTATTACGAATGCAGTATGTGGTTAGCATTGTCTTGCGGAAATACTCAAAGCCTGAAATAGATGTCTGAATGGGAACATTTGTTCTAAAACCTCTATATAATGCTCAGCATTGACAGTATGGGCGGCTTGCACATCTTTAAAGGCACTATCAGAAATGCAGGCTTTCAATCTGTTCTCGAATGTCAAGCTTCATCGTCCCTATCCTGTTGAGTGCACAGAGCACACCGTCCATTGTTTCCATAACAAATTTAACATTTTTATTCATATGATGACAAAATAGTTTTACATTTTTTTTTCCTCAGTTCAGTTTAAATGAGCTTTGACCCAGAGAAATTTTTATCACACAAGTCCAAACAAAGTATAATGTAACCTCATAAATATAGACTCAACAACGATCCCAAACCATGGACTTGGAGGGATAGAGAGGCATGAACATAGAGATTTAAAATTTACAATATTTTATTAGGAATAAATTAAAAAAAAGTTCATTTAAAATTTAAACAAAGGGTTTTCAAAGAAAAGTAGTTAAGTGCAAACGCTGATTTCAGTTATACATCATTATAAGCACATTGCACTTTTACCTAAAGCTGATCTTTATATTGATTGACCTGGTCTTCTACACGTTTATCATAAGTAACATTTATTTCTAGACCTCATAGTGCTGCCATGCCTCCAGCTACTGATAGTTTACACTTTACTACTTTTCTTTGAAAACCCTTTGTTAAATTTTAAATGAACTGTTTTTAATTTATTCCTAATAAAATATTGTAAATTTTAACCCCTTAATGACAGCCAATACGTCTTTTAACTGACCTGAGATTTAAGAGAATAGCCTCCCCATACAGGTGACAATCCAGCAGCTGTCAGCTGTACACTATAGCTGACAACTTGCTGTATCAGCCACGATCAGTGTTTGTACCGTCCATATCTGTTTAACCCCTTAGATGCTGCTGTCAATAGTGACTACATCATTATATATGGTTAACAGAGTGTGAGGGCTTCCTCTTTATCCAAATTGGTGCCCTCAGATCATGATTGTGTGGTCCTGATATTTGCCATGGCAATTCATGACCAAATAGCGGCCTTAGTCTGACTGCTATAGTAATCTGTTCAGAAGTTAGAGACTTTTAGGTGGTAAAAATACACATTTTCATTTCTGTAATGCCACTTTGCATTAATTCCTGTAAAGCACCTGAAGGGTTAATAAACTATCTGACAGCAGTTTTCAATATGTCAGGGGGTGCTGTTTTTAAAATGGTATTACTTTTGGGGGTTTCCCAATATATGAGACAACTAAAGTCACTTCAAACATAGATAAGTCCCTAAAGAAATACATTTTGAAAATTTCCTTGAAAAAATGCTGCTACATTTTTAAACCTCCTAAAATGCTAACAAAATAAAATAACATTTTACAAATGGTGCTGATGTAAAGCCGACATGTGGGAAATGTTATTTATTAATGGTTTGCTGTGGTATGACCATCTGGATTAAAGGGATAATCATTCAAATTTAGAAAATTGCTAATTTTTTAACATTTTTCTCAAATTTTTGATATTTTTTATAAATAAACACAAAACATATTGACCTAAGTTTACCATTATCATAAAGTATAATGTGTCAGAAAAAAACAGTCTCAAAATCACTGGGATTTGTTGAAGCGTTGCGGAGTTATTACCACATAAAGTGACACTGGTCAGATTTAAAAAAAATTGGCTCCGTCACTAAGGGGTTAAATCTCTATGTTCATGCCTCTTTATGACTCCAAGTCCACGGTTTGAGATTGTTGTTGTTACCCAGAGAAGACAGCAGCTTTTTTGGATTGTGTTGATATATGGCTTCTTCTCTGTATGATAGAGCTTTAACTTGCATTTGTGGATTGTGTGGCAAATTGTGCTCTCAATCATAGATTCCTATAAGCGCTCCTGTGTATATACAATGATTTGCATGACCGAATTATGCCTGTTTTTAATGCAATGCCATATCACGATTCGTACATCACAAGCATTCATAATCATGTGACTTAGTTTACAGTTTAAAATTGACCCTCCAGGGGTTGCTTATTAGAACCCCTTCTTTTTTTTTTTTTTTTTTTTTAGCCCAGTGTCCACTTTTTCGAGAGGCATTACTTCCATCAATTTCTGAATAAGTAAATGTTTTCAAATTAAGTGAAGGGTGATTGACGTTGGTGGACAGAGGCTATACTAAAATGTCTTCTTTAGCAGCTGACTTGATTATTTAGCCTGTGGCTTTTATATGGTTTTATAGCGATAAGTGCACATAATACAAGGGATAAACAGCAAAAGCCTCTTAACACTAGAATCTGATTGCATCATCACTGGTGAGCAATTGGTGCTAAAATACTTAAAGGGTAAAGCTGCATTTCATGGCCAATTCATGTGTGCCCAACAGCCAATGACAAGGCAGCCCTATCTGTTGAGACTCTAATCTAACATGATACCTCTCCCAGGCTAGAGCCTACAATCACATGGGCAGGTAAGTTCAAGCTCTGTTTAAAGCTGCCATAGGCTGATGGCTTGAGTACTCGGTCAGAAGGCATGTATTATAAATATTAAAATACTGACCGTCCCTTCCAAACAGAGAGCCAAATGTGAACAAGTGCATTGAGCACTGCTTGCAATTACCGGTAGAGCGAAGCATGACCACTACTTAAAGCAAGGGACTGACTGCTGTACTGCTTGCTGTTTTGTTGAGTGCTCTCCTTTCTAGCTCAAAGGTTATCAACAAGCATTAGTCTCATGTATTGAGAAGCAGTACTGTTTATCCATTATAATATATGCCGCTTATCCCATCAGTAATTGTCAGCAGCGCTCAGCACATACAGTGTTGGCTCCTTCTCAAAGCACACATTGCTTCACTGCTGATGAAGGATGGATGGTTCACTTTCCAAAAAGACAATGTCCTAAAGCAACACTTGAGTTGTTTAAGTGGAACGGAGTGGCTTAAGGTACCTTCACATTTAGCGACGCTGCAGCGATATAGACAACGAGCCGATCGCTGCAGCGTCGCTGTTTAGGTCGCTAGGAGACGTCAAACACCGGACACAGCTGAGCAATGCAGGAGCGATCCAGTGACGTACTTATCGTTCTCACTGGTTGTTCGCTCCATTGAAAAGCATTGCAGGCATCGTTGCTTTTGCTGTCAAACATGACGAATCACACCGACCTGACGACCAAATAAAGTTCCGGACTTTCAGCGACGACCAGCGATGTCACAGCAGGATCCTGATCGCTGCTGCGTGTCAAACACAACGAGATCGCTATCCAGGACGCTGCAACGTCACGGATCGCTGTTGTTCTCGTTGGAAAGTTGTTCAGTGTGAAGGTACCTTAAGTAAAATCCCAGACCTTAATCCAATTCAGAATGTGTCGTCAGACTTCAAGATTGCTGTTCACCAGAGGAAACCATCTCACTTGAAGGAGCTGGAGCAGTTTTGTCTTGAGGAATGGGCAAAAATCTCAGTGGTAAGATGTGGAAGCTCACAGAGACTTATCCAAAGCGACTTGCAGTTGTAACTGCCTCAAAAGGAGGCTCTACAAAGTACTGACTTTAGGGGGGATGAATGGTTATGGACACTGAAGTTTTCAGTTATTTTGTCCGATTTGTTGTTTGCTTCACAATAAAAAGAAAACCAAATGGTCACAGTTGTGGGCATGTTCTTTACCTGAACTAATGCAGCTAAAAATAACTGTGAAATTCCAGGTTGAGTTATCGAAATACAAAAAATGGCAAGGGGGTGAATACTTTTGCAATCCACTGTATCTTTATATGATTTATGAACTTCCTCCTGTCTTTCCATACCTGGTAGCACTGTTGTTTATCACATATGCCCATGCAACAAAATCTGTAGAACCTTGTGCACCACATTTTAATTTTATTGCACCCATTATCATGGCAACTTTATATTCCCATTTCTCCCATGCACCGCTTTTAAAGTTTGGATACAAAAAAACAGTCTAATATATACACAGTAATTTCGGACCAGCTCATGACATACTGTACTGTATATATGTATGCATCAGCTACTTTTCTCAAATTCTAAGAGAAGCAGTAATTCCCTGTGCACCTATGTATACCGGCTGATGGGAATCCTTGTCTGTCTGCTGTAGCGAGCAGACAATGGGATCCCCCTCTTACCTGCATATACCGGCTGATGGGAATCCTGGTCTGTCTGCTGTAGCGAGCAGAGAATGGGATCCCCCTCTTACCTGCATATACCGGCTGATGGGAATCCTTGTCTGTCTGCTGTAGCGAGCAGACAATGGGATCCCCCTCTTACCTGCATATACCGGCTGATGGGAATCCTGGTCTGTCTGCTGTAGCGAGCAGAGAATGTGATCCCCCTCTTACCTGCATATACCGGCTTATGGGAATCCTTGTCTGTCTGCTGTAGCGAGCAGAGAATGGGATCCCCCTCTTACCTGCATATACCGGCTGATGGGAATCCTTGTCTGTCTGCTGTAGCGAGCAGAGAATGGGATCCCCCTCTTACCTGCATATACCGGCTGATGGGAATCCTGGTCTGTCTGCTGTAGCGAGCAGACAATGGGATCCCCCTCTTACCTGCACAAACTCTCCTGTAATGTTGGTTAAATCGGAGCCGAATGCCAGTATAGCTTGTTAGTGTTGAATGGATTTTTATGAGACTGACTTGCTAATGATATTGAGAATTATTCTTATACCTGTACACTGCACATTTATACAGCACTGTTGGCACTATATTATTTGTTCCTTTTCCAAATATGTTTGTGTACAGTCTTTGCTGTCAATCAACTGAATCTTCATCCCTGGATACTCTTGAAACCATTTTATCTATTGAAACTCCTATACCTGCAACTGCTACGCACCAATTGTTGTCTGATGAACGGGTAACAATTCCATTCCCGGAAACATGGAATAGGTTTTAAGCAATAAAACTCCTGTTTTTTAGAAATGAGACCTAAAGCCCTTTTATTTTTTGTCTATTATTTTTGTATATAAATAGCCATTAATTTTCCATATTTTCAAATGCCTAGAACAAGCTTTCTGAGGATTATGCTCAACCAGATTCTGGTGTAATTAAAGCAAATACATTGGTTTTGAGTTATCCTATGAATACGATGCGAACCTTTTTTATTCTTTTAAGTGTCCTGACTATATTACCTTAGATACGCTCTGGAGTGTTTGTTTTTTTATATGTCTGAGCTTCTACAATACACAGATTTAGATTATTGTCTGTAGAACTCTCACCTTGCATATAGGACTGCTGGCCAAGTTACTGGGCACTGGTGGGGCAGATTAGCCTGCGATCAGCATCTTTTAACTTCATGATTTCACACTTCAGGCTTGTTTCAATAAACAGCAACTTTTTTGTGAAATATAGCCTTCTGTAAAGTATTTTGAAGAATTTTTCCTTACCGCTTCAGTTTGTGACCTTTTATAATTTCATTCAACTTACTAGGAATCTACAGCTAGATGTGATCTGAAACCCATTGGATCTGAAAGCCCCCTTAAAATTGCTTGCAATAAGGATTTGTTCACATTCCTGGTAAGTTTCACCTATTGTGTCTGTAATTCAATGTAAATGGTGAGCTCTTTTATAAAGTTAATACTAATGGTTATTCATTATATTTTTAGACCTATGCTTATGTTTTGCGCAGAATTTCAATAACTGGCATTCATTTTCATATTGTCTGTCATCTTTCTATTTTTTTAAGCTTGCTATGAATGTTAGTTATGGATTTCAAATGTGTATATGTAATGGATATATGTGTTTTAAAAGACTGCCCCTTTCATAAAACCCTGACCCCTGCGCGCAGGTGTTTACATTAAAAAGGAAAAACGTGTGTTAGGTTATGTGCACACGTCAGGATTTCTGGCAGAAATTTTCCTGACAAAAACCTGACATTTCTGCCAGAAATCCACATGCGTTTTTTGCACGTTTTTGATGCGTTTTTTCTTGCGTTTTTTCCAAATGCATAAAATAGCGGGAAAAACGCAAAAAATCCGCAAAATTAATGAACATGCTGCTTTTTTTTTTTTTTTTACCACGATGCGTTTTTTTTGCAGAAAAAAAAACGCATCATGTGCACAAAAATTGCAGAATGCATTCTAAATGATAGGATGCATATGTCTGCAGTTTCTAATGAGGTTTTATCGCGAAAAAACATGAACGTGTGCACATAGCCTTACTCACCAACCCCTGAAATGTCCCTTTGAGCCAGTGAGCTTACTGATTGGCTACTGCGCTGTTCACATTACATCAGTGCTGCAGATGGTGTCTCATCATTTTAATGACTTTTTAGTGTGTGGTTGACCAGTTCTGTGAATGCTTAAAAAGATGGATACCATCGAAACAGATGACAAACGAAGTCCAAAGCGTCTCCATCTGTCTCATTAAAGGGGCTGGTTATGTCTGGGGTTTCTTCTGAATTGTAATTTTACGGGATTTACACGGAAACCCAGACGTAAATGCTCAGCATAGAACATAAGAATGTGACCCCAGCCTTATACTAAAAGCAATAAAAAAAAAATGATGTACCCTAAAATGTTACCAATAAAAACCCCTAACTTATACCACACAAAACCAGCCCTCACTCAGGTCCGTCATCTGTCACTGGATCTTTAGGGTGGTCCCACGTTACTGATAGAACAAAGACTCTAGAAAAGGCTCTTGCCCCTCAAATAAAATCCAGTGAATCTCGTGCTTTCAAATCTAAATGTGGTTATCCTTCTGAGCTCCACTGTGCCTAAACCGCTGCGGCCACGTTTGGCGTTATTATAGTGGGGACAGCGCACTTAATAATTTACGGGTGCGTATTGCCAGAAGCACAAGCTGGGCACAATGTATGGAGGCACTACAATATATAGAGGCTCTACACTGTATGGGGACACAATGTATGAGCACTAAACTATCATATTTGTGATTCTCCAGAAAAAAGGCGTGGATGTTACAAAATTGTCACCACAGCCGTAGATGAATTCATGGACAGGTGCAATTTCTACAATGGGGTCACTCTTTTTAACCCCTTTCTGCCAGCTGACGGAATAGTATGTCAGCTGGCAGTACCCTCGCTTTGAGGTGGGCTCCGGCGGTGAGCCCTCCTCAAAGCCACGACATGTCAGCTGTTTTTAACAGCTGATATGTTCCCGCAATGGGCGCGACCGGAATCTCGATCCATTCGCACCCATTAACTAGTTAAATGCCGCTGTCAAACTGACAACGGCATTTATCAAGCGCTGCCGGCCGCGCAGCCGGAAGTATGCGCACTGCTGACCCCCGTCACGTGATTGGGGGTCTTCGGTGCGTTGCCATCACATCCAGACCTCTATGGTTGTTGATGGCAGATTGCTATGAGCGCCACCCTGTAATGTGCTGCATAGAGGTGATCTGTGCATCACCTCTATGTAGCAGAGGTGATCGAGTAGTGGCAGCTTCTAGCCTCCCATAGAGGCTATTGAAGCATGCCAAAATTTAAAAATAAATTTTTTAAAAATATTTTAAATATATATATATATGTTCAAATCGCCCCCTTTCGCCCCAATCAAATTAAAACAATAAAAAAAAATCAGACCTACACATATTTGGTATCGCCACGTTCAGAATCGCCCGATCTATCAATAAAAAAGATTAACCTGATCGCTAAGCGGCGTAGCGAGAAAAAAATCAAAACGCCCAAATTAAGTTTTTTTTATTCGCCGCTACATTGCATTAAAATGCAATATCGGGCGATCAAAATAACTTATCTGCAGAAAAATTGAATAACTAAAAACATCAGGTCGGCACGCAAAAAATAAGCCCTCACCCGACCCCGGATCACGAAAAATGGAGACGCTACCGGTATCAAAAAATTGCGCAATTTTTTTTTTGTTTGTTTATTTTTAGCAAATTTTGGAAAAAATGTTTACCACTTAGATAAGAGAACCTAGACATGTTGGTGTCTATGAACTCTGAATTACCTGGAGAATCATAATGGCAGGTCAGTTTTGGCATTTTGGTGAACCTAGCAAAAAAGCCAAGCAAAAAACAAGTGTGGGATTGCACTTTTTTTTGCAATTTCATGGCACTTGGAATTTTTTTTCCCGTTTCCTGTTACACGACATGGTAAAACCAATAGTATCGTTCAAAAGTACAACTCGTCCCACAAAAAGTAAGCCCTCACATGGCCATATTGATGGAAAAATAAAAAAGTTATGGCTCTGGAAAGAAGGGGAGCGAAAACCAAAAACGAATAAAGCTCCGGGGGTTAAGGGCTCCAAAAGTCAGATGGCGCTTCTTGCTTATCAGACGTGTGTCCAAACAGATGTTTCTGATGACAAATAGGGCATCACCGCTTTTGGGAGAAATTGCGCAATAAATTGTGGTGTTCAGTTTCGCCTATTAACCCTTGGGTTAGTGACAAAATTTCAGCAAATAATAATAATAAAAAAAAAGTTACCACTAAAATGTCATTTTTCCACGTCCCAATGTTATAAAATTCTGAGAGGTACCTGTGCTTTCAAAATACTCATTACACCCCTAGATGAATTCCTTAAGCAGTGAACGTTTCCAATTTGGGGTTATTTGTGGAGGTTTCCGCTGCTCTGGCACCTCAAGAGGTAGGCTAATGGAGGCGGCAATCTATTCAAACGAAATGTGCGTTCTAAAAGTCAAGTAGCACTCGGTCCCATCCAATCCCCGCGGTGTGCTCAAGCAGTAGTGTATAACCACATTTGGGGTACTGCCACATATGGGAAAAATTACATAACAAATTATAGGGTCCATTTTCTCCGATTACCCCTTGTAGAAATTATAAATTTCTTCCCACATGCTGTGGGATTCCCTACTTGTGGGATTGATGTCTATAAGACACCTATCCATTGCTAATCCTATAGTTATATGGTAAATAAACACACAGCCAGCATAAAGGCCTTTAATTGAAAGAATGATTCAGACTTCTTTAATGATTCTAAATTAAACCATACTTATGTCACCGCCCATTCCATTGAAGCCCTTGTCTCCTGTAATAAAACAAAAATAAAAAACAACCATGTCCCTCACCTGTCTTTTGTTCTGTCCCACACCGTAATCCATATCTGGAAATAAACAGTTTTCAAGATGCGACCGTCCAAGCTGAGAACCACTTGTGAATGAGCTGCTGTAAGTGCAGCATCAGTGAGCAGTGGTGATGTCATTGAGGTTACTACAGATCACTAAGGCTGTGTTCCCAGCTGGGCCCCTGAACTTCAGGGACCCTGGGGAGACCACCGCTCACAGAGTGGGGAAAAAATAGCATACGCAGCATCAATAGTAAAAAGTTGGTCACACAGGGTTAATAGCTGTGTTAACGGAGTGCATTACACCACGGTCCGTTAACACTGGCATTAACCCTGTGTGAGCGCTCATCGCTGACTGCAGGGCAGTAAAGCAGCGGCCATTTCGCTGCCAGACTATGGCCGTCGCTGATTGGTCGTGGCAATGGTCGTGGGCGTTTTGCCACGACCAATCAGCGACTTGGATTTCCATGACAGAGGCCGCGACCAATGAATATCCGTGACAGACAGACAGACAGACGGAAGTGACCCTTAGACAATTATATAGTAGATTTTTTTTTATTTTTCTTGATTTCTTTAACTTGTCATCATAGTCGCTGGATGGGTATTAAATATATGTTTTATTTGAAACGTGGCAGTGTCAGAATAAAACATACACGTCTGTAATAATAGAGGCATTGTCTGATTCATGAGGCCCAGGGTGTTCTTCTGCTGGAATATGGAAGTAAAAGCCATTCTATCTTTTTAATACTATAACAGCTAAGGCTAGTTTCACATTTGCGTTTGAATCCGCAGCGTATCTTCCGCAACCTGAAACGCACGGTAAACCGCATGCAAACGCAGCCATCTTTACACGCATCAGCTTACGCATGCAGTCAAAAAAACTCAGCGTTTGCATGCTTTTTCATGCTTTTTGCATGCTTTTGTGTTTTTTTATGGCGCATGGTGCAAAATTTGACAGGATAAAAATCTAGATAGACACCGCCAATGGGACAACAGTGGGCGTGTGTTATGGGATATCTTTATATAGACCATTGGACAGCTGAAATCTTCAGATTTTGCTACTGTATCCTGTATCACGATGGACATGTAGAGCTTTTATTTCAACGTGGATTTAAGTATAAAGCTGTTTCTTGCCTATGTGTTTGCTTGTGAGCAACAAAGAAATAGAGAAAGACAGAAAAGAATACGACGTTGGCGTTATTGGAGAACACACCAATATTGAAGTCCGGGAGAGCTGTGGAGCCTACCACACACTATACAGCGAGCTCAATGCCAACCCGGACAACTTTCCGGAATATACCAGGATGTCTCAAGAGACCTTTTGGGATTTGCTTGGTCGTGTCCAAGGAGCCATCCGGAGACAGGACACCCAGCTCCGTAGAGCGATTCCTGCAGAGGAACGTCTCCTGGTCACATTAAGGTACGTAATAACTGTAAACAAACGGCTGTCATAATTATTATTTTTCTGCCATGTATTATTTTTTCCTTTGTATTTAGCCAAACCCATCATAAATATAATTGTTTGTAATTTGTTTATTTCTTTTTTTGGCAGATTCCTGGCTACCGGAGAGAGCTTATCATCGCTCCATTTTCAGTACCGGCTTGGAATTTCCACCTTGTCTGGAATAGTTGTGGACACCTGCCGGTCTTTGTGGAATGTTCTCTGGGATGAATGTATCCCCTACCCACCGCGGAAATGTGGCTGGAAATTGCCAACATATTCTGGAGAGTGTGTAATTTCCCCAACTGTTTGGGAGCAGTGGACGGAAAGCACATACAGATTACCAAACCCGCCAGATCTGGATCCGAGTAGTTTTAACTACAAGAAATATTTTTCTGTAGTTCTCATGGTAATAGCATATGCGGACTGTCGCTTTATTGCCGTGGACATTGGAGCTTCTGGCCGTGGCAATGACTCCCAGACTTTCAAGAACTCTGATATGGGCCGGCATTTGTATGGCAAAAATATAAATTTTCCCATGCCATGACCTCTCCCCAACACTCAAGGCCCACCGATGCCATTTTTTATGGTTGGGGATAAGGCCTTTCAGATGTGTGAAAACCTACTGAAGCCATATTCCAGTCGGGACTTGAACCACACTAAAATGATTTTTAACTACAGACTGACCAGGGCCCGAAGAACTGTTGTGTACCTTTGGGATTCTTGTCTCAAAATGATGCATTTTTGGGACAGCCATTAATCTAAAAAAAGGAGACAGTCGATGAGGTTGTCAAAGCCTGTGTGGTTCTCCACAATTACATAATGGCTAAGGAGCAACCCAACATTGAACTGGATGAACCATTTGCAAACCCATTGCCAGATTACCAGTATCACGCTCTGTGGTCAACTGTTGAATTTGCCCACGTGAGGGACCAATTTTCTGCCTACTTTGTTTCTGACATCGGACATGTGGCATGGCAAGATGATATTGTGTAAAATGTTCTGTTGGGTTTGGGTCTGAACCAGTCATGTTTTAAATGTTCCTAATATTTGTTAGTAATAAACAACTTGTTTTGATACCTGTACAGAGTCTGTCTTTCCTCTCAAAACGACTTATGATGTCAGTGGTAAGGTAGTTGACGTCATTACATCCTGTGTCTCTTCTGCATTATCTATTGAACGCAGACTGAGGAGAAGATGGAGGTATAATACTAAGCAGATCTATACTCACCAGGTCAGGTGTCAGAAATAGAGTTCATGATGCACAAAACCCAGCATCATGAATTCACTATTTCTGACACCTGTGAGTATAGATATGCCTTGTATGACCTACATCATCTCTTCAGTTTGTGTGAAATAGATGACGTAGACTGAAGAGAAAATGGAGGTAATACAAGCAGGGGTGTCAAACTGCATTCCTCAAGGGTTGCAAACAGGTCATGTTTTCAGGATTTCCTTGTACTGCACAGGTGATAATTTAATCACCTACACACATAATAATTACAGCACCTTGTGCAAAGCTAAGTAAATCTTGAAAACACGCATGGTTTGCGGCCCTCAAGGAATGCATTTTGACACCCCTGAATACAAGGCATATCTATACTCACTATGCCATTTTTCAGAAATAGTTCAGGATGCTGGGTTTTGTGCATCCTGAATTCACTATTTCTGGCAGCTGCTCAGGTGAGTATAGATATGCCTTGTATCACCTCCATTGTTTCTTCAGTCTGCGTCACATAGATTAATCCCTTAGCAACCGGCTATACGCCTTTTAACGGCGGCCGCTAAGGGTACTTAAACCACAGCGCTGTGGAAAAAGTAAATAGCGCCCCCAGAGTCGGATTTTCTCCGGGGTCTCGGCTGCCAGGGGTAGCCGAGACCCCAGAGAACATGATTCGGGGGGGGTTTGTACCAACCCCGCATTTGCGATCGCCGGTAATTAACCGTTTACCGGCGATTGCAAAAAAAAAAAGCGCGATTTCTTTTTAATTTCTCTGTCCTCCGATGTGATCGCACATCAGAGGACAGAAAAAAGGTGTCCCCGATCGCCCCCCGATACTCACCTGTCTCCCCCGGTGCTCCTCGTGGCTCCCGATGGGCGCCGTCATCTTCAAAATAGCGGGCGCATGCGCAGTGCGCTCGCCGGCCGGCTCCGGGAGAATCTTTGGGGTCTCGGCTACTGGGGGTAGCCGAGACCCCAAAGAGCATGATCGGTTTTACCGACCCTGTTTTGCGATCGCCGGTAATTAACTGTTTACCGGCGACCGCAAAAAAAAAAAAAAAAAAAAAAGCAAAGTGTAATTCTCTGTCCTCTGATGTGATCGCACATCAGAGGACAGAGAAATAGGGGGATTCGGGGACCCTATCATACTCACCGGTGTCCCTAGGTCCTCCTGCTGCTCCTCCTGGCCGCCGGGGAAAAGAAAATGGCAGGCGCATGCGCAGTGCGCCCGCCATCTGTCTCCATCTGCTGGCCGGCAGGAGAAAAGCAGTTGGGGCTAAAATTAGGGCTAGGGTTAGGGCTAGGGTTAAGGCTAAATTTAGGGTTAGGGTTGGGGCTAAATTTAGGGTTAGGATTGGCGCTAAATTTAGGGTTAGGCTTCTTTCACACTTATGTCGGTACGGGGCCGTCGCAATGCATTGGCCCGACATACCGACGCACGTTGTGAAAATTGTGCACAACGTGGGCAGCGGATGTAGTTTTCAACACATCCGCTGCCCAATCTATGTCCTGGGGAGGAGGGGGCGGAGTTACGGCCATGCATGCGCGGTCAGAAATGGCGTATGCGACGTAAAAAAAAAAGGTTACATTGAACGTTTTTTTGCGCTGACGGTCCGCCAAAACACTGATCCAGTGCACGACGGACGCGACGTGTGGGCATCCGTCACGATCCGTCGGCAAAACAAGTCTATGGGCAAAAAACGCATCCTGCGGGTACATTTGCAGGATCCGTTTCTTGTCCAAAACGACGGATTGCGACGGATGCCAAACGATGCAAGTGTGAAAGTAGCCTTAGGGCTAGGGTTAGGGTTGGGGCTAAAGTTAGGGCTAGGGTTGGGGCTAAAGTTAGGGTTAGAGTTGGGGTTAGGGTTAGGGTTTGGGTTAGGGTTGGCATTAGGGTTACGCTTGGGATTAGGGTTAGGTTTGGGATTAGGGTTAAGATTAGGGTTGTGATTAGGGGTGTATTGGGATTAGGGTTAGGTTTGAGGTTAGGGTTGAGATTAGGATTAGGGGTGTGTTGGATTTAGGGTTATGGTTAGGGTTGACATTAGGGTTGTTTTGGGGTAAGGGTTGTGATTATCGTTAGGGTTAGTGATTAGGATTATGGATTGGGTTAGGGTTAGGGGTGTGTTGGGGTTAGGGTTGGAGCTAGAATTGGGGGGTTTCCACTGTTTAGGTACATCAGGGGGTCTCCAAACACGACAGCCAATTTTGCGCTCAAAAAGTCAAATGGTGCTCCCTCCCTTCTGAGCTCTGCCCTGCGCCCAAACAGTGAGTTATCCCCACATATGGGGCATCAGCGTATTCGGGATAAATTGGACAACAACTTCTGGCGTCCAATTTCTCCTGTTACCCTTGTGAAAATAAAAACTTGGGGGCTACAAAATCTTTTTTGTGGAAATTTTTTTTTTTTATTTTTATGACTCTGCATTATAAACTTCTGTGAAGCACTTGGGCATTCATAGTTCTCACCACACATCTATATAAGTTCCTTGGGGGGTCTAGTTTCCAAAACGGAGTCACTTGTGGGGGGTTACTACTGTTTAGGAACATCAGGGGCTCTGCAAACGCAACATAACGCCCACAGGCCATTCTATCTAAGTCTGCATTCCAAAACGGCGCTCCTTTCCTTCCGAGCTCTGCCGTGCACCCAAACAGTGGTTTACCCCCACATATGGGGCATCAGCGTACTCGGGATAAATTGGACAACAACTATTGCAGTCCAATTTCTCCTGTTACCCTTGTGAAAATAAAAACTTGGGGGCTACAATATCTTTTTTTGTGGAAAAAAAAAATATTTTTTATTTTCACGACTCTGCAGTCTAAACTTCTGTGAAGCACTTGGGCATTCAAAGTTCTCACCACACATCTAGATAAGTTCCATGGGGGGTCTAGTTTCCAAAATGGGGTCACTTGTGGGGGATTTCTACTGTTTAGGCACATCAGGGGCTCTCCAAATGCGACATGGCGTCCGATTTCAATTCCAGACAATTCTACATTGAAAAAGTAAAACGGCACTCCTTCTCTTCCAAGCTCTGCGGTGCGCCCAAACAGTGGTTTACCCCCACATATTGGGTATCAACGTACTCAGGAGAAATCGCACAACAACTTTTGTGGTCTAATTTCTCCTGTTACCCTTGTGAAAATAAAACTTTGGGGGCAAAAAGATCATTTTTGTAGAAAAAATGTGATTTTTTTTTTTTTTTTTTCACGGCTCTACGTTATAAACGTCTGTGAAGCACATGGGGGTTCAAAGTGCTCACCACACATCTAGATAAGTTCCTTAAGGGGTCTAGTTTCCAAAATGGTGTCACTTGTGGGGGGTTTCCACTGTTTAGGCACACCAGGGGCTCTGCAAACGCAACATGGCATCCGATCTCAATTCCAGACAATTCTACATTGAAAAAGTAATACGGCACTCCTTCCCTTCCAAGCTCTGCGGTGCGCCCAAACAGTGGTTTACCCTCACATATGGTGTATCGACGTATTCATGAGAAATTGCACAACAACTTTTATGGTCTAATTTCTCCTGTTACCCATGTGAAAATAAGAATTTGTGGGCGAAAATATCATTTTTGTGTAAACAAAAGCGATTTTTTATTTTCACGGCTCTACGTTTTAAACGTCTGTTAAGCACTTGGGGGTTCAAAGTGCTCACCACACATCTAGATAAGTTCCTTAAGGGGTCTAGTTTCCAAAATGGTGTCACTTGTGGGGGGTTTCCACTGTTTAGGTACATCAGGGGCTCTCTAAACGTGACATGGCGTCCGATCTCAATTCCAGCCAATTCTGCATTGAAAAAGTCAAACGGCGCTCCTTCACTTCCAAGCTCTGCGGTGCGCCCAAACAGTGGTTTACCCCCACATATGGGGTATTGGCGTATTCAGGAGAAATTGCATAACAAAATTTATGGTTACTGTATATACTCGAGTATAAGCCGAGATTTTCAGCCCAAAGTTTTGGGCTGAAAGTGCCCCTCTCGGCTTATACTCGAGTCAAGGTGGGTGGCAGGGTCGGCGGGTGAGGGGGTGAGGGCGCTGAGGTATACTTACCTAGTCCCAGCGATCCTGGCGCTCCCCCTGCCGTCCCACGGTCTTCGGTGCTGCAGTTCTTCCTCTATCAGCGGTCACGTGGGACCGCTCATTAGAGAAATGAATAGGCGGCTCCACCTCCCATAGGGGTGGAGCCGCTTATTCATTTCTCTAATCAGCGGTAACGGTGACCGCTGATAGAGGAAGAAGCTGCGGCACCGAAGACAGCTGTCCGGGAGAAGGAGCCGGACGCCAGGACCAGGTAAGTATCGCATATTCACCTGTCCACGTTCCAGCCGCCGGGCGCCGCTCCATCTTCCCGGCGTCTCTGCGCTCTGACTGTTAAGGTCAGAGGGCGCGATGACGCATATAGTGTGCGCGGCGCCCTCTGCCTGATCAGTCAGAGCAGAGAGACGCCGGGACCGGACGCCGGAACGAGACGAGATGTGTTTTTTTTTTTTTACAGCAGCAGCAGCAGTGACAATGGCAAAGCTTTCTATGGGGCAATATGAACGGTGCAAGAGCACTATATGCACTATATGGGGCAGAGCTATAGGGCAATAATGAACGGTGTAGAGCACTATATGGGGCAGAGCTATAGGGCAATAATGAACGGTGCAGAGCACTATATGGGGCAGAGCTATAGGGCAATAATGAACGGCGCAGAGCACTATATGGGGCAGAGCTATAGGGCAATAATGAACGGTGCAAGAGCACTATATGGGGCACAGCTATAGGGCAATAATGAACGGTGCAAGAGCACTATATGGGGCAGAGCTATAGGGCAATAATGAACGGTGCAGAGCACTATATGGGGCAGAGCTATAGGGCAATAATGAACGGTGCAGAGCACTATATGGGGCAGAGCTATAGGGCAATAATGAACGGCGCAGAGCACTATATGGGGCAGAGCTATAGGGCAATAATGAACGGCGCAGAGCACTATATGGGGCAGAGCTATAGGGCAATAATGAACGGTGCAAGAGCACTATATGAGGCACAGCTATAGGGCAATAATGAACGGTGCAGAGCACTATATGAGGCACAGCTATAGGGCAATAATGAACGGTGCAGAGCACTATATGGGGCAGAGCTATAGGGCAATAATGAACGGCGCAGAGCACTACATGGCACAGCTATGGGGAAATAATGATATATTTTTATTATTGAAATTCACCGGTAAATGCTGCATTTCCACCCTAGGCTTATACTCGAGTCAATAAATTTTCCCAGTTTTTTGTGGCAAAATTAGGGGGGGTCAGCTTATACTCGGGTCGGCTTATACTTGAGTATATACCGTACCTTTCTGTTTTTACACATGTGAAAATTAAAAAAAATGGTTCTGAATTAACCCCTTCATGACCAGGGAATTTTTCATTTTTCCGTGTTCGTTTTTCGCTCCCCTCCTTCCCAGAGCCATAACTTTTTTATTTTTCCGTCAATTTGGCCATGTGAGGGCTTATTTTTTGCGGGACAAGTTGTACTTTTGAACGACATCATTGGTTTTAGCATGTCGTGTACTAGAAAACGGGAAAAAAATTCCAAGTGCGGTGAAATTGCAAAAAAAGTGCAATCCCGCATTGGTTTTTTGTTTGGCTTTTTTGCTAGGTTCACTAAATGCTAAAAATGACCTGCCATTATGATTCTCCAGGTCAGTACGAGTTCATAGACACCTAACATGACTAGGTTATTTTTTATCTAAAGACACAAAAGAGAATAGTAAAACCAAAAACACTCAGTTTGAAAAAATGTTGCAGTAATCCGCAAGTGCTAGTAAAAGATGTAAAAAACAGGGTATTTGGTTGATACGTTTTTTGCAAAAAATGTATACTAAGCTGCTCTACCAATCTTCACGGTATACCCTTATCAGAGCAGTCCTAACTAATGTATGCAATCCCTATCTGATGTATTTAAAAACCTGATCATCTGTATATAACCTGTGTGAACAGGGTTCAGAGAGGAAAAATCCATGTGTGCATACAGGGTAGAACAGCCAGATTTAGCCTGACACAAAAAACCTGATGTGTGAAAGTAGCCTAAGTCCGTTTGTATTCATGTGATTTAATAGACCGAATGGTAAATGGAAGAATTAACTGGGTAAAAGGGGCAAGATGAGCAATTGTGAGTACACAATGGTATATAATCTGATGATTTCAATATATGAAGAGGAGAAAAAAAATGTACGGTATGTACTGTTTAGTGCAATATATAGAATGTATGTAAGGCTACGTTCACATTAGCGTTCCGCTAATGTGCGTCGCTGTTGCGTCGGCGACGCAGCGACGACGCGCCCCTATGTTTAACATAGGGGACGCGTGCGTTTTTTTGGTTGCGTTTTTCGACACGTGCGTCGTTTCCGACGCTAGCGTCGGACGCAAGAAAATGCAACAAGTTGCATTTTTCGTGCGTCCGATTTTCGTCAAAAAACGACGCACGCGTCGCAAAACGCAGCGTTTTTGCGCGCGTTTTGCGCGCGTTTTTTGTGCGTCGTGCGTTGCGTCGCCGGCGCGCAACGCTAATGTGAACGTAGCCTAAAGAAGTTGTAGACAGCAACTGCCTGGAAATTGCTGGACAGTCTGTAAACATACAGGACTTTACATTTTTCCAAAGAAACATGGCTGTTGTTTTTTTTTACTGGTTCTCCAGTTTGCCTGCAAAAATTATTAGCGGTCTGTTTGTTTTTCATTTGTTTCATACGTTGTCCAGAAAAGAATAAGGGTAAGTTTACACTGGGTGTTTTTCAACGGTTTTTCTGCAGCAAAATCTAATCTGGTGGTGTGTGAACATGATCATACAGACTTGTTCACTGTGCAAGTAGCCCATGTGTTCCTGTTTCCTATTTTTTATCTAAGTGGTGAAAAAAAATTCCAAACTTTGCTGAAAAAAAAAAAAAAAAATTGCGCCATTTTCCGATACCCGTAGCGTCTTCATTTTTCATGATCTGGGATCGGTTGAGGGCTTATTTTTTGCGTGCCGAGATGACGTTTTTAATGATAGCATTTTGGTGCAGATACGTTCTTTTGATCGCCCGTTATTGCATTTTAATGCAATGTCGCGGCAACCAAAAAAACGTAATTCTGGCGTTTCAAATTTTTTTTCCGCTACGCTGTTTAGCGATCAGGTTAATACTTTTATTTAATTGATAGATCGGGCGATTCTGAGCGCGGCGATACCAAATATGCGTAGATTTGATATTTTTTTTATTGATTTATTTTGATTGGGGCGAAAGGGGGGTGATTTAAACTTTTATGTTTTTTTTTATTTTTTTCACATTTTTTTAAACTTTTTTTTTTTAACTTTTGCCATGCTTCAATAGCCTCCATGGGAGGCTAGAAGCAGGCACAACGCGATCGGCTCTGCTACATAGCAGCGATCTGCTGATCGCTGCTATGTAGCAGAAATGGAGGTGTGCTGTGAGCGCCGACGACAGGGTGGCGCTCACAGCCACCGCTCATCAGTAACCATAGAGGTCTCAAGGACCTCTATGGTTACAATATACAAGCATCGCCGACCCCCGATCATGTGACGGGGGTCGGCGATGACGTCATTTCCGCCCGCCCGGCCGGAAGCGGTAGTTAAATGCCGCTGTCTGCGTTTGACAGCGGCATTTAACTAGTTAATAGGTGCGGGCAGATCGCGATTCTGCCCACGCCTATTATGGGCACATGTCAGCTGTTCAAAACAGCTGACATGTCCCGCCTTTGATGCGGGCTCACCGCGGAGCCCTGCATCAAAGCAGGGGAGCCGGCATCGGACGGTATAGTACGTCCGATGCCGGTAAGGGGTTAAGATGTTTGCAAAAAAAAAGTTAAATGTTAATATTTTCCTTCCACATTGTTTCAGTTCCTGTGAAGCACGTAAAGGGTTAATAAACTTCTTGAATGTGGTTTTGAGAACCTTGAGGGGTGTACTTTTTAGAATGGTGTCACACATGGTGTCACACTTCGTTATTTTCTATCATATAGACCCTTCAAAATGACTTCAAATGTGATGTGGTCCCTAAAGAAAAAATGGTGTTGTAAAAATGAGAAATTGCTGGTCAACTTTTAACCCTTTTAACTCCCTAACAAAAAAAAATTTTGTTTCCAAAATTGTGCTGATGTAAAGTAGACATGTGGGAAATGTTATTTATTAACTATTTTTCGTGACATATCTCTCTGATTTAAGGGCATAAAAATACAAAGTTTGAAAATTGCAAAATTTTAAAAATTTTCACCATATTTCCGTTTTTTTCTTAAATAATCGCAAGTAATATCGACGAAATGTTACCACTAACATGAAGTACAATATGTCACGAAAAAACAATCTCAGAATCAGCGGGATCCGTTAGGCTGGGTTCACATTGCGCTAGGTGTGTCCGTCTAACGGACTCGTTTTTAAGTAGTAAAAACGCAATGTAACGCACATACCAACGCGCCCATAGACTTGCATTGTCTAACGCATCGTGACGCATCCCTAAATTGGTATGCGTTTGTCACATAACATTTTTTTTCTGACGGACCTTCAACGCGGCTTGCAGCGTTCTCGGGTCCGGCCAAGCTAACGCACTACTAACGGAAGCGTTCATTCTGCCATAGAAGGCTATGGCAAACGCAGTCAGACGCAAATCATGAAAAATTTCCAAATAGGACCACACGTTTTAATAGCGTTTGAGGGTGGTCACATGTGTCATGTGACAGGAAATGTGATTTCGGCCATTAAAGGAGGAATATACCACCCACACATTTACTGCACGTGACAGAGTGTTGCAAAGCTCTCCTGAAATGTAAGTACATTTCTATATATATATCTCAGTATACATCATGGGAGTCTGTAATGTCCGTCGGATGTGTGTGTACTAAACATGTATTGCTTTGTTGCACACAGATGTCGGATACAGATGTCAGCAGCAGCAGCAGCGTGTCTGCGATTTTTTTCGTCACAGTCGGTAGGCTTGCACTTTAAAAAACCACTATAATGTTGTGTGAAACTCCATTGTATTGAGCTAGGCATAACAATCCCGTTTATTGTTTTATTGTGAATTGGAGTCTTCTGAGCCCGAGGCTGCTAGACCACCCCCCAAAAAACATGCTAAAAGCACAAAGGTACATAGCACACATGTTGAATTTTTCATGCATAAATTTATTGATCCAATGAATACATTATTTAATGTAAATTTTTTTTTTTTTTACATTTTACATACACAATAGGTTGTGGCACACGGAGGACACAAAAGAAAGAAGGTCCCTAGCCGTCTGTCGTCGCCACAACTGCCAGTGGTAAATATAAAATTAGAAATATTCTATCCAATATTTATCAACAATCTATCTATTCACTTTCTATCTACTATACCTATAAACTATCTATCAACTATCTATCGCTCCATCTATTTGTCTATCTATATCTATGTATCTATCTATCTATCTATCTATCTATCTATCTATATCTATGTATCTATCTATTTATCTATCAATATCTATGTATCTATATATCTATCTATATCTATCTATCTATATTTATGTATCTATCAATCTATCTATATCTATCCATCTATATCTATGTATCTATATCTATCTATATCTATGTATCTATATATCTATATCTATCTATATCTATGTATCTATCTATATCTATGCATCTATATATCTATCTATATCTATGTATCTATCTATATCTATGTATCTATATATCTATCTATATCTATCTATCTATCTATCTATATCTATGTATCTATCTATCTATATCTATGTATCTATATATTGCTATATCTATGTATCTATCTATCTATCTCTGTATATATGAATATGGCCATCCAGTGAAATTGACACTATCAACATAACTTTTTGTGTTTACATAGTCCAAGTCAGCGGCCAAAAAAAAAAGGATTGTCGTTGACGAAGAGCCATTGACTATCCACAACGAGACACTGATCAACCTTGTGGAAGCCATCCCCACCATATGGGACCAGAGCGACAGCTCCCACCATGACATCGTGAAGAACCGGAAGTTGTGGGATCAAATAATCTGTCACTTTGATCCCCGATACATGGAGAAGTCGACAACCTCAAAGAAAAAAATTGGTAAATATTGGTGACGTAACATCGGAAAATGTTAACCAAAAAAAAATAATAAAAAATTCTATCCTATCAACCTATCCACTTGTTGTCTATCTCTCAATTATCAACTATCTGTACACTATATATCTATCTATACACTATTTCTAAACTATTTCTTAACTATCTATCTACTATTTATATGTCAACTATCCTAGCAAACTATGAAAAATGTTTCCTATATCTTAAAACTATCTATCTACTATTTTTATATATATATATTTTTTTTTAAATTTAAAGCCGATGCTATCCATACCCGTTGGAAGTCCATCCGCGATCGCTTTGTCCGTGACTACCGGAACAGTCAGAATGCACCAAGCGGATCCAGTGGTAAACGGGTGACCCCGTATGTGCATTACGACCAACTGCTCTTTCCTCAAAAAACATTGTCTCAGCGCTCGTAAGTACAAATAGGTCTGTGTGCGAGACAAAATTGTTTAAAGGAAACTAATTTACTTTTTTTTTTTTTGGGTTACAGCACGATATGCAGTACCGCTGCTCCTAGACCGACAGAGGAACTGGAGCCTTCTCCAGTGGAACCAACGCAACCTGAAGATGTGTCTGGCATCAGCGAGCCACGATCTGCAGATAGAAGCACTGTTGCTGCAGGTGTGAGTGCCCGGTTGCAATCACAGCGTGGACGCAAGCGAGCATCACAAAAAGATGAAGCTGATGCAATTATCGTGGATGGACTCCAACGGGTAGAGGACATGTGTCGCAGTGAGCTCAAAGACCTGAGGCGAGAAATTACCGAGCTGCAAGCACGCGAGTCTGTATACTTTGCTAATGAGTGGAAGCTACTTTTCTTGTCCTATGTGCCTGTAGCACAAAATATCCCGGCACATAGAAACCTTATGTTTAGACAAAGACTGAACGAGCTTCTAGAGGAATTTGTGGGCCCCCAGGAACCCGCTCCATCGGGAACAAGAAGACTGGACATGCCGCCCTACAACCCTCAATATAGAGGCCGGGGTGAAACGAGCGTGGAACCTCATAGACAATGTAGCAGTCCATCATATAGTTGGGCAGACAATACTCCTGTGCAGTACCAAAGTCTTTAGTACCGTTCACTGTCCCCAGCCAGGTGCAATTACCGCGTTGCAAGTTTTCTTTTTTTGTTATGTTTTTTGTTGTGAATTTCTATTTTCCTTTTTTTTCATCCCTATGGGATATCATATGTTAAACCTGTGTACCAATAGTTTGTTGGAAAAATCCATAAACATTTAGTAAACTGTTTCAAATTTAAGATTCTTGTATGACTTTAACTTTTAACACAACATAACTTTTTACACGACATAAGGTAACTTTTTACACGACATCAGGTTAAACAACTTTTTACACGACATAAGGGTAACTTTTTACACTACGTAACTTTTTACACGACATCAGGTTAAACAACATAACTTTTTACACGACATCAGGAAGACTTTACAATATTTTCACACGTATCTGTCTTGCCATGGAACATGGCCTTCATGTGTGAAATAATGTGCAAATTGATCACGAATCCTCATTATTTGTGCTGTTGACCGAACTGCATTCGATTCAATGCTACTGAGGTTCGACTCGCAATCATCGGGGTCTACCACCTGGGGTTCATGTCTCGCCACAAAATTATGCAGACAGATGCACGCCTTCACAACACGGTCCACATTTTCAGGTTGCAGTTGCATGCAGGTTAGTAAAATCCGCCATTTTAATGTCAAAATCCCAAAGGCACACTCCACATAACGTCTGGCCCGGCTCAAGCGATAATTAAAAATGCGCCTGCTGGAGTCTAGACTACGGCTTGAGTAGGGCTTGAGGAGATTTTGTCCTAGTTGGAAGGCCTCGTCACCAACTAAAACATAGGGCAAACTTGGGCCTTCGGTCCCCGGAAGAGGTCGTGATGAGGGTATGTTTAAACGTTGGCTGTACAAACATCGGCCCATGTTGGAGTCTCTGAATACTCTGGAATCGTTAGTCCGGCCATAAGCACCAATATCCACAGCAACAAAACGGTACCTGGCATCCGCAATCGCCATCAATACTATAGAAAAGTATTTCTTATAGTTATAGTAGAGGGAACCACTATGCGCAGGTTTCTGAATCCGAATGTGCTTTCCGTCCACGGCACCAATACAATTGGGGAAATTAGCCACATCCTCAAACTGTTGGGAAATCGCTAGCCACATTTCTGATGTTGGTGTTGGTAGCACAAGTGGTTGCAAGTTGTTCCAAATGGCATCACAAGTTTCCCGAACCAGTTGACAAATTTTTGACTTCCCAAGTCTAAACTGATAATGCAGTGACGCAAAAGTTTCTCCGGTAGCCAGATATCTGTCGACATTCAAAAACAAAAAGCAAAAAAAAATTAGGATTTTAATGATCATCTAATGGCTAGTTACAATAGAATATACAATTGCTAAATGAACATTAGGCCACACGATACCGAGATCTAGTCTTTGTCAATATAATGATAAAAAAAATGTATAATTACCTCACAGTCACTACTAAACGTTGCTCCGCACTGATGCTTTCACGAAAAGTGCTGCGATGATGATGTATCTCATCCTTCACATGCGAGAGCAGAACATCAAAGGTCTCAATGGACATCCGTAGATAGCGTTGGAATTTGAAGGGATGATCCCGAAGCTGCACATACAGGGTGTGAAAGGCACCATATGTACTCCGCAAGAAATTCACTTCGTGGATCCAATATCTCCTTTGCGAACTACGCTTTCTCTGCCGAAGTCGCAACCGCATCAAGCGAAATCTGACGAGCTCAGACACAAACATCTTGCTAGCAGAAGTTCACTCAATGCTTTCAAAATGGAGAATGAGTCTGTGCCCACACCCGACAATGACAAAAGGGAAAAAAAAAAAAAGAACAACTTTATTGACAGTGACAAACGCAGACAAACGGATACTTCGTAAACGGACATCAAAATGAAAAAACGCGATCACATGCGTTAACGCTAGCGTTACCGTGACGACGAATTTCACATATTTTTGCTCCTTTTCTGTACATGCGTTTAACGCATCCGTTTAACGCCATGTACTTGACGCAATGTGAACCTAGCCTTAAAGCGTTCCAGAGTTATAACCTCATAAAGTGACAGTGGTCAGAATTGTTTAAATTGGCTCGGTCACTAAAGGGTTAAGCAGACTGAAGAGATTATGGAGAAAATACAAGTCATAGTTTGTGACAACTCATAGCTCCATACCAAACACAAGAAGCAAAACTGCAGTGTTCTCCTTGTCTGACTCCTGGAGCTATGAGGTAGCAAAAACATAAAGTGTACGGCAAAGTGTGTTTAGTCGACGCACGGTGTGTGTTGCCGGCGGCGAAATACACAAAGAACCAAACAGTATTTGGGTAAAACACTGGAAGGGTGACACAAACCTGACATTGTAACAACCCTGCCGGCATCACTGCATGGCCTTCCATCCCCCACCTGCCTGTTACATCAACTCACTCACTCAGTGCCATGCTGTGAGATCTGTCTGCTGCCGGCTCCATGCCGTGTGCTCCATGGCTGCTTACTCTGCGTACACTTCCTGGCTGTGTGCATAGGGGGGCGGCGCCAGCAACTCCTGACTCTTATTGAGACTGTGTGCACCTTCCTAAGGTGTCCCTGGCCAATAGCCTAGAGGCCTCTGATACTTGTCATCCTCACCCATTGGAGGATGCCTGAGCAAAATATTTCCCTCAGTTAGCATTTGCTACTGAGCTGCCATGTCGTGTCTGTTTCCTGTCTCTGAGGGCTACAATACGCAGGCATTTATCTGTGTTCTGTTTGTGTCTCTGTGTACGACACCCAGTGGAGCGTTGTACCCTGGTCTGAATCTGTGTTCCGTTACTTCTGTGTCTGAACTCTGGTCTATGTCCGTTCCTGTTCCTTCTTGGTTTGTTTACCAGTCTCACTCTGCTGTGTTTACCTCTGCGTTACCTCTCTGCTCTGCTTGCCACTATCAGTGGCTCTGCATCTCTCTGCTTTGTTCGCCACTACCTGTGGCTCTGTGTTTCTCTGCTCAGTTCTGCCACAACCTGTGGTTCTGTGCCTCTCAGCTTTGCTCGCCACAACCTGTGGCTCTGCACCCTCTGGCTCTTGGCTTTGTCTCCTGCGGTTCTGGCTCTTGGCGTTGTCTCCAGCGTGTTCGCTCTTTGCTCCGCCTCCAGCGTGTTCGCTCTTTGCTCCGCCTCCAGCGTGTTCGCTCTTTGCTCCGCCTCCAGCGTGTTCGCTCTTTGCTCCGCCTCCAGCGTGTTCGCTCTTTGCTCCGCCTCCAGCTTGTTCGCTCTTGGCTCCGCCTCCAGCGTGTTCGCTCTTGGCTCCGCCTCCAGCGTGTTCGCTCTTGGCTCCGCTTCCAGCGTGTTCACTCTTGGCTCCGCCTCCAGCGTGTTCGCTCTTGGCTCCGCCTCCAGCGTGTTCGCTCTTGGCTCCGCCTCCAGCGTGTTCGCTCTTGGCTCCGCCTCCAGTGTGTTCGCTCTTGGCTCCGCCTCCAGTGTGTTCGCTCTTGGCTCCGCCTCCAGCGTGTTCGCTCTTGGCTCCGCCCTCTCCTTTTCTGCTCTTAGCTCCGCCCTCTCCTTTTCTGCTCTTAGCTCTGCCTTCTCCTTTTCTGCTCTTAGCTCTGCCTTCTCCTTTTCTGCTCTTAGCTCTGCCTTCTCCTTTTCTGCTCTTAGCTCTGCCTTCTCCTTTTCTGCTCTTAGCTCTGACTTCTCCTTTTCTGCTCTTAGCTCTGACTTCTCCTTTTCTGCTCTTAGCTCTGACTTCTCCTTTTCTGCTCTTAGCTCTGACTTCTCCTTTTCTGCTCTTAGCTCTGACTTCTCCTTTTCTGCTCTTAGCTCTGCCTTCTCCTTTTCTGCTCTTAGCTCTGCCTTCTCCTTTTCTGCTCTTAGCTCTGCCTTCTCCTTCTCTGCTCTTAGCTCTGCCTTCTCCTTCTCTGCTCTTACTCCGCCTCCTGTGGTTCTGCTTTGCATCCGCTCTTGACCTACCTCTGTTCAGCAACTTGCCGTACAGGCCTCTACCTGTTTCTTTATATTCACCAGCCTGATCAGGTTCCTACCTGTTTCCATGTACCCTCCAGTCTGAACAGGTTCTTTCCTGTTTCCATACACTCGCCTGTATACCAGTTCCTACCAGAGTATCAGCCCTGTCCGCCTGTCTGCCAGAGTGCCCGCCTATGTGCCAGCTGTGCCCGTCTGCCTGCCTGTATCTCTGTCAAGCCAGTCTGCCTGTCAAGGCCTCTGCCATACCCATCCGTCAGCCAGTGTCACAGCCGTGCCTGCCAGCCTGTGTCTTGTCCCCCGGTGGGATCAACATCCACAGTCAGACTCCACCCTGGAGTGGTACCTGGTAGCTACCTACTGCACAAGTCCACAAGTCTGACCTCAAAATCGGAGGCTCCAGTGAACACCTAGGAAGCTACTTAGTTACACTCCTTCCATGGAAGTCTGGTCTGTGGTCCAGGGGGGCCACGCCCGCGCCAACCAGTCTGGGCGCGAGCTTTACAGACATCACAGACACATTGGGAGGTGAGGGGGGAGGGATTGCGATAGTCCGCGTTTTTTTTTCCCTTTTGGGGATCTGTGTTGCTGTCTAGGGAGCCTCGATGTGCTAACTTCCTGTGGCCCGTTGATGGTGGCCAATCTGTCATGGTCCAGGTGCTGCTGCATGCTGGTTGTGAAGGGCATGCCAGGGTCCGTGTGCTGCTGCATGCTGGTGGTGAAAACCATGCCAGGGACCGTGTGCTGTTGCTGCATGCTGGTTGTGGTGAAGGCCATGCCAAGGTCCGGGTGCTGCTGCTGATGCAGCTGGGACCTGGTGATGGTGGCCGGCCTGTCATGGTCCGGGTGCTGCTGCATGCTTGGTGGCAGTGGAGGTTGTCCAAGCATGAGCAGCAGTTGGCATGGTGGTGGCGGTGGGCTGTCCAATAGCACTCGGCATGGTGGTAGCACTGTAGTGGTGTCCGGCAGTACTTGGAATGGTGGTGGCCATGCAGTGGTATGCAGCAGAGCTTGGCATTGAGGTCAAGCGTGCCAGTGTTGGCACAGGTGGAAATGCCACCACTGGCTGCTTAAAATACCGACACTGCTGCATAGCCTGCATGTAATCAGCATTGCAGGCCTTCATGACACTGAGCTGGAGATCAGGAGTAAGGAGTAAGTTCACACTGCGTTAGCATCCAATAAAGGAAAACCACCTATGCCAAGCATGGTATCCATCGATAGACAGCTGTTTCGGGGTTTTTGCCCCTCATCAGTGTGGAGTAGGAAACTGGCTATCAGGAGCAGTGCCTAGTAGAAAGTCTATAAAGGCACGGATGATTGACCTCGTGGAGACCAAAACATCCAACACCGCGGAGACACCATCACGTGTTTCTCAACGCAGTGATCCAGAACACTGCCCCCAAATATGCAAATGCATGTAAAGGAGCTGTGGAGACACCATCACGTGTTTCTCAACGCAGGCAGTGAATAGCCAGGCCTTTCCCCGGGAAGGAACAACCAAGGGAAGGGCAGCATCCAATAAAGGAAAACATACAATAAAGGAAAACCACCTATGCCAAGCATGGTATCCATCCGAAACAGCTGTCTGTGGATGGATACCATGCTTGGCATAGGTGGTTTTCCTTTATTGGATGTTTTCCTTTATTGGATGCTGCCCTTCCCTTGGTTGTTCCTTCCCGGGGAAAGGCCTGGCTATTCACTGCCTGCGTTGAGAAACACGTGATGGTGTCTCCGCAGCTCCTTTACATGCACACTGCGTTAGCAGCAGCCCGTTCATCACATACGCTAACGGGCTGCTGTAACGCAAGTGCCAGCGTTTGCATCACGCTAGCGCAGATAGAGCATCTGCTAGCTCTATCTGCGCTAGCAGTGACAGACCCTAAAACGCTGAAGCCCGCGTCTCAGATTCCGTCACTCAATGACGGCACATCCCTAGGGCGTGCGCTAGCAATGTGTCCAACATTGCTTTCAATGGCGGCGTTAATGGACTACGTTACACCGCGTTATGCCGCGGTGTAACCTAGTCCATTTAAAGTACCACCATAACGCAGTGTGAACCCAGCCTTAGGTGTTCCGACATGCCCTTTTCAATTTGATTAAAAAAATGATGTGCTGGCCTCTGGAGGTCAGCTTTCACTTGGTCAAGGCTTCGGGTGACATCCTGGATAAGTGTATTAATAAGGTTGAAGCCACTATCCCGTCTCTCTCCCATCACCTTGAGTACATCATGAAAGATTGAGCTCAAGTGCAAAAACTCGGGCATGAGTGACCTGTCCGAGGCCCTCTGCTGCTGGCGGGAAGAGCCCCCCCCCAAAAAAAAAAAAAGATGCAGGGACTGGGACAGGGGAACACCTGATGGACCAGCTTCCTGGTCTCCAGTTTGTGCTGCAGGCCCACTATCTGCTGCTGTGCTGGTAGATGGCTGGGACGCGTCCATGGCTGTTCGATGAAGGACTGCTTCAGAACCAGGCTCAAGAGTGCTGCTCGAGGTGCTGTGAAAAGAAAAACATTATTACCAAACATTTACAATAGTTAAAGCGCCAACTCCTGTGGAATAGAAAAATACAGATTAGGCAATACAACACAATCCAATACACCACAAGAATACTTAAGTACTCTGGGCAAGGACCGGTCTCAAAAATGCCAGCATGTGGTGATGGTTATATTTTCTGATCCTTGCTCCAGAACCACTGGGAACCCGGCTCTCTTGACGAAGGTCCTTGTTGAAGCGATACTTCATCGAACGCCAACTTGTTCTGATTTTGAGCGCTGTTTAAAAAAAAATGGTTAGACAATGCACTCTTGGCCAGGATCACACAACTGTGCGTGATGAGAGAAACTATCAGGAGTTTCTCTCATCACACAATCAGGAGTTTCTCTCATCACACACAGTTGTGTGATCCCGGCCAAGGTCACTGCTGCATCACAGCGCATTACAATACTTCCGAAATGCCTTGCGGACCCGAGACGGGGCATCGTCCCATCCATCCATCATCGCTTGGGCCACCTTATTCCATAGTCGCTGGATCGTCACGTTGTCCGAGTGCTGCGGAACCCGGGTGTCCCACAACGGGACTCGCTCATGGACCAGGGAGATGATGATATTATCAATGAGGTCTAAATCCCGATCTGGAACCTAGAAAAGAAAAAAATACATTAATTTTGGAGAGATTAAAATAAGGAAAATAAAGAAAACAGAGACAGAAAACTGGCAAGAATAATTAAAGTCAAGGAAAAAAAAAAGGAGTCAAGAACAAAAAGGTAAAGAAATTTGCAAAGTGAAGAAATGAACAGGAAAGAATAGTACATTCAGGATACAATAAACTGTACAATCAATCAGGTATACTTACTTGCCACCTTGCCACACGAACTTGTCCATGCTGCTCCTGCTTGGCCTCTGCTGCAGATGAAGAACTATTCTGGAAAAGAAAAAAAAAATGTCCCATGTGTAGAGTGAAAGAGAATACTTACCAATCTGAAGAGGTGAGTACTCACTTCACTTTCGTATCCACCGTGTTCAGGGCCAAGACTCTCCTCGGAAGAAGAAGACGACATTCTGATGAATGCAGAAATTATTAGTACATATAAAGAGAGAAAAAAGAAAAGACAGACATTGGCTTTTATACTCACATTGTCCAAAGTGGAGATTCCTCACAGGTTCTTTCCAGTGTCAGAGCTTCTTCCAGTCTGCAGAGTTGTGGACTGCCAATGCCCACTCCCTCTTTTTATCAGTTTGTATGTGGGGGGTGGCTAATTAGTGTCTGGACAGGTTTTACTGTGGAAAAATGCATGCGTTCTCAAACGCGTGTTCTCGTAGACCGAAATGCATTTTTTCGACGCATTCCTTCCGCAAACAACCGTATACGTTTCTAGGCGGCATATACACGCCTCCAAAATTGCAACATGTTGCATTTAGCGCACCAAGCTGCAGACAACGAAGCGACACATGCATCGTCAAACGCTGCAAAAAGCATCCAATCGCATGTTAAAGATAAGAAAACACGACGCATGCAGAAGTATGCGGCATAAACGCTGCGGACAGAACCGAAAATGTGAAGCCAGACTAAGATGTATTATGAGGTTCTGCAACAGCTGAGGTGTGCATTACAAGGTTGTGAAGTGAGGTAGATTTTATCACTATAGATGAGGATACAGTCAATCATCTATCACTTCCCATGCTGTGATGAATGACAAAGGTCAATGCAGAGCAGTTACTAACAGCCAATGAGTGTGTAGTGGATGGGCAGAGGGTGAGGCTGGGCACTTAGGCCAGGGGCGGGGCTAACTCTGATTATGAATATGATGAGCATTGAGGAAAAAAATGCCCAGGAAGCTGCCTGGTCTGCAAGAGCTGTAAACACACTGGAAGCATGTAATGAAGTGAAATTCAGGAGGAAGGAAAGGTTGGAAGAAAAAAGAAAAATGTGTAGGCGTGTTGTATATTGCAATGCAGCACTGAATAGCTAAAAATTGGATTTTGTGGTCAGACAACCTTTTTAACTATCAATAGATACAATATCCGGGTTGATCACTTCCTGGTCCAGGCCCTGGTTATACAGGAGTGAGAGGAGAGAGCTCCTGCACAGCCCAGCAGATTTCACCCCTTCAGAGCAGTAAAACTGATAAGACAGCCAAGGATCAAAAGCATAGAACAGTGAGAAACAGATTAGGCTACTTTCACACTCGCGTCGGGCCAAGATTCCGACGCTAGCGTTTGATGCGCTGCACAACGGAGGCAGCGGATGCATTTCTCCGGCGCATCCGTTGCCCCATTGTGAGGTGCGGAGAGGTGGGGGCGGAGTTCCGGCCGCGCATGTGCGGTCGGGAAAAGCGGTCCGTCGGCAGCAAAAAACGTTACATTTAACGTTTTTTGCTCCCGGCGGTCCGCCAAAACACGGCACAACCGTCGCACGACGGTTGCGACGTGTGTCAATACGTCGCAGTGCGTCGGTAATGTTACTCTATGGGGCAAAAACGCATCCTGCAAACAACTTTGCAGGATGCGTTTTTTCCCCCTAAATGACGCATTGCGACGTATTGAAAACAACGCTAGTGTGAAAGTAGCCTTAACCAGCTCACAGAAGCTACCTCCTCTGCAGTGGTAGTAAAACCCCTGTGAGTGGCATGACATGAGATGCAGGAGATATCCAAAATGGCCACCACTGAAGATTCTCTGTGTGCCTTCCAGATTTCAGCATAGGAGCTGAGGGAGGAGGAAATGTCTGCAAATATCCATAGTGCAAATATCCAGCAAGAGAAGGTGGTGGGAGATGAGGGAAGAGCATGGAGAGAAGCTGGCCAGCTGATGGGAGAGACACAGGCAGGCTCCATCAGTATAAACTACAAAGAACTGACAAAGTGTAATCAGACACCTCACACCAAAGATAAGTCTCCCTATAAAATGCACTGAAGCAGGCACTGATGGTTCTTAAATAAGACATCTCACAACATGAAGTGAGAATAGAGGAAGCAGAGTGTATAATAGGAAGGCTGGAGGATATAATACGCATCTGAGAAATGAGGATATATTTAGGATGAAAAAATGTGGGTGGGAGAGGTACAATATCAGGGTTGATTACAGATATTCTCCAAGTAGCGTCATAACTTTAACTTATAGATTTACAGTAGAAATAAATAAATATACAAATGGTACATTTTTTTGCAGACATATTACATACACATACTCCATTGTGATGAGAATGGACCTACAGATGATACATAAATAAAATCTTAATCCACTGGAAATGGTACAGTAAAATATTAAAACTTGGTGAGCTAATTATATAAGTATATAAGGGGACAATACAAATATCTCGCTGAGGATCTGTTTATACCAAGGAAGGTGACGGGCACAAGGGGGCATTCTTTGCGTCTGGAGGAGAGAAGGTTTTTCCACCAACATAGAAGAGGATTCTTTACTGTTAGGGCAGTGAGAATCTGGAATTGCTTGCCTGAGGAGGTGGTGATGGCGAACTCAGTCGAGGGGTTCAAGAGAGGCCTGGATGTCTTCCTGGAGCAGAACAATATTGTATCATACAATTATTAGGTTCTGTAGAAGGACGTAGATCTGGGGATTTATTATGATGGAATATAGGCTGAACTGGATGGACAAATGTCTTTTTTCGGCCTTACTAACTATGTTACTATGTTACTATGTTAATTACTGCGTAATAAAATTCTCAGCCACATTGCCACTAGTTGCTACATCTTTCCCTTTCCCACCAGAACTGAAATATTGTAAAGGAAACTTTTTTTGCTTTAGCTGCTAAAAAAGTGTACATATGGAGCATTTGGAATCCAAACTTCCAACTCCTCAATTTCCCTGACTCCCAACTTCACAGCCCTGCCTCACTACTGAGCATGTGCATAAAGTGCGGCATAGATTCATCTCTAGTAAAAGCCCAGATCCTTAGATCAGGAACAGACCAGACATTTATAGGACATTTCATAACTTTCCCAAATTGTTATGAATACATTTACAACACATCTTGCACTAAATTACTGAACCCAATTTATTATATATTTTAGGAGTCTGAGTTTGTCCATTTTATTCTGACTCCACCAAAATGGACAACGACGCCGACTCCACAACTTCGACTTCACAGCCCTGTAATTGTTTTCAAACATACACTACCGTTCAAAAGTTTAGGGTCACCCAGACAATTTTGTGTTTTCCATGAAAACTCATACTTTTGTTAATCAAATAATTTGCCACATGAATGTAAAATCTAGTCCAGACATTGACAAGGTTCGAAAAAAAGATTTTTATTTGAAATAATAATTTTTCTTTCAAACTTTGCTTTTGTCAAAGAATGCTCCCTTTGCAGCAATTACAGCATTGCAGAACTTTGGCATTCTAGCAGTTAATTTGCTGAGGTAATCTGGAGAAATTTCACCCCATGCTTCCAGAAGCCCCTTCTACAAGTTGGATTGGCTTGATGGGCACTTTTTGTGTACCATACGGTAAAGCTGCTCCCACAACAGCTCAATGGGGTTGAGATCTGGTGACTGCACTGGCCACTCCATTACAGACAGAACACCAGCTGCCGGCTTCTTCCCTAAATAGTTCTTGCATAATTTGGAGGTGTGCTTTGGGTCATTGTCCTGTTGTAGGATGAAATTGGCTCCAATCAAGCACTGTTCACAGGGTATGGCATGGCGTTGCAAAATGGAGTGATAGCCTTCCTTATTCAAAATCCCTTTTACCTTGTACAAATCTCCCACTTTACCAGCACCAAGGCAACCCCAGACCATCACATTACCTCCACCATGATTGATGGCGTAAGGTACTCTTCCAGCATCTTTTCAGTTGTTCTGCGTCTCACAAATGTTTTTCTGTGTGATCCAAACACTTCAAACTTGGATTAGTCTGTCCATAACATTTTTTTCCAGTCTTCCTCTGCCCAATGTCTGTGCTCATTTGCCCATATTAATCTTTTCCTTTTATTAGCCAGTCTCAGTATGGCTTTTTCTTGGCCACTCTACCCTGAAGGCCAGCATCCCGGAGTCGCCTCTTCACTGTAGATGTTGACACTGGCATTTTGCGTTTACTATTTAATGAAGCTGCCAGTTGACAACCTGTGAGATGTCGATTTCTTGAACTACAGACTCTAATGTACTTGTCTTGTTGCTCAGTTGTGCAGCGGGGCCTCCCACTTCTTTCTACTCTGGTTAGAGCCTGTTTGTGCTCTCCTCTGAAGGGAGTAGTACACACGGTTGTAGGAAATCTTCAGTTTCTTGGCAATTTCTCGCATGGAATAGCCTTCATTTCTAAGAACAAGAATAGACTGTTGAGTTTCACATGAAAGTTATTTTTTCAGGCCATTTTGAGAGTTTAATGGAACCAATAAATGTAATGCTCCAGATTCAAAACTAGCTCAAAGGAAGGTCAGATTTACAAGTTCTCTAATCAGCCAAACTGCTTTCAGCTGTGCTAACATACTTGCAGAAGGGTTTTCAAGGGTTTTCTAACCATCCATTAGCCTTCTTACACAGTTAGCAAACACAAAGTACCATAAGAACACTGGAGTGATGGTTGTTGGAAATGGACCTCTTTACAGCTATGAAGATATTGCATTACAAACCAGACGTTTGCAGCTAGAATAATCATTTACTACATTAACAATGTATAGAGTAGATTTCTGAATCATTTAATGTTAGCTTCATTGGAAAAAACTGTGCTTTTCTTTAAAAAATAAGGAGATTTCTAAGTGACCCTAAACTTTTGAACGGTAATGTATTATCACAAGGTTTAGATGAAATGCTTTGTGAAAAGTGAATAACATTTTTGAAGTTGAATTTCCTTAATCCAGCATCTGGTATTCAAGAGTAAAAATAATTCTTTGTTTTTCAGTTCAGAATTGCAATATATTGCAGAATTTTATAAGCAGTAAACTAAGCAATAGTAACCTATTATAAAATATTTAGTTAGTCAGAACAAAAAAAAAATGTGATTTTAATTTTTTAATTTCTAATTTGTTTTTCATATTTCAGCAATATTTTCAGATATCAGATGAGATGGATGTAATATTTGTCCAACAAATTGTTCAAAAATTGAAAAGACAGTTGAAAGAATTTAATGAAAATGACCAGCAAGTGCCCGTAAGTGCTTATTTCCTTAACTATTTTTAATAATTTGCATTTGTTAGGTTATATTTAGCTATTTATTAAATATTAGACTGCTTACTTCTGAACATTTACTGGTTTTGTATACTATTAAGAGGATTCTTACTACTCATCACAACACATGAATGACCTGCATTGGGAGACACCCCAAAGACATACTGATAGGGAATTTAGATTGTGAGCCCCATCGGGGACAGTGATGATAATGTGTGCAAACTGTAAAGCGCTGCGGAATATGTTAGCGCTATATAAAATAAAGATTATTATTATTATTATTATTAACCATGGGAATTGGTTGCTGCAACCAGGAAGATGAATAGTAACTGAAGAAGTCAGCTTCTCGTAGGCATGCTCCATCAACCTACTGGAACATGCACTAGAAGAAACAGATAACTGGTCAACGCAATTTTTGTGGCAAAAAGTTTTAAAACATATTTTAAGTCAATTTTGGCTGCTGATTACGAATACGAACTCCGTTTTTGGCTATCACATCAGGATTTCGAGATATTTTCAATTTTTTATGAAAATTACTCCTAATGTTTTATGATAAAAACACATGATTTTCGGTTCTACATTTTGTATATTTTTAATCAAGGAATAACAAAGATTACAAAGTCTATGTACAACAAATCAAATATACTTACAGAATTAAACTACAAAATATAAAAACACATATATATGGCACAGAAATAAATGACAAATGGCAGTTATTTGAACTTTCTTTTCTTGGTTGATCTGTGATGTACAGCTTCTGGGTTGTCTCTCATCAAGCTCCAGCAATAGTCAGCCATCATATGTGAGTCCCACCGGCCTTGATACCGTTCTTCCATTGTTTTAATCTCCTGATGAAAACGCTCCCCTTGTTCCTCGCTCACATCCCCAAGGTTCTCTGGAAAAAGTCCAAATGGCTGTGTAAATAGTGAATCTTGATACTCATTCTACATCCATGATTTCGCAGACTCATTAGTAGCTCTTCCACAATCTCTTCATAGTTGTCTGCTTTCTTATTCCCTAGAAAATTCTGCACCACATTACAAAATGCATTCCAAGCTCTTTCTTCTGTCTCATTCATTGATGTGATAAAATTTGGGTCTCTCATAAGTGTTCTTATTTGAGGTCCATCAAATGTTCCAGCCTTTTTCTTCTCTTCACTAAGACCAGGAAAAGTTGAACATATATAGTTGAAGCATTCTCCACTGTGATTGAGAGCTTTGACGAACTGCTTCATCAATCCAAGTTTTATGTGTAAGGGAGGAAAGACAATGTCCTTCCTATCAACTAGAGGATCATGGCTGACATTCTTATTGCCAGATGCCAAACTCTGTCGCTGAGGCCATTCAGTTTTCACCCAATGCTCTGCTGTAGCTCTACTGTCCCAGTAGCACAGAAAACAAGGGTGTTATCATAACAAATGGGAATTATGCATGTTCAAAGAAAACAAAGATATTCTTACATTTATTGGGAGACTAAATGAAAACTACATTTACGGTAGTGAACCGTTTAAACCGGCACTTTTAATACACTACTTATATTTATCATGGAATTCATGAAAATGGGCTATATACCTATAGCGCAAAAACGTGATGTGATAGAGAAGTTATAAGATTAGATTTGAATTCAGCACCCTCAAATTAGTCTAAAACTGTTCTTAAAGTCCATGCCAGAATTTTTTTATTTTTTTTGTAGACCAGTGTAATAGGAACAGAACTAGGAGAAATTAACAAACCCCAGTGAAACATAATGCAAGCACCAGACTATGCAACATAAGGGGGAAGTTGCATACCCCAATGAAGGTTTCAAGAAAAAGATTTTACTTTAACCCCCTAAGGACCAGGAGTATTTTCGTTTTTGTGTTTCTATTTTTTGCCCCCCTTCTTCCCACGGCCATAAATTTTTCATTTTTCCCTCAATATGGCCATGTGTGGGCTTGTTTTTTGCGGGATGAGTTGTACTTTTGAATGCCACCATTTATTTTAGTATATCATGTACTGGAAAACAGGAAAAAAATCAAACGCGGTGGAATTGCGATGTTTTTTTTTTATCATGTTCACTACCTCTCTAACCTTATACCCATTCGCCCAGCCCCCGCCTCCCCAGTCCCACTAACAGGAGCTCTGTGGAACGCTCGCTCTGTCTGCAACAAGCTCTCCTACATCCATGATCTCTTTGTTACTACCAAACTTTCCTTCATCGCCATCACCGAAACCTGGCTCACCCCTTCTGACACAGTCTCCCCTGCTGCACTCTCTTACGGTGGCTTCCAGCTTTTCCACACACCCCGCCCCAGCAGCAAACATGGCGGAGGAGTTGGTTTTCTCCTGTCAGATAACTGCTCCTTCACCCCAATCCCACTGCCACCCTCTGTTACTCTACCTTCCTTTGAGGTGCACTCTGTGTGCATCTACTCCCCCACCAACCTCCAACTGGCTGTCATTTACCGCCTCCCAGGGCCAGCCACCACCTTCTTTGACCACTTCACCACCTGGCTACTTCATTTCCTTTCTGCGGACATTCCCACTATCATCATGGGCGACTTCAACATCCCCATTGACACTTCCCTCTCAGCTGCCACTAAACTCTCACTTCCTCCTTCCGCCTCACTCAATGGTCCTCTGCAGCCACTCACAAAGACGGTCACACACTGGACCTCATCTTCACCCGCCTCTGCTCTCTATCTAACCTCTCTAACTCACCTCTTCCACTCTCTGACCACAACTTTCTCACATTCTCATCTCTCTCCACTCCATGTCTACAATCCCCACCCCACAAACTTTCACACCCTCGCAGAAATCTTAAACATCTTGACCTACATTCATTATCTGAATCCCTCCTCCCCCTCACAGGCATAAGTTCCATACACAATGCGGATGACGCTGCTGCTTTATATAACACCACAATAGCTGTAGCTTTGGAATCTGCTGCCCCACTTACACATACCAAAGCTCGCAAAATCAACAGACAGCCCTGGCACACCAGCCTGACCAAAGAACTGAGGCGAGCTTCCAGGGCTGCTGAGCGCAGATGGAAAAGATCCCACTCTAACGAGCACTACATCGCATTCAAACAGTCCCTCACTACTTTCAAGACCACACTCGCCACAGCTAAACAAACGTACTTCTCATCTCTCATATCCTCTCTCTCTCACAACCCTAAACAGTTATTCAACACCTTCAATTCTCTCCTCCGTCCCCCAGCACCTCCTCCCTCCCCACTTATCTCCGCTGAAGACTTTGCCTCATTTTTCAAGCAGAAGATTGATAGCATTAGAGACAGTTTTGGTCAACAACCCCCAGAGCCCTTCCTCCCGATTTCCCAGCCCTCCACCTCCAAAACCAACTTCTCCACCATTACAGAAGATCAACTCTCCACTCTACTCTCAAGATCGCATCTCACCACCTGTGCACTTGACCCACTCCCATCCCACCTCATCCCAAACCTCACCACAGTCTTCATCCCAACCCTAACCCATCTCTTCAACCTATCACTAACAACTGGTGTTTTCCCCTCAAGCTGTAAACATGCCTCCATCACACCTATCCTCAAAAAGCCCTCTCTTGACCCATCCTCTGTATCTAGCTATCGCCCTATATCACTTCTCCCCTATGCCTCCAAACTACTGGAACAACACATTTACCTTGAACTGTCCTCCCATCTCTCTTCTTGCTCCCTCCTTGACCGCCTACAATCTGGCTTCCGGTCACACCATTCCACCGAAACTGCCCTAACTAAAGTCACCAATGACCTCTTAACCGCCAAGAGCAAGCGACACTACTCTGTCCTCCTCGACCTGTCGGCTGCCTTTGACACAGTGGACCATTCCCTATTATTACAAACCCTCTCATCCCTTGGCATCGCAGACTTGGCCCTATCCTGGATCTCATCATACCTAACAGACCGGACATTCAGCGTCTCCCACTCACACACCACCTCCTCACCTCGCCCTCTATCTGTCGGAGTCCCACAAGGTTCAGTCCTTGGGCCCTTGCTCTTCTCCATTTACACCTTTGGCCTGGGACAGCTCATAGAATCTCATGGCTTTCAGTATCACCTCTACGCTGACGACACACAGATCTACATCTCTGGACCAGATATCACCTCCCTTCTAACCAGAATCCCTCAATGTCTGTCTGCTATTTCATCCTTCTTCTCCACTAGATTTCTAAAACTTAACATGGACAAAACAGAATTCATCATCTTTCCCCCATCTCACGCGATCCCCCCCAACGAACCTATCCATTACAGTAAATGGCTGCCCACTCTCCCCAGTCCCACAAGCTCGCTGCCTCGGGGTAATCCTTGACGCTGATCTCTCCTTCAAACCACATATCCAAGCCCTTTCCACTTCCTGCCGCTTTCAACTCAAAAATATTTCACGAATCCGTTCATTCCTCAACCATGAATCTGCAAAAACCCTAGTCCATGCCCTCATCATCTCTCGCTTTGACTACTGCAACCTCCTGCTCTGTGGCCTCCCCTCTAACACTCTCGCACCCCTCCAATCTATTCTAAACTCTGCTGCCCGACTAATCCACCTGTCCCCCCGCTATTCCCTGGCCTCTCCCCTCTGTCAATCCCTTCACTGGCTCCCCATTGCCCAGAGACTCCACTACAAAACCCTAGCCACGACGTACAAAGCTATCCACAACCTGTCTCCTCCATACATCTGTGACCTCGTCTCCCGGTACTTACCTACCCGCAACCTCCGATCCTCACAAGATCTCCTTCTCTACTCCTCTTATCTCCTCTTCCCACAATCGTATACAAGATTTCTCTCGCGTATCACCCCTACTCTGGAACCCTCTACCACTACACATCAGACTCTCGCCTACCATCGAAACCTTCAAAAAGAACCTGAAGACCCACCTCTTCAGACAAGCCTACAACCTGCAGTAACCACCGATCGACCAAACCGCTGCATGACCATCTCTACCCTCACCTACTGTATTCTCACCCATCCCTTGTAGATTGTGAGCCTTCGCGGGCAGGGTCCTCATTCCTCCTGTACCATTCATGACTTGTATTGTTTAAGATTATTGTACTTGTTTTTATTATGTATACCCCTCCTCACATGTAAAGCGCCATGGAATAAATGGCGCTATAACAATAAATAATAATAATAATAAATGCCAAAACTGTCCTGCGATTATGATTCTCCAGGTCATTCCGAGTTTACAGACACCAAACATGTCTAGGTTCTTTTTTATTTGTGGTGTGAAAAAAAAAATTCCAAAGTTTGTAAAAAATAAATAAAAATAAAAATGTTGCCATTTTCCGAGAACCATAGTGTCCATTTTAAGGTATCTGAGGCCGGGTGAGGGCTTATTTTCTGTGCTCTGATCTGACGTTTTTATTGATACCATTTTGGTGTACATACGATATTTTGATCGCCCTTTAATGCACTGACCAAAAAAACCCGTAATTCTGGAGTTTTGATTTTTTTCTCACTACGCCATTTACCGATTGGATTAATTCTTTTTATATATTGATAAATTGGGCGATTCTAAATGCGACGATACCAAATATGTGTATATTTGATTTTTTTGTTTTATTTTGAATGGGTCAAAAGGGGTGGGGGTGATTTGAACTTTTATATTTTTTAAAACTTTTTTTTTTACTTGCTTCAATAGTCCCCATGGGAGACTAGAAGCTACCATCATCCGATCACTTGTGCTACATAGAGCAGAGCTGCAGCCCTACTCTATGTAGCAGATATGCTCACTTGCTATGCGCACCGACTGCTGGGCGGCGCTCATAGCTATCCGTCTATGACAACCACAGGGATCTCCTGCTGACCCCAAGTTGTCATGTCAACCCATTGGCGACCCACAGTTATGTGACACGGGCGCCGATTGGAGGAGGTAATTATGCGCTTTATGCGCGTGCATGTTACATGCCGCTGTCAGAGTTTGACAGCGGCATTTAACATGTTACCAACCGTGGGTAGATTGCGATTCCACCCGCAGCTTTTAGGGGCACATGTCTGCTGATCAGATCAGCTGTCATGTGCTGGAAAGGATGTTGGCTCATCACCGGAGCCCACACCAAACAGGGAGAGGCGTCCAATGACGAACACTGCCAGTCACTGGGCGGGTTAAGTAATATAAATCGTCTGTTTTTGTTATGTCACTAGAGACACCGGAACCATGGGATGTCCTAAAGCAGTCCCTTCTTTGGGGCATAACATAAAGCCATCTTTGAAATCATAGTGCGGGATGTGACCCTGTCAAGATAAGTCACTTTCTAAGTGACGAGCTGTAGAGATGCTTCCTGTTCAAAGCAAAAAGACTAAAGGGGTTATAGTAGCACGTTACGGTCCAATGGAGTCTTTAGCTATACCCCAGACCTCTGCAGTAGGGATGGTCAAACCCGAACTGTAAAGTCTGGGACCGTACCGGACACATAGTGTTCGGTCACACGGTCCTGAACATTGATTTCCATGGGAAACCCGTTTTACAGTTCGGGTCCAGTTCAGGCTGTAAAAAAAATGGTAGAAAATTTAATAATAAACATTATAATTATACTTACCTGTCTAGCAACGCGGCCGCATCTGCTACCGGGGCCGCACATTGTCTTCAGCCGGTATTCAATGTACTCGGCAGTCTTTGGCCTTTTCCGGCAGTGTTCTTGTGGTCACGTCACCGCACGAACACAGCCAGAAATAGCCGAAGACTGCCAAGTGCAGTGAGTACTGCCGGCAGTTAATGAGTGGCCCCGGAAGCAGATGCGGCCGGGAGACAGCTGGATGGGAGGACGTGTCGCTGGACAGGTAAGTATAATTATAATTTTTATTATTAATTTTCTGCTTTTTTTACAGCTCCCCCACCTCCATTCCATATATGTAAAGTCCGAGTTTGGGGTTCGGATGCAAGTTCAAGTCATCTCCGGCCCGGAACTCGAACTTTAAAAATTCGAACCCGCCGATCCCGAACATCGGGGGCTTTGCCCATCACTACTCTGGAGTCCAAGCCCTGTGCTTACTGCAGTTATTTTCTCTTCTGCAGCCCCCTTCAGACTGTTTGGTACATCTGAAAAGAATATTTGTCTATGCAATTGCCATCTTTCCTGCTTTTATTAATTACGTCTGATGTTTCCTATGTCATCTACAATCTAAATAGTCTGTTTAACTGTATTGAATGCACAGTAGGGAACAAGACTTGCACGGGCACAACAGACCGTGTGGATAACATCATGCTTGTAAGTAAAGGAAGGACATTGCAGGGATACAGGAGGCAGAGCACTGTCCAGAGGCGCCTATTGAACCAGTTGTCAGCGATTAGTATATATGGCAATATGGCATAGAAAAATGATACTATGCATTTTATTAGCCATTCTCTTGCAGCTGTGCTCTAATGAATAGTTTGCAAAAAGGCTATTAAAGGGAACCTGAAGGAAAGAATATGTGGTCAGGTGGAGCGCTGGACATAAAGATAAGGACAGAAGGTTAAAAAAGGTACAAACCTTTATTAAAATGCTGAACACACAACGCGTTTTGGAGGCTGAATGCCGCCTTCATCAGGTGATGAAAGAACATTAAAAGCAGATAGCTTATATATAACAAGTGAACAGGAAGTGATCTGAAAACCATTAACCCCTCCTTAGCCTAACCATCAAAAACATGACTAAAAAGTGAAATGACAATAATCTCCTCATTAAAAGGAAAATCAATAATGAAAATAAAAGTAATACTAATAATAATTCTAAATGTAAAAAGATCCGCAACAAAAAAAATACATAGGCCGCATGATACAGACCATGCATGCTTGTTTCTGGAAAACACACACGGAGTTAAAATTATAACTACACCTGTAGATAAATTCCCAAATACCGTAGGTATAATTTCCAAAATGGGGTCACTTGAGGGGGATCTGATTTTGTAACATAGTAACATAGTAACATAGTTAGTAAGGCCGAAAAAAGACATTTGTCCATCCAGTTCAGCCTATATTCCATCATAATAAATCCCCAGATCTACGTCCTTCTACAGAACCTAATAATTGTATGATACAATATTGTTCTGCTCCAGGAAGACATCCAGGCCTCTCTTGAACCCCTCGACTGAGTTCGCCATCACCACCTCCTCAGGCAAGCAATTCCAGATTCTCACTGCCCTAACAGTAAAGAATCCTCTTCTATGTTGGTGGAAAAACCTTCTCTCCTCCAGACGCAAAGAATGCCCCCTTGTGCCCGTCACCTTCCTTGGTATAAACAGATCCTCAGCGAGATATTTGTATTGTCCCCTTATATACTTATACATGGTTATTAGATCGCCCCTCAGTCGTCTTTTTTCTAGACTAAATAATCCTAATTTCGCTAATCTATCTGGGTATTGTAGTTCTCCCATCCCCTTTATTAATTTTGTTGCCCTCCTTTGTACTCTCTCTAGTTCCATTATATCCTTCCTGAGCACCGGTGCCCAAAACTGGACACAGTACTCCATGTGCGGTCTAACTAGGGATTTGTACAGAGGCAGTATAATGCTCTCATCATGTGTATCCAGACCTCTTTTAATGCACCCCATGATCCTGTTTGCCTTGGCAGCTGCTGCCTGGCACTGGCTGCTCCAGGTAAGTTTATCATTAACTAGGATCCCCAAGTCCTTCTCCCTGTCAGATTTACCCAGTGGTTTCCCGTTCAGTGTGTAATGGTGATATTGATTCCCTCTTCCCATGTGTATAACCTTACATTTATCATTGTTAAACCTCATCTGCCACCTTTCAGCCCAAGTTTCCAACTTATCCAGATCCATCTGTAGCAGAATACTATCTTCTCTTGTATTAACTGCTTTACATAGTTTTGTATCATCTGCAAATATCGATATTTTACTGTGTAAACCTTCTACCAGATCATTAATGAATATGTTGAAGAGAACAGGTCCCAATACTGACCCCTGCGGTACCCCACTGGTCACAGCGACCCAGTTAGAGACTATACCATTTATAACCACCCTCTGCTTTCTATCACTAAGCCAGTTACTAACCCATTTACACACATTTTCCCCCAGACCAAGCATTCTCATTTTGTGTACCAACCTCTTGTGCGGCACGGTATCAAACGCTTTGGAAAATCTAGATATACCACATCCAATGACTCACCGTGGTCCAGTCTATAGCTTACCTCTTCATAAAAACTGATTAGATTGGTTTGACAGGAGCGATTTCTCATAAACCCATGCTGATATGGAGTTAAACAGTTATTCTCATTGAGATAATCCAGAATAACATCCCTCAGAAACCCTTCAAATATTTTACCAACAATAGAGGTTAGACTTACTGGCCTATAATTTCCAGGTTCACTTTTAGAGCCCTTTTTGAATATTGGCACCACATTTGCTATGCGCCAGTCCTGCGGAACAGACCCTGTCGCTATAGAGTCACTAAAAATAAGAAATAATGGTTTATCTATTACATTACTTAGTTCTCTTAGTACTCGTGGGTGTATGCCATCCGGACCCGGAGATTTATCTATTTTAATCTTATTTAGCCGGTTTCGCACCTCTTCTTGGGTTAGATTGGTGACTCTTAATATAGGGTTTTCATTGTTTCTTGGGATTTCACCTAGCATTTCATTTTCCACCGTGAATACCGTGGAGAAGAAGGTGTTTAATATGTTAGCTTTTTCCTCGTCATCTACAACCATTCTTTCCTCACTATTTTTTAAGGGGCCTACATTTTCAGTTTTTATTCTTTTACTATTGATATAGTTGAAGAACAGTTTGGGATTAGGTTTACTCTCCTTAGCAATGTGCTTCTCTGTTTCCTTTTTGGCAGCTTTAATTAGTTTTTTAGATAAAGTATTTTTCTCCCTATAGTTTTTTAGAGCTTCAATGGTGCCATCCTGCTTTAGTAGTGCAAATGCTTTCTTTTTACTGTTAATTGTAGCACTTATGGGCTCTGTATATGGAATCCGCAAACTATTCTTGGAAAATCTGCGCTCCAGGAGGCAAAAAATGCCCTGTCCCTGCAGAGTCTCTCTGTATGGCTAAGCAGTACTATACAGCTACATATGGGGTATTTTTACATTCAGTAGAAATTGTGGGACACATTTTGGTGCCATTTTTACCCATTCTCCAGTGTGAAAATATAAAATCTGGGGCTAAAACAAAATTTTTGTGGTAAAAATGTAATTATTTTTTCTTCACTGCCTAGTGGAATAAAATTCTGTGATGCACCTGTGATGTCAATATGATCACTGCACCCCTAGATGAATTCATTGAGAAGTGTAGTGTGTAAAATGGGGTCACTTTTGGGGGTTCTGCTCTTCTAGCACTTCAGGGGCTCTGCCAGTGTGACATGGCACTCTCAAACCTGTCCAGCAAAATCTGAACTCCAATATGGCTCTTCTTCTTTTGTGATCTTTGCGCTGTTCCTCAAAAGTAGTTTTTGACCTCATATGGCGTATCTGTGTATGGGGTCCATTTTCTCCTATTCTTGGGAACATTAAAAATTTGGGGCTAAAACAGCATTTTTGTGGGAAAAATATATATTTTTTTTCAACTTTCACAGATTAACATTGTAAAATTCTATGAAGCACCTGTGGGTTTAAGTTGCTCGCCACACATCTAGATAAATTTCTCGAGGGGTCTAGTTTCCAAAATGGGGTGACTTGTGTGGGGGTTTCCATTCTGTAGGCACATCAGGGGCTCACCAGACATGGCTTGGCGTCCGTTAATGATTCCAGCAAATTTAGCATTCAAAGTGTCAAATGGAGCTCCTTCCCTTCTGAGCCCTGCCGTGCGTTAAAACGGTAGTTATATGGAGTATCGGCATGCTCAGGAGATATTGCACAACTAATTTTGGGGTCCATTTTCTCCTATTACCCTTGTAAAAATTAAAAAAATGGGGTCTAAAGTAAAATTTTTGTCAAAAGTGAAATGATCATTTTTTTCTTCCACATTGCTTCAGTTGCAGTGAAGCCCCTGAAGGGTTAATAAGCTTCTTGAATAGGGCTTTGAGCACCTTGAGGTGTCACTTTTGGGTGTTTCCTGACATACAGATCCATCAGTCACTTCAAATGTGATGTGGTCCCTATTACCAATTCCCACAAGGGTGTGAACTCTTGTGCAGCTAGGAGTCAACTGGCTCTTTGTTTGGCTCAGACTGACATGGCACTACAGATCCCAGGCCAGCACAGGGCTCTGAGATATTGAATCTGGAAAATGACCTATAATAACAGAATACAATATCTCTGAGCCTAGCAAAGCACATAATCGGAATCTGCATTCCTTCCCTGACACTCCGTACCCACAGCCACCTGTAGAACGTTGCGTTATTGAGCTACAAAGCATAGCTACCAGGAATGACATACAGTAGGCATGTTTGTTCTCCCTGAACAGATAAAATCCAGCAGAATCCAGTGGTGCCACAGCCGTTCTATCTAGAGCTTCAGTCAGAAAGTTATGGACATCCACAGTTCTTCCTGGAAAACCATACTCTCAGATATGGGAGGAGGGAGGCTGCCCAGCCCAGGGGCTGGTGGAGCGTGTGGGAGGGGGCAGCCTAGGGGATAATAGGCAGCTCTTAATTTTGGACTCAGTTTTTCTACTGGCAAGAGGCCCGTTAGCTGACGAGGCCAGAGAATCATGTAACAAAGATTTGGACCTGTGATCCATCAGCGCCTCCCTGTGGTCACATGATACATAAAATAATTGCAATCTATCTGTACCTTACCTTTGTACTACACTCTTGACTGTATACTTGCATACCTGTTCTTGTAAATATATACCTGTATATTTATAGTGCGTCTTTCGGCTATTAAATATGAAATTAATCTTGGGCTGCTCTTTTATCTCGATTCATGAATCCCCACGTCTGCACGCTCATATGGTTATTATACGCTACCCGGGTTGCTTTTTGACCCGACATAAGCCTGCTGTCGGACGGGGCTTATATCGAACAAGGAACTGATGGCAGCATACCGTACTGTTAATGAGGAGCCCTGACAGCGACCTCCGGGAGGTTTACATATATGTCCCCATCTTGAACTAGTGATGTACCGTATTTTTCGGACTACAAGACGCACTTTTTCCCCCCCAAAAAAGGGGGGAAAATTGGGGGTGCGTCTAATAGTCGCAATGCAGGCTTACCATGGCGGCAGAGGTGCGGGGATGAGGAGGAGCAGTAAGCGGGGTCCCTTTCTCCGGTGAGGTGATGCAGCAGCCCGGTAAGCAGCAGAGCCGGGTGAATCCTGTTGTTATCGGTGGGGGCGGCCATCTTCCTGAAGCTGCGCGTGCACAGATGAAGCGCTCTGCTTCCCGGGGCTTCAGGAAAATGGCCGCCGCGATCTCCATCTGCGCACGCGCGGCCTCCCGCGGCCATTTTCCTGAAGCCCCGGGAAGCAGAGCGCTTCATCTGCGCACGTGCGGCTTCAGGAAGATGGCTGTCCCCACCGATAACAACAGGATTCACCCAGCTCTGCTGCTTACCGGGCTGCTGCATCACCTCACCGGGGAAAGGGACCCCTCTCACGCCATACCTCTCACTGCGCCTCCTCATCCCAGCGCCTCCTCATCCCAGCACCTCCTCATCCCAGCACCTCTGCCGGTAATCACTGCTGCAACCCTCCCATGGACATCAGGCCGTGGCATCGCCCACCTAAGCAGGAAGGGACCCTGCTCAGGTGCACGCCACACCGCATCACCCCACCTCTGCAGACACCATGCCTCCTGTGACCCTGCTCTGCCACCGCCAGCCCTCAGGTAAGATACTGTACATTCGGACAATAAGACGGACCCCCATCTTATAAAAAATCTTTTTTCTGCAATTTTCACCCCAAATTTGGGGTGCGTCTTATGGTCCGGTGCGTCTTGTAGTCCGAAAAATACGGTATATTCCCCCTTATTGGGAGCGCCTCAATAACTCGTACCTATAAGGGAAGCCTTTCCAGTGACTATTTGCCCTCGGTGCAGTTCCCTGACTGACCTGGGCAAGTGGTGGTATCAGAGAACTGATCCCTGCTGGGTCTTTCTCTCCCCTCCCCAGAGGTGAGTGAAGTCGACACACCCCTTCCCCTGTGCATTCGTCACACCTTCTAACAAAAAAGAAAATTGTTTAAAAAATTGTGTTTATGTAAAGTAGACATGTGGGAAATGTTTATTAACTATTTTGTGTGACATAACTGATTTAAGGTCATAATAATTAAAAGTTTGAAAACTCCAAAATGTTGAAAATTTCCACCAAATTTCTGATTTTTTTCACAAATAAACGCATGTAATATCAAAGAAATTTTACCACTATTATGAAGTATAGTTTTTTGTGTGGAGAACTGTGGATTTTGAGGGGTTTCAATATTAACCCCTATCTGACCTTAAACGGGATAGTACGTCCGAGGTCAGATCCCCTGCTTTGATGCAGGGCTCCGCGGTGAGCCCGCACCAAAGCCGGGACATGTCAGCTGTTTTGAACAGCTGACATGTGCCCGTAATAGGCGCGGGCAGAATCGCGATCTGCCCGCACCTATTAACTAGTTAAATGCCGCTGTCAAACGCAGACAGCGGCATTTAACTACCGCTTCCGGCCGGGCTGCCGGAAATGACGTCATCGCCGACCCCCGTCACATGATCGGGGGTCGGCGATGCGTCTCCATTGTAACCATAGAGGTCCTTGAGACCTCTATGGTTACTGATCGCCAGTGGCTGTGAGCGCCACCCTGTGGTCGGCGCTCACAACACACCTCCATTTCTGCTACATAGCAGCGATCACCAGATCGCTGCTATGTAGCAGAGGCGATCGCGTTGTGCCTGCTTCTATTGAAGCATGGCAAAAGTAAAAAAAAAAAAAGTTGAAAAAAATGTTAAAAAAATAAAAAAAATATAAAAGTTTAAATCACCCCCCTTTCGCCCCAATCAAAATAAATCAATAAAAAAAATATCAAATCTACACATATTTGGTATCGCTGCGCTCAGAATCGCCCGATCTATCAATTAAAAAAAAGCATTAACCTGATCGCTAAACAGCGTAGCGGGAAAAAAATTAGAAACACCAGAATTACGTTTTTTTGGTCGCCGCGACATTGCATTAAAATGCAATAACGGGCGATCAAAAGAACGTATCTGCACCAAAATGCTATCATTAAAAACGTCATCTCGGCACGCAAAAAATAAGCCCTCAACCGACACCAGATCACGAAAAATGGAGACGCTACGAGTATCAGAAAATGGCGCAATTTTTTTTTTTTTTTTTAGCAAAGTTTGGAATTTTTTTTCACCACTTAGATAAAAAATAACCTAGTCATGTTAGGTGTCTACGAACTCGTACTGACCTGGAGAATCATAATGTCAAGTCAGTTTAAGCATTTAGTGAACCTAGGAAAAAAGCCAAACAAAAAACAAGTGTGGGACTGCACTTTTTTTGCAATTTCACCGCACTTGGAATTTTTTTCCCGTTTTTTAGTACACGACATGCTAAAACCAATGATATCGTTTAAAAGTACAACTCGTCCCGCAAAAAATAAGCCCTCACATGGCCAAATTGACGGAAAAATAAAAAAGTTATGGCTCTGGGAAGGAGGGGAGTGAAAAACGAACACGGAAAAATGAAGGGGTTAAACATAAATGCTTTAAATACATTCTAGAATATCTAAACAAAACTATTTTGTTTTTCTAGCTTTGTGTCACATATTTTAACTTTTTTTTTTTTGCTGTGAACTGATGTGTAAATTGTTATCTATCATGTGTTAAAGAAGCACTCCTCCCATCAAAATTTGTATCCTCTTAGGCTACTTTCACACTAGTGTCGGTACTGGCCCATCGCAGCGCGTCGGGCCGATGTACCGACGCATGCTGTGAAGTAAATCACAACGGGGCAGCGGATGCAGTTTTACAATGCATCCGCTGCCCCATTGTAAGGTCCGGGGAGGAGGGGGTGGAGTTCCGGCCGTGCATACGCAGTCGGAAAAAGCGGACCTGACGGACAAAAAAACGTTGCAAGCAACGTTTTTTTGTCCCGACGGACAAAAAAACACGTCGCACGGCGGATGCAACGTGTGGCAATCTGTCGCTAATGAAAGTCTATGGAGAAAAAATGCATCCTGCAGGCAACTTTGCAGGATGCGTTTTTTCTTCAGAACGACGCTAGTGTGAAAGTAGCCTTAATATATTGCAGTCATCATATTATATAGCACTGTGTACTTGCAATTGCTTTTTTGCCTTTTATGTCTAGTTAATTATTCTCTTTGTAGAAACAGGAAGTGATGTGTACCTGCATTTATCATTCCGTTCTTGACCCAGCTGCTCCGCTCCCCCTGTCCTGGTGTTTTGCAGTGGCTCTTAACTTGGGCAGAGAAAATTGAAATCCTGTTTCTACAAATTGCTTAGAAGGATTCAGCTAGTCAGCTTTTTTTCATCAGATAACTTTTTATTAAGGTTTTGTTTTTAACAATACAACAAATACAAACAAATACTCCCCCACCCCCTTTTCTCATCCCTGGACATTATACAATCCCTACATTATACATAAGACAGACCATCATTACAGTCAACAGATACAGAAAATAATGAAGGAAAGCGTAAAAAAAATTGTACCAAAATAACATTATTTTGCACCCTCGTAAATCAGACTCGTAACTGATTATGCAACTTTAATTCATGCACTTTCGTATAGCGGATGCCACAGTAGGAGAGGGATCATACATTGTATTACACATAGTTCAGCCCAATAAGGATAATAGACATAATTTCTCCAAACTTCCCATATTTTATGATATCTGTGCATAACCCTCTGTTTTCTGTATACCCCTTCCTCCAGACGTATAAGCAAAAACATTTTTTCCATAAATTCTGATTCTTGGTGGTTTATTATCCACCCAGAATCCTCTTAAGTGCCACCCTTACATTCTCATTCTCAATTACACCGTCAACAGAACCTAGAATGCACACTACAGGTTGTTTATGAATCTTAACCCTTTAGTGACCAGGCCAATTTTTTAAAATTCTGACCAATATCACTTTGTGGTGATAACTCTGGAATGCTTTAACAAACCCCAGTGATTTTGAGATTTGATTTTTTGTGACACATTATAATTTATGATGATGGTATATTTAGGTCGATATGTTTTGTGTTTATTTGTAAAAAATATCAGAAATTTGACAATGAAAAAAAAATTGTAATTTTCAAACTGTGAATGATTATCCCTTTAATCCAGATAGCCACACCACAGAAAAGCATTAATAAATAAGTTCCAACATGTCTGCCTTACATCAGCACCATTTTTAAAATGTTATTTTATTTTGTTAGCTTTTTAGGAGGTTTAAAAATGTAGTAGTAATTTTTTATTTTTTGAAGGAAATTTTCAAAATGTATTTTTTGAGGGACCTATCCAGGTTTGAAGTGACTTTGGGGAATTTCAGGAATTAATGCAAAGTGGCATGACAAAAATGAAAAGTGTATTTTTATCACCTAAATGTCGGTAACTTCTGAACCGGCCGCTATAGCCGGCAAACTCTAAGGCCATTATTTGGCCATGAATTGCCATGTCAAACATCAGGACCACACAATCATGATCTGAGTGTCGACTAGATTAAAGCGGAAGAGCCCACACCCCACACTCTATTAACCGTTTATATGATGTCACTTTTGACAGCCGCAACTAAGGGGTTAAGCAGATATGGACGGTGCCAACACTCATTGTGGCTGATGCAGCAAGTTGTCAGCTATAGTGTACAGCCGACAGCTGCTGGATTGTCACCTGTATGGGGAGGCTATTCTCTTATATCTCACGTCAGTAAAAAGATGTATTGGTGGTCATTAAGGGGTTAAATATAAACACATTATTAATATAATTTTAAGGTATGGTTCCAGAAGTTCCCAATTGCACCACAAGCCCAAAACATGTGCATAATATCCGCTGGAGCCACCCCACATCTTGGGCACAAGTCATCCGGTCTCGCCACTGTCTTATGCAGAAATTTGGGAGTTCTATAAACATAGTGCAGTAAATACAACTGTGATAGTCTCATTAGTGGACAACTGCGGGACCGACAAAACAATATCATCCCACTGATCAGCTTCAGTTTTCCTAATAACCTGTTCCCACTTCTTGTTAGGCTACTTTCACACATCAGGCTTTTTGTTTCAGGCTCAATCCGGCAATTTAAAAAAAAAGATACGTTTTTTTACGCCGGATCCGGTTTATTTCCCCACAGAGTTGTATTAGCGCCGGATTGTGCCTGATGGCCACACGTTTCATCCGTTTTTTTTCTGGATCCGTTCAAATAGTCTTTTCCGACGGACGGACAAAACGTCCACTGCAACGTTTTTTGTAAAGCGGAAAAAATCGCACAGTGACGGAATCGGCCAAAAACAGATGAAACGGAGGTGTGAAAGAAGAATCCGGCGTCCTGATCAGGTTTTCGCAGTATTTTCCATGCAAATCATTGAGATTTATTAAGGAGGACCGAATCCGGCTAAAAAACGGATCTAGTGCATCAGTTTTTCGCAAAAAAAGTCGGATCCGTTTTTTACAACATTAGCCAGATTTATGAAGACACAAAAGAGAATAGTAAAACCAAAAACACTCAGTTTGAAAAAATGTTGCAGTAATCCGCAAGTGCTAGTAAAAGATGTAAAAAACAGGGTATTTGGTTGATACGTTTTTGCAAAAAATGTATACTAAGCTGCTCTACCAATCTTCACGGTATACCCTTATCAGAGCAGTCCTAACTAATGTATGCAATCCCTATCTGATGTATTTAAAAACCTGATCATCTGTATATAACCTGTGTGAACAGGGTTCAGAGAGGAAAAATCCATGTGTGCATACAGGGTAGAACAGCTTTTGTGCAGATAGCCCAAGAGGAGTGGTGGAACTCCCCAGTCTTGTAGACACAAGAGAACAATTATGGAAACAGGAACACATGGGCTACTTGCACAGTGAACAAGTCTGTATGATCATGTTCACACACCACCAAGAAACCTGAAGACACAAAAGAGAATAGTAAAACCAAAAACACTCAGTTTGAAAAAATGTTGCAGTAATCCGCAAGTGCTAGTAAAAGATGTAAAAAACAGGGTATTTGGTTGATACGTTTTTTGCAAAAAATGTATACTAAGCTGCTCTACCAATCTTCACGGTATACCCTTATCAGAGCAGTCCTAACTAATGTATGCAATCCCTATCTGATGTATTTAAAAACCTGATCATCTGTATATAACCTGTGTGAACAGGGTTCAGAGAGGAAAAATCCATGTGTGCATACAGGGTAGAACAGCCAGATTTAGCCTGACACAAAAAACCTGATGTGTGAAAGTAGCCTAAGTCCGTTTGTATTCATGTGATTTAATAGACCGAATGGTAAATGGAAGAATTATCTGGGTAAAAGGGGCAAGATGAGCAATTGTGAGTACACAATGGTATATAATCTGATGATTTCAATATAATGAAGAGGAGAAAAAAAATGTACGGTATGTACTGTTTAGTGCAATATATAGAATGTATGTAAGGCTACGTTCACATTAGCGTTCCGCTAATGTGCGTCGCTGTTGCGTCGGCGACGCAGCGACGACGCGCCCCTATGTTTAACATAGGGGATGCGTGCGTTTTTTTGGTTGCGTTTTTCGACACGTGCGTCGTTTCCGACGCTAGCGTCGGACGCAAGAAAATGCAACAAGTTGCATTTTTCGTGCGTCCGATTTTCGTCAAAAAACGACGCACGCGTCGCAAAACGCAGCGTTTTTGCGCGCGTTTTTTGCGCGTCGTGCATTGCGTCGCCGGCGCGCAACGCTAATGTGAACGTAGCCTAAAGAAGTTGTAGACAGCAACTGCCTGGAAATTGCTGGACAGTCTGTAAACATACAGGACTTTACATTTTTCCAAAGAAACATGGCTGTTGTTTTTTTTTACTGGTTCTCCAGTTTGCCTGCAAAAATTATTAGCGGTCTGTTTGTTTTTCATTTGTTTCATACGTTGTCCAGAAAAGAATAAGGGTAAGTTTACACTGGGTGTTTTTCAACGGTTTTTCTGCAGCAAAATCTAATCTCTTGGTAGGAAAGAAGGTGCAGAAAAAAAACATGTTTTCCTTGTTTTTTCTTGCATTTTTCGAAGAGTTTTTGTGTGGGGTTTTTTGTGCGTCTTTTGCGGCGGTTTTGGCATGCTAGATTTCTCTTGCTGATAAAGTTGAGTGTTGGAAAAAAAAAGTCCTATTCCATAGAATCTGGTTTTGGCACAAAAAAATCTGCAAAACATGATAGCAGCTGCAAATTATCATAAAAACACATATAAAAAGTGCAGCAAAAATGCCTAGTTTGAGCTTAGCCTAAAAAAGGTTGTCAATGCTGCAACATTGATACTGTTTTCCATTTTACGCCGTTACTTGCTATCAGGTGTCTATAAAGTCATCAAGACGCAGAGGAATGATAAGTTTAAATTTATCAAATTTTTTTGCACCTAATATGCTGCCAGTTTGTAACACATATCGATTTAATTAGTTTAAGAGCTTTAATTTATTATATGACCCTTTTCTGGTTTTACAGACCATTTCAGAATTAATTGATGGCAAAGATCAGGCGGAAACAATTAGCAAATTTAACATTTCCAGACATTCAGAGAGCATCCCTCAACATGCAGGTATTAAATTTTAGACATTATTAAGGAAATATCCTATACACAAAATCTATAGTGTTGCTAAAGTGAATGTATCCTAAAATACACATGGGTTATGTTTTTTATTTAGAATATACGATATTTCATTCATTTCATATTGGTGCTTAATGTATAATATAGTTGATATGGCTAAGGCTGCTTTCACACATCAGGTTTTTGGTTTCAGGCTAAATCCGGCAAATTTGCTAAAAAACGGATCCGGCGTAAATTGTGAAAAACTGATGCACCGGATCCGTTTTTTAGCTGCATCCAGCTCTCTATACTGCGCATTGGTTTTTGATTTCCTGGTGGGAGGAGAGAGAGACTGACTGACTGACTGACTTCTGGGCATGCTCAATGTGTAAAAAACGGATTCGGTCACCAGAAACGTTCATTCACACTTCTGTTCCATGCGTTTATTGCCGGAAAGGTCCCTTCAGGCTTTTTCGCCGGACACAAAAAACGTTGCAGGTGACGTTTTTTGTGTCTGGCAAAAAAGCCTGACGGGACGGATCCGGCACAAAGATGAAACGCATGTCTTTCAGGCACAATCCGGCGCTAATACAACTCTTTGGGGAAAAAAAACGGATCCGGCGTAATAAAAAAACAGATCTGGATTGTGCCTGAAACTGCCGGATTGTGCCTGAAAGAAAAAACCTGATGTGTGAAAGCAGCCTAAAGTTTAGTAAAAAGATTTGCAGGACTTTGGTCCGACTTCCAAGTTAGTACTCCGTTGCAACTGAACCAGGGTCTTTGTGGACTTCCTCTGCGTCCTCAGCATCTATAAAGCCCCTTGATGTCAACCTGTGGTAGTTTATAAATGCCTCCATCATTACAATCTACTGATTAGGATTTGGTGTCTTGTAAGATTTATGTAAATTGGCAATATTACTTCAAATCATAGACGATCGGATACAACATAAGGGATTATGTTAATGCTTGGAGCAGAGTTGAAATTCTTATGGATCGATCATCCCACCTTTCTTGCACTCTGAAGACCCTCTTTCGGTTGAATTTGTTCAAGGATGAAGGGTGAAAATGGGAGTCTTGGGAACCCCTTCTTCTTATTTTTTTGCCTTCTCAAGGATGTAATTCAGGAGTTTGCCAAATAAATATTCTCCTTTGCACGATAGAGCGCACAACTTCGCCTGTATGTCTCCCAAACAGCATTTTAACCGGATGGCTCTGTGTCCTGAGTTGGACAATGCCATTGACAAGGAGTCCGCCGAGGCATCTCATGGGAAGACTTCTGCTCCTTTCATCACCCGGAGTGTGGCCAAGGTGAAGTCTCGGGGAGCATTGTCCTTTAGCTGGTTTTCTAATCATGAGCGACCTGGCAGTTGCCGCTATGACCGATTTTAATGTCCCCGCTGATAATACCCACATTCGATCTTTCTAAGGGATCTTTAAATAACCCTGCATCCTGATGTGACTGCTCTATAGGCGAGATCGTTGTGGGACGTTATTAAATGGACTGCGTCGAACCAGGGAGTATTTGTGTTGGTTTATTATTTTTTTATTTTTTTGCAAGAGATAGAGGGCGTTGCATGGATTGGCAGAAAAATAAAGATGGCAAAACTGTGTAGTGTTTTATTTCATTTAAATTATTAATTCTGGCTATGTGTTTATTTAACCCTTTCACAACTATAGGACACTAGTAATGGATAAATATCTTAGTGACGCCCTTCCATTACTAAGCCGGCTTGATGTCACCACACTGGCATCAACCCCCGACTATTACTCCATATGTGCAATTTCTGGGGCGGCTGTGTGCTGGCGTTTGCAGCCCGGGGGGGGGGGATGTGAGGCAATATCCATGATCACTTTTTAGGCTATGAATATCAGCCCACAGCTGTCTGCATAGCCTTTTTTGGCTATTAATTATAGGGGGATCCCACATCTTTTTTTTTTTTTTTAGGGGGGTCCCCCTATTTTAATAGCCAGTAAAGGCTAAATATACAGCTACGGGCTGATATTCATAGCACAGGAAGATCCATGGGTATTAACCCCTTCCCAGGCTATAAACATCGGCCCCTAGTTGCTGGCTTTCCATCTCTGGTGCAGAAAATTGTGCGGGAGCCCACGACGGGTTTTTTTTCTTCAATTTTTTTTATAAATTAAACCAATATTGTGTTTAAGGCCGGGGTCACACTTGTGAGAAAATCGAACGAGTCTCTTGCATCAATACCCGGCACTGACGCCGGCAGTCGGACCGGAGTGTGCGGCTGCATGTATTTCTATGCAGCTGAACGCTCCGGTCCCGAGTGCCGGTGGCAGTTCCGAGTATTGAGTTGCGAGACTCATCCGACTTTCTCACAAGTGGGACCCTGGCCTAATGCAGATTTTGTGTGTGGGTCTTTATTTAACCCTTTATGTACCATTTTATTATGTTTATTACTAAACATCGGGCTTGGTATTGTAGATCTATAGATAGATAGATACATCTATAGATAGATCGATAGATAGATCTATAGATGTATCTATCTATAGATGTATCTATCTATAGATGTATCTATCTATAGATGTATCTATCTATAGATAGATATATCTATATCTATAGATAGATGGATATATCTATAAAGATGAAAAAAAGAAGGCAGCACTCCTCAGACCCACATGGAGGCGATGTTTCAGCTCATACTGAGCCTTTCTCAAGCAGTGAATCTAATACAATGTATAAATACATACGGTACATTAATTGCTCATAATTTCATAAAGTGCAAAAAATAGCTAAATAGCTTACAGTATAAAAACTTTTACATAATTTCATTGTGCAATATATTGGAACAATTCATAAAAGTGCCCTATGCATAAGGTGCTCGAAAATTAAGTGCCAAAAATAATAATTTGTTTATCATCATTAAATGAATACGGCTGTGTTTAAATACGTACACAAAGACTCACCAACTTACAACAAACCACATGGAGGACGCTAATTTCACCATATTCAGTGTGTAATGAAATGCACTGCGCATGTGTTAGTGTGTCATTACGTCAGCATGCGCTTCCGGCCAATGTTGTTCAGTGTTTCATTTTTTCATCCGGCGCTTGCGCACTTCGTCACTTCAGACGTGCCAGTGCCATCTTGGATGAGGTTACGCTTACTATTATTCCTTCAATAGGTATATCTTTATCTCTTCAAGCGCACATCATAACTTGAGATGTATCAACGCCATTTTGGATTAGGCATATAATAGAAACTTTTCTTAGTAATGCTCACTATTATTCCTTCTCAAGGTAATAACCTTTAGAGTTATCATATAATAAATTATCCGTGGGTATAAGGGTTCATTGTATGAGCCTTAGGACAACATTTTTTTTCAAACACCCTGGTATACCTGACGGTGCCTTATTCAGGCCGCCTCCTGCAATCAATGGCATCCTTGGGAGGCATCTCAATCCGCCAAGATCAAGGTGTCTCAATCAAAGTTTATAGGTGTATTTATAACGTCCAGCTCATTTACCTAAACCCTTATTAACCCCTTAACGACCGCCGATACGCCTTTTAACGGCGGGCAGTTAAGGGTACTTAAACCACAGCGCCATTAATTAACGGCGCTGTGGAAAAAGTGAATAGCGCCCCCAGAGTCGGATTTTCTCTGGGGTCTCAGTTACCGGGGGTAGCCGAGACCCCAGAGAACATGATTTGGGGGTTTTTTACCGACCCCCGAGTTGCGATTGCCGGTAATTAACCGTTTACCGGCGGTCGCAAAAAAAACCAAACCGTGATTCCCATTTAATTTCTCTGTCCTCCGATGTGATCGAACATCAGAGGACAGAGAAATGGGGTCCCCGATTGCCCCCCGATACTCACCTGTCTCCCCCGGTGCTCATCGTGGCTCCCGATGGGCCCGGCCATCTTGTTTCGGCACCCGAAAGATCTTTTGGGTCTTGGCTGCCGGGGGTAGCCGAGACCCCAAAGAACATGATCGGGGTCGGTTTTTACCGACCCCTGTTTTGCGATCGCCGGTAATTAACTGTTTACCGGCGACCGCAAAAAAAAAAAAAGCGGTATGTTATTCTCTGTCCTCTGATGTGACCGCACATCAGAGGACAGAGAAATAAAGGGGGATTCGGGGACCCTGTTATACTTACCGGTGTCCCTGGATCCTCCTGTGTCCCTTCTTGCCAGCCGGCTTCTTCATCCGGTAAGAAAATGGTGGGCGCATGCGCAGTATCCCCACCATGATCTGCCGGCTGGCAGCCAGAGGAGTTGGGGCTAAAATTAGGGTTGTGGTTGGGGCTAAACTTAGGGTTGTGGTTGGGGCTAAATTTAGGGTTAGGGTTGGGGCTAAATTTAGGGTTAGGGCTAAATCTAGGGTTAGGGCTAGGCTTCTTTTACACTTGCGTCTGTACGGGGCCGTCGCAATGCGTACCGATGCACGTTGTGAAAATTGTGCAAAACGTGGGTCAGCGGATGCAGTTTTCAATGCATCCGCTGCCCAGTCTATGTCCTGGGGAGGAGGGGGCGGAGTTACGGCCGCACATGCGCGGTCGGAAATGGCGGACGCGACGTGCAAAAAATGTTACATTGAACATTTTTTGTGATGATGGTCCGCCAAAACACATCGGATCCAGTGCACGACGAACACAACGTGTGGCCATCCGTCGCGATCCGTCGACAATTCAAGTTTATGGGCAAAAAACGCATCCTGCGGGCACATTTGCAGGATCCGTTTTTTGTCCAAAACGACGGATTGCGACGGATGCCATGAGACGCAAGTGTGAAAGTAGCTTTAGGGTTGGAGCTAAACTTCTGGTTAGGGTTGGGGCTAAATTTAGGGTTAGGGCTATGGTTAGGGTTGGGGCTAAATTTAGGGCTAGGGTTAGGATTGGGGCTAAATTTAGGGTTAGGACTAGGGTTAGGGTAGGGGCTAAATTTAGGGCTAGGGTAGGATTGGGGCTAAAGTTAGGGCTAGGGTTGGGGCTAAAGTTAGGGCTAGGGTTTGGATTAGGGTTGGCATTAGGGTTAGGTTTGGGATTAGGGTTAAGGTTAGGGTTGAGATTAGGGTTAAGGGTGTATTGGGATTAGGGTTAGGTTTGAGGTTAGGGTTGAGATTAGGATTAGGGGTGTGTTGGATTTAGGGTTTTGATTAGGGTTATGGTTAGTGTTGAGATTAGGGTTGTTTTGGGGTTAGGGTTGTGATTATCGTTAGGGTTGTGTTTATCGTTAGGGTTGTGATTAAGATTATGGATCGGGTTGGGATTAGGGTTAGGGGTGTGTTGGGGTTAGGTTTGGAGTTAGAATTGGGGGGTTTCCACTGTTTAGGTACATCAGGGGGTCTCCAAACACGACAGCCAATTTTGCGCTCAAAAAGTCAAATGGTGCGCCCTCCCTTCTGAGCTCTGCCGTACGCCCAAACAGTGGTTTTCCCCCACATATGGGGCATCAGCGTACTCAGGATAAATTGGACAACCACTTTTGGGGTCCAATTTCTCCTGTTACCTTTGTGAAAATAAAAACTTGGGGGCTAAAAAATCTTTTTTGTGGGAAAAATTTTCACGACTCTGCATTATAAACTTCTGTGAAGCACTTGGGCATTCAAAGTTCTCACCACACATCTAGATAAGTTCCTTGGGGGGTCTAGTTTCCAAAATGGGGTCACTTGTGGGGATTTCTACTGTTAAGGTACATCAGGGTCTCTGCAAATGCAACATAACGCCCGCAGACCATTCTATCAAAGTCTGCATTCCAAAACAGCGCTCCTTCCCTTCCGAGCTCTGCCATGCGCGCAAACAGTGGTTTACGCCCACATATGGGGTATCGGCCTACTCAGCATAAATTGCACAATAAATTTTGCAGTCCAATTTTTTCTGTTACCCTTGCGAAAGTAAACATTTGGGGGTGAAAAGATTATTTTTGTGGAAAAAATTATTTTTTTATTTTCGTGGCTCTACATTATAAACTTCTGTGAAGCAGTTGGGGGTTCATAGTGCTCACCACACATCTAAATGAGCTCTTTGGGGGGGGTCTAGTTTCCAAACTCGGGTCACTTGTGGGGGGTTTCTACTGTTTAGGTACATCAGGAGCTCTGCAAATGCAACATGACGCCCGCAGACCATCCCATCAAAGTCTGCAATCCTGGCGGCGCTCCTTCCCTTCCGAGCCCTGATGGGTGCCCAAACAGTGCCCCTGCCCCCCCCCCCCACATATGGGGTATCAGCGTACTCAGGACAAACTGGTCAACAGATTTTGGGGTCCAATGTCTCCTGTTACCCTTGAGAAAATAAAAAATTGCAGGCTAAAAATCATTTTTGAGGAAAAAAAGGCTCTATTTTATAAATTTCTGGGAAGCACTTGGGGTTTAAAGTGCTCACCACACATCTAGAGAAGTTCCTTAAAAGGTCTAGTTTCCAAAATGGTGTCACTTGTGAGGGGTTTCCACTGTTTATGCACATCAGGGGCTCTCCAAACGCGACATGGCGTCTGATCTCAATTCCAGCCTATTCTACATTGAAAAAGTAAAGCAGCACTCCTTCTCTTCCAAGCTCTGCGGTGCACCCAAACAGTGGTTTACCCCCACATATGGGGTATCGGCGTATTCAGGAGAAATTGCACAACAAAATTTATGGTTACATTTCTGTTTTTACACTTGTGAAAATAAAAAAAAAATGGTTCTGAAGTAAAATGTTTGCAAAAAAAGTTAAATGTTCATTTTTTCCTTCCACATTGTTTCAGTTCCTGTGAAGCACGTAAAGGGTTAATAAACTTCTTGAATGTGGTTTTGAGAACCTTGAGGGGTGCTGTTTTTAGAATGGTGTCACACTAGGTTATTTTCTATCATATAGACCCCTCAAAATGACTTCAAATGTGATGTGGTCGCTAAAAAACAATGGTGTTGTAAAAATGAGAAATCGCTGGTCAAATTTTAACCCTTATAACTCCCTAACAAAAAAAAAATTTGTTTCCAAAATTGTGCTGATGTAAAGTAGACATGTGGGAAATGTTATTTATTAACTATTTTTTGTGACACATCTCTCTGATTTAAGGGCATGAAAATACAAAGTTTGAAAATTGCAAAATTTTAAATATTTTCACCATATTTCCGTTTTTTTCATAAATAATTGCAATTAATATATAGAAGAAATGTTACCACGAACATGAAGTACAATATGTCATGAAAAAGCATTCTCAGAATCAGCGGGATCCGTTAAAGCGTTCCAGAGTTATAACCTCATAAAGTGACAGTGGTCAGAATTGTAAAATTTGGTTCGGTCATTAAGTACCAAATTGGCTCTGTCACTAAGGGGTTAAACAAAAATCTAATGGCCATCCCTTGACATCACAAGCGTAGAATCTCAAAAAATAAGTGAAAAAATGTATATGAAAAATACGAGTAAAAATTACCTAACCTCCATATGTTGTTGTATCCCCTTGGGTGAGAATATATCATAGTGATTTCTTGTGGAAAGTGAAAGAGATTGTCTGAAATAAAAAAAATAAAAAAAATTTGTTACAGCGTTTCATAAAAATATATTAAAAACATATTTCTTACATTACCCTCTAGGGCACTTAAAGTCTTACTCTATTGCAGAAACAATGAGTTATTTCAACTTATACGGTGTAAATCGGGGTTCAAAAAGCTGTATGTATTTTAAAGTCTACATTCAATCCCATTGGTTTCAATGTATTTAGCTCTTTGTTAGCTTTTCGTTTCAAAAGAGACTCTCTATCTCCCCCTCTCCTTTGTATGGGAACTGTGTCAATCTAAACCTTAAGGCTGTGTGCCCACTTTACGTTTTTTATGAATTTTTGCTGCCGCGGAAATGCTTAAAAAAAAAACGCATTCCCATGGAATCCTATGGGATTCCCCAGTTGCTGTGCCCATGCTGCTGATTTTCCCGCTGTGGAATCTCATATCGGTAAAATCCGCAGCATGTTCATTATTTCTGCGGAATCGCGGCGATTCCACCGCCATAGGATTGCATTGAAACGCTCACTTTACGCATGTGGCTATGCCCACCATGCGTAAAGTGAGCGCTTCATGTGCGGATGTTACCCAGGGCCTGGAGGAGAGGAGGCCCTGGGTAAAAAATATGGATATACTTACCTTCTGATGGCCCCCGGAGTCCTCCCGGCTCTCAGCGGTGAACACAGCGGCTTCCCTTCCCAGGGATGCATTGCACGAATCACTTGAAATGACATCGCGGTCACGCGACCGTGACATGACAAAAGTCCTTCGTGCAAAGCATCCCTGGGAACGGAACGTCCCGGGAGCGCCGCTGAGGAGATCGGGGGCTGTCGGAAGGTAAGAATAACCTTTTTTTTTTTTGTATTATTATTATTATTTACATATTCTATCTTTTACTATTGATGCTGCATAGGCGGTAATGTCACGATGGGGTCAGGCATGCGTCGCTGTTGTTGCCTAATGGCATCCTGTGATAATCTAATGCCTTTTGCATCAGGGGACTCATGTGCTTGACTCCTACGCTTATATGCATTGTTTTTGTCCCTGCGATGCTGTTGCTCTTCAGGAGTCTCATTTGCGTTTCATTGTCATTTCATTGTCATTTGCATACTTTTTAGGAGGAGCAATGTTGGCGTTGATATTTGCTTTTTATAGGGGTTTTCCCACGAACAAAAGTTCATTTTAAAAATTGTATGTGTCTGACAGTGTACCGAACATACAGCTCCTGGACAGGGGAGGAAGCAAAAGACATTACTGACATTACAGCAGGAGATCGCAGAGGATACATTTTGTGAGGTAAAATATTTTTTAAAAACAGTCAGTGAAATATTTTACCTCGCAAAATGAATCCACTCTGATCTCCTGCTGTAATGTCAGTATTTTCTTTTGCTTCCTCCCCTGCCCAGGAGATGTGGTATGATCCGTACACGGTCAGACACAGTCAATTTTTAAAATGAACTTTCGTTCGTGAGAAAACCCCTTTAATGTGACTAGCTTCCTCTGCCTGTAGACACGATGCGCCGGTATCAGCCGAATGATTCACTGCACCTGCGTGTAATTCATGCATGTGCAGTAACTCAGACTGCCACCATCTTTGTGCAGGCATATAGCAGCGGTCACATTAAAACTGTGCATGCACTCCTCCTGTACAAAGATGGCGGTAGTCAGTGAATCATTCGGCTGATCCTGCCGGCGGCGTGTTCGCGACAGTGTTCCACTGGTGGTACCACGCAAGAGGCTGCGTGAGTGTGTGTGGTGCGACTGTGTTCCGCTGGTGGTACCGCACAATAGGTTGGTACCAGCAGCAGTTTCCATATTGAGACACCCATCACTTGGTTGTCCCAATATGGCGGTCGATGAACTTCCTCCGCTTGGAATTCTGGGATACAGTGACTTCTGGACAGAACAGGAAATCAAAACATTACAAAGCAATTATATAAATAGATTCTTTTAATTTTATATTTCTAAAAAATTTTTCAAAATCAACTTGCAGCCCAAACCAGTCCACATTTGAACATGGACTAAAGGATAATTCCTTACTAAGGTCAGAGATCTGTGGGTTCCTTAATACCTTATTAGAGATATTAATCACTAATTCTGTTCTTTTTTCATCTGTGTATACATGTCCAGTATCAGTCGTCCATATCCCTACTCCATTTTTTCTCTCCATCTCCTCTAAGTCATTACGCATTCTTTTCATACCCATTTTTATTTTTTTCTGAAAAGCTGGTCCAATCTTCAGCTTTAAGAAGTTCCTAGATTTTGCGTTCCTTCTCTCCAATTGACTCCTTTTAGTTTTTTTATTCCTAATTGCAGATATTCAATGTTTAAATGAATTATGTCCATGCATGGCATATTTATTGGAAATCAAGGAAAAGCGTGTACAAAAAGATGAATTCCCAGCAAATAAATTTGGGCGTATGTTGGATCTTAACCCTCTTGGGATTTTCCTCTCCCTGTAATATTGACCCAATGTCGTTAAATGTAATTGTAGCATAATGAGTCTCTTAGTTTAATAAATATACTTGCGTTTCATCTCCATTGTGGATGGATTCCTCTTTTTGTATCCAATAAAATTTCTGTTTAATATCCATGCTTTTGTGGTGATCCCTCTTTATGGCCTATATCTTTTTTTTGGATTATTTGGATTCCTCAAACAATTAGCGTCCCCTTTAATACCCCTATGTATCCATTCCTCATCTTCTGCAGTAAAATTGAAAACGTCAGGTTCCATACTGATCACATTCATGGTCCAGGAAAGACTATGTATTATCAAAAAAGAGCAATAAAATGCTATATATTGTGCAAAAATTTCCGGATATTAAAATAAATAGAAAAAATGGAACAGCACAGTATCCATTAGTTCATCCAGTTAGCCAACATCCACAATGCACAATGCAATGATGTAAAGTTTTTATACTGTAAGCTATTTAGCTATTTTTTGCACTTTGACAAGCATGTATGTAAATGAAGAGGTTGGACAAGAAATAACATCTTAATTCTTTTTTTTTTTGGTTTGTTAAATAATAGTCGTTATTTAGCTTACAAAAACGCACACAAATGCGCATGAAAATCCGCGTGAAAAACCCATCAAAAACACATCAAATTCGTGTGGATTTTAACCTGCCTTTTCTGCCAAGAGATTAGAATCTGCGCAGACAATTACACAAGCAAATCTGCAACGTGTGCATATACCCTTAGGCAGGCCTGGAACAATATGCTTGGACTCCCAGGAGTTGGGAATCTCAGTCAAGCCTCTAAGTTAGCTCTGATTGTGCATCACGGAGGGGGGAGTGATGTGGAGATGGAGCAGGGATATAAGCCAGCAATAAATACTCCTCTGATGACTACCACCCTCATCATTCACCACACTAGTAAGAATGCAGTGCCAGATAGCAATGTAAGTGAGGAAGCAGAGTCAACAATAAAATATATACAGTGGGTATGGAAAGTATTCAGACCCCTTTAAATTTTTCACTCTGTTTCATTGCAGCCATTTGGTAAATTTGAAAAAGTTCATTTTTTTTTCTCATTAATGTACACCCCATCTTGACTGAAAAAAAACAGAAATGTAGAAATGTTTGCAAATTAAAGAAGAAAAACTGAAATATCACAAGTTCATAAGTATTCAGACCCTTTGCTCGGTAATGAGTAGAAGCAACCTTTTGAGCTAATACAGCCACGAGTCTTCTTGGGAAAGAATGCAACAAGTTTTTCACACCTGGATTTGGGAATCCACGGCCATTCTTCCTTGCAGATCCTCTCCAGTTCTGTCAGGTTGGATGGTGAACGTTGGTGGACAGCCATTTTCAGGTCTCTCCAGAGATGCTCAATTGGGTGTAGGTCAGGGCTCTGGCTGGGCCAGTCAAGAATGGTCACAGAGTTATTCTGAAGCCACTCCTTTCGTTATTTTAGCTGTGTGCTTAGGGTCATTGTCTTGTTTGAAGGTGAACCTTGGCCAAATCTAAGGTCCAGAGCACTCTAGAAGAGGTTTTCATCCAGGATATCTCTGTTCCTTGGCCACATTCATGTTTCCTTCAATGGCAACCTGTCGTCCTGTATCTGCAGCTGAAAAACACCCCCATAGCATGATGCTGCCACCACCATGTTTCACTGTTGAGATTGTATTGGGCAGGTGATGAGCAGTGCCTAGTTTTCTCCACAAATACCGCTTATAATTATCACCAAAAAGGTCTATGTTTGTCTCATCAGACTAGAGAATCTTATTTCTCATAGTCTGGGAGTCCTTCTTGTGTTTTTTTTTTTTTTTTAGCAAACTCTATGCGGGCTTTCGTATGTCTTGCACTAAGGAGAGGCTTCCGTCATGCCACTCTGCCATAAAGGCCTGACTGGATGAGGGCTGCAGTGATAGATGGCTTTGTGAAACTTTCTCCCATCTCCCTACTGCATCTCTGGAGCTCAGCCACAGTGATCTTGGGGTTCTTCTTTACCTCTCTTACCAAGGCTCTTCTCAAACGAATGCTCAGTTTGACTGCACTGCCAGGTCTAAGAAGACTTCTGGTGGTCCCAAACTTCTTCCATTTAATGATTATGAAGGCCACTGTGCTCTTACGAACCTTGAATACTGCAGAAATTCTTCTGTAACCTTGGCCATATCTGTGCCTTGCCACAATTCTGTCTCTGAGCTCCTTGGCCAGTTCCTTTGACCTCATGATTCTCATTTGGTCTGACATGCACTGTGAGCTGTGAGGTCTTATATAGACATGTGTGTGCCTCTCCAAATCAAGTCCTGTCAGTTTAATTAAACACAGCTGGACTCCAATGAAGGAGTAGAACCATCTCCAGGAGGATCACAAGGAAATGGACAGCATGTGACTTAAATATGAGTGTCTGAGAAATGGGTCTGAATAATTATGAACATGCAGTTTCAGTGTTTATTTTTTAATAAATTAAAAAAAAATTATTTTCTTTTTTTTTCAGTCAAGATGGGGTGCAGAGTGTACATTAACCCCTTTCTGCCATTGGACGTAATATTCCGTCCATGTGGGGTGGGCCTTAATTCCCAAGGACGGAATATTACGTCCAGCGCGATCGGCCGCGCTCACGGGGGGAGCGCCGCCGATCGCGGCCGGGTGTCAGCTGCTTATCGCACGGACCGCCCCCGGCACATTAACCCCCGGCACACTGCGATCAAAGATGATCGCGATGTGCCGGCGGTGCAGGGAAGCATCGCGCAGGGAGGGGGCTCCCTGCGTGCTTCCCTGAGACCCCCGCAGCAACGCGATGTGATCGCGTTGCTCCGGGGGTCTCCTACCTCCCTCCCTGCAGTAAGTCCCGGATCCAAAATGGCCGCGGATCCGGGTCCTGCAGGGAGGGAGGTGGCTTACCAAGTGCCTGCTCAGAGCAGGCACTTGGTAACGCTGCACTGCTCTCAGACAGATCGGTGATCTGTCAGAGTGCTGTGCAAACTGGCAGATCACCGATCTGTATTGTCTCCCCCTGGGACAAAGTAAAAAAGTAAAAAAGAAAATTTCCAAGTGTGTAAAAAAAAAAAAAAAAAATCCTAAATAATGAAAAAAAATATATATATATTATTCCCATAAATACATTTCTTTATCTAAATAATAAAAAAAACAATAAAAGTACACATATTTAGTATCGCCGCGTCCGTAACGACCCGACCTATAAAACTGGCCCACTAGTTAACCCCTTCAGTAAACACCGTAAGAAAAAAAAAAAAAAAGAGGCAAAAAACAACGCTTTATTATCATACCGCCAAACAAAAAGTGGAATAACACGCGATCAAAAAGACGGATATAAATAACCATGGTACCGCTGAAAGCGTCATCTTGTCCCGCAAAAAATGAGCCGCCATACAGCAACATCAGCAAAAAAATAAAAAAGTTATAGTCCTCAGAATAAAGCGATGCAAAAATAATTATTTTTTTTTATAAAATAGTTTTTATCGTATAAAAGCGCCAAAACATAAAAAAAATTATATAAATGAGGTGTCCCTGTAATCGTACTGAACCGAAGAATAAAACTGCTTTATCAATTTTACCAAACGCGGAACGGTATAAACACCTCCCCCAAAAGAAATTCATGAATAGCTGGTTTTTGGTCATTCTGCCTCACAAAAATCGGAATAAAAAGCGATCAAAAAATGTCACGTGCCCGAAAATGTTACCAATAAAAACGTCAACTCGTTCCGCAAAAAAACAAGACCTCACATGACTCTGTGGACTCAAATATGGAAAAATTATAGCTCTCAAAATGTGGAAACGCAAAAAATATTTTTTGCAATAAAAAGCGTCTTTCAGTGTGTGACGGCTGCCAATCCTAAAAATCTGCTAAAAAACGCTATAAAAGTAAATGAAAAAAATGTATTTATTTCCATTTTCCCATTAGGGTTAGGGCTAGGGTTAGGGCTAGGGTTAAGGTTAGGGCTAGGGTTAGGGCTAGGGTTAGGGCTAGGGTTAGGGCTAGGGTTGGGACTAGGGTTAGGGCTGGGGCTAGGGTTAGGGTTAGGGTTGGGGCTAGAGTTAGGGTTAGGGCTAGGGTTAGGGTTAAGGCTACAGTTAGGGTTGGGGCTAAAATTAGGGTTAGGGTTTGGATTACATTTGCGATTGGGATTAGGATTAGGGGTGTGTCTGGGTTAGAGGTGTGGTTAGGGTTACCGTTGGGATTAGGGTTAGGGGTGTGTTTGGATTAGGGTTTCAGTTATAATTGGGGGGTTTCCACTGTTTAGGCACATCAGGGGAATCTCCAAACGCGACATGGCGACCGATCTCAATTCCATCCAATTCTGCATTGAAAAAGTAAAACAGTGCTCCTTCCCTTCCGAGCTCTCCCGTGTGCCCAAACAGGAGTTTACCCCAACATATGGGGTATCAGCGTACTCAGGACAAATTGGACAACAACTTTTGGGGTCCAATTTCTCCTGTTACCCTTGGGAAAATACAAAACTAAGGGCTAAAAAATAATTTTTGTGGGAAAAAAAGAGATTTTTTATTTTCACGGCTCTGCGTTATAAACTGTAGTGAAATACTTGGGGGCTCAAAGTTCTCACAACACATCTAGATAAGTTCGTGGGGGGGGGTCTAGTTTCCAATATGGGGTCACTTGTGGGGTTTCTACTGTTTAGGTATATTAGGGGCTCTGCAAACGCAATGTGACGCCTGCAGACCATTCCATTTAAGTCTGCATTTCAAATGGCGCTCCTTCCCTTCAGAGCCCTCCCATGCGCCCAAACGCTGGTTCCCCCCCCACATATGGGGTATCAACGCACTCAGGACAAATTGGACAACAACTTTTGGGGTCCAATTTCTCCTTTTACCCTCGAGAAAATACAAAACTGGGGGCTAAAAAATAATTTTGAGGGGAAATTTTTTTTTTATTTTCACGGCTCTGCGTTATAAACTGTAGTGAAATACTTGGGGGCTCAAAGTTCTCACAACACATCTAGATAAGTTCCTTGGGGGGTCTAGTTTCCAATATGGGGTCACTTGTGGGGGGTTTCTACTGTTTAGGTACATTAGGGGCTCTGCAAACACAATGTGACGCCTGCAGACCATTCCATCTAAGTCTGTATTCCAAATAGCGCTCCTTCCCTTCCGAGCCCTCCCATGCGCCCAAACGCTGGTTCTCCCCCACATATAGGGTATCAGCGCACTCAGGACAAATTGCACAACAACTTTTGGGGTCCAATTTCTCCTGTTACCCTCAGGAAAATACAAAACTGGGGGCTAAAAAATTATTTTTGTGGGAAAAACATTTTGTTTTATTTTTACGGCTCTGCATTATAAACTTCTGTGAAGCTCTTATTGGGTCAAAGTGCTCACCACACATCTAGATAAGTTCCTTAGGGGGTCTACTTTCCAAAATGGTGTCACTTGTGGGGGGTTTCAATGTTTAGGTACATCAGTGGCTCTCCAAACGCAACATGGCGTCCAATCTCAATTCCTTTCAATTTTGCATTGAAAGGTCAAACGGCGCTCCTTCCCTTCCGAGCTCTCCCATGCGCCCAAACAATGATTTACCCCCACATATGGGGTATCAGAGTACTCAGGACAAATTGTGCCACAACTTTTGTAGTCCAATTTCTTCTCTTACCATTGGGAAAATAAAAAATTGGGGGCGAAAAGATAATTTTTGTGAAAAAAAAAATGATTTTTTATTTTTACGGTTCTGCATTATAAACTTCTGTGAAGCACTTGGTGGGTCAAAGTGCTCACCACACCTCTAGATAAGTTCCTTAGGGGGTCTACTTTCCAAAATGGTGTCACTTGTGGGGGGTTTCAATGTTTAGGCACATCAGTGGCTCTCCAAACGCAACATGGCGTCCCATCTCAATTCCAGTCAATTTTGCATTGAAAAGTCAAATGGCGCTCCTTCCCTTCCGAGCTCTGCCATGCGCCCAAACTGTGGTTAACCCCCACATATGGGGTATCAGCGTACTCAAGACAAATTGTACAACAACGTTTGGGGTCCATTTTCTCCTGTAACCCTTGGTAAAATAAAACAAATTGGAGCTGAAGTAAATTTTTTGTGAAAAAATGTTAAATGTTCATTTTTATTTAAACATTCCAAAAATTCCTGTGAGGCACCTGAAGGGTTAATAAACTTCTTGAATGTGGTTTTGAGAACCTTGAGGGGTGCAGTTTTTAGAATGGTGTCACACTTGGGTATTTTCTATCATATAGACCCCTCAAAATGACTTCAAATGAGATGTGGTCCCTAAAATAAAATGGTGTTGTAAAAATGAGAAATTGCTGGTCAACTTTTAACCCTTATAACTCCCTAACAAAAAAAAATTTTGGTTCCAAAATTGTGCTGATGTAAAGTAGACATGTGGGAAATGTTACTTATTAAGTATTTTGTGTGACATATCTCTGTGATTTAATTGCATAAAAATTCAAAGTTGGAAAATTGCAAAATTTTCAAAATTTTCGCCAAATTTCTGTTTTTTTCACAAATAAACGCAGGTAATATCAAAGAAATTTTACCACTATCATGAAGTACAGTATGTCACGAGAAAACAATGTCAGAATCACCGGGATCCGTTGAAGCGTTCCAGAGTTATAACCTCATAAAGGGACAGTGGTCAGAATTGTAAAAATTGGCCGGGTCCATAACGTGCAAACCACCCTTGGGGGTAAAGGGTTTAATGTGAAAAAATGAACTTTTTTTGAATTTACCAAATGGCTGCAATAAAACAGTGAAAAATTTAAAGGGGTCTGAATACTTTCCGTACCCACTGTATATTGAATCCTAACATCTTTAAATGGACATATTGATTCTCTACAGCTGGATGCCTCCATAATTAGACAGGATATGCAGAAAATGAGCAAACACATTACTGCTGCTGAGGGCAATGTGGGGGTAGTGCAGGATGCTCTTCCACCATTAACCTTCGAAGTTTAAAAAGCCTATCAAAATATTTAAATATTGCTGAGTAAAACTGATGACTTGGAAAATAAGCTTTAGCTTATTAATATTCGCCTTGTTCGAATCCTGGTAAAACCTGAGGGAAATAATTTGGTGGACTTCTTTGAGAACTGGCTTATTAGTACATTTGGCAAAAGTGAGCTCTCCAACATGTTTTCCATAGAAATGGCTCTTGGAGTCCCCCTCAAGACCCCTGCTGTCAGGAGCTCCGCTGTGGCCATTTTTGATCAAAATGCTCCACTTTAAAGACAGAGACAAAATCCTAAAGCTGGCACGGATGTCTCAAGACATGCATTGCAGGCTCAAAAGTTTCAATTTTTCTGGATATTTCTGCAGAGATTCAAAGAACACAGTTTCAAGACCTTAAGAACAGACTTCCTCTGCTCCAGGTCCAATGTGCTATGCTATATCCAGCAAAGCTAAGAGTGTCAGCTCTTGAGGCAACACATTTCCTTTACATCACCTCTGAAGCCATGTGTTGGTTGGATATCCCCAGGCGCCGTGGGCGCATTTCTGCGCACGCGTGGCAATTTGCATGTGCGTCCCGGGGCTCTCCATCCCCCCCTGGTATGCATTTTGCGCTCCAGCTTGCGCAGGAGCGGTCGCGTGTCTGCGGACCCCAGCCACACACACGCAGCTGCACCGCGATTTCCTTTTTTTTTTTCAGGCGCCTTGGTTGCTTAGTTATCCGCACACGCGTGGTGTCTCTCATTATGCCTTCGTCCACGCCTGCGTCTTGCTGCATTCTGTTACTTCCTGCTCAGGTGCAGCTCGTTACTCATCCTGCTACCATGCTCATCTACAGTGGCCTATTTAAACAGAGGCCAACAGGTACACCACACTTCCCCTGATGAAGCCCTCTCTGGAGGGCGATACGCATGGGGCCTTGTTCCTGGGTCCGTCCACTTTGTGCATGGGGTGACCTGCCCCTGCCATTATCTACAAACGGGTAATCTATACTCTTTTCTGATCTCTAGGGTTTCTGCTTTATGGGCTTTTGTGTTAATTCACAGACGTTTCCTGGCCAGGGGCTCTTCAGCCCTGGGAATGTTCGTGCTCTATTCCTTCTTTTGTAGGATATATATATTTCTCGGTTAGTCATACTTGTGTGGCGGGTTATAAAGTTCAGATTAGCAGTCCCATGAGCCAGTAGTTGTATAGGCCATGTTTGGGTATCTTATTATAAACATAAGGATGAATGACCTCGGGGAGATCAAAACACCCAACACCGCGGAGACACCATCACGTGTTTCTCAACGCAGTGATCCAGAACATTGTCCCCATCCCTTATGGCAAATATGCAAATGCATGTAGAAAAGCCGCGGAGACACCATCACGTGTTTCTCAACACAAGCAATAATAAAAAAAGGTGAAAGACCTGGCTATTTATTGCTTGCGTTGAGAAACACGTAATGGTGTCTCCGCTGCTTTTCTACATGCATTTGCATATTTCCCATAAGGGATGGGGACAGTGTTCTGGATCACTACGTTGAGAAACACGTGATGGTGTCTCTGCGATGTTTTATGTTTTGATCTCCCCGAGGTCATTCATCCTTATGTTTATAGTCCTTTTACTAGGCACTGCTCCTAATAGCCAGTTTCCTACTCCACACTGATGAGGGGCAAATACGCTGAAACAGCTGTCTGTGGATGGATACCATGTTTTGGCATAGGTGGTTTTCCTTTTTGGATGCTGCCCTTCCCATGGTTGTTCCTTCCCGGTGAAAGACCTGGCTATTTATTGCTTGCGTTGAGAAACACGTGATGGTGTCTCCGCGGCTTTTCTACATGCATTTGGGTATCTTATTATGTGTGAATTGTTATGTGGATTTAATTTCTAATGGACCAGGTTCTCTGCTGTGTTGCATTTTTAGTTATGTTTTAACCCATGTGTGTTGTATCAATAAAAACCTCTTTTGTATTTTGTATACACATGACGTGGTGTGCATTATTACAGTGGTACTTTTTTCTGCATTATACGGTTGGATATCCATGAACGCCAACTATGAAACCATTGAGTTATGGAAAACTGTCTTATATCTGTATACAGGTTTCTTGGTGGGCCTCTTACATATGGCAAAATGTTTGAGTACACTGTGTTATATATGCCCTAAATACATGTGGCAAGATACATGCCATAACTGTTCAAAGAAATGTTACGATTCTGCTATCTTTATAACTTGTGACAATAGAAAGTATGAAAAAGAAAATAAGGATAGAAAAAGGGGAGATATTCCTGCAGGGCAGATAATGTACTACTCAAAAAATAAAGGGAACACTCAAATAACACATCCTAGATCTGAATGAATGAAATATTCTCATTGAATACTTTGTTCTGTACAAAGTAGAATATGCTGACAACAAAATCACACAAAAATTATCAATGGAAGTCAAATGTATTAACCAATGGAGGCCTGGATTTGAAACAATACTCAAAATCGAAGTGGAAAATCAAATTACAGGCTGATCCAACTTCAGTGGAAATGCCTCAAAACAAGGAAATTATGCTCAGTAGTGTGTGTGCGGCCTCCACGTGCCTGTACGACCTCCCTACAATGCCTTGGCATGCTCCTCATGAGGCGGCAAATGGTCTCCTGAGGGATCTCCTCCCAGACCTGCACTAAAGCATCCACCAACTCCTGGACAGTCTGTGGTGCAACGTGACGTTGGTGGATGGTGCGAGACTTGATGTCCCAGATGTGTTCAATCGGATTCAGGTTTGGGTAACAGGCGGGCCAGTCCATTGCTTTAATGCCTTCATCTTGCAGGAACTGCTGACACACTCCAGCCACGTGAGATCTGGCATTGTCCTGCATTAGGAGGAACCCAGGGCCAACCTCACCAGCATATGGTCTCATAAGGGGTCTGAGGATCTCATCTCAATATCTAATGGCTACCTCTGGTGAGCACATGGAGGGCTGTGCAGCTTTCCAAAGAAATGCCACCCCACACCATTACTGATCCACTGCCAAACTGGTCATGCTGAAGAATGTTGCAGGCAGCAGATCGCTCTCCATGGCATCTCTAGACTCTGTCACATGTGCTCAGTGTGAACCTGCTTTCATCTGTGAAGAGCACAGGGCGCCAGTGGCGAATTTGCTAATCTTGGTGTTCTGTGCCAAATGCCAAGCATCCTGCATGGTGTTGGGCTGTGAGCACAACCCCCATCTGTGGACGTCGGGCACTCAGACCATCCTCATGGAGTCGGTTTCTATCCATTTGTGCAGACACATGCACATTTGTGGCCTGCTGGAGGTCATTTTGCAGGGCACTGGCAGTTCTCCTGTTACTCCTTGCACAAAGGCTGAAGCAGCGGTCCTGCTGCTGGGTTGTTGCCCTCCTACAGCCCCCTCCACGTCTCCTGGTGCACTGGCCTGTCTACTGGTAGCGCCTGCAGCCTCTGAACACTACGCTGACAGACACAGCAAACCTTCTTGCCACAGCTCGCATTGATGTGCAATCCTGGATGAGCTGCACTACCTAAGCCACTTGTGTGGGTTGTAGAGTCTGTCTCATGCTACCACGAGTGTGAAAGCACAACCAACATTCAAAAGTGACCAAAACATCAGCCAGAAAGTATTGGTACTGATATGTGGTCTGTGGTCCCCACCTGCAGAACCACTCCTTTATAGGGGGTGACTTGGTAATTGCCAATAATTTCCATCTGTTGTCTATTCCATTTGCACAATAGCATGTGAAATTTATTGTCAGTGTTGCTTCCTAAGTGGACAGTTTGATTTCACGGAAGTTTGATTTACTTGGAGTTATATTCTGTTGTTTAAGTGTTCTCTTTATTTTTTGGAGCCGTGTATATTTGTTTACAGCGCCTTCCCAGGTAAACTGAACTACGGTAATATAATATAGGGGGAAGTCGTTGCATCCCTGTATATAGCAATTGTTCCACAGTGTGTGATCTACATGGGGGTGTAAACCAGGGCTGGTCCCTGACTCTTTGGTCACTACTTAGAGTTCAGTAGTTACATGTCCTAGCCTTAGGTATTTTTTTTTTTGGGGGGAGGGGGGGATCAAGGTGTTGAGGGCGGTAGGGGAAGGGTTGTTCTTTTCAAGTTGTGTTTAGACCTCATGGTATATGAGGTCTAAACAGGTCAGGTTAATATTATTTCATGGAATGTGTGGAGATTTGTGGAGCCTAAGAAGACATGCCATCCTTAAAAACCTCCAAAGGTTTAGTTAGGCTGTGCTTGCATAAACACTAGGGAATGCTCAATCCCTATCAAAATGTTGGAGGGTCCATGCGAATGTGTATAGTGACCGTGTACATTCCGTCCCCTTTTTCAATGAAAGCTGTGCAAATAATACTCCCTTTCATAGCTGAATATCCATCTACCCTGTTGATGGTTATTGGAGATTTTAATACTTAATTTTACTCTAGACAAATATCAAGGGGGTACATATGGGGGTGGGGAGGGGATGAAACAACTAGCCCGTGTGATACAGGAACTTCAAGAGGTTGATGTTTGGCACAACAAATTTCCACTGGTACTTCACTACTCATGTTTTTCAGCCTCACATTCCTCCTTGTCAAGAATAGACCATATCAGTTTTGTTCATTCACTGTACACTGTGTGCCAATAACATTAGATACTTGAAAATTAATTTTTTTTCAACTGTGTTTTCTTGACTTTATTGTCCTTCTAGATTCCACAACAACTTCTACTGCAAATGAATCCACTGCAAACAAAAGTGCTGATATAGAGGACCACTCTAAAGGTGAATGTAGAACAAACCATGCTGGTAATTCGCAACTGTGTTCTAATATGAGCGGCAGAAGACTAGAAGATGTGCCTACAGTGGATCATTTACCTGAATATAATTCCTCAAAAGTAACCACAACCCAAGGTTAGTACTCTACAATATTGTATAATAGTCAAATTTAACAAATACATAAAACACTTCACTATTGACTCTATTGTAATTCTGCCTCTGGTTCCACAGACATTTTTTTCCAGGTACCATGCAGCACACTGATTTGTCTGATTAGCAAAACCCACTTTCATATTCTGACTTGGGCAGAGTAGCTCTAGTACAGGAGTCAAGTATTGCATTTATTTATTTTGTGATGCACCTTGGAATGATTTAGAAGGAGTTGTCCTGTAGTGCAAAACTCGTTTAAAAACTGTGGAAAAAGTTGGCATGGAAAATGTATTTTTACATATGTTAGTAGTTACCTGGCATTAAAAGAAATGTTCCGATGATCACAATTTATCACCTGTCCTCAGGATAATGGAATGCAGGTCCGTAAGCCGCTTGTAAAATGGAGCAGTGATGTACATACATGACCCTCATTCTGTTTACTTATCCATAGGGCACTGATGTACAGTTGTTTGATATCTCCAGCTGTCCTATAGACAGTAGAGTGGTGGGCACCCATTGAACACAAAAACCTGAATCTCTTATGTGAATACAGCAATAGAGCATATGCATGACCACTATTTACTGTCCAGCTCCTGCTATGTCCGGCTGTCCCATATACAGTAAAAAAGAGTGCTGACCATGCTTGTTAGTTACCAATCCATACCTCACTGCTACAATCTCTAACACTAAAGGTACCGTCACATTAAGCGACGCTGCAGCGATCTAGACAACGATCCTGATCGCTGCAGCATCGCTGTGTGGTCGCTGGAGAGCTGTCACACAGACAGCTCTCCAGCGACCAACGATGCCGGTCCCCTGGTAACCAGGTAAACATCGGGTTGCTAAGCGCAGGGCCGCGCTTAGTAACCCGATGTTTACCCTGATTACCAGCGTAAACGTAAAAAAAACAAACACTACATACTTACATTCCGGTGTCTGTCCTCCGGCGCTGTGCTTATCTGCACTGTCAGCGCCGGCCAGCCGTAAAGCAGAGCGGTGACGTCACCGCTGTGCTTTACAGCTGGCCGGCGCTCACAGCCAGTGCAGGAAAGCACAGCGTCGGGGGACAGACACCAGAATGTAAGTATGTAGTGTTTTTATATTTTTTTTTACGTTTACGCTGGTAACCAGGGTAAACATCGGGTTACTAAGCGCGGCCCTGCGCTTAGTAACCCGATATTTACCCTGGTTACCAGTGAAGACATCGCTGAATCTGCGTCACACGCCGATTCAGCGATGTCTGCGGGAGATCCAGCGACGAAATAAAGTTCTGGCCTTTCTGCTCCGACCAGCGATGTCACAGCAGGATCCAGATCTCTGCTGCGTGTCAGACACAACGATATCGCTAGCCAGGACGCTGCAACGTCACGGATCGCTAGCGATATCGTTCAGTGTGAAGGTACTTTAAGAGAAGGGAAAAACAAGTTAGCAGAAACGGTAAGGAATGGTGATCTGCCTAATCTATGTGAAAAGCAGAAACACACCAAGTTACATGAAGGAGGAACAACCACATGGTAGAGGATTTTTAATGAAGACTATTTAGAAAGTTAGATGGAGCCAGTCATCACAAAGGAGGAATTTAGTCAAATTAAACAGTGTTCTAAATCACTAAAGGTACGTTTTTATTAGTGCTATGTCCCCTACAAGGTGCTTGGCTTAAGGTACCGTCACAATAAGCGACGCTGCAGCGATACCGACAACGATCCGGATCGCTGCAGCGTTGCTGTTTGGTCGCTGGAGAGCTGTCACACAGACAGCTCTCCAGCGACCAACGATCCCGAGGTCCCCGGTAACCAGGGTAAACATCGGGTTACTAAGCGCAGGGCCGCGCTTAGTAACCCGATGTTTACCCTGGTTACCATCGTTAAAGTAAAAAAAACAAACGCTACATACTTACCTACCGCTGTCTGTCCCCGGCGCTCTGCTTCTCTGCTCTGGCTGTGAGCGGCAGGCAGCCGGAAAGCAGAGCAGTGACGTCACCGCTCTGCTTTCCGGCCGCTGTGCTCACAGCCAGAGCAGAGAAGCAGAGCGCCGGGGACAGACAGCGGTAGGTAAGTATGTAGCGTTTGTTTTTTTTACTTTAACAATGGTAACCAGGGTAAACATCGGGTTACTAAGCGCGGCCCTGCGCTTAGTAACCCGATGTTTACCCTGGTTACCAGCGAAGACATCGCTGAATCGGCGTCACACACGCCGATTCAGCGATGTCAGCGGGACCTCAACGATCAAAAAATGGCCCAGGCCATTCCGACACGACCAGCGATCTCACAGCAGGGGCCTGATCGCTGGTACGTGTCACACATAGCGAGATCGCTACTGAGATCGCTGTTGCGTCACAAAACTTGTGACTCAGCAGCGATCTCGCTAGCGATCTCGCTATGTGTGACGGGGCCTTTAGTGTGGACACTCATTTTGTGTCGACAGACTATTTATTTATTTTTTTTTAAGGAAACCTGTGAAGTTCTCCTACCAATAAAAACCATTAATAGTTCTTTTCCTGCACTCTTGGTAGACACATTTTCAGTAATTTTTTATTTGCCACTTGCACTGTATGCTAAAATGTTGTATGCAGTCAAGGCGGTGAAGAATGTCAAATTGTCCACTACTTACTTTTGACCCCTATAGTTGGATTGGCATTTCCTTTCCTCCGGGGACGTCTGCCATGTCTTATAGCAGATAAGACAGTGAATGATTGACTTGACTCTGCAGCTTTAAATCAGGAGTCGACTGGAGCCGTCACTCAGAGCAGAGATATTAGGGAGCGTTCTATGCTGAGAACCTGGACATTGCATATGAAGGGGTCTGCTTCTTGGGCACTTGTGATGCTTGATGGTAGTAAAACATTGATTTCCTTGTTCTACAACCATCACCCAGCTTTGTTATTCTACCTCCCTGTTCTCCACATATCGGTGTCAGCAGTTGGAGGGGTCGGAGATGCTGACAGTCATCTATTAGGTAAATAGTAGTAATGTTATATGGAGTCTCCGTACAGGGGATGTCTGTAGGGAGACACCGCGGTAAGGTTTCTGGGGTTACGTATTAATCCAGGACATGTTATCTTCTTCATGTGAGGATGCTTTCATTTTTGTGCCCATCCAATTGTAAAAGTAGATTTACGCGATGTATATTTTCCCTAATATTTTTTTCATTGAACCTTTTGCTATAATATTATTGTTTTTTTTCTAGCCACGGCCAGCAATTCTCTATCATCGCATCGTTCTTCAGTTATGTTGTGTCCTACTACTAAGAAACCTATGATCAGACCTTCAGTTTCCACTTCTGTGCTGAAGTCGTCCATTGCATCTATTAAAAAGGAACCAGATGATGCTTCAGTTGAAGAACCACAGCTTGACTGTACCACTGCTACTACTACTACAGAACGTGTGGTTACGGGTAAACATTTACTGACTTAATTAATTAATTTATTGACTAGTTACAGTATGCAAATAGTTTTTTGTTTTTTTTTAATCCGCTTATCTTGTGAACCACATTTGGCAATTGATCACAGCTAACTATTTTTAGAGAATGAGTGGTAATGGCTCAGCCACAAAAGTGGCTGCAGAGAATTAGGAAGTGGGGGTCCTGCACCTATTTGGCACTTATGGTATGTTATTTGCGTATGTCCTAAATGCAGAAGATGGGATTAACCTTTTTGAGGATTATGTACATATCTCAGTATAAGCTCTGGGTGTTTTTTTTTTTTTTCAAGAGTTTAGAAAACGGTAGGTAAAATTCTGCATAACTGCTGTATTATGGGAAGGTTTTATACAGTCTTACGTGACACTATTCGCACACAGAATCAATGTCGAACTTATAAGGGTATTCCCATCTCCAAGAGCCTATCGCAATATGTAGTAAGTGTAGTAGTAATAATAATATTTCCTCATGAGCAGGGATTGCAGGACCTTAGATATCCCTGGTAACGACCACTGATATAGTGACAGCTAGTTGCTGGTGGTCGTAACCATAGATACCCAAGGTCCTGCAATGCCTACATATGAGAAAAGAGACGTAGCAAATCAGAAAAACTGCTACATTTGTAATTGGAGATATTTGCTAATAGTATCTGGATAAGGCTGGTTTCACATTTGCAGTTGTGTCTGCAGCGTTTCGGCCGCATACATCCACATGTGTCGTGTTTTTTTATCTTTAATGTTGTGGATGCAGGTACATGCGATTGTATGCTTTTGGATGCGTTTGACTATGCATGCGTCGTTTCGGCTTGCGCAGCTGACGTAACATGTTGCAATTTTGGTGGTGGCAATTTGCCGCCGCCAAAAGCATGCAGATGCTTGCAGAAGGAATTCTTTGAAACAATGCATTACAGTCTATGGGAATGCAGGTGTATGCAAGTACAGGCGTTCGCTAGCATTTTCTAACGCATGTGTTTTCCCAGAGTAAACATGTCTAGACACTGATTAGCAACCCCCCACACAGACAGAAACCTCTCCAGAAGAATCACAACTTTGGCTAATGTGAGTATAAAAGCAAATGTCTGTCTGTCCTTTTTTCTATCTTTATTATGTACTAATTTCTGTCTGTTTTTTCTTGCAGCATTCATAATGTCTTCTTCCTCATCTTCTGAGGATCGCCCTGGCCCTGAACGTGCTGGATGGGAAAGTAAAGTGAGTACTTTCCCTACTGATTGGTAAGTATTCTCTGTCACATATACACGTGTGGTCATTTTTTTTTTCTTATCAGACCAGTTCTTCCACTGCAGCGGAGGCAGACCAGGAGCAGCCAGCACATGTTCGGGTGGCAAGACGGCGTGTAACTATACTTGACTGATTTTTTTTTTTTCATGACTATACTATTCTTGCCTGTTTTTATTTCTTCACTTTTCTTCTATCTTCCCTTTTTTCTCTTGACTACTATTTTTTTCTTGACTTTAACTTATTCTTCCCTGTTTTCTGTATTTCTTGTTTTCTTTCTTTTTCTTACCTTTACAACATCATTAATGTCTTTATTTATTTTCTAGGTTCCAGACCGGGATGAAGACCTCCTTGATAATGACCTTCTCATTTCCCTGGTCGAGGAGCGAGTCCCGTGGTGGGACACCCGGGTTCAGCAGCACTCTGGTCATCCGGCGGCTGTGGAATGAGGTGGCCCGAGCGATGATGGATGGCTGGGACAACGCCACGCCACAGGTTCACAAGGAATTTTGTAAGTATTTAAATGTTGTGTGATGCTCCATTCACCTTGGCCGAGATACGATACGATACGATACGATACGATACACTTTATTGATCCCGTGGGAAATTATGGTATCACAGCAGCACAACTTACATCATAAAAATCATAAAATGAATTACTTAATTGACATGACAGTTTGTTGACAGAAGGACATTATACATTAGAATAGGACATACACAGCGGGTGAACTGAAAAGTAGAAGAAATAAAGTGGACAATCACCTTTATGATTTAACCCTAATGTCATTGTTGTACATCCCCATAGCAGTTGGCACAAACTATTTCCTAAATGTTTCCTTCTTACACCTCAGAAGTATTAGCCGGTTACTGAAGGTGCTCTTCTGTCTCATGAATAGCTCATATAGTGGATGTGCATTATTGTTCATAATTGCCATACACTTTCTCGGAGTTCTTCTCTCCACTACCTCCTCAAGAGAGTCCAGATTGTAGCCGACAGCAGAGCTTGCCTTTTTGATAAGCTCATTCAGCTTATTAGCATCAGAGGCCCGCACACTATTACCCCAGCATATGATAGCAAAAAAGATGGCACTTGCCACCACAGACTGGCCGAACATTTCTAACATTTTGCTGTACATTAAAATACCTCAGTTTCCTTAGGAAATACAATCTGCTCATCCCCTTCTTGTAGACAGTCTCTGAGTGGCATCTCCAGTCCAGTTTGCTATCCAAATGGACCCCCAAATATTTGTAACTCTCCACCTGCTCTACCTCCTGACCAGCAATAGTGATCGGTAAGCATTCCAACTTACTCCTGCTATAGTTGGCCACCAACTCCTTGGTTTTCTTAACATTTAGTTGTAGATGGTTACCATTGCACCAATCCACAAAATTCGACACCACCCTTCTATATTCCTCATCCCCCCGATCTCCCCTAATACAACCCACAACCACGGAGTCATCCGAAAATTTTTGAAGGTGGCAAAGATCAGATTTATACTGAAAGTCTGATGTATACAGTGTGAATAGAAAGGGTGCAAGCACCGTTCCCTGGGGGGCACCAACACTGCTCAGTAATCTGCTTGACACAACTGCTCCCATCTGTACAAACTGTGGCCGATCTGATAGGTAGTCAGTTACCCAATTTCTCATCCCCACCTCCACCTTCATATCAGTCATCTTTTTGTGTAGTAAAGGTCGCTGCAAGGAATTAAATGCACTCGAGATATCAAAGAACATCGCTCGCACCGTGGTTCCGTCAATCTCCAGAAATGAATGTACACTATGCAACAGAGAAAGAATAGCATCGTCCACCCCCAATCTGTCGGTAAGCAAACTGAAGGGGATCGATAAAAGCGTTAACCCTTGGTCTTAAGTGAGCAAGAACTAATCTTTCCAAGGCCTTCATAGCATGAGATGTTAAGGCTACAGGACGATAGTCATTTAGGGTTGCAGGAGAAGAAGAAGTCTTGGGTACCGGCCCCAGACAGGAAGTTTTCCATAACACTGGTACCCTCTGTGTTTGTAGACTTCCATTAAATAGGAGTGTAAAGATCATACACAGCTGGTCTGCACAAACTTTAAGGACACGTGAGCTGAGTCCATCTGGTCCTGCAGCTTTACCTCCTCCGAGTTTCTCGCATCACACACAGTTGTGTGATCCCGACCGAAAGTGCATTGACTAAAAAAAATTTTTTTTTTCACAGTGAATAAAGTCAGAACCCGTTGGTGTTCGATGAAGGATCGCTTCAACAAGGACCTTCGACAGGAGAGTCAGGTTCATAGTGGTGCTGTAGCAAGGATCAGAAAGTATAAATATCATCACATGCTGGCGTTTTTGAGACTGGTCCTTGCCCAAAGAGCATAAGTATTTTTGTGTTGTATTGTGTTGTATTCTCTAATCTGTTTTTTTTCTAGTCCACAGGAGATGGTGCTTTTACTGTTGTAAATTTTTGGTACTAATGTTTTTCTTTTATTTTCACAGAATCTGGAGCAGCATCCTCGAACCTGGATCTGGAGCGGTCCTTCATCGAACAGCCACAGACCTGTCTCAGCCATCCACCAGCGAAGCAGCAAGTGGGCCTGCAACACAGACTGGAGACCAGGACGCTGGTCCATCAGGTGTTCAGCTGTCCCAGTCCTCTGCCTCATTTTTTGGGGCTCTTCCCGCCAGCGGCAGAAGGCCTCGGACAGGTCACTCTTGCCCTAGTTTCTTCACTTGAGCTCGGTCTTCCAGAATGGCTTAAAGGTGCTGGGAGATAGACTGGAAAGTGGTCTGACTCATATTAACACACTTTTCCAGGATGTCAACCAGCGCCTTAACCGTCTGGAAGCCGACTTCCAGAGACCAGCACATCATTTCTTTAATCAAATTGAACAGGGCATGTCAGAACACCTTACTCCTGATCTCCAGCTCAATGTCATGCAGGCCTGTAATGGTGCTTACATGCAGGCTATGCAGCAGATTCGGTACTTGCAGCAGTCAGTGAGGGTATTTCCACCTCTGCCAACACTGACAAGCTTGACCTCAATACCGAGTTCTCCTGCGTACCACTGCACGGCCACCACCATTCCAAGCCCTGCTGGACACCACTACAGTGCCCCCACTATGCTGAGTGCTGCTGCTCAGTCCACCGCAACCACAATGCAGAGTGCTGCTCATGCTTTGTCCTCCTCCACCACCACCACCGAATGCCGCAGCAACCGGACCCTGGCAGGCCGTCCACCAGCACCATGCCACAGCAGCAGCACCCGTATCCTGCCAGGCCGTCCACCCACACCATGCCACAGCAGCAGCAACCGGATACTGCCAGGCTGTCAACCCGCACCATGCCACAACAGCAGTAGCAACCGGATAATGCCTGGCCATCCACCCGCACAATCCCGCCTGAAGACACAACGCCAACACTCCCCAGAATACAGCAGCGCAAGAGACTGGGGAGGAAGAAAAAAATACCGCGGACTCTGGCACTCCCTCCACCCTCACCTCAGTGTGTCTGTGATGTCCGGATTGTTTCTCCCTTCCAGTGTGTCTGTCCTGTCCCATGCCTCCACTACCATCCCTGACCCCACTATTTTTGTCGCCCCTTCATCTGCAACCCCTTCGTCGTCTTTACCAAGTCAAACGTCTCAGCTCAACACACCCCAGTTGCGTTACGTTTCCCCAAGTCGCGGTAATTAATGTAATTTTTGCTTTTTTTAATGTGTATTTTTTTGCTCCTACTACTGTTTGGATCTTTATGTTCCGCCGCCGGCAGCACACACCGTGCGCCGACTAAGCACACCGCGCCATACACTTTGTGTATTTGCCCCCTCATATCTCCAGGACTGACACAACTTGAACACTACACTGCAGCTTTGTTTCTTGTGTCTATGTGGAGCTATGAGTTGTCAAAAAACAAATATGACTTTCATTTTCTCCAGCATCTCTTCAGTCTGCGTAATCTATTGGACGCTGAATGAAGAGACGATGGAGGTAATACAAGGCATATCTATACTCACCTGGCCAGGTGTCAGAAATAGTGAATTCAAGATGCACAAAACCCAGCATCCTGAATTAACTATTTCTGACACCTGGCCTGGTGAGTATAGATATGCCTTGTATTACCTCCATCATCTCTTCATTCTGCGTTCAATAGATACTAGAGACTTAAGAGATGCTGGATCGAATCAGAAGTCGTCTACCATATCACTGACATCATAAGTGGATTTGAGTTGATTAAAGACAGAGGGCACTTGGTAAAGGTTTCAAAACAGGTTTTTTAGTTAAACAAAACATTGCAGGAACATTTTAAATTACATACACAAACACAACAGAACATTTTATTAAACCATTACATCTTGCCATGCCACACGTCCGATATCAGAAAACAAGTAGACAGCCAATTGGTCCCTCATTTGGGCAACTTCTACTGTTGACCGCAGGGGGTGATGATGGTAACCTGGCAAGGGGTTTGAAACTGGTTCATCAAGTTTCATGTTGGATCACTCTTTAGCCATTATGTAGTTATGCAGAACCACACAGGCTTTGACAACCTCATCGACTGTCTCCATTTTTAGATTAATGGTTCTTAGTTCCAAGATTGCACCATTTTGAGATAAGAATCCCAAAGGTACACTTAACAGTTCTTCATGTCCTGCTCAGTCTGTAGTTAAAATTACAGACTTGGCAGAATTTTTCAGAAATTTCCTGCCACATTTCCACGCTGGGTAGGTGGATAAATTCTTCCCGGAGAACGTTCCACAAAGCACGTCAAGAGTCTGCAACTATTCCAGACAAGGTGAAAATTCCTAGCCAGTACTGTAAATGGAGTGATGATAAGCTCTCTCCGGTAGCCAGGAATCTGCCAAAAAAAAGAAATAAAAAAAAATTCCGAACAATAATATAATATTTTTAATGGGGTTTTGCTAAACACCTAAAGGAAAAAACAAATAATACATGGCAGAACAATAATAATTATGACAGGCATTTGTTTTGAAATATTACGTACCTTAATGTGACCAGGAGACGTTCCTCAGCAGGAATCGCTCTATGGAGCTGGGTGTCCTGTCTCCTGATGGCTCCTTGGACATGATCAAGCAAATCCTGGAAGGTCTCTTGAGACATCCTGGTATAGTCCACAAATTTCTCCGGGTTGGCATGGAGCTCGCTGTGGTAGGTTCCACCGCTCTCCCGGACTTCGATAATGGGGTGTCTCCAAAAACGCCGGCGCCGTGTTCTTCTGTCTTTCTCTGTTTCTTTGTTGGTCACAAGCAAAGGCAAGACACAACTTGAGATCCAAATCCAGGTTGAAATAAATGCTCTCCATGCAAAGATACATTGTGAAGCAGGATACAGGAGCAAAATCTGAATATTTCAGCTGTACAAAGTGTCCATATAAGGAATTCCCATGAGACACGCCCATTGGTGGTGTCTGTTTATCTAGATTTGTCTCCTTGTACATTTTTCACCTTTGCAAATCATGCGCATAAAAAGCGCAAACGCATGCAGATGTTGCATTTTTTTACCGCATGCATAAGCTGATGCAGATAAAAAACGCTGCGTTTGCATGCGGTTTTTCGTGCATTTGTGGTTGCGGGCGATACACTGTGGACACAACCGCAAATGTGAAACCAGCCTAAGATGTCTGAATGGGTAAAACACTTGGCAAATGAGGTTTAATGTTGATAAATGTAGAGTTATGCACCTAGGAGAGAGTAATCTTATTGTGCCATATACATTAAGTGGGACCATACTTGGGACTACACAACTGGAGAAGGACCTAGATAGTCTGGTTACAAGTAAGCTGAGCAGCACTCATTGCCAAGCAGCAGCCATAAAAGCAAACAAGATTTTAGAATGTATAAAAAGAGAAATAAGATCACGCTATCCCAATATATTATTACCTCTCTATAAATCGCTTGTGAGGCCATATCTAACAGTATAACAGTATAACAGTTTTGGGCTCCACATTTAAAAAAAGGACATTCAGAAATTAGTCAGTTCAAAGACGGGCAACTAGATTATTACAAGGAATGAAAGACCTCTCATATGATAAGAGGTTGAAAAGTTGGGCTTGTTTAGCTTAGAAAAAAAGCGCTTCAGAGGGGATCTCATTTATATGTAAAGATATATATGTGGTCAGTACAAAGGACTTGCACATGACTTATTCCTTCCAAGGACCATACTAAGGACCAGGGCAAACTCATTACGGGTGGAAGAAAGACGATTCCGACAGCTAAATAGGAAAGGATTCTTTACAGTTAGAGCAGTCAGAATGTGGAATGCTCTACCACGAGGTATGATGACAAAAAGACTGACTGGCACTTCAAAGCTAATGTGAACAGGTGCCAACTAGGGGCAGCTACCTCCATATACAATGAACAAAAAAAAGGTTGCACTCTGTAGTGCTAAAGCATGTCTATGTGAAATATATGAAATATGAATAGCAGTACTGCTTCTGGATACTAAGAAAAAAAGAGACGCTTTGCACATAATTTGGCCAATTCATGCATGCCCATCAACCAACGACAAGGTGGTCTCAAAACTGCTGGGTCCTAACGTGTCTAATGTGAATGAATAACTCTCTAAGACTTGAAGTCTGAATTCCTGGGTAGATGTGAACACCTTTCTTCCAAGTCTAATTTTTTTGGGTAGGTAGGACCCTGCTGCAATTAACCCCTTTACCCCCAAGGGTGGTTTGCACGTTATGGACCGGGCCAATTTTTACAATTCTGACCACTGTCCCTTTATGAGGTTATAACTCTGGAACGCTTCAACGGATCCTGGTGATTCTGACATTGTTTTCTCGAGACATATTGTACTTCATGATAGTGGTAAAATTTCTTTGATATTACCTGCGTTTATTTGTGAAAAAAACGGAAATTTGGCGAAAATTTTGAAAATTTTGCAATTTTCCAACTTTGAATTTTTATGCAATTAAATCACAGAGATATGTCACACAAAATACTTAATAAGTAACATTTCCCACATGTCTACTTTACATCAGCACAATTTTGGAACCAAAATTTTTTTTGTTAGGGAGTTATAAGGGTTAAAAGTTGACCAGCAATTTCTCATTTTTACAACACCATTTTATTTTAGGGACCACATCTCATTTGAAGTCATTTTGAGGGGTCTATATGATAGAAAATACCCAAGTGTGACACCATTCTAAAAACTGCACCCCTCAAGGTTCTCAAAACCACATTCAAGAAGTTTATTAACCCTTCAGGTGCTTCACAGGAATTTTTGGAATGTTTAAATAAAAATGAACATTTAACTTTTTTTCACAAAAAATTTACTTCAGCTCCAATTTGTTTTATTTTACCAAGGGTTACAGGAGAAAATGGACCCCAAACGTTGTTGTACAATTTGTCCTGAGTACGCTGATACCCCATATGTGGGGGTTAACCACAGTTTGGGTGCATGGCAGAGCTCGGAAGGGAAGGAGCGCCACGTTGCGTTTGGAGAGCCACTGATGTGCCTAAACATTGAAACCCCCCACAAGTGACACCATTTTGGAAAGTAGACCCCCTAAGGAACTTATCTAGAGGTGTGGTGAGCACTTTGACCCACCAAGTGCTTCACAGAAGTTTATAATGCAGAACCGTAAAAATAAAAAATCATTTTTTTTTTCACAAAAATTATCTTTTCGCCCCCAATTTTTTATTTTCCCAATGGTAAGAGAAGAAATTGGACCACAAAAGTTGTGGCACAATTTGTCCTGAGTATTCTGATACCCCATATGTGCGGGTAAACCATTGTTTGGGCGCATGGGAGAGCTCGGAAGGGAAGGAGCGCCGTTTGACCTTTCAATGCAAAATTGACAGGAATTGAGATGGGACGCCATGTTGCGTTTGGAGAGCCACTGATGTACCTAAACATTGAAACCCCCCACAAGTGACACCATTTTGAAAAGTAGACCCCCTAAGGAACTTATCTAGATGTGTGGTGAGCACTTTGACCCAATAAGAGCTTCACAGAAGTTTATAATGCAGAGCCGTAAAAATAAAACAAAAATTTTTTCCCACAAAAAAATTTTTTTAGCCCCCAGTTTTGTATTTTCCTGAGGGTAACAGGAGAAATTGGACCCCAAAAGTTGTTGTGCAATTTGTCCTGAGTGCGCTGATACCCTATATGTGGGGGAGAACCAGCGTTTGGGCGCATGGGAGGGCTCGGAAGGGAAGGAGCGCTATTTGGAATACAGACTTAGATGGAATGGTCTGCAGGCGTCACATTGTGTTTGCAGAGCCCCTAATGTACCTAAACAGTAGAAACCCCCCACAAGTGACCCCATATTGGAAACTAGACCCCCCAAGGAACTTATCTAGATGTGTTGTGAGAACTTTGAGCCCCCAAGTATTTCACTACAGTTTATAACGCAGAGCCGTGAAGATAAAAAAAAAAATTTCCCCTCAAAATTATTTTTTAGCCCCCAGTTTTGTATTTTCGCGAGGGTAAAAGGAGAAATTGGACCCCAAAAGTTGTTGTCCAATTTGTCCTGAGTGCGTTGATACCCCATATGTGGGGGGGGGGAACCAGCGTTTGGGCGCATGGGAGGGCTCGGAAGGGAAGGAGCGCCATTTGGAATGCAGACTTAGATGGAATGGTCTGCAGGCGTCACATTGTGTTTGCAGAGCCCCTAATGTACCTAAACAGTAGAAACCCCCCAATTATAACTGAAACCCTAATCCAAACACACCCCTAACCCTAATCCCAACGGTAACCCTAACCACACCTCTAACCCAAGTGACCCCATATTGGAAACTAGACCCCCCCACGATTTTATCTAGATGTGTTGTGAGAACTTTGAGCCCCCAAGTGTTTCACTACAGTTTATAACGCAGAGCCGTGAAAATAAAAAATCTCTTTTTTTTCCCACAAAAATTATTTTTTAGCCCCCAGTTTTGTATTTTCCCAAGGGTAACAGGAGAAATTGGACCCCAAAAGTTGTTGTCCAATTTGTCCTGAGTACGCTGATACCCCATATGTTGGGGTAAACTCCTGTTTGGGCACACGGGAGAGCTCGGAAGGGAAGGAGCACTGTTTTACTTTTTCAATGCAGAATTGGATGGAATTGAGATCGGTCGCCATGTCGCGTTTGGAGAGCCCCTGATGTGCCTAAACAGTGGAAACCCCCCAATTATAACTGAAACCCTAATCCAAACACACCCCTAACCCTAATCCCAACGGTAACCCTAACCACACCTCTAACCCAGACACACCCCTAATCCCAATCGCAAATGTAATCCAAACCCTAACCCGAACTTTAGCCCCAACCCTAACTGTAGCCTTAGCCCTAACCCTAGCCCTAACCTTAGCCCCAACCCTAACCCTAACCCTAGTCCCAACCCTAACCCTAGCCCTAACCCTAGCCCTAACCCTAGCCCTATCCCTAATGGGAAAATGGAAATAAATACATTTTTTTCATTTACTTTTATAGCGGGGTTTTTAGCGGATTTTTATGATTGGCAGCCGTCACACACTGAAAGATGCTTTTTATTGCAAAAAATATTTTTTGCGTTACCACATTTTGAGAGCTATAATTTTTCCATATTTGAGTCCACAGAGTCATGTGAGGTCTTGTTTTTTGCGGGACGAGTTGACGTTTTTATTGGTAACATTTTCGGGCACGTGACATTTTTTGATCGCTTTTTATTCCGATTTTTGTGAGGCAGAATGACCAAAAACCAGCTATTCATGAATTTCTTTTGGGGGAGGCGTTTATACCGTTCCGCGTTTGGTAAAATTGATAAAGCAGTTTTATTCTTCGGTTCAGTACGATTACAGCGATACCTCATTTATATCATTTTTTTTATGTTTTGGCGCTTTTATACGATAAAAACTATTTTATAGAAAAAAATAATTATTTTTGCATTGCTTTATTCTGAGGACTATAACTTTTTTATTTTTTTGCTGATGTTGCTGTATTGCGGCTCATTTTTTGCGGGACAAGATGACGCTTTCAGCGGTATCATGGTTATTTATATCCGTCTTTTTGATCGCGTGTTATTGCACTTTTTGTTTGGCGGTATGATAATAAAGCGTTGTTTTTTGCCTCATTTTTTTTTTTCTTACGGTGTTTACTGAAGGGGTTAACTAGTGGGCCAGTTTTATAGGTCGGGTCGTTACGGACACGGCAATACTAAATATGTGTACTTTTATTGTTTTGTTTTTTTTATTTAGATAAAGAAATGTATTTATGGGAATAATATTTTTTTTTTTTTTTTTTTTACACACTTGGAAATTTTTTTTTTTACTTTTTTACTTTGTCCCAGGGGGAGACAATACAGATCGGTGATCTGCTAGTTTGCACAGCACTCTGACAGATCACCGATCTGTCTGAGAGCAGTGCAGCGTTACCAAGTGCCTGCTCTGAGCAGGCACTTGGTAAGCCACCTCCCTCCCTGCAGGACCCGGATCCGCGGCCATTTTGGATCCGGGACTTACTGCAGGGAGGGAGGTAGGAGACCCCCGGAGCAACGCGATCACATCGCGTTGCTGCGGGGGTCTCAGGGAAGCACGCAGGGAGCCCCCTCCCTGCGCGATGCTTCCCTGCACCGCCGGCACATCGCGATCATCTTTGATCGCAGTGTGCCGGGGGTTAATGTGCCGGGGGCGGTCCGTGACCGCTCCTGGCACATAGTGCCGGATGTCAGCTGCGATAAGCAGCTGACACCCGGCCGCGATCGGCGGCACTCCCCCCGTGAGCGTGGCCGATCGCGCTGGACGTAATATTCCGTCCTTGGGAATTAAGGCCCACCCCACATGGACGGAATATTACGTCCAATGGTAGAAAGGGGTTAAAATCCACCACATGCTGAAGGGAGAAGTGCTCAGTCAGAAAGCCAATATACAATGGCAAAAAGATTGACTGGCACTTCCAAGCTAATGTGAACAGGTGCCAACTACACTGCGTGCAGAATTATTAGGCAAGTTGTATTTTAAAGGATTATTTTTATTATTGATCAACAACTATGTTCTCAATCAACCCAAAAGACTCGTAAATATCAAAGCTTAATATTTTTGGAAGTTGTTGTGGGTTATTTTTAGATTTGGCTATCTTAGGAGAATATCTGTTTGTGCAGGTAACTATTACTGTGCAGAATTATTAGGCAACTTAATAAAAACCAAATATATTCCCATCTCACTTGTTTATTTTCACCATGTAAACCAATATAACTGCACAAAATTTAGAAATAAACATTTCTAACATGCAAAAACAAAACCCCCCAAAATTTGTGACTAATATAGCCACCTTTCTTTATGATGACACTAACAGCCTTCCATCCATAGATTCTGTCAGTTGCTTGATCTGTTTACGATCAACATTGCGTGCAGCAGCCACCACAGCCTCCCAGACACTGTTCCGAGAGGTGGACTGTTTTCCCTCCCTGTAGATATCACATTTTATGAGGGACCACAGGTTCTCTATGGGGTTCAGATCAGGAGAACAAGGGGGCCATGTCATTATTTTTTCTTCTTTGAGACCTTTACTGGCCAGCCACGCTGTGGAGTAGTTGGAAGCATCTGATGGAGCATTGTCCTGCATGAAAATAATGTTTTTATTGAACGATTCTGACTTCTTCCTGTACCACTGCTTGAAGAAGTTGTCTTCCAGAAACTGGCAGTAGGTCTGGGAGTTGAGCGTCACTCCATCCTCAACCCAAAAAGGTCCCACAAGTTCATCTTTGATGATACCAGCCCATACCAGTACCCCACCTCCACCTTGCTGGCGTCTGAGTCGGAGTGGAGCTCTCTGCCCTTTACTGATCCAGCCTCTGGCCCATCAAGAGTCACACTCATTTCATCAGTCCATAAAACCTTTGAAAAGTCAGTCTTAAGATATTTCTTGGCCCAGTCTGGACATTTTGTCTTATGTTTCTTGTTCAAAGGTGGTCGTTTTTCAGCCTTCCTTACCATGGCCATGTCCAAGAGTATTGCACACCTTGTGCTTTTTGTTACTCCAGTAGCGTTGCACCTCTGAAATATGGCACAACTGGTGGCAAATGTCATCTTGGCAGCTTCACGCTTGATTTTCCTCAATTCATGGGCAGTTATTTTGCGCCTTTTCTGTCCCAACATGCTTCTTGCGACCCTGTTGGCTATTTGCCATGAAACGCTTGATTGTTTGGTGATCACGCTTCAAAAGTTTGGCAATTTCAAGATTGCTGCATCCCTCTGCAAGACATCTCACAATTTTGGACTTTTCAGAGCCCGTCAAATCTCTCTTCTGACCCATTTTGCCAAAGGAAAGGAAGTTGCCTAATAATTAAGCACACCTTATATAGGGTTTTGATGTCATTAGCCAACACCCCTCCTCATTACAGAGATGCACATCACCTGATTTACTTAATTTGTAGTTGACTCTCAAGCCTGAACAGCTTGGAGTAGGACAACATGTATGAAAAGTATCATGTGATCCAAAAAACAACTTGCCTAATAATTCTGCACGCAGTGTAGGACCAGCTACCTCCATATACAATAAACAAAAATAGGTAGCACTCTGTAGTGCTACAGCATGTCTATGTGAAATATATGAAATATGATATCATTAGTTTTGAAACCCCCTTGTCTTTGGTTGATGGGAATGCATGAATTGGCCAAATTATGTGCTAAGCATCTAATTTTTTCCTAGTATCCAGAAGAAGTTTTGCCATTCATATTTCATATACTGTATATACTCGAGTATAAGCCAAGATTTTCAGCCCATTTTTTGGGGGCTGAAAGTTCCCCTCTCGGCTTATACTCAAGTCATACCCAGGGGTTGGCAGGGGAGGGGGAGCGGGGGCTGTCTAATTATACTCACCTGCTCCTGGCGCGGTCCCTCTGCACGTCCCTGCTTCCCGGCGCCCCAGCTTCTTCCTGTACTTCCCATAGAGGTGGAGCCGCATATTCATTACTGTAATGAACGGTACCATGTGACCGCTCTGTACAGGAAGAAGCTGCAGCGCCAGGGAACAGACGTGCAGGGACCGCGCCAGGAGCAGGTGAGTATAACGGGGAGAGGAGCGCTGCGTGATAGTCACCTGCTCCTCGTTCCGGGCGCCGCTCTGTCTTCAGCGTCTTCTGCAGTGACGCTCAGTTCAGAGGGCGCGATGACGTGGTTAGTACGCGCCCTCTGCCTGAACGTCAGTGCAGAAGACGCTGAAGATGGAGCAGCGCCGGAACGAAGTTAGGTGAATATTGAAAGTGCCGGGGGCCTGAGCGACAGAGAGGTGAGTATGTGATTTTTTATTTTTATCGCAGCAACCGCAAATGGGGCAAGTGTCTGTTTGGGGCATCTTATGAGGCCATAACGTTTGTGCAGCACTATATGGGGCAAGTGTCTATATGGGGCCATAACCTTTGTGTAGCACTATATGGGGCAAGTGTCTGTATGGGGCCATAACGTTTGTGCAGCACTATATGGGGCAAGTGTCTGTATGGGGCCATAACGTTTGACCAGCACTATAAGGGGCAAGTGCCTGTATGGAGCATCTTATGGGGCCATAACGTTTGTGCAGCACTATATGGGGCAAATATCTTCATGGAGCATCTTATGGGGCCATAATTAACATTTCTGCAGCATTATATGGGGCAAATGTCTGTATGGAGTATCTTATGGGGCCATAAGGTTTGTGCAGCATTATATGGGGCAAATATTTTTATGGAGCATCTTATGGGGCCATAATCAACATTTGTGCAGCATTATATTAGGCAAATGTGTCTATGGAGCATCTTTTGGGGCCATTATTAACCTTTATGCAGGATTATATGGGGCGTCTTTTAACCCCTTTACCCCCAAGGGTGGTTTGCACGTCAATGACCAGGCCAATTTTTACAATTCTGACCACTGTCCCTTTATGAGGTTATAACTCCGAAACGCTTCAACGGATCCTGGTGATTCTGACATTGTTTTCTCGTGACATATTGTACTTCATGATAGTGGTAACATTTCTTTGATAGTACCTGCGTTTATTTGTGAAAAAAACGGAAATTTGGCGAAAATTTTGAAAATTTCGCAATTTTCAAACTTTGAATTTTTATGCAATTAAATCACAGAGATATGTCACACAAAATACTTAATAAGTAACATTTCCCACATGTCTCCTTTACATCAGCATTATTTTGGAACCAATTTTTTTTTGTTAGGGAGTTATAAGGGTTAAAAGTTGACCAGCAATTTCTCATTTTTACAACACCATTTTTTTTTAGGGACCACGTCTCATTTGAAGTCATTTTGAGGGGTCTATATGATAGAAAATGCCCAAGTGTGACACCATTCTAAAAACTGCACCCCTCAAGGTGCTCAAAACCACATTCAAGAAGTTTATTAACCCTTCAGGTGTTTAATAGGAATTTTTGGAATGTTTAAATAAAAATGAACATTTAACTTTTTTACACAAAAAATTTACTTCAGCTCCAATTTGTTTTATTTTACCAAGGGTAACAGGAGAAATTGGACCCAAAATGTTGTTGTCCAATTTGTCCTGAGTACGCTGATACCCCACATGTGGCAGTAAACCACTGTTTGGGCACATGGGAGAGCTCGGAAGGGAAGGAGCGCTATTTGACTTTTCAATGCAAAATTGACAGGAATTGAGATGGGACGCCATGTTGCGTTTGGAGAGCCACTGATGTGCCTAAACATTGAAACCCCCCACAAGTGACACCATTTTGGAAAGTAGACCCCCTAAGGAACTTATCTGGATGTGTGGTGAGCACTTTGACCCACCAAGTGCTTCACAGAAGTTTATAATGCAGAACCGTAAAAATAAAAAATCATATTTTTTCACAAAAATTATATTTTTGCCCCCAATTTTTTATTTTTCCAAGGGTAAGAGAAGAAATTGGACCTCAAAAGTTGTTGTCCAATTTGTCCTGAGTACGCTGATACCCCATATGTGGCAGTAAACCACTGTTTGGGCGCATGGGAGAGCTCGGAAGGGAAGGAGCGCAGTTTGACTTTTCAATGCAAAATTGACAGAAATTGAGATGGGACGCCATGTTGCGTTTGGAGAGCCACTGATGTGCCTAAACATTGAAACCCCCCACAAGTGACACCATTTTGGAAAGTAGACCCCCTAAGGAACTTATCTGGATGTGTGGTGAGCACTTTGACCCACCAAGGGCTTCACAGAAGTTTATAATGCAGAGCCATAAAAATAAAACAAAATTTTTTTCCCACAAAAATTATTTTTTAGCCCCCAGTTTTGTATTTTCCCTAGGGTAACAGGAGAAATTGGACCCCAAAAGTTGTTGTCCAATTTGTCCTGAGTACGCTGATACCCCATATGTGGGGGGGAACCACCGTTTGGGCGCATGGGAGGGCTCGGAAGGGAAGGAGCGCCATTTGGAATGCAGACTTAGATGGAATGGTCTGCAGGTGTCACATTGCGTTTGCAGAGCCCCTAATGTACCTAAACAGTAGAAACCCCCCACAAGTGACACCATTTTGGAAAGTAGACCCCCTAAGGAACTCATCTTGATGTGTTGTGAGAGCTTTGAACCCCCAAGTATTTCACTACAGTTTATAACGCAGAGCCATGCAAATAAAAAATATTTTTTTTTCCACAAAAATTATATTTTAGCCCCCAGTTTTGTATTTTTCCAAGGTTAGCAGGAGAAATTGGACCCTAAATGTTGTTGTCCAATTTGTCCTGAGTACGCTGATACCCGATATGTGGGGGGGAACCACCGTTTGGGCGCATGGGAGGGCTCGGAAGGGAAGGAGCATCATTTGGAATGCAGACTTAGATGGATTGGTCTGCAGGCGTCACATTGCGTTTGCAGAGCCCCTAATGTACCTAAACAGTAGAAACCCCCCACAAGTGACCCCATATTGGAAACTAGACCCCTCAATGAACTTATCTAGATGTGTTGTGAGAACTTTGAACCCCCAAGTGTTTCACTACAGTTTATAACGCAGAGCCGTGAAAATAAAAAATCTTTTTGTTTTCCCACAAAAATTATTTTTTAGCCCCCAGTTTTGTATTTTCCCAAGGGTAACAGGAGAAATTGGTCCACAAAAGTTGTTGTCCAATTTGTCCTGAGTACGCTGATACCCCATATGTTGGGGTAAACCCCTGTTTGGGCACACAGGAGAGCTCGGAAGGGAAGGAGCACTGTTTTACTTTTTCAACGCAGAATTGGCTGGAATTGAGACCGGACGCCATGTCGTGTTTGGAGGGCCCCTGATGTGCCGAAACAGTGGAAACCCCCCAATTATAACTGAAACCCTAATCTAAACACACCCCTAACCCTAATTCCAACGGTAACCCTAACCACACCTCTAACCCTGACACACCCCTAACCCTAATCCCAACCCTATTCCCAACTGTAAATGTAATCTAAACCCTAACCCTAACTTTAGCCCCAACCCTAACTGTAGCCCCTAACCCTAGCCCTAACCCTAGCCCTAACCCTAGCCATAGCCCTAACCCTAGCCCTAACCCTAGCCCTAACCCTAGCCCTAATGGGAAAATGGAAATAAATACATTTTTTTTTATTTTTCCCTAACTAAGGGGGTGATGAAGGGGGGTTTGATTTACTTTTATAGCGAGTTTTTTAGCGGATTTTTATGATTGGCAGCCGTCACACACTGAAAGACCCTTTTTATTGCAAAAAATATTTTTTGCAATACCACATTTTGAGAGCTATAATTTTTCCATATTTTGGTCCACAGAGTCATGTGAGGTCTTGTTTTTTGCAGGACAAGTTGACGTTTTTATTGAAAACATTTTTGGGCACGTAACATTTTTTGATCGCTTTTTATTCCGATTTTTGTGAGGAAGAATGACCAAAAGCCAGCTATTCATGAATTTCTATTGGGGGAGGCGTTTATACCGTTCCACGTTTGGTAAAATTGATAAATCAGTTTTATTCTTCGGGTCAGTACGATTACAGCGATACCTCATTTATATCATTTTTTTATGGTTTGGCGCTTTTATACGATAAAAACTATTTTACAGAAAAAATAATTATTTTTGCATCGCTTTATTCTCAGGACTATAACTTTTTTATTTTTTTGCTGATGATGCTGTATGGCGGCTCTTTTTTTGCGGGACAATATGACGCTTTCAGCGGTACCATGGTTATTTATATCTGTCCTTTTGATCGCGTGTTATTCCACTTTTTGTTCGGCGGTATGATAATAAAGCGTTGTTTTTTGCCTCGTTTTTTTTTTTTTTTTCTTACGGTGTTTACTGAAGGGGTTAACTAGTGGGACAGTTTTATAGGTCGGGTCGTTACGGACGCGGCGATACTAAATATGTGTACTTTTATTGTTTTTTTTTTTTTATTTAGATGAAGAAATGTATTTATGGGAATAATATTTTTTTTTTTTTTCATTATTTTGGAATATTTTTTTTTATTTTTTTTACACATTTGGAAATTTTTTTTTTTACTTTTTTACTTTGTCCCAGGGGGGGACATCACAGATCAGTGATCTGACAGTTTGCACAGCACTCTGTCAGATCACTGATCTGACATGCAGCGCTGCAGCCTTCACAGTGCCTGCTCTGAGCAGGCTCTGTGAAGCCACCTCCCTCCCTGCAGGACCCGGATCCACGGCCATCTTGGATCCGGGGCTGGAGGGAGCAGGGAGGGAGGTGAGACCCTCGCAGCAACGCGATCACATCGCGTTGCTGCGGGGGGCTCAGGGAAGCCCGCAGGGAGCCCCCTCCCTGCGCGGTGCTTCCCTGCACCGCCGGCACATCGCGATCATCTTTGATCGCGGTGTGCCAGGGGTTAATGTGCCGGGGGCGGTCCGTGACCGCTCCTAGCACATAGTGCCGGATGTCAGCTGCGATAAGCAGCTGACACCCGGCCGCGATCGGCCGCGCTCCCCCCGTGAGCGCGGCCGATCGGCTATGACGTACTATCCCGTCCAGGGTCAGATAAGCCCAGGGCACCTCGACGGGATAGTACGTCTAAGGTCACAGAGGGGTTAATATGGAGCATCTTATGGGGCCATCATAAACTTTATGGAGCATTATATGGGGATTCTGATTCAATATGGATATTCAAAAACACTTAACCTACTGATGTCAAAATTAATTTTACTTTTATTGGTATCTATTTTTACTTTTGACATTTACTGGTAGCTGCTGCATTTCGCACCCTAGGCTTATACTCGAGTCATTATGTTTTCCCAGTTTTTTGTGGCAAAATTAGGGGTCTCGGCTTATACTCTGGTCGGCTTATACTCAAGTATATACGGTATTTCACATAGGTGGGCTTTAGCACTACAGAGTGCAATTTAATTTTTTTTTGTTCTTCCACAAGAGGTAGTAATGGCAGACACAATGACAGCTTTTAAAAAAGGGCTGGATGATTTCCTCAGTATACATAGCATTGCGGGTTTTAGTTCATTTAGTGACGAAATGAACAATTGGTGGAGAAAGATTGCACTTGATAGACCTAGGTCTTTTTACAACCTTTGCAACTATGTAACTATTATTATTACACCTACTACATTTTGGGATATAATCTTTGAGATGAGTACCCCTGTAAGCTCAAGTCCTGCAAAGGTTTTTACCATCTAATCTGAGAGCAGAATAACAATAGCAGAGACCCTGATTTCTGCAATGTCACTTACTGGGCTGCATTGTGAGTTTGTTGTGAAACAGTAGGTGGGGGCTCTAGATGGGTAGTAGACCTTGTGAGTTAAGGTACCGTCACACTAAACGATATCGCTAGCGATCCGTGACATTGCAGCGTCCTGGCTAGCGATATCGTTCAGTTTGACACACAGCAGCGATCAGAATCCTGCTGTGATGTCGTTGGTTGCTGCAGAAAGTCCAGAACTTTATTTCGTCGCTGGACTTCCTGCTGACATCGCTGAATCGGCGTGTGTGACGCCGATTCAGCGATGTCTTCGCTGGTAACCAGGGTAAACATCGGGTTACTAAGCGCAGGGCCGCGCTTAGTAACCCGATGTTTACCCTGATTACCATCCTAAAAGCAAAAAAACAAACAAACGCTTCATACTTACCTTCCGCTGTCTGTCCTCCGGCGCTGTGCTTTCCTGCACTCACTGTGAGCACAGCGGCCGGAAAGCAGAGCGGTGACGTCACCGCTGTGCTTTCCGGCCGCTGTGCTCACAGCCAGTACAGAGAAGCAGAGCGCCGGGGACAGACAGCAGAAGGTAAGTATGAAGCGTTTGGTTTTTTTTACTTTTAGGATGGTAACCAGGGTAAACATCGGGTTACTAAGCGCGGCCCTGCGCTTAGTAACCTGATGTTTACCCTGGTTACCGGCATCGTTGGTCGCTGGAGAGCAGTCTGTGTGAAACAGCGACGCTGCAGCGATCCGGATCGTTGTCGGTATCGCTGCAGCGTCGCTTAGTATGACGGTACCTTTAGAGGTTTGGGGAAGTGCTTTGTCATATCCAAAGCACTTCAGCCTCTTGCATATTGATCTTAATGATTTCTCTGTAATGGAATCTTGTAATCTACATGCAATCTGTGCAACATCCACCTAGTGCTATTTTCTGAGATTTTGCTGACAGCTTCTTTGCTTGAAGTTATAGAGCAAGGGAGCTGTCAGACAAGCAGGAGATAGTGGCACCATAAACCTGAAGAGTTGGAGGTTTGGGAAGTGCTTTGTCAGGCTCAAAGCTTTTCAGCTTCTTTTGCATATTGATTCAAATAATTCCTCAGTAGTGAAGGAATGGACTTACTAGCTAGTGATATGTATAGATTGGTCTTTGCAACATTTACCTGCACATATAAACTGTTTGCGTGGTGAAATCATACTGACAAATTCCCTTTAACCCCTTAATGTAATATGAGGTATAGGTATTGGTCATAGCAGGGTTGACAACACATGTAGAGGTGTTTAGCTGAGCTTTCTCCACACACACACACACCTAATGTCTACTGTATTATAGTCTAACTAGTAATTGAACCCGTTCTATGCCCGGGTGGCGAGCATTTATATTGGTATATATACCATCCTGGTATATACCATCCTGGTATGTGTTGCTTCCATCCTGCGCCCCCATCCTGTCATTTGCTGCTCCCATCCTGCGCCCTCATCCGGTCATGTGCTGATCCCATCCTGCGCCACCGTTCTGTAATTTCCTGCTCCCATCCATATGCCCCATACACTGCTCCATAAAGGTTAATGGCCCCCATAAGATGCTCCATAGTATATGCCTCATGCTGCTCCATTATGGTTCATGGCCCCTAAAACATGCTCCATAGTATATGCACTGTTGTGGATTCTGTTTTGGGCTCCCTCCGGTGGTTGTAGGTGGTAATGCAGTTGTCCCTGGGCTGCAGTCCTGGACAGGTGTATCTGCTGGTTGCAATTCTGACTGGGGTATTTAGGTTTGCAGGACTCACTAATCCTTGCCAGTTGTCAATGTTTCTTGGGAAGTGTTGGACCTCTGTCTGGCTTCTCCTGCTTAGCTGCCAATTCAGCAAAGATAAGTGTCTGTTTCTTTTTCTATGGCACACAAGCTTTTGATTGTATTTCTGCTCTGAGTGTAGGATTCTCTGGAGTTGCAGATATACGTTCCACGTCTTTAGTTAGATGGAGGAATTTTTTGTATAATCTGCTGTGGATATTTTTGGAAGGGTTTTTTTTACTGACCGCACAGTACTCTGTCCTATCCTTTCCTATTCTAGCTAGAGTGGCCTCTTGTGCTAAATCCTGTTTTCTGCCTGTGTGTGTCTTTCCTCTCCTACTCACAGCCAATATTTGTGGGGGGCTGCCTATCCTTTGGGGTTCTGCTCTGAGGCAAGGTAGAATTCCTATTTCCATCTATAGGGGTATTTAGTCCTCCGGCTGTGACGAGGTGTCTAGGGTTTGTTAGGTACACCCCACGGCTACTTCTAGTTGCGGTGTTAAGATCAGGATTTGCGGTCAGTATAGTTACCACCTACTCCAGTGAAAGTTTTCATGCTGCTCCAAGGTCACCGGATCATAACAGTACAACTGGCCCATAATGAGTTAAATGCATCTCAAAAGAAGGGAAGAAAGGTGTTGAGCCATTTCTTTTTCTTCAGTCTGCTTTATCTTCTCTTCCCTCTTTATCTCTGGGTGGCTGAGGAGCCTTGTGCTAGCATGAATGTTCAGGAATTAGCTTCTCGTGTAGACCAGCTTGCTGCTAGGGTACAGGGTATTTCTGATTATATTGTTCAGACTCCTGTTTTAGAACCGAAGATTCCTACTCCTGATTTGTTTTTTGGTGACGGTTCCAAATTTTTGAGTTTTAAAACAACTGTAAACTGTTTTTTGCTTTGAGACCTCGATCCTCCGGTGATTCCATTCAGCGGGTTAAAATCGTCATCTCTCTGCTGCCAGGCGACCCGCAGGATTGGGCGTTTTCCCTGGAATCTGGGAATCCGGCTTTGCTTAATATAGACTCCTTTTTTCAGGCTTTAGGATTATTATATGATGAACCTAATTCTGTGGATCAAGCTAAGACCTTGTTGGCCCTGTCTCAGGTTCAAGAGGCGGCAGAATTGTATTGTCAGAAATTCAGAAAATGGTCTGTGTTGACTAAATGGAATAATGATGCTTTGGCGGCAATTTTCAGAAAGGGTCTTTCTGAATCCGTTAAAGATGTTATGGTGGGGTTTCCCACGCCTTCCGGTCTGAGTGATTCAATGTCTCTGGCCATTCAGATTGACCGGCGCTTGCGGGAGCGCAGAACTGTGCGCGCTGTGGCGTTGTCCTCAGAGCAGATTCCTGAGCCAATGCAGTGTGATAGGATTCTGTCTAGAACAGAACGACAAGGATTCAGATGTCAGAATAGGTTGTTATTATTATTGTGGCGACGCTTCTCATGTCATTTCAGTCTGCCCTAAGCGGACAAAGAGGATCGCTAGTTCATTTACCATCAGTACTGTACAACCTAAATTTATGTTATCTGTGTCCTTGATCTGCTCATTGTCATCATTTTCTGTCATGGCGTTTGTGGATTCAGGCACCGCCTTGAACTCAATGGACTTTGAGTTTGCCAGGCGTTGTGGTTTTCCCTTGCTGCCTTTGCAGAACCCTATTCCTTTAAGGGGCATTGATGCTACACCCTTGGCTAAAAATAAGCCTCAGTTTTGGACACAGGTGACCATGCGCATGGCGCCAGCCCATCAGGAAGATTGTCGATTTCTGGTGTTGCATAATTTGCATGATGCTATCGTCCTGGGTTTTCCGTGGTTGCAGGTACATAATCCTGTGTTGGATTGGAAGTCCATGTCTGTGACTAGTTGGGGTTGTCAGGGGGTTCATAATGATGTTCCTTTGATGTCAATCTCCTCTTCTTCCTCTTCTGAAATTCCAGAATTTTTGTCTGATTTTCAGGATGTATTCGATGAGCCCAAGTCCAGTTTCCTTCCACCGCACAGGGACTGCAATTGTGCTATTGACTTGATTCCAGGCTGTAAGTTTCCTAAGGGTCGACTTTTCAACCTGTCTGTGCCTGAACATACCGCCATGTGGAGCTATATTAAGGAGTCTTTGGAGAAAGGGCATATTCGGCCATCTTCTTCACCGTTGGGAGCGGGGTTCTTTTTTGTTGCTAAAAAGATGGTTCCTTCAGACCCTGTATTGATTATCGCCTCTTGAATAAAATCACGGTCAAGTTTCAGTACCCTTTACCTTTGCTTACCGATTTGTTTGCTAGGATTAAGGGAGCTAGTTGGTTTACGAAGATTGACCTTTCGGGGGGCATATAATCTTGTTCGTATTAAGCAGGGTGATGAATGGAAAACTGCGTTTAACACGCCCGAAGGCCATTTTGAATACCTTGTGATGCCATTCGGGCTCACTAATGCTCCATCTGTTTTTCAGTCCTTCATGCATGATATTTTCCGGACTTATATTGATAAGTTCTTGATTGTGTATTTGGACGATATTTTCATTTTTTCCGATGATTGGGAGTCTCATGTGGAACAGGTCAGGATGGTATTTCAGATCCTTCGTGACAATGCCCTGTTTGTGAAAGGGTCTAAGTGTCTCTTTGGGGTGCAGAAGGTTTCTTTTTTGGGCTTTATTTTTTCTCCCTCGTCTATAGAGATGGATCCGGTTAAGGTTCAGGCCATTCATGATTGGATTCAGCCCACATCCGTGAAGAGCCTTCAGAAATTTTGGGGTTTTGCAAATTTTTATCGCCGTTTCATTGCTAATTTTTCCAGCGTGGTTAAACCCTTGACCGATTTGACGAAGAAAGGCGCTGATGTGGCGAATTGGTCCTCTGCGGCTGTCTCTGCCTTTCAGGAGCTTAAACGTCGATTCACTTCTGCTCCGGTGTTGCGCCAACCAGATGTTTCTCTTCCGTTTCAGGTTGAGGTTGACGCTTCTGAGATTGGGGCAGGGGCCGTTTTGTCTCAGAGTGATCCTGTTGGTTCCTTAATGAAACCGTGTGCCTTCTTTTCCCGTAAGTTTTCGCCTGCGGAACGCAATTATGATGTCGGCAATCGGGAGTTGTTGGCTATGAAGTGGGCATTTGAGGAGTGGCGACATTGGCTTGAGGGAGCTAAGCACCGTATTGTGGTCTTGACCGATCATAAGAATTTGATTTACCTCGAGTCTGCCAAACGGCTGAATCCTAGACAGGCTCGATGGTCCTTGTGTTTTTCCCGTTTTGATTTCGTGGTCTCGTACCTTCCGGGTTCTAAGAACATTAAGGCTGATGCCCTCTCTAGGAGTTTTTTGCCTGATTCTCCTGAGGTCTTAGAACCGGTCGGTATTCTGAAAGAAGGGGTGGTCCTTTCTGCCATTTCCTCTGATTTACGACGGGTTCTTCAGGAATTTCAGGCTGACAAACCTGACCGCTGTCCTGTGGGGAAACTGTTTGTTCCTGACAGATGGACTAGTAGAGTGATTTCTGAGGTTCACTGTCCTCTGTTGGCTGGTCATCCTGGCATTTTTGGTACCAGAGAATTGGTTGGTAGGTCCTTTTGGTGGCCTTCTTTGTCGCGTGATGTGCGTTCTTTTGTGCAGTCCTGTGGGACTTGTGCGCGGGCCAAGCCTTGTTGTTCCCATGCTAGTGGGTTGCTTTTGCCATTGCCGGTCCCTGAGAGGCCCTGGACGCATATTTCTATGGATTTTTTCTGATCTTCCGGTTTCCCAGAGGATGTCGGTTATCTGGGTTGTTTGTGACCGGTTCTCTAAGATGGTTCATTTGGTGCCTTTGCCTAAATTGCCTTCCTCTTCGGATTTGGTTCCGTTGTTTTTTCAGCATGTGGTCCGTTTGCATGGTATTCCGGAGAATATTGTGTCCGACAGAGGTTCCCAGTTTGTTTCTAGGTTTTGGCGGGCCTTTTGTGCTAGGCTGGGCATTGATTTGTCTTTTTCTTCTGCGTTTCATCCTCAGACAAATGGTCAGACCGAGCGAACTAATCAGACTTTGGAGACTTATTTGAGATGCTTTGTGTCTGCTGATCAGGATGATTGGGTGGCTTTCTTGCCATTGGCCGAGTTTGCCCTTAATAATCAGGCTAGTTCGGCTACTTTGGTTTCGCCTTTCTTTTGTAATTTTGGTTTTCATCCTCGTTTTTCTTCTGGGCAAGTTGAGCCTTCTGACTGTCCTGGTGTGGATTATGTGGTTGACAGGTTGCAGCAGATTTTGGCTCATGTGGTGAACAATTTGGTGTTGTCTCAGGAGGAGGCTCAACGTTTTGCTAACCGTCGTCGGTGTGTTGGTTCCCGGCTTTGGGTTGGGGATCTGGTCTGGTTGTCTTCCCGTCATGTTCCTATGAAGGTTTCTTCTCCTAAGTTTAAGCCTCGGTTTATTGGTCATTATAGGAATTCTGAGATTATTAATCCGGTGTCTTTTCGACTGGCGCTTCCGGCCTCTCTTGCGATCCATAATGTCTTCCATAGATCTTTATTGTGGAAATATGTGGAGCCCGTTGTTCCCTCTGTTGATCCTCCGGCCCCTGTGTTGGTTGATGGGGAGTTGGAATATGTTGTTGAGAGGATTTTGGATTCCCGTTTTTCAAGGCGGAAACTTCAGTATCTTGTTAAATGGAAGGGTTATGGCCAGGAGGATAATTCTTGGGTTTTTGCCTCTGATGTCCATGCTGCTGATTTGGTTCGTGCCTTTCATCTGGCTCATCCTGATCGGCCTGGGGGCTCTGGTGAGGGTTCGGTGACCCCTCCTCAAGGGGGGGGGTACTGTTGTGAATTCTGCTTTTGGGCTCCCTCCGGTGGTTATAGGTGGTAATGCAGTTGTCCCTGGGCTGCAGTCCTGGACAGGTGTATCTGCTGATTGCAATTCTGACTGGGGTATTTAGGTTTGCAGGACTCATTAGTCCTTGCCAGTTGTCAGTGTTTCTTGGGAAGTGTTGGACCTCTGTCTGGCTTCTCCTGCTTAGCTGCCAATTCAGCAAAGATAAGTGTCTGTTTCTTTTTCTATGGCACACAAGCTGTGTGCTTGTTTTTTGATTGTATTTCTGCTCTGAGTGTAGGATTCTCTGGAGTTGCAGATATACGTTCCATGTCTTTAGTTAGATAGAGGAATTTTTTGTATAATCTGCTGTGGATATTTTTGGAAGGGTTTTTATACTGACCGCACAGTACTCTGTCCTATCCTTTCCTATTTTAGCTAGAGTGGCCTCTTGTGCTAAATCCTGTTTTCTGCCTGTGTGTGTCTTTCCTCTCCTACTCACAGCCAATATTTGTGGGGGGCTGCCTATCCTTTGGGGTTCTGCTCTGAGGCAAGGTAGAATTTCTATTTCCATGTATAGGGGTATTTAGTCCTCCGGCTGTGACGAGGTGTCTAGGGTTTGTTAGGTACACCCCACGGCTACTTCTAGTTTCGGTGTTAAGATCAGGATTTGCGGTCAGTATAGTTACCACCTACTCCAGTGAAAGTTTTCATGCTGCTCCAAGGTCACCGGATCATAACAATGCACCGTATGCTGCTCCATTATGGTTGATGGCCCCCATAAGATGCTCCATTGTGTTGTATGCCCCGTATACTGCTCCATAAATGTTGATGGCCCCCATAAGATGCTCCATTGTATTGTATGCCCCGTATACTGCTCCATAAATGTTGATGGCCCCCATAAGTTGCTCCATTGTATTGTTTGCCCCGTATACTGCTCCATAAATGTTGATGGCCCCCATAAGATGCTCCATTGTATTGTATGCCTCGTATACTGCTCCATAAATGTTGATGGCCCCCATAAGATGCTCCATTGTATTGTATGCCCCGTATACTGCTCCATAAATGTTGATGGCCCCCATAAGATGCTCCATTGTATTGTATGCCCCGTATACTGCTCCATAAATGTTGATGGCCCCCATAAGATGCTCCATTGTATTGTATGCCCCGTACACTGCTCCATAAATGTTGATGGCCCCCATAAGATGCTCCATTGTATTGTATGCCCCGTATACTGCTCCATAGATGTTGATGGCACCCATAAGATGCTCCATTATATTGTATGCCGCGTATGCTGCTGCGATATTATATATATATATATATATATATATATATATATATATATATATGCTGTGGGGGTCAGGTGCCGGAGTCGCCGCTAGCTCAGGCCCCCGACACTTGGTATATTCACCTGACCCTGATCCAGTGCTGCGTGCCGCTTCTTCCGGGTCCTCTGGCTGTGACTGTTCAGTCAGAGGGCGGCGCACATGAAGCGCGTCATCGCGCCCTCTGAACTCTGAACGTCACAGGCAGAGGACTCGGAGGACAGAGCGGCGGGCAGCGCTGGAACGGGACAGGTGACTATAGCTTATACTTACCCTCCTGGCGTGTCCCTGCTTCTCCGTTGGAGATCGCGGTGTGCGTTCAGTGCTTACGCATACCGCGATCTCCTGGAAGCGTCACTCTGTGGGGTCCAGACTGCGCCGGCGCTTGCGTTTGCGCAGTCTATAAAGGCTTCGGACAGAGTGACGCTCCCAGCGTTATATTATAGATGCCCTGTATGCCGCTGCGATATATATATATATAAAAAAAAAATAACATACTCTCCTATCGTTGCAGGGCGCCGAGTGCTGGGGGGCCTGTGCTGGCGGGGACACCGGCGCGCTGTGGGGGTCAGGTGCCGGAGTCGCCGCTAGCTCAGGCCCCCGACACTTGCTATATTCACCTGGCCCTGATCCAGTGCTGCGTGCCGCTTCTTCCGGGTCCTCTGGCTGTGACTGTTCAGTCAGAGGGCGGCGAACATTAAGCGCGTCATCGCTCCCTCTGAACTGTGAACGTCAAAGGCAGAGGACCCGGAGGACAGAGCGGCGGGCAGCGCTGGAACGGGACAGGTGACTATAGCTTATACTCACCCTCCTGGCGCGTCCCTGCTTCTCCGTTGGAGATTGCGGTGTGCGTTTAGTGCTTACGCATACCGCGATCTCCTGGGAGTGTCACTCTGTGGGTTCCAGACTGCGCCGGCGCTTGCGTTTGCGCAGTCTATAAAGGCTTCGGACAGAGTGACGCTCCCAGCGTTATATTATAGATAGCGTCCAGACTTGAGCTCTGATCTCTGCTGTTAATGCAACTGTTAACCTCTGACAGCAACGTTTAAATGGAACATGTGCTGGTGCTTGCCCACACTGACTGCCATTGCCCTTATGAGATACGATTGTGAGGCACCAATGGTTTGCCATGGCAGTCTCTGTCTTCCTGAAGGCCCCTATCGCTGCCATCTTAGTATTCCTGTAAAGCTCAGTCACAGGCTGAGCTTCATAGGAGACAGAGATTTTCACTATATACTGCACAGATTCGCACTACTATACCTGCAAATCCCTCTAAAAAATAAAAGCCCTTGTCAGGTTTTCCTAACAATCTGACTGGGTCAACTACTTGGACGCAATCCATACTTCCTTTTATTTTGCCTTGTGATTCACAGGCTTCCTTTTATTTTGCCTTGTGATTCACAGGCATTCTGCTGTAAACACAAGGTGCTCCAGTGTTTTTTTTTAATATGACTCCGTCCGCATCTTGGGGGACACATAGCGACCCTTTTATATATATATATATATATATATATATATATATATAATATATATATATATATATATATATATATATATATATATATATATATATATATATATATATATATATACATATATATATATATATATATATACGGTGTATGTATGTATATATATATATATATATATATATATATATATATATATATATATACATACGGTGTGTATATATATATATATATATATATATATATATATATATATATATATATATATATATAACCTGCCCTACCCTCTCCTAGTGTTTCATCACCCATCCCCTTCAGACTGTGAGCCCTCGCGGGCAGGGTCCTCCCTCCTTATGTACCCGTGTGCCTGTTATCTGCTCATGTTTAATGTATTTGTCTATATTTGCCTCGTATTCACATGTAAAGCGCCATGGAATAAATGGCGCTATAAAAATGTATAATAATAATAATAATTGCTATAGTATTGCAATAGATAGTGTAAGTGATCTGACAGTTGCAGGTTCAAGTCCACTAAGGGGAGCATAACATAAAGTACAAAATAAAAATTCAAATCACCCAACTTTTTCCCTATTAAAAACAACCAAACAACAAAAATATGCATATTTGGTACTGCCACATCTCTAAAAATCTAGTTTAACAACATAGAAAATTAATTAACCCGGTCGGTAAGCTCCATCAGTCCCATAGACAGTTGTGATTGATGAACATGCTTGTATATATAACTGATCCATACCTCCCTGCTGCTAGCTCTAAGTTTAAAGGTACCGTCACACTAGACGATATCGCTAGCGATCCGTGACGTTCCTGGCTAGCGATATCGTCCAGTGTGACAGGCAGCAGCGATCAGGCCCCTGCTGTGCTGTCGCTGGTCGGGGAAGAAAGTCCAGAACTTTGTTTCGTCGCTGGACTCCCCGTAGACATCGCTGAATCGGCGTGTGTGACACCGATTCAGCGATGTCTTCGCTGGTAACCAGGGTAAACATCGGGTAACTAAGCGCAGGGCCGCGCTTAGTAACCCGATGTTTACCCTGGTTACCATCGTTAAAGTAAAAAAAACAACCGCTACATACTTACCTACCGCTGTCTGTCCTCGGCGCTCTGCTTCTCTGGTCTGGCTGTGAGCACAGCGGCCGGAAAGCAGAGCGGTGACGTCACCGCTCTGCTTTCCGGCTGCCCGGCGCTCACAGCCAGACCAGAGAAGCAGAGCGCCGAGGACAGACAGCGGTAGGTAAGTATGTAGCGGTTGTTTTTTTTAATTTAACGATGGTAACCAGGGTAAACATCGGGTTACTAAGCGCGGCCCTGCGCTTAGTTACCCGATGTTTACCCTGGTTACCGGGGACCTCGGGATCGTTGGTCGCTGGAGAGATGTCTGTGTGACAGCTCTCCAGCGACCAAACAGCGACGCTGCAGCGATCCGGATCGTTGTCGGTATCGCTGCAGCGTCGCTTAGTGTGACGGTACCTTAAGAGAAGGAACGAAGAAAGAAAGCTGAGTGAGCTGAAATTGTGAGCTGCCTGATCTATATCAGACACAGGAACACAACCAGTTACATGAAGGAGCCACCCTGCAACAGCAACGTGGTAGACACCTTGTTACAGAGCAGGAGGAGCTGAGAACATTGATACAGTATATAGTTTTGTAACAGAAGCTTCAGTATTACTTTTGTGTTAATCATTTATACCTTTACACTTTTTTTTTTTTTTTTTTTGGATCTTTCGGTCCAGTGGGCGGTCCTATTGGTTACTGACAGAAATATCTGTTTTCACATTTATACCTAGCTGTCAGTCACTGATAGGACCCCCAGTAGACCCAACATTCACATAAGAGCAGAGGATTGAATGATGAAAGCACATTATATACTGAACCTTTTAATGCAAAACTATATATCAATCTGCTCAGCTCCGACTAAGTTAGAACATGGTGCCTGCAGATTGGACTGCATTTTCTTGGTGACTGGTTCACTTCAGTGAATATTTAGAAAGCTATAGGGAATCTGTTAGGTAGATAGCAGTAACATAATATACCGTAAGTGTGGAGCCTAGATACATGGGATGTCTGTAGTAAGACACCGCTTTAAGGTTTCGGATTGCTACAGTGTTTGCATCCAGGATATGTTACCTTGTCCACATGGAAGATGCTTATACTTTTGCGCCCATTCTTTTGTAAAAGTGCATTTATGTGATGTATATTTTCCCTAATATTTTTTTCATTGAACCTTTTGCTAGAATATTATTGTTTTTTTTTTCTAGCCACAGTCAGCAATCCTGTATCGTTGCATCGTTCTTCAGTTATGTTGTGTCCTGCTACTAAGAAACCTATGATCAGACCTTCAGTTTCCACTTCTGTGCTGAAGTCCATTGCATCTATTAAAAAGGAACCAGATGATGCTACAGTTGAAGAACCACAGCTTGACTGTACCACTGCTACTACTACTACAGAACGTGTGGTTACAGGTAAACATTTTACTGACTTGACTTATAAAGTTTGTAAAATTGTACGTTTAACTGTTTCGATTATGGTATGCATATGTTTTTTTTAACCAACTGCTCTTGTGACCCACATTTGACAATTGATCACAGCTACTATTTTTTATAGAATGAGAAGTACTTGTGGTGCCACAAAGTGACTGAGGAGAATTAGCAAATTGGAGTCCTGCACCCAGGGATGGACTGAAACTGAAATTCAGCCCTGGCATTTGAAACAACATTGGCCTATGTTGTCCTGACCCCCAAACACCAGATGGGGATTGTTAATTGTGCTTATTTCGCATATTTATTTAATCAGGACTCTTTACCAGATGTCTCGTAAAAAATGTAGTGGTTTATTGGATTGTCCACCAAAAAGCATCATTGCAGCAAAACATAAAATAGGTGAAATAGTTCCGAAGAGATTGTCCATTTGTCCATATCAAAGTTTGTTCCCCATCTTTCCTGAGATTGAGTGGTAAATGGCTTCTGTGTCTGTCATGGAGTAGAAGTCATCAAGAAGCACATGGCTACCAGCTGTTCATTCTGTCCGTGTGCAGTCTGAAGTCCGTAGAGAGTGAAGGAGAAAGCCTAAAGTGACAGGCCCCAAGTGACAACCCCTACCCTCCTAAGAGATATGATTATATAAGTCCCATTGAGCACCTGTTCTCTCCTATATGGTGTTAACTTTTGCTCTGAGCTAAATATACAGAAATAGCTAATGTACTGACAGCGAAAGGCAATGTATTCAGTACAGAATTGAGTGTAATAATAAGTTAATAATTAATATTTAACAGGGATTTATTCCTAATATTACCCTACCTGGAGGAAATCAACATTTACAACATTTTACAAGACCAATATTTCTAATAATATCAATAATATTGCTGTATTGGATAAAAAAAATTATAATATCAAAATAACATTGCAATATTACAGACAAATACCATCAAACCATCACCAAATATTACCAGCATATACAGTAATAATTCCACCATACTGATCGTTAAAGGGGTTGAGGTCTATATAACTTCAGACTTCTGAATCCTCATTGCACACACTGTGAGGAGTCTCTGGTGCCAGCATTGGGAGCGGCAATCATGTGACCCCAAATATGCGATTTTCACACCTCCGGCCACATTCTGACTAATTGTACTTGGCTTTACTAATTTCACATGTATTGAGTGAGGCCGTGCGCATCTAGTTAGGACGTGACCCAGTGTATGCAAATCGCTTTCTTGTAGTACCATGATCAGGGGCATAACTACAGTAGGTGTGAGGGTTCCAATCACACCTGGGCCCTGGTGCCTTTTTAAAATGATCAGTGCTCTTAAAGACCTGCAATAATTGTGGGCCCCGTTGGAGCTTTTGGGGTACATGCTGTTCAAGTTACGCCACTGCACATAATCACCAACTCCCAGTGCCAGCACTGGAATCTTCACAACATGTGAGCCCTGTGAGGATTCAGAAGTCTGCAGTCACATAGTCACTGCAGACTTTAACTTCAAGCTTGGTCAAGTACTTTAACTAAAAGCACTGTACTACTAATGGTATTACCACCACATAGACACAATATAATGGTAATATCAATTTTACGTCCGTGCTCTACAGACCATATGTGTGTATTGTGCAGGTTCTCACCAATAACGTTCTCGCTGATATGTCATTATATTTCCCTTTTCCTTTGCATTTGGTCCAGACCACCATGACCTCTTATTCCATTCGTATCTCATCCCTACAAAATGTAAAACACAGATGTGGAGACACGGGGCGGGGAGGGTGAGCAGCGGGTGCTATAGTCCACTAGCTGAAACCACATGGACCAGAGATCATCCCACCAAACACCAGCTCTCTTTTTACCCTGAACCTAATACTACTCAGACAACATAGGGTGAGGGTAAAACAATGTGACAATACTTTATTGAACCACAAAACAGGCAAATAACGCATAGAACAGTCCCAGCAAAATACCCAAAATGGTGCAAAATTACAAAGTCACACCCTTTCGCTGACTCGCCGGCATATGGGCAGCTTGTGACTTCAGAGCTTCCGGGGCCGACTACCTCCGCCTGAGGCATGCACAGAGAGTAGGTAACGACACGCTTAAGAAGCTGACAGTCCATTCAGGTACAAAGCCAGGTAACTGGTGGGTTCCAATCCTGGCTTTCCCAAACATATCCATGGGGCTCAGGTAACAGGTGGGTCCTAATACTGACTACCTCAAATGTATCCATTGTTTCAGTGATGGTCAATGGAGCAGATCTGTATTCTTTCAGCCAGAGCCATGGTCCCCTAAGCTGGCATCCTGTAGAATGTCAAATCTCTGTCCCTCATGATGTAGCCATGATTTGGCAGTTATACTGTAGAGTGTTCCTGTCTGTGATTTTGTAAAGAGTTTCTAGTTCTTTGGATGTTTTGGATATTTGGATGTATCTTGTTACAGAAGCATATCCCCTTTTAATAGTTCGCAACTGTTCTTCGAGCCATTATGCAAAGGTCAAGAGAAAGGGGCAATGTTTGTTTATGTAGTTTATCCTTCAGTGTTTGCAAGCTGTATGGCCTGGTAGAATGTGTAATCAACATATCAACAAACATCATTGTTCAGTGACAATACATCCCTGTTTTACAAAGTTAACAGTACAAGAAACTGTAGGAGCTTATGCAAGATAAATAACAACCATTCATCAATTTAAAAATATCAATTTAACCTTCAAGAAAAGTCAACATTTCAGACTTTTGACCAACCTTAGAAACTCATAAGTTCAAAAGTCAACATGCACACACATATACAGCCCCTTTATAGTGTGATGGTACCCCCAACATCTCCCCATATAGTATGATGTTTCACCTCATAGCCCCGTATATAGTATGATGCTCCATCACAGACCCCCATATAGTATGATCGTCCCACCAACAGTCCCCTATATAGTATTATTGCACATCCCACAGCTCCTATGTAGTATGTTGGTACCCCCAACAGCCACCCATACAGTATGATGGTTCACCTCATAGCCCTCTAAATAGTATGATGGTCCACCCCACAGTCCCCCATTTAGCATGACGGTGCTCCCAACAGTACACTATATAGTATGGTGGTCCACCCCACAGCCCCTTATATACTATGATATTCCAACTCACAGTATCCCATATAGTGTCGTGATCTGCCACAATCCCCTAAAATTAATAAAGCCTCTCTAATCCAGACACCTCATCCTCTGCAGCGAATGACTTCTCTTCTATCCATTCTCCCATGGATGCTGGCAATGCGATGCAGTGACCTAATTGCGTCGCCAATGTCCGTTTAGTGCTGGCCTCCGGCAGGTCACAGGCAGAAGGGACGCCCGCAGACTGGAGCCAGCGACTTTGTGCTCTGTCACAACTGTTAACAATAGAGGCGTCTTGAGGATGCAGATTCTGATAACAATGTAGACAAGGTGGCCCACGAACAGACAGGCCCTTCTGGCATGTAACAGATGGCCAGGCTGGCCCTGCCTGTATCTATTGAGGACTTATGGCATGTCCATCATGGTCTATGTTATAAATGCAGAAGATGATTTTTTTATTGAATTTTTTTTTTTTTTGCCATTTCAGAAAACATGAGGTAAAAATCAACATGACTGCTGCTTTATGGGAGAGGGCTTTAAATAGACATAGGTGCCACTAATGGTCTTGGTACATACACACATTGAATCAAAGTCAAACTTGACTCGCAGTCCTGCGCAGGTTCAAATGACAAGACTGAGCTGATACAAATTGATTTTCAGTAATATCTCACAGACTAAAACCTGTAAAATTATGAAAGAATACTTATGTACAGTACAGACCAAAAGTTTGGACACACCTCATTTAAAGATTTTTCTGTATTTTCATGACTATGAAAATTGTATATTCACACTGAAGGCATCAAAACTATGAATTAATACATGTGGAATTATATACTTAACAAAAAAGTGTGAAACAACTGAAATTATGTCTTATATTCTATGTTCTTCAAAGTAGCCACATTTTGCTTTGATGACTGCTTTGCACACTCTTGGCATTCTCTTGATGAGCTTTAAGAGGTAGTCACCGGGAATGGTCTTCCAACAATCTTGAAGGAGTTCCCAGAGATGTTAAGCACTTGTTGGCCCTTTTGCCCTTCACTCTGCGGTCCAGCTCACCCCAAACCATCTTGATTGGGTTCACGGTTGGTGACAGTGGAGGCCAGGTCATCTGGCGTAGCACCCCATCACTCTCCCTCTTGGTCAAATAGCCCTTACACAGCCTGGAGGTGTGTTTGGGGTCATTGTCCTGTTGAAAAATAAATGATGGTCCATACCGGATGGAATAGCATGCCGCTGCAAGATGCTGTGGTAGCCATGCTGGTTCAGTATCCCTTCAATTTTGAATAAATCCCAAACAGTGTCACCAGCAAAGCACCCCCACACCATCACACCACCTCCATGCTTCACGGTGGGAACCAGGCATGTAGAGTCCCTCCGTTCACCTTTTCTGCGCTGCACAAAGACACGGTGGTTGGAACCAAAGTGTTGTGATCTGGTGGCCTAGGAGCAGCATGAGCCGTACTCTGGAGAAGGTGGTACCTCTACTGACCGCAAACCCTGAACTAGCAGCGCAACTAGAAGTAGCCGTGGGGGGTACCTAACACTCCCTAGACCCCTCGACACAGCCTAAGAACTAACTACCCCTAAAGACAGAAACTGGAAAACTATCTTGCCTCAGAGAAAATCCCCAAATTATAGACAGCCCCCCACAAATATTGACTATGAAAGGAGAGGGAAATAACATACGCAGACATGAAATCAGGATTTAGCATAGGAGGCTATACTAGCTAAAAAGAAAGGATAGCACAGAGTACTATGCGGTCAGTATAAAAACACTAGAAAATATCCACCACAGAAAATACAAAACACCACATCTGACTAAAGACATGGAGGGTATATCTGCATCTCCAGAGACACAGCTAGGCTGCAAAAAATCCTCCACAGACAAAGCTGGACAAAACAAAACAAGAAAATGCACAGACTATAAGGTCCACAGCAGGTGGACAGCAAAAACAAGGCCAGAACTTATCTTTGAAGAAATGAACAGCAGACCAGGAGAGACCAAGTATGGATGTGAATCCTCCAAAAACAATAGACAACTGGCACTGACTAAAGGATAAAGCAGGACTTAAATAGCCCAGCCCAAATTGCAAAAAATGGATACACCTGATAAATGCTGCGATCCAACTACCGCAGCACTTCCACTCATAACCACCGGAGGGAGCCCAAGAGCAGAATTCACAACAGTACCCCCCCTCCCCGCCCCCGTCCTTGAGGAGGGGGCACCGAACCCTCACCAGAGCCCCCAGGCCGATCAGGACGAGCCAAATGAAAAGCACGAACCAAATCGTCAGCATGAACATCGGAGGCAACAACCCAAGAATTATTCTCCTGGCCATAACCCTTCCATTTGACCAGATACTGAAGCTTCCGCCTAAACGAGAATACAAAATCTTCTCAACCACATACTTCAACTCTCCATCAATCAACACCGGGGCCAGAGGATCAGCAGAGGGAACAACGGGCACCACATACTTCCGCAACAAAGATTTATGGAACACATTATGGATGGAAAAAGAGACTGGAAGGGCCAAACGAAAAGACACCGGATTGATAATCTCAGAAATCCTATAAGGACCAATAAACCAAGGCTTGAACTTAGGGGAAGAAACCTTCATAGGAACATGACGGGAAGACAACCAGACCAAATCCCCAACCCGAAGCCGGGAACCAACACACCGACGACGGTTAGCAAAACGCTGAGCCTCCTCCTGAGACAACACCAAATTGTCCACCACATGAGCCCAAATCCGCTGCAGCCTGTCAACCACTGAATCCACACCAAGACAATCAGAAGGCTCAACCTGCCCAGAAGAAAAACGAGGATGAAAACCAAAATTACAAAAAAAAGGCGAAACCAAGGTAGCAGAACTAGCCCGATTATTAAGGGCAAACTCGGCCAATGGCAAGAACGCCACCCAATCATCCTGATCAGCAGACACAAAGCATCTCAAATAAGTTTCCAAAGTCTGATTAGTTCGCTCCGTCTGGCCATTTGTCTGAGGATGAAATGCGGAAGAAAAAGACAAATCAATGCCCAGCCTAGCACAAAAGGCCCGCCAAAACCTAGAAACAAACTGGGAACCTCTATCGGACACAATATTCTCCGGGATGCCATGCAAACTAACCACATGCTGAAAAAACAATGGAACCAAATCAGAAGAGGAAGGCAATTTAGGCAAAGGTACCAAATGAACCATCTTAGAGAATCGGTCACAAACCACCCAGATAACCGACATCCTCTGGGAAACCGGAAGATCTGAAATAAAATCCATAGAAATATGCATCCAAGGTCTCTCAGGGACCGGCAAAGGCAGAAGCAACCCACTAGCGCGGGAACAGCAAGGCTTAGCCCGCGCACAAATCCCACAGGACTGCACAAAAGAACGCACATCCCGCGACAAAGAACGCCACCAAAAGGACCTACCAACCAAATCTCTGGTACCAAAAATCCCAGGATGGCCAGCCAACACAGAACAATGAACCTCAGAAATCACTTTACTAGTCCATCTATCAGGAACAAACAGTTTCCCCACTGGACAGTGGTCAGGTTTATTAGCCTGAAATTCCTGAAGAACCCGTCGTAAATCAGGGGAAATGGCAGAAAGAATCATCCCTTCCTTCAGAATGCCGACCGGCTCAAGAACCCCAGGGGAATCAGGAAAAAAACTCCTAGAGAGGGCATCCGCCTTAACATTCTTAGTACCAGGAAGGTACGAGACCACAAAATCAAAACGGGAGAAAAACAGGGACCATCGAGCCTGTCTAGGATTCAGTCGCTTGGCAGACTCGAGGTAAATCAGATTCTTATGATCGGTCAAGACCACAATACGGTGCTTGGCCCCCTCAAGCCAATGACGCCACTCCTCAAATGCCCACTTCATAGCCAACAACTCCCAATTGCCGACCTCATAATTGCGTTCCGCAGGCGAAAACTTCCGAGAAAAGAAGGCACACGGTTTCATCAAGGAACCATCAGAATTCCTCTGAGACAAAACGGCCCCTGCCCCAATCTCAGACGCGTCAACCTCAACCTGAAATGGAAGAGAAACATTCGGCTGACGCAACACAGGGGCAGAGTAAATCGGCGTTTAAGCTCCTGAAAGGCAGGAACAGCCGCAGAGGACCAATTTGTCACATCAGCGCCTTTCTTCGTCAAATTGGTCAGAGGTTTAACCACACTGGAGAAGTTGGCAATGAAACGACGATAAAAATTAGCAAAGCCCAAGAATTTCTGAAGGCTCTTCACAGATGTGGGCTGAATTCAATCATGAATGGCCTGAACCTTAACCGGATCCATTTCTATAGATGAGGGAGAAAAAATGAAGCCCAAAAAAGAAACCTTCTGCACTCCAAAGAGGCACTTCGACCCCTTCACAAACAAAGCATTATCACGGAGGATCTGAAATGCCATCCTGACCTGTTTCACATGAGACTCCCAATCATCGGAAAAAATCAAAATATCATCCAAATATACAACCATGAACTTATCAAGATAACTCCGAAAGATATCATGCATGAAGGACTGGAACACAGATGGGGCATTAGAGAGTCCAAATGGCATCACTAGGTATTCAAAATGGCCTTCGCGCGTATTAAATGCAGTTTTCCACTCGTCACCCTGTTTAATACGAATAAGATTATATGCCCCTTGAAGGTCAATCTTAGTAAACCAGCTAGCCCCCTTAATCCTAGCAAACAAATCAGTAAGCAAAGGCAAATATACTATAGCTCCGCATGGCGGCATGTTCTGGCACAGGTTAAAATGTCGACCCTTAGGGAACTTACAACCTGGAATCAAGTCAATAGCACAATCATAGTCCCTATGTGGTGGAAGGGAACTGGATTTAGGCTCATCGAATACATCCTGGAAATCTGACAAAAACTCAGGAATTTCAGAAGAGGGGGAAGAGGAAATTGACATCAAAGGAACGTGATCATGAACCCCCTGACAACCCCAACTAGTCACAGACATGGATTTCCAATCTAACACTGGATTATGTAGCTGTAACCATGGAAAACCCAGCACAATATCATCATGCAAATTATGCAACACCAGAAAACGACAATCTTCCTGATGGGCTGGCGCCATGCGCATGGTCAGCTGTGTCCAAAACTGAGGTTTATTTTTAGCCAACGGTGTAGCATCAATCCCCCTTAAAGGAATAGGGTTCTGCAAAGGCTGCAAGGGGAAACCACAACGTCTGGCAAATTCTAAGTCCATTAAATTCAGAGCGGCGCCTGAATCCACAAATGCCATGACAGAAAATGACGATAATGAGCAGATCAAGGTCACAGATAACAGAAATTTTGATTGTACAGTACTGATGGTAACAGAACTAGCGATTCTCTTTGTACGGTTAGGGCAATCAGAAATAACATGAGCAGAATCGCCGCAGTAAAAACACAACCTATTCTGACGCCTAAATCCTTGTTGTTCAGCTCTAGACAAAATCCTATCACACTGCATAGGCTCAGGGCTCCTCTCGGAGGACAACTGTTGTGAATTCTGTTGTCGAACTCCCTCCTGTGGTCGTGAATGGTACTTCGGCGAGTTCTGTCTATGGCTCCCTCTGGTGGCTGTGAGTGAAGCTACTGCTTCTGAGGTTCCTTACACAGGTGACATGGTTTATCCTTTGGTTGACTGCTTTATTTAACTCCTCTCAGATCGTTACTCCATGCCAGCTGTCAATGTTTTTGCATTGGTTCAGTTCGCTCCTGGATCTCTCTGGTGACCTGCCTTCTCCTGCAGAAGCTAAGTTCCTGATAGTCATTATTTGTTCATTGTTTTCTTGTCCAGCTGGTTTTCATGATTTTGTCTTGCTAGCTGGAAGCTCTGGGATGCAGAGTGGCCCCTCCGCACCATGAGTCGGTGCGGAGGTCTTTTTTGCACACTCTGCGTGGTCTTTTGTAGGTTTTTGTGCTGCTCGCAAAGTTACCTTTCCTATCCTCTGTCTATTTAGTAAGTCTGGCCTCCCTTTGCTGAAACCTGTTTAATTTCTGCGTTTGTGACTTTCATCTTTACTCACAGTCAATATATGTGGGGGGCTTCCTTTTTCTTTGGGGAATTTCTCTGAGGCAAGGTAGGCTTTATTTTCTATCTCTAGGGCTAGATAGTTCTTAGGCTGTGACGAGGCGCCTAGGTCTGGTCAGGAGCGCTCCACGGCTATTTCTAGTGTGTGTGATAGGATTAGGGCTTGCGGTCAGCAGAGCTCCCACATCCCACAGCTCGTCCTGTATGAGGTTTAACTATCAGGTCATTCCGGGTGCTCCTAACCACCAGGTCTTAACAGTACAGCTGGCCCAAAGTATTAATGCATCTCAATAGAGGGATAAGAGAACTTCTGAGACCATTTTTTTTTCTTTGCACTGTGTTTTGTCTTTCTTTTCCCCTAGACCTTTGGGTGGTTCAGGACACAGGTGTAGATATGGACATTCAAGGTCTGTCCTCTTGTATGGATCATCTCTCTGCAAGGGTACAAAACATTCAAGATTTTATGGTTCAGAATCCTATGTTAGAGCCTAAAATTCCTATTCCTGACTTATTTTCTGGGGATAGATATAGGTTCTTGAATTTCAAAAATAATTGTAAACTGTTTCTAGCTTTGAAACCCCGCTCCTCTGGTGACCCTGTTCAACAGGTAAAAATCATTATTTCTTTGTTGCGTGGTGACCCTCAAGACTGGGCATTTTCCCTTGCGCCAGGAGATCCGGCATTGCGTGATGTTGATGCGTTTTTTCTGGCGCTTGGATTGCTTTATGATGAACCAAATTCAGTGGATCAGGCAGAGAAAATCTTGCTGGCTTTGTGTCAGGGTCAGGATGAAGCGGAGGTGTACTGTCAGAAGTTTAGAAAGTGGTCTGTGCTTACTCAGTGGAATGAATGTGCCCTGGCGGCAATTTTCAGAAAGGGTCTTTCTGAAGCCCTTAAAGATGCCATGGTGGGATTTCCCACACCTGCTGGTCTGAATGAGTCTATGTCTTTGGCCATTCAGATCGATCGGCGCATGCGTGAGCGCAAAGCTGTGTACCATCTGGCGGTATTCTCTGAGCATAGGCCTGAGCCTATGCAGTGTGATAGGACTTTGAGCAGAGCTGAACGGCAAGAACACAGACGTCGAAATGGGCTGTGTTTTTACTGTGGTGAATCCACTCATGCTATCTCCGATTGTCCTAAGCGCACTAAGCGGTTCGCTAGGTCTGCCATCATTGGTACGGTACAGTCTAAATTTCTTTTGTCCGTTACTCTGATTTGCTCTCTGTCATCCTATTCTGTAATGGCATTTGTGGATTCAGGCGCTGCCCTGAATTTGATGGACTTGGAGTTTGCCAGGCACTGTGGTTTTTTCTTGGAGCCCTTGCAGTATCCTATTCCATTGAGAGGAATTGATGCTACGCCTTTGGCCAAGAATAAGCCTCAGTACTGGACTCAATTGACCATGTGCATGGCTCCTGCACATCAGGAGGATATTCGCATTAAAACATCTTCAGCCTTCAGAGGAGACCTGCAGACAGTGATCAACTTCTTGGTTCTTTCACTTTTATACCTAATAGGTTGACGTCGCTCTTTATGTTTACTCTGGTTGAGACATTAATTTCTTTTGTTCCAACTGGGTTACCCTCATAATTATTTTGAGCATGGTTAATGGAGGGGTTAGTTTGTTATTGTTAGGGAGGGAGGGTCCCTGTGTGTGCTCATATAGTTTCTTAGGTAATGTGGCCTCTACGCCCACTCGCTAGAATCTGTATGGAGTTTATACATATCTGATATGTTGGCTAATTTCACCACATTCCGGTATAAGTTAAATGACAGATAATGGGAGTACAACTACATCCACAATGCATTCATTATATTGGTGTTCTTGGAATGTGAATGGGCTAAATTCCCCAATTAAGAGGAAAAAGGTTATGCATTATTTACAGCGTTCTAACTTTCGTGTGATCTTTTTACAGGAGTCTCATTGGATAAGGGACAAGCATCCTTCAATATTTAGTAAAAAGTATGTTTTGTGTGCAGAGGCATCATACTCCAAAAAACAGAGGGGATTGGCAATCCTTGTCAATAAAGGCATTAATTATGATATCTTAGAAACTTTAGAGGACCCAATGGGGAGGTTTTTAGTAGTAAACATAAAAATAGAGAGGACTCCTTATTGCCTGGTAAATGTATATGCACACAATGGGCCAAACTTGCAGTTTCAGACTTAGGCCGGGATCATACACAGCGAGATACGGCCGACTCATGCAGGTTAAAACCAAGCTCTGGCACCGGCACTCCAGAGCGGAGCGTGCGGCCGCATAGCAATACATGGAGCCACACGCTCCGGAGTGCCGATGCCAGAGCTTGTTTTTAACCTGCGAGACTCGGCCGTATCTCGCTGTAGTGTGACTCCGGCCTTAGTTACTCACTAAATTGGTGAGCTGGGATACATCCAATCTAATAGTTGGAGGTGACTTTAATGAGGTTTGTGATCCGTCTATGGACAGATCGGGTTCAGGTGGTCATGGGGCTGCAACACACGGGGGTCTTATACAGAAACTGATAGACTATCTAGGGCTGACGGATGTATGGAGATGGCAACATCCTACAGAAAGGGATTATTCCCATTATTCTCATGTTCATAAGTCCTATGTAATATTAGATTGATAGCTACTGGGCTTATCAATGGTACCACTTGTTCTCCTAACAGATATTTTAGATATTCACATATCCGATCATGCCCCGGTGGTTTTTAAATCTAAAATGGTGAACACGGTTTGTAAGGAGCGGAGGTGGATGTTTCCCTCTTATTATCATCGTCTGATGATTTTAGGGCTTCTCTGCAGATGTCATGGAATATATACAAAGAGGATAATAAGGAACATTGTAGTGATCCACACTTGTTTTGGGTGGCCTCGAAAGTAGTATTAAGGGGTCGAATAATTTCTTATATTGGAAATAAATGGAAAACATTATTGGAGGCTACATTAGTAGCACAGGGAAAACTAACTCAGGCCTATAAAAAATTTTAAGCTATCAAATACATTCATAAATAGACAGAAATTTGCAGAGGCCAAAGAGGTGGCCGAAAATATTGAACACTATACAGCTTGGTTTACAAATGGGGAAATAGGCCGAGGAAGTTGCTTGCTTCTCTCACCAAGCCATACAAACAAGCGACTAGAATCGGGAAGATTTGTAAACGTCACTCAGAGCAGATGGGAGATGTTGGGGAGCGTTCTATGCTGAGAACCTGGGCATTGCACATGAAGGGGTCTGCTTCCTGAGCACTTGTCATGCTGATGACAGTAAACCATTGGTTTCCTTATTCTACAACCTGCATGACCATCACCCAGCTGGGTTATTCTACCTCCCTGTCCTCCACATATCTGTGTCAGCAGTTTGAGGGGTCGGAGATGCTGACAGACATCTACTAGGTAATTAGTAGTAATGTAATAAAAGTACGGAGTCTCTGTACAGGGGATGTCTGTAGTGAGACACCGCTTTAGGCCATGTTCACACAGTGCGTTTTTTACCGCGGTTCCGCAGCTGTTTTCCATGCAGGGTACAGTACACTGTACCCTATGGAAAACAGGACACACTGTGCACATCGTCCGGAAATTGTAAAAAAAAAGCCGCGCTGAATAGCTCCCGGAAAAAAGAAGGAGCATGTCAATTCTTCTTCCTGAACCGCAGCGGTTCTGCACCCATAGACCTCCATTGTGAGGTCAAAATCGCAGTAAAACCCGCAGATCAAAAATATATCTGCGGGTTTTACTGCGATTTGATGTGCAGAACCGCTGCAGCAGGAAGTGCGGGGGAGCGGGCGGAAGTGCGTGGGCGGAGTGTGGCTGCCCCCCCGTGCTCCGATCCCGCCCCCCCGTGCTCCGATCCCGCCCCCCGTGCTCCGATGCCCCCCCCCGTGCTCCGATGCCCCCCCCCAGTGCTCCGATGCCCCCCCCCGTGCCCTAATCTCCCCCCCTTATACTTACCCGGCGTCCCGGTGTCCGTCCGGCCGTCTTCTCCCTGGGCGCCGCCATCTTGCAAAATGGCGGGCGCATGCGCAGTGCGCCCGCCGAATCTGCCGGCCGGCAGATTCGCTCCAAAGTGCATTTTGATCACTGAGATATAACCTATCTCAGTGATCAAAATAAAAAAATAGTAAATGACACCCCCCCCCACTTTGTCACCCCCATTGGTAGGGACAATAAAAAAATTAAGAATTTTTTTTTTTTTTTTTCCACTAAGGTTAGAATAGGGGTAGGGTTAGGGGTAGGGTTAGGGGTAGGGTTAGGGGTAGGGTTAGGGTTAGGGGTAGGGGTAGGGTTAGGGGTAGGGTTAGGGGTAGGGTTAGGGGTAGGGTTAGGGTTAGGGGTAGGGGTAGGGGTAGGGTTAGGGTATTTTCAGCCATTTTAGCCCTAAAAAGCTTCCTAGGAAACACACAGTAAAAAAAGGATAAAAAAACGCATCAAAAAACGCATCAAAAAACGCATCAAAAACGCATCAAAAACGCATCAAAAAAGGACAAAAAAAGGACCTGCGTTTTCTGCCAAGAGCTGCAGTTTTTTAAAAAAACTGTCCTGAAAAAAAAAGGATGGAAATCCTGAACGTGTGAACATACCCTTAAGGTTTCCAGTGTTACAACATTTGAATCCACAATATGTTATCTTCTTCATGGGAGGATGCTTTCAGTTTTGTGCCCATCCGATTGTAAAAGTGCATTGATGTCATGTATATTTTCCCTAATATTTTTTTTCATTGAACCTTTTGCTAGAATATTGTTTTTTTTTTCTAGCCACAGCCAGCAATCCTGTATCATCACATCGTTCTTCAGTTATGTTGTGTCCTACTACTAAGAAACCTATAATCAGACCTTCAGTTTGTACTTCTGTGCTGAAGTCGTCCATTGCATCTATTAAAAATGAACCAGATGATGCTTCAGTTAAAGAACCACAGCTTGACTGTACCACTGCTACTACTACTACTACTACTACTACTACTACAGAACGTGTTGTTACAGGTAAACATTTACTGACTTGACTTACACAGTTTGTTTAAAATGTGATGCCCTGAAGAAGAGAGTAAGAAAGCTCTTGAAACGCGTAGGCTTCAATAAAAAACCTTAAATCTACCTCGTGAGCGCGGTCTTCAGTTCGCCTAAGACTATTACCCTCAATATCCTTTTGGATTTTTTTGGAGACCTGCTACGGTTATGCCTTCATGGGAGTTGTGACCTTGGTTCACAACTGAAATAGGTGAGCACATTTCCTGCAAAGGATTGTAGTCTTTCAAATATAGTGAGACACATTGGGGGCGCCTTGTGTTTTTTTTCTTTCTTTTCGCATCTTGGGGGACACATAGCGACCCTCGCATATGACCCCGGTCACTGCCTCACAAGTTGTATATATAACAAATGTTAAAAGATTTGTCACATGCAGACATCTTCTTTTATTATTCGACGAAAATATAGCTCTCTCTTGACAACCAGCAATTGCCTGTAATTGTTGGGACAAATACCTAATGATACAATTGTTCCCTGCAATGGGAGCAGAGTTTACAAATTGATTGTCCATGTAATGGCAACACCACTTACAAAAATGTTTTTTTTTTTATTATACATTTCCTTTTATTTTTTTATAGGAAGCAAAATAGTTATTTGAAAGATGTACTTCAGGAACTTCATGGTGTTGGGTCAGATGCTATTAGACAATGACAGAATTTTCAAAATGTAACTTATACACCAGTGTAATGGATTTAAAATTAAGCCATTAAGCTGTATTTGTAATTTAGACATGAAAGCGGACCTTTCCCCAGTTTTAGCATGTTAAACTGGCCATATAATGGAGTAGTTTCCACAGAGCTGAATAAATTGTTTTTAGGTTATTCCCCTCTGTACCAGTCTGTCATTGCAAATTTGTTTACTATAAATGATATCTATAACTTTATACGTAACCCCTTTCTCATGTACAGAACAAAGGAATTAATGGATATATATATGTATATATATATATATATATATATATATATATATATATATATGTATATATATATATATATATATATATATATATATATATATATATATATATATATATATATATATATATATATATATATATAGTTTATTTCCATTGTGGAGATACCAGCTTGAAACATTTAGAATCTAGCTTTCATGAAGACTCATCATTCAGGCGAAAAAAAAAAAGATCCAAAAAAAGAAAGGAATGTCCAGCTTCACCGAGTCCGTAAAAAAGCGATTTCTTTATTAACAAACTTTAAACATGGAGGATACAGACTTCAGCACAACCATATGGGTAAGAATCTCAACGCGTTTCTGGAGACTAGGCTCCCTTAATGATGTCATGATTAAGGGAGCCTAGTCTCCAGAAACGCGTTGAGATTCTTACCCATATGGTTGTGCTGAAGTCTGTATCCTCCATGTTTAAAGTTTGTTAATAAAGAAATCGCTTTTTTACGGACTCGGTGAAGCTGGACATTCCTTTCTTTCTTTTTTTGGATCTTGCACGCCTGGACACAGCGGGTCCGTGCTCCCGAGGTTTGGTTGCTGAATCACGGGTGAGCTGGTTTATGTTCCTTCTGAAAAAAAAAAGAACATGACACTCCCTCAGAGAAGGTCATACCCGACATTCTTTGTGTGATATGGAGAAACTGATATATCTACCCAGGTCACACAAATCTAACTGCTGGCGATTACTGTGCATGGGGTGGAAAGCAGAGCCGTGTGTCATTACAAACACCTCTTGTAGGGCTTCTCTTAAGGTACTGTCACACTAGACGATATCGCTAGCGATCCGTGACGTTGCAGCGTCCTCGCTAGCGATATCGTCCAGTGTGACAGGCAGCAGCGATCAGGCCCCTGCTGGGAGATCGCTGGTCGGGGAAGAAAGGCCAGAACTTTATTTCGTCGCTGGACTCCCCGTAGACATCGCTGAATCGGCGTGTGTGACACCGATTCAGTGATGTCTTCACTGGTAACCAGGGTAAACATCGGGTAACTAAGCGCAGGGCCGCGCTTAGTAACCCAATGTTTACCCTGGTTACCAGCGTAAAAAAACAAACAGTACATACTTACATTCAGCTGTCTGTCCCTTGCCGTCTGGTTCCTGCACTGACTGCTGGCCGTAAAGTGAAAGCAGAGCACAGCCACAGCGGTGAGTCACCGCTGTGTGACTCACCGCTGTGCTGTGCTTTCACTTTCACTTTACGGCCAGCAGTGAGTGCAGGAACCAGACGGCAAGGGACAGACAGCTGAATGTAAGTATGTACTGTTTGTTTTTTTACGCTGGTAACCAGGGTAAACATCGGGTTACTAAGCGCGGCCCTGCGCTTAGTTACCCGATGTTTACCCTGGTTACCGGGGACCTCGGGATCGTTGGTCGCTGGAGAGCTGTCTGTGTGACAGCTCTCCAGCGACCAAACAGCGACGCTGCAGCGATCCGGATCGTTGTCGGTATCGCTGCAGCGTCGCTAAGTGTGACGGTACCTTTACAGTGCTGTCAGCACTGCTCTTCTCCCTCTCTCCAGATACCAACTTCCTCAAGAGGAGAGGGGCAGAGGTGTTTGTAATTGACACACTGTTCATTGTCCATTGTTCTTACAAGTACATAAGAAGAGTACATCAGAGCTGTGTTCTATTACAAACACCTCTACAGTACTTCCCTCATAGTTGTGTCAGTGTGGGGGAAATGGGAGTAGAGCCAACAGTGCTGTAAGAGGAGAGCTACAAGCAGTGTCTGTAATGAAAACTAGCCCTGTTTTCCTACCCCTTAATAGTAAATTGATGGCAGTAAGAGTAATGTGGAGAGCAGGGCTGTGTGTCATTACATATTTTTCAATATCGCACAAAGAAAGCAGAGTCTAGCATTCTCTATGAGTCTTTGTTTTTCCCATACATAATGTCTCCTTTTCATGATTAGTCAGTGTCTTGCTGGAGAAAAGGTACCTCGACAGAAGACTCTGTTAACACCCCTTTGGCCTTTGCAAAAAATTAGCATCAAACTTTATGAACAAATATCTCTGAAACGCAGATGAAAAATCTGCAGCCACTTTTCCATGATGTGGCCAGTTAAGCATACTAAACCTAGTGTTCACTGCTTGTTGCCCAAGTTGTACAACGTTTGCAAACTCTTCCCCATAGAGCCCGTAAGCAGTGCTCTAAAGCAGGCCAAGTTGCTGGTGCACATATTTCTCTCTTGACTCATCCAGGTCGATGGAACTTTGCTCATATGATGCTACAGACGCAAAGCAAACTTTGTATGACTTTGCTTGCAGCATCGGAGAACGTACAGTCCAGGCCAGCAGCATGACGATGTCGCTGGTCCAAGTTGTCAAAAATGCAGCAGGATACTGTGCCCCTGCAAGCAGGAAGCCGGGAGGCTGGGGTGCAGTGTGCTCCTGCACAAGGTGATGAGACATCCTATTTAATATGTAAAGCCTGTATTTCAGTTTATGGCTTTGTTTCAATTCCATTGTACTGATGTTGAGTCTAAATTTTAATAATTGTGTCACTGTCCAAACAATTTTGGCCCAAATTGTATTATATTTTTATCACATCACATTAATATCATCTTTTTCTTCAGGCACTACAGGATCTCCTCTTCCAGTATTTTATTCCTCTGGTTCATTAAGTACAGGCAAACCAAAATGCATAATCAGGCCCTCAGTCTTGAGTTCTGTATTAAAAAAATCATTCCGTCTTGAATCACATGTATCGGATAAGAAGAAACCGGACACTCTTGCTTCAGATCAGCATCAAGCCTCCCCGGAAGGATGTATAGGTATACAGTTTGTGTTTTTTACAACAGGATTTGTGGCCTCCTGACATGAACCCCTTAATGACCGCCAATACGCCTTTTAACTGACCTGACATATAAGAGAATAGCCTCCCCATACAGGTGACAATAGAGCATCTGTCAGTTGTGTACTATAGCTGACAACTTTCTGCATTAGCCACGATCAGTGTTTGCACCTTCCAAATCTGTTTAACCCCTTAGATGCTGCTGTCAATAGTGACTACTTCATTATAAATGGTTAACAGAGTGTGGGGGCTTCCTCTTTATTCAAATTGGTGCCCTCAGATCATGATTGTGTGGTCCTGATGTTTGCCATGGCAATTCATGACCAAATCGCGGCCTTAGAGTCTGATTGCTGTAGTAATCTGTTCAGAAGTTAGAGACATTTAGGTGGTAAAAATACACATTTTCATTTCTGTCATACCACTTTGCATTAATTCCTGTAAAGCACCTGAAGGGTTAATAAACTACCTGACTGCAGTTTTCAATATGTCAGGGGGTGCTGTTTTTAAAATGGTATCATGTTTGGGGGTTTCCCAATATATGAGACCTCTAAAGTCACTTCAAACATGGATAAGTCCACAAAAAATACATTTCGTAAATTTCCGTGAAAAAATGAAAAATTGCTGCTACAATTTTAAACCTTCTAAAATGCTAAAAAAATAAAATAACATTTTACAAATGGTGCTGATGTAAAGCCGACATGTGGGAAATGTTATTTATTAATGGTTTGCTGTGGTATGACCATCTGAGTTAAAGGGATAATCATTCAAATTTAGAAAATTGCTATTTTTTTTTACATTTTTCTCAAATTTTTGATATTTTTTATAAATAAATACAAAACATATTGACCTAAATTTACCATTATCATAAAGTATAATGTGTCACGAAAAAACAGTCTCAAAATCACTGGGATTTGTTGAAGCGTTGCAGAGTTATTACCGCATAAAGTGACACTGGTCAGATTTCAAAAATTTGGCTCCGTCACTAAGGGGTTAATTGAATGCTTAGATTTTTTATGGCATGACAATTCTGTAGTCTTTTCTCAGAACTTTTACAGCTTTCCTTGTGGAAATGTATGAATAAATTGATAACTGAATGTTAGCTTATACTTTATATCACCTTGGCATACCCTGCCATACAAGTATACAGCTGGCGTGCTTGTGTATGAAGCAGGCACAAGAGCTGTACCTGCTCCATACTGGGCAGATGCCAACTGTAATTTATATATCTATTGCGGGCACATGTTAGCTGTTCAAAACAGCTGACATGTCCCCGGAAAGATGTGGGCTCACCGCCGGAGCCCACATCAAAGGGAGGATGTCTGACAGCAGCATACTATTGCCCCCGATGTCTGTAAGGGGTTATGGTTGTCTTATTAACAATTTTTAAAAATGTAGCATTTTTTAATTGATTCTTATTTGAAATTCCTTACTATTTCATTGGTAGCCTGACTGAAGATTGATTTTTTTTTTTTTTTTTTTTATTATTTCCACTAATGTTTTGCTTGAAATGCGCACCATTCATAGGTATGTCTCCCAAACGGAATGTAATCATTGACGTTCACTCAGCAGGCTGGTTGAGAGACAGAATGTCATTAGTGACGGAGATGATCTATTCTGCTCTCCTCTGACTGTCAAAAAAAAACAATACAGAGGCAAAAGTGCTTACCTGTCCAGGCCTCTAAACAAATGCACTATCAAGGTGCAGGGGACCCAGGTTAATATGGTGCTTTATATATTTTTCATGGTGCAGCTGGGCCCAGATGGCTCTGTAAACTGTGGCCTCTGTTCACACTGGATGCATTCTAGTCAGCACTGGTTAGCTCGCCATAGGGCGTCATTAATAGGCTTTGAGCCATACGCTCTGCATTCTTTTTTGTTTGCACTGGTGTTCCAAGCGGCCAATCCCTCACTGTAGGCTGGCTGCCTCATCGGTATTACTGCACCTGTGTAGTCACCATCTTAACTTGGGTCCACTGCAAGGGGGCAGGAGAATTACATTTAAAGCACCACTCCAGAAGTGCAATAAAAAAAAAAGCTAGAGTGGTGTGTTAAGGTATCGGAAAACCCCTTTAACTTTAAAGAACATTGTAAATAGCACATAACCAACAATGCGAACGTATACCTAAAGTTTGGGTAATTGCCTTATTTTTCTGTTTCACAAGGCCCAACAAAGGTTCAGAGTCACTGTTCTATGTCAGAGTTCGGCAAAGATCAACCGCCATCTAGGTGTTTGTTCTTGTCTGAAGAGGAGGACTCCAAATTTGATCCTGCTGCAAATAAACCAAGGATTGGTGATTTGAATCTCCCTACTTCTACAAGCCACAGGCATGCTGCTGCTGGTATATCATTTGGTGGAAAAGAGAACATGCAGATTTCAGAGCTGATAGCAGAGGTTGCTAAATTTGCGGATACAAAACCAGTCCTTAAAGGTAAAGCAGCGTTTTTTTTAGAATTTCTAAGTTAATAATTTTACTTGAGTTTTGGGCTTTAAAAACACAGAATATTATTGTTTTCAAAAATGTAAGTCTTGGTTTGACTGTAATTACTTCTACTTTAAAAAGAACCTTCCACCAAGTCATGGCCATTAAGTGAAGCTAGGACACTCTAGTCTAGGGCTTCTCACCTATTTTTCAATGTAGGGTATATTTTTTCTGGAAAGATAAAAGCAGAAAATCTAATAATCACACTATACCCACTCCGTACCAGCTGTCCGGGTGTGACGCAGAACAGAGCAATGATAACTTGCAATCATAGCCATTGTTCACTTGTCTGATGTTCAGCTGATCCCAGGCTGGATGACTGGAATGGAGCAGGTGTGTACAGCGACTGAGTGTCTCCTTTTTACTGCTGCCTGTGAAATACAACATGGACCTAACTGAAAAAATTATGCAAAGTCCTTGTGTGCCCTAACGTCACATAGTCAATTCTGAAATGACATGTTCCTTTTAGAAATGACAGGGGAGGTTTCCAGACATTGTTTTGGTAAATACCTAAATTCCCCATAATATAAAAGTTCTAGAGCATTTTTTCTTAGAACTCTGTATAATTGTTCCTCATAGAAGTCTATGAAGAACACAACTGGGTGTTATCATTGCCCTTGCTCATAGGGTATATCGCTACAGTCTGACACTGTTCGGTGCAGACAGTGCCAGGATTTATCTAATATGCTTTTTTAAAGGGAATCTGTCACCCCAAAATTCGAGAATGAGCTGCAGCCACCGGCATCAGGGGCTTATCTACAGCTTCTGTAATGCTGTAGATAAGCCCCTGATGTACCCTGAAAGATAAGAAAAACGCATTAGATTATACTCACCCAGGGGCGGTCTCTGTTCTGGTCCGATGTGTGTAGCGGTCTGGTCCAAGGCCTCCTATCTTCATTCCATGATGTCCTCTTCTTTTCTTCCTGCTGTGGCGCAGGTGTACTTTTTCTGCCCTGTTGAGGGCAGAGCAAAGTACTGCAGTGTGCAGGCGCTGGGCCTCTCTGACCTTTCCCGGTACCTGCGCACTGCAATACTTTGCTCTGACCTGAACAAAGTACGCCTGCGCCGGAGCCACAGCGTGAAGACACTAAGAGGACGTCATCGTATGAAGATAGGAGGCCCCGGACCACGACGCCCATCAGATCGGACCGCAGCGGGACCGCCCCTGGGTAAGTATAATCTAACTCGTTTTTCTTACCTTTCAGGATACATTGGGGGCTTATCTACAGCATTACAGAATGTAGTTTTGCCAAAAATGAATTTGCGGAACCAAATACATTTTGTTTAGGAAAAATAATTCATTGAATCTATAATTCCTAGCAAGTCAGTTGTTCATATGTAAAAGAATATTCGGGGATTTCGGTGCTGCACAAATTGTTTATACAATTGGATGTACTAAATGGCACAGACTGCATTTATTTTAATATCATGAGAATGAGATCAGCTAAGAATCAGTGAGTTACTTCCAGTGGGGGAGTTTGTAACTGTTGGCTGTTTCTGAGCTCCTCCACTGATTTATTGCTTTTGCACAGTACTTTGCTACAGTGGCACACACACACACACACCTCTAAAAATATATTTATATTTTTTCACTGAGATGGAGATATATACTGTATGTGTGTAATAAAAAAAAAAATATATATATATATATCTATAACGCTGGGAGCGTCACTCTGTCCGAAGCCTTTATAGACTGCGCAGGCGCGACGCTCCTAGCGTTACATTATAGCCAGTGTCAGAAAAAAAAATAGCGCCGGAAAGCGCAGACTGCGCAGGCGCCGATCCCGGCAGCGGGAGGACCAAGAAGATGGCGCCGGAAAGGAATCAGGTGGCGCAAGTAACAAATTGCTGTGGCATGAAGCTGTGGCACTTCATGCCACAGCAATTTGTTACTTACGCCACCTGATTCCTTTCTGCCGCCATTTTCTTGGTCCTGCTGCCGGAATCGGCGCCTGCGCAGTCCGCGCTTTCCGGCGCCATTTTCTTGAAGACACAATGCAGAATGGGAGTGCAGGATGGAAGCAGCACATGACAGGATGGATGCGCAGGATGGGTGCAGCACATGTGAGAATGGGGGCGCAGGATGGGAGCAGCACATGTCAGAATGGGGGCGCAGGATGGGAGCAGCACATGACAGAATGGGGACGCAGGATGGAGCAGCACATGACAGGATGGGGACGCAGGATGGAGCAGCACATGACAGGATGGGGACGCAGGATGGGAGCAGCACATACCCAGATGGAGACCATATACCAATATAAATGCTCGCCACCCGGGCGTAGAACGGGTTCAATAACTAGTCTATAATATAACGCTGGGAGCGTCACTCTGTCTGAAGCCTTTATAGACTGCGCCGGCGCAGTCTGGACCCCACAGAGTGACGCAGCCCAGGAGATTGCGGTATGCGTAAGCACTGAACGCACACCGCTTTCTCGAACGGAGAAGCAGGGACGTGCCAGGAGGGTGAGTATGCTATAGTCACCTGTCCCATTCCAGCTCTGCGCGCTGCCGTCTTCCGGGTCCTCTGCCTGTGACGTTCAGTTCAGAGGGCGCGATGACGCGCTTAATGCGCGCCGCCCTCTGACTGAGCAGTCACAGCCAGAGGACCCGGAAGACGGCAGCGCGCAGAGCTGGATCAGGGCCAGGTGACTATAGCAAGTGTCGGGGGCCTGAGCTAGCGGCGACTCTGGCACCTGACCCCCACAGCGCGCCTGTGTCCCTGCCTGCTCAGGCCCCCCAGCACTCGGCGCCCAGCGACGATAGGTGAGTATGTTATTTTTTTTTATATATATCGCAGCAGCATACCATAATGGAGCAGCATACGGGGCATATACTATGGAGCATCTTATGGGGGGCCATCAACCATAATAAAGCAGCATATGAGGCATATACTATGGAGCATCTCATGGGGGCCATCAACATTTATGGAGCAGTATACGGGGCATATACTATGGAGCATCTTATGGGGGCCATCAACCATAATGGTGCAGCATATGAGGCATATACTGTGGAGCATCTTATGGGGGCCATCAACCTTTATGGAGCAGCGTATGGGGCATATGGATGGGAGCAGCACATGACAGAACGGGGGCGCAGGATGGGAGCAGCACATGACAGGATGGGGTCGCAGGATGGGAGCAGCAAATGACAGGATGGGGGCGCAAGATGGTAGCAGCACATGACAAGATTAGGGCGCAGGATGGAAGCAACACTTACCAGGATGGAGACCATATACCAATATAAATGCTCGCCACCCGTGTGCAGGGCGCATCCTCTTGGTTATATGATAACTGCTGGAACCGGCAGAGCCTGACCATGTATATATTATATGTCTGATATCTGCTCTATTCATTGTCTATAGAACTGATGGAAATAGCTGAGCGATGCTCTCAACAGATCTATAGATAATGAATAGAGGAGAGGCTGAGCATGCACAATTCTGCTCAATCCAGGACGAGACTGCAGTGCCCTGATCTGGGAGGCCCAGTGGTCAAATCCCAGTGATCACACATACACCGTACATACACAATACATACAGACACATGTACATACATACACACACCGTACATACATACAGATACACATACATATACTGTACATTCATACACAAAGATACACATACTGTACATACATAGTTACATACGCAAATAGTATACACATACCATACACATAAACATACACATATACCGTACATGCATGCACAGACACACACATATTCCATACTAGAAATAGGCCTGATGCTATCGAATGGGGAGTGCGGTGAAGTAGAGCGGGTAGAGCGCGCAGTTGTGGCTGTTACTGCGCTTGCGCGGGAATAGCGGTGACGTGAATGTCACTAGTGTAGGCGCAGTTCGTGGCCTTGCGCCGATTTATGTAGATATACATTCAAATATACCATACATACAGTTACACACACATACTGTCTGTTCATACATATACCGTACATATATACACATACTGTACAGACATACACACACAGATACACACACATATACTTGACATATACAGTGGGTACGGAAAGTATTCATACCCCTTTAAATTTTTCATTCTTTGTTCCATTGCAGCCATTTGGTAAATCAAAAACGTTCATCAGCCATGAGTCTTCTTGGGAATGATGCAACAAGTTTTTCACACCAGATTTTGGGATCCTCTGCCATTATTCCTTGCAGATCCTCTCCAGTTCGTCAGGTTGGATGGTGAACGTTGGTGTACAGCCATTTTTGGGTCTCTTCAGAGATGTTCAATTGGGTTTAGGTCAGGGTTCTGGCTGGCCCAGTCAAGAATGGTCACACTGTTGTTCTGAATCCACCTCTTTGTTATTTTAGCTGTGCGCTTAGGGTCATTGTCTTTTGGAATGTGAACCTTTTGCCAAGTTTGAGGTCCAGAGCACTCTGGAAGAGGTTTTCATCCAGGATATCTCTGTACTTGGCCACATTCATGTTTCCTTCAATGACAACCAGTCGTTTTGTCCCTGCATCTGAAAAAACACCCCCATAGCATGATGCTGCCACCACCTTTCACTGTTGGGATTGTATTGGCAGGTGATGAGCACTGCCTGGTTTTCTCCACACATACCGCTTAGAATGATCACTAAAAAGGACTATTTTCGTCTCATCAGACTAGAGAATCTTAGTCTGGGAGTCCTTCATGTGTTTTTTTTTTCTTATGCAGGCTTTCATATGTCTTGAACTTATTGGCTTCTGTCGGGCCACTCTGCCATAAAGTCCCGACTGGTGGAGGGCTGCAGTGATAGTTGACTTTGTGGAACTTTCTCCCATCTCCCTACTTCATCTGTGGAGCTCAGCCACAGTAATCTTGGGGTTCTTCTTTACCTCTCTCACCAAGGCTCTTCTCCCACGGTTGCTCAGTTTGGCTGGAGGGCCAGGTCTAGGAAGACTTCTGGTGGTCCCAAACTTCTTCCATTTAAGGATTATGGAGGCCACTGTGCTCTTAGGAACCTTGAGTACTGCCGAAATTCTATTGTAACCTTGTCCAGATCTGTGCCTTGCCACAATTCTGTCTGTGAGCTCCTTGGCCAGTTCCTTTGACCTCATGATTCTCATTTGGTCTGACATGTACTATGAGCTGTGAGGTCTTATATAGACAGGTGTGTACCTTTCCAAATCAAATCCTATCAGTTTAATTAAACACAGCTGGACTCCAATGAGGGAGTAGAACCATCTCATGGAGGATCACAAGGAAATGGACAGCATGTGACTTAAATATGAGTGTCTGATCAAAGGGTCTGAATACTTATGACCATGTGATATTTCAGTTTTTATTTTTTATTAAAGTTGCAAAAATTTCTACATTTCTGTTTTTTTCAGTCAAGATGGGGTGCAGAGTGTAATGTTAAAAAAATGATTTTTTTTTTGTATTTAATAAATGGCTGCAAAGAAACAAAGATTTAAAAATGTAAAGGGGTATGAATGCTTTCCGTACCCACTGTATATACACCGTACATACACAGATACAGACTGTACATACATATAAAGTACATACATACATACACACAGACCTACATATACCATACATACACACACACACACACACACACACACACATACTGTACATACATACACACACATATACATACACACATACTAATCTATGACGTCAAGTGTTCAGATGAGCCCTGGAGGAGGTCTTCCACATAGTGCAGAGATCAGCGGGAGAGGGCTGCAGAACCAATTGTGGGGGATGGGGACACAGCAGAGAGGACTGATATCAGCCCCCTGCTGTTGTGCTGTCCTGTGCAGTGAGAGTCATCCCCTGACCTCTTCTCTGTGGGAAGCTGCTGCTGAGAATGGAACAGTGGAGGGATCAGAGGATACAACAGAAGTCCTGCTCTTCCTCCACTGCTGTCCCTGTGTGCTGTGCGGCCCGGACCACTGGCTACAGGTGAACACTCATCAGTGGAACACGCCATGCAGGAGGACAGACGGCAGCCAGTGAGCGCTCACATCAGTCAGGAGGGGAAAGCATTCATTGGCCAGCGTCTCTCCCTGCATGACACGTCCCCTTTTTGAACTCCTGCAATTTGTGTGCAGCTCTCTCCCCGGCTCTGGGTAGTCGACACGATTATCGGAGGGTGTGTGTGGGGCCCGATGCTGTATTAAACTGGGCCCCTCTCACTCCTGCCCCTAATCTTGACTGAGTGGCCCAATAGCGGCTGCATACTCTGCCGCTATGGGCAGTACCCATGAGCCTCCCTCAACCTCCGGGCACCGTTGCAGTTGCATCAGCTGCACTGGCGATATGTCCGCCTCTGCATTGCTATTATGTATTCGTATTTAGAAATTCTCCTGGCTACAATTTTTTTTAATTCATGACAAACAATATTGCAAGTAAGAAGTTTTCACAGGGCCCTACTCTTGGTAGCAGTCACTAAGCTTTATTAACCAATCATGATGGCAATAACATTAATTTTCATCGTGACATGATCAATCATGACCAACATCTAGAACAAGTTTTATCATTGATTTCTCCTGTCTTTTACACTGGTCTGTTATAATGATTGCTCATAGTGTATTGAGACAATAATTTTTACACTGTAACTGTGCACTGATTCTCCAAATTGCATCTTTTGTTGCTTTTAGATGATCTTATATTGTTGTATCACAATATAAACTATTTTTCTTTTTTTAGGAATAGACATTAACCAGGTGGTACAGATATTAATTCGAAATAGAAATGAGAAAACAAGAAATAAGAGCCAAGACAGCACTGAATGACATGCTTTGGTTTCCCACAGTGGATAAAATAATTACCCTGTATATGGCGTTTGTATGTTTTTCTTATATGTGATTGACATTTGTCACAGTTTTAAATAAAATATTTTTCTTTCTTTTTGAAATGGAATTTTTAAACGTTACCTTGGCTTGCAAGAAAACTGACATTGTGGTGGCTGATATGATATAGAAAATTAATGGTCATACATTACAATTGGTTCTTTAATTCATAAGCTTGAGAGAATTGCAGAGCAAGAAACCACAAGCAAAGAGGAGCACAGAAGCTCACATACAGTGCTTTGACTAAAGTATTCATACCCTGTGAACTTTTCCACATTTTTTCATGTTACACTAATAAACTTAAATGTATTTTGTTGGGATTTTATAGGATACACCAAGTAGCATGCATTTGTGAAGTGTAAAGGACGTGATGCATAGTTTTCTAATATTGTAAAAATATGACATACATTTATATTCAGCCACATGTAGTCTGATGCCTCTAGAAATCACATAATTAGTAAATCAAGTCCACCTGTGTTTTATTTAGTTTTTACTATACTTAGTTATCCCGTGAAGGCCTTAGATGTTTGAGAACATTAGGGATCAAACAACATCATAAAAATGAAGGAACACAACAGACAGGTCAGAGATAACGTTGTGGAGAAGATTAAAGCAGGATTATCTTAAAAAAATAAAAAATAGCCCTATCCTGTATAACAATGTGGTGCTTGGATAGGATACCGCTCCATGAACCAATTAAAGAAAAAATCCGACACTCTTGAAATTGCTAGAAAAATGCAACTTTAATGAGAATGGCAATCCAAAAAGAAAAGTTAACATTTCGGTCAACTAGACTTTATTCAATTTGATTGCAGTGAGAACACCACAATAGACAAATGAAACAGCACTGTACAGCATGGCGACATCTTGCTCACAATGAAAAAGCGAAGGTAAAAATTGAAAAACATCCAGTATCTCAAGTATTTTTTTTGTAGTTTGTGCTGTAATCTGGTGGATGATAATGTCTTGATTTAGAAAAATGTTACTTTCTGTTTTAATACATTTTTTGTTCCCGACATCTGCACTGACATGATTACAGAGTGGTTTCCAGGTCAGCAGCGCGCCACCGGGTGCATTTGGAGCCCTTTCTCTCATTGTATCAAGCCATATGATAGCCTGTTTGGTTTCTAATCAAGGTCCCATTCTGCTTGGGGTGAGGTTGCACTCCATAATTTGGTCCCATTCATGCTGTTGCGGATGATGGTGTTTGACTAAGAAGAAGGTCTGACACATGAGCTGTTCTGTTAACCCTACAAAATATAGTAAAAAGCAATTAAAGAAAATTCAAAATTACCCAACTTTTCCACATTAACAATAAAGATTAAAAAAAACACATGTGGTAGTGCCACGTCCATAAAAGTCAAATCTATGAAAATATAAAATTAGTCAACCTGAAAAATACTTTTGTGCGATACGCGTGGGGTCTCTGCCCCCATGTCATGGCTGCTACATACCGGTCCCAATTTGTTTGATTTCATCTATTAGATTGATGGCTACTTTTTTTTCTTGACCGGTTATCCTGGTCCTTTCTAGCTAACTCCACATTGACATAGTCTGGCATGATTAATATTTACCAGTGCAAGGATTTACTATTATACTTTCATTAGGTCATTTACGATTTTTTAGATTCATTCACTTGTGGACATTTCACGTTGCTTGCCTTGATAGATCAATATTGCCATCCTTTTGCAGGTTTTCTGTACATTAGTGTATATTTTGGGGTTTCCGCAGCTTGAACATTGGAGGAGTGGTGGTTTTCCTTACATGGATACACCTGTGGTTACATGTAAGCTCTACTTGGCTTTTTAAACTCTCTTATTAATGTATGTATTTTGTTTGTTGCATAATAAAGATTTTTTTGATCATTTAATATTCTCCATGGTCCTGACTACTATACACACTTTTTCTTCTTGTACATATTTATACTAAGTGTAGAGTCGGTGATCCTATTATATTAGTGGTGCCCTCAGTTATATATTATACTAGTTTGGCTCCGCCCCCAGTGCCGCTGCAGGTGATTGACAGGTTTTTATGTACACCAAAGAAAGGGACTCCTCAAGCTGCTGTAACAGCGCTGGGAAGAGCCGGCCAAGGGGCACTTTTTGAGAGAATAATATATATGCCTGCAGTTGTGCAGCCAATATATGATTCATCCTGCCTGTGGTTTGGGCAGCATAAATGTGGTGACAGGTTCTCTTTAAAGCTGACACACACTTTACTAACAATCCTAGCACTCTGCTCTGAGTTGGAGAGAATGTCACCGCTGCAGACAATCAGTGGCCAATTGGTTGCAGAGAACAAGTGATGTCAACAGCCTGAAGAAACGAGGAGATTGGTGCGGCACATCCGTAACGGCTCTAGCTTTGTAACGGATTCAATAATTGTGATGAATCAGAGATGTTCACACTAGAATTGAGTAAACTAAATTGAATTTACTTAAAAGATAATAAATAAAAAGTCACTAAAAAAACACATAAGCAATAAAGTAAAAAATACATGTACATCACATTTTTCATACATTACAAGTCCATCAGACTGTGTCACTCTCTCTCCCTCCAACTCTCTCCATTCCCCAAGGTTCCAATCCTCTTTTATATCTTATACTGTCCAATGTATCTCAGTAAAAAACCTTGATATTCAATGGAATTCCAGGAAGAAAAGTCTCTCAACTGGTAAGTTACTAGCAACAAATAGATTTACTAATAACAAAAAACTGGTCATTTACTAAACAACAAATGTCCTTCTGCTACCCTCCCTGAAACCGGCTGGCCGCGACCAGTTAGTGAAGCGTGGTTCAAATTCCGTGCCAATTCGCGGCCGGACTGCGCCTGTCGCCAGTGAAGCCAGGGCCGGCTCCAGGTTTTTGAGGGCCCCGGGCGAAAGAGTCTCAGTGGGCCCACCTCTTTAACACATACCACGATTCATGATGCACAGATACAGCAGAGAAATATACCACAGCCAAGTAGCATATAACACAGCCCACGTAGCATATAGCACAGCCACGTAGTATATAGCACAGCCTATGTAGTATAAAGCACAGCTCACACAGTATATAACACAGCCACATAGTATATTGCCCAGCCACGTAATATATTGCACAGCTACGTAGTATATAGCACAGCTCACGTATTATATAACACAGCCACGTAGTATATTGCCCAGCCATGTAATATATTGCACAGCCCACGTAGTATATAGCACAGAGACGCAGTATATAACACAGCTCACGCAGTATACAGCCCACATAGTATATAGCACAGCGATGTAGTATGTAGCACAGCCCACGTAGTATATAGCACAGACGTAGTATATAACACAGCCCATGCAGTATATAGCACATCCCATGTAGTATATAGCAATGTGGGCACCATATCCCTGTTAAAAAAAAGAATTAAAATAAAAAATAGTTATATACTCACCTTCCGGCGGCCCCCGGATCCAGGCGAGGCGCTTAGCGATGCTCCTCGCGTTGCTCCGGTCCCAAGAATGCATTGCTGTCTCGCGAGATGATGACGTAGCGGTCTCGCGAGACCGCTACGTCATCATCTTGCGAGACCGCAATGCATGGCCCGGAGCGTCACAAAGAGTGGGAAAGGCGCCGGAAGGTGAGTATATAATGATTTTTAATTTTTTTTTAATCATTTTTAACATTAGATCTTTATACTATTGATGCTGCATAGGTTGGTCACACAGGGTTAATAGCAGCATTAACGGACTGCGTTACACCTCGGCATAACGCGGTGTAACGCAGCCATTAACCCTGTGTGAGCGCTGACTGGAGGGGGCACTGACAGAGAGTAGAAAGGGGCGAATTCGCTGCCGGACTGTGCCCGTCGCGGATTGGTTGCGGCCAGTTTCCGTGACAGACAAACAGATGGAAGTGCCCCTTAGATGATTATATATGTATATAGATATTAAACTGATTTAAACCATATAAAAATTAGTATTGATTAATTGGAGTGTTGAAACCATTATACAATAACTTACTATACAGTTCTCCAGGAAATACTTGAAGAGGATAAACATTAGTTTTCAGACCAAATCATTGCTATTAATTCCCAGAAATAAATAAATTGCACGGCTAAACAAATTTCCTCCTAACGTTTCTCTGATGATGTGGAGAAAAAAATAAAACGTGCAAGAATTGGAATACTCAGCAGCAGGACAAACTGGAAAGGCAACCGATGTCAGATAAGCTTAGCGGACTAGATCTCTGCTCTGCAGACTCTATATCTCTGAGGTGGTAGGGTTGCATCTAGAATGGAGTTGCTCCCGTTAGGGTATGATGCCACATGAATGGACAGGAACTCCTCCATCCAGTGCTGACCTTATACCAGGAAGCAGCATTGTGCTGTGGCTGCTGGTAATGAGGTAAGGCTTGTGGAGGGTATGGGACCTGCTGTGGGTTTGACACTTCTAGTTCCGGATCCTGGGGACCTGGCCTTGGGCTAGGTTCACATTGCATTATTGGGTATCCGCTAACGGAATCCGTTACATAGCGCCACTAACGCAATGTAACGGATCCGTTAGCGCACCCATTGACCACAATGTATGTAACGCATGCCATTTTTGGCATGCGTTAGCGATATTCCGTTATTTTGTGACGGACCTCGAACGCTGTCTGCGTTTTTGGATCCGTTCTCGCTAGCGCAATCGCTAAACGCGATCCCTTTTTGGACTTTGCATTAACGCAGTCCGTTAGCGTATGCGCTAAACGGACTGAACTAACGCAATGTGAACCTAGGACTGAGGATCTGTATAATGGAGTGATAAGTCCTATGTGTAAATAGAACAACTGTGCAAGATCTAAAGCAGTGTTTTGGGGCACATTTAAGTGGAAGCTCCTACATGGTGGCTGCATGTTGAAGGGTTGCACTGGGAAGGGGCTACTAATACCTGTATGAGGCTGAACAGGAAATGGGGTGGTGATACATGCAGGGGATGCGTGAGAAAGGTGGTGAGGTTACAAGTGTGGGACTGCAAACTGGAGGGCTGCATGGGGAAGGGGGTGATGTTATTCGTGTGGTACTGTGTGGAGTAGGGTTAGGGTCATTTGCGTGAGGAAGCGGGTGATGTTACTCGCATGAAACAGCATGCTGGGGGACTTCGTGGGGAAGGGGGTGATGTGACGTTGAACTGGATACTGAGGGGCTGCATGGGGAAGGGGGTGATTTTACTCACATAGGCGTTTGTGCGAAGGGAGTGATATTTCATGCAAGGGGTTGCATGTAGGTGGGCTGTGGGGGAAAGGGTGATGTAACTCGTGGGGCTGCAAGGGGAAGTGGGTGATGTTACTGTGTGTGGGACTGCGTGCTTGAAGGCTTAGGTTACTTTCACATTTCCATCTTTTGTGTCACATCGCAATCGGTCGATTTTTGAAAATGCAGGATCCTGCATTTTCCCATAGACTTGTATTGCTGACGGATCGCGACGTATGGCCTCACGTTGCGTCCGTCGTGCACTGGATGTGTCGGGTTTTGGCGGCCCGTCGTCTCGGAAAAACGTTCAAGGGAATGTTTTTCTGTACGTCGCATCCAGTTTTCCCGTCTGCGCATGCCCGGCAGGAAATGTTTCTCTCTGACTCTTTCCTGCCCAGCAACGTAGACAGAAATGTGAAAGCAAACACTTCCGTCGGTACGTCGCGCCAACGCTTCGTGATGGGAAACTACCGACAGAAGTGTGAAAGAAGCCTTATTGGGAAGGTTATATAATGTGTGGGGAAGGGTTAGGGTTACCTAAGCGAAGCTGCATGCTGGGGGGCTGCGTGGGGAAGAAAGTGATATAATGTGGGTGGAAGGGTTAGGGTAACTTGAGTGGGGCCACGCGCTGAAAGAGAGCTTTGTGGGGAAGGGGATTATACTCGCAGGGGATGCTTGCTGGAGGGCTGCATGGGAAAGGGGGGTGATGTAATGTGTGTGGGGAAGGGTTAGGTTTATTTGTGAGAGGCTGCGTGCTGGGAGAGGGCTGTGTAGGGTAGGTGGTAATGATACTCGCAGGGGAATATGTGCTGGGTAGGCTGCATGTGGAAGGGGGTAATGTTGTTTGAGTGTGGTGAGTGCTGGGGGAGCTGTATAGGGAAGGTGGTGATGCAATGTGTGAGGCTGCATGGGAAAGGGGGTGATGTTACTTGCATAGAGCTGCATGCTGGCCATCTGCATTGAAAGGGGAGATGTTACGTATATGGGCCTGCATGGTAAAGGGGATGATGTTACTCTCCTGGGGCTGCGTGGAGAAAGGGGTGATTTTACTTGTGCGGGACTGCGTGCTGGCAGGCGCATGGGGAAAGGGGTGACGTTATGTGGGGAGGCTTGCGTGAGGATGAGAAGATGTTAGTTTCAATGCGCTGTGCAAAAGAAGTGTGTCATGTCACGTTGGGCTACATGTGGGGGGGGGGGGAGGGTGCGCAGGCAACAAGGTGGTGTTTCTTTTGGGGGCTGTGTATGAAGGGTGAGCTGACCAGGAAAGGGGGAGATGCTTGTGTGTTGTAAAAATCTTGATGTTGAGCAAAATTAAGTATCCTGACATCCCCTTATATACATACAGTATGACACACCACATAGTACCTACGTACAATCTATATACACTGCTCAAAAAAATAAAGGGAACACTAAAATCCCACATCCTAGATATCACAATGAAATATTCCAGTTGTAAATCTTCATTACATAGTGAAATGTGTTTAGAACAATAAAACCTAAATATTATCAACATAAACCTCAACTAATATCCCACAGAGGTTTGGAGTTGGAATGATGCTCAAAATCTAAGTGGAAAATGAAGTTACAGGCTGATCCAACTTCAGTGGAAATGCCTCAAGACAAGAAAATGATACTCAGTAGTGTGTGTGGCCTCCACGTGCCTGTATGATCTCCCTACAAGGCCTGGGCATGCTCCTGATGAGGCGGCGGATTTGAAGGGTTTCTGAGGGATGTTATTCTGGATTATCTCAATGAGAATAACTGTTTAACTCCATATCAGCATGGGTTTATGAGAAATCGCTCCTGTCAAACCAATCTAGTCAGTTTTTATGAAGAGGTAAGCTATAGGCTGGACCACGGTGAGTCATTGGACGTGGTATATCTCGATTTTTCCAAAGCGTTTGATACCGTGCCGCACAAGAGGTTGGTACACAAAATGAGAATGCTTGGTCTGGGGGAAAATGTGTGTAAATGGGTTAGTAACTGGCTTAGTGATAGAAAGCAGAGGGTGGTTATAAATGGTATAGTCTCTAACTGGGTCGCTGTGACCAGTGGGGTACCGCAGGGGTCGGTATTGGGACCTGTTCTCTTCAACATATTCATTAATGATCTGGTAGAAGGTTTACACAGTAAAATATCGATATTTGCAGATGATACAAAACTATGTAAAGCAGTTAATACAAGAGAAGATAGTATTCTGCTACAGATGGATCTGGATAAGTTGGAAACTTGGGCTGAAAGGTGGCAGATGAGGTTTAACAATGATAAATGTAAGGTTATACACATGGGAAGAAGGAATCAATATCACCATTACACACTGAATGGGAAACCACTGGGTAAATCTGACAGGGAGAATGACTTGGGGATCCTAGTTAATGATAAACTTACCTGGAGCAGCCAGTGCCAGGCAGCAGCTGCCAAGGCAAACAGGATCATGGGGTGCATTAAAAGAGGTCTGGATACACATGATGAGAGCATTATACTGCCTCTGTACAAATCCCTAGTTAGACCGCACATAGAGTACGGTGTCCAGTTTTGGGCACCGGTGCTCAGGAAGGATATAATGGAACTAGAGAGAGTACAAAGGAGGGCAACAAAATTAATAAAGGGGATGGGAGAACTACAATACCCAGATAGATTAGCGAAATTAGGATTATTTAGTCTAGAAAAAAGACGACTGAGGGGCGATCTAATAACCATGTATAAGTATATAATGGGACAATACAAATATCTCGCTGAGGATCTGTTTATACCAAGGAAGGTGATGGGCACAAAGGGGCATTCTTTGCGTCTGGAGGAGAGAAGGTTTTTCCACCAACATAGAAGAGGATTCTTTACTGTTAGGGCAGTGAGAATCTGGAATTGCTTGCCTGAGGTGGTGATGGCGAACTCAGTCGAGGGGTTCAAGAGAGGCCTGGATGTCTTCCTGGAGCAGAACAATATTGTATCATACAATTATTAGGTTCTGTAGAAGGACGTAGATCTGGGGATTTATTATGATGGAATATAGGCTGAACTGGATGGACAAATGTCTTTTTTCGGCCTTACTAACTATGTATGTTACCTCCCAGACCTGGACTAAAGCATCTGCCAACTCCTGGACAGTCTGTGGTGCAACGTGACGTTGGTGGATGGTGCGAGACATGATGTCCCAGATGTGGTCAATCGGATTCAGGTCTCGGAAACGGGCGTACCAGTCCATAGCTTCAATGCCTTCATCTTGCAGGAACTGCTGACACTCCAGCCACATGAGGTCTGGCATTGTTCTGCATTAGGAGGAACCCAGGGCCAACTGCACCAGCATATGGTCTCAAAAGAGGTCTGAGGATCTCATCTCGGTACCTAATGGTAGTTAGGATACCTCTGGAGAGCACATAGAGGGCTGTGCGGCCCTCCAAAGAAATGCCACCCCACACCATTACTGACCCACTGCCAAACTGGTCATGCTGAACGATGTTGCAGGCAGCAGATGCTCTCTATGGCGTCTCCAGACTCTGTCACGTCTGTCACATGTGCTCAGTGTGAACCTGCTTTCATCTCTGAAGAGCACGGGGCGCCAGTGGCAAATTTGCCAATCCTGGTGTTCTGTGGCAAATGCCAATCGTCCTGCATGGTGTTGGGCTGTGAGCACAAATCCCATCTGTGGACGTCAGGCACTCGGACCATCCTCATGTAGTCGGTTTCTAACCGTTTTTGCAGACACATACACATTTGTGGCCTGCTGGAGGTCATATTGCAGGGCTCTAGCAGTGCTCCTCCTGTTCCTCTTTGCACAAAGGCTGATGTAGCGGTCTTGCTGCTGAGTTGTTGCCCTCCTACGGCCCCCTCCACGTCTCCTGGTGTACTGGCCTGTCTCCTGGTAGCACCTCCAGCCTCTTGCCACTACGCTGACAGACATGGCAAACCTTCTTGCCCCAGCTTGCTATGATGACCATCCTGGATGAGCTGCACTACCTGAGCCACTTATGTGGGTTGTAGAGTCCGTCTCATGCTATCACGAGTGTGAAAGCACAACCAACATTCAAAAGTGACCAAAATATCAGCCAGCCAGAAAGCATTGGTACTGAGATATGGTCTGTGGTCCCCACCTGCAGAACCACTCCTTTGAGTGTGTCTTGAAAATTGCCAATAATTTCCATGTGTTGTCTATTCCATTTGCACAACAGCATGTGAAATTGATTGTCAGTGTTGCTTCCTAAGTGGACAGTTTGATTTCACAGAAGTTTGGTTTACTTGGAGTTATATTATGTTGTTTATGTGTTCCCTTTATTTTTTGGGGCAGTGTATAGAGAGAGAGAATCAATATTTTTCCACAATCTGACCAAAAAAAAAACAACTTAGTCCAGGAAGAAACATATGATGTCCCTATGCAACAAAGAATGACCCTTCAGATTATAAATGGCCACAAAACATTCACAAACCTCAGTCACGTTTCTATTGACATGGACTATTATCTACTATATATAATTGTCTAAGGGTCACTTCCATCTGTCACGGATATTCATTGGTCGCGATCTCTGTCTGTCATGGAATCCAAGTCGCTGATTGGTAGCGGCAAAACAGCCACGACCAATCAGCGACAGGCACAGTCCGGAAGAAAATGGCCGCTCCTGACTCCCCGCAGTCACTGCCCGGCGCCCGCATACTCCCCTCCAACCACTGCTAACACAGGGTTAATGCTGGCGGTAATGGACCGCGTTATGCCGCGGGTAACGCACTCCGTTACCGCCGCTATTAACCCTGTGTGTCCCCAACTTTTTACTATTGATGCTGCCTATGCGGCATCAATAGTAAAAAAAAGTTATGTTAAAAATAATAAAAAAACAAAAAAATGGCTATACTCACCCTCCGTAGTCCGCCGAGCCGCTCGCACCTGCCGCCATCTTCCGTTCCCAGCGATGCATTGCAAAATTACCCAGAAGACTTAGCGGTCTTGCGGTCTCCCGTACAGCAGTTGTTTCGGTAGTCGGCTGTCAGGCATTCTGACCACATGTCCAGCCCACCTTGCTTGGACTTTCAGCAGGAGTGTAAACGCTGCAGAGCCCAGTTTGTTCCAGAATTGCCGTGTCCGGGACATTGTCTTGCCACCTGATGTGGAGGAGTCTGCGGAGACAACTCATGTGGAAATGATTAAGCTGTTTAGCATGCCGGCTGTACACTGTCCAGGTCTCGCTAGCATAGAGAAGTGTGGTGAGGACCACCACGCAGTAGACCTTCAGCTTGGTGATAAGGCTGAGCCCCTTCGTTCCCAGACATTGTTATGCAGTCTCCCGAAGGCGGCACTGGCTTTGGCAATTCTGTTATTGACCTCAGCGTCTATGGTTACTTCACGGGAAAGTGTGCTGCCTAAGTAGGTGAAGTTATCGACTGCTTTGAGGTTTTGCTCCTTCACCGTGATACGTGGCTCCTTATACAGTTTTCCTGGAACCGGTTGATACATGACTTCAGTTTTTCTAATGTTGATCTCGAGACCAAAACTGTCGCAGGCTTGAGAAAAACAGTCCATTTCATGCTGCATCTGTTGTTCTGTACTAGCGTTAAGTGCACAGTCATCAGCAAATAATAATTCACGGATAACAGTCTCATGCACTTTCGTAACCGCCTTCAGGCGTTTTGGGTTGAATAGCTTGCCATCAGTTCTGTGCCTAACCTGGATTCCATCTTCACAGTTGTTAACCCCTTCATGACCCAGCCTATTTTGACCTTAATGACCTGGCCATTTTTTGCAATTCTGACCAGTGTCCCTTTATGAGGTAATAACTCAGGAACGCTTCAATGGATCCTAGCAGTTCTGAGATTGTTTTTTCGTGACATATTGGGCTTCATGTTAGTGGTGAATTTAGGTCAATAAATTCTGCGTTTATTTGTGATAAAAACGGAAATTTGGCAAAAATTTTGAAAATTTCACATTTTGAATTTTTATTCTGTTAAACCAGAGAGTTATGTGACACAAAATAGTTAATAAATAACATTTCCCACATGTCTACTTTACATCAGCACAATTTTGGAAACAAAATTTTTTTTTGCTAGGAAGTTATACGGGTTAAAATTTGACCAGTGATTTCTCATTTTTACAACGAAATTTACAAAACCATTTTTTTTAGGGACCACCTCACATTTGAAGTCAGTTTGAGGGGTCTATATCGCTGAAAATACCCAAAAGTGACACCATTCTAAAAACTACACCCCTCAAGGTGCACAAAACCACATTCAAGAAGTTTATTAACCCTTCAGGTACTTCACAGCAGCAGAAGCAACATGGAAGGAAAAATTGAACATTTAACTTTTTAGTCACAAAAATGATCTTTTAGCAACAATTTTTTTATTTTCCCAATGGTAAAAGGAGAAACTGAACCACGAAAGTTGTTGTCCAATTTGTCCTGAGTACGCTGATACCTCATATGTGGGGGTAAACCACTGTTTGGGCGCACGGCAGGGCTCGGAAGGGAAGGAGTGCCATTTGACTTTTTGAATGAAAAATTGGCTCCACTCTTTAGCGGACACCATGTCACGTTTGGAGAGCCCCTGTGTGCCTAAAAATTGGAGCTCCTCCACAAGTGACTCCATTTTGGAAACTAGACGCCCCAAGGAACTTATCTAGATGCATAGTGACTACTTTAAACCCCCAGGTGCTTTACAAATTGATCCGTAAAAATGAAAAAGTACTTTTTTTTCACAAAAAAATTCTTTTAGCCTCAATTTTTTATTTTCACATGGGCAATAGGATAACATGGATCCTAAAATTTGTTGGGCAATTTCTCCCGAGTACGCCGATACCTCATATGTGGGGGTAAACCACTGTTTGGGCACACGGCAGGGCTCGGAAGGTAAGGCGCGCCATTTGACTTTTTGAATGGAAAATTAGCTCCAATTGTTAGCGGACACCATGTCATGTTTGGAGAGCCCCTGTGTGGCTAAACACTGAAACTCCCCCACAAGTGACCCCATTTTGGAAACTAGACCCCCCAAGGAACTTATCTAGATGCATATTGAGCACTTTAAACCCCCAGGTGCTTCACAGAAGTTTATAACGCAGAGCCATGAAAATAAAAAATATTTTTTCTTTCCTCAAAAATGATTTTTAGCCTGGAATTTCATATTTTGCCAAGGGTAATAGGAGAAATTGGACCCCAAATGTTGTTGTCCAGTTTGTCCTGAGTACTCTGATACCCCATATGTGGGGGTAGACCACTGTTTGGGCGCACGGCAGGGCTCGGAAGGGAAGGCACACCATTTGGCTTTTTAAATGGAAAATTAGCTTCAATCATTAGCGGACACCATGTCACGTTTGGAGAGCCCCTGTGTGCCTAAACATTGGAGATCCCCCACAAATGACCCCATTTTGGAAACTAGACCCCCAAAGCAACTAATCTAGATGTGTGGTGAGCACTTTGAACCCCCAAGTGCTTCACAGAAATTTATAACGCAGAGCCATGAAAAAAAAAATTATTTTCTCAAAAATTATTTTTTAGCCTGCAATTTTTATTTTCCCAAGGGTAACAGGAGAAATTTGACCCCAATATTTGTTGTCCAGTTTCTCCTGAGTACGGTGATACCCCATATGTGGGGGTAAACTACTGTTTGGGCACATGCCGGGGCTCGGAAGTGAAGTAGTGACGTTTTGAAATGCAGACTTTGATGGAATGCTCTGCGGGCGTCACGTTGCGTTTGCAGAGCCCCTGATGTGGCTAAACAGTAGAAACCCCCCACAAGTGACCCCATTTTGGAAACTAGACCCCGAAAGGAACTTATCTAGATGTGTGGTGAGCACTTTGAACCCCCAAGTGCTTCACAGAAGTTTATAACGCAGAGCCGTGAAAATAATAAATACGTTTTCTTTCCTCAAATATAATTTTTTAGCCCAGAATTTTTTATTTTCCCAAGGATTACAGGAGAAATTGGACCCCAAAAGTTGTTGTCCAGTTTCTCATGAGTACGCTGATACCCCATGTATGGGGGTAAACCACTGTTTGGGCACACGTTGGGGCTCAGAAGGAAAGTAGTGACTTTTGAAATGCAGACTTTGATGGAATGGTCTGCGGGCGTCACGTTGCGTTTGCAGAGCCCCTTGTGTGCCTAAATAGAAGAAACCCCCCACAGGTGACCCCATTTTGGAAACTAGACCCCCCTAAGGAACTTATCTAGATATGTGGTGAGCACTTTGAACCCCCAAGTGCTTCACAGACATTTACAACGCAGAGCCGTGAAAATAAAAGATCATTTTTCTTTCCTCAAAAATGATGTTTTAGCAAGCATTTTTTTATTTTCACAAGGGTAACAGGAGAAATTGGAGCCCAGTAATTGTTGCGCAGTTTGTCCTGAGTATGCTGGTACCCCATATGTGGGGGTAAACCACTGTTTGGGTACACGCCGGGGCTCGGAAGTGAGGGAGCACCATTTGACTTTTTGAACGCAAGATTGGCTGGAATCAATGGTGGTGCCATGTTGCGTTTGGAGACCCCTGATGCGCCTAAACAGTGGAAACCCCTCAATTCTTCCTCCAACTAACCCCAACACACCCCTAATCCCAACTGTAGCCATAACCCTAATCACAACCCTAACCACAACCCTAATTCCAACCCTAACCCTAAGGCTATGTGCCCACGTTGCGGATTCGTGTGAGATTTTTCAGCACCATTTTTGAAAAATCCGCGGGTAAAAGGCACTGCGTTTTACCTGCGGATTTACAGCGGATTTCCAGTTTTTTTTGTGCGGATTTCACCTGCGGATTCCTATTGAGGAACAGGTGTAAAACGCTGCGGAATCTGCACAAAGAATTGACATGCTGCGGACAATACAACGCAGCGTTTCTGCGCGGTATTTTCTGCACCATGGGCACAGCGGATGTGGTTCTCCATAGGTTTACATGGTACTGTACACCTGATGGAACACTGCTGCGAATCCGCAGCGGCCAATCCGCACCGTGTGCACATGGCCTAATTCTAAAGGTATGTGCACACGATGCGGAAAACGCTGCGGATCCGCAGCAGTTTCCCATGAGTTTACAGTTCAATGTAAACCTATGGGAAACAAAAATCGCTGTACACATGCTGTGGAAAAACTGCACGGAAACGCAGCGGTTTACATTCCGCAGCATGTCACTTTCTGCGGATTCCGCAGCAGTTTTACAACTGATCCAATAGAAAATCGCAGTTGTAAAACCGCAGTGAAATGCGCAGAAAAACCGCAGTAAATCCGCCATAAATCCGCAGCGGTTTAGCACTGCGGATTTATCAAATCCGCTGCGGAAAAATCCGCAGAAGACCAGAATACGTGTGCACATACCGAAACCCTAACCCTAGTTCTAACCCCAACCTTAGTGGGAAAAAAAAACGTCTTTATTATTGTCCCTACCTATGTGGGTGACAAAGGGGGGGGGGTCATTTACTATTTTTTTTTATTTTGATCACTGTGATAGGTTTTATCACAGTGATGAAAATGCACATTGGATGCATGCGCCCGCCATTTTGGAAAATGGTGGCGCCCATGGAGAAGACGGACGGACCCCGGGAGGCTCGGTATGTATGATTGGGTGGGGGGGGGAGCATGAGGGGGGGGATCGGAGCGCGGGGGGGTGGGTCGGAGCACGGGGGGGGGGGAGTTGGATTGGAGCACGGGGGGTGGATTGGAGCGCGGGGGGTGGATTGGAGCACGGGGGTGGATCGGAGCACGGGGGTGGATCGGAGTGCAGGGGGGTTGGATTGGAGCACGGGGGAGCGGACAGGAGGACGGAGGGGAGCGGAGCAGTGTACAGGACTGATCGGAGGACTGGGGGGGGGGAATCTGTGGCGGTGGGGCTGACCAGTGTTTCCAGCCATGGCCGATGATATTGCAGCATCGACCATGGCTGGATTGTAATATTTCACCAGTTTTTATAGGTGAAATATTACAAATCGCTCCGATTGGCAGTTTCACTTTCAACAGGCAATCAGAGCGATCGTAGCCATGGGGGGGGGGGGGGGGGTGAAGCCATCCCCCCTGGGCTAAACTACCACTCCCCCTGTCCCTGCAGATCAGGTGAAATTGGAGTTAACCCTTTCACCCGATCTGCAGGGACGCGATCATTCTGTGACAGCATATGCGTCACAGGTCGGATTGGCACTGACTTTCATGACGCATACGCTGTGTCACAGGTTGGGAAGGGGTTAAAGGGACTCTGTCACCTGAATTTGGAGGGAACAATTTTCAGCCATAGGGGTGGGGTTTTCTGGTGTTTGATTCACCGTTTCCTTACCCGCTGGCTGCAATATTGGATTGAAGTTCATTCTCTGTCCTCTGTAGTACATGCCTGCACAAGGCAATAACTTCAATCCAATATTGCAGCCAGCGGGTAAGGAAAGGGTGAATCAAACACCCGAAAACCCCGCCCCTATGGCTGAAAATTGTTCCCTCCAAATTCAGGTGACAGAGTCCCTTTAAAGGCATCACTTAACATTGCAGAGAACAGCACACTGAACAGGGTTGGAGCAAGCACACAGCCTTGTTTTATGCCGTTACTGGGAAAGCCTCAGATACGTCTCCATCGTTCAGCGCAATATACTACGTGGACATACATATTCTAAACTACCCGATGCCTTAGAATCAGGCCACCAACTAGTATATATAGATATATATATGAACATGTACACAATATAAACAAACACCTAGTTCGTTCCTAGCCTTGTATTATCACTTCTGCCTGTGCCTCCTCCCTGCAGAGCCCCCATTCTGTCATGAGGTGTCTGAATTGGGGGTCTCTGAGGAGCTCCTAGAGTCGCCTCCATTGCAGACATGTCCGTGAGCGCCCCACAGTGGCGGTGCTGGATGCAGGCCGCCACAGGAGCAACTGCACAGTGCACTCAGACGAGAAGGGAGGAATGAATTGGAGTACGCCTTCGTGACGTCACGACATGCATGTCTCTCACGTGACCTCCCGGAAGTACGCTCAGCCGTGCGACAGTCATGTGATTGGTTGATCTACGGCGTTTACTGTGGCGGCCATTTTCTTAGAGATCAATTGCCTTCACACGTTGGGACTCGGTTTCTGGGCTCAGGCAGAATGGTGGCGAGTTCAGCGGAAGTCTCTGTATCACACCGAGCATTGTAAGCGCGCGTTCTCGGAGCGGTGGCTGGTGTCGGTGAGTTGCTCAGCTTTTGTGTGTATGAGGCCTGTGAGAGAAGTGAGGCGCCCTGGAGCCCTAGTGTTCGGGCTTCTTACCGCTGGCCAGGCCTCTGTGGGAGAGCGGCCTCTGTGGGAGAGCGGCCTCTGTGGGAGAGCGGCCTCTGTGGGAGAGCGGCCTCTGTGCGAGAGCGGCCTCTGTGGGAGAGCGGCCTCTGTGCGAGAGCGGCCTCTGTGGGAGAGCGGCCTCTGTGGGAGAGCGGCCTCTGTGGGAGAGCGGCCTCTGTGGGAGAGCGGCCTCTGTGGGAGAGCGGCCTCTGTGGGAGAGCGGCCTCTGTGGGAGAGCGGCCTCTGTGGGAGAGCGGCCTCTGTGTAGAGCGGCCTCTGTGCGCTGCCATTACTACAGCACTGACCCCAGTGTTCTGCCTCACGTACAGCACAATGGTCGCTAATGTGACCGGGAATGGCAGTTGATAGGATTTTAAATTTCTGACTCTTAGTTATTTTGGTACTGATGGTTTTTTTGTTTGTGTGCTGAATAAATCTTGTGAATCTTGTAAACACTGATAACGCTTTAATTCTCGGTGGATGCGGTGTGAGGCCATGTTTTTATTGCTCCCGTCTTCTCGCTATAGATCCCCCCCAGGTCGGCCCCATCCTTACTGTGACTGGTGTGGTCCCTGGTGGCAGCGCTGACCTGCAGTTCCGAAGGATTCCTCCCCAGGCCTGTGGTAAGCAGATTGATCTATGATCAAGGCCAAAATGTGTCCTCTGAAGCCAGAGCGGAGCAGCACATACTTCTTATTGTTAATAATCTCCTATTCTATTGTCTTGTAAACTTTACTTAAGGTTATAATTATTGTTCTGGTACAACTGGGCAGTCCTAGAGATTCGTCTCTTGGGTCATGTACTTCTTTGTCTCATCAGTGACACAAGACAGTATATGGGTGGCCTTGAGCAGCACTTAGAGGACATGTCGTCAGATCAGTTTAAATCCACCGTATGGTTCTAAAGATATGGGTCTTTTTATTTGGGGCTATTTTTATGATCTTTACCAAGGAGGTGATGCTCACAGTGTAATAATGCATTACAGCCTAAGGATACCCGGAGAATCCTGTCTGCCACACCCCTTTAGAAAGACCCTAAAAAATCACTAAATTAAAAGGCCCATATCTAGGAAACCAAAAGGCAGATTTAAAAAGAAAAATGCAGAAGACTCAGAAGCAGCAGAAATAAAATAGGTAAACTAATGACAGGTCCTTTTTAACCACTTGGGGTATGTTTCCATGATCTTTAAACACTGCAGGTTGGAAACTGCATACATCCGCAGAGGCCAGATGTTACAGCATAGTGGATGAGATTTCAAGAAATCCCATGTCCACTGAGCGTTCACTGACACCCGCAGCATCCCTGCAGAGATGGACATGTGGCACGTCTTTCCAGACTGCAGCATGTCTATTTATCTGGTGGAGATGTGAGTCTACGCAAGATAAATTTCACCCATCCAATGTGATTCCGCACGGTTCAATGAACACATGTGGATTCACCTGCGTTCAAAGGCCGGCTGCGCTTTGGAAGGAGCGGACATGTGCTGCTTCCAAAGCGCTGCCTAATACTGAACGTGTGGACATACCCTAACTCAGGGGTCCCCAACTCCAGTCCTCAAGGCCCACCAACATGTCATGTTTTCAGGATTTCCTTAGTCTTGCCCAGGTAACAATTGCATCACCTGTGCAATGCAAAGGAAATCCTGAAAACATGACCGGTTGGTGGGCCTTGAGGACTGGAGTTGGGGACCCCTGTCCTAACTGACATGAAGTACTGGTATGTCATGTCTGCCTCCACCCCCGGCTGTTAACCTGTTAAATCCCTCTGTCAATCTCTGACTGCGGTCATTAATAGATGACCGGGGGGCTGCCTGTCATTACGATGGCTGCCATTCTTAGGAGATCGTCATTTTAGCTGTATATAGCAGTGCTCTTGCACTGCTATATATATCACAAGCATTCAGATGATCGCAGCTTTAAGTCCCTGAAGGGAACTAATAAAGTTAAAGAAAAAAAAAGTTTTTAAAAATATGAAAAAAACAACATAAGTTCAAATCACGCCCCTTTTGCCCAATTAAAAATAAAATAAAAAAATACACATATTTGGTATTGCTTCGGTCATAAAAGTCCGATATATCAAAATATAAAATAAACTAGATGGTGGCCCGAGTCTAACGCATCGGGTATTCTAGAACAGAGGTCCCCAACCGCCGGTCCGCGGACCAGGACCGGGCCGTTGAGGTTTTTCAGCCGGTCCGCGGCGCCGCTGACAGCTAGCTTCGCGGCCCTGCGCCTGGTCAGAGCACGCTCTGTGACAGCTCGCAGCTCCCGGCAGAGAACATTATGCAGGACGAGGGGGCAGCCCTCCTGCGCAGCATGGTGTGTTCCTGATGGGGTGGGGCGGCAGGCTCTCCTCACTGACACGCCCAGTGGCGTATCTAGGGGGGGGGCAGCCGGGGCATTTGCCCCGGGTGCAGCCGGCAGGGAGGGGCGCAGTCGGGCCGCCTCATTCGGCGGTCCGCAGTGTCTCCCCCCAGCGGCTGCATTCTGCCGTCCCCGGTCAAGGAGTCAGCTGTTCTCTGTGCCGACTGTCAAGCTGACAGCCGGCACAGAGAAGCTGCAGAGCGCCGGATCCCAATGTGTGCAGAGGTGGAGGGGAGCCCCTGCAGGGTGGCTGTGGCAGGCAGGGAGAAATCCGTGCAGCTCCGCTGCCCAGCGATCTGTCTTCCTGCTTCCTCTCACACAGACGCGCCGCTGGATGACGTCATCATTCAGCGGCCTGCTGTGTCAGAGGAAGGCAATGAGATGCTGTGGTAGAGTGCGAGGAGAGGTGAGAGGGGTGTGTGAATGTGTGTGTGTGAATGTGTGTGTGTGTGAATGTGTGTGTGTGTGAATGTGTGTGTGTGAGAATGTGAATGTGTGTGTGTGAGAGTGTGTGTGTGTGAGAGTGTGTGTGTGTGAGAGTGTGTGTGTGTGAGAGTGTGTGTGTGTGAATGTGTGTGTGTGTGTGAATGTGTGTGTGAGAATGTGTGTGTGAGAATGTGTGTGTGAGAATGTGTGTGTGTGAATATGTGAATCAAATTCTCATTATAAATGTCATAATTACATGATAAGTATGCACTAAGCTCCACCCCTCCATAACTCCACCCCCATATGACCAGAGCCCCACCCCTGCCCCACCCCCACCCCACCGGGCCATGGAAAACTGGTCTTGCTTAAAGCCGGTCCCTGGGGCAAAAAAGGTTGGGGACCTCTGTTCTAGAATATGTATGTAGTTTATTTATGACATTTTCAGAATAATGCAATTTATACACAGGATTCGGCCGGCCGCGACCAATCAGCGAAGCGTGGTTCAAATTCCGCGCCAATTCGCGGCCGGACTGCGGCTGTCGCTGATTGTTCGTGGCCCGCCGGGCGTGACCAATCAGTGAAGCCAGGCCCGGCTCCAGGTTTTTTAGGGCCCCGGACGAAAGAGTCTCAGTGGTCCCCCCTCTTTAACACATTCCACAATTCATGATGCACAGATACAGTAGAGAAATATAGCACAGCCCACGTAGCATGTAGCACAGCCCACGTAGCATGTAGCACAGCCCACGTAGCATGTAGCACAGCCCACGTAGCATGTAGCACAGCCCACGTAGCATGTAGCACAGCCCACGTAGCATGTAGCACAGCCCACGTAGCATGTAGCACAGCCCACGTAGCATGTAGCACAGCCCACGTAGCATGTAGCACAGCCCACGTAGCATGTAGCACAGCCCACGTAGCATGTAGCACAGCCCACGTAGCATGTAGCACAGCCCACGTAGCATGTAGCACAGCCCACGTAGCATGTAGCACAGCCCACGCAGCTACATCATCATCTCGCGAAACCGCAATGCATGTCCCGGAGCATCGCAAGGAGCGGGAAAGGTGCCGGACGGTGAGTATATAATGATTTTTTATTATTATTTTTAACATTAGATGTTTTTACTATTGATGCTGCATAGGCAGCATCAGTAGTAAAAAGTTGGTCACACAGGGTTAATAGCGTTAGCGGACTGCGTTACACTGTGGCATAACGCGGTGTAACGCAGCCATTAACCCTGTGTGAGCGCTGACTGGAGGGGGCACTGACAGAGAGTAGGAAGGGGTGAATTTTCGGCCGGACTGTGCGAGTCGCTGGTAAACTGTGTAACGAGCCAGACTGTGGAGTCTGTGTCCATTTTGGTGGCATCGGAATTGGAGTCGATATAAAATGGACTGACTCCTAAAATATATAATAAATTGGGTTCAGTAGTTCAGTGCAGGATGTGCTGTACACGTTTCCATAAGAATTTGGAGAAGTAATGAAATGTCCTATAAATGTCTGTTTTGTTCCTGATCTAATGATCTGGGCTTTCAGTGGAGATGAATCTGTGCTGCACTTTATGTACATGCTCAGTAGTGAGGCAGTGCTGGAAGTAGGGTGTCAGGGAAATTGAGGAGTCAGTCAGAATTGGTTTGCATTACATACTTCACAGCCCTGGTAATGAGAAATAAAATCGATGCGCCAGAATTGCTTTTTTTTTTGGCCGCCACAATAAAATGCAATAAGAGGCGACTAAAGCGCCTTATCTGCACCAAAATGGTATCAGCCCCATATCCTGAAAATATATATGAAAAGTGAGAACGTTATGGCCAGGCCTGGAAATTTGTTCACGAATTTCCAATTTTTTTTCCACCATTTTAAATTAAATAAAAACAAAGAACTATGCATGTTTGGTATTGGCGTACTCGTACTGACCTGGGGAAGCATATTGCCAGGTCAGTTTAGCAGCATAGTGAACAAGATCATTTTGGTGGCGGTCCAACACTTGGCACCCCCATTGATCAGCCGTTGTAAGCTTTGGCAGCAGCCGGATGTGAACGCATTGAACGGAGCTGGGTGCTGTGGGCCATCTTCTGTTCAAGAGACATTGTGCTGCTATTCAGTGTACATTGCAGCTCTGCTCCAGGTGTTTACATCCGACTACCGCCAGGGCTAACATCTGATAACAGCCGGTCAGTGGGAGCGCTGGGGATGACTTGAAATGATCTGATATTAGTGATCTAAGGATAGTTCATCGATATCTGGGGACCGGACCCTTTCATTAGTATTTTGTGGCCAGACCCCTGCTGAATTACTGAGGCTCCTAGTCGTGGCTTAGCGTTGGCCACTCTGCTGTCACTGTCTATTATCATGGGTGGGAAATAATGGCACAGCCAATCATACTGACTGGGCTGCTTGTGTCACCTGTAGCCTACTTGGGTTGATACTCACTGTTTCGATAGAGACCCCGGCGCTCAGCTTAAGTTTGTGTGATGCACTCAAATTTATTTGTGGTACCAACAAACGTTTCGGTCATTAAGACCTTCATCAGTGCACGCCACTATCCACACAGACAAGCGGTGGACACCATGTTTATATACGTGTACTGTCTCCTACTAAGAAGCACGGATCTCCCTGTATGCGACCTGATGGCCATGAAAAAACTGATGACGTGGTACCGGACTTACCACAAACTTCCACTAATCACTCTATTACGCCAGTACGTAACTGATGAAGGTCTTTATGACCGAAGCGTTTGTTGGTACCGCAAATAAATTTGAGTGCATCACGCAAACTTAAGTTGAGTTCCGGGTTCTCTTTATATGTATGGTGTGGGAGCCTTCCCCTGCACCCTCATGTTTTGTCTCGTTACTCACTGTTTAGACATTTATGACATAAAAATCCTAAATCTAAAATTTTATGTGGAAAAACCTGTATAGGGAGAAGAGGCACCTGCAGACAAAGATGTTAATATTCTTTTCCATTGTTTTAGATACTGCTTGCTAAATAGAACCATGTATCGACCAGAAAAATATTATACAAGAGGAAGAAGTAGTTATAGACGTTTTGCTTATGTAAGTATTGTAATTTTTTACTTTTCGACATCGTTGTCAGATATTTTGTATATTCTAATAATGTTGCAGAAAATACTCTAAATTATACTACCATCTGCATCTTACAGATTAAATTCACTAAAGGGAACCTGCAGATATGGGGTTAATCTTCAGGTTAATAGCGTTATCAATCTTCCTGGCTCCTGCATGTAGCCGAACACTGCCCAGGAGAAACTGAACTTTATTCCCCCCACAGCATTCCGGATCACAGGGTCTTTTGCCCTCTCTCTGGTTGAGTCACCGCTCTGAGAATACACTGCGCCCCCAGCCGTGACTGACATTGGCTCTGCATTGGGGCCGGCTGTCAGTTCGTGCCGGGGCCGCCTTTACTGAACCCGCCACATGACAGAAACTGAATGATACCGGGGAGAGTAAAGTTAATTTTTCGACCGCAGCGTTTGACTAAGTGCGGGCGCCGGGCAGGTTAGTAACGCTATTAACCCTATTCTGCAGGCAAATAGCGTTTTGTTTCTGGTGACAGGTTCCCTTTAAATTACTTTGAAAAACAACTACAGTGACATGTTACTAAAGTTGCATTCGTACATCCGTGTGAAATGTCTGAGTGATGTCCACATTTTTTTTTTTTTTTTTACTGAACGGCACTTGGACCCATAGTGTCTCAAATCCATTCACACATCCATGAAAATCATGGATCCGAGCATGAGGTCTGTAAAACTTGGAACTTGTTCCATTCTGATCCGATTTTGAGGATGAGACTAGAACATTACTCAGTCCGATAAAAAACAATCAGGTAGCACACCCACATTCACACAGATGTGATAATGCACCTTAACCCCTTAGTGACCAGCTCAAATATTGTCACTTTGTGTGGCAATAACTGAAATGTTTAAACATATCACATTGATTTTGAGATTATTTTTTTCGTGACACATTATATTTTATGGTAAATTTAGGTTGATATGTATTGCATTTATTAACCCTTTTCTGCCATTGCACTGAATAGCACGCGGCACGCTGACATGTGCTCGCAATAGGCGCGGGTGGAACTGCAATCCACCTGCGCCTATTAACTAGTTAAGTGCTGCTGTCAAGGGGCGTGGCCTGAATGTCCATGTGAGCGGACATGCGGCAGAGCGCTCCCTCTGCTGATATTATTGAAATCCTGATAAACTACTGCTGAGCGGTGTTTTGCGGTGCTTACCGGCTTCTGGAGAGTCCCAGGAGCGCGGCGGTGTACAGCGGCAGCCCCGGGGTCGGTAATTATGACCAGGAGGAGGCAAAAGGACGCCGGAGCCGGCGATGCAGGGACCGGCCAAGATGGCACCGACGCCAGGGAGAAGGCAGATAAGGAGAACGCGGCATGTCAGAAACGCATGGCGGTGGCGGCAAAGCTCCAGCAGTTTGCTAGAGTGGAGGCCGCAGAGGAGGAAGCCGGAGCTGACACCGATGAGGAGGAGGAGAGCCCAGCAGAAGAGCAAGAGGTACAGCAGGGGAGCGGGGATAGCAGCATGGCGATGGTAGTAGGGAGATCTGAAGACATGGTGCCAGGAGCAGAGCCCACACTCAGATGTTTTCGCGCTGGTGTCCTCATGCAAACAGTCCCTGACCCAGCAGATACAGGAGGTCAAGGGTGACACAGCCCAGATAAATGCAGCCCTGCAGAAGATTGACAAACGTGTGGGGGTTGTAGAGGAGAGAGTGAGCACTGCGGAAGATCATATAGTGCAGCTGCAAAAAGCGGAGAAGAAGTTTGCTCAAGCAATATCGGAGCTAGCTGCAAAAAATGAGGATCTGGAGAATAGGTCCAGAAGAAATAACATACAGTAATAACAGTGGGTATCCCGGAAAAAACTGAGGGGAGGAATCCCACTGAGTATATTGAAAGCTGGCTGTTGGAGACCTTTGGTGACGCAGCACTGACAAAAGTATTTGCGGTAGATAGAGCCCACAGGGTCCCGCCGAAACCACCTGTCCCTGGAGCGAATCCCCGTACCATGCTTGCCAAAATTCTAAATTACAGAGACAGAGACATTATCCTGAGGAAGGCTAGAGATATGACGGATTTGACAATTGGAGGTCAAAGAATTGCTATTTATCCCCACTACTCCGCCCTAGTCCAGAAACAACGGATGATGTTCACGGGTATCAAGCGACGGCTGAGGGAACTGGGAGTGCAATACTCCATGATGTTTCCGGCACGACTAAGGGTACCGTCACACAGTGAAATTTTGATCGCTACAACGGTACGATCCGTAACGCTCCAGCGTCGTAACAATATCGCTCCAGCGTCGTAGACTGCTGTCACACTTTGCAATGTACGACGCTGGAGCGATAATTTCATGACGTATGTGCGATGTAGAAGCCGTTGGTTACTATGCGCACATCGTATACGATATGTTACACCATGCGATCATGCCGCCACAGCGGGACACTAGACGAAAGAAAGTTTCAAACGATCTGCTACGACGTACGATTCTCAGCGGGGTTCCTGATCGCAGGAGCGTGTCAGACATTGCGATATCGCTCGAACGTCACGGATATATCGCTCGAACGTCACGAATCGTGCCGTCGTAGCGATCAAAATTTCACTGTGTGACGGTACCCTAAGAGTGGTCGCGTTTGATAAGATTCATTTTTTTGCAGACGCCGGAGGACACTGCCCAGTGGATTGATCTAAATGCTAAAAGGCTTAAAGGAAAAGGAGATTGAAAATATGGGGTGGTCTGGACGGGGGACATTTCACTGTCAAAGGAATAGAGATTGGTGACTGACAGTATATTGGTTATGGGGATGTGAAGGTTTGAGGGTGGAGCTGGGCATTACTCAGTAAATGGCCTGGGAGTGCTGAAATGGCGGCTGGTTACGGGGGTGGAAGGGTTGGTGGCGTTCTAAAAGTTTTAGTTTCCTTGCATTTGCAATGTAATACAAGTTGGAATATTTTATTCTTTTAAGAATTGCACCGAATTTTGTTATAAACGGTAGCGGGTGGCAGATGGAGAAGGTTATGTTAACAAGAGTGTTCGCAATGGGCGATGGTGCCCCACTCTTGATAAGAGGCAGAATGTATAGTATTGGGGGGGATAGACGGGAGGGGGGGTTTGGGTAGGGGGGGTGAGGGAAGCTAGACAGCTCAGGACCGGGAGTAATGACATAACTAAAGATGATGAGTCACATAATAGGGGGCCGCTTTAAGATACTGAGTTGGAATGTGAGAGGTCTGGCGGATAAGTCTAGGCGAGCGGCGAGTTTGCAGTATGCAAGGGATCAACGGGCTTCTATGATATGTCTGCTGGAGACGCACTTGGTACGGGAGAAGGTGGACGTACTAAATAGACGATGGATTCAGAAGGGGTATCATTCTACCTTTTCGACATTCTCAAGGGGTGTGTCAGTATTGGTGCCGGTGGGAGTGCAGTATGAAGAGGTGAAGGTATGTGTGGATGTGGATGGTCAGTATGTGGTGATACAGTGTATATTATATGGAGTGAGGATATGTGTTGTGGCAATGTATATTCCACCTCCATATTCAAGCAGGAAGATTAGAGAGGTGTTGGAGAGGGTGGAACGATGGGGACCGCTACCACTATTAATTATTGGGGACTTGAATAATATTTGCGATGATTTTTGGGATAAATATAAGAACACCCAGAACAGGTCGGGGGGTGCACACTACAACATTTGGTACCTATGTTCGTGAAATAGGTATGATTGACCTATGGAGAGTTAGACATGTTGGGGAGAGAGGGTATTCGTGTTATTCACCGGCTCATGCTACGTTGTCCAGAATTGACATGGCGCTGGGTAATCGTCTGTTAGACACATTGGTGGGGGAGGTGCGTTATCTGCCGAGGGCCCTTTCGGATCACAGTCCAATTGAGGTGGAGTTTAAATTGTTGGGGACACAGGCCGCAAACAGAGAATGGAAGATCCATCCTAACTGGTTACATAATATTGACTTGGAATGTATAGGAAAGGACGTGGCGGAATTCTTTGTTGTAAATGATGGGAGTACAGATGCTCTAACTGTTTGGGATGCAGTGAAGGCGTACCTGAGAGGGCTACTATTTAGAGATATTAGTAGGTGTAAGCGGAAAACGAGAGAGGCAGAGAGGGTGGCGGTGGATGAGTTGAGGGCTGCAGAAGACGAGATGATAGTATTGGGAACTTCCGAGGCTGGGAAAAGGTTGAGAACAGCGCAAACTCATATGGAGAAGATTCTGCTGGGAAAAGCTGAAAGGAAGCGGGAGTTTCAAAGGGTGACTTATTTTCAGGAGGGAGAAACAGTGGGACACATGCTATCGGTGGTGGCCTCTGCTCAGTGAAGTACCTCATATGTCCACTCGTTGGCATCTGTTGGTGGAAGCAGGATATCTGAAACATCTGAGATTATAAAGGTTTTCGTGGACTTCTATGCAGACTTATATTCCTCCAGGGTTGATGGGTCAGCCGGAGATACAGAGACTTTCTTGGAGAGTCTGGGGCTGCCGAAATTGAGTGAGGTGGATAGGGTGAGCTTGGAAGCCCCTATCACGGAGGAGGAACTGAGTCGGGCGCTGAAGTCCATGGCCAATGGGAAGGCGCCTGGAGTTGATGGGTTGCCAGCCGAGATTTATAAAAGCTTGGGGGAGGTGTTGATTCCCAGATTAAAGTTGGTACTGGAGGAAGCTAGGTGTCAGGGTGCCTCCCAGCATCTATGAGGGAGGCCATTATAGTGGTTATTCCGAAGGAGGATAAGGATTTGGGGAAACCTGAGTCATATCGCCCAATCTCTCTGTTAACCATCGATGTCAAGCTTTTGGCCAGGGTGTTAGCTTTCCGTCTTGTCTAGTGTCATTACTAACCTTGTGCATCCGGATCAGTCTGGCTTTATGCCTGATAGATCTACAGCGGTTAATCTGCGGAGGCTGTATATGAATCTGCAGCTGAAGTCTGACAACTGTGGCCAGAGGGTTATTGCGTCCTTGGATGCCCATAAGGCGTTTGACAGTGTGGAGTGGGGATATCTCTGGCAGGTGTTGAAGTGTATGGGTATTGGACCGCAGTTTGTGTCTTGGATTCAACTGCTATATTCATTGCCGACGGCTAGAATCAGAGTAAACGGGGAACTTTCTCAGCCTATAAAGTTGGCTAGAGGCACGAGACAGGGATGTCCACTTTCACCTCTTCTGTTTGCTCTGGCTGTGGAGCCCCTGGCCGCCAAGATTCGACAGTCTGATGGGGTCCCTGGGTTTAGATATGGGAGTGTTGAGGAAAAGATAGCGTTGTATGCGGACGACATTTTGCTATTCCTGGCTGACCCGGATGACTCCTTGAGAGGGGCCATCGAGATCATTGAGATATTTGGTTCCTTGTCGGGGCTGAAGATAAATTGGGATAAATCGGTCCTGTTTAAGGTAGATGGTGTGGGAGAGAGTGGGAGTGAGCCATTGGGAGAGGGGCGGCTTAAGGTGGCATCCCATTTTAAATACCTTGGAAAATGGATCTCGGTGCCAGTTGCGGAGTTTTTATATAGGAATTTGACTCCTCTCATGGGTGTGCTTAAGGCAAAAGAGGATGCGTGGAATAAGTTACACTTATCGGTGGTAGGTAGGGTTAATCTTATTAAAATGGTGCTGATGCCCAAAATACTTTACGTCCTTCATAACGCGCCAGTTTGGATCCCACGGGGGAAATTTCGTCAGATTAATGCTCTTTTTAGAAGCTTGATATGGGGGCGGCAATACCCACGTATTAGCCTGGAGACGCTTCAGCGACCCAAGGAAGATGGGGGTTTGGCTTTGCCCAACCCTGAGTTATACTTTCTTGCAGCCCAAAGTCAGCATTTGAAGGGCTGGGCGCGGGAGGCGTCCTCCAGTGCGGTACAACACTTGATGGAGGGGGTGACAAACTGACGCCCGACGGTGCAGTGTTTGGAGGACGGCTCTTTAGGAGTTTTGGGGAAATTGTATCCAACTGTGTTTCTGATACGTAAGTTATGGATCAGATTGCGGCAGATTCGGGGGGTTACGGGTTTGACTAAATTCACACCGATATGGTTTAATAATAATTTAGTGGAGTTTGCGGCTCTGGGGGTGCTGACAGAGTGGCAGGCTAAGGGAATCTGTTATGTTAGTCAGATAATTCAACGAGTGTTAAAATCCTTTTCCCAGCTACAGGGGGAGTTTGGACTGAGACTTTCTGGGGAGTATCAATATGCTCAGATGAGGCACGCTTTTGGAGCTTAAAACAGGGGCGATGGCATTAGGATCCAAGAAGACATAGTTTTGGAATATGTGTGTGGTGATGGGACTACAAGGGGAGTCATTTCCACCCTGTATAAAGACCTATTGCATACATATTTGTTGGATTTTCCTCTAAAAGCGAGAGCTAAGTGGGAGAGAGATTTAGGCCCAATGGAGAATGAAACCTGGGAGTCGGTAATGGAGTGGGTTCCACGAATGTCACTAAGTGAGCCGTATAGACCAGGGGTCCCCAACTCCAGTTTTCAAGGCCCACCAACATGTCATGTTTTCAGGATTTCCTTAGTCTTGCCCAGGTAATAATTGCATCACCTGTGCAATGCAAAGGAAATCCTGAAAACATGACCTGTTGGTGGGCCTTGAGGACTGGAGTTGGGGACCCCTGGTATAGACTATCGCAGCTGTACATCTTGCACAGGGTCTATAAATCTCCGGAAGTTTTGCATAGAGCCGGGTTGCGTGCAGACTCTGAGTGCTCGAGATGTGGGACCGAGAATGCAGGAATATATCACATGATGTGGACGTGTCCAAGACTGGCTGCTTTTTGGCTGGTAGTTCTGAGTCGTGTGGAAGGTGCGTATAGATGTAGGGTGCCGAGAGATCCGATAGTGTGCTTATTGGGATATGTGGATGAAATTAGAGTGGATAACACCTGGAAGATAGCAATTGCTAGGCTATTATATATGGCTCGAAAAGTGATAGCACGGAACTGGATCAAGGAGGAACCGCCTGCAATGGGTGAATTCCTGCAATATGTAAAACATGGTCTCAAACTGGAAAAGAGGGTTTACAAGAGACGCGGGAAAATAGAAACGTTTGACAAAATGTGGTCTCCGTGGCTCGAGCTGGGATGAGTAGGTAAAGGAAATGGGAGGCTGAGGGCCTTTGAATGGTGAAAACTGCTAGACGAATAAGCGGTCATAAGGGAGTTAAGCGGTTCATAGAGTCATCAATGCTAGTTATAGAAGTTCCATTGGAGAGGAGCTGTCATGGGGGGGGGGGGGGGTTGGGGTTTGTTGGGATTGTTGGGGGTTTTGAAAATGGGGAAACTTTGTATGTAACAAACTGGAAGATGGATGAAAATGTAATGTTTATGTTTATTCTTAATAAAAATCTATTTAAATAAAAAAAAAAAGTGACGCTGTGAAACTGACATCCGCATTTAACCCGTGCTTCCGGCCATCGGGCCAGAAATACGCGCATCGTTGACCCCTGACACTTGATCGGGGGTCAGAGGTGTGTCGGCATGACAACCAGAGGTCTCCTTGCGACCAGACCTCTATGGTTGTTGATGCCAGATTGCCATGAGCGCCACCCTGTGGACAGCGCTCATAGCAATGCTGTAATTCTACTACATAGAGGTGATCTGAGCATCGCCTCTATATAGCAGAGCTGATCAAGTTGTGGCAGCTTCTAGCCTCCCATGGAGACTATTGAAGCATGGCAGAAGTAAAAAAAAAAAAAAATGTTTTAAAAATATGATTTTTTTAAAAAAATATATATAAAAGTTCAAATCACCCCCCATTCACCCAATTTTAAAATAAAACAATAAAAAAATCAAACCTACACATATTTAGTATTGCTTCATTCAGAATTTCACTATCAATAAAAAAAAAAGGATTAACCTGATCGCTAAATGGTGTAGAGAGAGAAAAAAAGTCAATATGCTAGAATTAAGTTTTTTGGTAGCCGCGGCATTGCATTAAAATGCATAATGGGCAATCAAAAGAATGGTATCAATAAAAACATCAGCTATGCACGCAAAAAATAAGCCCTCACCCAACTCGAGACAACGCTATGGGTATCAGAAATGGTGAGATTATATAGATATAGATAGATAGATATACCGTATATACTCGAGTATAAGTCGAGATTTTCAGCCCATTTTTTTGGGGCTGAAAGTCCCCCTCTCGGCTTATACTTGAGTCGTACCCAGGGTCGGCTGGGGAGGGGAGTGGGGGCTGTCTAACTATACTCACCTACTCCTGGCACGGTCCCTGAAGGTCCCTGGCGCCCCAGCTTTTTGCTGTACTGAGCGGTCACATGGTACTGCTCATTACAGTAAAGAATATGCGGCTCCACCTCCCATAGGGGTGGAGCCGCTTATTCATTACTGTAATGAGCGGTAACGGTGACCACTCAGTAGAGGAAGAAGCTGCGGCGCTGGGGAACCAGGGACTGCACAGCGCCAGGAGCCGGTGAGTATAACGGGGATGGGAGCGCTGCGTGATATTCACCTGCTCCCCGTTCCGGGCGCCGCTCCGTCTTCAGCGTCTTCTGCAGTGACGCTCAGGTCAGAGGGCGCAATGACGTGGTTAATGCGCGCCCTCTGCCTGAACGTCAGTGCAAAAGACTCTGAAGATGGAGCGGCGCCGGACCGAAGTCAGGTGAATATTGAAAGTGCCAGGGGCCTGAGCGACAGAGAGGTGAGTATGTGATTTTTTTTTTTTTTTTTTTTTTTTTTAACAGCAAATGGGGCAAGTGTCTGTATGGGGCCATAACGTTTGTGCAGCACTATATGGGGTAAATATCTTTATGGAGCATCTTATGGGGCCATAATCAACATTTGTGCAGCATTATATTGGGCAAATGTGTCTATGGAGCATCTTATGGGGCCATTATTAGCCTTTATGCAGGATTATATGGGGCATATTTTAATATGGGGCATATTTTAATATGGAACATCTTATGGGGCCATCATAAACTTTATGGAGCATTATATGGGGCTCCTGATTCAATATGGATATTCAAAAACACTTAACCTACTGATGTCTCAATTAATTTTACTTTTATTGGTATCTATGTTTACTTTTGTCATTTACCGGTAGCTGCTGCATTTTCCACCCTAGGCTTATTCTCGAGTCATTAAGTTTTCCCAGTTTTTTGAGGCAAAATTAGGGGGGTCGGCTTATACTCGATTATATACGGTATGTCTCTCTCTCTCTATCAAAGTTTGGAAATTTTTCGCCACAGAGAATCACAATGGCAGGTCAGTTTTAGCATATAGTGAACCTAGCAAAAAACAAGTGTGGGATTGCACTTTTTTTGCAATTTCACCACACTTGGATTTTTTTCCCGTTTTCTAGTACAAGACATGGTAAAACCATTGGTGACGTTAAAAAGTACAACTCGTCCCGCAAAAAACATGTCTTCACGTGGCCATATTGACGGAAAAATAAAAAAGGTATGGCTCTGGGAAGAGGGGAGCAAAAAACAAAAATGCAAAAGCGAAAAAGGGCTGCGTCTTGAAGGGGTTAATCAGAATTGTCAAACTAGCACAAATAACTTACCGTATATACTCGATTATAAGCCGACCTGAGTATAAGCCGACCCCCCCCTAATTTTGCCACAAAAAACTGGGAAAACTTATTGACTCGAGTAGGGTGGAAAATGCAGCAGCTACCGGTGAATTTCAAAAATAAAAATAGATGCTCCATACTGTTCATTATGGCCCCATAGCTGTGCCATATAGTGCTCTGCACCGTTCATTATTTCCCCATAGATGTACCATAGAAAGCTGTGCCATATAGTGCTCTGCACCGTTCATTATTGCCCCATAGCTGTGCCATATAGTTCTCTGCGCCGTTCATTATTGCCCCATAGCTGCCATATAGTACTCTGCTCCGTTCATTATTGCCCCATAGCTGCCATATAGTGTTCTGCGCCGTTCATTATTGCCCCATAGCTGTGCCATATAAAGCTCTGCCATTGCTGCTGCTGCTGCAAAAAAAAAAATGCCATACTCACCTCTTGCTTGCAGCTCCCGGCATTCGGTCCCGGCGTCTCTCCGCTCTGACTGATCAGGCAGAGGGCGCCGCGCACACTATATGCGTCATCGCGCCCTCTGACCTGAACAGTCAGAGCAAGAGGACGCGAAGACAGAGCGGCGCCCGGCGTGTGGGACGCGGACAGGTGAATATTACATACTTACCTGCTCCCGGCGTCCCGCTCCCTCTGCCTGTCACACGGTCTTCGGTGCCGCAGCCTCTTCCACTATCAGCGGTCACCGGCACCGCTGATCAGAGAAATGAATATGCGGCTCCACCGCTATGGGAGTGGAGTCAATATTCATTTCTCTAATCAGCGGTCCCACGTGACCGCTGAACAGGGGAAGAGCTGCAGCACCGAAGACCGTGTGACAGGCAGAGGGAGCGTCAGGATCGCCGGGACTAGGTAAGTATGCCTCAGTGCCCTCTGCCCCTCACCCGCCGACCCTGCCGCCCACCGTGACTCGAGTATAAGCCGAGAGGGGCACTTTCAGCCCAAAATTTTGGGCTGAAAATCTCGGCTTATACTCAAGTATATACGGTAATAAATAGCATTTCCCTCATGTATGCTTTACATCAGCACCATTTGTAAAAAGTTCTTTAACTTAGGATGATAAAATTGTAGCAGTATTTTTTTCAGCAAACTTTTTTTTTTTTTTTTTATTAAAATGTTGGTAACTTCTGAACTGGTCACTTTAGCCGGCAGACTAAGGCCATTATTTGGATGTGAATTGGCTGATGCAGCAAGGTGTCAGCTATAGGGTATAGCCGACAGCTGTGGCATTTTCATCCGTCAAGGGATGCTATGCTCTTATATCTCAACCCGGGATACTTATCAGAAGGAGGGTGGATTTATCCAGGAGGTTATGGATGGACACTTGTATAGAAGGAAGTGTAGGTTAAATAACCAAGTGAACATTTTCTAATTTGTCATTTTAAGGGACTGTTCACCAACTCCCCCCGCCCCCCGCCCCCCCCCCCCCTTATGTTTTCACCAAAAGTGAGCGTTTATCCTAGAAGACGAAGCAAACCTATTAGTTGTTGATTTTTAAATGTTTTTTTTTTACTTAAACCACAGAACAATCTACTCTAAGGGTATGTGCACATGTTCAGATTTTTTCGCCTTTTTTTTCTCGTTTTTTAGCAATAAAAAGGCGATAAAAATGCATTACAAGCTGCAGACATATGCATCCTATCATTTAGAATGCATTCTGCAATTTTTGTGCACATGATGTGTTTTTTTCTGCAAAAAAAAACGCATTGTGGTAAAAAAAAAAAGCAGCATGTTCATTAATTTTGCAGATTTTTCACGTTTTTCCCGTTATTCTATGCATTTGGGAAAAACGCGCCAAAAACACGAAAAAAAAACGCATGCGGATTTCTGGCAGAAATGTCCGGTTTTTGTCAGGAAATTTCTGCTAGAAAATCCTGACGTGCACATACCCTAAATGAGAAAAAAAAATTAAGTTTGTCTAGAAACAAAATCTCAATTGTATCTGTTTTATTTTCTTTATTATATAATTTAATCCTTCTCTTTTTTTATTGTAGGACAGGCGACAATACTTAAAATGTGAGGTGAGTGCATCTGTAAGAGGTTGTTTTGTTAAGGTTCAAGGAATTGTGATGAATAAACAAATTACATTACATTAGTATGGTAGGAGTCAATCAGCCTGGTCTCTCTGCCCCATCTCTCCTCCATCTGTCTGTGTTACTCCCTTTTCTGTCCCATCTACTCATTTATATCTTAAGGTACCTTCACACATAACGTAACGTAACCCGATATTTACCCTGGTTACCATTGTAAAAGTGAAAAAAAAAAAACAGTACCTACTCACATTCTGATGGCGGGGGACGTGACAGACGTCAGCTTCCCGACTGTGTTAGTGGCGCCGGCCGTAAAGCAGAGCACAGCGGTGACGTCGTACCGGGACCTCCCCTGGGTGAGTATAATCTAACCTCTTTTCTTTCTCGCTTCATTGGGGGACACAGGTAACAATGGATGTAATGTATGCTGCTATCGCTAGGAGGCTGACACTATGCAAATAAGGAAACGTTAACTCCTCCTTGGCAGTATACACCCTCTGACAGGCACAATGCAACACAGTTTTTGCTTAGTGGCTGAAGGAGGACGGCTTAGATCTAATCACCAGATCTGCATTATTTTCTTTTACAGGATTTTTGTGTTTTATTAATCATTTCCCTTTCTCTTTCAGATTCACTTCCTCGGGTAACAGGGTGCAGATTCTCACTCTGTTTTTCCCGTCTCCCATGACAGCACACCTGAGAGAGGGATCCGCCCAGTCGGGACAGGAAACCTACTGAAATAAAAGGGCGGTACCTCTCCCTCGCTTCAGTTGGGTTTCCTGTCCTGATGAGAACCTTTGTGCTGGAATTACGGCGGTATTTTTATTTTTTGATTGTTGATTGAAGATCCACTTAACCACTCCCGTCCCGGTACTGGAAGCGCAGGCAGGACGCCTGTATGCCGGCCTTCGGGATGCTGGTAGCGCCGTCCGCAGATCCTTCGGGCTCTTGCGCACGTGTGGGCGTCGGTCCGGCGCAGTCCGGACTCTGGGGGCCATTCTGCGTCTGCCACGCCGCTCTCTCCCCCTCTGCTGGGCGACTTCTGGGCGCGCGGCTGACGTTCAGCGCAAGGCACGCTGGGAATGGGCGTGCCTGCGTGACGTCAGAGAGGCGCGCCGGGTCCAAGATGGCGGCACCCATGGAATGAAACGCCGGTATCGTTACACACTTCTCGGCGGTGTACAGGAGGGGGAGAGGAGCGAAATGGTTACCGGAAGAGGCGGGGAGCTCTGTGGAAGACCCCTTAATAGGGGTGTGGCTGCACAGAACGTCGCTCATCTTCATACAAGATTCCAGAGATGGAGGATCGTATGGAGCAGCAGTTATTACAGCAGCAGCAAGAGCCCTTATCAGGTGATTCACCGGCTCACCAACGTGCTAAGAAGAATAGCCGCTCGAGTGGAAGGAGTGGCAATCGTCCTAGTCGGACATCTCAGGACTCTTCAGCCTCCAGGAAGAAAGTTCCCCGTGCTCCTAGTCCGCCTTGGAATCCGGTACCCTTTATGGTCAGCGGGTGGTGAGTGATCTACTTGAATGTCACCCTGGTGGTAATGGGCTACATTTTCTGTTTACTTGGCAGGCGCCGAGGAAGGGTAGCTCCAAGTCAAGGAATAAGGAATGTGCCCTATGTAGCGTTCCGTTGGCAGTCCAGTGGCAGAAAAGTCTTTGTGTAGATTGCATCCAAAAGACTATCCAGGAAGAGACCCCTGACTTTGCCTCTAGTCTTAGAGCAATAATTAGAGCAGAAGTACAAGACTCTGTAAAAGCAGCCCTTAAGAAAAAGGGTGGTAAAAACCCCAAACCAGTTTCTGTTTCCGAGGTTTCTCTTTCTGACGAGGGATGTCAGTAGGAACCATTATCTCCCTGCTCCTCTTCCTCTAAGTCCTCTGGCTCCTCTTCTGATAGTGATGTGGAGGCCGTCCGTGCTTTCTAACTGAGAACACGGACAAACTAGTAAAAGCCGTTAGAGCTTCAATGGGCCTAAAAGATGAGAAAGCGGCCAAGTCCCTGGAGGACATAATGTTTGGGGGTCTAGAGGAGAAGAGAAAGCGCACCTTTCCAGTTAATCCCAGGGTTAAGGCCCTTATAGAAAAGGAATGGAGGAAGCCAGAGAAATCGGGTAATTTACCCTCAGCTTCTAAAAGACATTACCCCTTTGAGGAAAAAGATTCGGAAACATGGGATAAAGTTCCGAAAATAGATGGTGCGGTAGCTAGATCGTCTAAAAAGTTATCCCTTCCCTTAGAAGACTCTGGTGTATTAAGGGATCCCTTTGATAAAAAAGCGGATGGATTCCTAACGCACACCTGGGAAGCGACCGCAGGGGGGTTAAAACCAGCAATTGCAGGGACCTGTGTCTCTCGCTCCCTTATCGTCTGGCTGCAGCAGATAGAAGAGCAACTGAAATCTAAAGCCCCAAGGGATGAAATTTTAGCAAATGTCACTTTGGCTAAAGGAGCAGCTGCCTTTATAGCAGATTCTTCGGCAGAATCCCTAAGGCTGGCGGCTAGAGCGGCAAGTTTATCCAACGCGGCTAGACGTGCTCTCTGGTTGAAGGGGTGCCCGGGCGATTTACCTTAAAAAATAGACTTTGTTCTATACCATGTGATGGCCATTTCATCTTTGGTCAAAAATTAGAAGATATTTTGGAGAAAGCAGGAGATAAGAAAAAGGGATTTCCTCGCTTTCCTGTGGACTTCCTTTCCTGGAAGGCCTTATTTTCGGAGGGGCAAATTTAGTAGGGGCCGCCCCCCGGGAGACAGAAGGAACTGGGACTCCAGAGACAGGAAGGGATCTGGATATATGTTTAAAGGTCCCTCTACATCGGCAAAAAAGCCCTCCCAATGACGCCAGGCCGGAGGTGGGGGGGAAGGCTTTCATCTTTTTTCCCAGCCTGGGTAGACATCTCCCCCAGTCATTGGACTCTGAAAGTCATCAAAGACGGTCTAAAAATAGATTTTGTTTTTCCACCGCAACAAACCTTTGTTTTAACGCCCCAAAGAAAAACCCCGGAGGAGCAGCTAGCCTTGGAAGCAGAGGTATTGGAACTGGTATCAAAACGAGTTCTGGTAGAGGTCCCGGGGGAAGAGCTGGGAAAAGGTTTTTACTCCCCTCTTTTTTTAATACGAAAGCCGGACGAGTTACTGAGAACCATTGTCAATTTAAAAAATCTAAACCAGTCAGTAGTAAACTGCTTCTTCAAAATGGAGTCTGTGAATTCAGCAATAAAACTCTTGTTCCCAGGTTGCTTCATGGCAGCCATAGACTTAAAGGACGCCTACTACCACGTCCCAATACATCGGGACTATCAAAAATTTCTAAGGGTAGCAGTTTATGTCCAAGGTTGTCTCAGGCACTATCAATACGCTGCCCTCCCATTCGGCCTGTCTATAGCGCCAAGAATATTCACCAAGCTGATGTCAGAGGTCATGTCCTTCCTCCGCTCTCAGAACGTGGTTATAGTTCCGTATCTGGACGACTTCCTTATAATGGGGAACTCAGCAGCACATTGCCGGGCACAAATAAAAGAAGTCATGTCAACGCTAGAGCGGTTGGGGTGGAAAATAAATCTCACCAAGTCGAGGTTGACGCCAGAGCTAGTTCAGTCCTTTCTGGGTTTAGTTCTGGATTCCAGGCGTCAGCTTTGTCTCCTACCAGAAAACAAGCTGGTCAAGATTCAAATCTTGTGGAGTCAGCAATTCAGCACCCTGTAATGATGTTGAGAAAGGCAATGTCCCTGTTGGGTTCTCTAACGTCCTGTATACCCGCAGTAAGATGGGCACAGTTCCATCTAAGACAGTTACAGTGGGAGTTCCTGTCAGCACAAAAGTGGTTAAAAGGGCATTTAGAAGGGAAGCTATGCTTTTCATTAGAGGTAACGGATTCCCTAAAATGGTGGGTTGTAAGAGATTATTTAGCGTCGGGAGTCCAGTGGATAACTCCGATAGAGCAGATCATCACCACAGACACAAGCGGTACAGGATGGGGGGCTCATTTAGGGACTCTCTCAGTTCAGGGATCCTGGTCCCAACTAGAATCACAACAGGTGTCAAATTTAAGACATTAGTTGGCAACTAATACGCTCAAAGTACAAGTGTCGGCATTAGGAGCCTTGTATAATTGTAATCTGGCCTCCAATAGATGGGTGTCCCGCTTTATAAAATCCTGTAGTAGGTCTAGACCGGTAATAATTCAGAGGGTTCCTCCTTGGGATTTGAATCTGGTGTTAGAGGCTCTGACTAGTGATCCATTTGAACCTTTGCAGGAATCATCGATAAAAATACTCACTCTTAAAACAGTACTTCTGGTAGCGTTAACATCAGCCATTAGGGTGAGTGACTTGCAAGCCCTGTCTATCTCCCCTCCTTACACACAGATATTTGATGACAGAGTAGTACCCAGACCAGATGCAGCATATCTGCCGAAAGTGGTACTTAAGTTCCATAGAAGCCAGGAAATTGTTACCCTCTTTTTGTGATAATCCCAAGAACCCAGGGGAAGAGATTTCATACACTGGATGTAAGAAGAGCTATTTTGCAGTACATATCTTTGACTAGTCAGTGGAGGAAAGATCAGTCCTTATTTGTAGCTTTCCAGGGTAGTAGGAAGGGATATGGGGTATCCAAAGGTACTATTGCTAGGTGGATTAGGGAGGCCATTTCCTTATCCTATGCTTCTCGTGGTGCCCTGATCCCGGAAGGCATCAAGGCTCACTCCACCAGAGCTGTGGCTACTTCCTGGGCGGAAAAAGCAGAGGTATCGATTGCTCAAATTTGTAAGGCCGCTACCTGGTCCTCACAGTCTACCTTCTTTAGACACTACAGTCTAGATCTATCCTCTTCAACTGACCTTACCTTTGGTAGAAGGGTGCTACAAGCGGTGGTCCCTCCCTAAGGTGTCTTTCTCCAAAAATCTCTCAGGTGTGCTGTCATGGGAGACTGGAAAACACCAAGGTTACTTACTGATAGCCGGTTTTTCCGGAGCCCATGACAGCACCTGTATATTCCCTCCCTTCTTTTTCACCCTTTTGGTGCGCACTTTTTTAGCTGGGTGTTATTTGTTATTATAATGTGGTGGTAGATTGCCATGTGTACTAACCAAGGGGGCCTCTCATGCTCTGAAAACCAACTGAAGCGAGGGAGAGGTACCGCCCTTTTATTTCAGTAGGTTTCCTGTCCCGACTGGGCGGATCCCTCTCTCAGGTGTGCTGTCAGGGGCTCCGGAAAAAACGGCTACCAGTAAGTAACCTTGGTGTTTTTCCTACATTTAAGCAACCGAGAGAGCAGTGTGGTACTCCTGCATTGCCCACTCTCGGACCCGCTGGCAGGACTTCGTCCCCTGTCACCCTTATGATTGTTTCAGGGTGACTTCTTGGTGGCCATTCCTCGCCTTTTCCCTTCCCCGCCCCTCTCCTCGGAGAGGCCTGAGAGGAAGACGGTTGTCATCTATGGCAGGGTGATTTTGATTTAAATCTAACCGATTTAAATCACGATTTAAATCACTAGTCAGTAAGGCTTGATTTAAATCAGTGATTTAAATCAAAGTTTCTACCTAAACTAGTTCTTGCTACTTTAACATGCAAGTAAATGAAGATTTTTAGAATCACTTTTTATATTACTTTTTTCTCCCCAGTTTAATGGGTTAATCATTCATATTTGGACACCACTGTTCTGTTGTACTTAGGAAGGAGAAAAATAATCCTGACCTTAATAACAATTTAAATAGATTTATTCAACTGAAACAATAACAACATTACAGCATAAGTTATTTGCTTAAACAAACATCCATGTTTGTTAACTAATTTGGCTAAACAAAATATATATATATATTATAAGAAACTTAGACTGTCAGCCCAGCCGACACATGAAAAACTTAAATACTACTGTCCCTGCTGTCCTCTGTAGCTCACTTGTCATCATCTTCATCATCATCTTCTTCTTTGTTCCTATTCATAATCTGGAAAAGAAAAACAAGCTTTCCTGCTTTATTGGGTCCCAACCGATTTCTCAATTTAGAATGAATGAGTCCAAAGGAAGAGAATATTCTTTCAACGCCTGCAGAAGAAGCTACTGCTGTTAAAAGTGAAACCATTACTTCAACAGTCTCTAAATCCAAGCGCTTAAGTGGCTTCCACCAGTTTACTGGTGTGACCTTCCTTAAAATATCTTCAGCAAACATATATTTCTTGAATGGTTCTCCTTAGCTCTGAAGTTTATTATAGTTGGCATTAAAGATGGATGATTGCTGGATACCCATGTCATAGCTAACTCCTCTTCCTCAGCACTTAGGTTTTGACCCTGATATTGGATATTGACAATATTTGCCAAAAAATGAGCTGGTGTCAGTGCTTGTCCCATTCGTTTGTTTACTGCTTGTAATTTAATTCTGTCCATGTGTAGTTCTGTTTTTAAGTGTTCACTCTGTTCCTTCCAAATTTCAACAGCATCCGCAATAAAACAGCTATTTTTCTGTATTTTGTTTAAAGCTTGAGAGATGGGTTTCAGGAAGCTCAGCATATGTTCAACATTTCTCTTAAGCCCAATGTTGAGGATTTTGGCCGTGACAGTGCCATCTATTTTATCTCGATTTTCTTCACAAAGTGTCATCAGAATAGGCCAGTTTTTGATATACTGCTCAAAACAGTCCACCGCAGAGTTCCATCCAACATCTTGTGGGAGCGTTAGCTTGGTTCCACCCATCCTTTTCAGAGCTGCTGCAGCAAAATGATTATTACGGAAGTATTTAGCAATTTCAACAACATTAGCCTTTATTTCTGGAACGCTTAAGTCTTTGGCTAAGAGGTGCAGCAAATGAGCACTGCAACCATGTGTTATTAGCAGCTTTGTATTCCCTCCCTGCTCTTCTAAATCTCTTCTCATCTTGGATACGTTTGCAGCATTGTCAGTGACCAAACTGCGTACTAGACATTTGAATTTTTGTTCACATGTCGTTATAGCTTTTACTGCCACTTCTTGTAAGTATTCTGCTGTGTGTGCATTTCCTGACATATCAGTTGTTTGTGCAAGGAAGACTTTACCTTCTTCTGTTGTTATACAAGCACATACAATAGGATCATTGTGGACATTACTCCACCCATCAATACTTAGGTTTACAATTTTACCCTCCAGAGCTGTTGCACATTGCTCCATTTCTCTGTCATACACTTGATCCAGCAGTTTCCCTGCAATTAGGATTCAATAAAAATGTTTACCAACCTGAAGATCCTGCCTGTTCAGGAGTGTTTCTTTGGTCATCTTCATCACCGCACTTCTCATGATGTTGCCTCATTCGCGCCACCAGGCCTTGCATCTCTTTGTTGCATCGTTTGCATTTTGCACGCATGCCTGCCTTACCGATAGGCGATATTCCCAAACTGGGTCTCTTTTACGGCCTGCTGCCATTATAAGTAAAGAATGTAATAAACCTCAGATCGTACACACAAACAGATCCAGACTTGTCTGTCTGTGGCTATGCTGCAGTATTGTGCTCAAAGTTTCACTTTCATTTTCTTGTCTGCTTGCCCTTCCTCCTCCTCACACTTAGATTCACATTCTTCTTGTGTTGTGCAGATCTATTCCACTCCAAACAATCAGAAACATATTGTCTAACTTCTTGGACTTGGCACTGAAGGGGTTGATTCTGTATTCATAGGTTTGTAGAACAATAGGATTAAGGTATTTTTCTCAACTCTGTTCATGTTGTAACATTTTTGCCGTGAAGAAGAGGCTGGGACCTCTGCGGAGTCAAATTCAGTTTTGAGAACTGCGTAAGTAAAGCGAGCGTCTGTGATAATATTGGAGAGAAACTGCCCACTAATCCTACAGAAACCTCTGGAAGAGCATGGCATTGTGAATGTTACACATATACAGCCTTTATTCTACTGAGTTAAACAACTCAGCTTTATCTCATGATGGAAGAACCTTTGGATGGTAAAATATTTTCCTCAAAAAGCAGTTTATTGAAAAAATCCGATTTAAATAAAAAAAAATCCGATTTAAATTAAACAAAAATCCGATTATTTTTTTTTTTTTTTTATTAAAAAAAAAAAAAAAACATTGATTTTTATCCACCCTGTGATCTCCCCCCTTGACGCCATCTTCAGCACCGTCCTGAGATGGTGCGGGAAGGAGGATCTTACTCCCAGGACCCTCTTCTTCTACGAGGGATTCTGACGCGATCCTCGGACACCAAGGAGCCGGATTCAAGCAAGGTAGCAAGTGGGACAGGAGGGCCCCCCCCCCCCTCCCCCCCCCACATGGCAGCGCTCACCGATCTCTAGATTTCAAATTTCCCACCTAATCGCGCTATTCCCGGCATTTTGCCTTCTCTTGTTAGGCCACGCCCCCTTGCCGGTCTAGGCCTATCAGCACCGCACTTTCATTTTCTCCAGCGCCGGGCACGCTCCCTCTGCTGTGTACTGCCTCTGCTCTCCACTCCTCCGCCACGCCTCCTCAGGCGCGTCGGCCTATCAGGACGCGGGTTTCTTTTCTTGTGTACGCCCACACACAGATTTGCTCGCCTACCGTTCGCTCTAGTGTCACATGGCCTGAGAGAACTGCATCCATCTTAGCCGTCTCCTGTAGCGTCTTCAGGATTCGGAGGGGAGACACAGTACCTGTGCTGCTTCTGCAGTCGCTGGGTGTCTGGTAGGCTCTGCATTCCCTGCCTCCTTCCTCGGCTTTATTCCCTTCAGCAGCATCGCCTTTTCATCGTTCTGCTACAGCCCTCTTCAGCAGTATCGCCTTTATAGCGTCCTGCTGCAGTCCTCATTTAGGCTCTACCTATGCCCAACCACACACAGGCCTCCAGCTACAAACCCACGGTGACCCATTACGTTTGTGCCCGCTGTAAGAGAAAGTGGGCTTCAGGCCAGCCGTCGCCTTTGTCTGTCCTGCAGTCCTTCCACCATGTCTGTCCCTCAGGAAGCTCCTATTGCTCGGGATGAGTGCACTCCCCCTTCCCCGGAGTGGGCTGTTGCTATGTCTGTCAGTCTCAGACCTGACAAAAGTGGTTCAGGTCCTGGAATGCTTGCAACTTCTATCTTCTGCCACCAGTGCCACAAACGCCTCCCACAGCGATTCGCTCACACTTGACCACGACCCGCACAGGGTCAGATTGGAGAAAGGATCCAAAAAGAGGACTCTGTCTAGCTCCTCATCCAGCTCTCCGGAACCTGCGGCACCATCTAGAATACCCCTCTCCACCCGTTCCCCCTCCTCTGAGGCGGACGTCGGGTCGGATGTACTTTCGCACTCAGTCTGATTCAGATACAGATCAGACCTCTGGCATGCAGGACATGGTGATAGCCTTATTTAGGCTATTATTTAAAACCCTTGAACTTAAGGAAGAGGATTCCACCTCCCAGGAGGACTCCATTTCATTCAGACGGTGAAACGGCCCTCTACAGTTTTTACCAATCGCAAAGCGTTTGAGAATACTACTTCTAGACACTGTGAACAACCCGGAAAATGTTTTCCAGGAAGAAAGCGTCTGAATATCTTGTACCCCTTTAATCCAGAGCTAGTCAGCAAATGGTCTGATTCCCCTAAGGTAGACCCGCCTGTCTCTCGCCTATCCTCGCAGACAGTTCTGTGTATCCCTGATGCAGCGTCTCTTAAGGACGCTACGGACAGGCAAATTGAGGCTTTAACCAAATCAGCCTTTGAGGCGTCCGGCGCCCATCTCTGCCCGAATTTCGCCTCCTCTTGGGTGGCGAAGGCCGTGTCTGCCTGAGCCAAGATACTTCGCAGGGGCATCGTTTCTTTGGCTCCTTCGGAGGAACTAGTTGTTTTAGGTGACCAGATTGCACACGCGGGGAAATATCTGTTAAATGTTTTCTTGGATGCGGCTGCTTGTTCCGCAAGAGCAAATGGCAACATCATTGCCATTAGCCGTGTCTTTTGGCTGAAGGCGTGGAACGCTGACCCCGCTTCTAAAATGTCTCACTGGCCTTCCGTTCAAGGGCTCCAGGCTCTTCGGCACTAAGCTAGACCAGATCATTTCCGACGCTACAGGTGGAAAGAGCACCTTTCTCCCTTAATCCAAGCCTAAACACCCCTGTAATCGTAGGGGACCCCAGTCCCTTCCGGCCCTTCTTCTCTGATGGTTCCTCCCAGCAGGAGCGTTCTTCCGCTCAGGGGGAACGGAGAAAACCTTCCTTCAGGCATACCCCTCACTGGAGGGCTAAGAGCTGCTCCTCTAAACCTTTCAGATCTCGCGGCCACAGATTCTCTTCAAAATGACGAGTCACCCCCACCTGGAAATCTTTCCAGGGTGGGAGTCAGGCTTCTGTTCACAGAGGCTTGGTTATCGGTAGTCGACGACGCCTGGGTCAGGGAGATCATCACATCAGGCTATAAAATAGAATTTTCTTCGCCCACAGGAAGACGATTCTTCCTCTCCCGTCCACCCAAGCAGCCGTCAGGGCTCCTCCAGGCTGTCGATGCCCTCATCACCTCAGGAGTGATTGTTCCTGTTCCTTAACGCGAGCGGTTTTCGGGTTTTTACTCAAATCTGTTTGTGGTTCCCAAAAAAGACAACTCTCTCCGCCCGATTTTGGATCTCAAACAGTTGAACCTCCACCTTCGGGTTCGACACTTCAAGATGGAGTCACTGCGCTTGGTGATCGCTTCCATGGAACCGGGGGAATATCTCTGCTCTGTGGACATTCAGGATACTTACCTGCACATTACGATTTGTCAGCAGCATCAGAGGTTCCTTCGTTTTGCGATCCAGGAATAACATTACCAGTTTGCAGCTCTCCCGTTCGGCCTAGCGTCCGCCCCCAGGGTCTTTCCGAAAGTAATGGCAGCGGTCATGACCATCCTTCGTTCAAAGGGGATCCTCGTAATCCCCTATCTCGACGACCTTCTGGTTAAGGGTCCGTCTCACTGGGACTGCGACCAGTGTCTCCAGATCACTCTGGACACCCTGATCAACTTCGGCTGGATAATCAACAGGGACAAGTCGACCTTGGTTCCAACTCAACGCCTCGAGTTCCTGAGCATGGAATTCAACACCATCCAAGCTCAGTCTTCCTCCTGAAAGAGAAGTTCTCTCTCAGCCAGGGCATCAAAGCCTTAAAGTGCCCGATTCCTCTGCCTCTACGGCCCTGTGTGAAAGTTCTAGGGAAGATGGTCGCTTCCATGGAAGCAGTACCTTAGGTTCAATCTCACTCTTGCCTTCTCAAGCTGGCTCTCCTGTCTGCCTGGGACAAGATCACACTTTCCCTTGATTGCCCAATTCGCGTTCCTCTCAATGTGAGACAGTCTCTCACTTGGTCGCTTTCCGCCTCCATCCTGCGCTGGAGGTAATTTCTCCCCCTCCCCTGGCAGATCACCACCGACGCCAGTCTTCAGGGGTGGGGGGCGGTCTTTCTCCATCACACAGCGCACAGCCGCTGGAAGGTTCAGGAGACCCTTCTCCCCATCAATCTCTTGGAGATCAGGGCGATCTTCCTCACCTTCCTCCGCTGGTAGCCCCTCCTCGTGGGAAATCCGGTCCGCATTCAGTCGGACAACGCCACGGCCGTGGCTTACATAAACCATCAGGGAGGGACTCGCAGCAAGCAGATCATGAGGGAGGTGTCAAACATTCTACGCTGGGCAGACATCCACGTTCCCACCATCTCAGCTGTTCACATTCCAGGGGTGGACAATTGGGAAGCCGACTTCCTCAGCCGTCAGGGCCTTGCGTCAGGCGAGTTGTCTCTCCATCCCACCGTCTTCAAATATGTCAGAGATGGGGAGTTCCGGACGTCGACCTAATGGTCTCCCAAACGAACCACAAGGTTCCTCAGTATGTAGCCAGGTCTCGGGACCCGATGGCCTCTGTTGCGACGCCCTGGTGATCCCGTGGGCCCAGTTCCACATGCCCTATCTTTTTCCTCCTCTTCCCTTGATCCCAAGGGTCGTAAAAAAAATAAAGGCATAGAGGGTCCATGTTCTCTTAATAGCTCCAGATTGGCCTCGCAGGGCCTGGTACGCGGAGCTAGTAAACATGCTGTCGGACGCCCCCTCGAGACTCCCAGACCGACCGGATCCTTTATCACAGGGGCCCCTCTTCCACCCGAATTCTCGGTCTCTGAATTTAATAGTATGGCCGTTGAGGCCGCGGTCCTAAGGGATGCAGGTTTTTCTCACAACGTCATACAGACCATGATAAAAGCTAGGAAACCGGCTTCTTCTCGTATCTATCATAGATGTTGAAAGGCCTTTTTCCGATAGTGCGACAACAACAGCTTGTTCCCTATGGTTTTCTTCCTTCAAGCGGGTCTCGAATCGGGCCTTTCTTTGAGTACTTTAAAGGGCCATGTCTCCGCCCTGTCCATCCTTTTTCAAAGGGACCTAGCTTCCCTTCCACAAGTCAGGACCGTCCTCCAAGGTGTTGCCCACATAGCACCTCCTTATCATTCCCCGGTTGAGCCATGGGATCTCAACCTCGTTCTCAGCGCCCTCCAACGCGCGCCTTTTGAACCAATCCAGGACCTTTCCTTTTCTCTCCTATCTTGGAAGGAGGCCTTCCTGGTCGCCATCACCTCTATTAGGAGGATATCCGAGCTAGCGGCATTATCCTGCCGTTCTCCTTTCCTAACTCTGCACCAGGACAAAGTAGTCCTGCGGCCTGTTCCTTCCTTTCTACCAAAAGTAGTTTTGGCTTTTCACATCAGCGAGGACATCGTCCGTCCGTCCTTCCTTCCTTGTGCCCTTCCCTGGTCCATCCCTTGGAGAAATCTCTCCACAAGCTGGATTTGGTCAGGGCTATCCGAGTCTATCTTACCAGAACTGCTTCTTTTCTCCAGTCCGTTCCTCTGTTTGTCGTCTCTAAAGGTTGTCGAAAAGGGCTCCCCGCTTCTAAATCCACTATTGCTCTTTGGATTCGTTCGGCGGTTCTGGAGGCATACCACGTTCAGGATAAACAGCCTCCTCCCGGCATGAGGGCTCACTCTACCTGGGCTGTGGGAGCTTCTTGGGCCGTTCGTCACCAGGCTTCGGCTTTGCAGGTTTGCAAAGCTGCAATCTGGTCGTCCCTTCACACCTTTGTAAGGTTCTACAAGGTCCATACTTATGCTTCTGTGGATGCAGGCCTGGGTACGAAGATACTGCAGGCGGCGGTTTCCCACCGGCCGACCTAAGTCTTCTTTTCTCGGATTAGTTTTTTCCCACCCTTGGGACTGCTTTTGGACGTCCCATGGTTACCTGTGTCCCCCAATAAAGCGAGAAAGAAAGAGGGATTTTTGGTTCTTACCATAAAATCTCTTTCTTGGAGCCTTATGGGGTCACAGCACCCTCCCTTTATTTTGTACCGTGTTGGCCAACGTGCCATTGTTTGGGTTGGTACATAAATTGAGTTCCTTATACTTACTCCTATGACTGCTTTAGCACCAAATTGAGTTGCATTGTGCCTGTTCGAGGGTGTGTACTGCCGAGGAGGAGTTAACGTTTCCTTATTTGCATAGTGTCAGCCTCCTAGCAACAGCAGCATACACCCATGGTTACCTGTGTCCCCCAATGAAGGCTCCAAGAAAGAGATTTTACTGTAAGAACCAAAAATCCCTCTTTTCTCATCTTTTAGGTTACATCGGGGGCTTATCTACAGCCTTCCAGAATGATGAGCTTGGCTCACCTTTGATTTTGGGGGTGACAGGTTCCCTTTAAATTGTCTGTCATCCACTTCTGTCTGGACGTCCTCGAATCCCATAATCCACCTCACCGCATCGGAAGTACGCAGACCGCTATATTGGGTATTCCAATATGGCATCCGCTGGTGGTGCAGGCCCTTGCGCAGTACCACCAGTGGGTCATCACCGGGTCGGCGGGGGAGGGGGAGCAGCAGCTTTCCATCATACTCACCTGCTCCCGGGGCGTCTCTGCATTTCCCTACTTCTCCTGCGTCGGCAGCTTCTTCCTGTGTTAAGCTGTATGATGTGACCGCTGAACATAGGATGAATCTGCCAGGGACCGTGTCGGGAGCAGGTGAGTATAACGGGGGAGGGTGAGCATTCCGATATTCACCTTTCCCCGTTCCACCACTGCATGCTGCTTCGTCTTCCGCGTCTTCTGGTTGTGACGTTCGGGTCAGAGGGCACGATGACGTGTTATAGTGTGCGCGCCGCCCTCTGCCTGAACAGTCACTGCAGAGGATGCGGAAGGCGTAACCCCTTTCTCATGTACAGCACCATGGAATTAATGGTGCTATATAAATAAATAATAATAATAACGGCGCCCGGCGGTGGAACGGGGACAGGTGAATATCGCAATTGTCGGGGGCCTGCTCAGGACAAGAGGTGAGTATGTCTTTTTTTTTTTTCTTTTTTTTTTATCGCAGCATATGGGGCACATTTTCTATGGAGCATCTTATGGGGCCATAATCAACCTTTATGCAGCATTATATAGGTTTTGGGGACGAGAGAATCTCAGTGCTGCAAAGCCTGCCCCATCAGGACGTCACCACCCTCCCGATGCGATAGCAACGGGCCTCCATCTAGTCTGTCATATACCATATATTTGGTCTGTTACATGGCAAGAAAGTATCACTGTAGCATTAAACTATGCCGGATTTCTAGTCTAGTATTATTTATCAGGAACTGTAAAATTGAATGCAAATTTGTTGTTCCCTGATATGTTTTTCACCTTCATGTATAGTGATGTACTTTTTCTTCTCTGCAGGTTTGCAGAATTGCCTGTACATCTTTTGCACAGCTAACTCAACATCAAAAGGGAAAAAAGCATGTAAGTTTCTTGAATATTTCAGGGTCTTTCAGAAACAAGTATGAGTAAAGGCTGTTGATCATATTATTGATATTTAACCCCTTAGCGACAGAGTCAATTTGGTACTTAATGACCAGGCCAATTTTTACAATTCTGACCACTGTCAGTTTCAGGTTATAGCTCTCGAAAGCTTCAACGTATCCCACTGATTCTGAGACTGTTTTTTGTGACATACTGTACTTCAAGTGAGTGGTAAAATTTCTTCGATATAACTTGTTTATTGATGAAAAAAACGGAAATTTAGCAAAAATTTTGCAATTTTCAAACTTTTAATTTTTGTACCCTTAAATCAGAGTGTTATCTCACAAAATAGTTAATAAAATTTCCCACATGTCAACTTTACATCAGCGCAATTTTGGAAACTCATTTTTTTTGTTAGGACGTTATAAGGGTTAAAAGTTGACCAGTGATTTCTCATTTTTCCAACAACATTTTCAAAACCTTTTTTTTTTTTTTTTTTTTATTGATCACCTCACATTTGAAGTGAGTTTGGGGGTGTCAATATCACAGAAAATACCCAAAAGTGACACCATTCTAAAAACTGCACCCCTCAATGAGCACAAATCCACATTCAAGAAGTTTATTAACCCTTCAGGTGCTTCACGATTTCTAAAGCAATGGTGAAGGAAAAAATGAACATTTTACTTTTTTCACAAAAAATTTACTTTGGAACCAATTTTTTTTTTATTTTCACAAGGGTATCGGGAGAAAATGGACCACAAAATTTGATGTGCAATTTCTCCAGAGTACACCAATACCCCATATGTGGGGAAAAGCCACTGTTTGGGTACATGGCAGGCTCAGAAGGGAGGGAGCACTGTTTTGACTTTTTGAACGCAAAATTGGCTGGAATCAATGATGGCGCCATGTCGCGTTTGGTGACCACCTTATGTACCTGAATAGTGGAAACCTCCCAATTCTAACTCCAACCCGAAACCAAACGCACCCCTTACCCTAATCCTAACCATAATTTTAACCTCAACACACCCCAAATCCCAACCATAACCGCAACCCTAGCCCAACCCTAATCCTAACTTTAGCCCACTCCTAACCCTAACTTTAGCCCAACTCTAACCCTAATGGAAAAATGGAAGTAAATAAAAATTTTTTATTTTATTATTTTTAGCTAAGGGGGTGTAAAGGATAGTTTGATTTACTATGATAGGGTCTATCACAGTGATCAAAATGAACCAATAGGAAAAATGTCCTATTGTTGCCAGGCTCTGTGGGCACTGCGGTGAACTATCGTGGCCCGCACTTTCGAGGCTCCAGAAATTTAGTCCCCGGCTTATAGACGGGTTAGGCCGCATTTTAATGGCCCCACCTACCAGGGGAGGCGCCGGCATTGCGTTTTTGCACTTCTCGTTCCATAAGAGAAGCGCCTTCTTTATCTCGGCAGCCATCTGCCTACACCTCCGGCAGCCTGGAACCGGCAGGGACAGCAGCGCTGACAGAAGTGCTGCGTGGGCGACGGACAGTGGCATCTCCCCTGGGCACTCAAGCCACGGGACCTGGGTAAGCTGCAGAATCCTTCCTCTGCCCTTACATTCTTCCTCTCGCTCTCCTTATTTCCAAACGGCGCCAGGGTACACTATGTCTCAACATAAAGCATCCAAAAAGGCTAACAAAACACATACTGTGTTTTTTGTCTCATGTACCACTTGCAAGGTTTCCTTGCCCAGAGGTCACAATACTGCGTTCTGCATGGCCTGTGACCCGGTATCTGCCCAGGAGCCACCCGCCACTTCTTCTGACCCTAGCGAGCCTAGTCCCCCTGAGTGAACTACTTCCCTGTCACGGTCTATGGCTTCTCTGGCCAAGGCAATAGACTCTCTCCGAGACCCTCCACAAATCAGGGCGTCCGTTTGTCTATTGCAAAAAGCCCTTCCGATGGACAAGATCCATCATCCAGCAGGGTTCGTACTTTATCAAAAGGTGATAATGCTTCTAGAAAAAGGACCCATGGCACTTCCCCCGAATCTTATCTGGCTTCTGCCTCATTAAGTTCGGCTTTGCTCCCACTCTCTAGGGGTTGGTAGCGAGCATGATTCAGAATACAAATCTGATGCATCCTTAGATCAGGACTCTCAAAATGATCAGGAGACACATGATTCCCTCATTGAATCAGTCAGCAAGGCTCTGAGGGTGGACAAGGAACCAGTATCTATCCCAGATCACGCCTTGTCCTTTAAGAGGACTAAGCGCCCCCACAGGGTATTTGCCAACCACCCTGAGTTTAACTCATCGTTGAGAAACATAGGGATCGATCGGATAAACCAGGGGTCCCCAACTCCAGTCCTCAAGGCCCACCAACAGGTCATGTTTTCAGGATTTCCTTTGCATTGCACAGGTGATGCAATTATTACCTGGGCAAGACTAAGGAAATCCTGAAAACATGACATGTTGGTGGGCCTTGAGGACTGGAGTTGGGGACCCCTGGGATAAACGCTTCACAGGGCAGAAGCCCATGGAGTCTAGATATCCCTTTGCTCCCGCCCTAAGGAAGAATTTGTTAGTCACCCCCCCAGTGGATCCTCCCGTATTGCGGCTTGCATCTCAAACTCTTTTATCCTTGTCAGATAGCTCCGCAGTCAAAACTCCTACTGACTGCCAAATTGACAATCTTGCTCCATCAGTCTTTGAGGCCTCTTGAGCTGGGCTTTTTCCATCCTTTGCTGCGACCTGAGTGGCTAAAGCTATGGTCCATTGGGCTGAGGTCTTGTCTGCAGCCATTCAGGAAACTGATCTCCCCCTGAAGCGGCATGCCTCGCTAACCAGATATCTCAGGCTGGGAATTTCGTAGTGTCCGCTCCTTTGATGCAGCTAACTGCGCTTCACAAGCAGCAGCAAACGCCATCACCATTAGGAGTGCAGTATGGCTCAGAGACTGGTGTGCAGATTCTGCTTCCAAAAAAGTCCTTAACCTCTGCCCTATCAGAGCGGTCGTTTATGTGGAGAAAAACTTGACCCACTAATCTCCGACGCTACTGGAGGGAAGAGTAAGTTTCTTCCTCAGCAGAGGCCCGTTTGACCATTTCGGAACCACGAACAAGTTTGGACTCAGTTTTTTCGTAGCAACCCCAGCTGGTCATCTACATCCTCCTCTTCGTGACCAGGGCGGGTGCAGCGCAGGGATAGAGGCTCCCAGTTCTCATATAGACCTACCCATTCCTGGAAGAGCAGGCCTAGACAGTCTGGACCCAAGGGATCCAGATCACGAAGATCCTCTGCACAATGACTCGGTGCTGTATCTGGGGGACACCAACAAAGTAGGCGGTCGTCTGATTTTTTTTTTCCGTCAAGCCTGGCTCTCGGTTGTTCTCGACGAGTGGGTCAGAGATCTGGTGTCCTCCGGATACAAAATAGTTTTCATCTCTTCCACCAACGCTTTTCTTCCTGTCTTCTCCTCCCAAGGCAAAGGCAGCAGCGTTCTTCCGAGCCATAAATGCCCTCAGAAAGGACGGGGTCATTATCCCGGTTCCGCAAAACTAAAGGTTCAAGGGTTTTTACTCAAACCTATTTGTAGTCCCAAAAAAGGACAGAATAGTGCGGCCCATACTGGACCTAAAACTGTTGAACAACTTCAACAGAGTGCGACGGTTCAGAATTGAGTCGCTCCGTTCAGTCATCGCTTCAAAGGAAAAAGGAGAGTTTCTATCGTCCATAGACATCCAGGATGTTTACCTTCACATCTGGAATTTTTTCCCCCTCACCAAAGATTTCTACGATTCGCGGTTCGAGAGGAACATTTTCAATTCACTGCCTTGCCCTTTGGCCTCGCCACTGCCCCTAGAGTCCTCACCAAGGTCATGGCGGCTGCCATGGCCATCCTTCACGCTCGGGGGTGGTAGTGCTACCGTATCTAGACGATGGCCTAATCAAGGGACCGTCTTTTCACGCCTGCAAGGAATGCGTGAATATAACAGTAGATACACTTTCTCGCTTGGGCTGGAAAATAAACTTCAAAAAGTCCTCGCCAGTACCGACTCAGCGAATTACTTTCTTGGGAATGATTCTGGACACTTCCCGGGGGTTGATGATCCTTCCTCCGGAAAAAGTCTTAGACTTACAGCGGGGAACTCAGATGCTCTCCCGCTCCTTTTCTCACTCTCTACATTTCAGTATGAGAGTACTCGGCAAGATGGTAGCAGCTATAGAGGCGGTTCCATTCACACAGCTACACCTCTGCCCCTTGCAACATACGCTCCTGGCGGCTTGGGACAGGAATCCGTTCTCTCTTGACTGTCGCTTCCAGCTCTCTCAGCGGGTCAAGCAGACCCTCAGGTGGTGGACAATGAAGTCTTCGCTGAATCAGGGGAGGTACTTCCTTCCAGTACATTGGCTAGTGGTGACAACAGACGCCAGCCTTCTTGGCTGGGGGGCAGTGTTCCGCCATCACACGGCAAAGGGGCGCTGATCTTCCCGAGAGTCACGTCTGCCAATCAACATTTTGGAGATACGGGAAATCAAGTTAGCCCTTCTGCGGTTTCATCACCTCCTGGCAGGTCGACCCATCAGGATTCAGTCCAACAACGCCACAGCTGTGGCGTACATCAACAGTCGGGGGCACCCACAGCAAGGCAGCCATGATCGAAGTAGGTCACATTCTCCGATGGGCCGAGAGGAACCGCTCGGTGATCTCGGCAGTCCACATCCCTGGCGTAGAGAATTGGGTGGCAGACTCCCCCCCCGCCCCCCCCCCCTCTGCTCCCCTTCTGAGGGTCATCAAGAAGATCAAAGCGGAGGGGGTACCAGTAATCCGGATTGGCCGCGCCAGGCGTGGTACGCGGAACTGGTTCAACTCGTCGCCGACATCCTCTGGCGACTACCAGATTGCACAGATCTGCTGTCCCAGGGCCCTATTTACCATCAGAACTCTGAGGCCCTGTGTTTAACAGCGTGACCGTTGAATCCTGGGTTCTAGCTCAAGCCAGGTTTCTCTCATCAAGTGATCTCCACCATGGTTGGTGCTAGGAAGCCCGCGTCTATGCGCATTTATCACCGCACCTGGAAGACCTTCTTCTCATGGTGCAAAGACTGAGAACGCTCTCGTCTTGTGTTCTCCATTCCTTCCATTTTGGAATTTCTACAGACCGGTTTGGAGTTAGGTCTCGCGCTTAGCTCACTCAAAGGGCAGATTTCGGCCTTATCGGTTCTTTTCCAACGCAGGATTGCCAACAGACTACAGATGAAGACCTTCATTCAGGGAATCTCTAATGTGGTGCCTCCCTATAAGATGCCGTTGGAACCATGGGATCTTAATTTGGTCCTCGCGGTTTTACAAGAGGCCCCTTTTGAACTGCTGCAGGATGTATCTTTAACTTTCCTTTCCTGGAAAGTAGCCTTCCTAGTCGCGCTCACGTCAATCAGGCGAATCTCGGAGTTGGCGGCTCTGTCCTGTCGAGTTCCGTTCCTGAACTTTCGTCAAGACAAGGTGGTTTTAAGAACGTTGTCTCTTCTTTCCACCTCAAAGAGGATAATGTTATGCCCTCACTCTGTCCAGCACCAGTACATCGCATTGAGAAGGCTCTTCACACCCTGGATCTTGTGAGAGCCCTGAAGAGATATGTCTCGCAGCCGGCGCCTTTTCGCAAGTCAGGTTCCTTATTTGTGCTTCTGGAAGGGCATAGGAAGGGCCTAGCTGCTTCAAAGGCTACAATAGCCAAGTGGATTCGCTCGACTATTGAGGAGTCCCTACCGTGTTAGGGGTGAACCTGTCCCAGCAGGGATTAAGGCGCACTCCACTCTGTCAGTGGGTGACTCTTGGGCCATTCGGCACCAGGCTTCTGCAGAGCTGCGACTTGTTCCAGCTTGCGTACTTTCACAAAGCATTACAGTATTCATTCTCAGGACTCTGCAGATGCGTCCCTCGGCAGACGGATTCTGCAGGCTGCAGTTCAGTATCTGTAACTTGTTGGTACATGGGGTAATAACAGTTGATTGTTCAACACCCAGAGACTGCTTTAGGACATCCTATGGTCCTGTGTCCCCCAATGAGGCGTAGGTGAAATAGGGATTTTTTTGTACTCAACGTAAAATTCTTTTCTCCAAGCAAATCATTGGGTGACACAGCAACCTACCCTGTTAGTCTAACGACTTGTTTTTGTTTTCTTGGTTTTGACATAGTTTATTCTTGTTAATGGTTTTAAGCTCCTACTGCTTTGTTACCGATCTGGTTCACTTAGAGCCAGCAGGAGGGTGTATACTGCAGAGGAGGAGTTAATCTTTCTATATTCACTGAGCGTCCTCCTGGTGGCAGCAGCATAACACCCAATGGTCCTGTGTCCCCCAGTGATTGGCTCGCAGAAAAGTATTTTACTGTGAGTACACAAAAATCCTTTTTTTTTTATGGGCGCCGTTATATTGTTAAAAATCAGTAAAAACCTACCCAAATCATGTCCTCTGGGGTCTCAGCTACCCCTGTATCCAAGACCCTGGAGAAATTCGACTCTGGGGGGGGGGGGGGCGCTATACACTTGTTCCTCAGCACCGTTAAAAAGCAACGCTGTGGCTAAAGTACCCTTAACTGCTGCCGTTAAAAGGCGTAACTGGGGTCGTTAAGGGGTTAAAGTTTGGGTATGTGCATGATACATACGCAGGCAATGTTGGCGGTGGCATACAAAGAACCTAAAGGATCTAATGCCAAAAGTTAGAAAAGCTTCTTTAAAAAAAAAATCATGTTTTTTGCCATTTCAATGTGACGTAATTATGATTTTTGTCAGAATCTTAAAACCAATTTAGGCCCTGACTCCAATCAGCTTCTTGTCTTTTGTGGGAGCAGGAAATACAATGGGAAGAAACTCACTGTATAGGCAGAACAGCGAGTCTGGCAGCTTCACCATGCCAACCCTTGGATTGTCCAGTTGTGGATGATTTGTGCTTTTGAGGTTCAATTTTCCGACACCAGTCATAATTCTAAGAAACTAGTAGCTTATTCTATGTAAAAGTAGTATTACTAGAAGCGTTCACATACTGGCAGTCATTTCTCACTGTCTGCTTTCTGCTTTTCACTTTCTCTCTCATGTTTTTATGCTATGCTTAAACTTGTCCCTGTTCCATTTGCATTTTCATGTTCCAAATGCACCAATAACTATTCGGCCATGCAGACAGCCATTTTACACTGAGACCATTGAAACCCAGCAGAGCAGCTACTATAATACAGGTGCTTCTCACAAAATTAGAGTATCATCATCAAGTTAAGTTATTAGTTCTTCAATACAAAAAGTGAAACGCATATATTACATAGTCTTTACAAACAGAGTGATCTATTTCAAGTGTTTAACCCCTTCATGACCTTGGGATTTTCCGTTTTCCCGTGTTCGTTTTTCGCTCCCCTCCTTCCCAGAGCCATAACTTTTTTTATTTTTCCGTCAATATGGCCATGTGAGGGCTTATTTTTTTGCGAAACAAGTTGTCCTTTTGAATGACGTCATTGGTTTTAGCATGTCGTGTACTAGAAAACGGGAAAAAAATTCCAAGTGCGGTGAAATTGCAAAAAAAGTCCAATCCCACACTGGTTTTTTGTTTGGCTTTTTTGCTAGGTTCACTAAATGCTAAAACTGACCTGCCATTATGATTCTCCCGGTCATTACGAGTTCATAGGCGCCAAACATGTCTAGGTTATTTTTTTATGGAAAAAAAAATTCCAAACTTTGCTATAAAAAAAAAAAAAAAAAAAAATTGCGCCATTTTCCGATACCCGTAGCGTTTCCATTTTTCATGATCTGGGGTCGGTTGAGGGCTTATTTTTTGCGTGCCGAGCTGGCGTTTTTAATGATACCATTTTCGTGCAGATACAATCTTTTGATCGCCCGTTATTGCATTTTAATGCAATGTCGCGGCGACCAAAAAACGTATTTCTGGCGTTTCGATTTTTTTTTTTTTCTTTACGCCGTTTAGTGATCAGGTTAATCCTTTTTTTTTTTTTTTTTTTTTTTTTTGATAGATCGGGCGATTCTGAATGCTGCGTACTATCCCGTCTGAGGTCAGAAAGGGGTTAATTCTGTTAATGATGATTATGGCTTGCAGCCAATGAAAACCCAATAGGCATTATCTCCGTAAATTAAAATAATTTACAAAAAACACCTGCAAAGGCTTCTTTAGCTTTTAAAAAGGTCCCTTAGTCTGTTTCATTAGGCTCCACAACCATGGGGAAATCTGGAGACTTGACAGATGTCCAGAAAGCAGTCATTGACACTCCACAAGGAGGGTAAGCCACAAAAGGTCATTGCTAATGAAGCTGGCTGTTCAGAGTGCTGTATCCAAGAATGTTAATGGAAAGTTGAGAGGAAGGAAAAAGTGTGATAGAAAAAGGTGCACAAGCAACTGGGATAACCGCAGCCTTGAAAGGATTGGTAAGAAAAGGCCATTCACAAATTTGGGGGAGATTCACAAGGAGTGGACTGCTGCTGGAGTCATTGCTTCAAGAGCCACCCCATACAGACGTATCCAGGACATGGGCTACAAGTGTTGCATTCCTTGTGTCAAGCCACTCATAACCAATAGACAATGCCAGAAGCGTCTTAGGCTAGTTTCACACTAGCGTTTAGCCGGGCTGCGGAGGGATGAGTACTTCCTCCGTGAAGCTCGGCCCACTGCTGCTCTTCTTCATTCAGCTCCACCTATGGCTGCATGCGGTGTGCGCACCCTATCTTTAACATTGGGTACGCAGGCCATGCCACTGTATGCGGATGCCGCCGCATGCGTCGTTTTGATGGTGCGGCATCTGCAGCACGAATTCGCGACTTGTTGCGTTCTGCTCAGGTCGTCGCACCATCAAAACGACGCAAGCTCCCAGAGTTTGGAGGAAGAGTGGAGAGGCCACAATCCAAGCTGCTTGAGGTCTAGTGTGAAGTTTCCACAATCAGCGATGGTTTGGGGAGCCATGTCATCTGCTGGTGTAGGTCCACTGTGTTTTATCAAGACCAACGTCAGTGCAGCCATCTATCAGGAAATTTTAGAGCACTTCATGCTCATGCTTCCCTCTGCCAACAAGCTTTTTGGAGGAGAGAAATTTAATTCTCCAGCAGGACTTGGCACCTGTCCACATTTTCAAAATTACCAATACCTGGTTTAAAAACAACCAAGTCACTGTGCTTGTTTGGACAGCAAACTTGCCTGACCTTAACCCCATAGAGCAGGGGTGGGGAACCTTTTTTGCCATTTGGAAATTTCTACCATCATTCGGGGGCCACACAAAAATGATCACCTTGAAAATTACCCCGGTATATTTAGTCAAATAATTCAGTACGGTAACTCACCCTTAATGTGACGGCTGGAGCTGCTTCTCTTTGGTGCAGCTGTCATGTTTGGTGATATTGACCACATTGTTTCTCACAGCTGCTTTTCTAGGTTTGTCTCGGCCTGGAGAGCAGTCAACTTTTTGTCATAATAAGTTCTGTAAATCACATACATCAAATAGGAGACTCTGGGACTACTGTATATACCGTATTTTTTGAGACTGAGATGTACTTTTTTCACCCAAAATGTTTGGGGAAAATGGGGGTGTATCGTATAGTCGGAATATACTTACAAATACTATGGCTGCAGCAGGAGTCTGGCGATTCTGCGGCTGTCCCGATCCGACGCTGCCGGGCGATGATCACACTCCCTTCCCAGGCTGGTGCAGCAGGTTCGGCGGTGGTGCAGGGTGGATCCGCCGGCATTTTGTGAAACTCTGGAGGCCCCGCACATCCATTTTTGCGTTGCGATGGCCACCGGGAAAATGGCCACCGAGAAAATGGCCACCGGGGGCTGCGCATGCTCAGATTGAAATCTCGTCTCACGAGATCTCAATCTGAGCATGCGGCGGCCATTTTCCTGGAGACCACCGCGTCACTGCATTGGATGTGCGGGGCCTCCTTTCACAAAATGCCAGCTGAGCCCCCCCGCACTACAGAGGACCACATCTCACATGCCCACGCTAGTCTCACCTGCCCGCCCACACCAGCTTGGGATGGGATTTCCCGGAGGCCACAGCACCAGCCTGGGATGGGAGTCATATCGCCGGACCACCGAACACCCCCTGTGACCTCGCTCCCCCAGCGCTGCTTATGTCCCTGGGTGGAATATACATCACTGGTAGGGTCGCATACAGCACTGGGGGCTAAACAACAAGGTGGAGGATATGCAGTACTACTGGGGTAAATGCAGCACTGGGGAACATACATATCACTTGGGTGCTCATTCAGCCCTGAGGGGGAATATACAGCACTGAGGGAGGGGGGATATACAGCATTGGGGGGAACAGGCATCGCCAGGGAGGCACATAGATCACCGCATGGGGCTCGAAGATCACGGGGGGTCACAAAGATCACATGGGGGGACACAGATCACGGGGGTGGCAGGAAGATCACTGGGGAGGGCACAGAAATCGCGTGGGGGGCACAAATCACATGGAAGCACAAATATCACAGGGGGTACATAGCAAGGGGACATGGGGATCACGGGCACATAGGTCACAGGGGGACACAGAGCTGGGAGCCACAGAGTTAGCTGGGGGCACAGAGATCACAGGGGGGCATATACAGTGGGTACGAAAAGTATTCATACCCCTTTTAAGTTTTTCACTGTTTGTTTCATTACAGCCATTTGGTAAATTCAAAACAGTTCATTTTTTTCTCATTAATGTACACTCTGCACCCCATCTTGACTGAAAAAAAACAAATGTATTTTTTTTTTCAAATTTATTAAAAAAGAAAAACCAAAATATCACATGGTCATAAGTATTCAGACACTTTGCTCAGACACTGTACATTAACCCCTTTCTGTCATTGGACGTACTATTCCGTCCATGTGGGGTGGGCCTTAATTCCCACGGACGGAATAGTACGTTCAGAGCGATAGGCCGCGCTCACGGGGGAGCGCGGCCGGGTGTCAGCTGCCTATCGCAGCTGACATCCGACACTATGTGCCAGGAGCTGTCACGGGCCGCCCCCGGCACATTAACCCCTGGCACACCGCAATCAAACATGATCGCGGTGTGCCGGCGGTACAGGGAAGCATCGCGCAGGGAGGGGGCTCCCTGCGGGCTTCCCTGAGACCCCCGCAGCAACGCGATGTGATCGCGTTGCTGCGAGGGTCTCCTTACCTCCCTCTGCAGCAGCCCCGGATCCAAAATGGCCGCGGCATCCGGGTCCTGCAGGGAGGGAGGTGGCTTACCAAGTGCCTGCTCAGAGCAGGCGCTTGGTAAGCCTGCAGCGCTGCAAGTCAGATCGCTGATCTGACAGAGTGCTGTGCAAACTGACAGATCAGCGATCTGTGATGTCCCCACCAGGGATAAAGTAAAAAAGTCAAAAAAAAAAATTTCCACATGTGTAAAAAAAAAAAAAAAAAAAAAAAATCCTAAATAAAGAAAAAAAAATTACTCCCATAAATATATTTCTTTATCTAAATAAAAAAAAACAATAAAAGTACACATTTAGTATCGCCGCGTCCGTAACGACCAAACCTATAAAACTGTCCCACTAGTTAACCCCTTCAGTAAACACCGTAAGAAAAAAAGAGGCAAAAAACGCTTTATCATACCACCGAACAAAAAGTGGAATAACACGCGATCAAAAAGACAGATATAAATAATCATGGTACCGCTGAAAACGTCATCTTGTCCCGCAAAAAACGAGCCGCCATACAGCATCATCAGCAAAAAAAATTTAAAAGTTATAGTCCTCAGAATAAAGTGATGCAAAAATAATTTTTTTCTATGAAAGTTTTTATCGTATATAAGCGCCAAAACATAAAAAAAATGATATAAATGAGGTATCGCTGTAATCGTACTGACCCGAAGAATAAAAGTGCTTTATCAATTTTACCAAACGCGGAACGGTATAAACGCCTCCCCCAAAAGAAATTCATGAATAGCTGGTTTTTGGTCATTCTGCCTCACAAAAACCGGAATAAAAAGTGAACAAAAAATGTCACGTGCCCGAAAATGTTACCAATAAAAACGTCAACTCGTCCCGCAAAAAACAAGACCTCACATGACTCTGTGGACTCAAATATGGAAAAATTATAGCTCTCAAAATGTGGTAACGCAAAAAATATTTTTTGCAATAAAAAGCGTCTTTCAGTGTGTGACGGCTGCCAATCATAAAAATCTGCTAAAAAAAAACCGCTATAAAAGTAAATCAAATCCCCCCCTTCATCACCCCCTTAGTTAGGGAAAAATTTAAAAAATGTATTTATTTCCATTTTCCCATTAGGGCTAGGGTTGGGGCTGGGTTAAGGCTACAGTTAGGGTTAGGGTTTGGATTACATTTACGGTTGGGATTAGGGTTAGGGGTGTGTTTGGGTTAGAGGTGTGGTTAGGATTACCGTTGGGATTAGGGTTAGGGGTGTGTTTGGATTAGGGTTTCAGTTATAATTGGGGGGTTTCCACTGTTTAGAAACATCAGGGGCTCTCCAAACCGGACATGGCGTCCAATCTCAATGCCAGCCAATTCTGCGTTGAAAAAGTAAAACAGTGCTCCTTCCCTTCCGAGCTCTCCCGTGTGCCCAAACAGGGGCTTTCCCCAACATATGGGGTATCAGCGTACTCAGGACAAATTGGACAACAGCTTTTGGGGTCCAATTTCTCCTGTTACCCTTGGGAAAATACAAAACTGGGGGCTAAAAAATAATTTTTGTGTGGAAAAAAAAAAAGATTTTTTATTTTCACGGCTCTGCGTTATAAACTGTAGTGAAACACTTGGGGGCTCAAAGTTCTCACAACACATCTAGATAAGTTCCTTGGGGGGTCTAGTTTCCATTATGGGGTCACTTGGGGGTTTCTACTGTTTAGGTACATAAGGGGCTCTGCAAACGCAATGTGACGCCTGCAGACCAATCCATCTAAGTCTGCATTCCAAATGATGCTCCTTCCCTTCCGAGCTCTGCCATGCGCTGAAACGGTGATTCCCCCCCACATATTGGGTATCAGCGTACTCGGGACAAATTGGACAACAATATTTAGGGTCCAATTTCTCCTGTTACCCTCGGAAAAATACAAAACTGGGGGCTAAAAAATTTTTGTGGGAAAAAATGTTTGTTTTATTTTTACGGCTCTGCATTATAAACTTCTGTGAAGCCCTTGGTGGGTCAAAGTGCTCACCACACATCTAGATAAGTTCCTTAGGGGGTCTAATTTCCAAAATGGTGTCACTTGTGGGGGGTTTCAATGTTTAGGCACATCAGTGGCTCTCCAAATGCAACATGGCGTCCCATCTCAATTCTTGTCACTTTTGCCTTGAAAAGTCAAACGGCGCTCCTTTGCTTCCGAGCTCTGTCATGTGCCCAAACAGTGGTTTACCCCCACGTATGGGGTATCGGTGTTCTCAGGACAAATTGTACAACAACTTTTGGGGTCCATTTTCTCCTCTTACCCTTGGTAAAATAAAACAAATTGGAGCTGAAGTAAATTTTTTGTGAAAAAAAAAAGTTAAATGTTCATTTTTAAACATTCCAAAAATTCCTGTGAAACACCTGAAGGGTTAATAAACTTCTTGAATGTGGTTTTGAGCACCTTGAGGGGTGCAGTTTTTAGAATGGTGTCACACTTGGTTATTTTCTATCATATAGACCCCTCAAAATGACTTCAAATGAGATGTGGTCCCTAAAAAAAAAAAAAAATGATGTGAAAATGAGAAATTTCTGGTCAAGTTTTAACCCTTATAACTCTCTAACAAAAAAAAATGTTAGTTCCAAAATTGTGCTGATGTAAAGTAGACATGTGGGAAATGTTACTTATTAAGTATTTTGTGTGACATATCTCTGTGATTTAATTGCATAAAAATTCAAAGTTGGAAAATTGCGAAATTTTCGCCAAATTTCCGTTTTTTCACAAATAAACGCAGGTAATATCAAAGAAATGTTATCACTATCATGAAGTACAATATGTCACGAGAAAACATTGTCAGAATCACCAGGATCCGTTGAAGCGTTCCAGAGTTATAACCTCATAAAGGGACAGTGGTCAGAATTGTAAAAATTGGCCTGGTCATTAACGTGCAAACCACCCTTGGGGTTAAAGGGGTTAATGTGAAACAATTAACTTTTTTTAATTTACCAAATGGCTGCAATGAAACAAAGAGTAGGACTCCAAAGAAATGATGATCAAAAGGCAATAATATTAATACAAAAACCATAATTTTATTAAACACAAATACTAAAAGTCAAAATGACCAGAATTAGGGGAATGGAACACCCGACAATCCAAACACCATCGCTATGTGTTGACGCACCACCACGGTGTAACACAGCGTACAGATAACTCCCACATGGATATTGATATAGAGGGTTTTTAGTTTAATAAATAAATAAAACCTCATCCACATGTATAATCATGTTATTTCTCCCTCAACACCACCCCTGTACATCAGTCAGAACAGACTCCCCTTATAGTAATACCCATCCGGTCCCAATAAGGCCCATAGGGTGGCGGGCGGTATAATTACCTCAGGTCAGTGGGGGAGAAACTGTCGCTGTCACCAGGCACGTGTGTCCGCCCCGACGCGCGTTTCGGACTCCCCTTGCATAAGGCCAGGTTCACATTAGCGTTTGAGTCTGCAGTGTGGTGCTGTGGACTTTTTTCCTTAAGCTCCGCTTACTTCCATATGCGTCCTGCGTACCTAGCTTTAGCATTGTGTACGCAGGGACATGTGTTGTATGCGGATGTGTCCGCGTGCATCGTTTTAACGTGCCCGCCGAACAGAACATGTTGCATTTTCTTGCGTTGAGCGGGTAAGTCGAAATGATGCATGCGGACATATCCGCATACAACGCATGTCCCTGCGTACACAATGTTAAAGATAGGTACACAGGGCGCATGCGGAAGTAGGAGGAGCTTAAGGAAAGAAGTCCGCAGCACCATGCTGCGGACTCAAACGCTAATGTGAACTTAGCCTTACACCTCAGCAGTGCCACAGGCTGATCACCTCCATGCCACACCGCATTGATGCAGAAGGAGCCCCGACCAAGTATTGAGTGCATTTCCTGAACTACATTTCAGTAGGCCAACATTTCGGATTTTAAAATGATTTTTCGAGCTGATGTTATAAAGTATAATACCATAATTTACTGAGAAAATGACTTTTAGGTTTTCATTAGCTGTAAGCCATAATCGTTAACATTAACAGAAATAAACACTTGAAATAGATCACTGTTTGTAATTACTCTATATAATATGAGTTTCACTATTTGTACTGAAGAACTGAAATAAATTAACTTTTTGATGATATTCTAATATTGTGAGAAACACCTGAATATCTGTTTAATAGTTTAATGAAAATGGCCAGGTTATCATGACCAATACAACATCCTATTAAAAAATTTTTTTTTTATGCAGAAATTTTGGGCTTGGAAGCGCCAACAGAAGGTGAGTGTCCGTAATTTGCAGATCACTTAGTACAGGGTATAGTAGGTAAATGCCAGGAATGCATAGCCTTTGGATATGATCAATGAATGAGCAAAGAAGTCATTCTGCTGATTGTTAACCCCTTACCGACTTCGGGCTTAATAGTACGCCGATGTCGGTATCCCTCTCTTTGATATGGGCTCCGGCGTTGAGCCTACATCTTTCCCGGGACATGTCAGCTGTTTTGTTTATGGCTCTGGGAAGAAGGGGAGCGAAAAACAAAATGCAAAACCAAAAAAAGCTCCTGGGGTAAGGGGTTAATGGTTACAGAGCAGCAACAGCTGACATTTTTTTTTTTAGAAGCAATCCTAACACACACACAAAAAAATCTATGACTTAACACAATAGTCTGCATTTATCAAGGTGTTAACACAAGTTTCTACTGTAAATTCCTGTCTTTAAAATGTTGATCAAACCTGCACTAAATGTACAACACATTTTTAGTTACTCAGAAATAATTTAAAAAAAAGGGGCAAATTTGTTGCAAATCTCAACAAATACTCTTTACAATTTGATGTAAAATATGCCAGAATTAGGATGAATTTACACTGGCTAATTGTCAGCAACAAGCATTCCTGGGAAGATTCCTCCTGATAATCGACTAGTAGGCTATGTGCACACGTTCAGGAATTCATGCAGAAAATTCCTGGGGAAATCCGGACATTTCTGCCAGATTTCGCATGAAATCCGCATGCGGTTTTGACGCGGTTTTTCCCAGACATTTCCCAATGCATTAGACAGTGGGAAAACCGCGAAAAAACCGCAAAATTAATGAGCAGGTTCATTATTTTTCCGCAATGCGTTTTTCATGCGGAAAAACGCACATCATGTGCACAGAAATTGCGGATTTCATTAAAAATGATAGGATGCTTAATGTATGCAGATTATTTGCGGTTTTATAGCGTTTTTATAGCACAAAAATGCTAAAAAAAAACGCAAATCTGCAACGTGTGCACATAGCCGTATAAAGAGGCTACCAATCAATCAATGTATGAGTGTTTACATTAAAAAAATCGTCTCACTCCGCAGCACATCGTCACTTGTAAGCTGGACATGTGCTGCTGAGAACAATGGCAGTGTATTCACACAGAAAGATTATATTACGGATTTTCCTGTGCACATAGAAAGTGCGGTTAGCCTGTCTAAATAGGCTATTAAACAACCGTCGTTCAGCAAAATATAAACTGCTTTTGAAAGCTGGAGCTCCATGTTGGTAGATACAGGTGAACAGAACAGTACATCAGATCACAAATAATTTTGAGCATTTCATTAAAATATACAATGTTTACCCAAGTTGAGCTACTAATCAAGAACCGACCTAGCAGGTATTATCTTAAATTTTGCTTTATTTTTAGCGTTAATGGCACACTAAACATAGACGTGAATTCTTAAATAAGTACAGTATAGTTTACTTAATGTTTTAGTCTGAATCTTGTCTGTGTAGTTCTAAAACTGTCCATCTTGTAAACATCCTGCAGAGAACAGTGTAATATCCTGCTAATTTAGTTCAGTCTTCAGTTGGTGACTAGGTGAAACCCTACCCTTTTATCAAACGGGCAGGACTTTTATCTTTTGTCCTATTGTACACAGGGCATAGCAGGGTATCTTCTGCTTCAGCCAGTTGTCTTACAGCAAGACACAGGATAGTGTGGATGAAGTAAGAAATGTGACTCAGAATGTGTTTAGTGTTTCTTTGTGCATAAGTCTTTCCTAATTATTTCAAGGTTTAGTCTAAATAGTTTATGGTGACAAAAATGTGCACTGATTGCAAATTATTTGTAATTTTATTTTTTACAGAAAAAACAATTGCTAAATCCCTCTGTCGAAGGTAATGAGCACAAATCTTTAACAATTTTATTTTAAAGCATTGAAATGTAATTTAAATTGTAATTAAATTGTATACTTTATTTCCCAATGTGATAAACAGTTCATGTAATTGCATATATGCAGTTCATTTGGTTGCATATCTATTGAAGTAGCACACCAGTTTTTCTTTTTAATTCATATTCACTAGTCCCCCCATTATATATGCAGTTATGTGAAAAAGCCCCTCACTGCCCCTCACCGACAGACAAAAAGTCGCTCCTGCAAGTCTTCAGGGTCCCACGCCAACAGATTTTCCTCGGCGTGACAGGTCACCCCCACATGGGAATCTCTCCAAGGTGGGAGGCCAGCTTCTTCTTCGGGACGTATGGTTGTCGGTGGCTGGTGATGCTTGGGTCAGAGAGATGGTTACATCCCCTCCCCCCCCCCCCAACATACACCCCCCCCCCCCCCCCCCCCCAGGGAGACATTTATTTCTGTCTCGCCCTATCTTCCCAACTACTCACGGGAGTAATTGTACCCGTTCCCTAGGACAAACGGTTTTCAGGGTTCTACTCCAATATTTCATAGTCCAGAAAAAGGACCGATCGCTCTGTCCGATTTTGGACCTCAAGCGACTGAACCGTCACTTTCAGATCCTTCATTTCAGAATGTAGTCCCTTCATTCGGTAATCACCTCCATGATATCGGGATAATTTCTTTTCTTTGCCCTGTAGACATTCAGGATGCTTATCTTCACATTCCTGTTTGTGTTTAGCATCACAGATTCCTACTGTTTGCGATCATTCCAAGGGGATTCTCATAATCCCTTACTTGGACGATCTTCTTGTCAAGGGACCGTCCCATTGAGATTGCGACCTAAGTCTTCATATCTCCTTGGACACTGGTCCCTCTCAGCTGGATTGTCAACAGAGAGAAGTCCTCCCTGACCCCAGCTCAGCACCTGGTGTTCCTGGGTATGAGGTTTGACACGGCCCAAGCCCATGTCTTCCTTCCGAAAGAAAAGTTTTTCTTTCTGCCCGGGGATCCGCATTCTAAAGCGACCAACTCCTCTCCCCCTACGGTCCTACATGAGCGTTCTGAGGAAGATGATGGCCGCCATGGAGGTGGTGCCCTTTGCCCAGCTCCGTACCCATTCTTTTCAGCTGGCCCCCTTGCCTGCGTGGGACAAGAGGTCCTCTTCCCTCCACCGCCCCTTTCTACTGCCTCTCAAGGTGTGGTAGTCCCTGACTTGGTGGTCACTCTCCGCTTCAGTCCTGTGCAGAAGATCCTTCCTTCCTCTCCGGTGGCAGGTCATCACCATTGATGACAGTCTCCTTGGATTTGGAGCAATCACTGAAACTCCCAAGAAGCTGCCCTCCCCATCAGTCTCCTGGAGATCAGGGCAATTTTCTTGGCCCTTCGCCACTGGCAGTCCCTCCTCACAGGACAGCCGATCCGCATACTGTTGGACAATGCCACCACCCTGGCTTTCATAAACTAATCAAGGTGGGACCTGCAGCAAACAGGTTATGGTACAGGTAAAACAAACAAAAAAGAATGAACCAGCTCACCCACAGCAGCAATACAGCTTGCTGAAGCATGGAACTCATGTCGTCACACGTGTAGTACTGATGAGAAAAAGGAGATGTGTTCCAGCTTCTTTGAATCCAAAAATTTAATTAGAAAATGCTTCTTAAAAAACCATGGCAATGGCAAAGTTCACATGGCAAGATATAGTTATGTGTTTCAAACGCTCAAGGTGTCCTTTATCAAACTATACATGAACAGGTCCTATACAGCTTTTATACATAATGTGACCAATGAAAGAGAGATTTCAAATTACATGACAAAACTGCTAATCACTGCTTGTCACTGCTTGACTTCAAAATCCCTTTGGTCCTTACCAGATGGTTCCTCAATTAAAGTCTCCACAGACCGGCAGAAAGACACCCTGGGTTATTCTTTTTTTTTTTCTTGGCTTCAGGCTCGGCACTCCCCCCTTTTTTTGCCACAATGTGGGTATCTAATGTTATGGTCTCTTGGGCCGATACCCTGAGCAGGACCATACAGAACTCTGTCATAGTAACATAGTTAGTAAGGCCGAAAAAAGACATTTGTCCATCCAGTTCAGCCTATATTTGTCCTTCCTTTAGAACTTTTCAATCAGATCTCCTTGGCCAGGGAATATCCCTTGTACACGTCCCTACACTCTGCTTTATGCTGTGCTTACAGCCGCATCTGCCAAACTGTGGTTCAGGGATGGCGAACGGACGCTAGTTCAAAAACTCCTTGACTTCTTTGCCCTACCAGACCGGGTGCTTATTCGGCAAGAAGCCGTATTAGCTTATCTATGACACTATAGGAGAAAGCAAAATTCCCTCCCTAGCAAAAGTCTACTTGTCCGTTTTTAACAGGAATGTTTCCGGTTGCCCAGGGGCATTGGTCTTTCGTAGGCGGATGTCTATTCCTGTCTTGTCATATCTGGCTCTCCATCTTTAATGCTGAATGAGTCAGTCTCCTGGTGTCTTTCATTCAAGACAGTGTTTCCTCCCGGCCTAGAGCACGGTTCGTCCCTGGAGAAAGAATGATGGAGAAGTATGACCCATCCTGGTACTGAAGCTACTCAACGTAGAAGAGGGAGTTAACTAGCATCCATCGACAGGATGCTTACCTTCATATTTCAATCTTTGCCCCTCACGAGAAGTTCCTGCGCTTAGCTGTTTACGAAGAGCATTTCCTGTTCACTGCCGTGCCTTTCGGACTCGCCACCGCTCCCAGAGTGTTCACAAAGGTCCATTGCGGCAGTCACTGCCATTCTCCACTCGCGGGGCTTGGTTGTTTTGTCATACTTAGATGACCTCTTCATCAAGGCACTGTCTTTCCAGACCTGCATGGAGTGTGTACGTATCACTTTAGATACTCTTTCTCTCCTGGGCTGGCTAATCTAAACAAGTACTTTCCCGTTCCGGCTCTGCAGATATTTTTTCTAGGAATGCTCCTGGACACCTCCCAAGTGTTGGTGATTCTCCCTCAAGACAAGGTCCTAGCCCTGCAAGAGGGAGCCCAGGCACTTTGTCGCCCATTCCCTCGTTCCATCCATTTTCGGCATGAGGGTCCTGGGGAGAATGATAGCAGCGATGGAAGCGGTTTCTATTGCCCAGCTACACCTCCGCCCTCTGCAGCAGGCGCTTTTGGCGGCCTGGGAAATGAATCAGTTCTCCCTCCACCGGCTGTGCCGTCTGTCCTTGCGACTTAGGCAAGTGACCAGATGGTGGATATTGCGGTCCTCCCTCAGTCAGGGAAAATCCTTTCTTCCGGTTCAATGGTTAATTGTCACTACTGAAGCCAGTCTCCTCAACTGGGGAGCTGTCTTCCTTCACCACACTGCCCAGGGACATCGGTCTTCTTGGGAGACGCGCCCTCCAATCACGTGCTGGAGATTTGAGCGGTTTGGTTACCCATGTGACGATTCCAACATTTTCTATCGGGTCGCCCCGTCCGGATACAATCGAACCCGCAGTAGGGCGGCAATGCAATAGGTAGTTCATATCCTCCGTTGGGCCGAAAATTACCTGGAAAACTGGGCGGTAGGCTTCCTCAGCCACCAAGGTCTTGCCTCAGGGGAGTGGGCTCTTCATCTGGAAGTTTTACACCAGATCTATCCTCGTTGGGGGACTACCGATGTGGATCTAATGGGGTCAAGGTTAAACGCCAGGGTGCCGGAGTTTGTAGCTCGGTCTTGAGATTCAGAAGCCAGCGGGACGGACACACTGGCCCTTCCATGGTTTGTTTCATCTCCCATACGTATTTTCCCCGCTTCCGCTGATAACGGTCATCAGTAATATCAGGGTGGAGGGTGTTCTGTTGATCCTGATCGCTCCGGACTGCCCACGCAGAGCGTGGTATGTGGAGTTGGTGCAACTAATCACCAACGTGCCCTGGCAACTGCCGGATCGACCAGATCAACTTTCCCAGGGTCTGATTTGACATCATAACTCAGGGGCCTGTGTTTAACAACTTGGCCATTGAATCCTGGGTCCTAACCTAGCCTGGCTTTTCCCAATCGGTGGTTCCAACCACGATTAGCACCTGGAAACCTACATTGGTGCTCATTTAGTCCCACAAGGTTCAGTCCTCGGGCCCCTGCTCTTCTCCATTTACACCTTTGGCCTCGGACAGCTCATAGAATCTTATGGCTTTCAGTATCGCCTCTATGCAGATGACACACAGATCTACATCTCTAGACCAGATATCACCTCCCTACTAACCAGAATCCCTCAATGTCTGTCCACTATTTCATCCTCCTTCTCCGCTAGATTTCTGAAACTTAACATGGACAAAACAGAATTCATCATCTTTCCCCCATCTCACGTGACCTCCCCCCCCCCCCCCCCCCCCAACGAACCTATCCATTACAGTAAATGGCTACCCACTCTCCCCAGTCCCACAAGCTCGCTGCTTCAGGGTAATCCTTGATGCTGATCTCTCCTTCAAACCACATATCCAAGCCCTTTCCACTTCCTGCCGACTTCCTCAACCAAGAAAAAACCCTAGTCCATGCCCTCATCATCTCTCGCCTTGACTACTGCAACCTCCTGCTCTGTGGCCTCCCCTCTAACACTCTCGCACCCCTCCAATCTATTCTAAACTCTGCTGCCCGACTAATCCACCTGTCCCCCCGCTATTCCCCGGCCGCTCCCCTCTGTCAATCCCTTCACTGGCTCTCCATTGCCCAGAGACTCCACTACAAAACCCTAACCATGACGTACAAAGCCATCCACAACCGGTCTCCTCCATACATCTGTTACCTCGTCTCCCGGTACTTACCTACACGCAACCTCCGATCCTCACAAGATCTCCTTCTCTACTCCCCTCTTATCTCCCCTTCCCACAATCGTATACAAGATTTCTCTCGCGTATCACCCCTACTCTGGAACACTCTACCACAACACATCAGACTCTCGCCTACCATCGAAACCTTCAAAACGAACCTGAAGACCCACCTCTTCCGACAAGCCTACAACCTGCAGTAACCACCGATCGACCAAACCGCTGCATGACCAGCTCTATCCTCACCTTCTGTATTCTCACCCATCCCTTGTAGACTGTGAGCCTTCGCGGGCAGGGTCCTCACTCCTCCTGTACCAGTTTTGACTTGTATTGTTTAAGATTATTGTACTTGTTTTTATGTATACCCCTCCTCACATGTGAAGCGCCATGGAATAAATGGCGCTATAACAATAAATAATAATAATTTATCATCGCTCTTTGAATGCTTTTTTCTTGTGGTGCAGAGATCTCGGGAGTCCTCCTCTCTTCTCCATTCCAACCATTTTGGCGTTTCTCCAGACCGGCCTGGATTCAGGTCTGGCACTTGGCTCCCTAAAGGGCCAGATCTCGGCTTTGAGTTCTGTTTCAGCGTAGGATTGCTTCCAGTCTACATGTGAGGAGTCTCCCATGAGGTACCTCCATATAAAAAATGCCGCTGGAAACCTAAGACTTTAACTTAGTCCTGGTTGGCCTACCTTTTCTGGAAAGTTGCCTTTCTGGTCGCGGTGACGTCAATCAGAGTTGACTGCTCTGTACTGCCAAGCTCCTTTCCTAGTTTTCCACCAGGACAAGGAGGTTCTTTGGCTGTCCCTGTCCTTCCTGCCCAAGGTGTTTTTTTTCCTTCCACCTTAACGAGGACATTTTCCTGCCCTCACTCTGCCCGCTGTCAGTACACAGAGTAGAAAGGGCTCTTCACACTCTGGATCTGGTGAGAGCACTCAGAATGTATGTCTCTCTGACGGCGCCCTTCCGGAGTTTGGATATTGTGTTCATTCTTCCGGAAGGGCACAGGAAGGGGCTAGCCGCTTCACAGTCCACAATAGCCAGATGAATTCTCTCGACAATTCAGGAGTCCTACCGCGTCAGAGGCAAGCCTATCCCAGCGGGGATTAGGGTGCACTCCACTCGGTCGGTGGGCGCGTTTTGGGCCATTCGGCACCAGGCATCAGCAGTACAAGTTTGCAAAGCTGCGACTTGGTTCAGTCTGCATACATTCTCAAAGCACTGCAATATTCACACCCAGGTTTCCGCAGATGCAGGCTTGGGCAGGCGGATCTTGCTGGCTGCAGTAGCACACAACTAGACAGTTGGTGCGTGGGGCTCTGATCTGTTATGTCAGTTTCCCACCCAGGGACTGCTTTAGGATGGTCCTGGGTAAAGGGGCTAGTTCATGTTAAATGAAAAGGTATGAATCTGCTTTGTAATTTTGGTATCTGTCTGAAGTTTGTGTCAGACTGTATTACATTTTGGATATATGCCTTAATAAAAAGTACTTGATTAAAACAAACCCCCATAAGGTTCCTTGGCACATAACCATGCCCCGGGAACCCTAGCCATTGGTTCCAATGCTCTAGTAATCCCATGGTCACATTTCCAACTGCCTTTTCTTTTTCTGTCCTTCCCCCTTGACTCTGAGAATCTTGAAAAAGATAAAGGCAGGAGGGATTCCTGTAATCCTGATCGCTCCTGACTGGTTAAGACAGGCCTGGTACGCGGAGCTGGTGAACAGGCTCATGGACGCTCCCTGGAGGCTTCCAGACCATCCGGATCTTCTTTTGTAAGGCCCCCTCTTCCACCAGAGTTTACAGTCTCTAGGTTTAACAGCATGGCCGTTGAGGCCGCAGTTCTGAGAGAGACTGGTTTTTCCCCATCTGGTCGTTCAGACCATGATTAGGACGAGAAAATCAGCATCCTCGTGTATCTACCACAGATACTGGAAGGCCTTCTTCCGGTGTTGTGAACGCAACAATTTGGTTTCTTTGACCTTTTCCCTTTCTTCCATCCTTTGTTTTCTACAAGCAGGTCTTGACTTGGGTCACTCAGTACTCTTAAGGGGCAAGTTTCTGCTCTGTCAATTCTTTTCCAACAAAATCTGGCGTCTCGTTCCCAGTTAAAGACTGTTTCTTCAAGGAGTCGCCCACATGGCACCTCCTTATCGTTCTCTGATAGATCCAAGGGATCTTAAACTTGTCCTTGGAGCACTCCAGCGCGCTCCTTTTTGAGCCCATTCGGGACATTCCGTTTTCTCTTCTGTCATGGGAAGTTGCCTTCTTAGTTGCCATTACGGCCATCAGGAGAGTTTCTGAGTTAGCGGCATTATCCTGCTGTTCTCCGTTCCTGATTCTACATCAGGACAAGGTATTTATCAGACCTGTTCCTTCCTTTCTACCTAAGTTAGTATTTTCATTTCACATTAGTAAAGACGTTGTCCTTCCTTCTCTATGTCCCTCTCCGGTCTATTTGTACACCTTCTCAAGGTTTTACAGGGTTCATACTCCTGCCTCGTCTAATCCAGGCCTAGGAAGGGAGGTGCTGCAGGTGGCGGTTATGCATCGGCTGACCTAAGTCTGTTTTTTCTTTGCATTCTTTCTTTTCCCACCCTTGGGGACTGCTTTAGGACGTCCAATGGTTACTTGTGTCCCCCAATGAAGCAATAAAGAAAGAAGGATTTTTGGTACTCACCGTAAAATCTTTCCTGGAGCCTTCATTGAGGGACACAGCACTCTCCCTGATTGTTTGTACCACTATTGGACCTAAGTACCTTTGTTGTTGGGTTGGTACATATGTTGAGTTTTGGTTGCTTCTCCTACTGCTCTAGCACTAACTGAGGTACTTTGTGCCTGTTGGTGGGTGTATACTGTGTTTTGCTGCTTCCGGACATGGAAGAATTGCTGTGGTAAATGGAATCATGAATTCTGCTGTCTACCAAAAAATCTTGAAGGAGAATGGTCCTGCCATCTGTTCGTGACCTCAACCTGAAGCGCGCTTGGATTATGCAGCAGGACAATGATAAAAAAAACCTGCAAATACACTTCTGAATGGCTTAACAAGCCTAAGAAGTGTCCTCGACAAAGTCCTGACCTTAATTAAATTGAGATGCCGTGGCATGACCTTTAAAAAGGCGGTTCATGCTCGGAAACCCTCAAGTGGGGCGGAATTAAAATAATTCTTCAAAGTTGAGTGGGGCAAAGTTCCTCCACAGCATTGTAAAAGACTCATTGCCAGTTATCGCAAACGCTTGATTGCAGGTGTTGCTGCTAAGGGTGGCCCAACCAGTTATTAGGTTTAAGGGACAGTCACTATTTTTCATTTATTTTTTCCTTAATAACAAAGACCTTCATTTAAAAACTTCATTTTGTGTTATCTTTGTCTATTATTTAACTTTGGTTATCTGAAACATTTAAATGTAACAAACATTAAAAAGAAAAGGAAATCAGGAAGGTGGCGAACACTTTTTCACACTGCTGTACTTCAGCTTATTTTGCCTTAAGTAATTTTCCCTTTCTATTTGGAAATTCATGGTATGCTTTTATTCAGTTAGTTTGTGTGATTTCATGGTGACAACTTGAAAAATACTTTCTGTATGTTTCAGTCACCATATAAATCAATAGAAGTTCCTGAATGATGAAATTCAATGGACTGTACCACTGAAAATGTCCAGTAGGGGAAGACAGAAGCTCCTATCACAGATTAAGATGATGACTTGTCAGCTTTCAGCACACAATTGTAATGTAGAAGTTCACAATTCAGCCTCCTGACTGTATACTTAGTTGGAGAAAGATATTCACAGTGTCATCACAGCAGACAGAGATGATATTGGCTCTAGCTGATCATGTCATGTTGTACTGCTACATCATGGGTTCTATAGCATAGAGACAAAAATAGGCAGGATAAGAGCTAGAAATCAAAATGGAGGCCGGAAGGAAAGAGGTTGAAAGCTACATGGAAGTAAGTACACAATATATAAGAAGTGCAGCTTGATGCAATCAGGGCTTTCTTTAAAGAGGTTATTGTTATTAATTACTAATTAATTGATGAGACTTGTTTGCTGTGAATACAACTAATCCACACAACACAGCAAGTCTGCTAAGAAAATGTTGTAGGGGGTGTAACCTCTTCTTTCTAGTGATTTAGTAAGGTACCAGTGGTTGTACTATGATTACTACTCAGCAGCTTGTTGCTTATTCTGTGCAATTTTCTATATAGTCAACTACTGTAAAATACTGCATTTTTCTCGTTCACCTCATTATGGGACACAGGACCATGGGTGTTACGCTGCTACCATTAGGAGTCTGACACTAAGTTAATACAAATAGTTCGCTTCTCCTCTGCAGTATACATCCTCATGCTGGCTCCCAGAGAACCAGTTCACGGGATGAAGGGTCGACGGATCCTTTCAAGGCTCCGATCTCCACGAACCAACAACAGGCGAGCACGTGGAGTGTCGCCTCCACGTACCCTCTCCTGCGACGTGGGATGTCATGCATGGGCTGATTTTTAGGGGAGATGGGTCCCTTAAAGGGTACCGATCTCCCTGCACCATCAACAGATGTGCACATGGAGTGTCTCCTCCATGTACCCTTTTCTGCAGCCAGACCTAATGCTGTACAACCAGCTTTGTCCACCCAGAAGGAGTAAACCCCTTGGATGCACAGAGGGCACCCTCCATTTTGGCACCTGTGCAGCCCCCACTGCTCCACCACTATTTAGCGGATGAAGCAAGGAGACGGACGGTACCTCTCCTTCTCCCTATGAAAGGGAGAGTGGATTGAGAGTTTTTACCACTTTATCCCTGCACCATCCAAAAATCACCAGCAACAGCAGCTGCACGACGGAGTTACCTACACACAGCGGAGGTACCTGCAGCATCGTCCAAAGGACATCTCCAGTCTTTCCGGGTACCGTATATACTCGAGTATACGCCGACTTGAGTATAAGCCGAGACCCCTAATTTTGCCACAAAAAACTGGGAAAACTTAATGACTCAAGTACAAGCCTAGGGTGGAAAATGCAGCAGGTACTGGTAAATGTCAAAAATAAAAATAGATACCAATAAAAGTAAAATTAATTGAGACATCAGTAGGTTGTGTTTTTGAATATCCATATTGAATCAGGAGCCCCATATAATGCTCCATACAGTTTGATGGGCCCCACAAGATGCTCCATATTAAAATATGCCCTATATAATGTTGCACAAATGTTGATTATGACCCCATATGATGCTCCATACAGACATTTGCCCCATATAATGCTGCACAAATGCTGATTATGGCCCCATAAAATGCTCCATATAGACATTTGCCCCATATAATGCTGCACAAATGCTGTTTATGGCCCCATAAAAAGCTCCATACAGACATTTGCCCCATATAATGCTGCACAAATGCTGATTATCCCCCCATAAGATGCTCCATAGACACATTTGCCCCATATACTGTTGCTGCGAATCAAAAACAAAAAGTCACATACTCGCCTCTCATCGCTCAGGCCCAGGCACTTGCTATATTCACCATACCCCGTTCCACTACCAGGCGCCGCTGTGTCTTCTGCACTGAAGATCAGGCAGAGGGCGGCGCACACACTAATCGCGTCATTGCGCCCTCTGACCTGAGCGTCACTGCAGAGGACATGGAAGACCTAGCCCGGTGGTGGAACGCGGAGAGGTGACTATCGCACAATGCCCCCGTTATATTTAACTGCTCCTGGCACGGTCCCTGCACGTCCCTGGTTCTCTGGCGCCGGCAGCTTCTTCCTGTATTGAGTGGTCACATGGTAATGCTCATTACAGTAATGAATATGCGGCTTTACCCCTATGGGAGTGGAGTCGGGTCATATTCATTACTGTAATGAGTGGTACCATGTGACCGCTCAATACAGAAAGAAGCTGCCGGGGAACCAGGGACGTGCAGGGACTGCGTCAGGAGCAGGTGAGTATGATTAGAGAGCTGCCGTTCCCCCTCCCCTGCCGACCCCTGGGGATGACTCGAGTATAAGCCGAGAGGAGCAATTTCAGCCTAGAAAAATAGGCTGAAATTCTCGGCTTATACTAGAGTATATACGGTAAGCGCTGAGAAGTGGGGGCTCTGAGCAGTCCGGGCACAAGCAGCAGACATTTCCTGGGGGGGGGAGGGGGGGGGTTCCTTTCTTTTTCAGGCCTAGGTAAAAATTTAGTCCTCGGCTTTGGCCTTGTACAAGCCACAGCCGAAGCTCCGCCCCCACGATGACGTGACCTGGCGGCTCAACCCACTTTTCTGGTGCTTCTCATTCTGATGCCCAGGAAGCCTCCTGCTTGCCCGGACAGCGACGCGGAGCGTGATACTCGTGGCTGGGACACAGGACCTGGGTAAGGTCTCTCTCTCCCTTTCAGTATTCTAACCTCTGTGGGAACCCTTATTAAGGATGCACATAGGAATACATCATGTCCCAGTCTCAGACACCTAAAAAGTCCCATAAGACTTAGTCTTTTTCACCTCATGTAACTCCTGTCAGTTTGCGTTTCCAAAAGCTCAGAGTTCACCGCTCTGCAAAGCCTGTGACCCCAAATGCGCTCAGGAGCCCCCCGCTGACACTGAGCCCAGTGTCCTCAGTTCCCCTGCGTGGGTCTTGTCTCTGTCGCAATCTATGACTTCTCTGGCCAAAGCGCTTGAATTCTTTAGTGTTCCTTTTGGGGATTGTGGTGTTCGCACCTCTGATGCAGAAGGACCCTCCCCTACACGGGAACAATTGGCTAGCCGGGGCCACACACAGTCTAGAAACGTACAAGCGCCCAGAAAACGGATACGTAGTACATCTCCCGTACAATCATGTGCTCTGGCGTCCGTGATCTCCGTTTCTCATTCTCCATTTCCAGACAATAGCGAACTCTATTCTAAGTATGAATTGAACGTCTCCTTAGATCTGGATTAGCCAGACTTTAGGAGGACGGTTGATTCTCTGATTGAGGCTGTCAACCAAACTGAAGGTTGAGGAAGACTCCGGCTCTGTGCTGGATCACACTGTGTGCTTCAAAAAAAAACTAAGCGTCCTCATAGAACATTCACCCAGAGTTTCGGGATATAGTTAATCGGCACAGGGAGCGACCCTTCTATCCCTGCTGAACAGATCATCTATTAAAAATCCTACAGACCGCCAGATAGAAAATTTGGTTGGATCGGTCTTTGAGGCCTCAGGTGCAGCTCTATATCCTTCCTTCGCTGCAGCGTGGGTTGCTAAAGCAATGGTTTCCTGGTCGGAGACCTTGGCTGATTCCATTCAGAGCAGTAATCTCCCTCAGGAGGCAGCACAGCTGGCTAGCCAGATTTCTCAGGCAGGAGATTGCCTGGTACACGCTTCTTTGGATGCGGCCAACTGTTCAGCTGTATTGGTGCAATTGCCACCATGATCAGACGGTCTTTATGGCTCAGAGAATGGAAGGCGGATACCTCGTCAAAAAGCATCTGACTTCTCTTCCTTACCAGAGTGGGTGTTTGTTTGGAGAGAAGCTGGATCAGCTTATCTTGGATGCTACATGGGGAAAAAGCAAATTTCTTCCCCAGCAGAGGCTTAGGTGTCCCTTTCGGTGTCGACATCAAATCCATTTCCGATCCTTTCGCGCCAATCCGGGTTGGTCCACTACCTCTTCAGGATCAGGACGCTCTCCATATAGGAACAGTTGACTCCAGGCATCCTGTATGTCCAATCCGCAATGGAAGGGTCGGCCCAAACAATCTGGATCTAAGGGATCCAGGTCCCGTAGGTTTTCTGCCCAATGACTCATGGGGGTTATCCGGTTGACACCAGCAGGATAGGCGGTTGCCTACTTCTCTTTCACCAGGTCTGGCTCTGTCATTCACGACGAATGGGTCAGAGACCTGGTGTCATCCGGATACAAAATAATTTTTCTTTACATCCCCTGACTCATTTCTTTCCTTCCCGACCTCCAGCATGAAGGGCAAAGGCTCTTTCCCAAGCCATAGACTCTTTGCGTTGCGATGGCGTCATTGTCATGGTTCTGGAAAATGAAAGCTAAGCTCTACCGCAGTTTCATTATCTCCTAGCGGGTCACCCCATCCGAATTCAATCGGACAATGCCACGGCTGTGGCATACATCAACCATCAAGGGGGTACCCGCAGCAGGGCTGCCATGTGCGAGGTAGCTCGCATTCTCCGATGGGCATAGGGGAGTCACTCTGTAGTCTCAGCAGTGCACATACCAGGCGTGGAAAACTGGGCGGCAGACTTCCTCAGCCGGCAGGGTCTCGCCTCGGAAAGTGGGAACTTAATCCGGAGGTTTTCCAACAGATTTGTCTTTGTTGGGGACCCCGGATGTTTATCTGATGGCATCCAAACTGAACACCAAAGTCTCCAGGTTCATAGCTCAGTCGCGAGATTCAAGAGCCATAGGAGCGGATGCTCTAGTTCTTTCGTGGCACCATTTCCGTCTTTTGTACATTTTTCCCCTACTGCAGCTTCTTCCGAGAGTCATCTGGAGAGAAGGGATTCCAGTGATCCTGGTGCTCCGGATTGGCCACGCCAACGTGGTTCAGAGTTGGTGCGCCTCGTCGCCGATGTCCCCTGGCAGATACCGGATCAGCCAGATCTGCTCTCCCAGGGGCCGATTTACCACCAGGACTCAGCGGCCCTGCTTTTAACAGCTTGGCTGTTGAACCCTGGATTCTGACCCAGGCTGGTTTTTCGCAACTGGTCGCATCTGCAATGATCTGTGCTCGTAAGCCAGCGTCGGGACTCATTTATCACCGTACTTGGAAGATATTTTTTGCTTGGTGCAAAGCTCGTGGACGTCTTCCCCTCATCTTCTCTGTTCCCATCATTTTAGAGTTCCTGCAGACCGGTCTGCATTCAGGCCTGGCGCTCAGCTCGCTCAAGGGCCAGATATCCGCTTTATCGGTCTTATTCCAACGTAGGATTGCGCCAAAACCTCAGGTGAAGACGTTCATACAATGGGTTACACATGTGCTTCCCCCCTATCGCATGCCTTTGGAACCTTGGAACCTTAACTTGGTCCTGGGAGTCTTACAGGAAGCTCCCTTTGAACCGCTTCAGGACATTTCACTCACCTTTCTGTCCTGGAAAGTTGTTTTTCTTGTTGCAGTCGCATCAATCAGGCGGGTTTCAGAGCTGGCTGCTCTGTCATGTTGGGCGCCTTTCCTTATTTTCCATCAGGACAAAGTTGTCCTCAGGCCTTCCCCATCCTTTTTGCCCAAGGTTGTCTCATCCTTTCACCTAAATAAGGACATTGTTCTTCCTTCATTTTGTCTGACTCCAGTCCACAGGGTGGAAAGGGCTCTCCATACTCTGGATGTAGTCAGAGATCTGAGAAGGTACGTCTCGAGGACGACGTCCTTCTGAAGGTCGGATTCTTTGTTTGTGTTTTCTGAGGGTCACTGGAAGGGTCTAGCCGCTTCGAAGGCCACAATAGCTAGGTCCTACCGCATCAGAGGTAATCCTACCCCAGTGGGGATCAAAGCACACTCAACTCGGTCAGTGAGCTCTTCCTGGGCACTTCGGCATCTGACATTGGCGGAGCAGGTCTGTAAATCCGTGACTTGGTCCAGCCTACATACTTTCTCAGAGCACTGTAATGCTCATACTCAAGCTTCGGTTGATGCGGGGCTTGGCAGAAAAATTTTGCAGGCTGCAGTGGTGCACATCTAGGCAGTTATGTGAATCCTGATGTTTTTGGTTGTTTTCCCACCCAGGGACTCCTTTGGGACGTCCCATGGTCCTGTGTTCCCCAATGAGGCGAAGGAGAAACAGGGATTTTTGTGTACTCACCATAAAATCCTTTTCTCCGAGCCACTCATTGGGGGTCACAGCACCCACCCTTTTAGCCTAATGGCTTGTGATTGTTCTTTAGTTTGCCATGTTGTATTCTTATGTGTTATGTTCTCCTACTGCTTTTGCACTGAACTGGTTCTCTGGGAGCCAGCAAGAGCATGTATACTGCAGAGGAGGAGCTAACTTAGGCTGTGTGCACACGTTGCGGTTTTTTCGCGTTTTTTTGCCGATAAAAACGCTATAAAACCGCAAAAAACGCATACAATAAGCATCCCATCATTTAGAATTAATTCTGCATGTTTTGTGCACATGATGCGTGTTTTTTTTTTGCGGATTTCCCTCTCCAAAATGCATTGGGAAGTGTCCGGAAAAAACCGCGGCAAAAACGCATTCGGTTTTCTTGCGGATTTCTTGCAGAAAATGTCCGGAATTCTCAGGAATTTTCTGCGAGAAACCCTGAACGTGTGCACATAGCCTTAGTGTCAGCCTCCTAGTGGTAGCAGCATAACACCCACCGTCCTGTGTTCCATGGTCCTGTGTCTCCCAATGAGTGGCTCAGAAAAAAGGATTTTACTGTGAGTTCACAAAAATCCCTGTTTATTAGTTATAACTGCAAAATGATTCTAGCATTTAATTTGTGTAAGAGATGGCATGCTTATTTATTTTGAGGAATTTTCAGATTGGGGATTGTGAACTTTTAAAATTAAGCTGCAGACTTATGGTGTTTTTTTTTCTTCATATGTCTTTCAACCTGTAGAAGACACTTTCTCCCTGGAGCATATGGTTGTATTAGATGAGACTGACGATGATTTACCAATTGCCAGTGCTGCTTCACCCGCTTCTTGTGATTCTTCAGACCCGGAGATAGCAACCACTTCAGGTAATCATCTGATTAGGTATGTTCAGACCAATTACTATATTTTTTGGACTATAGAAAACACCTTACTCTAAGAAACACCCCAGGCTTGGGCAACATATAAGCATATTATTTACTTCTAATTAAAACTTCCCTGGTGGTGTAAAGAAGTGAAGGAGTCAGTTTTTTGAAATTTATATTCATTAGCCTTCTGACAGAGCACTCCACCTCTTAGCCACAGGTATTTTAATCGCAGCAGGTTCATTACCCCTCCACAGAGACAGAGAAATTTAGTCTAAGAAGAGGTTTCACAGGTAACCATTCAGATGAAGACGTTTATTCTCAGCGAGGAAAGGAAACTCTAGGACCTGGTATACGAGAAATGCCCTAATGTGGCTGCCAGGTACACATGAATTGGCCAATTTATGCGCTAAACGCTCTCATTTTTTCATATTTCTAGTGCAGTAATGCAGTTAAATTTTCATGTTTGCATGTTTTAGCACCGCAGTGTGCTGCCATATTTATTTGATATTATACACACATAACTTTACAGCACACACCTTATGCACCCTCTCTGAGGCACGCACAGTACACTTGGACAGCTCTGTTGCACCAACATGGCCAGAGCTGATTCTGGACACTAACACACACATTTTTTGCAAGAGTTTTTCTTGCTAAAAAGTGAATTATATAACATATATACTCTTCTATAAGCTGGGTTTTTCAGCACATTTTCTTGTGCTGAAAACACCCCCTTGGCTTAAACATGAATCACTGTACAGAAAGGGGTCGGCAGAGCAGCGGGTGCCAGGAGCCGGCGCACACATCATACTCCCCTACTTGCGCGCCCTGGGTGCTGCCACTGCATCTTGTTCCAGCCACCGGTGCCTGCCTGAAGCCCTTCCTGTGCTCAGCGGTCGCGTGGTACTGCTCTTTAAGGTGATGAATATGGATGCCTCTCCACTCCCATAGGCGTGGAGTGGATATTCATCACCTTAATAAACGGTACCACGTGACGGCTGAGCACAGCAAGAGCTGCAGGCAGGCACCGACGGAAGGAACGAGATGCAGTGCCAGCACAGAGGGCACGCAGGTAGGTGAGTATGATGTTTTGTGTTTTTTTTCAATAGGAAACATGCACACAGGGATAGGGTCTAAGGAGCCATGCATACAGGAACGAACAGGGGAGGTATTCATACCAGGACAGGGAAGGGGGAGGTATGCATAAAGGGATGGAATGGGAGTGGCATGCAGACAGGGATGGGGAGGCATGCATACAATGACAGGGCAGGCATGCATTCAGGAACAGGGAGGCATTTATACCAGGACAGCGACGGGGGAACCACGCATATCAGAACAGTGATGAGGGGACGATACATACCCGGCTTATACTCGAGTCAATAAGCTTACCCAGTTTTCCGTGGCAAAAGTAGGTGCCTCGGCTTATACTTGGGTCGGCTTATAATCGAGTATATACGGTAGTAAAAAAAATATTGCCTGAGATGTTCTATCAACCGCATTTTGCTATCTTACAAAAAGCCTCCTGCAAGAAGATACTTATACTTGTTTGGGTAGTCAAAAAGCGGCCGAAAGCGTATAATTGCTCTATCATATCAAATGTACAATATTACCCAAAAACTAAAAAAGTGAATCCCAGAGCAAGATTTCATCAAATGTAATAATTTTGTGCATCTTATAGTCCAAAATGTAATGTAATTCGGGCGTCATCTATATTATTATTTAATTTGGACATTCCCACTTATTTGTATTATGCATAAAATTTATTTTTTCAAGGTTTTGCAGAGTAAAAGTATAACTATTAGCATTGAGCGAACGTGTTTGGATAAAACAGCTTACAGATTCCATTTAATAGAGTATGTTCATTTCCAAGATCCTATCCCAGTATGAAGTAGCTGTAATCTTATTAGCAAAGACCTCCAATTAGAAATGTAGTATACGGTAGTTCTTCTGATTTGCTTTCACACTTACCGGACGTGCAGGGCATTGCAGTAGCTTGGTTGTAACCATAGGTACCTACTCGTATAGTGAGAGTTGCCAGTGGTCATAACCATGGATACCTATGCTGCTGCAATGCACATGGGATGAATGACATACTGAAATGGGAACTACACTACATTATAATTGGTATATTTGCTAATATACACTACATTTTAATTGGTATATTTGCTAATGTTATTATTACACCTACTACATAGTGAGGTAGGATTTTGAAGATGTGAATACCCCTTTAAGTCCTGGATAACATTGAGGGTATGTTCACATGTTGCAGATTTGCATGCGGAATTTTCTGCACAGAATCTGCACCTCTTGGCAGAAAACGCAGGTAAAAGTCCGCGTTTTTTTGATGCGTTTTTTCATGCGGATTTGTATGTGTTTTTGTAACCTAAATAAAGATCTATTATTTAAAAAAAAATTGTGATGTAATTTTTTGTCCAACCTCTTATTTTACATACTCCATGGAAGAATAGTGTTTACACACACACAGACAGATATAGATAGATAGACTGACAGATACCATATATACTCGAGCATAAGCCGAGAATTTCAGCCCATTTTTTTTAGGCTAAAATTGCCCCTCTTGGCTTATACTCGAATCATTCCCAGTATATGAGCAGCAGCTGTCTCACCTGCTCCTGGCGCGGTCCCTGTACATCCATGGCGGTACCATGTGACCGCTCAATACAGGAAGAAGCTGCCGGCGCCGGAGAACCAGGGACCGTGCCAAGAGCAGGTGAGTATAACGGAGCATTGCGCGATAGTCGCCTCTCCGCGTTCCACCGCCGGGCTCCGTCTTCCCCGTCCTCTGCAGTGACGCTCAGGTCAGAGGCCGCGATGATGCGGTTAGTGTGTGCGCCGCCCTCTGCCTGAACTTCAGTGCGGAAGACACAGCGGCACACGGCGGTGGAACTGGGAATGGTGACTATAGCAAGTGCCGAGGGCCTGAGCGACGAGAGGTGAGTATGTGACTTTTTTTTTTAATCGCAGTAACAGCATATGGGGCATATGTCTCTATGGAGCATCTTATGGGGCCATAATCCGCATTTGTGCAGCATTATATGGGGCAAATGTCTGTATGGAGCATCTTATGGGGCCATAATCGACATTTGTGCAGCAATATATGGGGCAAATGTCTGTATGGAGCATCATATGGGGTCATAATCAACATTTGTGCAGCATTATATAGGGCATATTTTAATATGGAGCATCTTATGGGGCCCATCATGAACTGTGTGGAGCATTATATGGGGCTCCTGATTCAATATGGATATTCAAAAACACTTAACCTACTGATGTCTCAATTAATTTTACTTTTATTGGTATCTATTTTTATTTTTGACATTTATCGGTTGCTGCTGCATTTTCCACCCTAGGCTTATACTCGAGTCATTACGTTTTCCCAGTTTTTTGTGGCAAAATTAGGGGTCTCGGCTTATACTCGGGTCGGCTTATACTCAAGTATATACGGTAGATAGAAAAAAAAAAAGGTACATAAATAGTTAGACACACACAAAATATGCACGTAATATCTTTAGTTAAAAAAAAAAAAAAAACTGGTGTGGGCTCATGCTCCATTTTCTTCACCAGAGAGGGAAAGCAGACGGCCGGGGGCCAATATTTCTAGCCTGGGAAGGGGTCAATGCACATGGAGCTTCCCAGGCTCTGAATATCAGCCCGCAGCTCTATATTTAGCCTTTACTGGCTATTAAAATAAGGGGACCCTCCCCTACGCAGATACCTGCGGGCTGATATTCATAGCCTAGGGAAGGGCCATGGTTATTGGCCCCCCTGGCTAAAAATACCAGCACCCAGCCAGTCTGTAAGATGCGCCAATTCTACCACTTAGCCTCTCTTCCCACTGCCCTGTAACGGTTGGATATGGAGTAATAAGGGGCTAATGTCACCGTTGATTGTAAGGTGACATTAAGCCTGGTTAATAATAGAGAGGTGTCAATAAGATGCCTATCCATTATTAATCCTATAGTTATTAATGGGTTAAAAAAAGACACGGCCAGAAAAAAGTATTTTAATGTAATAAAACACTACACATTTTTTCATAATTTTTATTCCACGCCTAATCCAATCAAAGCCATTGATCACCTGTAAATTTTTTTTAAAAAGGAACAAACACATGCTCCCTGTGTCCGACGCAGTCCCTCTTTAATAACGAGTGTCCCACAACGATCCCTATAGAGTGGTCACATCAGCAGATATGACCGCTCTATAGGGCCTCTGATGACACACTGACCGGAGATAACCCTCCCACAGTGTATCATCGGAGTACGCTTTATGGCACTACAGCCGTGAAAAAATTCTCACTTTGTAGTGCCGAAAGTGACAGGTGAATTCAGGTGACCTGTCGGCGGCAGAGAGATACAGTGCGGAGGATTCTCTCCGTCATTGATCACCGGAGCCCCTGGAGAGCAGTCGCATCTGCTGATGTGACAGCTCTCCACTGGAGATCGTCGTGGGACAATCGTTATTCATTGGATTACGTTGGACACAGGGAGTATACTGTTTGTTTATTATTTCAATTTTATTTGTAGATGATCGATGGCTTCGGGGATTAGGTGTATATGGTAACTATGTACTAAATGTGTGTTTTATTTGTTTTTTTTTTAAACATTCAACACATTAGCCGGATGATGATCGGAACACCTGTATATACACTGATAGCTGCTACTGCGCAGGCGCCATTTTCAAATGGATATTTTTCTTTTATATCTATCTATCAATCTATATACACATTATCAGGAAAACCTCAAGCACATTTATTAACACAGTAAACAAAACCTGTGATTATGCTGCAGAGCAGGTGCCACAGCTGGAGCCTCCCTGCAGAGGGTTTTTTTTTTCAGCATGTACATATATTCATTATGCAAACTATGCGGCAGGTCAGTGAGGGATCGGTGACCTGTCAGCAGTCTGCATTGTGACTAACCAATCAGAGCACCAGATGCAGACCCCCCACAGGTCGCCCTGGAGAACGAGCATATCATTAACTAAAAGCTACAATAAAGATTAATCAACAAGCACAGGACGGATTTTATCAACCAAGGTATCATTTTAATCAGTATAGGGCTTCTTTCACACTAGCGTCGGAACCTCGGCCCAACGCACTGCGACGGGCCGAGGTTCCGACGCTAGCAGTGAATGCGCTGCACGTCGGAGGCAGCAGATGCATTTTTCCAGTGCATCCGCTGCCCCATTGTGAGGTGTGGGGAGGAGGGGGCGGAGTTCCGGCCACGCATTCGTGGTCGGAAAAAGCGGTCCGTCGGCAGCAAAAAAACGTTACATGTAAGGTTTTTTGCTCCCGGCGGTCCGCCACAACACGGCGCAACCATCGCACGACGGTTGCAACGTGTGTCAATGCGTCGCAATACGTCGCTAATGTTAATCTATGGGGCAAAAACGCATCCTGCAAACAACTTTGCAGGATGTGTTTTTTCCCATAAACGACGTATTGTGACGTATTGCAAAAAAACGCTAGTGTGAAAGTAGGCTAACCGCGCCGACCTGACACTCTCTGTAGGTTACTGTGCAACAATCCTGCTGACCGGTTCCCTTTAAAGAGGTTTCCAGGACTTAAAGGTAATCTATCTGCAGGTTTTTGCTACCTCATCTGAGTAGCATGATGTAGGGGTAGATACCCTGATTCCAGTGATGTATCACTTACTGAGCTGCATACTGTCACTTTGATAAAATCACTACTTTATTGCTTCAGATCTACCACTTCTCTACCAGTTTTATGAGTGCTGAGCTGACGGTTGTAGTTTGAATTATTTCATAGGTGCCATGTTTTTCACATTCTTGACGAACCTCTATAACCTTACAGTAAAAAGTGTTGTTTTATGTGACCTGTAAATCTGGAAAATCTGACTCCATTACATTTAAATAAGTCATTTTTAATGTAATAGTAATACGTTCTTGTTCTTTTACTTTGTTGTTCTTTTATTTTTTTTTCCAAAATAGACCGCTTTCCCAGTAGCCATATGGTTATCTTAGATGAGACAAATGACGACAATGATCATCTTGCTTCCCCTGCATCTTGTGACTCTTCTGCTTCAGAGTCTGCCCCAACAAGTTCAGGTATTACCACCTGTTTCTGCCATACTCCTTTTTATTTAACAACTTTTCATTTTTACTCGTCTGCATTTGGCTGTTTTGTTCTGCATATGTGTGCCATAAGTTCGAAAAGTAGCATCCTATGCATCTTTTTCGAGAGAAATTCCATATCATTAGAAAGTATGCAAGGTGCGAGGCTTGGGGCTGTTAAAAAATGTCGGCAGAGCCCCCGAACCACTGAGCATCTTCTCGTGCCAGCCTGGGCGTCCATGGCCCAACTCCTGCCGCCAAACATCCCAGCCTACCTGCCTGGAGTTCGCAGCATCTCCTGCCTCTGCCAGCAGCATGAAACCGCTCAATAACTGTAAATCTGTCAATGAGACCAGTCTGGAAAATACTTCATAACAACGTATTGAAATAATGGAAGACTCCCACAACAGCAATGGTTACTAGATAATACAATGTAAGCGACACAAACTACAATATCAAAATGAAAAGGCCAATACAAGGAGACTCCTCTCCAAATGGTAAGTAAAAGAAAGTCAATCTTTATTAAGTAAATATACAGAATAAGAACAGTAAAAAAGTTATTCTGAGAAAAAAACATTCCGTTGATGTTCTATTGAGAAATAAGCTTGCCTCCTACTAATTAAATATTCTCCCTGAGGCTCAAATAGCCTCAAAATAAATATTCTGAATATTCACATAGAGAAAAATTGTATGCGATCAGATTATAAAAACAAACCTGAGAAATGGTTACTAGAACAACACATAATATATGAGCAATATCTTCCCTTACTGGGGCAATTGGACATATTACCAGTATCCAGTACATCACATCAAGATACAGAAGGTTTAGGTTTATGAAAGGCAAAAACGGCAATATATAATAATTTAAATGTATCACCTGATCCTACCAAAATCTTGAGAACATAGCATAAGCAGGAATTAAAACATAACTTTTAATGTATAACCAAAATAAAGTAATATATTAAATAAACTGTCACCCAAAAAAAGTGTATCGATAAAATAGTACTACTGGGTATACCCTGTCAGGGGACGTGCCATACAAAATGTAGTACTTATACAAGATTTTTGTGCAGACGCTGGCAGTGGTCCAGTGTCCTATCACTCAACCCAAGGTACCTGATTAAATGGTGATAATGCCTATAGAAGAAGCCTTTATCAAATGCCAATACAGATAAACAGATAACCTTGGTTGCATTTAAGGTACCGTCACACTTTAGCGACGCTGCAGCGATACCGACAACGATTCGGATCGCTGCAGCGTCGCTGTTTGGTCGCTGGAGAGCTGTCACACAGACCGCTCTCCAGCGACCAACGATCCCGAGGTCCCCGGTAACCAGGGTAAACATCGGGTAACTAAGCGCAGGGCCGCGCTTAGTAACCCGATGTTTACCCTGGTTACCATCGTTAAAGTAAAAAAAACAAACGCTACATACTTACCTACCGCTGTCTGTCCTCGGTGCTCTGCTTCTCTGGTCTGGCTGTGAGCACAGCGGATGGAAAGCAGAGCGGTGACGTCACCGCTCTGATTTCCGGCTGCCCGGCGCTCACAGCCAGACCAGAGAAGCAGAGCACCGAGGACAGGCAGCGATAGGTAAGTATGTAGCGTTTGTTTTTTTTACTTTAACGATGGTAACCAGGGTAAATATCGGGTTACTAAGCGCGGCCCTGCGCTTAGTTACCCGATGTTTACCCTGGTTACCAGCGAAGACATCGCTGAATCGGCGTCACACACGCCGATTCAGCGATGTCAGCGGGACCTCAACGATCAAAAAATGGCCCAGGCCATTCCGACACGACCAGCGATCTCACAGCAGGGGCCTGATCGCTGGTACGTGTCACACATAGCGAGATCGCTACTGAGATCGCTGTTGCTGTGACTCAGCAGCGATCTCGCTAGCGATCTCGCTATGTGTGACGGGGCCTTAAGGCCCCTTCACATTAAGCGATTCTGCAGCGATACCGACAACGATCCGGATCGCTGCAGCGTCGCTGTTTGGTCGCTGGAGAGCTGTCACACAGACAGCTCTCCAGCGACCAACGATGCCGGTAACCAGGGTAAACATCGGGTTACTAAGCGCAGGGCCGCGCTTAGTAACCCGATGTTTACCCTGGTTACCAGCGTAAAAGTAAAAAAAACAAACACTACATACTTACCTACCGCTGTCTGTCCCCGGCGCTCTGCTTCTCTGCACTCCTCCTGTACTGGCTGTGAGCACAGCGGCCGGAAAGCAGAGCGGTGACGTCACCGCTCTGCTTTCCGGCTGACCGACGCTCACAGCCAGTGCAGGAGGAGTGCAGAGCACAGCGCCGGGGACAGACAGCGGTAGGTAAGTATGTAGTGTTTGTTTGTTTTTTTACTTTTACGCTGGTAACCAGGGTAAACATCGGGTTACTAAGCGCGGCCCTGCGCTTAGTAACCCGATGTTTACCCTGGTTACCAGACAAGACATCGCTGGATCGGTGTCACACACGCCGATCCAGCGACAAAATAAAGTTCTGGACTTTGTTCAGCGACCAACGATCTCCCAGCAGGGGCCTGATCGTTGGTCGCTGTCACACATAACGATTTCCTTAACGATATCGTTGCTACGTCACAAAAAGCAACGATTAATCAATAATAAGATGATCCAATTGTATATAATCTATCAATCTTATTTGACCCCGACTCGTCTTTTTAAAATGGGCCGTCTTCATTCAACAAACTGCTTGAGGTGTCACTCTAGTGACGCAGATTTTATCCATATGATATGGAAGTGTCCTGTTATTTTTCAATATTGGAGAGAAGTGACGGTACTATTGACATCTTTGGTGTCGATCCCTGTTCCACTTGAGCCACTGGTGTGTTTGTTTGGAGTATGGGAGGCGGAGGCTTGGGATCACCACACAGGAATATTTCTGAGGGAGTCACTGTTCATGGCACGAAAGGTGTTGGCGCTGCGTTGGATGGGAGGCTCTGGTCCATCTCTTAGAGCATGGGTTGACTTGATAAATTCAATTATTCCGTATGAGCGGACGCTATATCAGAATAGGGGTTGTCCAACTAAATTCGAGAAGATATGGGGAAGATGGAATTCATCCTGTCACACTGTATAAGTTAAAATGACTCAGTATACGCATAAGAAAAGGGTGTATGACTCTAGACATTATTTACCAACAGAGCGGGATGTATTTAGAACTCTTCTTTGTAAGCGGCATTACGTTAGTATTAGAGGCTTTATTAGAAGTTAATGTAGTTACAGTTAATGTTTAAAATAAGGCATTAATGATCAACATGCACAATTTATTATCTTTATAATATCTTATACATGGCTATGTATGGTAATTTCCTGTAATTAATGGATAATGATGAATACAAGCAAAAATGTGTATGATCTTTCCTGAAATCAATAAACGAATTTAAAAAAAAACAAAAAGCAACGATATCGTTAACGATATCGTTATGTGTGAAGGCACAACTTCGTATTAGCAGTTATCACAAAATAAAGGGAGGGGTAAGATCAATTGGAAAAGACATGTACACAAATGTAATATTGGAACAATCTCACCAGTTGCTGAGGATAGGTAAGGTGGAGCCCCAATTCGCTTACGTGGAGAAATCCTTCAAGCCACAACATCAGGAGACAATTCCCTGTCAGTCCCTGGGGGGCTATCAATAAATCTCAATCCCCGAGCTCCTGCCCTTACAAGGACAGTCCACATCTACCCCTAAGGTATAACATGCCCTGCACTCTCCCTATTTCCAGGTCCCAACGCGTTTCTTTGCGAGCATGATCATCAGGGGACTAGCTTGCATGGGAGATGAGGTGCTTCAAATAGTTACCACCCTCTATACTAAACTGCAGTTTATTGATAGCCCCCAGGGACTGACGGGAATTGTCTCCTGATGTTGTGGCTTGAAGGATTTCTCCACCTAAGCGAATTGGGGCTCCACCTTACCTATCCTTAGCAATTGGTGAGATTGTTCCAATAATACATTTGTGCACGTCTTTTCCAATTGATCTTACCCCTCCCTTTATTTTGTGATAACTGCTAATACTAAGTTGTGCCTTCACACATAACGATATCGTTAACGATATCGTTGCTTTTTGTTTTTTTTTAAATTCGTTTATTGATTTCAGGAAAGATCATACACATTTTTGCTTGTATTCATCATTATCCATTAATTACAGGAAATTACCATACATAGCCATGTATAAGATATTATAAAGATAATTGTGCATGTTGATCATTAATGCCTTATTTTAAACATTAACTGTAAGTACATTAACTTCTAATAAAGCCTCTAATACTAACGTAATGCCCTTTATTTTGTGATAATTGCTAATACTAATGCAACCAAGGTTATCTGTTTATCTGTATTGGCATTTGATAAATGCTTCTTCTATAGGCATTATCACCATTTAATCAGGTACCTTGGGTTGAGTGATAGGACACTGGACCACTGCCAGCGTCTGCACAAAAATCTTGTATAAGTACTAAATTTTGTATGGCACGTCCCCTGACAGGGTATACCCAGTAGTACTTTTTTATCGATAAACTTTTTTTGGGTGACAGTTTATTTAACCCCTTAGTGACCGAGCCAAATTTTTGAAATCTGACCAGTGTCACTTTATGTGGTAATAACTCTGCAACGCTTCAACAAATCCCAGTGATTTTGAGATTGTTTTTTCGTGACACATTATACTTTATGATAATGGTAAATTTTGTTCAACATTTTTTGTGCTTATTTATAAAAAATATCAAAAATTTGAGAAAAATGTTAAATTAGCAATTTTCTAAATTTGAATGATTATCCCTTTACTCCAGATAGTCATACAACAGCAAACCATTAATAAATAACATTTCCCACATGTCTGCTTTACATCAGCACCATTTGTAAAATGTTATTTTATTTTGTTAGCATTTTAGGAGGTTTAAAAATGTAGCAGCAATTTTTCATTTTTTTCAAAGAAATTTACAAAATTTATTTTTTTAGGGACTTATCCATGTTTGAAGTGACTTTAGGGGTCCCATATATTGGGAAACCCACAAACGTGATACCATTTTAAAAACAGCACCCCCTGACATATTGAAAACTGCTGTCAGGTAGTTTATTAACCCTTCAGGTGCTTTACAGGAATTAATGCAAAGTGGTATGACAGAAATGAAAATGTGTATTTTTAACACCTAAATGCCGCTAACTTCTAAACAGATTACTACAGCCGTCAGACTCTAAGGCCACTATTTGGTCATGAATTGCCATGGCAAACATCAGGACAACAAAATCATGATCTGAGGGCACCAACTGTGACAAAGAAGAAGCCCCCACACTCTGTTAACCATTTATAATGATGTAGTCACTATTGACAGCAGCATCTAAGGGGTTAAACAGATTTAGATGGTGCAAATACTGATTGTGGCTGATGCAGCAAGTTGTCAGCTATAGTGTACAACCGACAGATGCTGGATTGTCATCTGTATGGGGAGGCTATTCTCTTATATCTCAGGTCAGTTAAAAGACGTATTGGCGGTCATTAAGGGGTTAATATATTCCTTTATTTTGGTTGTACATTAAAGGTTTATGAAAGGACATATAATCCAGAGGAAACTGATGCAAACTATATAAGGATGAAAGTTCTGTCTATAGAGAAAGATACCAACAGATAAACCAAACATCAGACTGCTGGGGCGTGGCTATGTAGCCGGAGAAGAAGGACGCACTGAGTAAGAGCTCCATACATCCTGATTCAATCCTGCCACATATATCTCATCCCCGCAAACAGAACCGACAGGGGCTGAGACCCCACACTTAGAGGAACCTTGTGAGCCCTCCGGACGGCTGCCGTAGTGATCTGAGGCGGCGGGAGCTGCAGGGACAGAGAGGCCGGGAGGATCCACGTGCAGTGACGGCCATCTTCGGTGCGCGCGCTCCAGGACACAGGACGCGGCGCCGTCTCCTGCTGAAGCCGGGCTCTCTTCTCGTCGGGGCGAACGGAAGCAGGATCGCAGCGGTGAGAGCTGTGCTTGTGCACGGAGGTTGGGAGACCTGAGGGGGACAGCGGTGCCCACGGGAGTGGCGGACATTAGCATAGCACGCTCCCTAACAGCAAAGGGAGCAGTGCCTCATATACCTGCGGTGCTGCTTGGAAGGAGAACACGCAAATAAGGAACTGGGGGGGTGGTGCGGTGTGTGCCCTGAAATATTGGGCCCTGTGCCTCCCCTGTCATACAGCCGCTTCGTTTAGCAGCACCATAAAACTGGGAATTAACCCCCTTCCTGCTGACCTCCCTGTGTGTGGACTGAGAGCCCGTTCAGTTATATAGAGCCTGAGTAAACATCTGAACAACCACCCTGTGACCCTCATTATTACTGTCTGCCAGCCCTGTGACCCCCTTTGACGTACAGTATAATATTATACAGGACCTGAAGCTAGAGCTTGGTTTATCTGCAATCACAATCAGGATTACTTTGTGGAGTTCCTCTGCTTGCCCACCATGCAACACCCTAGGGGAGCAGGGGCGGCTGATAAGCTGAGGAAATTTGCCAGAGATGATTCCTCGGACAATGTGCGCACTCTCAGAAATAATCCTGCACTTACCCAGCGTAAGAGCCGTCCTTCTGATAGTAACGAGGAGGGAGAACAAGACGAACTGACTCTTAAACAAGCATCCGAGCAGTTAATGCAGGCTATCTCCCTCACAAGATCATCTCTTACGGAAAAAATAGAGGATGTGCATACTGAGGTGGGTCGTTTGCGACATGACATGCAAGCTATGAGAGGGCGTATTTCGGAGGTGGAAACAAGAGTGTCACATATAGAAGATACTATTACTCCCATGGAAGCTAAACTGACAAAAGCTGCTGGCTCCGTAAACGCATGGAAACAAAAGGCGGATGATTTGGAAAACAGACTGCGTCGCAATAATATTCGAATTATTGGTCTCCCGGAGCGATCGGAGGGTCAGCAGCCTGAGCAATTCCTGGAAGACTGGCTTAAGTCCACCCTGGGAGATGGATTCTCCTCAACATTCTCAGTGGAAAGAGCCCATAGGGTCCCAACGAGACCTCTGCCCCCTGGAACTCCACCTCGACCGTTTCTGGCACGCCTCCTTAATTGCAGAGATAGAGATGCTATTCTTCGCTTGGCAAGGCAGAAGGGCCCCATTAAACTCAACAATACCATCATATCGATTTTTCCGGATTTCTCCATGGAGCTCCAGAAACAGCGGACACGATTTATGGAAGTCAAAAAGCTACTTCGAGACAAGAATATAATTTATTCCATGCTCTATCCAGCCCGGCTCCGCATTGTCCATGATGGATCCTCTTTATTTTTTACAGACCCAGCAGAAGTGGCCGAATGGTTGCGGTCTCACGGAGGGTCCAAAGCCCAAAAAAACTCCTAATTTGGGTTCTTTATCAAATGGCAATATAAATAGAGCTCTTTACATAGGTGCGAAAGAAGTCAACAATACCGGACACTGAATTCAGTGAGGGTATCCCCGTTTCTATTTGACTGTGGGAGTATGGAAACATGCTCCTCTATTGTTCAAGTTATGTTGGGTTTGAGTTTATGCACTAGTTCTGACTGTTTGATGTATATGGTTGCCGCCAATATTGATTTTTTTTTGCTCTGTGGGGTGTCTCTGGATCACGCCCGTATAATATTGTTGACATATATTATTTTTCTCTTTTTATATAAATATGGGATCTGAAATCATATATATGACCTAGAACATACGGGGTATTAAGACTCCTCGGAAGAAAGTTAAAGTATTTTCACAGATCAAAAAACACAATCCTCATGTCGTGGCATTGATGGAGACACACCTGACTAGGGATACGGTTCGATGTATACAAAAGCCATGGGTACAGTGGTCGCTCCATGCATTCCATACTAGCTACTCAAGAGGGGTCTCCTTATTGATACACAGGGGGGTTAGGTGGGAGGCGAGGGAGGCACGGCGGGATCCGGAGGGCCGCTTTGTTTTTGTACATGCAATTCTCAATTCATGTGAATATGTGATACTTTGTGTTTATAACCCTCCCCCTGCTAATATGTCGGTTCTCCGTATGGCATTGGGTTTCTCCTTAAAATATCCAGATGCCAATGTTATCTGCATGGGTGACTTCAACCTAGTAATGGACCATTCTAAGGACAGAGTGAGGTTGGATAACACAGTATCCGGGGAGTCTTTGCCTCAGTCGCCCTCCCAGCTGGCGCTGTTTATGGATGGCAGCGGTTGGTTGGACTTGTGGAGAATGAGTCATCCAGAGGATAGAGGGTATACCTGCCACTCATCCACTAAACAATCTTTATCTCGTATAGATTATATATTTGGATCTAGTGGCGTGGCACTGCAGGTGGATAATATTGAACATGGTAACAGGGGGATCTCGGACCACAGTCCAGTAATTCTTAAACTTAAATATGGTCAATCCAATAACAATAGATCCTGGAAATTAAACCCTTTCTGGCTGAAATTGATAGATTCAAGTGACAGGACAGTCGAACAATTAAATAGTTTTATTTTAGCACATCCAGAACCCCAGAATCTTGGTTTATTTTGGGACACTCTGAAGGCATATTTAAGGGGATGCTTGTCCTCTACAATCTCTTACATTAACCCCTTCATGACCCAGCCTATTTTGACCTTAAAGACCTTGCCGTTTTTTGCAATTCTGACCAGTGTCCCTTTATGAGGTAATAACTCAGGAACGCTTCAACGGATCCTAGCGGTTCTGAGATTGTTTTTTCGTGACATATTGGGCTTCATGTTAGTGGTAAATTTAGGTCAATAAATTCTGCGTTTATTTGTGATAAAAACGGAAATTTGGCGAAAATTTTGAAAATTTCGCAATTTTCACATTTTGAATTTTTATTCTGTTAAACCAGAGAGTTATGTGACACAAAATAGTTAATAAATAACATTTCCCACATGTATACTTTACACCAGCACAATTTTGGAAACAACATTTTTTTTTGCTAGGAAGTTATAAGAGTTAAAATTTGACCAGCGATTTCTCATTTTTACAACGAAATTTACAAAACCATTTTTTTTAGGGACCACCTCACATTTGAAGTCAGTTTGAGGGGTCTATATGGATGAAAATACCCAAAAGTGACACCATTCTAAAAAATGCACCCCTCAAGGTACTCAAACCCACATTCCAGAAGTTTTTTAACCCTTCAGGTGCTTCACAGCAGCAGAAGCAACATGGAAGGAAAAAATGAACATTTAACTTTTTAGTCACAAAAATTATCTTTTAGCAACATTTTTTTTATTTTCCCAATGGTACAAGGAGAAACTGAACCACGAAAGTTGTTGTCCAATTTGTCCTGAGTACGCTGATACCTCATATGTGGGGGTAAACCAATGTTTGGGCGCACGGCAGGGCTTGGAAGGGAAGGAGCGCCATTTGACTTTTTGAATGAAAAATTGGCTCCACTCTTTAGCGGACACCATGTCACGTTTGGAGAGCCCCCGTGTGCCTAAAAATTGGAGCTCCCCCACACGTGACCCCATTTTGGAAACTAGACGCCCCAAGGAACTTATCTAGATGCATAGTGAGAACTTTGAACCCCCGGGGGCTTCACAAATTGATCCGTAAAAATGAAAAAGTACTTTTTTTTCACAAAAAAATTCTTTTAGCCTCAATTTTTTTCATTTTCACATGGGCAACAGGATAAAATGGATCCTAAAATTTCTTGGGCAATTTCTCATGAGTACACCGATACCTCACATGTGGAGGTAAACCACTGTTTGGGCACATGGTAAGGTTCGGAAGGGAAGGAGCGCCATTTGACTCTTTGAATGAAAAATTATCTCCATCGTTAGCGGACACCATGTCGTGTTTGGAGAGCCCCCGTGTGCCTAAACATTGGAGCTCACCCACAAATGACCCCATTTTGGAAACTAGACCCCCCAAGGAACTTATCTAGATGCATATTGAGCACTTTAAACCCTCAGGTGCTTCACAAATTGATCTGTAAAAATGAAAAAGTACTTTTTTTTTTCACAAAAAAATTCTTTTCGCCTCAGTTTTTCATTTTCACATGGGCAATAGGATAAAATGAATCCTAAAATTTGTTGGGCAATTTCTCCCGAGTACGCCGATACCTCATATGTGGGGGTAAACCACTGTTTGGGCACACGGCAGGGCTCGGAAGGGAAGGCGCGCCATTTGACTTTTTGAATGGAAAATTAGCTCCAATTGTTAGCGGACACCATGTCGCGTTTAGAGAGCCCCTGTGTGCCTATGCATTGGAGCTCCCCCACAAGTGACCCCATTTTGGAAACTAGACCCCCCAAGGAACTTATCTAGATGCATATTGAGCACTTTAAACCCCCAGGTGCTTCACAGAAGTTTATAATGCAGAGCCATGAAAATAAAAAATAATTTTTCTTTCCTCAAAAATGATTTTTAGCCTGGAATTTCCTATTTTGCCAAGGGTAATAGGAGAAATTGGACCGCAAATGTTGTTGTCCAGTTTGTCCTGAGTACGCTGATACCCCATATGTGGGGGTAAACCACTGTTTGGGCGCACGGCAGGGCTCGGAAGGGAAGGCACGCCAATTGGCTTTTTAAATGGAAAATTAGCTCCAATCATTAGCGGACACCATGTCACGTTTGGAGAGCCCCTGTGTGCCTAAACATTGGAGATCCCCCACATATGACCCCATTTTGGAAACTAGACCCCCAAAGGAACTAATCTAGATGTGTGGTGAGGACTTTGAACTTCCAAGTGCTTCACAGAAGTTTATAACGCAGAGCCATGAAAATAAAATAAAAATTTTGTTTTCTCTAAAATGATCTTTTAGCCTGCAATTTATTATTTTCCCAAGGGTAACAGGAGAAATTTGACCCCAAAAGTTGTTGTACAGTTTCTCCTGAGTACGCTGATACCCCATATGTGGGGGTAAACCACAGTTTGGGCACATGTCGGGGCTCGAAAGTCAAGTAGTGACATTTTGAAATGCAGACTTTGATGGAATGCTCTGCGGGCGTTACGTTGCGTTTGCAGAGCCCCTGATGTGGCTAAACAGTAGAAACCCCCCACAAGTGACCCCATTTTAGAAACTAGACCCCGAAAGGAACTTATCTAGATGTGAGGTGAGCACTTTGAACCCCCAAGTGCTTCACAGAAGTTTATAACACAGAGCAGTGAAAATAATAAATACGTTTTCTTTCCTCAAAAATAATTTTTTAGCCCAGAATTTTTTATTTTCCCAAGGGTTACAGGAGAAATTGGACCCCAAAAGTTGTTGTCCAGTTTCTCCTGAGTACGATGATACCCCATATGTGGGGGTAAACCACTGTTTGGGCACACGTCGGGGCTCAGAAGGGAAGTAGTGACTTTTGAAATGCAGACTTTGATGGAATGGTCTGCGGGCGTCACGTTGCGTTTGCAGAGCCCCTGGTGTGCCTAAACAGTAGAAACCCCCCACAAGTGACCCCATTTTGGAAACTAGACCCCCCAAGGAACTTATCTAGATATGTGGTGAGCACTTTGAACCCCCAAGTGCTTCACAGACGTTTACAACGCAGAGCCGTGAAAATAAAAAATCATTTTTCTTTCCTCAAAAATGATGTTTTAGCAAGCAATTTTTTATTTTCTCAAGGGTAACAGGAGAAATTGGACCCCAGTAATTGTTGCCCAGTTTGTCCTGAGTACGCTGATACCCCATATGTGGGGGTAAACCACTGTTTGGGCACATGTCGGGGCTCGGAAGTCAAGTAGTGACGTTTTGAAATGCAGACTTTGATGGAATGGTCTGCGGGCGTCACGTTGCGTTTGCAGAGCCCCTGGTGTGCCTAAACAGTAGAAACCCCCCACAAGTGACCCCATTTTGGAAACTAGACCCCCCAAGGAACTTATCTAGATATGTGGTGAGCACTTTGAACCCCCAAGTGCTTCACAGACGTTTACAACGCAGAGCCGTGAAAATAAAAAATCATTTTACTTTCCTCAAAAATGATGTTTTAGCAAGCAATTTTTTATTTTCTCAAGGGTAACAGGAGAAATTGGACCCCAGTAATTGTTGCCCAGTTTGTCCTGAGTACGCTGATACCCCATATGTGGGGGTAAACCACTGTTTGGGCACATGTCGGGGCTCGGAAGTCAAGTAGTGACGTTTTGAAATGCAGACTTTGATGGAATGGTCTGCGGGCGTCACGTTGCGTTTGCAGAGCCCCTGGTGTGCCTAAACAGTAGAAACCCCCCACAAGTGACCCCATTTTGGAAACTAGACCCCCCAAGGAACTTATCTAGATATGTGGTGAGCACTTTGAACCCCCAAGTGCTTCACAGACGTTTACAACGCAGAGCCGTGAAAATAAAAAATCATTTTACTTTCCTCAAAAATGATGTTTTAGCAAGCAATTTTTTATTTTCTCAAGGGTAACAGGAGAAATTGGACCCCAGTAATTGTTGCCCAGTTTGTCCTGAGTACACTGATACCCCATATGTGGGGGTAAACCACTGTTTGGGCACACGTCGGGGCTCGGAAGGGAAGGAGCACCATTTGACTTTTTGAATAAAAGATTGGCTGGAATCAATGGTGGCGCCATGTTGCGTTTGGAGACCCCCTGATGTGCCTAAACAGTGGAAACCCCTCAATTCTTACGCCAACACACCCCTAACCCTTATCCCAACTGTAGCCGTAACCCTAACCACAACCCTAACCGCAACACACCCCTAACCACAACCCTAACCCCAACACACCCCTAACCCTAACCACAACCCTAATTCCAACCCAACCCTAACCCTAAGGCTATGTACCCACGTTGCGGATTCGTGTGAGATTTTTCCGCACCATTTTTGAAAAATCCGCGGGTAAAAGGCACTGCGTTTTACCTGCGGATTTCACCTGCGGATTCCTATTGAGGAATAGGTGTAAAACGCTGCGGAATCCGCACAAAGAATTGACATGCTGCGGAAAATACAACGCAGCGTTTCCGTGCGGTATTTTCCGCACCATGGGCACAGCGGATTTGGTTTTCCATAGGTTTACATGGTACTGTAAACCTGATGGAACACTGCTGCGGATCCGCAGCGGCCAATCCGCTGCGGATCCGCAGCCAAATCCGCACCGTGTGCACATAGCCTAATTCTAAAGGTATGTGCACACGCTTTGGAAAACGCTGCGGATCCGCAGCAGTTTCCCATGAGTTTACATTTCAATGTAAACCTATGGGAAACAAAAATCGCTGTACACATGCTGCGGAAAAACTGCACGGAAACGCAGCGGTTTACATTCTGCAGCATGTCACTTCTTTCTGCGGATTCCACAGCGGTTTTACAACTGCTCCAATAGAAAATCGCAGTTGTAAAACCGCAGTGAAATGCGCAGAAAAACCGCGGTAAATCTGCCATAAATCCGCAGCGGTTTAGCACTGCGGATTTATCAAATCCGCTGCAGAAAAATCCGCAGAGGACCAGAATACGTGTGCACATACCGAAACCCTAACCCTAACCCTACCCCTAACCCTACCCCTACCCCTACCCCTAACCCTACCCCTAACCCTACCCCTACCCCTACCCCTAACCCTACCCCTAACCCTAACCCTACCCCTAACCCTACCCCTAACCCTAACCCTACCCCTAACCCTAACCCTAACCCTAACCCTAGTTCTAACTCCAACCTTAGTGAAAAAAAAAAAAATTCTTTATTTTATTATTGTCCCTATCTATGGGGGACAAATGGGGGGGGTCATTTACTGTTTTTTTTATTTTGACCACTGTGATAGATTATATCACAGTGATCAAAATTCACATTGGAACGAATCTGCCGGCCGGCAGATTCGGCGGGCGCACTGCGCATGCGCCCGCCATTTTGGAACATGGCGGCGCTCGGGGAAGAAGACTGACGGACCCCGCCAGGATCGGTAAGTATAAGGGGGGGAGATCAGGGCACAGGGGGGGGAGATCAGGGCACGGGGGGGCGTCGGAGCACGGGGGGGGAGGGATCGGAGCATGGGGGAGAGTGATCGGTGTGCGGGCGGGTGGATCGGTGTGCGGGCGGGTGGATCGGTGTGCAGGGGGGGGGGATCGGTGTGCAGGGGGGGTGGTTCGGAGCACGGGGGGGGATCGGAGTGCGGGGGGGTTTGATTGGAGCACGGGGGGTGTGATTGGAGCACGGGGGAGCGGACAGGAGGACGGGGGAGCGGAGCACAGGACGGAGGGGAGCGGGCCACAGATCGGGGGGCTGGGGGGGCGATCGGAGGGGTGGGGTGGGGGCACATTAGTATTTCCAGCCATGGCCGATGATATTGCAGCATCGGCCATGGCTGGATTGTAATATTTCACCATTTTTTTAGGTGAAATATTACAAATCGCTCTGATTGGCAGTTTCACTTTCAACAGCCAATCAGAGCGATCGTAGCCACGAGGGGGTGAAGCCACCCCCCCTGGGCTAAACTACCACTCCCCCTGTCCCTGCAGATCGGGTGAAATGGGAGTTAACCCTTTCACCCGGCCTGCAGGGACGCGATCTTTCTGTGACACAGCATATGCGTCACAGGTCGGATTGGCACCGACTTTCATGACGCATACGCTGTGTCACAGGTCGGGAAGGGGTTAAAAGGGTGACGGCGGGGGAGGATGACGAGATGGAGCAACGATTAAAGGATTCAGAGGCTACATATATAGCAAATCAGACCAGCAGTAACAGGGCTGAGTGGCTCACCTCCCAGAGATTATATGCCCAACATATAGACGTTAAATCGAAACGTAAATTATTCTTTACCCGCCAGTCCTATTTTGAGCTGGGGAACCAGGCCAGTACGCTCTTGGCTTTCTTAGTGCGCCAACACAATACATCCAACACAATATTACAAATCCGTATGCCTGATGGTACATTAGTATCCTCTACTGATGAGGTACTTCAAGGTTTTCACGATTATTATAATTTGTTATATAAATCTGGTAGCGGTTTTGATACTAATGAATGTTTGGATTATTTATCGGATATAACGTTTCCCTCGTTGAGCCCATCCCAACAGGCCTTTATGGATGCGGAGTTTACTTTGGAGGAAGTGGAGCAGGCTATAGCGGACATGGCTACAGGGAAGGCCCCGGGTCCTGATGGGTTCCCCATTGAGCTATATAGGAAATACAGGGACAAGTTGGCACCACTTCTATTGAAGGTACTCGGGGGAATATGGAGGGGAGAGTCTGTCCCTGAAACGTTTTATGATGCCAATATTATAGTACACAGGAAAGAGGGGAAGGATCCTCTCGATTGTGGATCGTACCGACCTATATCCCTGGTGAACGTAGATTACAAGATTTTTACTAAAATTCTGGCTACCAGACTGAATACGATTATATTAGATCTCATACACCCAGATCAAACAGGCTTTATGCCTGGGAAAAGTACTTCCATCAATATTAGACGGGTCCAATCGGTTATTCAATATAGCTCTTTGGAGCCAGATAATAAGTGGGCATTGGCATCGCTGGATGCAGCCAAAGCTTTTGACTCCCTCGAGTGGTCCTTTCTGTTTGCATGTTTGCGGAAGTATGGTTTTGGGGACAGATTTCTGAAAGGGATAGGAACATTATATACGAAACCTAGGGCGCGTATGATAGTGAATGGCTCAATATCCGAGCCTTTTTCTTTACATAGAGGGACTCGCCAGGGGTGCCCTCTCTCCCCTGCTCTATTTGCATTGGCAATAGAGGCTCTGGCAATACAGATGAGATCCTCCAGCGACATCAAGGGGATACGCATTGCAGATCGGGTAGATATTATTGGCCTCTATGCTGATGATATGGTGGTATTTATGGATCAAACAGAGGATACGCTACCAAAAGTAATAACAATTATAGACAAATTTAGCAAATTCTCTGGTCTTTATATAAATTGGGATAAGTCTGCCCTGATGCCTCTTTCTCATGTCCCAATGTTGCGTCTCGGGACTCTCTCGGCGTTACCCATTGTCTCTAATTTCAAATATCTAGGAATACATATGTCTCAACATAGTAGATTTGATTTACAATTTAACATTTACCCATTAATTGATCTGGTAAAATCTAAATTTAATACTTGGGATAAACTCCCTCTCTCTGTGGCTGGCCGCATTAATTTGATCAAAATGATACTGCTTCCCAAGTTAAACTACTGCCTTCAACATAGTGCTGTCCCAATACCTAAATCCCTCTTTGCGACTCTAAATTCCCTAACCACGTCCTTTATATGGGGGAAAAGTAGGCCTAAACTTAGGTTATCTACTCTACAGAGACCGAGACGGGGGGGAGGAGCGGCTTTGCCAGACTTCTACTTATATTATCTAGCCGGGCAGGTTAAAATGATAAATAAGTGGATGCCCAATAATTCTAATCCTCTTCCTAATTCAGAGAGTCATCTGCTTTACTCTGCTAGGATCGATTGTCCACTGGGGTTTTTGGAGATGGAGAGGGTCGGTGTTCCCCGTTTGCTTCCTTTGCTTCGGTTGGCAAGATCAATATGGAGTCAAATAAAAAAAATAACCAAATTTGTTGATATAGTGGCTGAAATGCCACTGTGGAATAACAGTTATCTCCCGGGATTGTTGGGCCACCCATCCACAGAATTTTGGATATCACATGGTGTTCTCTCAGTGGGAAATGTACACAACCAGGGTTTTTTTACCTCCTTTGAACAATTACAAAATACTTATAACATCCCAAGATCCCAGTTTTTCCGCTATCTGCAGTTGAGATCAGCCTTTCAATCACACATGCGAAATGTGGGTACGGGTCGAGCCATTTCATCTCTTCCACTGATAGGTATTCTCAATTCACAAGGCCCTCAAGGACTTATCTCCTCTTTATACACTTATCTATTATCCATAGGAGAGGGGTCTACTATAGATTCTATTAAGAAAAGGTGGGAGGGGCTTCTTCCGGATACGCTGGGGGAAGAATGGGAAGACATTTTGGAATCTCCAACTAAGGTTTCCCCATCAATTAACAATAGGATGACTCAGCTGTACATAATATATCAATCCTATCTGACCCCGACTCGTCTTTTCAAGATGGGACGTCTCCATTCGTCAGATTGTCTGAGATGTCACTTAAGTGATGCGGATTTTATTCATATGATATGGAGATGTCCCATTATCTCTCATTATTGGAAAGAGGTGACAACATTGTTGACATCCTTGCTGTTGATCCCTGTCCCACTTGAGCCATTGACCTGCTTATTTGGGGTGTGGGATGCAGGAGTTTGGGACCACCACACTGGGATTTTTTTGCGAGAGACACTGTTCCTGGCGCGAAAAGTACTGGCGCTGAGATGGATGGGTGGTTCTTGCCCATCTCTTAGAGCTTGGGTGGATTTAGTGAACTCAATTATCCCGTATGAACGGACACTATATCAGAATAGAGGATGTCCAGATAAATTTGAGAAAATATGGGGTAAATGGAACTCCTCTCATCTTACTCTATAACCTATAATACTCTAATATATACATAGGAAGTGAGGCCTGTGGTTTTGGAGACATTACTTACAGGGTGAAATCTATACGGAACTTTCTTTTGGCGGCGTTTTTTTTTTTTTTTTAGTTCTTTTCGTTCTTTTAGTAGTTGAGGTAGTTAAGGTTTTACAATAAGATACTTGTGATTGACATGCACTGTTTATTACTTTTGTAATACTATGCATTGTAACGATTCACATTGTATGTCATAATGGATAATGATAGAATCAAATGCAAATGTGTGTATTGTATGATTTATTCTGCAATTAATAAACGAATTTAAAAAAAAAAAACATCAGACTGCTATTGAAACTTAACAGGCACCAGACACTGAATGGACAGAGAACCACATAGGAGAAAATGTTGGGCATAAAAGGAAAGTAAACACATAACAGTTACCACCAGACGTCCTGACGTGCGTTTCGCACTATGGCTTCTTCAGAAAGGGTGTACAGTAAGTCCTATACTGGGACGGAGAATATTTAACTAGTTGGAAGCATACTAATTTCTCATTAGGATATCACCGGAATGTTTTGTTTCTCTGCAGTAACCTTTTTTTTAACTTTTATTCTGTATATACCGTATATACTCGAGTATAAGCCGAGATTTTCAGCCCATTTTTTTGGGCTGAAAGTCCCCCTCTCGGCTTATACTCGAGTCATACCCAGGGGTCGGCAGGGAGGGGGAGCGGGGGCTGTGTAATTATACTTACCTGCTCCGGCGCGGTCCCTGCAGTCCCTGCTTCTTCCACTGCTGCATCTTCTTCCGGTATTGAGCGGTCACATGGTACCGCTTATTACAGTCATGAATATGTGGCTCCACCTCCTATAGAGGTGGAGCCGCATATTCATGACTGAAATTGAGCGGTAACTGTGACAGCTCAATACAGCAAGAAGATGCAGCGCCGGGGAAGCAGGGACCGCGCCAGGAGCAGGTAAGTATACGGGGAGCGGAGCGCTACGCGATATTTACCTGCTCCTCGCTCCGCTGCGGCTCCGTCTTCAGCGTCCTCTGGCTATGACGCTCAGGTCAGAGGGCGCTGTGATGTAGTAAGTGCGCGCCCTCTGCTGAGCGTCAGTGCTGGAGACGGAGCACTTTTTTTTTTTATTGCAGCAGCATTATATATTGGACAGCTTTGTATGGAGCATCTATGGGGCCATAATCAACGGTGCAGAGCAATATATATGGCACAGCTTTCTATGGAGCATTGATGGGGCCATAATGAACAGTGCAGAGCATTATATATGGGGCACAGCTTTATGTGGAGCATCTATGGGGCCATAATGAACGGTATGGAGCATCTATTTTTATTTTTGAAATTCACCGGTAGCTGCTGCATTTCCCACCCTAGGCTTATACTCGAGTCAATAAGTTTTCCCAGTTTTTTGTGGCAAAATTAGGGGGGTCGGCTTATACTCGAGTATATACGGTATACGTAATAAAGATGGATTTTTTTTTATTAATGGTTTGGAGAGGAGTTTCTTTGTATTGGCTTTCTTGTTACTATTGTAGTTTCCTATTAACATGTTTGACCGGTTAGGTTATTAATATTAAAATGAAATATAAGATTTTAGACCTTTCATTTGTTTCATCCACGTGCTCTGTTATCTCTACCAGCGCATATATAATTTCTGAAATCGTACCTTGGCATATATCATATATAGAATTAACTACAAACTAAAGGTAGCATTGATAAAACCCTGTTTTTCTTTAGCTACTCTAAAAACGTCAGATGGAAAGAAAATCAAAACTGAAAAACTTGAAGATGATTGGACTGCACAAGTGTCACAACGATCTGGTAAATCCAGCTCTTCATTTTCTAAACCTGTCCCAAGTAGGTTGTACAGAGTATCCACATTGGTGATGGTCATTTTGTAATAGCTTGCAGTGTTTCATTTGGGCTGGTTGTCTGTAAAATATTATATATGTACATACTATGTACTGTATATCATACTATATAGTATATTGTGTGCATGTATGCTATATATATTCTAATCCATGTAAAAAATATATATATACACGTATATATACAGTATATATGTGTATGTATATATATATATATATATATATATATATATATATATATATATATATATATATATGTGTGTGTATATGTATATATACTTGGTTGCACAACCTTTAGCCAAAATAACTGCGACCAACCGCTTCCGGTAACCATCAATGAGTTGCTTACAATGCTCTGCTGGAATTTTAGACCATTCTTCTTTGGCAAACTGCTCCAGGTCCCTGATATTTGAAGGGTGCCTTCTCCAAACTGCCATTTTTAGATCTCTCCACAGGTGTTCTATGGGATTCAGGTCTGGACTCATTGCTGGCCACCTTAGAAGTCTCCAGTGCTTTCTCTCAAACCATTTTCTAGTGCTTTTTGAAGTGTGTTTTGGGTCTTTGTCCTGCTGGAAGACCCATGACCTCAGAGGGAGACCCAGCTTTCTCACACTGGGCGCTACATTATGCTGCAAAATTTGTTGGTAGTCTCCAGACTTCATAACACCATGCACACGGTCAAGCAGTCCAGTGCCAGAGGCAGCAAAGCAACCCCAGAACATCAGGGAACCTCCGCCATGTTTGACGGTGGGGACCGTGTTCTTTTCTTTGAATGCCTCTTTTTTTTTCTCCTGTAAACTCTATGTTGATGCCTTTGCCCAAAAAGCTCTACTTTTGTCTCATCTGACCAGAAAACATTTTTCGGGTAAGTTTTGGCAAACTCCAGCCTGGCTTTTTTGTGTCTCAGGGTAAGAAGTGGGGTCTTCCTGGGTCTCCTACCATACACATACAGTCCCTTTTCATTCAGACACCGACGGATAGTATGGGTTGACACTGTTGTATGAAAACAGCAATATACAATGAGCACAACGTTTAAAAAGATCCTACCAAAGGTCTGGGAAGATAGCATAAGCAGGAATTTAAAACTTAACTTTTAATGTGTTTATACAAAAAAAAAAATTTGTCACCAAAAAAATCAATAAAAGTACTACAAAACCCAATGGGGAATCCACCATATCTGTAATAGTACTCCCAGGAATTTAGTGAGAATGACACTAACAGTGGCCCAGTGTACCATCACTTGACCCAAGGTACCTAATTTAATAGTAATAGTGCCCGTACATAACAGCATTTGTCAAATGCCAAAACCAATAAACTGGTAACCTTGGTTGCATTAATATCATCAGGTATCACAGAAAAAAGGGGTAAGGTCAATTGAAAGAAATTGTAGACAAGTATTATATATATTATAGATATGGTGGACGAACACTTGGCTATCAGGGGTAAAGGAGTTTTTTTCAGAACAGGCCTTAACACAAAAAAGTATCTTCCTTCTTTCAATACGGCCTTCAAGGAGCTTCCAGCAGGTGTACAGAGATCAGATCACCTCTTTGTGGGAGGTCCAGAGCCTAGAGAGCTACCTGAAGGCCAAAATTGTGCCACGAGGCTTAAGGCCCCTTCACATTGAGCGACGCTGCAGCGATACCGACAACGATCCGGATCGCTGCAGCGTCGCTGTTTGGTCGCTGGAGAGCTGTCACACAGACCGCTCTCCAGCGACCAACGATGCCGGTAACCAGGGTAAACATCGGGTAACTAAGCGCAGGGCCGCGCTTAGTAACCCGATGTTTACCCTGGTTACCATGCTAAAAGTAAAAAAAAACAAACACTACATACTTACCTACAGCGGTCTGTCCTCCAGCGCTGCGCTCTGCTTCTCTGCACTCCTCCTGTACTGTCTGGGAGCCGGAAAGCAGAGCGGTGACGTCACCACTCTGCTTTCCGGCTCACAGCCAGTACAGGAGGAGAGCAGAGCACAGCGCTGGAGGACAGACAGCGGTAGGTAAGTATGTAGTGTTTGTTTTTTTTAACTTTTAGCATGGTAACCAGGGTAAACATCGGGTTACTAAGCGCGGCCCTGCGCTTAGTTACCCGATGTTTACCCTGGTTACCAGTGAAGACATCGCTGGATCGGTGTCACACACGCCGATCCAGCGATGTCTTCAGGGAGTCCAGCGACGAAATAAAGTTCTGGACTTTATTCAGCGACCAACGATCTCCCAGCAGGGGCCTGATCGTTGGTCGCTGTCACACATAACGATTTCATTAACGATATCGTTGCTACGTCACAAATAGCAACGATATCGTTAACAATATCGTTATGTGTGAAGGTACCTTTAAGGATCAATTTGTCAACTGGCAGTAGACATAAAAACCCTACATTCATACATAAGTGGGAAAGAGAGGCCACTGAGAGCTCTTTGCGTTTCATGCAACTGTTACTAGAGGAAGAAAAAGTTACACTAGCTACCTTAAACGAAAAATTAAAAGAACACCTAGAGATTACTAAAAAATGTTTTACAGAAACAGACTTTGCCATAAAAGAAACAAAACTTCAGACACATATTGAACGCTTTCAATATCATGAAAGAGAGAAAGCACCGTCAATATTTGAGGGACATTCAGGACTTTAAGGACAACAAAGCATACTTGATATTAGTCCCCCGGGTTCCCCCTCCTGATCGAGAGATTGAACTATCCTCTACTGATACTGACTTCTCAGAATCTGAAAGCAGATCAAGACCTTTTAGAGGTAGAAATCGAAGGAGGGAGCAGAGAGCACACAAAGTAGAGGTTTTTTAGATCAGGTTTATTCCCTGCGAAACCGACAACCTCAAGCGAGGATGTAACGAGCATATCTCTATCAAATCCCCCTCACTTTGGTAATCATACCCCCACTCAGTCTGATTCTTTGATCCAGATCATCAATCTGTCTGATAAACACCTTGATGATTTCGAAATGGCAGTCCTACGTAAGGGTCTTTCTTTTGTCCCTAGCACAGACTTTGACCTGTTCAGAGCGGTCAAAGATCTGCGTAAATTGAGATGGAACAAATTTTTCCATAAGCAAGAATCTCGCATATGCTCTGATTTAGGTATTCCAGTTGATATGCTGCCAGACGTGAGATTGCTATACAGCATCAGTGAAATTGAACCGAATTCCTTAGGCCTCTTTCACACTTCAGTCTTTTGGCGTCAGTCACTACCGACATAGTGACGGATTGACGGATCCGTCACAATTGTTGCGAAAACGGTTCTAACGGATCCGTTTTTTTGACGGATCCGTTACTTGGGGGTTGTCTGGGAGAAGTATCTACTTTTTGGAGCATGCGCAATTGAAAAAACGGATTGGGGCGACGGATCCGCCGAAAAAACGGTTGCGGCGGATCCGTCGCCCATAGGCGCCCATTCTATGGAATGGCGGACGCGACGGATCCGTCGCGATCCGCCATTTCGGCGTTGACAAAAAACGTTCCAATGTCCGTCTATTTTCAGAAAACGTCCGCCAAATTTCGACGGATCCGTCGCATGGCGGATGGAACGGACGACCATCCGTCACAATCCGTCACTAATGCAAGTCTATGGGAAAATAACGGATCCGTCAAAAAAAATGACGGATCCGTTATTTGAGGAAAATGGCGGTTTTAGACTGACGCCAAATAACTGAAGTGTGAAAGAGGCCTTAGGCTTGGGTCCTTTCACTCAGTTGAGAGACAAAAGCACGAGGATGCCACCGAATACAGGTGACCTCTCAGCTATTGACATTTTTTCAAATCTGGTCACGTCTGAGTTAAGGAAACTATCTGAGTCATATACAGTGTAACTTGCTCTAGGCAAGAAATGGAGGCAATCAAACGGCTAGAAAAGGATACTAGCATAGTGATAAAGCCCTCCGATAAAGGGGGCAACATTGTTATCCTTGGGATAGAATAATATGAAAGCATTCTCTTTTGTGTTTTTTCATTTAAGACAAATTAAATGAAGATAATAATACCAAAGATCATTTTCAGGAAGAAACTGAGTATTATCTGACAGAATTGTAGGGGTGTCAATACTTTTGGCCACAACTGTGTGTGTGTATATGTGTGTGTGTGTATGTATATATATTGCCCAGCCACGTAGTATATTGCCCAGCCACGTAGTATATTGCCCAGCCACGTAGTATATTGCCCAGCCACGTAGTATATTGCCCAGCCACGTAGTATATTGCCCAGCCACGTAGTATATTGCCCAGCCACGTAGTATATTGCCCAGCCACGTAGTATATTGCCCAGCCACGTAGTATATTGCCCAGCCACGTAGTATATTGCCCAGCCACGTAGTATATTGCCCAGCCACGTAGTATATTGCCCAGCCACGTAGTATATTGCCCAGCCACGTAGTATATTTCACAGTTACGTAGTATATTGCTCAGCCACGTAGTATATTGCCCAGCCACGTATGTCACAGGTTAAAAAAATAAACATGCTTGCCTTCTGATCCGAGGGCCCGTTTTAGTTCTGTCACCGCCCGGCAGCTTCCGGGCCCAGGGTGTGATGACATCGCGGTCACATGACCGTGACGTCATGGCAGGTCCTTCTCGCGCAGGCGCGCAGGACCTGTGATGACGTCGCGGTCACATGACCGTGACGTCATGGCAGGTCCTTGCCGCATACCATCATTGCCACCGGAACCTGCCGTTTGCATGGAGCGGTCACCGGAGTGTCGCAAGGAGCAGGAAAGGCGGCGGAAGGTGAGTATATAATGATTTTTTTTTTTTTTTTTTTTTTCAACATTAGATGTTTTTACTATTGACCCTGCATAGGCAGCATCAATATTAAAAACTTGGTCACACGGGGTTAATAGCGGAGGTAACGGAGTGAGTTACCCGCGGCATAACGCGGTCCGTTACCGCTGGCATTAACCCTATGTTGAGCGGTGACTGGAGGGGGAGTATGTGGGTGCCGGGCAGTGACTGTGGGGAGGAAGGAGCGGCCATTTCTTTGCCGCGACCAATCATCGACTTGGATTCCATGACAGACAGAGGCCGTGACCAATGAATATCCGAGACAGAAAGAAAGACGGAAGTGACCCTTAAACAAATATATATATATATATATATATATATATATATATATATATATATATATATGTATATATGTATGTATATATATGTGTGTATATATATATATATATATATATATATATATATATATATATATATATATATATTCAAAAAAAAAGAGGCAGCACTCCATTTCTTCAGTGAAAAATGTGGAAGATTTAATCAACTCACTTCTCTGGGCGACGTTTCGGCTCCATCTGAGCCTTTCTCAAGCCTGACTTGAGAAAGGCTCAGATGGAGCCGAAACGTCGCCCAGACAAGTGGGTTGATTAAATCTTCCACATTTTTCACTGAAGAAATGGAGTGCTGCCTCTTTTTTTGAATCTTTATAAACTTGGTGCAATCGTTGGACTGGTTGCCTGGGGCCTTGCACCCAAAGATAAGTAAAAGTGTTGTGCTGTTACGTTTTTTTTGCTGTGTGTATATATATATATATATATATATATATATTATATATATATATATATATATATATATGTATGTATTTATGTACGGTATATATATATTTATATTTATATATTTATTGTTATAGCGCCATTTATTCCATGGCGCTTTACATGTAAGGAGGGGTATATATAATGAAAATAAGTACAATAATCTTAAACAATACAAGTCATAACTGGTACAGGAGGAGAGAGAACCCTGCCCGCGAAGGCTCATAATCTACAAGGGATGGGTGAGGATACAGTAGGTGAGGATAGAGCTGGTCATGCAGCGATTTGGTCGATCGGTGGTTACTGCAGGTTATAGGCTTGCCGGAAGAGGTAGGTCTTCAGGTTCTTTTGAAGGGTTCGATGGTAGGTGAGAGTCTGATATGGGGGGGGTGAAACGCAAGAGAAATCTTGTATACGATTGTGGGAAGAGGAGATAAGAGGGGAGCATGATAGTAAAGATTAGTCAGCTTCCATTTTCTCACTGAATTTTGACTTGTTTTTGGCAGAGGCAGAAGCTGTTCCTGGCACATCAAGGACATTTTCTAGGCAAGTTTTAATTCAATGCTCTGTTTTAGTGTATAATTTTAAAATAAAATGTTCTCTAAAACTGCAATCATTAATCTCTTTGTTTCTCAAGTTTTGTATTTTAAATAGCTTTTTCTTTTAAGGAAGGATAAAAAAAAAATCCTTTTAGGGCTAGATCTGGTATTGGTTATACAACATTACGTAATCTTCTAATGTACTATGTGTTTTAACCCCATTGTGACAGAGCCAATTTTGTACTTATTAATGACCAGGCCAATTTTTACATTTCTGACCACTGTCACTTTGAGGTTATATCTCTTGAACGCTTCCACGTATCCCACTGATTTTGAGATAGTTTTTTCGTGATATATTGTACTTCATGTTAGTCGTAAAATTTATTCGATATAATGCGTTTATGAAGAAAATTGAAATTTGGGAAAATTTTGAAAATGTATTAATTTTCAAACTTTAAATTTTTGTGCCATTAAATCAGAGTGGTGTCATAGAAAATGGTTAATCAATAATTAAATAATTAAAATTATTCGGTGAATAACGGCGATCGCAACATTGGGGACAGTAAAAACCGACCCAAATCATGTTCTCCATGGTATCAGCTTCCCCCGGTAGCCAAGACCCTAAAGATTTTCCGATGCTGGGGGGCTCTACCCTTACCCGTTTTTTTAACAGCACTGAATAAATACCCTTAACTACCACCGTTAAGGGGTTACGGTAATTTCTAAGCATTTTTATCAGCTTACTGGCACATCTAGTGTTTTACTTTGACATGTTTGTTTTTCATCCAAGTCTTTCTTGAACCACAACTTGTTTGTGCAGGACCCTAAGAACCCTGTGCTGTGGTTAACTAGTTAGTCGACACCCTTAACACACAGAACTGGTACATTTTATATTTAGAAAATGGAGCTGAAAGTATAGATGCCAGGACTGATATCTTTAGGTTGAAGTTTTTAATTAAAGCTTATTATTAGGTTGACTATCTTTGTTTTAAATGTAATAAAAAATAATGTTTTGCGTTTTAGAACTCTTTTGAGACCTGTATCTTTAGTATAATATATCTGAAAATGTATAATGTATAGGTTCACAATTTTACCATGTCAATGCTTGAGTTTGTTTTTCCCCAAATTATGTATTACAGCAAGAAACGATATGCAGAAAGAAGCAAGAAAACGAAGAATGAATCCATAAAGGTAGGAATATTTGATACTGACTTGTATATAACTGGTAATATTATTTCCAGTTTAATAGGAATCTGTCACTAGACTCAACCACAGATCATAGAAAGTTGAATAAAAAGTTATTTTCTGTGATCTGTTAAGATCTGTAGGCTGGACATAGATCTCTCTGAGAATCTGCCTCCAGAGCTTATTTAAAATGAAAGGGAGGGTTACCAGTGTGAGACATGAAATGGCTCACAGTCGTCTTTCCTGAGCCACATGTCTCACACTGGTAATGCCTCCTTTCACTTATAATAATCTCTGGAGACAGATTATTACGGAAATCAGTGTCCAGCCCATAGATCTTAACAGCTCATTTACATATTAAGTAAAACGTGTGCATTTCTGGAATAAGACTTCAGATTTCAGATATTAGTAAGCTTTCTATGACCTACATGACTGCATAGACGTTTTAAGACGTCTAACATTTTCCCTTTAGCCCCTTAACGACCTTAGATGTATCCATTCGTCCAGGTTGGCTGATACTTATCGACCTTGGACGTATAGATATGTCATGACAATTTTGCACACAGAGGCTGTGCATGCGCAATCGCCACCGGGTGTCAGCTGTTTCTGACAACTAACACCCTGCTCTCAGTGTAGGAGCAGTGCCCACACTGCAAAAAAGTGAACGTCCTATAGTGGGATAAAGCGAAAATTTTTTTTTAAAAAAATCACAAAATAATGAAATAAAAATGATATTTATATAGTATCCAAAAATAAATATTTTTATATAAAAGCGCCAAAACATTAGAAAAATTATATAATTGTGGTATTGCTGTAATCGTACTGACCCGAAGACTAAAGCTGCCTTATCAATTTTACCACACGCAGAATGACATAAAAAAAAAATTTCTGAATTGCTGGTTTTTGTTAATTCTGCCTCCAATAATCGGAATAGAAATCAATGAAAAAACTGTGTGTCCAAGAATGGTACTAATAAAAACGTCAACTCTTCCCTCAAAAAACAAGCCCTCAAATTACTCAGTTGGCTAAAATATGGAAAAATTATAGCCCTCAAAATATGGCAATACAAAAACTTTTTTTTTTGTTTTGTTAAAAGCATCTTTTAGTGCGTGACAGCAGCCAAACATAAAAACCCGATCTAAACCTGGTATCGCTGTAACTGCACCGACCCGAAGAATAAAATCATTTAATCACTTATACTGCACGAGGAATGGCATAAAAAATGAATAAAACCGATTCTTCACCTGTTGTTGATTTGTTCATTCTGCCTCCCAAACATCACAGTAAGGCTCTGCTTATAATTATCCTGCGCTGAGCGCTTATTACCGGGGTTGCCGTGTAAATCTTTGAAACTTGTGATTCAGATGCAACCCCCTGGTGGAAGATTCCCTATAATGAGACAGATGGAGGCACTGTGAATGCTGTCTGACCTGTGATCCGGAAATGTCCATCTTTTTACGCATGCATAAAAACTTGGTCCACCACGGTTTTGTGCATGTTTTTTTTTTTTTTTTTTAAAGGTCATTGCTAATCAAAGGAAACTCTGCTGCCTCGTTATAGTGAATGGATCCCTCGGGGGTGTCATCTGAATCTCGTCACTCGGCGATTTAGATGCAACCCCCAAAGTACTGTAAGTGCTAAACGTTATGTAAAATGCCCCCAATAAAAGCTTCAACTCAATCCACAAAAAAGCTTCCACTCACGTACGTCATCTGTTAATGGAAATATAGGGGGCTTCCATGTCTCTTTTAGCATAAAGGCTCTGTAAAACCTAAATGGTTCCTCGCCCCTACCCCCCCACTCCACAAAAGAAATTCAGCAAATTCTGCTCTCCCAAATGCCCCCTCCCTTCTGAGCCCCACAGTGTGCCTAAACCACATTTAACATCCACATGTTTGGCATTTCAGTGGCGATGAGATCCCACCTAATTTACAGGTGAGTGTCTGCATAATGTAATGGGCATAATGTACTGGTCACTACAACGGCGGTTTCCAATTTTCACTAGTCAACATCCACTGCTGCTTGTTTCTGGAAAACACCCATGGAGTCAAAATCTTGTAGTTAAATTCCTAAAGGATTATAATTTCCAAAATGGGGTCACTTGAGGGGGTTCCTGCTCTTCTAGCACTTAGGGGCTCTGTATATGGAGTCCACAAATTATTGTAGGCAAATAGCGCTCCGTCCCTCCCGAGTCTCAACGTGTAACTAAGCAGTACTGTAGAGCCACATATGACTTTCACTCAGTTGCCAAAGTGCACAGTCTTTTACTGCTCCAATACATCTAAAACAAAATGTAGCAACACTCTTAACTAATAATATTACCTAGCATTTGCCATAGTGTATACACTTCTGTCTGCTTCAACATGCAGCTTAACTATTGTGTAAGGAAAACAAGAATGAGCTATTTCTTGACTACAGTATGACTACAAATGTGTAAAGATAGAATCTGATTAAAGATAGAATCTGATTATTGATGTGTATTTTACAGGATTTCCACGTAGAACCAATAGAAAACAACCAAGATGTGTTCAAATTTCTGGTATGTACTGAAAGCAATGTAACTTTCTGTTACAGAAATATACTAACCTAGTGACTTGAACATGTTTGATGGAGTTACTTGGGTTTTATTAATTAGTTTTTAGTTGCTTCTTCTTTTTTTAAACTTCTCTACAAAGATCATACTTTCTTCCTGTAGTGTCTGTGTTTTAATGAGAGAAATGGCACATTATTTCAGAGACAAGTACAGACATTACTTCCTTCATAGACTGTACACAGAGATGAAGCTCTACACATATCTTCACTGATGTTAGTCTGGAATTTAAGGTGTAACCATTGTTTTAGTTTTCTTTTAATTAATCTATAGATGTATTACAAAGTTGCTTATTTTATGTATGGTATCGTATCAGTAGTAACTCCCTCCTATCTCAATAATGTAAAAATCTCTTGTCTCTGTTTACAGATTCTACCCATAAATTGAGTATGATTTCTCAGTCTTGACAAAAAAAGAGCAGATTACTCTGAGATGTTAAAAAGTTGCTCTTTTCAGTTGTAATATTGATTTATTGAATATTAAAATGAGTTACTCTTTAACTGTCAATTGTCAGGAGCTCCCATGCACATTAGACTGTCAGAGAAACCCATCGCGATTGGCTGGTATTAGTTTGTGTACGGGTTTCATTATAGCACACATCTCTGCAGATATCCTAATCTGTGAAGCAAAGCTGACCATTGAGCAGTAGAAAACAGGAGCATAATGTCTTCATGTCTATCCACAGGAGCTGTTTGCTTGGCTGTTTCTCTCAGACCCATATACTATGAATTGAATAGTAAGCTTGACCTTCACTCCATTCAAGCGGGGGAGACTCATGAGGCCCATTTTTTGTATCGGTGGGATCCCAGCAGCCATGACCTCAGTTATCAGCAATTTTGGATCAACTAGTAATGATGGTCCCTACTCCTTTAGCTTGTGTGACTTCTTTAAAGTGAGCCTGTCAGCAGGATTTTGCTAAGTAACCGTCAGACTGTCAGGTTGGCAGTGTTATACTGATTTAAATGATACTTAAGGTGAAGAAATCAGTCTTGTAGTTCTTGTTTAATGAGATGTCCATGCTTTGGAGCATCTTATCTTCCTACTCTAAACCAGAGAAACCCAGGAGAGACCTTCCCACAGGCCCATCCGGAAGCACAAACTTTTTCCTCATCATAGAGACAGACTGTTTGTGCTTCGGGCTGGACTGTGGGCAGGTCTCTCCTTGGTTTCTCTAGCCTAGAGCAGGAAGATAAGATTCTGCCCACAGTTCCGCACCAAAGCACAGTCTGTCTCTCTCTGATGAGGAAGATGTTTGTGCTTCGGGGTGGCCTGTGGGCAGGTCTCTCATTGCTTTCTCTGGCTTAGAGCAAGAAGATCAGACTCTGCCTACTGTCCCACTCCGAAGTACGGGCGTATCATTAACTGAAAACTTCTAACACTGATTACACAAGAATTGCAAGACTGATTTCTTCACCCCAGGTATCATATTAATCAGTTTAACATTGCCAACCTGACAATGCCTGTAGTCTACTTAGCAAAATCGTCTTGATGGGTTCACTTTAATGACTGGTAAACTAGAATATTCACAGATATTTTTTTCATGAATAATCAGAAATAAATTTATAGATAATTTTCTGATGAAACATTTCCCTGATAAAATAGATAACAGTGGAGCATTATCGCATTCATCACCCCCTTTAAACATAGTTCAATAGAGTCTATACAAAGTCATGTCTCTTTTTTTACCAGCTTGGATATTTCTGTAATTCTATATGTATTTCAATGTGGGGGAACATACTGAAATAGCTGGTACAATTTCTAACAAAAAGACAAAACAAAATATTTCTTCATTGCACAGTACTTATCATTTTAATTTTAATTTTTTATTATATTAGAAAACATTTGCAATTGCAAACTCATCTGATCTAGAATTCGCAAAAAATGTTAAAGAAATGTTCTCCGACGCACTCAAGAAATACAAACAGAAAAAAATGGAAGAAATGGTAAGTCTTCAATTCTTTCATCTTTCACTTTTAGATGCATGTTAAAATGACTGCATTCATCTGAATTGTGTTTTCTCTGTCACTTTATTGGGGGCCACAGGAAACCATGGGTGTATGCTGCTGCGACTATTAAACTGACACAATTTGTCAGCTAATTGTGCTAGAGTTACGTCTCAATTTGCCCCAAAAAGGGCAAAGAAGATATGGTTGGCTGGGAAAGGGTGTTTGGTATTAAATGCAGTTACATACTCCAAGTGTTACTGGCACATAGTAAGGCCGGTTTCACATTAGCGTTTTGAGGAGCTGCGGAGGGTTGCGGACTTTCTTCGTGAAGCCTCGGCCGCACCTCCGCCGCTAGCTCCGCCTACTTCTGCATGCAGCCTGTGTACCTATCTTTAACATTAGGTACGCAGGTCGTGAGGCTGTATGTGGATGCTTCCGCATGCGTCGTTTTGACGATGCGGCGACCAGCGTAGGACGCAGCTTGTTGCAATTTTTTTTCTTTCTCCGCATTGTCAAAACGACGCATGCGGAAGCATCCACATACAGCCGCACGACCTGCGTACCTAATGTTAAATATAGGTACGCAGGCCGCATGCAGAAGTAGGCGGAGGTGCGGCCGAGGGCGGGGCTTCACGGAGGAAGTCCGCAGCTCCTCAAACGCTAGTTTGAAACTAGCCTAAGTCAACTACTGTACTACTGTAATATGCGAGGTAACATGAAACTTTAGGCACTTTGGTCTATCGTCCTGGATGAGCCACTGAAATAAATTTGGTGCATTTCTAAACTGTTTAGTCTACAACTGACTAAAAATTAGACTGCTTTAGTAAATCTCTCAAATTATATTTAACAAATGAACACCTTAAAGGAGAACCTGATACGCCCAAAATCGAAGGTGAGCTAAGCCCACCGGCATCAATCAGGGGCTTATCTACAGCAGCTCCGGCGCAGGCATACTTTGCGCTGTTAAGGGCAGAGCAAAGTACTGCAGTGCACAGGCGCCAGGTTTCTCTGACCATTCCCTCAACAGGACAGACAAAGTACGCCTGCGCCGGAGTGTGAAGACAAGAAGAGGACGTCATCGTAAGAAGATAGGAGGCCCCGGACCGCAGCGGGACTGCCCCTGGGTGAGTATAATCTAACCTCTTTTTCTCATCTTTCAGGATACATCGGGGCTTATCTACACCATTACAGAATGCTGTAGATAAGCCCCTGATGCCAGTGGGCTTAGCTCACCCTCGATTTTAGTCGTGACAGGTTCCCTTTAATAAATAAACCTCCTGAAATAGGTGTCAGTTGATGCATGCTCCTCTTTGGAAAAGGTGAATGTAAAACTGGCAATTAGAAACCATGCATCATCAAGCCGACTGACTTGAATAAGGAATTGATACATCTAAACATTTATCAAAAACTCACTTGTGTTTTTTAGTTATCTTGCTGGGGGTTGTCATCGGTTTAATGAATAATTTTATTAATCGATCAGCTTTGTATTTTATCAATTAATAGTTGCCTACACTGTTTGCCAGGATTTCCAGGAGTACATGGATTGAATGGTTAAGTATTCTCCTTGTGGAGAGTGACATGCCAGGTTTGGCACGCCGTATGAGAAAGCTTAAATGCCTTGCATGCTCCTCTGAGAAATTAATTTGCCAGAGGAGCTTGCAAGGTATTTAAGCCCCTTAGATCCCAGCCTTAGCTCCTTACCTAGCCATATCAGATCTCATACTTTGCACTGACAAGGGGTAATACCCCGAAACACTCTGTCTACAAATTGAGATTCTGATTTGTCTTTTAGTCTAAGTCATATTGCAAGACTCGTTAAAGGGTTGATATTGACTTATAGGATTGCTACTTTCAATAGGTGGCACTAGAGTTCAAGTCCTCTTCCTCTCTGAAGAGACATTTTGCATTCAGGAGTACATGGTCGCTTTCCAACTGATCAGCTCCATTTTCAGCTTGTAAATGTCTAATGGGATGGGGTTTAGCTCAGGTGCAAGACTGCACAGGTTGCGGATTTTTCGTGTTTTGTTCGCGTTTTTTTCGCTATAAAAAACGCATACGTTATGCATCCCATCATTTAGAATGAATTCCGCAATTTTTGTGCACATGATGCTTTTTTTTCCGCAGAAAAAAAAGGCATCGCGGAAAAAAAGCATCATGTTCATTAACTTTGCAGATTTTTCGCGTTTTTCCCGCTATTTAATGCATTGGGAAGCTGCGAAAAAATCGCGGGAAAAACGCATGTGGATTTCTTGCAGAAAATGTCCGGTTTTGCTCAGGAAATTTCTGCAAGAAATCCTGAACGTGTGCACATAGCCATAGGTTTTATTCTACTAGGATATTCATAACCTAGAATAGTCCATCAGCACGGTGGCTCAGTGGTTAGCATTGCAGCCTTGCAGCGCAGGGTCTTGGGTTAAAATCCAACCAAGGACAACATCTGCAAGGAGTTTGTATGTATGTTTTTCCCGGGTTTCCTCCCAAACTCCAAAGACACACTGATAGGAAATTTTGATTGTGAGCCCCAATGGGGACAATGCCGATAATATCTGTGAAGCGCTGTGGAGCTAATGTCACTATATATGGTAAGTGAGTAAAATAAATAAATCTCAAATCTGTGGGAGTCGCGCACCATACTGTTTGTTACCAGTTCTGGTCTACTCAGTCACACTGTTCAGTGGACACTTCTAGGTACTGCGGATCATCAGCTCCAGTTCAGATGAATAGCAGCTGATCTGCTGTAACTTAGTTCACATTTGCGTTGTGCGGTGCTGCGTTGGCGATGCAACGCACAACGCATGCAAAACGCAGGGTTTTGTGACGCATGCGTTCATTTTTGCATGATTTTTGGCGCAGAAAAAACAGCATCATGTAGCGTCCTCTGCGCCCTGACAGTTGCGCCAAAAAGACGCATGCGTCACAAAACGCAAGACAACGCATGTCCATGCGACCCCCATGTTAAATATAGGGGCGCATGACGCATGCGTCGCCGCGGCTGTGCCCAACGCTGCCCCGCACAACGCTAATGTGAACGTAGCCTTAGAAGTACGATAATCACACCTACCACTGGCACTTATTTTCAGTACATATAGAAACTGATAAGAGGCCAGGCAGCCTTTAGATAGGACCTGTAGGAGCTTTGTGAGGTAAGTATGCGTTTCTCTATGTTTTGCACACCATTCTGGTTTTGAAATTTCTTTTCTTTTTTATTTTTATTTTTTTGCTGTACAGCCCTTTTAGGGTTGGTGCTACCTTGTGACTGATTTTACATATTAAGGAACTAGTTGGCCCGTGCAAAGTTTTCGCACATTGGTTGTCGGGGGCGCAGGAAAATCAAGCTGGTCAAATGTAAATGTAATTGAGATGATGAACACAGAGAGGTATGTGTGTCACTGATATATATAAATATATATATACTAGATGGTGGCCCGATTCTAACGCATGGGGTATTCCAGAATATGCATGTCCACGTAGTATATTGCCCAGCGCGCGTAGTGTATTGCCCAGCACGCGTAGTGTATTGCCCAGCCCGCTTAGTGCATAGCAATGTGGGCATCAATATCCCTGTTTAAAAAAAAAAAAAAGGAATTAAAATAAAAATTAGTTATATACTCACCTTCCGTGGGCCCCTGGATCCAGGAAGCGTTTACCGACGCTCCTCGCACGCTCCGGTCTCAAGAGTGCATTGCGGTCTCGCGAGATGATGACGTATCCATGACAGAAGGACAGACAGAAAGACGGAAGTGACCCTTAGACAATTATATAGTAGACTAGATGGTGGCCCGATTCTAACGCATCGGGTATTCTAGAATATGCATGTCCACGTAGTATATTGCCCAGCCACGTAGTATATTGCCCAGCCACGTAGTATGTTGCCCAGCCACGTAGTATGTTGCCCAGCCACGTAGTATGTTGCCCAGCCACGTAGTATGTTGCCCAGCCACGTAGTATGTTGCCCAGTCACGTAGTATGTTGCCCAGTCACGTAGTATGTTGCCCAGTCACGTAGTATGTTGCCCAGTCACGTAGTATGTTGCCCAGCCACGTAGTATGTTGCCCAGCCACGTAGTATATTGCCCAGCCACGTAGTATATTGCCCAGCCACGTAGTATATTGCCCAGCCACGTAGTATATTGCCCAGCCACGTAGTATATTGCCCAGCCACGTAGTATATTGCCCAGCCACGTAGTATATTGCCCAGCCACGTAGTATATTGCCCAGCCACGTAGTATATTGCCCAGCCACGTAGTATATTGCCCAGCCACGTAGTATATTGCCCAGCCACGTAGTATATTGCCCAGCCACGTAGTATATTGCCCAGCCACGTAGTATATTGCCCAGCCACGTAGTATATTGCCCAGCCACGTAGTATATTGCCCAGCCACGTAGTATATTGCCCAGCCACGTAGTATATTGCCCAGCCACGTAGTATACAGCACAGAGCCACGTAGTATACAGCACAGAGCCACGTAGTATACAGCACAGAGCCACGTAGTATACAGCACACAGCCCACGTAGTATACAGTAGTGTGGGCACCATATCCCTGTTAAAAAAAATAAAAAAAAATTAAAATAAAAAATATTTATATACTCACCTCCTGGGATCCAGCAGAGCGCTCCGGCGATAGGCGCATGGCTGCCGCCATCTTCCGTTCCCAGGATGCATTGCGAAATTACCCAGATGACTTAGCGGTCTCGCGAGACCGCTAAGTCTTCTGGGTAATTTCGCAATTCATCGCCTGGAACGGAAGATGGCGGCTGACGCGAGCGGCTCAGCGGACAACGGAGGGTGAGTATAGCAGGTTTTTTGTTTTTTTTATTATTTTGAACATTAAGGTTCATAAAAGGTTGGGGACACACAGGGTTAATAGCGGCGGTAACGGTATGCGTTACCCGCGGCCTAATGCGGCCCGTTACCCCCAGCATTAACCCTGTGTTAGCGGTGAGTGGAGGGGAGTATGCGGGCGCCGGCCACATACTGCGGGGAGGAAGGACCGGCCGTTTTCTTCCGGACTGTGCCCGTCGCTGATTGGTCGTGGCTGTTTTGCCGCGACCAATCAGCGACTTGGATTCCATGACAGACACAGGCCACGACCAAGAATATCTGAGACAGACAGACAGAAAGACGGAAGTGACCCTTAGACAATTATATAGTAGATTATATACTATACATACGAATCCATTATATGTCCATTTTGCAAGCCGGCGATGACATATGGATCCATATGGAGCCATACGGATGACATATGGATCCCTGTTCAGGGAACATTTCTGCGATAATCGTCCGTGCAAAACGGACCGTTTTTTTGTTTTTTTTTTCGATTGCGAACCTGAGAAATCTCTCATGGGCAGGTGCAATCGGTATATGCAGATATGCGTCTTGTATGTCTTTGGAGGCAAGATATTCTCCCTTCTCCATGAACACAATGATGGACCGAAGGGACTCCATGCGGGAGTGACGAACCCGTACATATTTGTTGAGTTGTTTTAGGTCCAGTATGGACCGCCCGCTGCCTCCTTTCTTGTGGACTACGAATAGATTGGAGTAGAACCCTCGGAAGCGCTCGGCCGTGGAGACCGGTACTGTGACTCCTGCTTGAAAAAGCGAGGAGACCACTTGTTGGAAGGCACGAGCCTTGGCTGGTGGTTTCGGGGGGACAGAGAGGAAGAATCGGTCCGGTGGGTTGGAGGTGAACTCTATCTTGTATCCGGAAGACACTCGTTCCCTGACCCACCTGTTTTCTGTAATAGGCAGCCAGACTTGATGAAAGAGCAAGGGTATGTGCACACATCCGGATTTTTAGCGTTTTTTTTTGCGGAATTTCGCTATAAAAACGCTATAATTCCGCAGCAAAAACGCTAAAAATATGCATCTTATCATTTAGAATGCATTCCGGATTTTTTGTTCAGATGGATGCGTTTTTTACCGCAAAAAAAATGGACATGCTCATTCTTTTTGCGGATTTCTAAGCCAAAATGACTTTCAGGAAAAAAAAAAATGGCAGAAATTCCGCAAAAAATCCGCGCAAAAAATCTGCGCGGAAAAAAACGCGATTTTCTGCCAGAAATCTCCGGATTTTGTCAGGAAAAAAACCTGACGTGTGCACATACCCCAAAAGTCGGCCGCCTACGGGTGTGGTGTCTTCCGGAGTCCGTGAGTCATGATGAAGAGAAAGTCTGAGATTTTCCTCCTCTGGGCTTAGACTGGCCTGCTTTTGACTGCCAGGTCTTGTCCGACCTTTGCGTCGACTGTGAGTTGTCCTTGCATGGGGAACGGTTACGATTTTGTGCTGGACGCGAGACTGACCAGCCCGAGGAGTTGCGAAAGGATCGGAATCGAGCTTGGTTACGCTTCTTGTAAGTGCGTTTAGGTTTCAGTTGGGGAAGAGAACACAGACGGGAAAAGTCAGCACATGGGGAAAGAGAGAGTGGGTAGGTGGGTGAGCACATGGGGGTGGGGGCAGGGAATTCTCAACGCTGCAAAGCCTGCCCCCATCGTGACTTTACCGCCCGCTCGATGCAATAGCATCTAGTGACTATATTCACACACACGCACGTGTTCAAACTTGTTGGTACCCCTCGTTTAATGACAGAAAAACCCACAATGGTCACAGAAATAACTTGAATCTGAAAAGTAATAATAAACAAAAATTCTATGAAAATGAACAAATGGAAGTCAGACATTGCTTTCCAACCATGCTTCCACAGAATTTAAAAAAAAAAAATAAAACTCATGAAATAGGCCTGGATAGAAACGATGGTACCCTTAACTTAATATTTGTTTCACAAGCTTTTGAGGCAATCACTGCCATCAAACGATTCCTGTAACTGTCAATGAGACTTCTGCACCTCTCGACATGTATTTTGGCCCGCTCCTCAAGAGAAAAAAATTTGCACCAAAAACACATGAAATTGTAAAAATGTGCTTAGTGATTTTCCTGCCAAGAGATGCAGAAATGATGGAGAAATGTCTGTACAAAATATTTAATTTGTCCACATGCCCCTAAGTGTCTTCTATCGAAACAGGTAATAGGTTTTTCCATTTATCCAAAAATGTTATCAGGATATTAACCGCTTTGCATCGGGTACTAAAAACTTTGTAGTTATAAGACTACTGGTGCTTGTGAGTGAATTATATCTGTAGGTGTAGATAAGTGAGGAGAGATGGGTAAGCGAGGTTGGGGGAATTGCAAGGAGAGGACATGTCTAAGACGGCAATCGCCTTAAAAAATTTTTGGAAGGTTTCTTGTAATTGATTAAAGGAGAGCAGGACCTTGTTATTATAAGTCTCCTAGTATGACACCAGTGTTGTGCATCAGGGAAATTGACTAAGATTAGTTCATCCAAGATATCTTATTTTTTTTAACCTCTTCACGACATACAACATGCTTGTACGTGATATGTCATGTCCTTGCCTTTGATACGAGCTCACATGCCGAGCCAACAGCTTTCCCCATCATGTGCCTTTAACATCGCAAGTGGAGCAGCGCTCTGCCCATGGCTGTTAGCCTGTGAAATGTCCTGTCAATCTGTAACAGTGGCGGCATTTAACGGGGACTGGCAGGAGGTACGTCATTCTACGTGCCCAGTGGCATGCCCGTGACATGATCGCAGGACTCCGATGGGTTGCTATGACAGCCAAGGTACTGCTGAAGACCTTTTTGCCTGTCCTTATGATACTTCTGTGAAAGCCAGAATTTAGTTGGTGTTCCTGGATAATTGTGATTTTCACTATACATAGCAATGTTGATGCACCGCTATGTACAGCACAAGTGATCAGACGATTGCAGCTTCATGTCTCCTTCTATTAAATACAGTAAAAAGTTTAAAAAATAAAGTTTTTGAAAATACTAAAAAAACTCAAGTTCAAAACACCCCCCTTTTGACCTATTAAAAATAAAGCAATTAAAAAAACTACACATTTTGTATCGCTGCATTCGTTAAAGTCTGATTTATTATAAAATAAAATGCATTAATCCAATCAGTTAACAGCATAACAAGAAAAAAAATTAAATTGCTAGAATTACGTTTTTTTTTGTCTGCCTCAACATTGCAATAAGATGCAATAAGAGGCGATCAAAACATTGTGTCTACCCCAAAATGGTATCTGTTAAAATGTAATCTTGGGATGCAAAAAATAAGCTTTCACACCACCCCATATCCTGAAAATTGGAAGCGTTACGAGTCACTGAAAATTTCCAATTTTTTTTTCACCACTTAAGACTCTGCGTGTTTAGGATCAGTGTAATCGCACTGACATGAAAATTCATATTGCCAGGTCAGTTTTACCTTACAGTGAACATGGTAAATAAAACAAAACAAAAAACAATTGTGAAATTGAACTTTTTTTGCAGTTTCGGCGCACTTAAAAAAAATTTCTAGCACTCCACTACATCACAAGATAAATGGCTGTGAGTACACTAAAGTAAAAAAGTTGTAGCTCTTGAAGAAGGGGAGGAAAAAGGAAAGATGAAAAATAGAAATTAGGTATGACGTTAATGGGTTAAATGTTTTATTTTTGTAAGCTCGCAAATAAAAATTACAGCTTGTCATAATTTCTTTCATTTTTCATATTTAATCAGTTAATATTGTGTTTGCATTTAGTATTGCACAGAAGCAGAGCATGGTCCAACTGAAGAACCTATAGAAATGTCTGACAATTCCTGTGACCATGGTGAGTTTCACACAGATGTTTTTTGGTTCATTACTCCTTTCTTATGCATGCACTATAAAATGTTTTGCTCTTGCCTGTTAAATGGGAGTTAAAGGGATTGTCATCAGAATATGTATTTTAGAGAAATGTGAACTTGTCTTGTTTTATTTTTACATATCACAATCTGTGCTAAAGGGAACCTATCAGCAGGATTGTGCACAGTAACCTACAGACAGTGTCAGGCTGGCGCTGTTATACTAATTTAAAATGATACCTGGGCTGATGAAATCCGTCTTGTGGTTGTTGTTTAATCTTTATTGTAGTTTTCAGTTAAGGAGATTCTCGTACTCAGGGGCGGCCTGTGGGGGGTCTTCATGTGGTGCTCTGCTTACATATTCATCTGTATGGCTTATGACAGCTCACTGATCCCTCTGTGACCTGCCCCTTTTTTATATAGTGCATAGAATATGTATTGGAAAAAAATATCACATTCAGCAGGCAGGCGCTTGCTCTGCAACATAATTGCATCTATAATATGCATTAAATTATTTTATTTAGTGAAATAAATTTATTCTGAAAATAATTTTTTTTCTCAAAATGGCACCGCCTGCGCCATTTTGCTAATGGAAAAAAAAATTGTCTCCACAAAAATGGTGGTGCCTGCGCAGTAGCATCTGTCGGATTGCCGATTTTTTTTTTTTTTTTTTTTCCAATACATATTATATTTAGTATGTAAAATAGAGGGCAGGTCCGTGAGGGATCAGTGAGCTCGACAATCTCATTAACTGAAAACTACAAATAAAGAATAAACAACCACCACAAAACTTACCGTAGTATATAGCACAGCCACGTAGTATATAGCACAGCCACGTAGTATATTGCCCAGCCACGTAGTATATTGCCCAGCCACGTAGTATATTGCCCAGCCACGTAGTATATTGCCCAGCCACGTAGTATATAGCACAGCCCACTCAGTATATAACAGCCCACGCAGTATATAGCACAGCCCACACAATATATAACAGCCCACGCAGTATATAGCACAACCCACGTAGTATATAGCACAGCCTACTTAGTATATAGCACAGCGACGTAGTATATAACCCAGCCCACGTAGTATATAACCCAGCCCACGCAGTATATAACCCAGCCCACGCAGTATATAGCACAGCCACGTAGTATATAGCACAGCCACGTAGTATATAGCACAGCCTACGTAGTATATAGCACAGCCTACGTAATATATAGCACAGCCTACGTAGTATTTAGCAATGTGGGCACTATATCCCTGTTTTAAAAAAAAAAAATAGTTATATACTCACTTTTCGGCGGCCCCCAGATCCAGCCCAGGCTTTTAGTGATGCTCCGTTCCCAGTAATGCCTTGTGGCAATAACCCGTGATGATGTAGCGGTCCGCTACGTCATCTGGGGTCATTGCCACAATGCATTCTTGGGACCGGAGCGTCGCGAGGAGCGGAAAAGGCTGCCGCGGACGCCGGAAGGTGAGAATATAATGATTTTTTTTCCATCATACATGACGGCACCACGAGAGAGGGGATCCGCCCATCAAGGACAGGAAACCTTCAAGATAAAAGGGGGCGGCTCCTCTCTCCACATCAGTTGGTTTCCTGTCCTTGACGGGGAACCCTCAAGATGGAAGACATCTGATGAAGATTGAAGAGGATGCCGTGATCTGGGTCGGGTGGATTTGGGCAGGCGCTGTCTGCTGCACCCGTCACCAGGTACCCGTAGTCGCCTCGGGGGTCAATGTATACCATGCCCCCCCTGAGCGAAGCATGGCCACAGCCCGCGAGGCGAATGCCCGGGTGAAGTTGGAGCCTCGGAGGCCTTCCCTTTTACCAAAAAAAAAAAAAAAAATCCACCTGCCAATTGTCCTCGGAGGTCACAAAGGTGCTCCCTCCCTGTTGACTATGGTGGCCATGCAGCCTGTGAGACACATCGGTGCCCAGGCTAGGTAAGGCTCCTTGGAGGTTTCATGCCATCCCTGTTGAGCACTGCAGATGGTCCCCCCAGCCCACCCCCTCCCCTTCCCCCCTCTCCTTCCTTCCTGGATCGGTACCGGAGACAAGCGGAGAGGTGTGGAGCGGTATCTGACAGCATGGATCTGGAGGTGAGCGTGGCGTGTCGGACGGAGGGGACACTGCAGAGTTTCCTGCCTGGCCGGCGCCATGATTCCAGGAGGCGGCCGCGCGTGCGCACATCGCTGGGCAGCAGCGCTCGGAACGTTTGTGCAGGGCACTGGGGCAGGAGGACAGGAATCTTCGGCGCGCACCGGAAGTAAGGGCCGGATGCGCGCCTGGAAGGTGAGTGCACGGACGCTGGAGGGCGACAGAGCAGCGCGCACCGTAAGTAAGTGCAGGGTGCGCGCGCAGAACCCAGCGGTGGATCAACCAGGTGAATGATTAAGAGCGCGCCCCGGAAGTGGTGCCAGGGGCACGCTTTGTTTATACAGCAGCATTGCGCCAGCGGTGGCAGATGCAGGATCAACCAGGTGTTTGATTACATGCACAGAGGTGGTGCAGGCACGATCAGCCAGGTAGTTAATTGGATTAAATACACCTGGTGCTGAGCAGCCAATAAAGGCAGGATCAACCAGGTGATTCATTTAAAAAAAAAAAGTGAATCTATTTAAACGAGCTAGAAGTGCTGCCCTGTGTCACTAAAACCAGGTCAGGTTGAAGGTGACTACTCTTGTTGTGTGCTGGTGTATAATGGAGAGTTTCTCGCCAGAGCATTTGATGCCACAGCAGGAGGTGCAGGAGAGGCGGTCTCGCTCAAGCGAAAAGAGCCAGACCCGCCATGTCAGCAGCAAAAGCCGCTCGGACAGTATACGGACGGATCGGCGTAACAAGGAGGGGTCCCTAGTCTCATTGGGAGACACGGAGAAAACCAGCCAACCTCCGGATCCGGTACCCGTACTTTGAAAACGTCCGAGTGGTGAGTGAACTACGAGAAAGTCCAGCACGCTAATGTCTGTTCTTTTCTCTTCTCTTATCTCCGTCTCTCCCCTCTTTTCTTACATACATTGCGGGGTGGAGTATAGGAGGTCCCCAAAAAGTATAAGGCGAAGACTAAAAATAGAGAATGTCCCTTATGTAAAAAGGCTTTAATGTCATCTTGGGGTAAAAGACTGTGTCAGGACTGTATTAACCAGACTGTGGCGGAGGAAACAACCTCCTTTACGGACAGCCTAAGATCTCTGATTCAGTCCGAAGTCTCTAAGTCCGTAAGAGCATTACAGACACCTGACACAAATGCCAGATCTAGGGACAGATCCAGCCCCTCTATAGCATCCCAAAGGGATTCCTCGGGGTCAGAGCAGGATTCTTATACGGCCCGCTCTTCTGATAGTAGCTCTGAGGAGGAAGACACCTTTCCAGCAGAGGCTACAGATAAACTTATTAAAGCTGTTCGCTCTACCATGGGGCTGGTAGAGGAGAAAGCCAAAAAGACAGCCCAAGAACTCATGTTCAGTGGCCTACAAAAGAAGAAACGGAGATCATTCCCTGTTAACGATCAAATACAAGAACTGATCAAAAGGGAATGGCAAAAGCCAGAAAAAAGGTCCCAGATAACTACCTCCCTAAAAAGAAGGTATCCCTTTGAAGAGGAAGCATCCTCATTGTGGGACAGAGCCCCAAAAATCGATGTGGCGGTCTCAAAAGTGGCCAGGAAATCCTCCCTGCCGTTCGAGGACCTAGGTTCTCTAAAAGAACCTCTGGACAGGAAGGTGGACAGTTCCCTGAAGACAGCTTGGGAAGCCTCAGCGGGAGCACTAAGGCCAGCTATCGCGGCCACTTGTGTCGCCAGATCCCTTAAGATCTGGATAGACAACCTGGAGGAACAGGTGGAGCAAAAAGCTCCCAGGGAAGCTATTTTAGAGTCACTTCCAACCATGATGGCAGCGGCTATGTTTCTGGCTGAAGCATCAGCAGACTCTGCTAGGCAGGCAGCAAAATCAGCAGCGTTAGCTAACACTGGACGCCGTGCCGTATGGCTTAAATGCTGGCCAGGGGACACTCAGGCCAAAATGAAGCTTTGTTCTTTGCCTTGTGAGGGAAACTTCCTGTTCGGACCAGCATTAGATGAGGTACTGGAGAAGGCCAGGGATAAAAAGAAGAACTTTCCAAGACAGCCGTTTCAGCCCTTTCGTCGCTCCTTTCGGAGAGGCCAAAGATTCCGAAGACAGCAGTACAGGGACCGAGACAGAAGCAACCTGGACAAGCGACCCAGGGGAGGAAAGGGCTTCTATTTCGGCAAGTCCCCCAGAGACACCAAAAAACCCTCCCAGTGACGGTCCTTCTCAGGTGGGAGGGAGGCTCTCTCACTTCCTTCCAGCCTGGGAGAGGATCTCCTCCAGCATATGGATCCGGCAGATCGTAGGATCAGGCCTAAGAATAAAGTTTCACCACTGGCCTCCAAGAAGGTATATGCAGACCCCGGTACAGTCCTCCCAAGAGAAGCAAGACAGTCTGGAGGAGGAAGTAACATCACTCCTAGACAAGCACGTCTTGGAAGAAGTTCCTATAGACGAAAGGAGGGAAGGATTTTATTCCCCTCTTTTTCTCATAAAAAAACCGGACAACTCTTGGAGGACAATTATAAATCTAAAAGGCCTCAACAAATTTCTTGTAGTACCATCATTCAAGATGGAAACCATAAAATCGGCGGTGAAACTTCTCTATCCCCAGTGCTACATGTCCGTCCTCGACCTCAAGGACGCTTATTATCACGTCCCAATCAGACAACAAGATCGTCAGTTCCTCAGAGTGGCAGTTCAGATGGGGTCCCAGCTGCGTCACTTCCAGTACAGGGCTCTGCCCTTTGGGATAGCAACCGCCCCACGCGTATTTACGAAGCTGATTGCAGAGGTCACAGCACATCTCAGGGAAAAAGACACTCTAATAATTCCCTACTTGGACGACTTCCTGATAGTGGGAAAGAACTTTTCTCACTGTCAGGAGCAGGTCAGGATAGTGATGGACACTCTTCAGACACTGGGATGGCAACTAAATCTCAAGAAGTCCAAGTTAGAGCCGGCAATGGTCCAGAATTTCCTGGGGATAACGGTGGACTCCGTGGCACAGGAGTGCCGCCTCCCAGAAGAAAAAGAAGAAAAAAATCAAACAGATGATTATGGCCACAATAAAAAAGCCGGAAATGACCTTAAGAAGGGCCATGTCGGTGTTGGGGTCCCTAACCTCCTGCATACCGGCAGTAAAATGGGCCCAGTTCCATGCAAGAGAACTGCAATGGTGTGTGCTGCAGAACGACCGAGAACTTCAGGGACAGTTAGAGCTGAAGCTCACTCTCCCACTCTCTGTGCTCCAATCTCTCAGATGGTGGTTACAGATGGAGTCATCCCCCAGAGGAGTTCCCTGGACATTCACAGCCTCCATGGTAATCACAACGGACGCCAGTCCATGGGGATGGGGAGCTCACTCAGACACACTATGGGTCCAAGACCCCTGGGCTCAAGAGGAGAAAGATCTATCCTCAAACGAGTGGGAGCTCCTAGCAATAGAAAGGGCGCTAGAGAGATTACTTCCACACTTGGCAGGGCATCATGTGAGAGTCCTATCGGACAACCGAACAGCGGTCGCATACGTGAACCACCAGGGAGGCACCCGCTCTCGGGCACTGATGCACATAACCACCAGACTCATGTCTCTAGCCGAAAAGCACTTCCTGTCATTATCGGCCCTGCATATCCGAGGTGTGGACAACATAAAGGCAGACTTTCTAAGCAGGAACCACTTGAGGCAAGGGGAATGGTCCCTAAAAATGTCCGTTTTTCAACAGATAGTGCACATGTGGGGAAAACCCAGGGTGGACCTCTTTGCCTCAAAAGTCAACAAGAAAGTCCAAAAATTCTGCTCCTTGAACCCTACAGACAGGCCGTTGGCAGTAGACGCCTTCAGCATAAAATGGACATCTGGACTCCTGTATGCCTTCCCACCGATATGTCTAATACCAGTGGTTCTGAGGAAGATCAGGGAAGACCAGGCCAGAGTGATCGTGATAGCGCCCTTCTGGCCGAAAAGACCGTGGTTCTACTGGCTGAGAGTGATGTCAGTGACGAACCCGTGGGTTCTCCCGGAAGACCAGGACCTTCTAACTCAGGGTCCCTTCAACCACCCGCAGAACTCCGGACTTCATTTGACAGCCTGGCATTTGAGCGGTCGTTACTAGAGAAAGAGGGGTTCTCAGCTGGGTTAATATCCACCTTGCTCAGCAGCAGAAAACCAGTAACGACCAAGATCTATGGAAGGATATGGAAGAAGTTCCTGTCCAGCTCAGGGCCAATACGGGAAGGGGAGGTCCCGATAGTGGCAGTACTGGAGTTCCTGCAGAAGGGCTTAGATCTGGGGTTAGCTGTTAGTACCCTCAAAGTACACATTTCAGCATTAGCAGCCCTATTCAACTGTGACCTGGCAAGTAATAGGTGGGTGGTGAGGTTCATCCGAGCCTGTAGTAGAGCTGACTCTGTTCCATCTCCTACTCCTCCACCATGGGATCTAAATCTAGTGTTAACAGCCCTGACGGAAAGCCCCTTTGAGCCGTTAAATGCAGCTTCAGATAAAATACTAACATTAAAAACAGCTTTGTTAGTGGCACTTACATCGGCCCGTAGGGTGGGGGATTTACACACGTTGTCAGCTGACCCCCCCTTACACACAAGTCATGGACGATAGTGTTGTATTAAAATTAGATCCGGCATATCTCCCCAAAGTGGTATCGAGATTCCATAGAGCTCAGGATATAACCCTACCCTCTTTCTGTCCCAATCCCAGTAACAAAAAAGAGGAGAGACTCCATTGCCTAGACGTTAGGAGATGTATCCTACAGTATCTAGAGGTGACTAAATCCTGGAGGAAGCAGAGGGCTTTATTTGTTTCGTTCCAGGGGTCAAGGAAGGGCCTTAAAGCCTCAAAACAGACTATAGCTAGATGGGTGAGAGAGGCCATTATTCTAGCGTATAGTAGTGCAGGCAGGGTTGTTCCACAGGGTCTGAAAGCCCACTCTACGAGGGCCATGGCGACGTCGTGGGCGGAGAGAGCTGATGCTACCATCGACCAAATCTGTAAGGCGGCCACTTGGTCCTCTCCGTCTACATTTTTTAAACATTATAGACTAGACCTATCTGCTACCTCTGATCTCACTTTTGGGAGAAGAGTGTTACAAGCAGTGATCCCTCCCTAGAAGAGAATACAAATCTCTGTAACTCTCTCGTGGTGCCGTCATGTATGATGGAAAAACACGGGTATTACATACCTGGTAATGTGTTTTTTCATGAGACATGACGGCACCCTTATATTCCCACCCTTTTGATCACGTCATTAGTTGAGTGCATTATTAGCATTATTTGTATGATACACTCCCTGGGGTATCGGTGAATAGAACCGTATAGGATGTATTATTTATGTGTACACTAACCAGCGGAGTTCCTCTCGTACTCTGTAAAACAACTGATATGGAGAGAGGAGCCGCCCCCTTTTATCTTGAAGGTTTCCTGTCCTTGATGGGCGGATCCCCTCTCTCGTGGTGCCGTCATGTCTCATGAAAAAACACATTACCAGGTATGTAATACCCGTGTTTTTAAATTATTTTTAACTTTATATGTTTTTACTATTGATGCTGCATAGGCAGCATCAATAGTAAAAAGTTGGTCACACTTAGAGGGTTAATGGCAGTGTTAACGGACTGCGTTACACCGCGTTATGCCATGGTGTAATGCAGTCCATTTAACGGACTGCTAAAACGCTATGCGCGCGCTGACTGGAGGGGAGTATGGAGGGGGCACTGACTGGAGGGGAGTAGCGAGGGGCCAAGCCGCCGCACTGTGCCTGTCGCTGATTGGTCACGGCCGGCTGGGCGCGACCAATCAGCGACGCGGGATTTCCGTGACAGACAGACAGACAGAAGTGGACCTTAGACAATTATATATATATATATATATATATATAGATATACATTGGTGTTGGAGACTTTTTGGAACTTATCTAATCCACCTGCTGTGCATCTGTATCTTTTAGTCTTGTTGAGTTTTTTCTTTTTATTTATTCAATTTTTGTGATGATTGACATTCTGTGATTTAATTATTAAATTTGAATTGTTTTCACAATATACGTTGTGCGTCATGATATAGGTTTCCATTCCAATAACGATACACAACGGTTTTCGATCATTTAATTGTTTGTATTAAAAAAAATGTTATATAAGGAGAAACAAAGTCCCGAATATTCCCTTTGAAACACTGCACCGTTAGTGAGTAAAACATGACTGGATGCAATGGCACAGCCATTTTCAGATTCATGCTACCAGTGGTTCAGGAAGCATGAATCCGGTGACAGGAGAGTTGAATATTTGGGGGCATTTTATAACTATTGTGTCAAATGAAACCTGAGTATCAGCAGTTTTGAGGCTTATCATCAGGCAACGAACTGAGAGTACTGTAGGCACCAGCCATCCGAGCAGGATCCAGGCACCCTAATGTTTTCATATTATCTGATCAGTGTTTCATGTCACATACCAGCAGCTCTTTCTGGCATGTGAGTTTCCATATCATCCATTTATTTCAGTGTCTACTGTGTGAGATTAGGTTATTGTGGGTGTAAAATGCTAGAAAGTGGCTCTATTCCAGCCACGGGAAAGAAGCTTAAAACAAAATTATCCTTTTTTTTATGTACAAGCCTGAAAGTATTCTAAAGCTTTCACTTTTAATTTCCATCGTTTTAGGATCCACTCCTGGTTTTGAGCTTTAACTAAAACTTTCTCCCTATAACATCTTAAACTTATGTTTCAGAACAGACAAAATATTCTGTACATCAAGCAATAAAAAAGAGTGAATGTGAAAGGATTAATTCAGGCCCAGGTTCCGCACCTAATTCATCACCGACACCATCTGTCTCCATTTGCACACCTTCAGCGGACTGTCAGCCAGGCTTGCATATTATAAAACAATTTCCAGATGCTTCCAAATCACTAACCTATATATGTGAAGACCATCCAAATAAGCCATCTTTATCAAATTCTACAAATATAGGTAAGTGTCTTCATCAATGTCTGCCTAGCCCAGCAGAGCTTGGGAGAATGGTGGGTCCTCCTCCGTGCAGAGACACTTCAGCTGAAGTCTGAAGCACCATTATAGATAGTACAGACATCTCCATGCGCTCTGCTGTACTTCACTAATAAAACGCCCTGTGCTGCCTTAAGGCTACTTTCACACATCAGGTTTTTTGTTTCAGGCACAATCCGGCAAGTTTTGAAAAAAAAAACGGATCCTTTTTTTTTTTTATTTACGCTGGATCCGTTTTTTTCTCATAGAGTTGTATTAGTGCCGGATTGCGCCTGATGGCCACATGTTTTCTCTCTCTCTCTCTCTCTCTCCCTCCAGAATGTCAATGTAAACTCCATGTTAGAAATGAAAACCGGATTCGACAGAAAAACGGATCCATTGCATCAGTTTTTTCCACTATTTGTAATGGATCAATTTTTTCGAACATTGGCCGGATTGTGCCTGAAACAAAAAGACTGATGTGTGAAAGTAAACTTCAAAAATATATAACATACCTAGGTACGGCAGCTTTAAACAATACATACATCAAAGAAACCAAAAAAGCTATTGCCATAAAATAACGAATATTTTATTAGGATTAATTTAAAATATAAGGTTCACAAAACACATACAGTAAAGGGTAAAGGGCGGAAAAATTGTGGGGGCACAATGCACCGATAAAAAACGGCCTATCCGGTATAAATAACATGCCAAAAGGTACAACAAAAGATATAATAAATACAAGATTAATCACATCGATAAAAAAAGTGCTTATGCAGTCGTCCAGGGGTTAATCCCAAAGTAAAAGAGTCTCAAAGATAGTCGTAAGGGGAAACCCAAGGATATAGAGTCAAAAAATAAATGGTAAGTAATTCTGGTTGATAAGTAGTTAAATAGGAGTGCATAGAGGCATAGTCCTCTGGATAAAGGGATCAGTAAAGTGCCTAGTGCTGGTGTAACGCAGCTACATGACAGTAAACAAAAGATTACAGATTGACCTTAATCAAGTGGGGCGTAGGTAGATACCCCTCGAGAAAGCCAAACGCGAAACGCGCGTCGGGGAAACGGTCCGGTCCGGTCTACACAGGTAATATGCCAGCGTCAATGACGCCCCACTTGATTAAGGTCAATCTGTAATCTTTTGTTTACTGTCATGTAGCTGCGTTACACCAGCACTAGGCACTTTACTGATCCCTTTATCCAGAGGACTATGCCTCTATACACTCCTATTTAACTACTTATCAACCAGAATTACTTACCATTTATTTTTTGACTCTATATCCTTGGGTTTCCCCTTACGACTATCTTTGAGACTCTTTTACTTTGGGATTAACCCCTGGACGACTGCATAAGCACTTTTTTTATCGATGTGATTAATCTTGTATTTATTATATCTTTTGTTGTACCTTTTGGCATGTTATTTATACCGGATAGGCCGTTTTTTATCGGTGCATTGTGCCCCCACAATTTTTCCGCCCTTTACCCTTTACTGTATGTGTTTTGTGAACCTTATATTTTAAATTAATCCTAATAAAATATTCGTTATTTTATGGCAATAGCTTTTTTGGTTTCTTTGATGTATATATGATGTGTGAAAGTAGCCTAACACCACCTTCCTTCCCTCTCACACACTTCTTTTGTCTTTGTTGTAAGGGCAGAGAGAGGGTGGGGGGCTGCAGCTACATTGAGGGGAGCCTTATTACTTGTACTCAGCAACTCTGCTGTAAGGATTTCTGTGTGTATATTTATTGTGTGAGCACTTATACATATGTATAATGTGTGGATAGCTGTCAGTGTGAGTGAGGGGGCCCTTAGTCAGTAAAGGATGAAATGGGTGGTGGGACATGGAGCCCTCAATCAGTTATTGGTGACTGGGGGACACTATCGCATTACACCCCTATCACCCCTTAGTGTATGCTGGCCCTCACACTGACAGCTCTACATGCATTGTTCATACTGTGTATACTCCTGTATACACTCAGTTACTGACAGCTGTGTGGGTTGAGCTACGGGCCCCCAGTCAGTTATGAACTTATAGGTGATATAAAAACAAAACTTTTCATAAATAGTCTACAATGGTGACGTGTTAGAGAAAGATCTCTTTCTATATTAATAAAGCCATAACTGATTAAGGGCCCCCCTGCTATTCCCCATTTCTTTATCGCCTCTCATTGGGGGACACAGGAACCATGGGTGTATGCTGCTGCCACTAGGAGGCTGACACTATGCAAATAAAAAAGTTAGCTCCTCCTCTGCAGTATACACCCCACCGACTGGCATTATACTCTTCAGTTTAGCTTAGTGTCAGTAGGAGGTGGACACGGGTCTTTCATTAGACCCTTATCTACCTCAATGTGCGTCGTTTTCTTTCAGGTTTCCTCGGAGGGATACAGGGTGAACAGTCACACCTGTACTCCCACAATGCGGACTATGAGTACGGCGTGTACTGCCACCCCGTATCCTCATAGATCCCTCACCAGGACCAAGATCCTAGCACACCAGCGTGCTTAGAAGTCCGGTCCTGGCTCCGTCCCCCACCCACTCGCCCACCAGAGCCTGTCGGTTGCGGAGACGAGGACGTCCATCAGCTCCCTGGACGTCTCATTTTTTCCAGGTTAGTACCGGCGTGGGATGTCTAAGGTGAGTATTTTTTATTTATTATTTTTTTTCTGCGGCCCTGTATCCTCAAAAAGGGGGTGCCTGTTAAGGGGTTCATTATGTGGGTCACATTTGTTCCCAGCCGCCGCGCCTATTCGGCTGCGGCCGCCCTCTCTCCTAGTTCCGGCGCGGCTGCCTTTTCGGTCTACCGCGCCGCTTATTATCTGTCACTGCGCTGTGCGCTCAGCGACCTCCTTAAAAGCGCGGCCGTGCCACACCGCTTCGGGCCCCTGCGGCTTCCCTGCTCCGGCGCTGTAAGCGTCCGTTCCTTTCCTCTGAGCGCGGCGGCTTTGCCAGCCGCCACATCGCTTTGGCCCCCGGCGTTCTCCCTGCTCCTACAGCGGCCATTCTTTTTCATCAGCGCGGGGGCTCTGACAGCCGCCGCATTTCTCCACCACTACTATCCGGCCACGGTAAGCGGCCGTTCCTTCTCCCTCAGCGTGGCGGCCTGCCAGGTCGCCACACTGCTTGGGCATGCGGCCGCTGTTAACGATCGCTCACCTGCCGCATCGCTTCCTCCATGCGGCGCACTGTGCCTACGCCGCGGCCCTTCTCCGCCGGTCTCCTATTCCTAATTTAGGCCCTGGCTTCTGCCCGGGCCTACTTCCGGTGGCGGGCTCCGCCCCCTTCCCTCTTTCATCGGGCGGGCTTTTCTCCCGCCCGACAATTGCACTGAGGCACCGCCTCTTTTCCCTGCCCACCAGCGCCATCTTGGGACTCCCTAGCCACGAGCCCTCTCCTCCACACAGGATACAAGACAGCCGCAGATCGGCAAAATTGCGCCAGGAGGCCATTCCACCCTCCTGCCTAAGGGTCCACTTCTCGCCAGAGGTCCATGCATGGTCAGCTTCACTCCGCAATCCGTCTGCCGTGAGTAGTTCTGCAATTGCAGACTGACACTCCCCTCTGTCCCCTAACCCTCTTGCATTTTCTTCACGGACCTCTCTAAAATGGCTAACTCTAAAGGGGGCCGCTCTCTTCCTCCTACTTCATCCTCCGCTCTGTCAGGCCTGCAGCAACCCGATTGTTCCCACCGCCCAGGATCCTCCGGCCGGTCCGCCCGAGAGTGATACCCCCATCCCAGGCTGGGTTTTCTCTCTGTCTCAATCGGTGGCCGATCTAATGCGGGTGTCTCAAAATTTCTGTTATCCGTGCTGGACCGATTACCTCCGCAGCCCCCACAGTGGCCAGCGGGTTGCAGGAGCCTCCGCCCGAGCCCTCCTTGATAAGCCGCAAAAGGTCCAGACAGGAACATCGGTCTGAGTCCTCTTCTCGCTCCATCTCGCCACACGGTCCTCCTCTGCGGTCGGCGTCCTCCCGATCCTTCTCCCCTGAATCAAGCGAGGCGTTATCTGATGAGCCCTCGGAGGACATTTCGGAGCTGGATTCTAACCAAATCGCCACCATGAGGGATATGGTCCAGAATCTCATTGGAGCTATAAACCAAACCTGTGGCATTATGGATCCCTCTACGGAACCCGCAGATCAGGCGGTTTCGTTTAGACGGGCTATACCACCTAAGTTTTTCTCCAGAACTTACTGCCAATTGGACGGTCTCCCCCTCGGTGGATCCCCGTTTCCAGGCTCTCCACCAACACGGTGCTTCCACTGTCCGGCGGAGCAGCCCTGAAGGACTTTAACGATAGTTATAGAGTCCTTTGCGAAGTCAGCCTTTGAGGCAGCTGCAGCTGCTTCAAATGCCCAGTTTTTGCTTCCACCTGGGTTTCGAAATCCCTTTCCAAATGGGCCAAAGAGCTCCGTCGAGATATCCTGGACAGAGCGCCTCCTGAGCAACTGGCGGAGTTTGCCATCCAGATTTCCCACGCGAGTGAATACCTGGTCTCCGTCTCTCTGGATGCCGCGTCTTGTGCGGCTCAGGCGTCCAGCAATGCCGTTGCCATCCGCCGGACCGTTTTGGCTCAAGGCCTGGGGGTCAGACTTATGTTCCAAAAAGTCCCGCACCAGTCTCTCCTTTCAGGGCTCACGTCTCTTTGGTTCCAAGCTGGACCAAATCATTAAGGACGCCACCGGGGGTACAAGTCCCCTCTCCCCCAGGCTAATCCTCGTCGCCCTCCTCCTAGACGGCAGTTTTGGTCTTTTCGGCCTTTTTTCATCGCCTCACGGCACCAACCTCCTTTTCTCAGCAGCACCAGAGTCCACAGGCACGTCAAGAGAAGAAAGCGGTGCCCTTTAGGCCCACTCCGTCCTGGCGTCCTCGCTACTCCCCGGGTAGATCCTCCAGGCCAGGACTGGAAGATCCACCTCAGCATGACTCTGACAAGACTCCAACCCACCTCCCAGGTTGGGTGGCCGTCTTCTCTTTTTCAGGGACGTCTGCACCTCCGCAGTAGAGGATGCATGGGTCAGGGAAGTTGTATCCTCGGGATACAAGATAGAGTTCGTTTTCACGACCCCGGGATCGTTTCTTCGAATCCCGACCTCCCAGAGATCCCGCTCTAGTTCCGGGTTTCCTCGCAGCCATCGCTTCTCTTCTCAAAGCCGGGGAAATCGTTCCCGTCCCAGGAAAAGAACGGTTCACAGGTTTCTACTCGAACCTTTTTGTGGTACCAAAAAAAAAAAAAAAAAAAAGACGGCAAGGTTCGCACCATTCTGGACCTCGGATTACTGAACAGGAGAGTTCGTCTGAGACACTTCGGGATGGAATCCCTTCGTTCAATAATTGCTCCCATGCAGGCTCAAGAATTTCTGTGTTCCATAGATATTCAGGACGCCTACCTCCATGTCCCGATATTTCCTGGACGTCACCGATTCCTGCGCTTTGCGGTGCTCCCGGTACATTTTCAATCCGTTGCCCTGCCGTTCGGTCCCACAACCGCTCCAAGGGTATTCACGAAGATCATGGCGGCGCTGTTGGCCATCTTCAGAGTCAGAGGCCTGGTCCTTTTTCCATTCCTTGACGACATCCTCATCAAGGCTCTGTCCTTTTCTCAGGCTCACGAAAGTCTGTCCGTCGTTCTCGACACCCTAGCCGTTTTGGGTGGCTGGTCAACCGGAAGAAGTCCTGCCTTATTCCTTCTCAGCGCATCATTTTTCTGGGCATGCTCTTCGACATTTGTTAGACCAAAGTCTTCCTTCCCAAAGACAAGAGATCCTCTTTATGTCGGGACATACGCTTGCTCCAGGGTCCTCGGCCTCCCTCCCTCCGATCGGCCATGAAGGTTCTGGGGAGGATGGTATCATCATTGGAAGCGATTCCCTTCGCCCAATTTCATTCGCGACCCTTTCAGCATGCCATTCTGTCTCAGTGTGACAGGTCTGTCTTCGCCCTGGTCCGTCCGATCCGACTCTTCTCGGGTCAAACGGTCTCTCAACTGGTGGCTGATGTCACCTCTCATCTCCCAGGGCAGGTCCTTCTTTCCAGTTCCTGGTAAGTGGTGACGACGGACGACAGCCTCCTCGGCTGGGGTGCGGTTTTTCGCCACCGCACGGTTCAGGGCCGTTGGTCGGCGCAGGGGTCGTCTCTGCCGATCAATGTCCTCGAGATTCGGGCCACCTTTTTCTGTCCCTCCACCACTGGGAAAGGATTCTCAGGGGGTCTGCCTATCCGGAGCCAGACTGACAACGCCACCGCTGTGGCATATGTCAACCATCAAGGGGGGGACTCTGTGCTCCTTGGCCCTTGCTGAGGTATCCAAGATCCTGCTTTGGGCAGAGACGACGGCTCCGGTGTTATCCACGGGGCATATCCCCGGCGTGGACAATTGGGCCGCCGACTTCCTCAGCCGCGAGGGCCTCGCGGCAGGGGAATGGTCCTTGCATCCGGAGGTCTTCCATCAAGATTTTTCTTCGATGGGGGACTCCGGACGTGGATCTCTCGGCGTCTTGAATGAAGAGGAAGATTCTGCAGTTCATCTCCAGGTCTCGTGATCCTCTTGCAGTGGGCGTCAATGCTCTGGCCATTCCTGGGTCACAGTTCGTGCTGCCCTACCTGTTCCCACCCCTTCCATTACTTCCCAAACTGTTGAAAAAGATCAAAGTGGAAAAGGTGCCGGTCATTCTGATCGCCCCGGATTGGTCCAGGAGAGCTTGGTTTGCGGAGCTCGTCAATCTTCTTGCGGACGCTCCCTGGCGCCTTCCAAACAGCCACGATCTGCTGTCTCAGGGTCCGATCTGCCACCCGAATTCTCGGTCGCTCAGTTTAACGGCGTGGCTGTTGAGACCACAGTTCTAAGAGCGTCCGGCCTTTCGGACCGGGTGATTCACACCGTGATTCAGGCTCGGAAGCTTTCATCTTCCAGGATCTACTATCGTACCTGGAAGGCTTACCTTCGTTGGTGCTAGTCCAACTGCTTTTCACCTATGTCCTTTTCCCTGCCTTCCATTTTGGCCTTCCTTCAGGCAGGACTGGATTCGGGCCTGGCTCTTAGTTCCCGGAAGGGCCAGGTCTCTGCGTCTTCCATCCTCTTTCAGAAGACTGTAGCTTTTCGGCCACAGGTTAAGACCTTCCTTCAAGGAGTAGCCCACGCTGTCCCTCCGTACAGGGCCCCCGTGGTTTCATGGGATTTAAACCTGGTTCTGGACGTTCTGAGGGTTTCCCCCTTTGAGCCTCTCAAGGAGTTTCCCCTGTCGGTTCTATCTTTGAGGGTGGCCTTTCTTGTGGCCATCACCTTTATCTGCCACTTTTCCGAGTTGGCGGCCCTGTCCTGCTGACCTCCGTACTTGGACATTCACCAGGACAAGGCGGTCTTCATGCCTCCGCCTTCCTGCCTTCCTAAGGTGGTTTTCCACCTCAACGAGGTCATCGTTCTACCTTCCTTTTGTCCAGCTCCGGCTCATCCCCTGGAGTGATCGTTGAACAGGCTGGACCTCGTCAGGGCAGAGAGGATCTACTGGGATAGAACGTCCACTTTCCAGAAGACGGATTCCTTTTTCGTCATTCCTGATGGCACGCGCAGAGGCCAGCCGACTTCTAAAGCGACTATTGCTCGCTGGATCAGAATGGCAATTTTTGGAGGCTTACCGGGTCAAGAACAGAGTGCCCCCTCCTGGGATTAAGGCTCACTCTACCCGGGCAGTGGGCGCCTCCTGGGCGGTGCACCACAGGGCTTCCGCCTAACAGCTTTGCAAAGCGGCAACTTGGTCTTCCATCCACACGTTCGCCAAATTTTACAAGGTACATACCTACGCTTCGGCGGACGCCAGCCTAGGCAGAAGGATCTTGCAGGCGGCAGTGGTGAGTCCCCTGACCTGATGGAAGTCTGTTTTTCCCGCCCTAGGGACTGCTTTGGGACGTCCCATGGTTCCTGTGTCCCCCAATGAGAGGCGATAAAGAAAACAGGATTTTTGGTTGCTTACCATAAAATCTGTTTCTTGAAGCCTCCATTGGGGGACACAGCTCCCTCCCAATTCTTCTGTTCTATGACTGTTCTCACGTTTACAGTTCTCAAGTTTGTGGTTATGGTTTTCAACCTTGCTACTTATCTCCTACTGCTTTCTCACTAACTGAAGAGTATAATGCCAGTCGGTGGGGTGTATACTGCAGAGGAGGAGCTAACTTTTTTATTTGCATAGTGTCAGCCTCCTAGTGGCAGCAGCATACACCCATGGTTCCTGTGTCCCCCAATGGAGGCTTCAAGAAACAGATTTTACGGTAAGCAACCAAAAATCCTGTTTTCTGTCAATAAGGGCTCTTTCACACATTAATTTTTTTTTTTTTTTTTGGAAAACATATCCTACTTTGAGCCGTGTTGCCAATACCCACAATTATTACATGCAGATTTACCTGCACATTTTACCCAATGCAATGTAAAGGGATAAATCCGTAGTGAAAATCATCACAGGGAAATGACGCATAATGTAATTTCCACATTGCAATGTACAGTAGCTACTTGGAACATTGTATGCAATGGTAATGTAGCACTTGGGCTGTACCTGCTTGTAAACTGATTCCGTGATTAATGTTTAATTCCTTATGAGACCAAGGTATACTAGGTGAGAATCACAGCAGGTTATTACTTGATGTTAAAGGTGTGTAAATTATTACCATGTCCATATTCCTTATTTAAGGCCAAACCTCTGTTGCATACAACGGTCACTGACCTGTCCTGCCAGCGATTCTGTGGCTTCCGCTGACTTCATGTCAACAGAGCAGCTTTTTCTCTTCCACACTGCTCTGTTGACTGAGTGTGACTAATGACATCATGCTGATTAACAGTCCGCTTCTTGCTGCCTAACTGCAATCAGTCTGTTGTTATTCAACATGACAGAGGTCATGCAGTGATGACAGAGGTCATGCTGTGTCGGCAGAGCAGCCTGGAAGAGAAACGGCTGCTCTATTGACAAGGAGCAACTAAATCGCTGGCAGGAGCGATCAGAAGGTAGAGCCGGCAGGTAGTGAGAAACTACCCACCTGTTAGTTTTTAGGTCCATAGTTTAAAAAAATCTTGCATAACTTCTTTAAATACCCAAACATGGGTATGGAGAAGAGCCAGGTTACCCTAAGAATTGGCCCATTGTATGTGACAGGCCACCTCTGGGGTGACTGCTGGTGTGTTTAGGGTGTGAAGGGACCACTATACATGGATCTTCCCATCTTGATAATATCAGTGTGCTGCTATCTGTACCTGTATTGGTTATGTAGCATGAGAGGAGCCCATGCAATTTTTGCTGTCTAACAATTCATTTACATAGAATTATACAGTATGTATCCAATATATTGAGGGCATTTTTTTCCTTTAGAATAGAAAGCGCTATTATTTTCCTTCTTGAGCATTTGGCTATGTTTTCAAGCTAACAAAGGATAAAAATGTTGCCATGTGAAACAGCTTAATTTATTTACTTTTTATTTGTTATGGGTCCGCACATTTTCATAACCAGCCAATGCAAAACTAACACACCAGCAAACTGATCCTGTCCGGTCCCTAGATATGTTAATTCCTAATCTAAACATAATAGCCTGCAGCCGTGCCAGGCACAAACTATCACATTGGGTGGTCTGTTTCTGGGGGTAGCCAACTTCTTCCCAGTTTATATGGCGCATTAGGCGTTTATAGTGAGGGGGGTGTCAGTTTTTGAGACCACAAAACACTGGCTGGCACTAAGCCCCTGCGATGATAACTTAAAGGTGTCTGTCAGATACCGCCATTATTAAAGGGACACTGTCACCTGAATTTGGAGGGAACAATCTTCAGCCATGGAGGCGGGGTTTTGGGGGTTTTGATTCACCCTTTCCTTACCCGCTGGCTGCATGCTGGCTGCAATATTGGATTGAAGTTCATTCTCTGTCCTCCATAGTACATGTCTGTGCAAGGCAAGATTGCACCTTGTGCAGGCATGTACTACGGAGGACAGAGAATGAACTTCAATCCAATATTGCAGCCAGCATGCAGCCAGCGGGTAAGGAAAGAGTGAATCAAACACCCCAAAACCCCGCCTCCATGGCTGAAGATTGTTCCCTCCAAATTCAGGTGACAGTGTCCCTTTAATGCTATAATAAAGTGTTAGAAAAAACAAGAATACTTTATTAAAAAAAACATTCCCACTACCCTACATTGTCCCCCTCTGATCATTTTGTGAACCAACTAGATCCTATATTGGTCCAGCGTAGTCCATCATACTCAACATAGTCCATATAGTGATAAGAAAAATGAAAGAAATCTCTGATATTTCGTTTCACCCTCTTTATCTTAATGCACACAGCGCTTTCCTCCTTTTTGCTGCAGACATTAACCTTTCCTATTTCTATAATAAATGGGTGGTGGGCCCCAGGAATAATGTTTTCTGCTGGCCCTGTGTACTCCAGTCTGACACTGGTCATCATTTATAAAAGAAAAAAAAACATAATTTAATAGCTTTTTGAGTGCAAGTGTGAAATTTAAGTCTTAAGTCTCTCCTGTGTCAGAACTGTTTCTCTCTAGCTCTGCATTATATTTTGGTGGCACTTAACGGTATGTGTACACATTAAGCATTTGCTGCAGACATTTCTGCACCAACAATGTCTCCTGTCAGGAGAAACGTTGTACAAAATACTCTCATTTTTTAATGTGTTTTCCCCGATTATTTAAATGGGTGAAAAACGGCAAAAATGCTGAAAAAACTGGCACGCTACAGATTAAAAATTGCTTCCAATCTGCTAGGAAAAGATAATCAGCATGTGCATGAGATTTCATTCACTTTGCTGGTGCTTTAAGCGGCAAAACAACACGTGTGAAGATAACCAAGCAGCCCATAAATGCCTGAATCATAGGGCATGTCTCTTTCCCGCCTCTCCCAGTCTGCAGTTGACAGTCTCCTGTCATCAGTCCTGTTAAATTATTAATAAGGCAAATTTGATTAACCAGCGAATATTATGGATACGTCGGACACCAACATATTTTGAAACCACTTACTGTTTTGTTTTTTCACAGTCCAGAGTACAGCTACTGCGGAAGAACAGTTGATGGAAAGTGAAGATTGCAGTGCTGCTGAAGCCGCTTGCAGTGGTGATGAAGATGAATAGTATTTGTACAGGTTTAAACCTTGTGTCTTAGGCCCCAAACATTTTTTGCGGCTCCATGGATTTTTACATTTTTTATTTTCTGCACTGTGATATTCATAATTGAACTAGACTCTACCATGTCTGACAGTTACATTCAGTGAGACTTTTGCCAAGGATATTTCCAATTAGTTGAGTACAGAAGTTGTAATCAGGTGTGGGGAAAATGCTGCAAAGTAAGAATGCTTAAAAATAAACTAAAGTATAAAGGAATGAACGAAATTAAATCAGTGTTTGGTGTGACTGCACTTTACCTTCAATAAAGTATCAATTCTTCTAGGTACACTTGCATGGTTTTCGATGGAACTTGACAGGAAGGTATGTTCCAAACATCTTGGAGAATGAACCACAGTCAAATAATTCACATTATGGCTCGTAAGTTCCAAGCACCTGCTGACATTTATCTGCACCTAAGTTCATATGTTTCGTGCACAGTTGACTCGCTCGGCCTTATTTCCATGTAGAAGAGTATGGCTTTTTGGCCACAATTCTTCTATGAAGATTACCTCTGGCCAGACTTCTCCGAACAGGTAGATGTGTGTAGCTGGGTTCCACCAGTTGCTGCTCGTTCTCAGCTGATAGCCCAGCTGTACATTTCGATGGGAAGTAAGCCCAATGACCCCAATTCATCAAAATAATTGTCAGAACACTGGCGTAAATTGCTTTGAAAAGACACAAATTTGAAAATCTTGGCATTTTCATGCCAAGTTTGCTAAAATGGGTGAAGATGTGGCAGGTCCGGGGCATGATGCCACAACTCGACTAAATTAATGATAAGCTGTGGCATTCCTCAGTCCAGAAATCTTACTCAAATCAAGTACAGGCGCTTGGTGCACCCTTGGCATGGCCAATCATTAAAGTGCACCTTCTCAGCTACTGGTCTTCCCTATATCTACACCATTCCCTCCCCCTTCTTTGATTAAAGGGACTGTCCCCACAGAATGACTATTTACACATAGTCCCGCCACTCGGTGCTTAACGGCAGGGCATTTAAATACACCTGCCCAAGCTACTTGTGTTCCATCAGTCTCCACACCCCCCTCTTCTTTGACAGTTTTGGCTTCATAGATGCAGGGAAGGGTGGATATAGATAAAGACCACACAGCTGTTAGGCTACGTTCAGACTAGCGTTGTGCGCCGCTGCGTCGGCGACGCGACACACGCAAAAATGCGGAAAAAAGCTGCGTTTTGCGATGCGTGCGTCGTTTTTTGCCGAAAATCGGACGCAAGAAAAATGCAACTTGTTGCGTTTTCTTGGTCCGACGCTTGCGGCAAAAAAGACGCATGCGTCGCAAAACGCAACAAACAAAAACGCATGCGTCCCCCATGTTAAACATAGGGGCGCGTGACGCGTGCGTCGCCGCTGCGTCGCCCGACGCTAACCCGACGCACACTAGCACAACGCTAGTCTGAACGTAGCCTAAATGTGTATTTTAATGATTGGACACGCTGTGAAGCGCCGATCTCCTGAATTTGGTTTTACGATCATTCTGTGCTAACAGTTCCTTTAATGCCTGTTTCAACCTACATATGACAATGATGATCATTGTCATCTGTTTGATATAGCTGATTGCTCGAACTCCTACAAAATACCTGACTTTGTGTAAGTGTACCAAGAAAAATTGTTGCTTTGAAGGCAAATATCTGATTTAAAATGTTATTTTGTTCCTTCACTTTGTAGTTTGTCATTTAATAAAAATAAACCATTGACACTTATAATTTTGAAAGTATTCTTAATTTGCAGCCTTTTTTCCAAACCTGCCAAAAACTTTTGCTTATTAATTTAAATCACAGTATATGTTTTTTTTATTTAGCGTTGTATTGACGCATTCTACTATACTTTTTTTAATAATTATGTTGTTTGGGAACCATAACGTTAATGGCAACAATTTGATTGGGAGTCATCAAAGGCATGCAAGAAAACAATCCCCAAAGAATTTTTGTTTAGTTACCGTAGGAATTTTTTTCTACTTTCTATGCTAGAATCTGTCCATATTTTTGCAGCTAAATACATAGGTTTCTCACAGTGGTAATATTCCCTTAAAATTAAAGACTCTCATTTTGTTGTCTTTCCTGCATAAAAGGAGTTATCCTGGACTATTTTATTTTTTCCTTATTGGAATCCGAATGGGCAGGCAGGTAGTTGGCAACTACTCGCCTGTTGTGCCCTGGCTCAGAGCAATTACAGACCGCTTCTGCAGGCGGTTTGGCTGCTCACATCAACAGAGCAGCTCTTCCTCTTCTGGTCTGTTCTGTTGATGGGGCATGATTGCAGACATCATGCTGATTGACTGCTGGCTCCCCGCCCCACAGTTAGGCAGCAGGAAGCCAGCTGTCAGTCAGCTTGACATCAGCAGTCACGCCCCATCAACAGAGCAGAGTGAAATGAAGCAGCTGCTCTCTTGACGTCCTATCAACAGAAGCCGCAGAGTTGCCAGCAGAAGTGGTCTGTGACCACTTTGAGCCAGCAAAGATCGGTAACAGGCAGGTAGTTGGCAACAACTTGCCTATAACTCTCAGGGTATGTGCACACGTAGAATGGTCCACTGCTGATTTTTCCGCAGTGGATTTGATAAATCCGCATTGAAAAACCACTGCGGTTTTTACTGCGGATTTATTGCGTTTTCTATTGCGGATTCCGCTGCGGATTTACATCTGCAGTTTTCTATTGGAGCAGAAGTAAAAACGCTGTGGATTCCGCACAAAGAATTGACATGCTGCGGAAAATAAAACGCTGCGTTTCCGCGCGTTTTTTTCCGCAGCATGGGCACAGCGTTTTTTGTTTCCCATAGGTTTACACTGTACTGTAAACTCAAGGGAAACTGCTGCGGATCCGCATCGTGTGCACATACCCATAGGCTGTGTGCACACGTTGCGTTTTTTTTTACTTGTTTTTTTCGCTATAAAAAATGCATACATATGCATCCTATCATTGCATTCTGCAATTTTTGTGCACATGACTGCGGTAAAAAACGCAGCATGTTCATTAATTTGGAGGGGTTTTTTCGCGTTTTTCCCGCTATATAATGCATTGGGAAAGCTCCGGAAAAAAACGCGAAAAAAAAAAAAACCTCATGCGCATTTCTTGCAGAAAATGTCCGGTTTTCTTCAGGAATTTTCTGCAAGAAATTCTTGTGTGTCCACATACCCTTAAACTTAAAATAGTCCCGGATAACGCCTTTAAGTACAGACTTCCTTAAAATAAATACATTTTAACTTTTTTACTTGGATGCACATATTTGTATATAATTGATGTTATGTGTTTCTTTGTATTTGTTTTGTTTGTTTTTTTACTGTGATTAAATTGAGATTAAACATTTTTCTCAATAAACTGATTTAACCTTTTGGAATTTTTTTTAAATAACCTTAGTGAAATCGAAAATGACATTCACATTTTATTAAAGCAGCACTTTATTTATATTGTCTAACCCCTTAGTGACCGCCAATACTTCTTTTTACTGACCTGAGATATGAATAGCATCCTCCAACCTGAAAAAATTCGGCAGCTGTACACCATAGCTGACACCCTGCTGCATCAGCCATTATCCTTATTGGCATCCACCATGGCCATTTAAGCCCTTAGATCAGTGTTCCCCAAGTCCGGTCCTCAAGAGCCACCAACAGGTCATGTTTTCAGGATTTCCTTAGTATTGCACAGGTGATAATTGCATCACCTGGACAGGCAAGCATTCAATGACCTGCGCAATACTAAGGAAATCCTGAAAACATGACCTGTTGGTGGCTCTTGAGGACCGGACTTGGGGAACACTGCCTTAGATGATGCTGTCAATAATGACTGCGGCATCTACATGGTTAACTGTGTGGAAGCTACCTCTTTAACCCCCCCATTGGCACCCTGAGATCATTATTGTGTGGTCCTGATGGTAGTAGCTTGTTCAAAGGTTAGCAACAATTAGGTGGTAAAAATAAAAAATGTAATTCCTGTTATGCAACTTGGCATTAATTCCTGAAAAGCACCAGAAGTGTTAATATACTACCTGACAACAGTTTTTAACTTGAGTGATGCGGTTTTTAACATTTTATCACTTTTGGGAGTTTTATAATATATACTGTTAGGTCCAGAAATATTTGAAATGACCATGATTTTGGCTCTACATGCCACTATTTTCAATTTAACCCCTTAACCCCTGGAGCTTTTTTCGGTTTTTCTTTTTTCGCTCCCCTTCTCAGAGCCATAAGTTTTTTTTTTGGTTTGTTTTTTTTTGGTTGTTGCTTTTTTTCTGTCAATATGACCATTTGAGGGCTTGTTTTTTGTGGGACAAGTTGTACTTTTGAATGACATTATTGGTTTTACCATGTTGTGTACTAGAAAACGGGAAAAAAAAATTCCAAGTGCGGTGAAATTGCAAAAAAAAAGTGCAATCCCACACTTGTTTTTTTGTTTGGCTTTTTTTACTAGGTTCAGTAAATGCTAAAACTGACCTGCCATTATGATTCTCTAGGTCATTACGAGTTCATAGACATCAAACATGTCTAGGTTCTTTTTTTTATCTAAGTGGCAAACAAAATTCCAAACTTTGTTTTTAAAAAAAAATTGCGCAATTTTCCAATACCCGATCATTTTTTATGATCTTGGGTTGGGTGAGGGCTTATTTTTTGGTACTCTGAGCTGACGTTTTTTAATACCATGTTGTTGCAGATACGATCTTTTGATCACCCGTTATTGCATTTTAATGCAGTGTCGCGATGACAAAAAAAAAACATAATTCTGGCTTTTTACTTTTTTTCTTGCTATGCCATTTAGCAATCAGGTTAGTCCTTTTTTTTTTAATAGGTCGGGCGATTCTGAATGCGGCGATACCAAATATGTGTGTGTTTGATTTTGTTTTTATTGTTTTATTTTGAATGTGGCGAAAAGGGGGTGATTTGAACTTTTATATTTTTTATTACACTGCTCAAAAAAATAAAAGGAACACTTAAAACAGAATATAACTCCAAGTAAATCAAACTTTTGTTAAATCAAACTGTCCACTTAGGAAGCAACACTGACAATCAATTTCACATGCTGATGTGCAAATGCAATAGACAACAGATGGAAATTAGTGGCAATTATCAAGACAGACTCAATAAAAAGGATTGGTTCTGCAGGTGAGGACCACAGACCACATCTCAGTACCAATGCTTTCTAGCTGATGTTTTGGTCACTTTTGAATGTTGGTTGTGCTTTCACACTCATGGTAGCATGAGACAGACTCAACAACTCACACAAGTGGCTCAGGTAGTGCAGCTCATCCAGGATGGTACATCAATGCGAGCTGTGGCAAGAAGGTTTGCTGTGTCTGTCAGCCTAGTCTCCAGAGACTGGAGGTGCTACCAGGAAACAGGCCAGCACACCAGGAGACGTGGAGGGGGCCGTAGGAGGGCAACAACCCAGAAGCAGGACCGCTACCTCAGCCTTTGTGCCACGAGAAACAGAAGGAGCACTGTCAGAGCCCTGCAAACTGACCTCCAGGAGGCCACAAATGTGCATGTGTCTGCACAAACGGTTAAAAACAGACTCCATGAGGATGGTCTGAGTGCCCAACGTCCACAGATGGGGGTTGTGCTCACAGCCCAACACCGTGCAGGATGCTTGGCATTTGCCACAGAACACCAGGATTGGCAAATTTGCCACTGATGCCCGGTGCTCTTCACAGATGAAAGCAGGTTCACACTGCGCACATGTAGCACATGTGACAGACGTGACAGAGTCTGGAGATGCCGTGGAGAGTGATCTGCCGTCTGCAACATCCTTCAGCATGACCGGTCAGTAATGGTGTGGGGTGACATTTCTTTGGAGGGCCACACAGCCCTCCATGTGCTCGTCAGAGGTAGCCTGACTGCCATTAGGTACCGAGATGAGATCCTCAGACCTCTTTTGAGACCATATGCTGGTGCGGGTTGGCCCTAATGCAGGACAAAGCCAGACCTCATGTGGCTGGAGTATGTCAGCAGTTCCTGCAAGATGAAGGCATTGAAGCTATGGACTGGCCCGCCCGTTCCCCAGACCTGAATCCGACTGAACACGTCTGGGACATCATGTCTCGCACCATCCACCACCGTCACGTTGCACCACAGACTGTCCAGGAGTTGGATGCTTTAGTCTTGGTTTGAGAGGAGATCCCTCAGGAGACCATCCACCGCCTCATCAGGAGCATGTCCAAGCGTTGTAGGGAGGTCATACAAACTACTGAGCATCATTTCCTTGTCTTGAGGCATTTCCACTGAAGTTGGATCAGCCTGTAACTTCATTTTCCACTTAGATTTTGAGCATCATTCCAACTGCAGACCTCCGTGGGATATTAGTTGTGATTTCCGTTGATAATTTTTAGGTTTTATTGTTCTCCACACATTCCACTATGTAATGAATAAAGATTGACAACTGGAATATTTAATTCAGTGATATCTAGGATGTGGGATTTTAGTGTTCCCTTAATTTTTTTTGAGCAGTGTATTTTTAAAAACATTTTTATTTTTTACTTTTGGCATGCTTCAATAGTCTCCATAGGAGACTAGAAGCTGCCACAACCTGATCAGCTCTGCTACATAGAGGCGATCTTGAGATCGCATCTATATGGCCGGCGTCACACTTATCGTATAAAAAATCGGTCCAATTCTCTCGCCTGAGAAACGCAGCAATGTTCTCCGTATGTAATCCGTTTGCAATGCGACGATGCGATTTCCTCGCATCTAAGTATCCGTATGAGCTCCGTATGAGATGCGTATGATTTTACATTTCTTACTGCTTTTCCTCATTGAATTTAATGACTCAATGGGCTGAAATGAGGAAAATGTGTGCATATTTCTCGCAAGTCACACGGATGGTCTGTGATGTCCAATTTTTTTCACACACCCATAGACTTGCATTGGCAAGGCTCGGCCCATATACGCATAAAATCGCAGCATGCTGCAATTTCACTCGCACGTAGAATACGCCCGAGGAAAAAAAAAACAGTGATGTGAGCTTCCCCATAGATTTAACATTGGTACGAGTGCTATGTGATGTTGTCTCACATAGCACTCGTCCGTATTATACGTAGTGTTACTCCGGCCTATAGCAGATTTACTCACTTGCTATGAGCACCGACCACTGGGTGGCGCTCACAACAAGCTGGCACTGACAGCCATAGAGGTCTCCAGGAGACCTCAAATTGTCATGCCAATGCATCGGTGACCCGCAATCACGTGATGGGGGTCACCGGTGTGTGTATTTCCAGCGCAATTACAGGAAGTAAGATTTAAATGCTGCTGTCAGTTTGACAGCGGCATTTAACTGATTAATAGCCACGTGTGGATCGCGATTCCACACGCGGCTATTGCGGGCACATGTCAGCTGTACAAAACGGTTGACATGTCCCCGGAAAGATGTGGGCTAACCGATGGAGGCCACATCAAAGGGGAGTGTATCAGACATCAACGTACTATTACGCCTGATGTCAGTCGGTTAAAATTAAACAATTGAGATACAATTGAAGTGTAGACTTTCAGGCTTGATTACAGGGTTTGAACAAAAATATACTGTGAAACGTTCAGGATTTGCAACAATTTTTCTACGAAGCCTCCTCATTTCAGGGGCTCAAAGTAATTGGACAAATTACGGTAACTTTACCATAAATGAAGTGTTTATTTTTAATAGTTTGTAGAGAATCATTTGCAGGCAACAACTGCCTGAAGTCTGGAAGCCATGGACATCACCAAATGCTTGGTTTCCTCCTTTGTGATGCTTTGCAAGGCCTTTACTGTAGTTGACTTCAATTTTTGCTCGTTTGTGGGTCGTTTTGCCTTAAAAGGGGTACACTGGGGAAGATACAACATTTTTACACTATTCCTACCCTCATAAAGTATAACACTTGTAATTCAGTGTGACAGGAGCTGCTCCCCACTGCTTCCCTCTCCTGTCTGAGACGATATGTCACACAGCAGTGTGAAGCTCCCCGCTGTGAGTAATAGCAGTGAAGGACCCGGAAACGCTGCAGCCAGCGTCTCTGGTCCGTCACTCAAATGACAGCACTTCGCTAGCGCATGCCCATTGTGGGCGTGCGCTAGCGATGCGTTCGCCATTGCATTCAATGGCGGCGTTAACGGACTACGTTACACCGCGTTATGCCGTGGTGTAACGTAGTCCGTTTAACGTTGTCAATGAACGCAATGTGAACCTAGCCTTACCCTCACCTCACTAGTTTTGTTAAGTTTCCAACAGAAGCCCTGAAAAACAGGATTTGGGTGTTTCCACTGAAAGGGTCATTGGCTTTAAATGGACTCTTGTCAGCACAGAATAACTGTTCAAATGAAGTACAGGTGCTTGGTGAGCTAAGGCTCGGCCATTCATTTACATACATCTTCCCAACTGCCTGATTTTCATTTATCTTCTCTGGCTCTATAAAACCAGAGTTGTCAATCAAAGGGGGCGGTGAAGATACAAGTGCTTCTCACTAAATGAGAATATCATCAAAAAGTTAATTTATTTCAGTTCTTCAATGCAAAAAGTGAAACTCCGATAGTCATTACAAACAGTGATCTACAGTTAAGTCCATATATATTTGGACAGAGACAACATTTTTCTAATTTTGGTTATAGACATTACCACAATGAATTTTAAACAAACCATTCAGAAGCAGTTGAAGTTCAGACTTTCAGCTTTCATTTGAGGGTATCCACATTAAAATTGGATAAAGGGTTTAGAAGTTTCAGCTCCTTAACATGTGCCACCCTGTTTTTAAAGGGACCAAAAGTAATTGGACAATTGACTCCAAGGCTATTTCATGGACAGCTGTGGGCAATCCCTTCGTTATGTAATTCTCAATTAAGCTGATAAAAGGCCTGGAGTTGATTTGAGGTGTGGTGCTTGCATTTGGAAGGTTTTGCTGTGAAGTTAACATGCGGACAAAAATGTTCTCCATGCAGGTGAAACAATCCAACCTTAAAGGGAAGGTGCCATCAAAAAAAAAATGTAAAGAATTAATGATTACATTTTCTTAAAAAATATTATCATTTGTTTATAATTTAATCAAATATGAAAAATAATTTGAAAAGTTTTGGAATTTCCACTTTTCAACACTAGGGGGAGCAGCTGCTGAAATTTCAGAAAAACCTAGTGTACAACTAGCTCACATTACAGCACTGCAGTAATTATGGGCGGCGTCTGCTGACGTGTGTGATGTCTCCTCTCCTCTCCTTCTGGGTGTTTGCTAAGGGATTAGAGAGGATGATATTCAGGAACCCAGTGAGCAGCCATTTTATTGGTGACTGCAGAGTATGGCTGCCGTCACACTATCAGTATTTGGTCAGTATTTTACCTCAGTATTTGTAAGCCAAAACCCGGAGTAGAACAATTAGAGGAAAAGTATAACAAACATATGCACCACTTCTGTATTTATCACAATACTGAGGTAAAATACTGACCAAATACTGAGCGTGGACGGCAGCCTTAGGCTACTTTCACACTAGCGTTGTTGGCTGTACGTTGCAATGAGTCATTCAGGAGAAAAAACGCATCCTGCAAAGTTGTCTGCAGGATGCGTTTTTTCCCCATAGACTAACATTACCGACGCATTGCCACAGGTCGTAACTGTCGTGCGACGGTTGCGTCATGTTTTGGTGGACCGCCGCCACAAAAAAAGTTACATGTAACGTTTGTGCGTCGAGTCCACCATTTTCAACTGCACATGCACGGCAGAAACACCGCCCCCTCCTCCCCAGACCTTACAATGGCGCAGCGGAAGCGTCGTAAGACTGCGATGGGCCCGTACCGATGCTAGTGTGAAAGCAGCCTTATACTGACAAGTCTACGGTCACCGAGGATGGCAGGCAGCAAGGATTCTGGGAGATATGTGGTGGAGGGAGCAGGGTGACAGCAGTACAGAGTATTTCAGGAGAGCAGTGTGCTGGTCTATGGGGGCACCCTGTTCGGTGTGCGGAGCAGCCAGGGATTGTACATAGAGCGCTGTCTTTTATACACATGGATGGACCATCTGCTTGTTTGCTCCACAGAAATCCAGGAAACATTTCTGCGGATTGATGGCCTGTTCTGATCCAGACTTTGCATGCAGACACCATTCCCCTCCTCAGATCCTGTCTTCCCCATCCTGTCCTGGCAATATGTGAAAGCGAGGTGACAGGCGCAGTCTGGGATGACGCTGGGAAGGAAATGTAGCCATATAGTAACAATAAAAATGAGACCCCTCTCTTCAGCTGCCTCTCCAGCTTTCCCCTGACTGCACCTAACTGGAGGTCATGCTGCCCCCTCTATTACCCCAGACCCGCGTGCAGGTGCTCAGCCAGAACCACCATAGAATGGGTCCGCTTTCTGAAGAGAATACTGCCATAGTGTTCTCACATAATACCGCCATATAGATCACACACAATACTATCAAATAGATCACACAATACTGTCATACAGTTCTCACATAATACCACCATATAGATCACACATAATACCACCAGTGTTCTCACATACCGCCATATAGATCACACATAATACTGCCATAGTGTTCTCACATAATACCGCCATATAGATCACCCATAATACTGCCATAGTGTTCTCACATAATACCGCCATATAGATCACACATAATACTGCCATAGTGTTCACATAATACCGCCATATAGATCACACATAATACCGCCATAGTGTTCTCACATAATACCGCCATATAGATCACACATAATGCTGCCAGTGTTCTCACATAATACCGCCATATAGATCACACACAATACCACCATATAATTCTCACAATACTGATCAACCATAGTACCACCATACAGATCACATAATACCGTCATATAGATCTCACATAATGCCATAATACAGCATGACGCCCGCAGCTCCTGTTATCGCATGCATTGAGTTGTGTGTGCAATGGGGAAAGATATGCAGGGGGGAGAGGAGTGCATAGAAGTGGATTAGATACACGGTTCACCAGACAGTATCACACAGGAGAGGATTAGATACACGGCTCAGCATAATATCACACAGTATAGGATTAGATACATGGCTCAGCAGTCAGTATCACACAGTATAGGATTAGATGCATGGCTCAGCAGACAGTATCACACAGGAGAGGATTAGATACACGGCTCAGCAGTCAGTATATCACAGGATTAGGCTATGTGCACACGTCAGGATTTTTTCCTGACATAATCCTGAGAATTCTGCCAGAAATCTGCGTGCTTTTTTCGCGCGGAATTTGCGCGTTTTTGCGTGGATTTTTTGCGTTTTTTAATTTTCCAGAATGTCCTTTTTGATAGGAAATCCGCAAAAAGATAGAGCATGTCCGGATTTTTTGCGGTATGCGTTTTTTTTGCGGAAAAAAATGCTAACATCTGCACAAAAAATGAGGAATGCATTCTAAATGATAGGATGCATAATGTTAGCGTTTTTATGGCGAAATTCCGCAAAAAAAAAAAAACGCTAAAAATCCGGACGTGTGCACATAACCTTAGATACACAGGTCAGCACAGGATAGGATTAGATACACGGTTCACCAGACAGTATCACACAGGAGAGGATTAGATACACGGCTCACCAGACAGTATCACACAGGAGAGGATTAGATACACGGCTCAGCAGTCAGTATTCCACAGGATTAGATACACAGGTCAGCACAGGATAGGATTAGATACACGGCTCAGCAGACACTATCACACAGGAGAGTATTAGATACACTGCTCAGCAGACACTATCACACAGGATAGGATTAGATACACGGCTCAGCAGTATTCCACAGGATTAGATACACAGGTCAGCACAGGATAGGACTAGATACACGGCTCAGCAGACACTATCACACAGGAGAGGATTAGATACACTGCTCAGCAGACACTATCACACAGGATAGGATTAGATACACGGCTCACCAGACAGTATCACACAGGAGAGGATTAGATACACGGCTCAGCAGTCAGTATTCCACAGGATTAGATACACAGGTCAGCACAGGATAGGATTAGATACACGGCTCAGCAGTCAGTATTCCACAGGATTAGATACACAGGTCAGCACAGGATAGGATTAGATACACGGCTCAGCAGATACTATCACACAGGAGAGGATTAGATGCAGGGTCTGATGTCCTGTGAGGAGCTGCAGTGAGAGGTCGAGCAGCACAGAGATTCTCCCCCATCCCCCTGTTACCTCTCTGCAGCTCCTGATAAGAGAACATCAGACCCCAGCACTTCAGACTCTAGCGATTCTAGAGATTACAGGCAGCAGAGGACAGGGAATGGCTGCTGAGTGTGAGGGGAGACAGATGGAGCTGCCCCTCCAACAGCGCAGCTCTCAGTCACAGTGGAGCTCACAGGTACACTCCACTATAGGCTGAAGCAAGATGGCGCCAATCTCCTGCCTCTGCTGTGATGTGGAGACCGCCCAGGGGGCGTGGCCACATCTGAGCAGAGAGAAGCTTATAATGCATTACTAGCTATGGGGTCGCCTCCCGACTGCAGCTGTCTATGTCCAGGGCAGCCGTATGTGAAGACTGTAAGTGTCGTGCAGCTACACTTACAGTCCTGCAAATCAAAATGGCGGCGCCCAGTGGCAGAAAAAAAAATGAATAAAAAAAAACAATAAATACTGTGCACTTGAAAATAACTTATAAAAATAAGGAATTAAAGAGGTTGTTTTTTTTTACAATATTAAAACGCGGCACCTTCCCTTTAAGCTGCGAAATCAGAAAAAAACCCATCCGAGAAATTGCTACAATATTAGGAGTGGCAAAATCCAGAGAAAGAAAGAAAGCACTGGTGAACTCATCAATGCAAAAAGACCTGGGCGCCCACGGAAGACAGCAGTGGTGGATGATCGCAGAATAATCTCCATGGTGAAGAGAAACCCCTTCACAACAGCCAACCAAGTGACCAACACTCTCCAGGAGGTCGGCGTATCAATATCCAAATCTACCATAAAGAGAAGACTGCATGAAAGTAAATACAGAGGGTTCACTGCACGGTGCAAGCCACTCATAAGCATCAAGAATAAAAAGACTAGACTGGACTTTGCTAAAAAAACATTTAAAAAAGCCAGCACAGTTCTGGAAGAACATTCTTTGGACAGATGAAACCAAGATCAACCTCTACCAGAATGATGGAAAGAGAAAAGTATGGCGAAGGTGTAGTACAGCAGGGTCATTGTGATGGCTTGGGCATGCATGGCTGCCAGTGGCACTGGGTCACTAGTGTTTATTGATGATGTGACAAAGGACAGAAGCAGCCGAATGAATTCTGAGGTATTCAGAGCCATACTATGTGCTCAGATCCAGCCAAATGCAACCAAACTGATTGGTCATCGTTTCATACTACAGATGGACAATGACCCGAAACATAAAGCAAACCAGGAGTTTATTGAAGCAAAGAAGTGGAATATTCTTGAATGGCCAAGTCAGTCACCTGATCTCAACCCTATTGAGCATGCATTTCACTTGTTAAAGACGAAACTTCAGACAGAAAGGCCCACAAACAAACAGCTAGTGAAAGCCTGGCAAAGCATCAAAAAGGAGGAAACACAGCGTCTAGTGATGTCCATGAGTTCAAGACTTCAGGCAGTCATTGCCAGCAAAGTACTAGAAATGAACATTTTATTTAAAATTATTTCATCTGTCCAATTACTTTTGGTCCTTTGAAAAACATGGTGGCACATGTTAAGGAGCTGAAACTCCTAAACCCTTCATCCAATTTTAATGAGGATACACTCAGATGAAAGTTGAAAGTCTGAACTTCAACTGCATCTGAATTGATTGTTTTGTTTAACCCCTTTCTGACCTCGGACGGGATAGTACGTCCGAGGTCAGAAGCCCCGCTTTGATGCCGGGCTCCGGCGGTGAGCCCGCATCAAAGCCGGGACATGTCAGCTGTTTTGAACAGCTGACATGTGCCCGCAATAGGTGCGGGCAGAATCGCGATCTGCCCGCACCTATTAACTAGTTAAATGCCGCTGTCAATCGCAGACAGCGGCATTTAACTACCGCATCCGGCCGGGCGGCCGGAAATGACGGCATCGCCGACCCCCGTCACATGATCGGGGGTCGGCGATGCGTCTCCATTGTAACCATAGAGGTCCTTGAGACCTCTATGGTTACTGATTGCCTGTCGCTGTGAGCGCCACCCTGTGGTCGGCGCTCACAGCACACCTGCAATTCTGCTACATAGCAGCGATCAGCAGATCGCTGCTATGTAGCAGAGCCGATCGCGTTGTGCCTGCTTCTAGCCTCCCATGGAGGCTATTGAAGCATGGCAAAAGTAAAAAAAAAAAAAAAGTAAAAAAAAATGTGAAAAAAATAAAAAAAATATAAAAGTTTAAATCAATAAAAAAAAAATCAAATGTACACATATTTGGTATCGCTGCGCTCAGAATCGCCCGATCTATCAACTAAAAAAAAGCAATAACCTGATCGCTAAACGGCGTAGCGAGAAAAAAATTCGAAACGCCAGAATTACGTTTTTTAGGTCGCCGCGACATTGCATTAAAATGCAATAACGGACGATCAAAAGAACGTATCTGCACCGAAATGCTATCATTAAAAACGTCATCTCGGCACGCAAAAAATAAGCCCTCAACCGACCCCAGATCACGAAAAATGGAGACGCTACGAGTATCAGAAAATGGCGCAAATTTTTTTTTTTTTTTAGCAAAGTTTGGAATTTTTTTTCACCACCTAGATAAAAAATAACCTAGTCATGTTAGGTGTCTATGAACTCGTACTGACCTGGAGAATCATAATGTCAAGTCAGTTTTAGCATTTAGTGAACCTAGCAAAAAAGCCAAACAAAAAACAAGTGTGGGATTGCACTTTTTTTGCAATTTCACCGCACTTGGAATTTTTTTCCCGTTTTCTAGTACACGACATGCTAAAACCAATGATGTCGTTCAAAAGTAAAACTTGTCCCGCAAAAAATAAGCCCTCACATGGCCAAATTGACGGAAAAATAAAAAAGTTATGGCTCTGGGAAGGAGGGGAGTGAAAAACGAACACGGAAAAATGAAAAATCCCATGGTCATGAAGGGGTTAAAATTCATTGTGGTAATGTCTATAACCAAAATTAGAAAAATGTTGTCTCTGTCCAATCCAAATATATATGGACTTAACTGTATTTCAAGTGTTTATTTCTGTTAATGTTGATGATTATGGTTTACAGCCAAGAAAACCCAAAAATTATCATGTCAGTAAAATAGAATACTTTATAACACCAGCTTGAAAAATATGATTTTAAAATCCAAAATGTTGGCCTACTGAAACATATGTTCAGTAAACGCACTCAATATGTGGTCGGGGCTCTTTTTGCATCAATAACTGCATCAATGTGGCAATGTATTGGTACTTCTGGCAGTGCGCACAAGTGCCAAGTCCTGCTGGAGAATGAAATTTCCATCTCCAAAAAGCTTGTCGGCAGAGGGAAGCATGAAGTGCTCTAAAATTTCCAGGTAGACGGCTGCGCTTACTTTGGTCTTGATAAAACACAGTGGACATACACCAGCAGATGACATGGCTCCCCAAACCATCGCTGATTGTGGAATCTTCACACTAGATCTCAAGTAGCTTGGATGCTATGTCTTTCCACTCTTCATCCAGACTCTGGGACCTTGATTTCCAAATTTGATGCAAAATTTACTTTCATCTGAAAACAACATCTTGGACTACTGAGCAACAGTCCAGTTCTTTCTCCTTGGCCCAGGTAAGATGCTTCTGGCGTTGTCTATTGGTCATGAGTGGCTTGACACAAGAAATGTGATACTTGTAGCCCATATCTAGGATATGACTATTTGTGGTGGCTCTTGAAGCAATGACTCCAGCAGCAGTCCACTCCTTGTGAAACCCCCCAAATTTTTGAATGGCCTTTTCTTAATAATCCCTTCAAGGCTGCGGTTATCCCACTCGCATGTGCACTTTTTTCTACCACACTTTTTCCTTCCACTCAACTTCCCATTAATATGCTTGGATACATCACTCTGTGAACAGCCATCTTCTTTAGCAATGACCTTTTGTGGCTTACCCTCCTCGTGGAGTGTGTCAGTGACTGTCTTCTGGACATCTGTCGAGTCAGCAATCTACTCCATGATTGTAGAGCCTACTGAAACAGACTAAGGAACCTTTCGAACCATTTAGGAAGATTTTGCAGGTGTTTTTTGTTAATAATTATTATTCATCAACATTAACAGAAATAAACACTTGAAATAGATAACTCTGTAATGTTTAAAGAAACAGTCACTTTGTGCTCTGTCTAATAGGGAGGAGTGAAAGTTCGGGGTCCGGTGCCGAAACCCGAGCACTGACTTTTTATTGTACGTTTGTTTTCCTGTTTGGGTTTGCCAGTCTACTAAAACTTGTTAAAAGGCTGCACAGCAGCCAATCAATAAGCTTTTATACTGTGGGCACTTCCAGAGCCATCATAGCCGTGCCAAGTGTTTGCATGGCTGTGATTGGCCGGTGCACCTCATGACTCGGCCTATATGAAGGCCGGATCATGAGTGCCACCGCCATTCTGCTCTTATTAGTTTAAGGACGCAGCTGTTGTGATGGACAGAAACTGACTGCGCACTCTGCAAAGAAGTTACTGTGTGTGCTCTGCAACCTCCTCTGGGAGTACTGTGCCAAAACCGTGTGTGTACTCTGCAATCTCACCTGTGGGAGTGCTGTGCTAAAAGCTGTTGTGTACTATGCAACCCATATCTGTTGGAGTACTGTGCCACAAGCCGCTGTGTGTACTCTGCATCCCCTGTCTGTGGGAGCACTGTGCCTTTAAGCCACTGTGTGTAATATGCATACCCTGTCTGTGGGAGTACTGTGCATTTAATCCTCTGTGTGTTTTCTAGTAGTCTGGGAAATAAATGGCTTCAGTGGTCTCATTGCCATTTGTAGGCCAAAGAAGTAATTTTTCTGAACCGCTGTGTGTTTTCTAGTAGTAATTAAATCAACTTTCACCATCTCTTTGCGAGTAGTGTGCAGAAAAACCATTTCCAAAAATCAGGAGAGCATTAAAAAGGGGCGTTTCGCGGGAAGCCCCCCGAGGAAGCGCAGTGCGCGAAACGCGCGTCGGGGCTTTTCTGTGGGATACCGATCGCTTGGGAGTGCACACATGGGTAAGTTCAACTGGCGGCATGCCACATAGGCGCATTTTTAGTCACTTGCACTTTATGGTCATTGCTTGAGTAGGGATGGGTGTAAATAAGGGATAGGATGTAGCAGTTATTCAGCCACTGGCTATTGCACTTTAGATTCTTATGCCTTTCCCCTCCCACTAGCATTGGGGTTAATACCCGACCCTCTGTGGAGATATTTATTTCCTTTGGGCTGCCTTTTGATAGCACTTGGTTATGCTTCAGGTGTGTTCTCCCATGTGATTGGTGTTCCACTGTAGTCGTTCACCCTACCCTCATTTTGTATCGTATTTTTATTGTATTGTGTACTTGCTTTAATAAAATATATATTTTGTACTTTCTGACATGAATTGCTTTGGGGCATTAGGCTCTTGGTTGTTGATAGGATTCTATTTGAATGGGAGTTATGCCCCTGTTTTCCCATGTTGGAGTGTAATGGGCACTCCAGATACAAGGGATTGTTATATTGGTCATTATATCCACAAGTTCGGTTTTTGTAAAATAATGATCCTAAACACACCAGTAAACGAGCAAAATCTTGATTCCAGTCCAACACCATTGAGGTTATGGAATTGCCAGCCCAGTCCTCAGACCTTCATCCGATAGAACACTTGTGGGGTGACATTAAAAGTGCAGTTTCTGAGGCAAAGCTAACAAATGTCAAAAAATTGTGGGACGTAGTCCGAGCTTCCTGGGCTGGAATAACAGTTGATAGGTGTCAGAAGTTGATTGACTCTGCAACATACAGTAGATGTGAAGCAGTTCTAAAAAACTGTGGGTATACAACTAAATATTAGGTTAGTGATTCACAGGAATGCTAAATCCACAAGAAAAGTACATATTGTGAGTTTGAAAAGACAAATGCAGACAATTTTTTAGACCGGACCAATGTTCATTTTTTGTTATTTTATGTAAAGTAGTTAAAAATTATATACATTTCTCTTCATGTTTTGAATTACAAAACTATGTGCAATGTTCCCAATACATTATCTTCTACTGCCCACCGTGAAGCTGAAATCTGCACACCAAAAGCGGCTCCATAGAGCCCCCTGGCATTTCTTCAGGGAATGTGCTGACGACAAGCAACAGGTAGTTTGCACGCTATGCTGTCTGATCCTGAAGCAAGGCATAAATCTAAACCTGAGCACCATGTGCATGATGAGGCATCTGAATTCCACGAGATACAGTGGAGTGCAAACCATAAAAATCATGACAGATCTAAGCCTCCTCCTGCTCCCTCTTCTGCTGCGGTCTCCGCCTCTTCCTCAATCTAACAATTAACAGGGCCACCTGCCTACCCACAAAGAGAGGATGTGACAGCATCACCATCAGTGTCATTGAGCATCTCCACACCATCCCATTGAAGTGTTCAGCTTTCTATCCCCCAAACCCTCGAGAGAAAGAGGAGATACACCCTTAGCCACCCACAAGCCATGGTCCTGAATGACAGCATTTTCAAATTACTTGGCAAATTACACGAAATGCTGCCATTATGGCTGGTGGAGACAGACCGTTTTAAAAACCTGATGCCAGTGGCTGTTCGCCACTACTTTTCCAGGCTTGCCATTCCTGTCCTGCACACACGTTGCAGACCAAATCAGGTGTGCACTGCACAACATCAATTTCAGGCACTGTGGACTGGGATCAAACACAAACAGATGAGTGGTTGGGATAGGTGAACATCAACCTGTTGCTAGCATGTCTGCGTTGCAGCATCACTTCTGCCTTCCCGCTCACTGGCCGATATGCGACATACTAACAACGTGGAACTCCACCTTGCATATGCTGGAGAGACTGTGAGCAGCAGCAGGCAATAGTGGATTTTCACCTCCAGCACACTCAGGTGAGTCGCTCCGCAGAACACCACCACTTCACCACCAATAAGTGGACCTGACATATATTGGCCAATCTATGCACTAAGTATCTTCTTTTTTTACTGTAATTTTTCATAGTAATTTTGCAGTTCCATTTTTCCAATATTTCATGTGTACATAATGTAGCATTTTCCTATTTTCTGTGGCAGTAATGCAATTCCAATGTTCTATAGTTACCATTCTTAGAAATTCAGGGTGCAACTTAAACTTTTTCTATTGTTATATATTGTTAGCATCTGTTCACCCCCTGAGGGAGGTACCTTTTAACCTCTTGTGTGTTCCTGTCCCTATCAAGGATATGAAGGACGACCTCCTGATGGTGTCGTCAGGAGGGAAGCCCTGGAAACACAAAATAATCAAAGAAGATTGTTATTGTGTTACGTGGTGTGGACACCTACACAAAACATGCAGAACTTCAGTAGACGTGCCTCAAGATAAGGAAAGGATGCTCAGTAGTGTGTGTGTGTGTGGCCTCCATGTGCCTGTATGACCTCCCTGCAATGCCTGAGCATGCTCCTGATGAGGTCGCGGATGATCTCCTCCTAGACCTGAACTAAAGCATCCAACTCCTGGACAGTCTGTGATGCAATGTGATGTTGGTGGATGGTGCGAGACATGATGTCCCAGATGTGTTTAATCAGATTCAGGTCTGGGAAACGGGCGGGCCAGTCCATAGCTTCAATGCCTTCATCTTGCAAGAACTGCTGACACACTCCAGCCACATGAGGTCTGGCATTGTCCTGCATTAGGAGGAACCCAGGGCCATCCGCACCAGCATATAGTCTCACAAGGGGTCTGAGGATCTCATCTCGGTACCTAATGGCAGTCAGGCTACCTCTGGTGAGCACATGGGTTGTGCGGCCCTCCAAAGAAATGCCACCCCACACCATTACTGACCCACTGCCAAACCGGTCATGCTGAAGGATGTTGCAGGCAGCAGATCGCTCTCCACGGCGTCTCCAGACTCTGTCGCGTCTGTCACATGTGCTCAGTGTGAACCTGCTTTCATCTGTGAAGAGCACAGGGTGCCAGTGGCAAATTTGCCAATTCTGGTGTTCTGTGGCAAATGCCATGGGTCATGCACGGTGTTGGGCTGTGAGCACGACCCCCATCTGTGGACGTCGGACACTCAGACCAGCCTCACGGAGTCTGTTTCTAACCGTTTGTGCAGATACATGCACATTTGTGGCCTGCTGGAGGTCATTTTGCAGGGCTCTGGCAGTACTCCTGTTCCTCCTTGCACAAAGGCTGAGTTAGCGGTCCTGCTGCTGGGTTGTTGCAGTCCTACCACCCCCTCCACATCTCCTGGTGTACTGGCCTGTCTCCTGGTCACATGCGTATTACGTGCGGTAACGCAGCTTACTATGCATGTGTACTAATTTACATAACAGTGAATCTTGTGACACAGCCAGACATACATGTCACAGAATGTGGTCCCCTCCTTTTTAATAAATAATAAAAAATTAAAAAAATAGCGTTGGGTCCCCCTATACAGTACAGACCAAAAGTTTGGACGCACCTTCTCATTTAAAGATTTTTCTGTATTTTCATGACTAAGAAAATTTTACATTCACACTGAAGGCATCAAAACTATGAATTAACACGTGGAATTATATACTTAACAAAGAAGTGTGAAACAACTGAAATTATGTCTTATATTCTAGGTTTTTCAAAGGGACCACCTTTTGCTTTGATGACTGCTTTGCACACTCTTGGCATTCTCTTGATGAGCTTCAAGAGGTAGTCACCCGGAATGGTTTTCAATTCACAGGTGTGCCCTGTCTGGCTTAATAAATGGGATATCTTGCCTTATAAATGGGGTTGGGACCATCAGTTGTGTTGTGCAGAAGTCTAGTGGATACAAAGCTGATAGTCTTACTGAATAGACTGTTAGAATTTGTATTATGGCAAGAAAAAAGCAGCTAAGTAAAGAAAAACGAGTGGCCATCATTTCTTTAAGAAATGAAGGTCAGTCAGTCAGTCCGAAAAATTTGGAAAACTGTGAAGGGTTAAACTAAGAAAAATGAAAGCAGGCTTCATTTTGTGCTTTTTGACTCTATCTTGCTGTTTTAAGATAAATTTTGTTACTAGGTAATGTTCACAGCCATTATGAGACCTTGATTGTTTCAACCTGGACAGGACATGAGACTGAAGGTATATTGTTCTACGAGACTTTGACGTACAGACTGTTCCTGTATTCTTATAGGTTTAGAACTGTGAGCATGTTCTTATGCTGATTGGTTGAAGTATAATTTCTATGATTATGAAAAGTGATACACAATAAATGGGGGCCAGAGATCTGCTCGATCCCCCCAAACAGAGACACACGTTTGTCTGGTCATATTCAGTTGCCGGCAACACCCTGTAGATCAATTTGAAAATCACTGAGTCAACATAAAGGATCACTTTAGATCCTCCCTAAACAGCTTGGCGCCCAAATGTGGGGCCCCAAACAGGAATGCCTCTGTCCCCGGAGGACAAGACAGAGGACCCTCAGACCGGACACAGGCACTGGAAATTGGGACTGATCATCCCCCACAACAACCACGGTAAGTTGGCAGTTATACTGACCAGACTGGCCATTTGGTGTGGTTTTCCTGTGTTTGTGCTGCAAAGAGGATCTGAGATTTGTCCCCACCATTTTGGGTGGAATCATATAGAGGTGTAGTTCAGTTGGGGGCCCAGTGCTCGAACCGTACCTCATAATCCGGACACCCCGGATTGACCAGTGATGTAATTCTTTTTAGTCAAAATACCCTGAAATCCTGATCACTGTTAGAATCAGACGCGGTGAGGTGATCGAAGATGGGTAGGATGCGTAACTCAGGAATATATAAATATATATATATGTCCAGGGGTGTCCGGAGGGTTAGTCTGAGACTCCCTCCTCCTTTCACTGAGTACCGCGTTTTTGGGTTGTCCCAGTGGGGGACAGGTAGACCCGGTGGAGCAAACTATATGGCCGCTCTAGTATTGTGCACAACTAAAGTAAGGATATTTAGCTCAGAAGGTGAATCATGTTTCCATGGAAGAAAAAGAAGACATTGAATTTGTGTGATGGATCTGATACTGTTAGCCCAAAGACGGGGAAATAAATCTGTTAAGAATGCAGGAAAGATATTCTCAATCATGGGTTTTTCTAAGGTGGTCTGGCACATGAATTGCGTGATGAAGGTTTGGTAGAAATTAATTAAGTCTGAGAACTGCTGTATTCTGTTTATGTGTGAAATTTCTAAAATATCGGATGGGAGGGGTGAATCAAACAGCTGCGCGATTGCTTTCTCCTTTCTGTGTTGAGGAATGCTGTGAATTCTTATCTCCGCTCAAGTCTCGGATGGGAGGGGGCACGTAGCTGCGTTCAAGATTCTCTGTATTTTCGGTCCTTCGTGTAGTACACTCTGGGAGATCTGTGTTTTGTTTAAAGCAACAGTATTGTATTGCAGTAGAAAGAAATATTGTAAGTTGAAGTTGAAAGTGAAATATGGTGCCTAGTTTTAGAAGGAAACTTGTAAGTGATTGTTTGGTTATCAGTGTGATTGAAAGATTGGTAAAAGATTCACCTGATTCAAGTTGAGTGATCAACAGAGTAAGTGAGTTCTGATTGTTTTTGTTATTGTTACGTTGCAAGAAGGAATTGAGAAAGTGCTTGAGGGTAATATGCTAGAAATACGAATAATTAAAAATAATGATCTGGGACAGGGGGGCTCCCTGTTAGATGATGTGGTCCCTCCTCAGGAAATTAAGCCTTTTCTTCCGACTGTAAGCCCTATGCCCCTTAACCCCAAGACACCAATATATCCTTGACTGCCGAGAAGTTCTATAGGCATCTTATGGTAGTGTTTAAAGATTTGGGGTTCTCACTGTATAATAAAGCCCATTCACACCTTTTTGTGGCAGCTTTAATGTCTGTCCTTAAATCTGAATTGAAAGAGGCAATGTCAGTTAGACCTGACATCGAGACTTCCACTCCAGATGATGCATTGAAAATAGTAAAAAAGTTTTAAGAACTTAGCCCGCTCTGCATCAGCAGGGAAATTAAAGGTTAAATCAACAGCCACAGCAATTCCCGCTCCAACTTCAGCCCCCCACCCCAGCTACAAGGACACAGCTCCGTTCCTTATCAATGGACCACGCAACAGACTCCAGCTCCTGCCCTCCCACCTTACACAAATCCAGTCCCATACTCCAATATTCCTTTTAAGTCTCGGAACCCCCCCTCCTCAGCCCCACCATGTCAATTCTCAGACTAAGAGCTTGTTTTAATCGGTGTAGATGGCAGACCTAATAAACATACTCTTACAAAACCCATCTCTGTGGGACCTTTCCCTGAAGTTACGGCCCAATTCCTTGCCTTGCACAGGCGTGTACTATGGAGGACAGAGAATGAACTTCAATCCAATATTGCAGCCAGCATGCAGCCAGCGGGTAAGGAAAGGGTGAATCAAACACCCGAAAACCCCGCCCCTATGGCTGAAGATTGTTCCCTCCAAATTCAGGTGACAGAGTTCCTGTAATGACGATACAGAGAATGTCCCCAAAGGAAGAAGTGAAGCAGTGGAAGGCTGATGGAGCACTTATGGACAATGGTCTCTGGAAAAAGGACCAACTTGTGTGTCTTCTTTCCCCGTTACTAACATGACTGCAAAAACCACAGCAAAGAAACTGGTGATGGAAGTCATATGTAGATATGGTGTTCCAGAGGTCGTTGAAAGTGACCAAGGCCCGGCCTTTTCTTCTCATGTGTATCAGGAGGTTCTGACAATGCTTGGATCCACTGTAGCTCTCCATACTCCATACCATCCACAATCCAGTGGGAAAGTTGAGAGGCTGAACGGCACACTGAAGGGACAATTGACCAAAATGATGCAGGAGACTACGGCTCCATGGCCAGAGCTCCTACCCATTGTACTGTACCACATTCGTACTACCCCATTGCAAAACATGGCCTGTCCCCATATGAGATATTGTTTGGTGCTAGGCCCCCAGTTGCGAATTTCCAGCCTCAGCAGTTGTCACAGGAAACTGACTGTGCTGTTCAATGTTATTCAGTTTAGTAAAAATCTTGCTAACATCCCCGCTATCATCATGGGCGACTTCAACATCTCCATTGACACTTCTCTCTCAGCTGCCACTAAACTTCTATCTCTCACTTCCTCCTTCAGCCTCACTCAATGGTCTTCTGCAGCCACTCACAAAGACTGTCACACACTGGACCTCATCTTCACCCGCCTCTGCTCCCTATCTAACCTCTCTAACTCACTTCTTCCACTCTCTGACCACAACCTTCTCACATCCTCATCTCTCTCCACTCCATGTCTACAATCCCCACCCCACAAACTTTCACACCCTCGCAGAAATCTTAAATACCTTGACCTACATTCATTCTCTGAATCCCTCCTCACTCTCACAGACATAAGTTCCTTACACAATGCGGATGACGCTGCCGCTCTATATAACACCACAATAGCTGCAGCTTTGGAATCTGCTGCCCCACTTACACATACCAAACCTCGCAAAATCAACAGACAGCACTGGCACACCAGCCTGACCAAAGAACTGAGGCGAGCTTCCAGGGCTGCTGAGCGCAGATGGAAAAGATCCCACTCCAACGAGCACTTCATCGCATTCAAACAGTCCCTCACTACTTTCAAGACCATACTCGCCACAGCTAAACAAACCTACTTCTCATCTCTCATATCCTCTCTGTCTCACAACCCTAAACAGTTATTCATCACCTTCAATTCTCTCCTCCGTCCCCCAGCACCTCCTCCCTCCCCACTTATCTCCGCTGAAGACTATGCCTCATTTTTCAAGCAGAAGATTGATAGCATCAGAGACAGTTTTGGTCAACAACCCCCAGAACCCTTCCTCCCGACTTCCCAGCCCTCCACCTCCAAAACCAACTTCTCCACCATTACAGAAGATCAACTCTCCACTCTACTCTCAAGATCGCATCTCACCACCTGTGCACTTGACCCGCTCCCATCCCACCTCATCCCAAACCTCACCACAGTCTTCATCCCAACCCTAACCCATCTCTTCAACCTATCACTAACAACTGGTGTTTTCCTTTCAAGCTTTAAACATGCCTCCATCACACCTATCCTCAAAAAGCCCTCTCTTGACCCATCCTCTGTATCTAGCTATCGCCCTATATCACTTCTCCCTTATGCCTCCAAACTACTGGAACAACACGTTTACCTTGAACTGTGCTCCCATCTCTCTTCTTGCTCCCTCTTTGACCACATACAATCTGGCTTCCGGTCACACCATTCCACTGAAACTGCCCTAACTAAGGTCACCAATGACCTCTTAACCACCAAGAGCAAGCGACACTACTCTGTCCTCCTCCTCCTGGACCTGTCGGCTGCACAGTGGACCATTCTCTATTATTATAAACCCTCTCATCCCTTGGCATCACAGACTTGGCCCTATGCTGGATCTCATCATACCTAACAGACCGAACATTCAGCGTCTCCCACTCACACACCACCTCCTCACCTCACCCCCTATCTGTCGGAGTCCCACAAAGTTCAGTCCTTGGGCCCCTGCTCTTCTCCATTTACACCTTTGGCCTGGGACAGCTCATAGAATCTCATGGCTTTCAGTATCACCTCTATGCTGATGTCACACAGATCTACATCTCTGGACCAGATATCACCTCCCTACTAAGCAGAATCCCTCCATGTCTGTCCACTATTTCATCCTTCTTCTCCGCTAGATTTCTCAAACTTAACATGGACAAAACAGAATTCATCATCTTTCCCCCATCTCACGCGACCCCGCCAACGAACCTATCCATTACAGTAAATGGCTGCCCACTCTCCACAGTCCCACAGGCTCGCTGCCTCGGGGTAATCCTTGACGCTGATCTCTCCTTCAAACCACATATCCAAGCCCTTTCCACTTCCTGCCGACTTCAACTCAAAAATATTTCACAAATCTGTTCATTCCTCAACCAAGAATCTGCAAAAACCCTAGTCCATGCCCTCATCATCTCTCGCCTTGACTACTGCAACCTCCTGCTCTGTGGCCTCCCCTCTAACACTCTCGCACCCCTCCAATCTATTCTAAACTCTGCTGCCCGACTAATCCACCTGTCCCCCCGCTATTCCCTGGCCTCTCCCCTCTGTCAATCCCTTCACTGGCTCCCCATTGCCCAGAGACTCCAGTACAAAACCCTAACCATGACGTACAAAGCCATCCACAACCTGTCTCCTCCATTCATTCACCCCCCACATCCGATCACTGGCTCGCTCTTCTTACCTGCATCTCAAAAACATTTCTAGAATTCGCCCTTTTCTTACTTTCGACTCTGCAAAAACTCTTACTGTTTCACTTATTCATTCTCGTCTGGACTATTGTAACTCTCTACTAATCGGCCTCCCTCTTACCAAACTCTCCCCGCTCCAATCTGTCCTGAATGCTGCTGCCAGGATCATATTCCTCACCAACCGTTACACCGATGGCTCTACCTTGTGCCAGTCATTACACTGGTTACCCATCCACTCAAGAATCCAGTACAAAACTACTACCCTCATCCACAAAGCACTCCATGGCTCAGCACCACCCTACATCTCCTCTCTGGTCTCAGTCTACCACCCTACCCGTGCCCTCCGCTCCGCTGATGACCTCAGGTTAGCATCCTCAATAATCAGAACCTCCCACTCCTGTCTCCAAGACTTTACACGTGCTGCGCCGATTCTTTGGAATGCACTACCTAGGATAATATGATTAATCCCCAATCCCCACAGTTTTAAGCGTGCCCTAAAAACTCATTTGTTCAGACTGGCCTACCGCCTCAATGCATTAACCTAACGATCCCTGTGTGGCCTATATTAAAAAAAAAAAAAATTAATTAACTGGTTCATGCAGCTTTACATGAACACCCAAGCCTTACACTATGGCTGGTCCGAATAACTATAGCAATTGTTACCATCCACCTCTCGTGTCTCCCCTTTTCCTCATAGTTTGTAAGCTTACGAGCAGGGCCCTCACTCCTCTTGGTATCTGTTTTGAACTGTATTTCTGTTATGCTGTAATGTCTATTGTATGTACAAGTCCCCTCTATAATTTGTAAAGCGCTGCGGAATATGTTGGCGCTATATAAATAAAAATTATTATTATTATTATTATACATCTGTGACCTTGTCTCCCGGTACTTACCTACACGCAACCTCCGATCCTCACAAGATCTCCTTCTCTACTCCTCTTATCTCCTCTTCCTACAATCGTATACAAGATTTTTCTCGCGTATCGCCCCTACTCTGGAACCCTCTACCACAACACATCAGACTCTCGCCTACCATCGAAACCTTCAAAAAGAACCTGAAGACCCACCTCTTCCGACAAGCCTACAACCTGCAGTAACCACCGATCGACCAAACCGCTGCATGACCAGCTCTATCCTCACCTACTGTATTCTCACCCATCCATTATAGATTGTGAGCCTTCGTGGGCAGGGTCTTCAATCCTCCTGTACCAGTTATGACTTGTATTGTTTAAGATTATTGTACTTGTTTTTATTATGTATACCCCTCCTCACATGTAAAGCGCCATGGAATAAATGGCGCTATAACAATAAATAATAACACCCATGCTCTAGTTTTTTCTTCCCTTCCAGATTCAGCAGAAACTGATATTTGTCACAACCTGAAGTCTGGTGATTTTGTGGTCGTGAAAAGGCATGTCAGAAAACACGGACTAGAACCCTTGTATGACGGTCCCTATCAGGTCCTCCTTATCACTCCTACGTCAGTAAAGCTGGAAGGAAGGCCAACGTGGATCCACGCATCACTGTAAGCTGGTTAAACAGACTAGTAGCAAATAAGGGGACAGAATGTTTTGGTTTTTCACATTTTCCATATTATTATTGGTAACCGCATAGGACAGCCTAAATTCCCCAATATCCTTGAATAATAAGTTTGTACAATATCATGAAAGATTAGTAGTACAGATAGCTATAGCCAATAAAATTGTCAGTTCTATTTTCATTTACCCTATGATTACACAAATGTGGGATAAATTGGTTAGGGCCACAGACTATCTAGATGATCAAATTTGGGATATATTGGATATACTTAACCCCTCAAGCCCCGAGGGTGGTTTGCACGTTAATGACCGGGCCAATTTTTACAATTCTGACCACTGTCCCTTTATGAGGTTATAACTCTGGAACGCTTCAATGGATCTTGGCGATTCTGACATTTTCTCGTGATATATTGTACTTCATGATAGTTGTAAAATTTCTTCGATATAACGTGCGTTTATTTGTGAAAAAAATGGAAATTTGGCGAAAATTTTGCAATTTTCCAACTTTGAATTTTTATGCCCTTAAATCACAGAGATGTCACACAAAATAATAAGTAACATTTCCCACATGTCTACTTTACATCAGCACAATTTTGGAACCAAATTTTTTTTTTTGTTAAGGAGTTATAAGGGTTAAACGTTTACCAGCAATTTCTCATTTTTACAACACCAATATTTTTTAGAGACTACATGACATTTGAAGTCATTCTGAGGGGTCTATATGATAGAAAATAACCAAGTGTGACACCATTCTAAAAACTGCACCCCTCAAGGTGCTCAAAACCACATTCAAGAAGTTTATTAACCCTTCAGGTGTTTTACAGGAATTTTTGGAATGTTTAAATAAAAATGAACATTTAACTTTTTTTCATAAACAATTTATTTCAGCTCCAATTTGTTTTATTTTACCAAGAGTAACAGGAGAAAATGGACCCCAAAAGTTGTTGTACAATTTGTCCGGAGTACGCTGATACCCCACATGTGGGGGTAAACCACTGTTTGGGCGCATGGCAGAGCTCGGAAGGGAAGGAGCGCCATTTGACATTTCAATGCAAAATTGACTGGAATTGAGATGGGACGCCATGTTGCGTTTGGAGAGCCCCTGATGTGCCTAAATATTGAAACCCCCCCACAAGTGACACCATTTTGGAAAGTAGACCCCTAAGGAACTTATCTAGATGTGTGGTGAGCACTTTGACCCACCAAGTGCTTCACAGAAGTTTATAATGCAGAGCCGTAAAAATAAAAAATCATATTTTTTCACAAAAATGATCTTTTCGCCCCCAATTTTTTATTTTTCCAAGGGTAAGAGAAGAAATTGGACCCCAAAAGTTGTTGTGCAATTTGTCCTGAATACGCTGATATCTCATATGTGGGTGTAAACCACTGTTTGGGCGCATGGCAGAGCTCGGAAAGGAAGGAGCGCCATTTGATTTTTCAATGCAAAATTGACTGGAATTGAGATGGGACGCCATGTTGCGTTTGGAGAGCCCCTGATGTGCCTAAACATTGAAACCCCCCACAAGTGACACCATTTTGGAAAGTAGACCCCTTAAGGAACTTATCTAGATGTGTGGTGAGCACTTTCACCCAACCAGTGCTTCACAGAAGTTTATAATGCAGAGTCGTAAAAATAAAATATAATATTTTTCCACAAAAATGAACTTTTCGCCCCCAATTTTTTATTTTCCCAAGGGTAAGAGAATTAGACCACAAAAGTTGTTGTGCAATTTGTCCTGAGTATGCCGATACCCCATATGTGGGGGTAAACCACTGTTTGGGCGCATGGCAGAGCTCGGAAGGAGCGCCGTTTTACTTTTCAATGCAAAATTGACTGGAATTGAGATGGGACACCATGTCACGTTTGGAGAGCCCCTGATCTACCTAAACATTAAAACCCCCCACAAGTGACATCATTTTGGAAAGTAGACCCCCTAAGGAACTTATCTATATGTGTTTTGAGAGCTTTGAACCCCCAAGTGTTTCACTACAGTTTATACCGCAGAGCCGTGAAAATAATTTTTTTTTTCACAAAAATATTTTAGCCCCCAGTTTTGTATTTTAACAAGGCAAAAAGGATAAATTGGACCCCAAAAGTTGTTGTACAATTTGTTCTGAGTATGCTGATACCCCATATGTGGGGGGAACCACTGTTTGGGTGCATGGCAGAGCCCGGAAGTGAAGGAGCGCCATTTGGAATGCAGACTTAGATGGATTGGTCTGCAGGCGTCACGTTGCATTTTCAGAGCCCCTGATGTACCCAAACAGTAGAAACCCCCAAGTGACCCTATATTGGAAACTAGACCTCCCAAGAAACTTATCTAGATGTGTTGTGAGAACTTTGAACCCCCAAGTGTTTCACTACAGTTTACAACGCAGAGCCGTGAAAATAAAAAATCTTTTTTTCCCACAAAAATGATTTTTAACCCCCCAAATTTTTATTTTCCCAAGGGTAACAAGAGAACTTGGACCCCAACAGTTGTTGTCCAATTTGTCCCGAGTACGCTGATACTCCATATGTGGGGGTAAACCCCTGTTTGGGCGCACGGGAGATCTCGGAAGGGAAGGAGCACTGTTTTACTTTTTCAACGCAGAATTGGCTGGAATTGAGATCAGACGCCATGCCGTGTTTGGAGAGACCCTGATATGCCTAAACAGTGGAAACCCCCAATTCTAACTGAAACCCTAATCCAAACATACCCCTAACCCTAATCCCAACAGTAAACCTAACCACACCCCTAACCCTGACACACCCCTAACTCTAATCCAAACCCTAATCCCAACCGTAAATGTAATCCTAACCCTAACTTTAGCCCCAACCCTAACCCTAACTTTATCCCCAACGTTAACCCTGACTTTAGCCCCAACCCTAACCCTAACGGGAAAATGGAAATAAATACATTTTTTTTAATTTTATTATTTTTCCCTAACTAAGGGGGTGATGATTTACATTTATAGCGTTTTTTATACCGGATTTTTATGATTGGCAGCTGTCACACACTAAAAGACGCTTTTTATAGCAAAAAAGTTTTTGCGTCTCCACATTTTGAGACCTATAATTTTTCCATATTTTGGTCCACAGAGCCATGTGAGGTCTTGTTTTTTGCGGGACGAGTTACGAGTTGACATTTTTATTGGTAACAGTTTCTGACACGTGACAGTTTTTGATCGCTTTTTACTCCGATTTTTGTGAGGCAGAATGACCAAAAACCAGCTATTCATGAATTTATTTTGGGGGAGGCGTTTATACCGTTCCGCATTTGGTAAAATGGATAAAGCAGTTTTATTCTTCGGGTCAGTACATTTACAGCGATACCTCATTTATATCATTTTTTTATGTTTTGGCGCTTTTATATGATAAAAACTATTTTATAGAAAAAAATAATTATTTTGGCATCACTTTATTCTCAGGACTATAACTTTTTAATTTTTTTTGGTGATTATGCTGTATGGCGGCTCGTTTTTTTGCGGGACAAGATGACGTTTTCAGCCGTACCATGGTTATTTATATCCGTTTTTTTTGATCGCGTGTTATTCCACTTTTTGTTCGGTGGTATGATAATAAAGCGTTACTTTTTGCCTCGGTTTTTTTTTTTTTCTTACGGTGTTCACTGAAGGGGTTAACTAGTGGGACAGTTTTATAGATTGGGTCGTTACGGACGCGGCGATACTACATATGTGTACTTTTATTGTTTGTTTTTTTTTAAATTTAGATAAAGAAATGTATTTATGGGAATAATATATTTTTTTTTTTCTTTATTTAGGAATTTTTTATTTTTTTTTAATACATGTGGAATTTTTTTTTTTTTTACTTTTTGACTTTGCCCCAGGGGGGGACATCACAGATCACTGATCTGACAGTTAGCACAGCACTCTGTCAGATCAGTGATCTGACTTACAGCACTGCAGGCTTACCAAGCCTCTGCTCTGAGCAGGCACTTGGTAAGCCACCTCCCTCCCTGCAGGACCCGGATGCCGCGGCCATCTTGGATCCGGGCCTGCTACAGGGAGGGAGGTAAGGAGACCCTCGCAGCAACGCGATTACATCCCGTTGCTCCGGGGGTCTCAGGGAAGCCTGCAGGGAGCCCCTCCCTGTGCAATGCTTCCCTGTACCGCCGCCACACCGCGACCATGTTTATCGTGGTGTGCCGGGGGTTAATATGCCGGGGGCGGTCCGTTACCACTCCTGGCACATAGTGCCGGATGTCAGCTGCGATAGGCAGCTGACACCCGGCTGCGAATGGCCCCGCTCCCCCCCGTGAGCGCGGCTGATCGCATATAACGTACTATCCCGTCACTGGGAATTAAGTCCCAGGGCACCTTGACGGGATAGTACGTCATATGGGATTAAGGGGTTAATACTACTGTTGCTGTCCAAAACCAATTTATCATAGTCACTAATCAACATACTGTAATACTGGATTACTTAACAGCAGCACAGGGTGGTATGTGTTAGGTTATTGGACCCGATTGCTGTCATTATATAGATCCCAATAGCACTATGGAGTTAAAGTTAGAGGACATTGAAAGACTCAGAGATCAATATAATAAAGACAATGACCGTAATAAGAACAGTTGGTGGGCAGACACCTTTTCTTTTCTTAATCCAGCCAATTGGTTTAAGGGATTTGGGGGCTGGATAGCTGGAATCTTGCAAAGTTTGTTACACATCATTGCCTTTATCCTTGTCATGTATGTAATACTAAAACTTGTTCTTTGGTGTATTTCTGTATGTATTAGGAAATTCTGCACTAAGACAACTAATAATGATACCAAAAGCGTTGCCACCCCTGCTCTTCTCTACACTGATTTCATAAAGTTACCTGATGAAGATGTTGAAGCCAAGCGCATGGCTACCTTCAAAAGACCTCCTCCACCGTCATCAAAAATAGTTATCCATAAATTGTAGCATACAGGGGGGATGGATTCGCCGCAACAGCCATGGCTGGTAACATAGCACCAGTCATGTGAAGACCGTACCCCTCGAGCTTATAGCACGGGATAGTACCTCTGATGCTGCATATTAGTTAACAAAATTTATCTAGGGAGGAAAGTGAAGGGTTAACCTAAGCAAAATGAAAGCAGGCTTCATTTTGTGCTTTTCGACTCTATCTTGCTGTTTTAAGATAGTAACATAGTTAGTAAGGCCGAAAAAAGACATTTGTCCATCCAGTTCAGCCTATATTCCATCATAATAAATCCCCAGATCTACGTCCTTCTACAGAACCTAATAATTGTATGATACAATATTGTTCTGCTCCAGGAAGACATCCAGGCCTCTCTTGAACCCCTCGACTGAGTTCGTCATCACCACCTCCTCAGGCAAGCAATTCCAGATTCTCACTGCCCTAACAGTAAAGAATCCTCTTCTATGTTGGTGGAAAAACCTTCTCTCCTCCAGATGCAAAGAATGCCCCCTTGTGCCCGTCACCTTCCTTGGTATAAACAGATCCTCAGCGAGATATTTGAATTGTCCCCTTATATACTTATACATGGTTATTAGATCGCCCCTCAGTCGTCTTTTTTCTAGACTAAATAATCCTAATTTCGCTAATCTATCTGGGTATTGTAGTTCTCCCATCCCCTTTATTAATTTTGTTGCCCTCCTTTGTACTCTCTCTAGTTCCATTATATCCTTCCTGAGCACCGGTGCCCAAAACTGGACACAGTACTCCATGTGCGGTCTAACTAGGGATTTGTACAGAGGCAGTATAATGCTCTCATCATGTGTATCCAGACCTCTCTTTTAATGCACCCCATGATCCTGTTTGCCTTGGCAGCTGCTGCCAAAGTACACATATTTAGTATTGCCGCGTCTGTAACGATCCGACCTATAAAACTGTCCAACTAGTTAACCCCTTCAGTGATGTCAGGTGTCGAGTTCCCGCTTCTGCACAGGGGGAATCTCGAACCATCTCTGCTGCGGTCTCCCATTCTTCTCCAGCCGCAGTGGAGTCTGCTCAGCAGAGACGTCGGTCCCAGCGTCTAGCTCAGGCTAATACTGGACAACTTAATAATAATAAATTTTGTTACTAGGTAAAGTTCACAGCTGTTATGAGACCTTGATTGTTTCAACCTGGACAGGACATGAGACTGAAGGTGTATTGTTCTACGAGACTTTGACGTACAGACTGTTCCTGCATTCTTATAGGTTAAGAACTGTGAGCGTGTTCTGGTTAAATATATTTTTATTAAAGAGAAGAGAATTTTACAAGAAAAACAGTAGTTGAAAACTACGTCAATGATCAAAGTACTTTTTCTTATAATATACAATTCGAGAAGAGTAACACAAAAAACACTCGTTCACAAACCTTGCATAAATCTTACATAAAAGAGAGAAAGAATAAAATAAAAAAAATAGAGGGAGTAAACCCTCTAGAATCACTACGGTATCTTTAACATATAAGCAATAACTCCTTGCCCCCGCAACAGGCGAGGACTTTCCTTACCGTGAATAAAATAAAGCATACCTAAAATCAGTTCGCCCATGTCCCCTAGAGCGAGACATGCACGCAAATAGTATCATTATAAAAGTAACTGATAAATCATGGTATAGACCTATCACACCGAGCTGGTGGAAGGTGAACAGCTCACCCAGGGGGGAGATTGAAAGAAGAGGAAATAGAGGGGGGAGCCCGAGTAGGTGGGGCTCAAGAAAAGAAATATAAAATGAGAAAAAGAAAGGAAGAGTAGCATAGTAATCGACTGTAGAATAGACAGGTGGTGAGCGTGTTCTTATGCTGATTGGTTGAAGTATAATTTCTATGATTATGAAAAGTGATACACAATAAACGGGGGCCAGAGATCTGCTCGATCCCCCCAGAGACACACGTCGCCGTCTGGTCATTTTCAGTTGCCGGCAACGCCCTGTAGATCAATTTGAAAATCACTGAGTCAATCGTGAAGGATCAATTTAGATCCTCCCGCAACAAAACTTTGAAAATGTCCCCAAGTGCAGTGGCAAAAACCATCAAGCGCTACAAAGAAACTGGCTCACATGAGGACCGCCCCAGGAAAGGAAGACCAAGAGTCACCTCTGCTTCTGAGGATAAGTTTATCCGAGTCACCAGTCTCAGAATTCGCAGGTTATCAGCAGCTCAGATTGGAGACCAGGTCAATGCCACACAGAGTTCTAGCAGCAGACACATCTCTACAACAACTGTTAGGAGGAGACTTTGTGCAGCAGGCCTTCATGGTAAAATAGCTGCTAGGAAACCACTGCTAAGGACTGGCAACAAGCAGAAGAGACTTATTTGGGCTAAAGAACACAAGGAATGGACATTAGACCAGTGGAAATCAGTGCTTTGGTCTGATGAGTCCAAATTTGAGATCTTTGGTTCCAACCACCGTGTCTTTGTGCGACGCAGGAAAGGTGAACGGATGGACTCTACATGCCTGGTTCCCACCGTGAAGCATGGAGGAGGAGGTGTGATGGTGTGGAGGTGCTTTGCTGGTGACACTGTTGGGGATTTATTCAAAATTGAAAATGGCATACTGAACCAGCATGGCTACCACAGCATCTTGCAGCGTCATGCTATTCCATCCGGTTCGCGTTTAGTTGAACCATCATTTATTTTCAACAGGACAATGACTCCAACCACACCTACAGGCTGTGTAAGGGCTATATGACCAAGAAGGAGAGTGATGGGGTGCTACACCAGATGACCTGGCCCCCACAGTCACCAGACTAAAACCCAATCGAGATGGTTTGGAGTGAAGGCAAAAGGGCCAACAAGTGCTAAGCATCTCTGGGAACTCCTTCAAGATTGCTGGAAGACCATTCCTGGTGACTACCTCTTGAAGCTCATCAAGAGAATGCCAAGAGTGTGCAAAGCAGTCATCAAAGCAAAAGGTGGCTACTTTGAAGAACCTAGAATATAAGACATAACAAAAAAGTGTGAAACAACTGAAATTAAGTATATAATTCCACATGTTAATTCATAGTTTTGATGCCTTCAGTGTGAATGTACAATTTTCTTATTCATGAAAACACAGAAAAATCTTTAAATGAGATGGGTGTGTCCAAACTTTTGGTCTGTACTGTGTATGTTAACCAACCAGAGTAAAGCAGACTACTGGGACTGGTATTTCAGGCTGGTAACGATCCAATATCCATGAACCTTACCAGACTGATAATACCAGGCCGCAGCAGTCTGCTTACCTTGGATTGTTAGCAAAAACAGTGGGATCCTCTCCAAAAAAACAGCGTGAGGTCCCCCTATTTTTATTAACCAGCCAAGGAAAAAGCAGACAGCTTTGGCCTGGTATACTCAGGCTGGCGAGGCCCATGGATTGTGGCCCTCACCAGCCTAAAAATAGCCCGCAGCCGCTCCACAACTGGTACATCCAAAGATGTGGCACTTTATCCGGCTCTTCCCACTTGCCCTGAAGCCGTGGCAAGTGGGGTAATATTTGTGGGGTTGATGTCACCTGTGTGTTGTCAGGTGACATCATGCCCACAGCTTAGTAATGGAGAAGCGTCTATAAGACACCTACCCATTACTAATTCTATAGTTATATGGTCAATAAACACACAGCAAGAATAAAGTACTTTAACCCCTTACTGACATCGGACGGTATAGTACGTCCGATGTCAGCTCCCCTGCTTTGATGCAGGGCTCCGCGGTGAGCCCGCATCAAAGCCGGGACATGTCAGCTGTTTTGAACAGCTGACATGTGCCCGCAATAGCGGCGGGTGAAATCGCCATAGGGAGACCTCTATGGTTACTGATCACCGGTGGCTGTGAGCGCCACCCTGTGGTCGGCGCTCACAGCACACCTCCATTTCTGCTATGTAGCAGAGGCGATCGGGTTGTGCCTGCTTCTAGCCTCCCAAGGAGGCTATTGAAGCATGGCAAAAGTAAAAAAAAAAAAAATTACAAAAAATGTGAAAAAATAAAAAAAAAATCTAAAAGTTTAAATCACCCCCCCCTTTCGCCCCAATCAAAATAAAAAAAATAAAAAATCAAATCTATACATATTTGGTATCGCCACGTTCAGAATCGCCCGATCTATCAATAAAAAAAAATATTAACCTGATCGCTAAACGGCGTAATGAGAATAAAATCGAAACGCCAGAATTACGTTTTTTGGTCGCCGCGAAATTGCATTAAAATGCAATAACGAGCGATCAAAAGCACGTATCTGCACCGAATTGGAATCATTAAAAATGCCAGCTTGGCACGCAAAAAATAAGCCCTCAACCGACCCCAGATCATGAAAAATGGAGACGCTACGAGTATCGGAAAATGGCGCAATTTTTTTTTTTTTTAGCAAAGTTTGGAATTTTTTTTTTCACTACTTACGTAAAAAATAACCTAGTCATGTTAGGTGTCTATGAACTCGTAATGACCTGGAGAATCATAATGGCAGGTCAGTTTTAGCATTTAGTGAACCTAGCAAAAAAGCCAAGCAAAAAACAAGTGTGGGATTGCACTTTTTTTGCAATTTCACCGCACTTGGAATTTTTTTCCCGTTTTCTAGTACACGACATGGTAAAACCAATGATGTCGTTCAAAAGTACAACTCGTCCCGCAAAAAATAAGCCCTCACATGGCCAAATTGACGGAAAAATAAAAAAAGTTATGGCTCTGGGAAGGAGGGGAGTGAAAAACGAACACAAGAAAACGAAAAATCCCACGGTCATGAAGGGGTTAATAATCTTAATTAACCATACTTACAACATACATACTTACAACATACATACAACATCGATTAATCCCTGAATCCCTCAATCTCCTGCAAAAAAAAATAAAAAAAATAAGCCAACACAAATACTCCCGTCCGACGCAGTCCATTTACCGAGTGTCCCACTACGAGTCCAGCTCTGCTACATCTGGATGCCTTTGGCCTATGCCACCATTCAGCCTGACATCCAGATGTAGTAGAGCTTATAGATGACCACTGGAGATAACTTGGTCTCCGGAGGTCACCTGCACTGCAGTTCTCACGATCTGTTGACCGTGAGCACTTGGCAAGTGACCGGAGATAACCCCGGCGGTCACATGCGCGGCCGTTCTCGCGGTCAGCTGATCTCATCGTGAGAACGGCAGTGGACATGAAGTTCCGGCTATGGCAGAAGGTAAGACATTATTTAAATTAGTTCACATGCATAGCAAGCTGCATTTCCGCACTTACTATCGTTGGGACTAAAAAGATGACGCGGTTTTATCGCATCTAATAATAGTGAACGGAAAATTTATGTTGCCGAGACTGAGCGTCTCCGCAACATAAATACACATGCTGCAGTCTGGAAAGATGCGCCGCATGTCCGTTTACGCAGGTAACCGTGGGCATCTTTGAATGCATAGTAGTGAAGATGGGATTTCTCGAAATCCCCTCCACTATGCTGTAACATTTGGATGCTGCGGGTTTGACGCTGCGGATGAATGCAGCGCTAAACCCGCAGCGGTTACTGACCATTGAAACATACTCTTACAGGGACCTCAAACATGTCAGTGTTGATTTATTTGTAATGCTTATTATTTGCTGCATTGGTATATAGAGATGTACCAAATTTTGCGGACTGGATTATGGGATGGAAAATGGGGGGAAAAAATGTTTTAAACAAAATGGTGGTGGGTCTTATGTTTAATGGTAGCCTACGGGGGGGCAGCGGCAGTGAAGTGGGGTCACAGGAGGCAGGGTCGCTGCTTTAGGTGGCTGGCGGCAGGAGTGGGGCAATGCCATGGTGGTGCCTAAGCGCTTATTAGATGTCAGCGCTGATGAGCGGAGTCCCCTTTGCCATTCAGTTCATTGTGGTGGGCTTTGGGAAAATGGCTGTGGCGCTTGCACAGATTGAGATCTCGTGAGACATGCAGGAAGCTGACAAGAGACAGGTCTCCAGCACTGCCTTACACCACAGCGGCAGAAGAAAGGCTTACTAAGAAAGTGATAGAATCACTTCCATGGGAGGTGGAGGTCCTGCTGGAGGCTGGGCGTAAACGTCAGTGACCAGACTCCAGACAGGAAAACACTAGTCGGGGTGGGACCACCTCCTCTAGAATCAGGAGACGGGTCACACGCTGATGTTTGGCATCTAGGCAATGGTGCAGAATGCTGACAGTGAGTATACTACAAATTGTCAGCATTCTGCACCCTACCTCCAAACAGTATAACCAGAGCACAGACAACTTCTTTAAAACACAGTTCTACTTACAAGAGATGGACTTCTGTCGTACTTAGATGAACCAATGTCAGCATACTTTGATTCTTGTCCCTTCAAACATTTTCCATAACATTCATGCATTACATGTATAGGCCATTGATTTCATGCAATGCTTCATTGCCTCTGCAGTAAAACCAAAAGGAAAAGACTTTCTATTGAAATAATGTCGGATTGTAAGGTTCACATTGCGTTAGTGCAATCCGTTTAGCGCTAGCGGATTGCGCTAACGCAATGTTTTCTAGGAGGCTGCGGTCGGGGTCGCGGTAACGTCCCCGCTCTCGCAGATCCCCGATCTGCGAGAGCGGGGAACGGACCGCGGGCGCACCTCGGACGCTGCAAGCAGCGTCCGCGGCGCGCCAGGAATCACCAGCGCGTGCCGAACATGGCACGCGCTAGTGAAGCGCGTTCCCATTAGCGTGAATGGGCGCGCTAACGGACGCGTTGCACGGCGTTAATTTCGCCGTGCAACGCTGTCCGTTTAACGCGGTCCCATAACGCAATGGGAACCCAGCCAGGTTTAGAGAACCCTGGGTCAGTTCATGGTACGATGCACATTTACTATACATTAAGAAGGAGCTGCAAAATTTGACCCAAAAAAAAAAAAAAAACATCCACATGTCCGGTAAATTGGACAGAAAAAAAACTATTGCAGAATCTGCAAGTAAAAGATGCAATGGGTGAATTTACATGGTGCAGATTAAAAAAGAAAAAAAAAATGTATGCACTTTTTTTTTTTGTTTGTTTCTCCACAGCCTGCGGATGAGATTGTAAAAATCTTACTAACCTTTCTACTGACCTGCGCAGCAGTCTTTTCCGACACATTTGTGTAAATTATTATTTCTCTGCTGCTTGCGTTTTTCACAATCCCCTTTCAACACTAGAGAAACATATCACTATGATCCCTGATATGAAGGGGTAGCGCGCTTTGGGCAATATTATTAGGTCACGATTCATTAAGACTAGCATGAGTATTGATGAAGGGGTAGCTGGAGTGAGATGCATCTATGGTAATTAACCCCCGAAGCTTTTTTTCGTTTTTGCGTTTTCGTTTTTTGCTCCCCTCCTTCCCAGAGCCATAACGTTTTTATTTTTCCGTCAATATGGCCATGTGAGGGCTTATTTTTTGCGGGATGAGTTGTAATTTTGAACGGCACCATTGGTTTTACCATGTCGTGTACTAGAAAACAGGAAAAAATTCCAAGTATATATATATAAAAAAAAAGTGCACAATTTTCCGATACCAGTAGCATCTCCATTTTTCATGATCTCGGTTTGGGTGAGGGCTTATTTTTTGCGTGCCGAGCTGACGTTTTTAATGATACGCTTTTGGTGCAGATACTTTTTTTTTTAAATCGCCCATTATTACTTTTTAATGCAGTGTTGTGGCAACCAAAAAAAGAGTAATTCCAGCGTTTTGACCTTTTCTCTTGCTACGCCGTTTAGCAATCAGGTTAATCTTTTTTTTTTTTTACTGATAGATCGGGCGATTCTGAACGCGGCGACACCAAATATGTGTGGGTTTGATTTTTTTTTATTTTGAATGGGATGAAAGGGAAAATGGGGCGATTTGAAATTTTATTTTATTTTTTTACTTCTGCCATGCTTCAATAGTCTCCATAGGAGGCCAGAAGCTGCCACAACTTGATTGGCTCTGCTACATAGAGGCGATTGCTCAGATCAAGTAGACCGCATCACTGAGGTCGGGTGGCAGCACCAATTCTGTTGCTGCTTGCTGTATCAAACTAGGGTTAGATATGAGGAGTGTATCACGTGCGTGATTGGGATTAGATACAGGGCTAAGTGTACACAGTGTCTAATGTATGTAAGATATGACCCGCTCCATCCACTTCTATGGGAGCAGTGGTGTAATGTGACCCTTCTCTGTGTGCTTCTATGAGAGTAGAAATGTAGGGGACTGATGGGGTCCAGTAATAAAACACACATTAAACTCTATGCCCGATATCTTTATTATCACTGACTTGAAAAATTGTTTTTGGGTTTTTGTTTTTTGTTTTTACTAGAAATGGAGTAAACAAAATAATAATTCAACAGCGATCACTCCTTTATTACGGTAAGTTACTCAAGACAGAAGCAATATTTCTATTGTACCCCTAACCAAAACGACCACAAAAAATAAAAACAAATGCTGAAATAGTTATATGAAAAATATATACACACAGACAACAGCACTTCTTAATAGTTATGAAGCTGTAAAATAAGTATGAAACTATTCTGGATGCAACAAGGATCGATGCTATGACCCACAATCGTTTCTATATGTGACCGGTCTTTATAGACATTCATTATAGATAATGAAGCTGCATTTTCTACAAAACAAGCACATATTATAGGGTATCCCAAATCTCCATAGTTCTCACAGGCAATTTTTTTTTTTGTAAAAAAAAAAAAACAAGATATTGGAGTTTTGCAAATTAGTATTTTTTCATGCACGTGAAGAAAAGGATCCGGTGGGGTTCTGCGGCCCTGCGCCCAACAAGTCTTAGGTGTACATTAGAGATTTCTTCTTAGAAATTAGGATGTAGTGACGTTAGCAAAAGTTAAAATATGAAATCCAAGTTCTCAATTTTTGTTTCGGCATAAGAAAAAGAAAAAAGTAACTTAGATAAATTTAAAGCAGAAAAAAAAAAAATATCCCACTCGAAGACAGACGAATTGGTTTACTTTAGCAGTTTGTAACATAGGGCTCCGATTATGTCGCTGGAATCTGTGGCAGTCCAAATTCATCTACCAGCACGCCATCCTGTGGGAACCAAAGACAGAATCAGTAAAGTATTCCCAATCACTTCATTTCCTCTCGTTCATCCTCGTACTGTCCCAATACCTTATTTTTCGAGTCGCTTGGAATGCCTTCGGGAATTGCAGGGGCCGAGGCGGCTTCATCCAAGTAGGAGCTGTCATCATCTGCCAAGAGTTCATCTCCCAATGCGTCCAGCTCTGATAGACAAAGAGCAGATAAAGGCCGATTCCCCAGAGGTATCCATAACCAGACACGTGACAAAATGCGATAACTATTAGTAACTATGACCAATAGGACATAATTGGGAGTTATCTGCCTGCAACTGAAAAGTCTAGGTGACAGCAGAAGTGGCTATCAAGCACCCATGGCCTTACACCATTGTTAGGCCCTAGATGTGTGAACTTTTTGTGTTGCCGTGTGGTCGGTGGGCACCTCAAAACGCCACATGCAGACGCATACATGTCCCTGCATACCCAATGTTAAAGATAGGTACGCAGGACGCATGCGGAAGTAGGCGGAGCTTAAGGGAGGAAGTACACAGCCAAAGGCAGACCCGCCAAATGCAAGTGTGAACCCGGCCTAAGAGATTTACATTTCTGCATCATAATATTAGGTAGATAGATGGTACATTACGGCCAAGCTGAAGCGGCTGTTGCCTAATGTGGCCAAGCAGCTTTTCCAGCTGTTTTTGCCTGATATTTCCCAATATGAATGGGCACATGCTTCCTTACCAGCTTCAAGATCATCCTCATCAATTTCAGGTGTCCCATAACTGCGGCTCAGCGCTTCTTGGATGTCGTTTGCATTCTCCATCATATCTTCTAGCTGATCTTGTAAGTCCTGTACAAGGTAGATTGTCATTTACCACACAGACAACACACATTTATACAAGAATTATTGACATTTAAAAGATTACCCTTAAGGTATTGATGGTATCATTAGGGTACGCCACCAGCTTCTGGTCAGTGGCGATCTGTGCGATGTGACCCCTGCCAGTAGGCTAGTGAAGACACTATGGACTGACCACTATGTATAAATGTAACTTGTAAAACAAGCCATACGTAACTTTTATAGATTTCCATTCATTAAAGCCATAGTTGATATTCTGAACAAAGTAGTAAATTATATAAATAAACTACACACCCACTGTAAACCTAGAGGGTCAAATGTATAAGGTTACCGGCAACTGAAAACTTGACACTGTCATCATGTCTATAGCGAGAAAACAATATCCATAATTATATTTTTATATGCCATTTTATCAATTTATTCAGCTTCACTTCTGCCTAAAAGCCCCCATACACACGAGATGGCTCTAGGCCGGATGATGCTTTGGCCGACAGCTCTCTCAGCTGACCCCCATACACAGGACGGCTCGGACGGCTGAATGTCCTCTATGAGAGCTGCTGGTGGACACGTCGGTTGGAGGCTTATCTCCAGGAGAACAACACGACCGTGAAATTGTACATGTGCGGCCGACATCTCCGACATTGTGTACGGAGGCCTTTAGAGTATCATGAGCTGTGCCGCTAATAGCATCAGCCTGTCCTGTGGTTAACCATTGATTGCGCAAATGTGCCTCTTAGTTCCATGATTAGAGCAATATAATAAAGTTAATAAAATCCTAAAAAATAAACAATAAATACATGTTTTAATATTTACCTCAATCTGATCAATTTTCACTTGCTTGTAGGCTTTTTTCATTTCCTTTGCGCCAATTTTCATTGCTTCCACCTTATGATACAAAAATACGAGAATGTCATAGATTACTTATCTGTGATATTATTCACCCATCATCCTTGTGGCTGAATAGTCTTCAGCAACAATCAAACCCCTTCCATCTTTGTTATGGGAATTCACACTATAGGTAGCGGTTGATTCCCTGGTAAGCATGCATGCTCGGTTTGGCCGATGCCAGAGACCTCTTTAGCGGTGGCTTACCTTCCTCTGAAAGGATCGTTGAAATTCAACATGTCTGATCCTTCAGCTCAGACACCACATACACATTAGATCAGGGCATTAAACCGCTTTCTTAAATGTGGCTTGTTAATATAGAGAAGTTGGGCATTTCATGGACATACATGGATATTCGGATTTTCAATGCTCTTGAATTCAAGAAGCCCAGTGGATATGTGCGTAGTAAGAGACTACTGCTAGAATACCTGTCACTGGATATGACATGACAACCACAGGAACTTACCGTTGTTTTGGTGTCTTTTAGGGTCTGGATGGTGTAATTGGCTTGCTCCATGTTGAAGGATTGCTGATTTAGATTATCTCTTTGCTGTTCATACCTGAAACATCCATATTCATTTTTTTTTAGAATAACTTATTTTGTTAAATGCAGCTGTATAAGAAAACTACGTATGGTTTATAATGGGGATTAGCAACCTCCGACACTCCAACTGCTGGGAAACTACGACTCCCACACATGACCAGATAGTTGCCCAGGGAACTCTGGGAGTTGTATCACAATATCATCAATAACTAAGGCCACCCAAAAACTAGAACAGAAAACGATCCAAAACTTAACTCATCCTCCAAAAAAGCCCTCATACAGCTCTGTCAGCAGAACATTAAAGGGAACCTGTCACCCCCCCTGGCGTTTGTAACTAAAAGAGCCATCTTGTGTGGCACTAATGCTGCATTCTGACAAGGTGGCCACGCTGCCCGAGATCCCGCCCCGCAGTGTGAATAAATCAGAAGATACTGCAGGGCGGGATCTCGGGCAGCGCGGCCGCACAGGCGCAGTCAGCAAGACATCAAATGATGTCAGAAGACGGGCAGCGCTAACTGCACATGCTTAAGGCATAACATAACAGCGCAGGCGCCGGGACAGTTGAAAACAATGCTGAGGAGGCGGCGCCAAGAGGGCATGGGTGACGGCTGTGTGGCGTCTGCATTAGGGGGGAAAGACCCGCCCCCAGGACTATTTCAAGGTATTTTGGACAAGTTGCAAAATCAATTATTTCTGCAGTTACAGCACCAAGAACTAAAAGAGACACTTTGTCAGAATGCAGCATTAGTGCTGCACAAGGTGGCTCTTTTAGTTACAAACGCCTGAGGGGGAGGGGTGTGACAGGTTCCCTTTAAAAAAAGTTATAGCTCTCAAAAGACAGCAATGCAACAAAACATTTATTTTTATGTAAAAGTAGCAAAATATATTAATTCTGTGCTGTACGCTCAGCACTTACAAGGATTCAGGAGTAATCGGTGATAGAACCAATCTGTACAATGATGGAATCACTTTTGGACTGTTTGGTCAGGCTTTTGAGTACCTCCAAAAAGTTGGACACTACCTGTACACAGGATAAAGCGTCTCCATCTGTCATATTACAGAGAATGCTTCTGTCTGAATCACATTTTTTGCAGATTTAGATGGAAACTTTCATGTAAGTGCTAAGTGTAGAGCACAGGAAAATTTGACGCTAGCCTGAACCCCTTAACGCAGTGGCCAGTTTCCATTTTTTCTTTTTTCCTCCTCTTCATCTAAGAGTCATAACTTTTTTATTTTCCCTTCCATATAGCCGTATCACAGCTTGTTTTCTTATGGGACGAATTGCACTTTTGAATGCCACCATTCATTTTATCATGTGACGTTCCAGAAAGCAAAAAACATTCCAAGTGTAGTGAAATTGCAAAAAATAAAATAAAATCACAATTCCAAAACAGTTACTTGGGGTTATTTTATTTACCTTGTTCACGATACGGTACAAGTGATCTGGCAATACGACCCCCCATATCAGTATGATTACAAGTGGTCAAAAAAATTAAGAAACTTGTAAAAAAAAATAATAAAATTTGCTTGTGCCGCCATTTTCCGAGACCCGTAACGTTTTCCATTTTTGGTTGATGGAGCTGCATGAGAGGGCTTAGTTTTTTTATTGACATCATTTTGGGGTACATATGATGTTTTGATTGCCCATTATTGTAGTGTTGTGGCACATATAAATAAGTTCTTACATATAAGACAAATGTGCATTTCTCAGGAATAAGACACCAGGTCACAGATCTCGAGGTACCGATTTATTCAGCTTCCTGGGACCTACATGTCCATTATAGACACTTAGGAGGGTTGATCCTGCTACAGATTCCCTTTAGTAGAACACTACTTACATTCTTTTTTGCTTCAGGACTCGCATGGCTTTTTGCTTGACCATGTTCTGAAAAAAGGTAATGAAACACTTTAGCTGCAGGTACACATTTGATATTTTTTACAGATAAAGTATTATAATATTTAACAATATATTTATAAGCCCTAAACTGAATATAATATAACATTTTTTTCTGCCTAGTGTCAGAATACACCCATGGTTTCCTGTGTGCCCCAATGAAGCAATAGAGAAACAACATTTATTACAGCTAACTTTCTGAAATAAATGAAAAAAAAAAAAAAAAACGTATAAAAACAGAAGTGACTTTCTGTACCAAAACATTAGCTAAAAATACTACACAAACTTCAGAAGTTCTTTGTTTTTCAGTATTTCCCCCCCCCCCCCCCCCCCGATAAGAAGAAAAACGTGCTTGTAGCATGGTATAGACACCCCCTGACGAAGGAGTTAAGCGTCCGAAACGCGCATCGGGGTGCATCATACCGCATTGGCTATCTACCTAATACCGCATATATATTAAAGTAAGTGACTGGATGTATTGATTCTAACTAGTAGCACCTTATATATCTTTAGCTTTTTTTTGCACTTATTGCACTAGCACCTCTTTTTCACTATAACACTTTAATTGGTGCTCCTTTTATAGGCGCATTGCTATATATTTTTGCACATACAGGTCTTTTTTGCACATGTTTTTAGATATACCCCCCGCTTTTTTAGTACTATTTTTCCATATATTCAGTCTCTACAGCTATATATAACACATAGAATGGTAGCCAAATAGGTATGGGCCCATAAAATTACATACATGTATATATAATGAAATTGTTTTTAATATTTATTTAATTTTAATATAGTTACCATGCAAATAAATAATAAAAATTAATCTATATCTCTGTTGTATTTGTATTTCTGACCTTATACCATGCTACAAGCACATTTTTCTTTTTAGTGTCTAGTAGTGTTATACTACACTTTTGACACATTGGTGTGTGAGGGTAGTTTGATTTTATACTATCTTATTTATTTATATAGTATATATATTTTTTATATAAATTTTTAGTTGGTAGATTTTATTTGTTAGATTTTATATATACTATACCCTTATAGATCTAGTGTGTTTTAATTACCCCCCTCATAAGATTAGAATACTTCATTGTAGACAAACCGCACATGAACCCAGAGCACCATCAATATCTGTCTCAGTAATGGCTTATTGGTGAGAAGAAAGGTGGATAGCACCCAGTAATGAGATCATGACATGTCATGAATCACATGACTTCATAATAAACCCACAGATAACACTTGTGCTAGTACCTGAAACCAACCCACACCCACTTACTCAGCAGAATGCATGTTGTGCATGTGACCAGCTCTTACACACAAGGTGCGACTCGGGTACCCCATCTTCCAAGACCGTCCTTGCTAGGGATCTTGGATTGTTTCCTGATCCTATAATCGCCTGTGGCCTTCTACATCCACTGACACATAGAAAGACTACAGTGATGGCTGTGTGCAGGTATATACAAAACTAATAAAGTAGCACTGTCGCGCTATAGCGTGTAAACCTGAAGTATATGAAACTGAAATTGCATTGCTGCTCTAGAAAAAAAGAAGATACTTAGAACATATATCGACCAATTCATGTGTGCCCAGCAGCCATGACAAGGCGATCCTCTTTGCTGGGAACCTAACCGAATATGATTCCTCTCCTGTGCTGATAAGCCATTAGGTTAGGTTCCCAGGTATATACAAAGACATGGAGAGCACCAGACCTGAACCACATTGTTCCATACTACTAATCAAATAGTTAATGCATCAGTTCAGACAATCATTTGTTTATGTGACCATATTTCACATTTATTTCCATAAGGCCCAGTTCACATCTGCATCAACGCTATTTGTTACAATCAAAACAGCGACATCTAGACAAAGACTTTCAATGTGATACATTGCGCTATGTGTTCTGCTGGGCGCAACCAGTTTCTTCCCAACCTCAGAAATGATTGTCATACATATATTAATACTCAAACGACAAAACCATATTGGTAATAATCATCATATAAATAGAATCATGTCTAAAAGTATATATAGCCCATGTGTGTTTGTTTCATGCGGACCTATCAGCATGAAACATATACGAACAAGGGAGAAACGACGACAGACTGGTCCAAAAATAGTAAATTAATTGTATTTTATTACTAAAAGTATAGCAACAATGTTGCCACAATGGGTGGGCACACAGCTCACAGTGGTGGATAGATATATGTGTATTGGTATGGCAATTAAATACTTTTCCTATGCAGGGTGGCATTTCTGATATAATGATTGCTGTGGCATTATGGACAGTGATTCGAGAGAACAAACAGCAGCGGCACCATGTGTAATTGTTTGCCCTGTACAGCCGCATCCATGATGTGTGTGATCTAAGTGTGTACGTGTTTGATATACCAGTTGTTACCCTTTAAGTAATAAAGTACAATTGATTTACTATTCTAGGACTAGTCTATGGTCGCTTCTCCCTTGTTCGTATATATTGAGACTCAGCGCGATAGTCCTTATAGTGGGACTGCAGGCTAATACACACTGGCACAAAGTTGGTATGACAGTGCACACCAAGTAAATCCATAAATGGGTTGTCAAGTTGAGTCATATTGATGACTTCTACCAAGAATAGGTCATTGTCATTTTGGTTGGGGTTCGACCCAACACCCCCACTGATCAGCTGCTCTAAGCTCTGGCAGCAGCACTGGGTCCTGCAGAACTGCTCTCATCAGATGTTCTGCTGTTCAACATGTATACATCTAGCTGCCCCCAGAGCTTAGGACAGCTGATTAGCGGGGGTGTCCGAAGTCAAACACACAGCAATGTAAATCCATGATTCATTCTAAGTATTTCCCTTAGTTAAGATTTAAACCAAACTAATTTGCAGTTTTCTACCTTCTTCCATGAAAAACTTGAGATACTCCCAGTATAGTATATTTCTGCACTGGTTAATGTCCTACCTTGGAGGGTCCTTCCCTCATTTTCTTCATCTGATCTTTATATTTCATGAGTTCTGCATCAAGCCGGGCAATCTTCTTGTCAATTGATTCTGCTCTGCCGTCAACCTTTAAAAAGAAACAATACAAAATGATGTAACATAGTAACATAGTAACATAGTTAGTAAGGCCGAAAAAAGACATTTGTCCATCCAGTTCAGCCTATATTCCATCATAATAAATACCCAGATCTACGTCCTTCTACAGAACCTAATAATTGTATGATACAATATTGTTCTGCTCCAGGAAGACATCCAGGCCTCTCTTGAACCCCTCGACTGAGTTCGCCATCACCACCTCCTCAGGCAAGCAATTCCAGATTCTCACTGCCCTAACAGTAAAGAATCCTCTTCTATGTTGGTGGAAAAACCTTCTCTCCTCCAGACGCAAAGAATGCCCCCTTGTGCCCGTCACCTTCCTTGGTATAAACAGATCCTCAGCGAGATATTTGTATTGTCCCCTTATATACTTATACATGGTTATTAGATCGCCCCTCAGTCGTCTTTTTTCTAGACTAAATAATCCTAATTTCGCTAATCTATCTGGGTATTGTAGTTCTCCCATCCCCTTTATTAATTTTGTTGCCCTCCTTTGTACTCTCTCTAGTTCCATTATATCCTTCCTGAGCACCGGTGCCCAAAACTGGACACAGTACTCCATGTGCGGTCTAACTAGGGATTTGTACAGAGGCAGTATAATGCTCTCATCATGTGTATCCAGACCTCTTTTAATGCACCCCATGATCCTGTTTGCCTTGGCAGCTGCTGCCTGGCACTGGCTGCTCCAGGTAAGTTTATCATTAACTAGGATCCCCAAGTCCTTCTCCCTGTCAGATTTACCCAGTGGTTTCCCATTCAGTGTGTAATGGTGATATTGATTCCTTCTTCCCATGTGTATAACCTTACATTTATCATTGTTAAACCTCATCTGCCACCTTTCAGCCCAAGTTTCCAACTTATCCAGATCCATCTGTAGCAGAATACTATCTTCTCTTGTATTAACTGCTTTACATAGTTTTGTATCATCTGCAAATATCGATATTTTACTGTGTAAACCTTCTACCAGATCATTAATGAATATGTTGAAGAGAACAGGTCCCAATACTGACCCCTGCGGTACCCCACTGGTCACAGCGACCCAGTTAGAGACTATACCATTTATAACCACCCTCTGCTTTCTATCACTAAGCCAGTTACTAACCCATTTACACACATTTTCCCCCAGACCAAGCATTCTCATTTTGTGTACCAACCTCTTGTGCGGCACGGTATCAAACGCTTTGGAAAAATCGAGATATACCACGTCCAATGACTCACCGTGGTCCAGCCTATAGCTTACCTCTTCATAAAAACTGATTAGATTGGTTTGACAGGAGCGATTTCTCATAAACCCATGCTGATATGGAGTTAAACAGTTATTCTCATTGAGATAATCCAGAATAACATCCCTCAGAAACCCTTCAAATATTTTACCAACAATAGAGGTTAGACTTACTGGCCTATAATTTCCAGGTTCACTTTTAGAGCCCTTTTTGAATATTGGCACCACATTTGCTATGCGCCAGTCCTGCGGAACAGACCCTGTCGCTATAGAGTCCCTAAAAATAAGAAATAATGGTTTATCTATTACATTACTTAGTTCTCTTAGTACTCGTGGGTGTATGCCATCCGGACCCGGAGATTTATCTATTTTAATCTTATTTAGCCGGTTTCGCACCTCTTCTTGGGTTAGATTGGTGACCCTTAATATAGGGTTTTCATTGTTTCTTGGGATTTCACCTAGCATTTCATTTTCCACCGTGAATACCGTGGAGAAGAAGGTGTTTAATATGTTAGCTTTTTCCTCGTCATCTACAACCATTCTTTCCTCACTATTTTTTAAGGGGCCTACATTTTCAGTTTTTATTCTTTTACTATTGATATAGTTGAAGAACAGTTTGGGATTAGTTTTACTCTCCTTAGCAATGTGCTTCTCTGTTTCCTTTTTGGCAGCTTTAATTAGTTTTTTAGATAAAGTATTTTTCTCCCTATAGTTTTTTAGAGCTTCAATGGTGCCATCCTGCTTTAGTAGTGCAAATGCTTTCTTTTTACTGTTAATTGCCTGTCTTACTTCTTTGTTTAGCCACATTGGGTTTTTTCCTATTTCTAGTCCTTTTATTCCCACAAGGTATAAACCGCTTACACTGCCTATTTAGGATGTTCTTAAACATTTCCCATTTATTATCTGTATTCTCATTTCTGAGGATATTGTCCCAGTCTACCAGATTAAGGGCATCTCTAAGCTGGTCAAACTTTGCCTTCCTAAAGTTCAATGTTTTTGTGACTCCCTGACAAGTCCCTCTAGTGAAAGACAGGTGAAACTGCACAATATTGTGGTCGCTATTTCCTAAATGCCCAACCACCTGCAGATTTGTTATTCTGTCAGGTCTATTAGATAGTATTAGGTCTAAAAGTGCTGCTCCTCTGGTTGGATTCTGCACCAATTGTGAAAGATAATTTTTCTTGGTTATTAGCAGAAACCTGTTGCCTTTATGGGTTTCACAGGTTTCTGTTTCCCAGTTAATATCCGGGTAGTTAAAGTCCCCCATAACCAGGACCTCATTATGGGTTGCAGCTTTATCTATCTGCTTTAGAAGTAGACTTTCCATGGTTTCTGTTATATTTGGGGGTTTGTAACAGACCCCAATGAGAATTTTGTTACCATTTTTCCCTCCATGAATTTCAACCCATATGGACTCGACATCCTCATTCCCTTCGCTAATATCCTCCCTTAAAGTGGACTTTAGACAAGACTTTACATAGAGACAAACCCCTCCTCCTCTCCGATTTTTACGATCCTTTCTAAACAGACTGTAACCCTGTAAGTTAACTGCCCAGTCATAGCTTTCATCTAACCATGTCTCGGTTATTCCCACTATGTCAAAGTTACCTGTAGATATTTCTGCTTCTAGTTCTTCCATCTTGTTTGTCAGGCTTCTGGCGTTTGCGAGCATGCAGTTTAGAGGATTTTGTTTTGTTCCAATCTCCTCACTGTGGATTGTTTTAGAAATGTTCTTACCTCCCCTCTGAGTATGTTTTCCTGGGTCGTCTTTGTTCAAGTCTAATGTTTTTCTTCCCGTCCCCTCTTCTTCTAGTTTAACGCCCTCCTGATGAGTGTAGCGAGTCTTCTGGCGAATGTGTGTTTCCCAGGTTTGTTGAGGTGTAGTCCGTGAGTGGCTATACATGGACAGTACAGATATGGCCAACGATTCATCCCGGTAATGACGACATGAGGCATCGCCCACATCTAGAAACTTTCACCATCACTATAGAAGTGATTCTTTACTGTAAAAGCAGTGAGACTGTGGAACTCTCTGCTGCACTTTGTGATGATCGATTCATTTATCAGGTATCAGAAGCCCTGAATATATTACAAGGTATGGGCACTGCACTGGATTGCTGGAAGTGAATTGTTCATTGTTCTACAGGTCCTTCTAAAAAAAATAGCATATAGTGTTACATTTCATTATTTACCATAATGTAATGATTACAATTAAACTTTCATATATTATAGATTCATTATCCACCAACTGAAATTTGTCAGGTCTTTTATTGTTTTAATACTGATGATTTTGGCATACAACTCCTGATAACCCAAAAAACCTGTCTCAATAAATTAGCATATTTCACCCATCCAATCAAATAAAAGTGTTTTTTAATAACAAACAAAAAAACCATCAAATAATAATGTTCAGTTATGCACTCAATACTTGGTCGGGAATCCTTTGGCAGAAATGACTGCTTCAATGCGGCGTGGCATGGAGGCAATCAGCCTGTGACACTGCTGAGATGTTATGGAGGCCCAGGATGCTTCAATAGCGGCCTTAAGCTCATCCAGAGTGTTGGGTCTTGCGTCTCTCAACTTTCTCTTCACAATATCCCACAGATTCTCTATGGGGTTCAGGTCAGGAGAGTTGGCAGGCCAATTGAGCACAGTAATACCATGGTCAGTAAACCATTTACCAGTGGTTTTGGCACTGTGAGCAGGTGCCAGGTCGTGCTGAAAAATGAAATCTTCATCTCCATAAAGCATTTCAGCCGATGGAAGCATGAAGTGCTCCAAAATCTCCTGATAGCTAGCTGCATTGACCCTGCCCTTGATGAAACACAGTGGACCAACACCATCACTGACTGTGGGTACTTGACACTGGACTTCAGGCATTTTGGCATTTCCTTCTCCCCAGTCTTCCTCCAGACTCTGGCACCTTGATTTCCGAATGACATGCAAAATTTGCTTTCATCAGAAAAAAGTACTTGGGACCACTTAGCAACAGTCCAGTGCTGCTTCTCTGTAGCCCAGGTCAGGCGCTTCTGCCGCTGTTTATGGTTCAAAAGTGGCTTTACCTGGGGAATGCGGCACCTGTAGCCCATTTCCTGCACACGCCTGTGCACGGTGGCTCTGGATGTTTCCACACCAGACTCAGTCCACTGCTTCCTCAGGTTCCCCAAGGTCTGGAATCGGTCCTTCTCCACAATCTTCCTCAGGGTCCGGTCTCCTCTTCTCGTTGTACAGCGTTTTCTGCCACATTGTTTCCTTCCAACAGACTTACCATTGAGGTGCCTTGATACAGCACTCTGGGAACAGCCTATTTGTTGAGAAATTTCTTTCTGGGTCTTACCCTCTTGCTTGAGGGTGTCAATGATGGCCTTCTTGACATCTGTCAGGTCGCTAGTCTTACCCATGATGGGGGTTTTGAGTAATGAACCAGGCAGGGAGTTTATATAAGCCTCAGGTATCTTTTGCATGTGTTTAGAGTTAATTAGTTGATTCAGAAGATTAGGGTAATAGGTCGTTTAGAGAACCTTTTCTTGATATGCTAATTTATTGAGACAGGTTTTTTGGGTTATCAGGAGTTGTATGCCAAAATCATCAGTATTAAAACAATAAAAGACCTGACAAATTTCAGTTGGTGGATAATGAATCTATAATATATGAAAGTTTAATTGTAATCATTACATTATGGTAAATAATGAAATTTAACACTATATGCTAATTTTTTGAGAAGGACCTGTATGTGGAGTCAGGCCTTATAAACAGATAATTTGGTTTCTTACTACAAAAGTGCACCCCTCCCTATTTAAGTGTGCGAGGTGAGAGTGGCTAATTAGAGAATCCATACATTCTAGAGTGCCTGGCTCCTTAGCCATCCAATGGCAATGACAGTAACATTTTTAATCACTCTGCATTTGAGGCCTCTTCATATATCACGCAGCAACCAACAAAGTACCGATCCTGCAGCCCGTGTGGACTTTGAAATTAAAGGGACCCCGTCACCCCGAAAATCGCGGGTGAGGTAATCCCACCGGCATCAGGGGCTTATCTACAGCATTCTGTAATGCTGTAGATAAGCCCCCGATGTTACCTGAAAAAGGAGAAAATGGGTATTATTACCTACCGATAATTCGGTTTCCAGGAGTCCATCCTGACAGCACATTGGAGGACGTCCTCCTCCTCCTTGCAGGGACAGGAAACACAACACGAGAGGTTAAAAGGTCCCACTCCACCCCCTTTTCCTCAGTGTTTTGACAAGTACCACACCATGGATAGATATACTTTTGAAAACTTTATTAACCAAACATATTACAGCATATGAACTGGCATACATAGGGGGGGAAATAACGGTGCTGTCAGGATGGACTCCTGGAAACCGAATTATCGGTAGGTAATAATACCCATTTTCCAGGACGTCCCCCTGACAGCACATTGGAGAATACCAAAGAAAACTACGTTTAGGGTGGGACAACTGCTTGGAGAACTTTCCTCCCATAAGACGTCTGCTGAGCTGCTACTACGTCTAGCTTATAGTGCTTACAGAACGTGTTTACTCTGGCCCAAGTTGCTGCCTTGCAAATCTGATCTAGTGACGCTCCTGCTCGCTCAGCCCATGATGCTGAAACAGCCCTAGTAGAGTGAGCTTTAATCCCTGTTGGGCACGCTATCCCTTCTGATGCGTAGGCTTTTGAAATTATAGTAGTAATCCATCTAGCTATAGACGCCTTGGAAGCTTTTTTACCTTTATTCTTACCTCCAAATAGGATAAAAAGATTAGAATCCTTCCTCCAGGAGCTAGTGGCCTCTAGATAGTTTAATACTGCCTGCCTAACATCCAGGGAGTGTAAAGCCTGTTCTTTTTCATTAGAAGGGTTCTCACAAAAGGAAGGTAAAATTATTTCCTGATCTCGATTTTTTGCTGAAGCTATTTTTGGGATAAAAGCTGGGTCTAATTTTAGGATTATATGATCCTCTTCTGACTTGAAGATATGGATCCTTAATTGATAGAGCCTGAATTTCCCCTACGCGTTTAGCTGTAGTAATCGCTACTAGGAAGGCCGTCTTCCAGGTACGAACTGAAATAGGCATGTCCTCCTCTAGAGAATAGGGATCTTTACATAGAGCCCTAAGGACTAAATTTAAGTCCCAAGTGGGAGCTAGCTGTCTCAAGGTAGGCCGTAATCTTTGGATAGCCCTCACAAATCTGATTATCCAGGGATGGGAAGCTAATGGATAATCCAGAAAAGTACTAAGGGCCGAGATCTGGACTTTTATTGTACCTGGCCTGAGCCCCAAGTCAAAGCCTGCCTGTAAGAATTTTAAGACTCTAGGAACATCCAAGACCCCCGGAATCACAGCTGACCCGCCACTTCCCATACAAAATTTTTTCCAGATCTTGTGGTAGATGGCTGAGGTGACAGGCTTCCTACTAGCCTGGATGGTTGTAATTACTTCATCTGAAAGACCTCTGGATTTCAAGATGTCCCTCTCAGGATCCATGCTGATAGATGCAGTCTCTCCGGGTTTTGGTGTAAAACAGGCCCTTGATGAATTATATCCTTCCATAACGGGAGCCTGATAGGGTCTCCCGATGCCATGGCCCCCAACAATGGGAACCAACTTCTCTTTGGCCAGAATGGTACAATTGTCAGCACTGTTGCCTGGTCTTCCTGAATCTTCCTGAGCACTATTGGAATAAGTGCTATTGGTGGAAATGCGTAAGACAGAGGTTCGCTCCATGCTTGACTTAAGGCGTCGACTGCTTCCGGCATGTCTAGAGGGTTGAGGGAATAAAATCTGGGAACCTTTGAATTTTTCCTTGTGGCGAATAAATCTATCCTGGGCGTTCCCCAACGGTGGCAAAGAATTTGGAACATTTCTTGACTTAGTTCCCATTCGGTTGGAGAAACTTTCTTTCTGCTTAGATAGTCGGCTAGTATGTTCTGTGACCCTTCTAGATGCACTGCTGTTATAGATAAGACAACGTCTTCTGCCCAGGCAAATATTCTCTGCGCTAGACTTTGAAGCGCTTTGTGTTTGGAACCTCCTTGATGCCTCAAAAAGGATACCGCTGTTACATTGTCGGATAGGATTTTTACATGTTTGTCCTTTAGGCATGAACGGTTTCTTCTGAGAGCTTCCCAGACTGCGTATAATTCTCTGTAATTTGACGACATCTGACTGATCTCCTCGGGCCACTTGTCCTGAAAGAATTTTCCTTCTAGGTGCGCTCCCCATCCCCACTGACTTGCATCTGTGGTGATTATCACACAAGGGGTTGATATCCAAGGGATGCCCTTTTTTAGATTGTAGTCCTGGATCCACCATCGTAGTGATCTTCTTGTCTTCATTGATAGCTCTAGCCTCTTGTCTAATGTGGAACGACGTCGATCCCATACCATGAGTATCTGTTCTTGTAAAGGCCTTGAGTGAGCCTGAGCCCATCTGACACACGGAATGCATGCTGTCATCTTCCCCAAGACTTTCATAGCTGCTCTTATCGTCACTGGACTTCTTTGGAATTCTAAGATCATCTTTTTTAATGAGGTTCGTTTGTCCCTTGGTAAGAAGGACTGCCTGGTTGTAGAATCCAAGAGTACTCCTAGAAATATCTTCTGGGATTCTGGCTTTAAATGTGACTTTTTTCTGTTGACCACCCATCCTATTTCCTCTAATACTGCTATGACCCGATCTCTGTGTTGTAGCAGAATGGCCCTTGAACGTGCCACAACCAGAAAATCGTCTAAGTATGGAATTATTGTTATTCCTTGATTTCTTAAGAAAGCCACCACCTCTGCTACCAATTTGGTGAAAATTCTTGGGGCGGATGCTAGACCGAAAGGGAGGCATTGAAATTGGAAGTGGCAGGTCATGTCCGAGAGACTTACCGAGAATCTCAGAAGCTCCTGAGAAGAGAGATGTATCGGGACCTGATAATACGCACTCTTCAGATCGAGAGTGCACATTACCGAATCTTTGTTTATAAGATGAATGATGGACCTGATCGACTCCATTCTGAACCGTTTGTATTTGACGAACACGTTCAGAGGTTTTAAATTTATTATTGTACGGGATTCCCCTGACGGTTTTGGAATAGAAAAAAGAGAGGAATAGTGACCTGTACCTATTTCTGGAGTAGGAACCCGAACTATAACCCCGGAGTCGAACAGTTTTTGTAGGTCTAGAAACATAGGGGAATCTTTGGCTAACATTGTTGGTAAGATCCACCTCTGAGGTACGCGGGATATTAACTCTATTCTGTAACCTTCTGAGATTATCTTGAGGACATAATCGTTGTCTGAGATCTGACTCCATTGTTTGAGGAAGAAACTTAATCTCCCGCCTATTCCTATGGCGTCATTGTTTCCTTGGTCTATAGCCAGAACCGAACAAGGAATTCCTACCCCTTCTATTCTGAGCGTAGGAACTCCTAAAGGATCCTCTACCTGATCTCCATTGTTCTCTATACTCTGGAAATCTGCGGGGGGGAGGGGGAGGGGGGAGAGGCCTCCTCCGAAAGGGCTGAAACTTCTTGGGTTTATCCTCGGGAAACCCTCTTTTACTATCAGCTGCTGACTCTAGGATGTCATCTAAAGCCTGACCAAATATTTGGAACCTGAAAATGGAATGGCGCATAATTTATTTTTGGATGCATTATCCCCCGACCAAGATCTAAGCCAAATAGCCCTTCGTGTTGCATTGGACAAGGAGCTATTTCTAGCCGCAAATCTCACAGATTCAGCTGATGTATCTGCCATAAAGGCCGTGGCTGACTTAATGATAGGCAGAGAAGCAATTATATCCGCCCGTGAAGTCTTATTAATTAAATGTTCTTCCAGCTGTTCCATCCACAGGAACATGGATCTCGCTACAGAAGTAGCTGCGATGTTGGTTTTTATTAAAGCTGCTGAAGTCTCCCAGGCTCGACGTAAAAGGATATCCGCCTTGCGATCCATTGCATCCTTAAGACTAGATGAATCTTCGAAAGGTATTGATGTTTTCTTTGCCACCTTGGCTAAAGGGACATCTACCTTCGGAATCTCTTCCCATGTCTTGATCTCTTCTGAATCAAACGGAAGACGATTTTTAAACTCTCTGGACATCACCAATCTTCGTTCCGCATCTTTCCATTCTTGCGAGATCATCTTACGTATGTGTTCACTCACCGGGAACACCGTCCGTTCCTGATATGTGAGCCCTCCGAACATCTGATCTTGTCTAGATCTCGGCTGTGGATCTTCTTTCACCTGCATAGTACGTCTGACCGCCTGGACCAGTTCTTCTGTTTCTTCAACTGGAAAGTAGTACCTCTTCCCTTCTTGTTCTTCTACTGGCAGTTCTCCTTCTTCTTGATCAGAACCTCTATATTCTGATTCCGCCTCCGATGAACCATCCTGAACCTCCTGTTCTGGATCTTTCCTTGGTCTTTTACGAGCCGGGCCCGGACTGTACACTTCCCGTTGTGACATTGAAGCTAAGGAATTCTGGACCTCCTCCCGGATTATATTCCTCATTTCGGACAACATTGATGGTTGTTCTTCTCTGACAATTTTCTTAATACAAGAGCTGCACAGATCCTTTTTGTATGCTTCTGAAAGTTTTGCGTTACATAGAGAGCACCTCTTAGATTTAGTCAATGACTTGCCAGACCTTTTAGTCTGAGGGAGGGGAGCTTGACTGGCCTCTTTATCCTAAATGTAAGCATAAGGACAAGAACGGCTCAGTGTGTGCAGGCGTATATTTGAGTACTCTGCGCATTGCGCACTTACCCCTATCTCCTCATTCCTGTTCTCCATATCCTCTGTGGAGAAATACTACTATCAGTACATGATCTCATATGCTCCCATATGTATAAAAGGGATATAGCAGCGTCTGCTGCACTCACCCTTGGTCTCCGGCATGTCCGCAGCAGACTGCTCGCACGTTTGTCCTGCAGCAAATATTCTCCAGGGATACACTCCGGCGCTCTCCTACCAGAGGAAGCGCTGGATAACCATCTGCGAGTGCCCTGAGCCTTGCGCCCTTAAAGCTGCCTACTTCCGCGTTCCACCAGGTGGAACGCACGCCGAGATGGCCCCGTCCCCGGATGTGACGTCACCTTACCTGCGCCTGACACCGGACGTACTGCACTCGGTCTAACAAACCTACTTCCGCGTTCCACTCAGTGGAACGCACGCTGCTGCCGCTGGCGCCGGACCTCTTGCGGCGCCTCTTCTCCTGGCGCCCGAACCGAGAGCCCCCCACCGGGAGGAAGCGGTTCGACCCAGGAGCTCGTCCGCTCGACTGGTCTTTTGGCAGAGGGACTCCCCACCGGGAAGTTTCTGCCTGGGGCTTAATGATGCGGGGAAAGGATATTGGCGTTAGCCGCACAATCCCCCGAGCCCTCCGGACTGGTGAGTCTTCCCGCTTGTATAGCGCTGTATCCTCTCGTGTGTCCCTCCATGCAGGGACAGGAAAAACACTGAGGAAAAGGGGGTGGAGTGGGACCTTTTAACCTCTCGTGTTGTGTTTCCTGTCCCTGCAAGGAGGAGGAGGACGTCCTCCAATGTGCTGTCAGGGGGACGTCCTGGAAAAAGACGTTATATTATACTCACCCAGGGGCGGTCCCGCTGCTGGTCAGGTCGGATGGGCGTCTCCGGTCCGCTGCGGCGCCTCCCATCTTCTTTCCATGACGTCCTCTTCTGATCTTCAGCCACGGCTCCGGCGCAGGCGTACTTTGCTCTGCCCTGTTGAGGGCAGCCAAAGTACTGCAGTGCGCAGGCGCCGGTTCTCTGACTTTTACGGCGCCTGCGCACTGCAGTACTATCCTCTGCCCTCAAGAGGGCAGAGCAAAGTACGCCTGCGCCGGAGCCATGGCTGAAGATCAGAAGAGGACGTCATGGAAAGAAGATGGGAGGCGCCGCAGCGGACCGGAGACGCCCATCCGACCTGACCAGCAGCGGGACCGCCCCTGGGTGAGTATAATATAACGTCTTTTTCTCCTTTTTCAGGTAACATCGGGGGCTTATCTACAGCATTACAGAATGCTGCAGATAAGCCCCTGATGCCGGTGGGATTACCTCACCCGCGATTTTCGGGGCGACAGGTTCCCTTTAAGTTTGCCAATATTTAAACACTGTGTAATATGTATGTATATATATATAAACAAACACGTACAGAATTAAACGGTGTGAACCAGGATTCCTAAAGGTAAACGAGGGTCCTAATAAACTTTCAAACTGTATACCCAGCAGACACTAGGTTAATCAGTTAGTGAGAAAGCAGTAGGAGAAGTAACATGTAAAAGAAACAAACAATAATAATAATAATCTTTATTTTTATATAGCGCTAACATATTCCGCAGCGCTTTACAGTTTGCACACATTCTCATCGTTGTCCCCGATGGGGCTCACAATCTAAAATCCCTATCAGTATGTCTTTGGAATGTGGGAGGAAACCGGAGTACCCGGAGGAAACCCACGCAAACACGGAGAGAACATACAAACTCTTTGCAGATGTTGTCCTGGGTGGGATTAGAACCCAGGACTCCAGCGCTGCAAGGCTGCAGTGGTAACCACTGCGCCACCGTGCTGCCCAACAACTCAAAATGTAACGATAGAACACCTTAATCAGAGCTGTGAAACATGGGAGGGTGCTGTGTCACCCAATGAAGGTTCCGAGAAACAGATTTTACAGCGAGTAACCAAAAGTCCTATTTTCTCTATCGCTCTGCCGCCTGCAAGATCCTTCTACCTAGGCTGGCATCTGCCGAAGCGTAGGTATGGACCCTATAAAATTTGGCTAACGTGTGGATGGAGGACCAGGTGGCCGCTTTACAGAGTTGCAGGGCGGATGCCCTATGGCAGAGGTCTTAAACTGCATTCCTCGAGGGCTGCAAACAGGTCATGTTTTCAGGATTTCCTTGTGTTGCACAGATGATAATTTAATCACCTGCTCAGGATGATTCCAGCACCTTGTGCAATGCTAAGGAAATCTTGAAAACACGCATGGTTTGAGGCCCTCGAGGAATGCAGTTTGAGACCCCTGCCCTAAGTGTACCGCCCAGGAGGTGCCCACTGCCCTTGGAGAGTGTGCCTTAATCCCAAGGGGAGGCGCTCTGTTCTTGATCCGGTATGCCTCCAATACTGCTGTCCAGATCCAGCGAGTAATCATAGCCTTGGAGGCCGGAAGGCCTCTACATGCACCCACAGGAATGACCAAAAGAGAGTCTGTCTTCTTGAAGGCGGTGGTCCTAGCCAAATATACCTGCACCGTCCTGACCAGGTATAACCTGTTCAGCAAACACTCAAGATGAGGAGTCGGAATCAGGCAAAAGGAAGGAAAGACAATATCCTCATTTAGGTGAAAGGTGGACACCACCTTGGGAAGGAAAGAAGGTAGAGGCTGCAAAACCACCTTGTCCTGGTGGAGAACCAGGAAAGGGGGGGGGGGTGCGAAAGAAAAGAGCCCCCAATTCTGAGACGCACCTGATGGAGGTGATGGTCACAAGAAACACCATCTTACAAGACAGAAAGGACAGAGAAACCTCTTGGAGTGGTTCAAAGGGAGAACTCCTAAGGGCCTCCAGGACTAGATTGATGTCTCAGGCTTCCACGGATGTCTGGTACAGGGGTGCGGCATGCGCTACCCCTTGGGGAAAAGTTCTGACCTGAGAATGGGAGGGTAAGTTTCTTTGAAAAAGAATAGAAAGCGCTGACTCCTGGTCCTTCAGAGAACTAATAGGAAGGCCAGCGTCAAGTCCTGCCAGGAGAAACGCCAGAATGGAAGGGAGAGCAAAAGGACATAGGCAGGATGTGATGAGACTCACAACAACTAAAATAGGCTTTCCAAGTCCGTTAATAGACCCTGAACAAGGATGGCTTCCTAGCCCAGATCATGGTCTAAATCACTCGCCCTGAAAACTCGGAGGCTCTTAGAACCGCGGCTTCAACAGTCACACCATTAAATTGAGCGCCCAAGTCTTTCTGGGAGTCTCCAAGGGGAACCTGCGAGAAGATTGACAATCTCTGCGAACCAATATCTCCGGGGCCAATTCAGTGGTATCAGAACGACCAACACCCCTTCCACCTTGATCTTCTTCCACAGCCTGTGAAGAAGGGGGAGGGGAAGAAACAGATATGGAAGAACAAACTGTGACCAGGGTATTGCCAGAGCTTCAGCGCCCACCACGAGAGGTGGACCAACGTTCCTGAATGATCAGGCTGCAAAAGACCGCACCCCAGCCGAGAAGGCTGTCGACCGTTGTCACCACCTGCCAGTAAACGGGAAGGAAGGACCGACCCGGGAAGATGAGAGGGGATGACAGCCACCAACTGCGAGATTGCTTGACTCAGGAGGAAAGCCGAACCAGACAATCCAGAAAGAAAACAGACTTATTCCACTGCGATAGGATGGCCTGCTGAAGTGGACTTGAACGGAATTGCGCAAAAGGAATTGCTTCTGATGCTGCAACCATCCTTCCCAGGACCATATAAGACTCCTGATCTTAAAATGACAGTACCCAAGTATGGTACTGCATACAAAAAAAACAAAAATGACCTTCCCATTTCTTCATTTTGTCAATGACCTCTTCATAGACTGTTCAGATTCGCCTGCACCAACCAGCAGCACTAAGCAAACACCGAGCAGCAATTGTTTAATAGTCAATTTTTTGTTTCATCTGTAATGACCATTTACTATCCTACTTACACAGACTCTGTAATTGATCAGTGAGCACAGGCTGCCATAGTTCTTGCACTGCGGCTCCTGTTTACACAGAACAATGTGCTGCCACGAACATGAGATTTTTGTGCAGCATAAAATATAATTTCACTTGATGAACATGCATTTGCTCACCCACCAGGTGATCGGCAGCCTGCTTACATGACAAGATTATGGGGAAAAGAGCGCTCTAAGAGTATGTGCACACGATGCGGAAAACGCTGCGCGTCCGCGTTTCTGCAGCTGCGGGTCCGCAACAGTTTCCTATGAGTTTACAGTATAAGGTAAACCTATGGGAAACCAAAAACGCTGTGCACATGCTGCGGAAAAAAACGCGCGGGAACGCAGCGGTTTACATTCCGCAGCGGTTTACATTCCGCAGCATGTCACTTCTTTCTGCAGATTCCACAGCGGTTTTACACCTGCTCCTATGGAAAACCGCTGTAAATCTGCGGAAATCCGCGATAAATCTGCAGCAAAAACGCAGCGTTTTTGCCCTGCAGATTTATCAAAGCCGCAGCGGAAAAAACCGCAGTGGACAAGAATACGTGTGCACATAGCCTATGGATTGCTTATTTATGATAATCTTGCAGTACAAATTTAATTTTAGTCTGGACTGTCATAATTGAGTCCGGTAGTTGTTTTGTGTAGTGTTTTTGCATGTGATCCTGTTTTTGTTACCGTCCTCTTGTTACAGAAAGCAATGAATGATATAAAAATATCTGCAGTAATGAAGGATCATGTGCATCTGTGCTACTCTGGGCCTCGTCTTATCTGGGATAAGTCATTGGGGAAAAGCCAGAACAAAAGCTCCCTCACAAGACGTAGTGTTGAGCCGGGCATACACAGATGATTTGGCCGATCGTTCAACCATCGTCCATTTTTGCCGACTCCCATACAGAGGGGCGCTGTTGCCGAGAGCTCCTGTGTTCTCTATGAAGGCGCCGCCAGTTGACCTGTTCCAGAAAACCAGTGTGATCTGTAGTCTGAAATCTGACATGCCCGATCAACATCAGTCTGGCGCTGAAGCCGTCAATATCAGCCTAACATGGAGGCCTTTGGGGAACGTTCCCATGATGAGCACTTGGTGGAGTCTTTGATGTTGAGGATTTTCTGCACCTATTCGATAAATCCGGTTACCTGCGCCTTTCTCATTGCATTTTAGACGCTGCAGTTTTTATCTTTATTAGATATGTCATGTTTTAAATAAAGTTGCTTTTGTTTTGAAACTTCCGGGTTATTTTACTGTGGCAAAACTTTATTGAAAACGCGCATTTGTGTGAATTACTTGCATTTTCAGTGCATGTTCCACAGCGGACATGGACTAACAGCACGTGTGACTATTACACATGTAATGCGGGTGTACGAGGAGGATCGGCGCAGAAAACTCCGCTACTCACAGGGGAGACTAATGTTACAGATTCCACACACAGCGCAGGTCACACGGCGGCGGAAAGTGCGTAGATGTCACAGTGGCGGTGTGTCTGTGTAGGCATTATGTGTGCACATTAGGGCATGTGTCCACAGGCCGGATTAGCTGCGGATTGAGCGCAGCGTCCAGATGTTACAGCACAGTGGAGGGGATTTTATGAAATCCCGTCCCCACTATGCGTGCGAACACGCATCCGGTGGCCCTGCATTTACGGACATGCGGTGCTTCTTTTTAGACCGCAGCATGTCTGTTTACTCCGCTTCATCGCGGCAAGGTAAATCACAGGGCCCTATGTGTAGGGTGCGGCGATTCCGGATGTGTGCAATCAACACATCCGGAATCACCGCACGTACAGAAGGGGCGGCGCTTTGGGCGGAGCAGGTTTTCCACTCCACCCAAAGCGCCAACAATCTGGACCGTGGACATGCACCCTTACAGCGGTGGTGTGTGTGACGACATTACAGCTTCCTGGAGCAGGATGTCTTCCTGGAGCAGAACAATATTGTATCATACAATTATTAGGTTCTGTAGAAGGACGTAGATCTGGGGATTTATTATGATGGAATATAGGCTGAACTGGATGGACAAATGTCTTTTTTCGGCCTTACTAACTATGTTACAGCGGTGGTGGTGTGTACTGTAGACATTACGGTGGCAGTGCGTGTGTGTGGGGAGACATTACGGTGGCGGTGTGTGTGGGGAGACATTACGGTGGCGGTGCGTGTGTGTGGGGAGACATTACGGTGGCGGTGTGTGTGTGTGTGTGTGGAGACATTACGGTGGCGGTGTGTGTGTGTGGAGACATTACGGTGGCGGTGTGTGTGTGTGGAGACATTACGGTGGCGGTGTGTGTGTGTGTGTGTGGAGACATTGCGGTGTGTGTGTGTGTGGAGACATTGCGGTGTGTGTGTGTGTGTGTGTGTAGACATTACGGTGGTGGTGTGTGTGTGTGTGGAGACATTATGGTGGCAGTGTGTAGGAGAAGCTCAGGGTATCAGCCTATAAAGGGGATGAGGAGGAATAACGTTGTGCTCCGTTTCATGGGAATGAGTCACCGGTCAGACACTGCTCAGGTGACAGTCGGTGACGTCACGGGCCTTCTCACCGGGAGAACCGGACAATCAGGAAGTGTTTACAGACACACGTGACTCCTAACCCGTGACAGAGCCCCGCCCCTACATAACAAGGGCATTGTGTGGGCACGGGGGTCTCCTGGGACCCTGCACTGTGCTATTACGGCACTCCTCTGTTACTATGCGGCGGTGTCGCCCCTCCTCCCCGTCTCCATTGTGTCTGCTCATCCCTCCACTTACACTTCCGATACAGTCCGTCAGATTCGGTGGAGGGTCCTTCGGCTTCGATTTTCCAAAGATTCTGTTCATTTTGTGCGGTGCCTGTGACTCGGGGAGCGATCACCGTACACCGACGTCTTCCGATCCGTCACCAACGATCTGACACCGACCCCGGAAACAGCAGCTAAAACTAGCTGGACTATTGCCGGCCCCGTGACGTCATGTGCCCCGCTCGTCACTAGGTGGCCCCGCCTACTTCGGCCAATCAGCCTGCAGCAAGTTCTCAGAACCCTAGAGGGAAACTGTGCAGTGATTTTGCGTCCTCAGTTCCAGGCGCCATTGTGGTGGAGACAAAGTCCCAGGACAGCCGCACATTTCACCAGCACAGCATGGAGGGCTGTGCACTGCCCGCTAAAGGGAGGCAAGCCCCTCACTGCTGGATTGACCCCTTCACGCCCAGAAGAATCATTTCCGAACTTTCTTTCTCCCTCTCATGTCGCCTATAATCTGTACAATTCAATAGAGAAACAAACTGGAATCTTTTTGAGGGGGGAATAAAAATATCAAAACGACAGTAATGCGGTTGCAGAAATATGAGCACCCCCTTGTAATTGGGGCTGTGGTTAACCAATGTGAAATAGTAACGGTACTCGTTCCCTTTACACTACTCCAGAGGTTCTGCTCTTCCTCGGGGCGACTTCCCACCAAGTTACCAGAAAAGTCAGAGACAAGTTGTTTCCAAGACATCAGAGAGATGATTCTGTTCCTTTATTCATCCAATATGCGTCGAAAAAGCAACGTTTCGGCCAGCAAGCAGCCTCCCGAGCATAAATAACATGGCAGATGAAGCGAATTCCAAAGGGTATGCTTGGTGCAAAGCCAACACTGCGAGTCTCCAAAAGAACACGAGACCCACAGTCTGGAGACTGTATTAGGCTACTTTCACACTAGCGTCGTTTGGCCTCTGTCGCAATACGTAATTTCGCAGAAAAAACGCATCCTGCAAAGTTGCCCGCAGGATGCGTTTTTTTCCATAGACTTTCATTAGCGACGCATTGCGACGGATTGCCACACGTTGCATCCGTCGTGCGACGGATGCGTCGTGTTTTGGCGGACCGTCGGCACAAAAAACCGCTACATGTAATGTTTTTTTGTGCGTCGTGTCTGCCATTTCCGACCGCGCATGCGCGGCCGGAATTCCGCCCTCTCCTCCCCGGACCTTACAATGGGGCAGCGGATGCGTTGAAAAACTGCATCCGCTGCCCCCGTTGTGCTTTTACTTCACAGCATGCGTCGGTACGTCGGCCCGACGCACTGCTACGGGCCCGTACCGACGCTAGTGTGAAAGTAGCCTTAGGCTTTTTGACTATTTTTGGCCACTGGAGCTGAAGATGCGTTTCCACCTTTCAGCGACAATAAAGGGAACCTGTCACCTGAATTTGGCGGGAAAAAAAGGGGTTTATAAAAGACCCGAAAACACCGCCCATATGACCCAAAAAAGGACCCGCCAAATTCAGGTGACAGGTTTCCTTTAAGAATACCTCCAAATCAAGAAAAGAATGGCTTGTCCAGAAGAAGATCAAAGGTTTTTTAAAGCCCAGCCCGAGTTTAGGCCCGAAGACAGATTTGGAGCACTATTGTAAGGAAGAGCGGGCAAAGATTGCCAATTCGAGATGTGAAAAGAGTTTTTTCAATTCTGCAAAGCGAATTAAAGGCAAAAATACTTTATTGTGACTTCATTAACCCCTTAGTGACCGGGCCAAATTGTTCAAATCTGACCAGCGTCAGTTTATGTGGTAATAACTCTAGAACGCTTTAACGGGTCTCATTGATTTTGAGATTGTTTTTTCATGACACATTGTACTTTATGTTAATGGTAACTTTATGTCGATATTTTCTGTGTTTATAAAAATATCAGAAATTTGTCCACAAAAAAAAAAAAAAATTAGGCATACTACATAAAATAGTCATTAAGGCTGGTTTCACATTTGCGTTTTTTTTTTTGCGTTTTTGCGGTAAAAAAACGCAAAAAAAATGCATGCGTTTTTCCCCTATATTTAACATTAAAAACGCATGCTTTTTTTGCATAGGTTTTGACGCGATTTTGCAACGCATGCGTTTTTTCTCTGCATGCGTTGCGTTGCATAAATGCAGCATGTAGTAATTTTTGCTGCTTTTTTTTGCCGCAAAAAAAGCATGCGTTTTTTCGCGGCAAAAAACCTATTGATGTCTATGTAAACGCATGCGTTTTTAAGCACATGTGTTTGCGTTAAAAACGCATGCGTTTTTATTAAAAAAAAAAAGAGAAAACACACTGATATGCCACCCCCCACCATAAAGGTGATAAAGGGATCCTAACCCTAACCCTAAAGGGATCCTAACCCTATCCCTAACCCTATCCCTAACCCTAAAGGCATCCTAACCCTATCCCTAACCCTACCCCTACCCCTAACCCTACCCCTAAGGCTGGAGTCACACTCAGCGTAAGGCTGGAGTCACACTAGCGAGTTTTACGGATGTAAGAGCACAGAAAATACATCCGTAAAACTCGCCAAACAAACGGCACAATTATTCTCTATGCCCCTGCTCCTATCTGCCGTATTTTACTGATCAGTATTATACGGCTTTCTACGGCCGTAGAAAATCGCAGCATGCTGCGTTTGTCATTGTATTGCGCAAAAAAAACGCCAATGAAAGGCTATGGAAGCCAGAAAAATACGGATTACACACGGACCAGCAGTGTGACTTGCGAGAAATACGCAGCGGTGTTAGAGAGAAAAGCCGGCAATTCAGTGCGTTTTAAGGGCACGCTTAAAACTGTGGGGATTGGGGATTAATCGTATTAACCTAGGTAGTGCATTCCAGAGAATCGGCGCAGCACGTGTAAAGTCTTGGAGACGGGAGTGGGAGGTTCTGATTATTGAGGATGCTAACCTGAGGTCATTAGCGGAGCGGAGGGCACGGGTAGGGTGGTAGACTGAGACCAGAGAGGAGATGTAGGGTGGTGCTGAGCCATGGAGTGCTTTGTGGATGAGGGTAGTAGTTTTGTACTGGATTCTGGAGTGGATGGGTAACCAGTGTAATGACTGGCACAGGGTAGAGGCATCGGTGTAACGGTTGGTGAGGAATATGATCCTGGCAGCAGCATTCAGGACAGATTGGAGCGGGGAGAGTTTGGTAAGAGGGAGGCCGATTAGTAGAGAGTTACAATAGTCCAGACGAGAATGAATAAGTGAAACAGTAAGAGTTTTTGCAGAGTCGAAAGTAAGAAAAGGGCGAATTCTAGAAATGTTTTTGAGATGCAGGTAAGAAGAGCGAGCCAGTGATCGGATGTGGGGGGTGAATGAAAGGTCAGAATCAAGGATGACCCCAAGGCAGCGGGCATGTTGCTTTGGAGTAATGGTGGAACCGCACACGGAGATGGCAATGTCAGGCAAAGGTAAGTTAGTAGACGGAGAAAACACGAGGAGTTCAGTTTTTGACAGGTTTAGTTTCAGATAGAGGGAGGACATGATGTTAGAGACAGCGGTAAGACAATCACTGGTGTTTTCTAAAAAGGTCGGCGTGACAACAGGAGAAGAGGTGTATAATTGGGTGTCGTCAGCATAGAGATGGTACTGGAAACCAAATCTACTGATTGTTTGTCCAATAGGGGCAGTATACAACGAGAAGAGGAGGGGTATTAAAACACAGAAGTACCAAATGATAACTAGAGATATGTTTTACACTTTGATAACAGGGGTATTTGTATACACTCATAGGTGCACTTGTGACTCTTTGCACTGAGCACTTCAATGTGGATTTGCTGTCTGCTGACCGTATATATAGCACATTGCACTTTGTACACTTAGCTTGTTGGGCTGTGATTTGTTGGTGTATACCAGCAGCGTTTGTTGCACTGAGCACCTTATTATTGGGCCTATGATTATTGGTCATTTTATGTAACACTTAGCGTTTTTTATCCAACATTTGTGGAACACTTTTTTTAGTTCAGTGGAACAAGCACATATTTGAGGAGCATATAATAGTTTAATTTTATATATATATTTGGCACATAGCACTTCTACTTACGCCTCTATTTTTTCCTTTATGGTATATAGGTTATTTTAACCAACATTGTATTCACTATGAAAATAGAGTTTGTATAATATAGTGTACTGTGTCTATAGTGTACTGTGTCTACCTGGGCAGGGACCTATTGACATAATATAGGGTATGCTGATATTGTAACATTCTTATATTGTCCGATGGTACGTACTAAATTGTGATTTTATTTGATATTTTTAACTAATATATTTTTTTGGGTTGCTATCTTGATTTATGTAATAAAAGCAGATTTTTAATTATCATCCCCTGTCTGATGCTGATCTCTGGTGTGTCTGTAGTCAGGGTGTTTGGGGTTAATTCACGAGAAGAGGAGGGGGCCTAGGACTGATCCTTGAGGAACCCCAACAGTAAGGGGAAGGTGAGAGGAGGAGGAACCAGCAAAACATACAGTGAAAGATCGGTCAGAGAGATAGGAGGAGAACCAGGAGAGAACGGTGTCCTTGAGGCCGATGGAGCGAAGCATAGTAAGGAGGAGCTGATGATCCACAGTATTGAATGCTGCAGAGAGATCCAAGAGAATTAGCATCGAGTAGTGACCATTAGATTTAGCTGTTAGTAGGTCATTAGAGACTTTAGTGAGGGCAGTTTCAGTAGAGTGTAAAGAGCGGAAGCCAGATTGAAGAGGGTCGAGAAGAGAGTTATCTGAGAGATAGCGGGTAAGACTGGAGTGGACCAGGCGTTCGAGGAGTTTAGAGATGAAGGGAAGATTAGAGACAGGTCTATAATTAGCGGCACAGTTTTGGTCGAGGGATGGTTTTTTAAGTAATGGATGTATGATGGCATGCTTAAATGAGGAGGGAAAAATACCGGAAGTGAGGGAGAGGTTGAATATTTTTGTTAGGTGAGAGGTGACAGCCGGGGAAAGGGACTGGAGGAGATGTGACGGAATGGGGTCACTGGTGCAAGTGGTCGGGCGAGAAGATGCAAGGAGCCTGCTTACTTCTTCTTCTGTAACTGCTTCAAAGTCAGAGAGTGAACTAGATTCAGTGGGGGAGGGAGGACAGTGCATGGTATGAAGAGATTGGGAGATGATTTCCTGTCGAATGTGGTCAATTTTTTCTTTGAAGTAATTGGCCAGATCGTCAGCACGGAGATCCGTGGTTGGGGCCTGCACTCTTGGGTTGAGTAGGGACTGGAACGTGTCAAAGAGACGTTTAGGGTTATTGGACAGGGAGGTGATGAGGGTGTTGAAGTAGGTTTGTTTGGAGAGGTGAAGGGCAGAATTGTATGTCTTTAGCATGAACTTATAATGGATGAAATTAATGTAAAGTGACATGACAGGAAGGAAAAAAATATTTTTACCTCCTAAAAATCGCTAACTTCTGAACAGGTCGCTATAGCCGGCCGACTAAGGCCGTTATTTGGCCATGAATTGCCATGGCAAACATCAGGACCACACAATCATGAGTTCAGGGTGCTGATGGGGTTAAAGAGGAAGCCCCACACTCTGTTAACCATTGAGTTACCATATTCACTACTGACAGCAGCATCTAAAAGGTTGAAAAGCCATGGTTGGTGCCAAAACCAATCAAGGCTGACATAGCAAGGTGTCAGCTATAGTATACAGTCAGCAGCTGCTGCATTTTCACCAGTGGGGGGGGTGCTAAATATTGTCTGATATATGAAGTCAGTAAAAAGATGTACTGGTAGTTACTAAAGCTACTTTCACACTAGCGTCGGACTCGGCCCGTCGCAGTGCGTCGGGCCGAGGTACTGACGCTAGCAGTGAATGCGCCGCACAATGCGCAGTCAGAAATGGCGGACCGTCGGCAGCAAAAAACGTTACATGTAACGTTTTTTGCTCCCGGCGGTCCGCCACAACACGGCGCAACCATCACACAACGGTTGCGACGTGTGTCAATGCGTCGCAAAGCGTCACTAATGTTAGACTATGGGGCAAAAACGCATCCTGCAGACAACTTTGCAGGATGTGTTTTTTCCCATAAACGACGCATTGCGACGTATTAAAAAAACGCTAGTGTGAAAGTAGCCTAAGGCGTTAAAATATTAGATTGAGAATAAAAAATAAAAAAATAACTCACATGTTTCAAATCTATATACCCAAAATTAATCGACCAAATAATATATAAGGCGTACCTCCAAAATAACATATATCCAAAGAAAAGGGAAGTGACAAACCAAGAATAAAATATACGAAATTTTATTAATAATAATTAAAAGACAAAAATATGAAAAAAATAATATATTCAAATGTAGATAAATACACAGGGGATGAGAACACGGCAAAGTGGACTCAGGGCAAATCCAAATGATGTATAAATATTAATACATAAAAAAATGAGTAAATAAATAAGTACGGTATATAATTGCACATGCACCAGCAAGCCCTGGATTGCAGAGAAAATGTTTTGACCAAAAACCAAATAAATGCAACTATAAGCAATGAGGTACTTCTGAACGAGGGTATGAAAACCTACATATAGCAGATGATGTTAAATGTGCCCTATACTGGCTATTAAAGTCCATATAGTCCAAGGTAATCAGGTTGTACCTCCAAAAAATGCCAGAGTGGCCAATGTGTAGGCAAACAGTGCCGTTTGAAGTTTAACCAGGTGGGCATGAGGTAAAGTGTCAGTGCACAATAAAGTTCAGAAGTATTCCTATAGGGGTCCTGCGAGGAAGGTCAAAGATAGAATAGTGACACTATATGCATACCTGCTGGTGAAGGGATATGCCGTGAGGTGGGTAACCCCGACGCGCGTTACGCTACGTGGCTTCTTCCTGGGGGTCTTGCTATGAAGGGGGACGAAGTGCATGTTTATATAGTGCAGCGTTGTCCTGGCGCTGGCACCCATCACGCACAGAACAGGAAGCGGCGGGTTCGGCGTCCCACGTCATCAAGTCCCGCCCAACTCTGACGCGTCAGAGAGGTGGGGAACAACACGACGCTCCGGGACACGTTGCCATGGCAACCCGAGGAGGCCGATGGGTACAAGCGCACCACGCAGCACCAAAAGGAAGCACCGAGTAAAGGCTACAGATAAGTATGAAAGAGTGATACAAGTATATGTGCTGAGTGTATAATGGGAACTGACCAGAGGCTGTACAAGAGAAAATGAAGACCGGAATGGGGTAGGCGAAAGTGATGGGAAAAAGGACTAACAATTGTAGGTGTGAATAAAATATGTGAAGTATGCAGGAAACTAATGATGGAAGTGAAACAATGCAATACTATACTGCAAAAGGCAAAGTGACTACAGTGTACGGAAATATGCCAATAATAAACATGAAACTAAAAATACATAATGATGCATATAATGTGTAAGTGTATACAGACATAATTATGTATACAATGTGCAAGTGTATACTGACATAATTGTATATACATGCATATAAGAATACAAAATTAATCAAAAAAAATTTTTTGTCCTCATATGAACTCGAGCCTGGGAACTTTTCTGATTTTTTCCCACGCTCGAAGGACATCCAGCAGAGGGCGCATCACCGCAAATGAAGGTAACTACAGGTCATTGACCTAGTTTCCATTCATTCGCTGGGGTTTTACAGCCAGGTGCAAAGCTGCATTATAGCAGAGCTCCTGGCTGTAAAATATTTTAACCCCTTCAGATGGATTTACATCGTGGGACGTTACAGATCATCGGAAGGTATGTATATTGTTGGTTTATTATGTTTCCTTTGTTACAGAGCGAGGGTCTTCAGATGGATTGAGAGAACAATAAAATATTCAAACAAACTGTGTGTTTATTTCATTAAAATAATTTTTAATAATGTGTGTGTGTTTTTATTAACCATTTCATGCTATTGGATTAATAATGGATAGGTGTCAGAATTGACGCTTCTCCATTATTAATCTGGCTTAATGTCACCTTACAATAGCAAGGTGACATTAACCCTTCATTGCTCCATATCCCACCGCTACATGGGAATGGGAAGAGAGTGGCCAAGTGCCAGAATAGGCGCATTTTCCAGATGTGCCTTTTCTGGGGTGGCTGGGGGCAGATGTTTTTAGCCAGGGGGGGCCAATAACCGTGGACCCTCTCCTGTCTATTAATATCTGCCCACAGTCACTGGCTTTACTACTCTGGCGGAGAAAATTGCGCGGGAGCCCACGCGATTTAACCCTTAAATATAATAGCTAGAGAGCCCCAATTTTGCACATACGCACTACTAACATTAGTAGTGTGTAATATGCAAAAAAAATGGGGATATGAGATGGTTTACTGTATGTAAACCATGTCACATATCATGTCGGGTTTTGGAAGGAGATAGCAAAGCCGGCAATTGAATTACCGGCTTTTAAGCTATCTAGCGCTGCATTAAATATAAATATATACAGTATATATATATATATATATATATAGGTGTCTCCCTGACATATATATATGTATATATACCTATTCTATGAGTATATATCTACTCTAATCTAAGCTGTCAGTGTGATTTTACTGTACACTGCGCTGAATTACCGGCTTTTCAAAGGAGACCCATGCGTAAAAATCGGACAGCAATACGGATGTCATACGGATGTTGCGATAAAAAATAGCATCACACTCGCATCACACTCGCAGACGTTACATCCGTTTTTTCGGTCCGTAATTCGGACCGTTTTTTTTCTCTCAAGTGGAAAGGGGCCCTTAGTCATAGATATCTATGATTAAGAGTCACCATGACTTGAAACACATCAGATATTTTTTATGCCCATGCTACTATTTTAATGAAGTCATAATAAAGTATTTTTACTTTTAATTTGCGTTGCTGGATTGAAAAACCTCTTTTCACAAACTTTAACAAAGCTGCTTGATACCTCACAAGCTTTATCTGTGTATAGTTAAGTGGATTGTCCAGGAAACCTGGCTGAGGCCGGTTTCACACGTCAGTGGCTCCGGTACGTGTGGTGACAGTTTCCTCACGTACCGGAGACACTGACTCACGTAGACACATTAAAATAAATGTATCTCTGCACATGTCAGCGTGTTTTCACAGACCGTGTGTCCGTTTGCAAAACACGGAGACATGTCAGTGTTCGTGGGAGTGCAGGGATCACACGGACCCATTAAAGTCAACGGGTCCATGTAAACACGTACCACACACGGATGCTGTCCGTGTGCCGCCTGAGGACCACACGGAACAGCGCTACAATAAGTGCTGTCCTCTGTGTGTGGTGCTGAAGCCGCCATTCATCCCTTCTGTCCTGCTCGGCTGAAAGCAGCGCTCTCAGGAGAAAAGGGATGAAAGATCAAGTTTTTTTTGTTTAAATTAAAGTTTGGGGTCACCTCCCACCCCTCAACACCCCCCTCCCCCCGTGCGCCCGCCGCTTGCATAGAAATACCCAGCTCCCGCAATGCCTCCTCACAGCGCCGCAGCTTGTCCTGTATGAGCGTCAGGTGGTACCGCTCATTACAGTGATAAATATGCAGCTCCATCCCAAACTTTATTTTAAAAAAACCTTGATTTTTCATTCCTTCTCTCCAGCGAACACCTCTGGGGAGAAGGAATGAATGCCGGCTTCAGCCCCAAAAGCAGGGGACAGCGCTTAACTGTAGCGCTGTCTCCTGCACGGTACGTGTGGTCCTCAGTCGGCACACGGCTGCTGCACGTGTGCCACACTGATGTGCCACGTGAGCACACGGACACGGATTACTCCAGTACCGGAATTATCTGGATGTGTGAGACTGGCCATAGACAGACATTTTCATCGCTGTCCCCATTGGAGCTTGCTCTCTAAATTCTCTATCAGTATGTGTTAAATATGCTTATTTTGCACATTTATTTAATCAAGACTATTTACCAGGTGCATTACTCTTAAAGAAAAAAAATGTCATGATATTTTCATTAAAAATGTAGTGGTTTATTGAATTGTCCACAGAAAAACCACATTGCAATAAACCATAAAAATAGATAAAATAGTTACGAACAGATTGTCCATTTGTTAATATCAGCGCTTGTTCCTCATCGTTTCTGAGATGGAGTAGAAGTCATCTTTCTTTCATAGAGTAGAATCATGGCTACCAGCTGTTCATTCCTTGTGTGACTTGTCTGACGTCCATGGAGAGTGATGGCGAAGGCTGGAGGTGACAGGCCCCACATGACAACCCCCCTCCACCTCCTAAGAGACGTTATTTATATGTCCCACAGATCACGTGTTCTTTCTATATGGTGTTAACTTATACTCTGAGCTACATATACAGACATAGCTTTTGTAATGTCAGCGAGAGGCAATGTGCTCAGTACAGAATTGAGAATATGAATAATTCCATTAATAATTAACCCTTTAATGACAGCCAATACGTCTTTTAACTGACCTGAGATATTAGAGAATAGCCTCCCCATACAGGTAACAATCCAGTAGCTGTTGGCTGTGCACTATAGCTGACAACTTTCTGCATCAGCCAAGATCAGTGTTTGCACTTTCCAAATCTGTTTAACCCCTTAGATGCTGCTGTAAATAGTGACTACATAATTATATATGGTTAACAGAGTGTGGAGGCTTCCTCTTTATCCCAATTGGTGCCCTCAGATCATGATTTTGTGGTCCTGATGTTTGCCGTGGCAATTCATGACCAAATAGCAGCATTAGCATCTGATGGCTGTTGTAACCTGTTCAGAAGTTAGAGGCATTTAGGTGGTAAAAATACACATTTTAATTTCTGTCATACCACTTTGCATTAATTCCTGTAAAGCACCTGAAGGGTTAATAAACTACCTGACAGCAGTTTTCGATATGTCAGGGGGTGCTGTTTTTAAAATGGTATCACGTTTGGGTGTTTCCCAATAATGAGTCCCCTAAAGTCACTTCAAACATGACTAAGTCCCTAAAAAAATAAATTTTGTCAATTTCCTTGAAAAAATGAAAAATTGCTGCTACATTTTTAAACCTCCAAAAATGCTAACAAGATAAAATAACATTTTACAAATGATGCTGATATAAAGCCGACATGTGGGAAATGTTATTTATTAATGGTTTGCTGTGGTATGACCATCTGGATTAAAGGGATAATCATTCAAATTTTGAAAATTGCTAATTTGTTAACATTTTTCTCAAATTTTTGATATTTTTTATAAACAAACACAAAACATATTGACCTAAGTTTACCATTATCATAAAGTATAATGTGTCACGAAAAAAACAGTCTCAAAATCACTGGGATTTGTTGAAGCGTTGCAGAGTTATTACCACATAAAGTGACACTGGTCAGATTTCAAAAATTTGGCTCCGTCACTAAGGGGTTAATATTTAACAGTATGTCTTTGGAATGTGCGAGGAAACCGGGGAACCCGGAGGAAACCCATGCAAACATGGGAACTCCTTACAGATTTTGTAGTATAGTCGACAACTGTGAGAATAACGCATTTTCCAGAGCTGCTAGGTATTGCAAGAGGCCCTATGATATCAACAGCCACTCACTGGAAAGATTCATCAAACCCTGGTAGTGGCATCAATGGGGCTCTATGTGGAACGCCCGCCAGGGCCGTGGGGTACTCGGTACCAGGTCCAGTACTTAAAGGGATGTGTCATGGCGACAACCTTGTCCGTGGCCCTGGGCGCCCATGTTAAAGGGAAGGTCTTTAATAGGGTTTTTGAAATAAAGAAAGTTCGTGATGCCACCTGTGGTATTTGGTCAGAGGTGACCAACGCTGCTTAAAGGGGTCCTCTGGGGTGATGTTATGGCAGCTAGATGGTATAACTTCCCACAGGTGAAGTAGGTCCCCAGGGCTCCCAATGAATAGATGGAGGATGGTGAGTGGTGCAGTAAAGAGCGAAGGACACAGTTGTGCAGTCTTTTTACCTGGTTTACTGATGGTAGCAGGTAGCCACAGTCCAGGGCACCAGATCACAGGTACGGGCAGGGTCTGGCCGGCTTGGAAGCAAGTTCAGAGTCCAGCTTTATCAGGTGGAGTTAAAAGCCTTCTTTTTAGCGCTGTGTTGTTATAGTCCCTTACTGCCTATGGCTTTGTAGCAAGGTTATCTCTGTACCTTGTTGAACTGGGACACAAACCCGTATGACAGGTGACTCGAGCCTTTTTACAGGGTCTCTATCACGACCCGGGCTCTATGTGTCACTGTGTCTCCTGGGTGTTAGGGCGGACAGGTTATGTGTAGTCTAGCTGTCCTACCGGTTTCTGCTATGTGTCTTAGAGTCCCACAAAAGCCTCGGTCTTCCGGTTTCCGGTATCTGCGCTCTGTCAAAGAGGTAGCCCTCTCGCAGCTATTCTCCCTTGTTGTCACTCTCCCTTTGCTCTCCGGCACGTTAGCTAGAGGCTGTTCTTCCTTTTCCATCTCGCTATCTTGGAGCTACAGCACTTCAGGCTGGACGGCCCCTCACCCGTCCTTCTGCCTCAGACTGCTCCAGTCTGCTGTCCGGCACCAACTGTCTAAATCTTCCCAACTGCCTAGCAACTGCCTAGCAACTAACTCCTCCTCCCGACCAAAGAGAGAGCAGCTCCCCTGATTTTGGGTGTAGAGCTCCCCCTTCTGGCCTGAAGTCAGAATGGTGTTGTATGTGCTAATTACCTGTTAAAAAGAATCCTCCATCGCTTCCAAGCGTGACATTCATAACAGACCATAAAACTTAACTTTTAATTAGAGTCAGATTAAATGAGGGTATAGAAAGTGAATTCTTAAAAATATGTCTCTAAATTGCTAATATATTACATGTAAATTGAGCCATTACCTCTATTATTAATAGCATCCCGGGGTACCATCATTAGTAGCCAAAACAGGGTATTTATATTAAAATAGTGAGTCCCCCCCAACATGTTTCACCGTATACAGTTATATGAAAAAGTTTGGGCACCCCTATTAATCTTAAGCTTAATGTTTTATAAAAACTGTTTGTTTGTTTTTTTGCAACAGCTATTTCAGTTTTATATATCTAATAACTGTTGGACACAGTAATGTTTCTGCCTTGAAATGAGGTTTATTGTACTAACAGAAAACGTGCAATCTGCATTCAAACAAAATTTGACAGGTGCATAAGTATGGGCACCCCACCAGAAAAGTGACATCAATATTTAGTAGATCCTCCTTTTGCAAAAATAACAGCCTCTAGTCACTTCCTGTTCCTGGATCCTGGATGAAGGTATTTTTGACCATTTCTCTTTACAAAACAAATCCAGTTCAGTTAAGTTTGATGGTCGCCGAGCATGGACAGCCCTCTTCAAATGATCCCACAGATGTTCAATGATATTCAGGTCTGGGGACTGGGATGGCCATTCCAGAATAGTGTAATTGTTCCTCTGCATGAATGCCTGAGTAGATTTGAAGCGGTGTTTTGGATCATTGTCTTGCTGAAAGATCCATCACCTAATTTTTCGCATATAAGCTGCGGCCACCACCATTAGGGGCTTATCTACAGCATTCTGTAATGTTGTAGATAAGCCCCTATGTAACCTGAACGATAAGAAAAACAAGTTAAATTATACTTACCCAGGGGCGGTCCGGTGCGATCTGGGTTCAATGGGCATTGCAGGTCCGGCGCCTCCCTTCTTCATACGATGTCGTCATCCTCCTTGCTTCGTGTTGCGGCTCATGCGCAGGCATACTGATTTGCCCTGTTGAGGGCACATTGAAGTACTGCAATGCGCAGGCGCCGGGAAAGCTCAGAGAGGTCCAGCGCCTGCGCACTGCAGTACTTTACTCTGCCCTCAACAGGGCAAATCAGTACGCCTGCACAGGAGCGGCGACACGAAGCAAGGAGGATAACGACATCGTATGAAGAAGGGAGGCACCGTACCTGGACCGCACCGGACCACCCCTGGGTGAGTATAATCTACCTCGTTTTTCTTATCTTTCAGGTTACATCGGGGGGTTTACCTTAGGCTGCCTGTCACCAGATGGACAAGCGGGTGAAAATATCTTTTGTGCAACTCTAAAGATCATTGTTTTCGGCAGCACACTGGCCTGTGTAAAAATACTCACATAGCCAAGTACAATGGCAGCCTATGCACACTGAGGGATCTAATTGATCAGTGGGCATCATTTAATGTGGTCTGGTTTTGTTAAAAGGCTATTAAGCTTGTCATGACATTGCAATTTTCCTTCTTGTTTTTTTTTTGTTTCGTTTTTTTCCTCCCCTTCTTCCAAGAGCCATAACTTTTTATTTTTCCCTTAACCCCTTTACCCGCAAGGGTGGTTTGCACGTTAATGACCTGACCAATTTTTACAATTCTGACCACTGTCCCTTTATGAGGTTATAACTCTGGAACGCTTCAACGGATCCCGGTGATTCTGACACTGTTTTTTCGTGACATATTGTACTTCATGATAGTGGTAAAATTTCTTTGATATTACCTGCGTTTATTTGTGAAAAAAAATGGAAATTTGGTGAAAATTTTGACAATTTCGCAATTTTCCAACTTAGAATTTTTATGCAATTAAATCACAGAGATATGTGCAGCGCCCCAGAGACCTGGTCGTTGCAGTAACGTTGCTCTGCCACTAAGGGGAGTGATGGTACGTCTGATGGCACTAAAGGAGTTCTTCTGACCAGGTATTACCAGCACACATTACACTTCACACTCGGGCCACTAGGGGGTGCAAAAGGTTTTATTTATTAGGCCACTCCTCACACTGGTAAAACTAGGGGTTGGATAGGAAGTTAGTTAGAAGCTGACTGGGTTGGATTCAGGCAACATCCCGTGGCAGGGGGTGTTGTAGGGAGAAGATTCAGGGGGGTTCCTGTCAGGCGTGGGAACCTGGCAGGTACCTAGCCACAAGAACAGAACGTTACGGAACCGCGCCTGCACTACCCGCGGCGGTATCCTAAGAAAGAGACACGAAGCGAAGGATATTGTGGACAGTGAGAAAAGAGATCAAGCACAAAGGAGAGCCAGTAGGACTAGTGCCCGGAGAACGGCAACATCCTACTGAAGTGCGTAGCCGGTGCCCGGAACACCGAGGAAGTGACTGACTTTATGCCTTACTTCAAATACCGCAGGAGAGTTAATTATAGGTTGGCTGTCTACCTTACATCACCTAAGCAGACATAGGGGGCAACGCGTGGAGGGAGACGTCTCTAGGGTCCCGGAAGAGCTCCGAGCCTACCCGTCAAATGGGTGCGTCCTAGCCATAACATACTGGGGGACGGAGAACTAGAAAGAACTGGAACGAATTAGAACGAATGAGAATAGAAGTTGTGAGGACTATCCCGAATGCTCAGCAGGGAAGCACTACAACACACAGGCGCTAGTGGTAGGCAACGATTTCCACCTGCAAAGGGAACTCTGGATGTGCCTTCGGACCGGCCGGTCTCAGACAGCCCTGTTAAACGTGCTCTGGATTGAGGATCCTGAAGTCTTCAGTAAAGAGGTAAAGAGACTGCAACCCTGTGTCCTCGTTATTGTCTGCACCTCACACCATCACCATCCACCTTACTGGGAAGCCCTGGGGACATACTTCACCTGTGGGAAGGTATACCATCTAGCTGCCATCACATCACCCGAGTGGACCCCAAGCAGCGTCAGTCACCCTGACCGAACACCACAGGTGGCGTCACAAACCCTTGACAGACCCGTATCACCTTTCATTGGGCGCCCATTAGCAGGGTCACGGACCGGGTCCAGCCACCGTGACATCCCCAGAATTGAGCCAGCAGAGGACCGGTACCGAGTAACCCGTGGCCCTGCGTCTGGGGGCACTCCATATGTCACACAAAATACTTAAGTAACATTTCCCACATGTCTACTTTACATCAGCAGAATTTTGGAACCAACATTTTTTTTTTGTTAAGGAGTTATAAGGGTTAAAATTTGACAAGCAATTTCTCATTTTTACAACACCATTTTTTTTAGGGACCACATCTCATTTGAAGTCATTTTGAGGGGTCTATATGATAGAAAATAACCAAGTGTGACACCATTCTAAAAACTGCACATCTCAAGGTGCTCAAAACCACATTCAAGAAGTAACACCCTTTAGGTGTTTCACAGGAATTTTTGGAATGTTTAAATAAAAACAAAAAATTTACTTCAGCTCCAATTTGTTTTATTTTACCAAGGATAACAGGGGAAAATGGACCCCAAAAGTTGTTGTACAATTTGTCCTGAGTACGCCGATACCCCACATATGGGGGTAAACCACTGTTTGGGCACATGGCAGAGCTCGGAAGGGAAACAGCGCCAACATTGAAACCCCCCACAAGTGACACCATTTTGGAAAGTAGACCCCCTAAGGAACTTATCTAGATATGTGGTGAGCACTTTGACCCATTAAGTGATTCACAGAAGTTTATAATGCAGAGCCGTAAAAATAAAAAATCATATTTTTTTCACAAAAATATTTTCACCCCCAATTTTTTATTTTCCCAAGACTAAGAGAAGAAATTGGACCCCAAAAGGTATTGTACATTTTGTCCTGAGTATGCTGATACCCTATATGTGGGGGTAAACCACTGTTTAGGCGGATAGGAGAGCTCAGAAGGGAAGGAGCGCTGTTTGACTTTTCAATGCAAAATTGACAGGAATTGAGATGGGACGCCATGTTGCGTTTGGAGAACCACTGATGTGCCTAAACATTGAAACCCCCCACAAGTGACACCATTTTGGAAAGTAGACCCCCTAAGTAACTTGTCTAGATGTGTGGTGAGCACTTTGACCCACCAAGTGCTTTACAGAAGTTTATAATGCAGAGCCGTAAAAATAAAAAATCATATTTTTTCACAAAAATGATCTTTTTGCCCTTAATTTTTTATTTTCCCAAGGGTAAGAGAAGAAATTGGACCACAAAAGTTGTTGTACAATTTGTCCTGAGTATGCCGATACCCAATATGTGGGGGTAAAACACTGTTTGGGCGCATGGCAGAGCTCGGAAGGGAAGGAGCGCCATTTGACTTTTCAATGCAAAAATTAATTACTGGAATTGAGATGGGAAGCCATGTTGCGTTTAGAGAGCCACTGATGTGCCTAAACATTGAAACCCTCCACAAGTGATACCATTTTGGAAAGTAGACCCCCTCAGGAACTCATCTAGATGTGTTGTGAGAGCTTTGAACCCCCAAGTGTTTCACTACAGTTTATAACGCAGAGCCGTGAAAATAAAAATTCTTTTTTTTTCCCCAAAAATTATTTTTTAGCCCCCAGTTTTGTATTTTCCCAAGGGTAACAGGAAAAATTGGACCCCAAAAGTTGTTGTCCCATGTGTCCTGAGTACGCTGATACCCCATATGTTGGGGTAAACCCCTGTTTAGGCGCACGGGAGAGCTCGGAAGGGAAGGAGCACTGTTTTACTTTTTCAACGCAGAATTGGCTGGAATTGAGATCTGACACCATGTCGCGTTTGGAGAGCCCCTGATGTGCCTAAACAGTGGAAACCCCCAATTATAACTGAAACCCTAATCCAAACACACCCCTAACCCTATTCCCAACGGTAACCCTAACCCTGACACACCCCTAACCCTAATCCCAACGCTATTCCCAACCGTAAATGTAATCCTAACCCTAACTTTAGCCCCAACCCTAACCCTAACTTTAGCCCCAACCCTAACTGTAGCTTTAACCCTAGCCCTAACCCTAACCCTAGCCCTAACCCTAGACCCAACCCTAGCCCTAAACCCTAATGGGAAAATGGAAATAAATACATTTTTTTAATTTTCTTATTTTTCCCTAACTGAGGGGGTGATGAAGGGGGGTTTGATTTACTTTTATAGCGGGATATTTAGCGGATTTTTATGATTGGTAGCCGTCACACACTGAAAGACGATTTTTATTGCAAAAAATATTTTTTGCGTTACCACATTTTGAGAGCTATACTTTTTCCATATTTGGGTCCACAGATTCATGTGAGGTCTTGTTTTTTGTGGGACGAGTTGACGTCTTTATTGGTAACATTTTCGGGCACATGACATTTTTTGATCGCTTTTTATTCCAATTTTTATGAGGCAGAATGACCAAAAACCAGCTATTCATGAAATTCTTTTGGGGGAGGAGTTTATACCTTTCCGCGTATGGTAAAATGGATAAAGCAGTTTTATTCTTCGGGTTAGTACGATTACAGCGATACCTCATTTATATCATTTTTTTATGTTTTGGCACTTTTATACGATAAAAACTATTTTATAGAAAAAATAATTATTCTTGCATCGCTTTATTCTGAGGACTATAACTTTTTTATTCTTTCTTTGATGACGCTGTGTGGTGGCTCATTTTTTGCGGGACAAGATGATGTTTTCAGCGGTACCATGGATATTTATATCCATCTTTTTGTCTGCGTGTTATTCCACTTTTTGGTTGGCGGTATGATAATAAAGTGTTGTTTTTTGCCTCGTTTTTTTTTTTTTTACGGTGTTCACTGAAGGGGTTAACTAGTGGGACAGTTTTATAGGTCGGGTCGTTACGGACACGGCGATACTAAATATGTGTACTGTTATTGTTTTTTTTTTAATTTAGATAAAGAAATGTATTTATAGGACCAATATATATATATATTTTTTTTTTAGGAAATTTTTTTAGGAATATTTTTTTTATTTTTTTTACACATGTGAATATTTTTTTTTACACTATAACATTGCCCCACGGGGGGCATCATGTTATAGTGTAAGATAGCTGATCTGACAATTTGCTGTGCACTGTGTCTGATCAGCTATCCAACGTGCACAGCAGTAAGGCTTCCCAGCGCCTGCTCTGAGTAGGCGCTGTAAAGCCACCTCCCTGCAGGAACCGGATGCCGTGGCTATTTTTGATCTGGGCCTACTGCAGGGAAGAAGGAGGTAGGAGACCCTCGGAGCAACGCGATCACATCACGTTGTTTCGGGGGTCTCAGGGAAGCCCGCAGGGAGCCCCCTCCCTGCGCGATGCTTCCATATACCACCGGAACACTGCGATCATGTTTTATCGCAGTGTGCCAGGGGTTAATGTGCCGGGGGCAGTCCGTGACCGCTCCTGGCACATAGTGAATGATGTCAACTGCGATAGTCAGCTGACACCCGGCTGCGATCGGCCGCGCTCCCCCCGTGAGTGTGGCTGATTGCTCTGGACGTACTATTCCGTCCTCGGGAATTAGGGCCCGCCCCACATGGACGGAATAGTACGTCCAATGGCAGAAAGGGGTTAATATAGCCATTTGAGCACTTGTTTTATACAGGTTGAGTTGAACTTTTAAATTACACAATTTATTCCACCACATAGTGAACTGGAAAATGGGAAAACATTCCAAGTGTGTTGAAATTGTAAAAGCCCCATTTCACTCTCAACTATTAGGGTCACATGATGGCTGATTAATTCATATATAATCATATATAGGTGAACAAGACCTTCAAAATAACATGAAAAATACACGTTCAGAGATATTAGGTCTCTGTACATGAAGGCACACAAAGTGGAAAGTATTTTATCAAGTACTTTATCAGATAGTGCAAAATGTATTTATCAGAGCAATATAAAAAAAATAAAAAACAACAACAAACTTCTTCCAACACTGGTCCATTTTTAGAGAAACAGCCCCAAAGCATGATGTTTCCACCCCCATGATTCACAGTAGTTATGGTGTTCTTTGTCTCCTTGAAACACGACGAGTTTTGTTTCTACCAAACAGTGCTACTTTGGTTTCATCAGACCATATGACATTCTCTCAATACTCTTCTGGATAGTACAAATGCTCTCTAGCAAACTTCATACGGGCCCGGACATGTACTGGCTTATGCAGGCGGACACGTCTGGCACTGCAGGATTTGAGTCCCTGGCGGCGTAGTGTGTTACTGATGGTAGCCTTTGTTACGGTGGTTCCAGCTCTATGCAGGTCATTCACTAGGTCCCCCTTGTGGTTCTGGGATTTTTGCTCACTGTTCTTGTGATCATTTTGACCCCACGTGGTGAGATCTTGCGTGGAGCAGCCAGATTGAGGGAGATTATCAGTGGACTTGTATGTCTTCCATTTTTTTATTATTGCTCCCACAGTTGATTTCATCACACCAAGCTTCTTGCCTATTGCAGATTCAGTCTTCCCAGCCTGATGCAGGGCTACAATTTTGTTTCTGTTGTCCTTTGACAGCTCTTTGTTCTTCACCATAGTGGAGTTTAGAGTGCGACTGTTTGAGGTTGTGGACAGGTGTCTTTTATACTGATAACAAGTTCAAACAGGGGCCATTACTACATGTAATGAGTGGAGGACAGAGGAGCCTCTTACAGAAGAAGTTACAGGTCTGTGATAGCCAGAAATCTTGCATTTGTTTTGGTGTCCAAATACTTATTTTCCACCATAATTTGCAAAATAAATCTTGCCAAACCAGACAATGTTATTTTCTGGATTTGTTTCCTCATTTTGACTCTCATTGTTGTGGTCTACCTATGATGTCAATTACAGGCCTCTCTCATTTTTTTAGTGGGAGAACTTGCACAGTTGGTGGCTGACTAAATACTTTTTTTCCCACTGTATATAACTGTTGAACTATTAATATTATACCTTGGTAATACTCATTGTCTCTCCCAGGCTGCTTATAGGGATACATGTCATGCTTATTAAAAAAAAAAAATTGTATTGCTATTATAAATAAATTTTGTATTATTTGATAAAATACTTTTGACTTTGTGTGCCTTTATGCACAGAGACCTACAGTAATATCTCTGGATCTCTGGAGTTGTGGTTTTCATTGACCAATAGATGACAATGTGGCACCCCAGGAGTTCAGGTACCACAGTGGTATTGCCTTCCTCTCGGGGAGGGTGATGCCATGCCTGGAGACGAGGAGGATCCCTTTGACAAGTAACCTGTACATGCAGCATGTTCTGACTCCAGGCCAGAAGGGGAAGCTCTGAACCTGGTTTCAGGGTAGCTTCCCTAGATATATATATTCTGGCTTGGAGGAGGATTTAGGAAGTCTGTAGAGACAGTGAGAGAGGAAGGAGCACGGAAGAGGTGAGGAGCTGGAGGAGAGCTGCGATTGGGCTCCCTCCAAGCAGAAGCGCAAAACCAGGCATCGGGAGCCCGAGACTGTGTGGAACTGCATGTCCCACGGCAGAACTGGAGGGCAGGAAACTGAAAGTGACTTGCCCACATATACACCCCGAGGTACAGCAACATCCAGAGCCCGGAGTCACCATGGATAGAGACCCCTATAAAATGGCTCACGTTGCCTACCATGCAGGTGCTGTCCCAGGACAGAGAGTGAGAGAGGACCTTGAAGGAACCCATAGGCAGCAAGGGACTATTATTCAGCGCATAGTGGAATGCTCCCAATCTGACCTGGCAAAGGGAATTCTACTCGTCCTCAGGCTGCCTGGACTCCATCGTCACCTGTTGCTGGTAACCTGGACTGTGGCTGTCTACCATCAGTAAACCAGGTAAAGAGACTGCAACTTTGTGTCCTCTGATTATTTCTGGCACCACACCATCTTTGCCAAATACACCAGGAGCCTTGGTGACCCAGCTTCACCTGTAGGAAGTCATACCATCCTTGCTGCAGCGCCATCACTTCCCAGAAAACCCCTTTAAGCAGCGTCGGTCACCCCTGACCGAATACCACAGTTGTCGTCACAAACATTTCTCATTCTAAAAACCCCTTTAAAGACACTCCCTTTAATTTGGACTCCCAGGGCCACAGACCGGGTCACTGCCACCGTGATTTCCCCTTTAATGACCACCAGACTGGGTACCGAGTACCCATAGGCCCTGGCAGGTACATGCAGGTACATTTATAACTCCTCAGTATGCGCACATGTAAGGTATTATATCTCCTAACTCTCAGTGCCCAAAGTAGTACTGGAACAAATCCTTTGCCACACAGCAATTACTTCACTCAGCCGCAGAAGACCGGGTACTGGGATACCACATCTATATATATAATTGCCTAAGGGTTTTTCCGTCTGTCTGTCTGTCTGTCTGTCCTGGAAATCCCGGCCCTCTGATTGGTCGAGGCCGCCAGGCCTCGACCAATCAGAGACGGGCACAGTATCGACGTAGAAATCCCACGCCTCTGATTGGTCGAGGCCTGGCGATCAGCAACGGGCACAGCGACGATGATGTCATAATGATTGCCATGGTGACGATGATGTCATAAAGGTTGCCTCGACCAATCAGCGACGGGCACAGTCTGCCGCGAATTCTGGAATCATGATTGTCCATATACTACGGGGACATGCATATTCTAGAATACCCGATGCGTTAGAATCGGGCCACAATCTAGTATATATATATCTATATATATAATCGCCTAAGGGTTTTTCCGTCTGTCTGTCTGTCTGTCTTTCTGTCTGTCTGTCCAGGAATTGGCATCCTAGACCAATCAGAGACGGGCACAGCATCGACGTAGAAATCCCGCGTCTCTGATTGGTCGAGGCCTCCAGGCCTCGACCAATCAGCAACGGGCACAGCGACGATGATGTCATAAAGGACGTAGACTTCCTGCGTCTCTGATTGGTCAAGGCCGCTAGGCCTCGACCAATCAGCAACGGGCACAGCGACGATGATGTCATAATGGTTGCCATGGCGACAATGATGTCATAAAGGTTGCCTCGACCAATCAGCGACGGGCACAGCGACGATGATGTCATAATGGTAGCCATGGTGACGATGATGTCATAAAGGTTGCCTCGACCAATCAGCAACGGGCACAGCGATGATGATGTCATAATGGTTGCCATGGCGACGATGATGTCATAAAGGTTGCCTCGACCAATCAGCGACGGGCACAGTATGCCGCGAATTCTGGAATCATCATTGTCCATATACTACGGGGACATGCATATTCTAGAATACCCGATGCGTTAGAATCGGGCCACAGTCTAGTATACTATAGATATATTAGCCACAAAATATACTGTATATTATCATAGCATATTACATCCCCATGTTCACTGTAATTTACAAAGTGTAAATTGATTGATCATCTATTTTGGAATTGTTTGGTGACTGATAGTAGTGATAAAAGACCACCATTTCAGAAGAAGCTGAAATATTTTAAACCATATATCCAGCCAGGGCCGGACTGGCCATCGGGCAGTTCTGGCAAATAGCCAGAAGGGCCGGTGGCAGTCGTGGGCCACTCGCCAGTAGCGACTCCAACCCCCCCCCCCGCCCGCCAGCGCCGCCGCATTCAACTATACCGGTGTCTATGACGCCGGTACAGTTGAATGCAATGATGGAGAAAAGAGCGTCTTCTGACGCTCCCTCTCCCATCATTTCCCACTCTGCCTGGCGCTGACATTGCGGGTGTGTGATGATGTCATATCATCGCGCACCTGCTGTGTGACTGGGCAGAGTGCAGCTGCTGAGACCGGAGCCAGGAGCAGCGCTGGGCACGAGGAGAACTGAGTGTTTTTTTTTTTTTAAATATATCACTGATATATCCAGTGATAACTGGATTGTGGGGCTATTGGGGGGGCTGCATTACAATCTATGGGGGCTGTGCTGTAATACATTCTATGGGGGCTGGCTGCATTACATTCTATGGGGGCTGGCTGCATTACATTCTATGGGGGCTGTGCTGCATTACATTCTATGGGGGCTGTGCTGTATTACATTCTATGGTGGCTGGCGGTATTACATTCTATGGGGGGCTGCATTACATTCTATGGGGGGCTGCATTACATTCTATGAGGGCTGTGCTGTATTACATTCTATGGTGGCTGGCTGTATTACATTCTATGGGGGCTGTGCTGTATTACATTCTATGGGGGCTGGCTGTATTACATTCTATGGGGGCTGTGATGTATTACATTCTATGGGGGCTGTGCTGCATTACATTCTATGGGGGCTGTGCTGTATTACATTCTATGGGGGCTGGCTGCATTACATTCTATGGGGGCTGTGCTGTATTACATTCTATTGGGGCTGTGCTGCATTGCATTCTATGGGGGCTGTGCTTCATTACATTCTATGGGGGCTGTGCTGCATTACATTCTATGGGGGCTGGCTGTATTACATTCTATGGGTGGCTGGCTGTATTACATTGTATGGGGGCTGGCTGCATTACATTCTATGGGGGCTGTGTTGTATTACATTATATGGGGGCTGGCTGCATTACATTCTATGGGGGCTGTGCTGTATTACATTCTATGGGGCTGGCTGCATTACATTCTATGGGTGGCTGGCTGCATTACATTCTATGGGGTCTGTGCTGTATTACATTCTATGGGGGCTGGCTGCATTACATTTTATGAGGGCTGGCTGCATTACATTCTATGGGGGCTGGCTGCATTACATTCTATGGGGGCTGGCTGCATTACATTCTATGGGGGAGGGCTGTACTACATTCTATGGGGTGCTGTATTATATTCTCTTGAGGGGCTACATTATATTCTATGGGGGGCTGCATTATGCTCTATGAGGGGGCTACCATATATTATATATGCAGGGGCTGCATTATACTATATGAGGGGGCTGCATTATATTTTCTGGGGGGTTACAATATACTCAGGCGGCTACTATATATTCTGTGGGGTGGCTGCATTATACTCTGGGGTGGCATCATTATACTATATGAGGGCTGCATTATACTGTATTGAGGACTATGGGGAATACATTATACTATATGAAGAACTATGAGGTGCATTATACTATGGGAAGTGAATTGTACAACATGGATGAAAATTGTGGGGCATTATACTATATGGAGCACTATGAGGAATATATTATACTATTTGGAGGACTGATGAGTGTATTATACTATTTGGAGGACTGAGGAGTGTATTATACTATATGCAGGAATTGCAGTGTATTTTAATATATGGAGGTCTATGAGGAGTGTATTATACTATATGGAGAACTATGTGGAGTGTATAATACTATATGGAGGACTGAGGAGTGTAAACTGTAGTTGTGCTGCTGATAACATGATACTGTATGGGGACAGATTGATCTAATTGTGATTGTTCTGTTCCCTTCATTCTTTCTCAGTTGGTGTAAAGAGGCCGGGAAACACGTGAACGACTTCACTATTGTCGATCACACTCGTTTAGTGGCCTGAGATCAGCGCATGTAAATACAGCAAAAATGCTTCTCAGGGAGACCAGGCAAGGATGATGACAGTTGTAGTTAGCACCCGGCGCCTGGGAATAGCCCTAACTCTACTGCTTTTCCCAGCCGCCAGAGCATTTAATTCTGGTATGTGTAATGATTTTTAGGGTTGATGTCGGCTGCGTAATGTCAGCTGCTATCAATCCCTGGTGTAAGTAATGGAGAGGTGTCTATCAGACACCCCCAGTCCTAGCCCAGACCTGGCGAGACCCAGCGACTCTGAAGAGCGGTGACAGTAGTAACAGTACCGCTCTTCACAGTCGCCGAGCGCAGCGCAAGACCCGGAATATCTGAAGAGCGCTGACGTTACTGATGTCACCGCTCTTTAGTCACAGGGTCTCGTGCTGGGCAGAGAAACCAAAAGTGGCTGTAGGCAAAGTATATGGAGCATCACAATGAGGTTCCACAATCTCTTCATTATCTACGAGATCCAGTTATGTAGGTAAAGTAGCGGCTTTTCTTAGTACTGCAACTAAAAGCCATAAATAGGACCGAGCTGTAATGCTGGATACAGCTGTGATTATATGTTATATAGTCGTGTTACACTCCCCTCACTTCGTGTAACCTAAAAGTGTACAAAGATATTATACAGTCACCATGTGACAAGTGGGCCTGTGTGACTTCAAATGCCAGGGCTGAATTTTAGTCCCAGTCCGGCCCTGTATCCAGCTGCTCATAAAGTGGAGAATATTTCCTGTGCAAGAAATTTATTGAGCTATGGCCAACTCTTATACCATCCAGTTCTTAGTCAATTGGCATTTGATTTATTTTTACCTTTTTAGATTTAGAAGGGATGATAGTGTCCAATGGGCCATATCCTATGTCAGCTGCAATGGAAGCGAGTCTGCCTTGGAGAACTTCAATTTGAAAAATACAGGCTTGTGTGACACACAGGAAAGAGCAGGTGTTATTTGCCAAGGTAAAGTAAAAATATTACAATACCTAATAGTTGTACTGATCGTATATTGCATTTATTAAAACTTGGAGGAGGATTTTTCTAATCTTTCCTTAAAGGGACATTGAGGCCAATTCATTTAGAATGGCGTTGAACAAGACTTAAAGAAGGGCTCAATTGAGTGCAAGGCGCCAAATTCATCAATAGGTGTACACCATTTAATGAATATGGCACATCCTCGCTGTGGTGTGCGCCTCCATGTCCCCCTCCAGGAATTCTACTCATCAGGAACTAACGTAAAATTTCTGGTGTAAGAAATGCTGTAAGTTTAGATTAATTTGATGGGTGGGCATAGCCACACCCTGTTCTGCCCAGTCTGCTCCTAAGCTCTGCCCATTATGAGGGAGCTGACCGCATCTGGCGTATAAATGGCAAAAGTAATAACAATTTTGAGTAACTCTGTGTTGTGCAAATATTTTACAACTTTTCAAAGTGTTACTCTAGAAAACTGGTGGAAACACTTTGATGAATTGGCTGCATTGTTCTTTAATTGCAATAGCTTAATGCCTGCTCTATATTAGCTGGGAATCTGGTTTGATGTTACAGGAGTACGTCCAATAAATACACTTGCCCACTTGTATCAATAGCTCTTTACTGTGAAGAAGCATAATTTTATATATATATATATATATATATATATATATATATATATATATTCCAGCAGAGCCGCGGAGTAAGACAAGGCTGCAGCCTAAGCCCAACGCTCTTCAACATCTACATCAACGAGCTGGCTACCGCCCTGGAATCCTCCTCAGCACCAGGTCTCACCCTCCACGACGCCCAGGTGAAATTCCTGCTGTATGCAGATGACCTGCTGCTGCTGTCACCAACCGAGAAAGGCCTCCAGGACAACCTGAAAAGCCTAGAGAAATTCAGCTCCACCTGGGCCCTATCGGTCAACCTAAAGAAAACCAACACCATGGTGTTCCAGAGGAGAAAGAGAAGATCAGACCAACACCCATCATTTATCCTCAACAACTGCGACCTCACAGGAACGGACAAATATACCTACCTGGGCCTAGAGATTCACCGGTCAGGGAACTTCAAACAAGCCATAGAGACCCTGAAAGACAAGGCCTGCAAAACCTTCTATGCCATCCGAAGGACACTCTACCATCTGAAGCCACCAGTGAGGGTCTGGCTAAAAATCTTCGACTCCATCATCGCCCCAATCCTCCTGTATGGCAGCGAAGTCTGGGGTCCTCACACCTACCCAGACTGGTCAAAGTGGGACTCCAGTCCAACAGAAATATTCCACCTGGAATTCTGCAAGCACCTTCTCCAGGTCCATCGGAGCACCTCCAACAGTGCTTGTCGGGCCGAGCTGGGCAGATTCCCTCTACACCTAACAGTTCTAAAGAGGGCGCTGTCATTCCGGGCTCACCTGCATAGGAGCAATCCAAGCTCCCATCACCATAAAGCCCTGATACATGAAGGTGAAACAGAAAAACCAGAACCCCCGGAACAGCCCAGCCAAACCCAACCGGAGCAGAACACCAATCACAACAACCCGACAAAAGCCGGAATTAGGAAGATGGCAGATGAAGGCCAGGAGAGGTATGTCAGTGACTGGAAGAATGATATCATCAGCTCACAGAAACTGACCATGTACCGGAGCCTACAGAGAGACTACAGACTGGCCCCATATCTGGAGAAACTCCCGGACCCCAGAGACCGCCAGATCCTGAGCCGATATAGACTCAGTGCCCACAGTCTGGCCATCGAATGTGGCCGACACAGGCAGAGCTACAAGCCCAGGGAGGAAAGACTGTGCCAACACTGTGATCAGGAGGCCATAGAGGACGAAACCCACTTCCTGCTACACTGCTCCAAATACTCAGCAGTGAGGGACACTCACTTCAGGAGACTCTCACATCTCTTCCCAGACTTCATCACCATGAAGGAGGAAGAGAAAACATATATCTTGCTGGGAGAAGAAGAGAGAGCAGTGGAGATAGCAGCGCGGTATGTGAGCGAATGTCATAGACTGCGAGAAAGAGAACTATGATGCCATGGACTATAGCCCCCAACCTGGACCTGCCCCATCCACCTCCCCTATGCCATAGACTACAGCCCCCACAATGGACCTGCCCCATCCACCTCCCCTATGCCATGGACTATAGCCCCCAACCTGAACCTGCCCCATCCACCTCCCCTATGCCATGGACTATAGCCCCCAACCTGGATCTGCCCCATCCACCTCCCCTATGCCATGGACTATAGCCCCCAACCTGGATCTGCCCCATCCACCTCCCCCACAGCTCCTACCCAACATCCCCACAGTCCCTATCCCTATTGCCTCTATACACTTGCTTTGGCAAAACTGATGTGTATTTGGTCCTGCCAATAAAGCTTCTTTGAATCTTGAATCTTGAATATATATATATATATATATATATATATATATATATGTATATATTTGGGCAGCTGTATTAATACAGTATAAGGAGCAATACATTTAGAGAAATAAAGAAAATATTTTAAAAAGTATTTTTTCATTTATAGCAGCTAAAAGAAGCACGCCGATCAAAGTTTGTGTTCTCTTAATATATTGCATTCATCATATTATATAGAACTGTGTACTTACAATTGCTCATTTTGCCTTTCTACCAAGCTAATTCTTCTTTCTTTCATTCAGTCTATGACATCACGTGATTATAAACTGACTAGCTCAATCAGGCTCAGACTGGCCCACCGGAGAACCGGAGGATTCTCCGGTGGGCCCAGGCACTGACACCTGCTGGCATACTGGCCAGCAGCTGCCTAGGGCCCCCACTGCTCCAGGGGCCCCTTGCCAGTGGCTGTAGGGCCCCTGAGTCAAGGAGGGCCCGCCCTGTGCCAGTAGCAGCAGCTAGAGACAGGATCCTGTCCCCGCTGCTAAAGCCAAATGAATATTCACGCTTCCCCACGCCCCTATGGGCGTGGAAGAGGCGTGAATACCATTTGTCTTTAATAGCGGGCAGCGTTAGCCGCAGGGTGCAGCTAACACTGCCGCGTTGTAAAGCCACACCACACACACACACACTTACAAAGTACCGCACACCAACACACACACAGCATCGCACCGCACACATACACACGCAGGCACACAGACTCACAGAGCAGCTCACCTCCCAGTGTCCTGCTTCCTGTCTGAGACAGCCCAGCTGGATGACGTCATCATCCAGCATGCTGCTGTCTCAGTCAGAAAGCTTCCAGGAATCCAGCAAGGAAGACGCTGCTGCTGCGGGGAGGCGAGCTGTGCTGTGTGCCTGCCTGTGTGCCTGCCTGTGTGTGTGTGTGTGATGAGCTGCGGTGAGCTGTGTGTGTGTGGTGAAGGACAATGATATTGGTGGGGGGAGACAATGATGGTGGTGATGGGCAATGATGGTGGTTGGGGGAGACAATGATGGAGGTGATGGGTAATGATGGTGGTGGTGGGAAGGCAATGATGGAGGTGAGGGGAAGCAATGATGGAAGTGATGGGCAGTGATGGTGGGGGAGACAATGATGAAGGTGATGGGCAATCATGGTGAGGGAGGGAATGATGGAGGTGATGGTCAATGAGGGTGAGGGGAGGCAATGATGGTGGGGAGGCAATGATGGAGGTGATGGGTAATGGTGGTGGGGAGGCAATGATGGAGGTTAGGGGAGGCAATGATGGAAGTGATGGGCAGTGATGGTGGGGGAGACAATGATGGAGGTGATGGGCAATCATGGTGATGGAGAGAATGATGGAGGTGATGGGCAATGAGGGCGAGGGAAGGCAATGATGGTGGGGGAGGCAATGATGGAGGTGATAGGTAATGATGGTATGGGAGGCAATGATGGAGGTGATAGGCAATGATGGTGGGGAGGCAATGATGGAGGTGATGGGTAATGATGGTGGTGGGGGGAGGCAATGATGGAGGTGATGGGCAATGGTGGTGGTGGGAGGCAATGATGGAGGTGATGGGCAATGATGGTGGTGGGGGAGGCAATGATGGAGGTGATGAAATGGGCAATGGTGGTGGGGGGAGGCAATGATGGAGGTGATAGGCAATGATGGTGGTGGGGGGGAGGCAATGATGGAGGTGATAGGCAATGATGGTGGTGGGGGAGAGGCAATGATGGAGGTGATGGGCAATGGTGGTGGTGGGAGGCTGTGATGGAGGTGATGAAATGGGCAATGATGGTGGTGGGGGGAGGCAATGATGGAGGTGATGGGCAAGGATGGTGGTGGGGGAGGCAATGATGGAGGTGATGAAATGGACAATGATGGTGGGGGAGGAGGCAATGATGCAGGTAGTGGAATGGGCAGTGATGGAGGTGGTGGGGAGAATGATAGGGGTGGTGGGGGAGAAGGCAATGATGGAGGTGGTGATGAGGACAATGATGGGGTGGAGAGGGGCTGCATTATACTTTATGAGGGGGCTACATTATATTCTGTGGGGGGACTGCATTATTCTCAGGGGACTACATTATACTATGGGGGGCTACATCATACTATGTGAGGGGGCTACAGTATACTCTATGGGGGGGCTGCATTATATTCTCTGGTGGGGCTACATTCTCTCAGTTGACTACATTATATTCTGTGGTGGCTGCATTATACTATATGAGGGGGGCTGCATTATACCATATGAGGGTGCTACATTATATTCTATGGTGGGGACTGCGTTATTCCTGAGGGGGTTGCATTATATTTTGTGGGGTGCTGCATTATATTCTATTAGAGGGGACTGCGTTATATTTTATGAGGGGGCTAAATTATATTCTGCGAGGGGGCTACCCCAACCCTTGCTACATAATTAAGACGTGTACTACCTTATATTATACTGTCGGGGTCGTCACGACAATACCCTTCATCCACCAGTCATTCCAAATCAGATTAAAGCATGTTGGTACCGGATAAGAATGAGTCAGACACAATGCTGGTTCAAACTCATTGCACGCTCGTGTGTAACGTCACAGCAACAACTGAACTTTATTTCCTGATACACAATATTACATGATCTATTGGGGGAAGGTGTGCAGAGGGCGGGGATAGGCGGGGGTTAAGCAATGTATCTAGTATTCAGTCCCTCTGGTTGGCCTGACGTCATCTGATGAATCTTCCTTTGTCCACATCTTGTCCACATCGCTTTAAGTATCATTTCCAGAGAAATGTTACTTGTCCTTCTGGAATGTGCAACTTGTTCCTTCAGCCTGAAAGTAGGGCAAAGGTGAATACTGGCAGCCATCTTAAATACAGTTAAATTTGCATTAGTAAGCATAAAGGGAAAAACTTATTGTTTCATAGCATAAGAATATATAAAAGTACAAAAGTATATAAAGACATATATTTTTACCTTGACAATCCCCCCTAAACACTAAGTTTTTCCCTAAAAAGAAAGTTCCTTCGAGACTGTCCATGTGATGGGGAAAGGGGAGGTGGATTTCTTCATCCAGACACCTCAGAAGCTCTCCCCTTGTGAGAGGCCTCCAGGCAGCTGAACCCTTCACTAGCTTCACATGGAGTTCTCCTGCTGTCCCTAAACTAAATCTCTTTGCAACATCTGAGAGTAAAGGGTTTTGTCTATCTTCTTGAGGGGGACGTACTTAGGGATCTCCCTTGGATCAGTGCCATCGCACTCTAGTGGGTCTACTTCTTGGTTGAGGAAGGTGCCAGTCGGAGTTGCCTCAGTGATAACCTTTTTATACAGGGGAATAACACAACAGAGAATTATCGATCCAACTACAAGAAGGGCAATCAGTACTAGACAAGCTTGTTGAAGGAATCCTTTGAGCCCACCCAACCAACCGGAAAAGAAAGATGTGTCTACTCCAGCATTAGATTTTAATTCTGCTGCTAACCCATTTATCTTTTTAAGGGCTATCCTGGTCTTTCCATTTACCCCAGAGTTCTGAGGGATATAGGTACAACACTCCTCTCCCACCATCCCACAGGCTCCTCCTTTTCCAGCTAAGATCATGTCAAGGGCTAGTCGGTTTTGGAGGGTCATTCTAGTGTTAGGGCCTAATTCCTCAACTATACCCTGGAAAGCATCACAGATAAAATTGACAAACCTTTGTTCACTGTAATATATATATATAATTGATCCAATCAACATTTTTATTAATCTGCACTTGTGGATTAAAGAAGCAAAGCTAGCATAGATCTGGTTCTGGGCTTTAAATTGGTCAGGCACCCCTCTTGGCACTCCAATGCCATCGACATATACCAATGGATCTTCTTCATAACTCATGTGGAGCTGATCGAGACTTCTCCTCTTTCTGGTATATTCATCAGGTGTCTCCGGATCCCAAGGTAAAATCTTAAACTGCATAGCTAGTTTAACAAGGGTGCATTGACCTGTCCAGGCATTAGGCAACCTAGGACGGAGCTTACCATCTCCACATAACCAATAAATGTCGTACATGTACTGTGTATGATTAGCTAGCAAGTCAGTATCCAGGGAACTGTTCTCTTTGCAGAAACCTGTCTCGAAGACCCCTACTGGTGTACCTGTAGTGCCGTGGGTATTATAGCAGGTATAATTATCAGCTAATATGGTTATCCCTCCTGGGACCTTTAGTTTAGGTGCTTCATGAATTAGTGGGACATAATCTGACATTGTATCTTACCCATTCTAACCATAAATTTGTCCTTGGAGCTGTTTGTGTTTCTATGGAGAAGACTTCTTGCCAACTAAGACCTGGAATGGGGATTACTTCGTTAACTATATTTTGCAAACGTTCACCTGGGCCTGTTTTAGCTGTACTGGTAACGGGGGCCTTGGTTGGTCTGAAGCTAATATCCTGGAGCTGTATATGGCCTAAATTCCCATAGTATCCACTATTAAACACATTATGAAAATATCTTCCCAGCACAATTGTTATCTCTGGTAACACATATACAATACTGGATAATTCCCTCTACCACCCGCTGAGTCTCGGGGCACTTGACTACATCGCAGAAATCAAATCACCAGATATTTACCGGGGCCGTTAGGTTTACCCAGAGAATAGTGGCACCGGAATTCTTATTTACAATAGGGGCTGGAAAGGTAGGGTCGAGGATGGCCCCCGGCCTCAGGACCAAAAACAACAACAACATTTTACTTCGATCACCACTGTGACTAAGCGCTGGTTCGGTCTCTTTTGCAGTGTGAAGCGTAGATCCCGGTGCTCTTTCCTTCAAGTTTTACTGACATAGCTTTTCACGACCATAAAACCACCAGGCTTCAAATTGTGACCAATATCGGTTTCTGCTGAATCTGGAAGGGAAAAAGAAACTAAAACATGGGTGTTAGCAACATTTTTACTAAACTGAATAACATATTGAACAGCACAGTCAATTTCTTCTGACAACTACTGAGACTGAAAATTTGCAACTGAGAACCTAGCACCAAACAATATCTCATATGGGGACAGGCCATATTTTGCAATAGGGGTAGTACGAACGTGTAAGAGCCCTGGCCATGGAGCCGTAGTCTCCTGCATCATTTTGGTCAATTGTCCCTTCAGTGTGCCGTTCAGCCTCTTAACTTTCCCACTGGATTGTGGAGAGTATGGAGGGCTACAGTGGATCCAAGCATTGCCAGAACCTCCTGATACACATGAGAAGAAAAGTCCGGGCCTTGGTCACTTTCAGCAACTTCTGGAACACCATATCTGCATATAACTTCCATCACCAGTTTCTTCGCTGTGGTCTTTGCAGTCATGTTGGTAACAGGGAATGCTTCTGGCCAACTGGAGAACATGTCGACAACCACCAGACAATATTCATACCTTCAGACTTAGGCAACGTGATATGGTCCTGTCGTCCACCTGGAGCTTTTGGAAAGGATAATCGGGCTTAGCAAGATGCCTCGGGGGTACACGTTGAAGTTGACCGGGTTTGCAGGTCTGACAGATACCTCGATGTGTGGGCCCATGCGCCCACGTGGCAATAGCAGGGTACATCTGCTTAGGGAGACACACAAGTTGGTCCTTTTTCCAGCGACCATTGTCCATACGTGCTCCATCAGCTTTCCACTGCTTCACTTCTTCCTTTGGAGACATTCTCTGCATCGTCATCAAGCGGTCTTGCGGGGTCCGGCAGAAAATCTCAGTCTGTCGTAGATCATCAGGTTCCTGTAGAGTCAGTGTTTCTTGTAACTGTTTACGCTGAGAGCGTGTGGTCACCATAGCTGGTATGGTCTGTTCAACAGGCAGGAGAGCAGCAGCTTTTGCTTGCATATCCGCAAGGGCATTACCAACAGTCTGTGGACTGTTCCATAGTACCGTGCTCCTTAACTTTGATAATGGCCACCTGAGTAGGTAATTTGATTGAGTCCATAAGGGTTTAACAGCTTCAGCATTCTTCACTGAGTCCCGGCAGTAGTAACAAATCCTCGATTGGCTCATAGGCTCCGAAATCATGAGCAATACCAAATGCATACTGTGAGTCCGTGTATTTATTAGCCCGTCTGTCTTTGGCTTGTGCTGACAGGGAGGGAGGGAGTGCAGCTCCGTGCACTACAGTGTCTTCCGTAGTAACAGCGTATCCAGTGTGGAGTCTGCCAAAATCATCACCACATCTTGAACAGTCTTTCAAGGGCCTTGTAGAGAGGCTGCATTATGCGGGATGCGTCCGGTATCCACTGACAACAATAAGTACATAGTCCAAGAAAACGCTGGAGCTCAGTCTCATCTTTTGTAGCTGACAGCTATTTTTCTTTCTTCTGTGAGGTGTCTGGCACCCTGAAGGAGACAGTGACCCAAATATCACTTGACCAAGGCAGAACCGAAGTTTCTAGGCCGAAGCCCGACAGTTCAGATCTGCCAGATACTTGTGAAAACTAACAGTGGCAACAATGGCTTCCTGCTCTGTCTGTGCACACAACAAAAAAAACAAAAAAATTACCCACATACTGAAGCAACATAACATAAGGATATTCTAACTGCCAGGGTTAGACACACTATCCCCCCTATTTTTTTTTTTTTTTTTAACACATCTCATTATACTCATCTACATAGGGGTTATATAACATAAATACCATCTGACCATCATCTTGGCTCACCAACTCTCTAGGTCTGCTCAGGTGCACCTATACATCCATCATATTGTCTTTGTCTGTATAATGGGAAAGGTTTGTTCTCAGGGTCAGCCAATTATTTTTGCGTAGCTAGCTAGTCAGAGGGCTTCCAGGGATAATACTCCTGTATCTGTCTTACACTACCTGATGTGGTTGGTTCTCTGGTGGTGGGGGTGACTAGATGACCGGTTGGGGGTGACATGACATGCTGGTCTACAGCTCCTTCCCAAAAGGATTACTGTCAGCCTACTCCCAAAGTTAATGTCCCCACTACCCACTATCCTGTGTCAGCTTCTTATATCACTACATGTGATAGGTCGAGTTGCAGCACAGATTATACAAGCATTTCTCCAGTCTGGGTTTGTCTGACCGCAATATTTGCAAATCCATCTGTCCTATCTTGGTCTGAGAATTAACATAGCGAGGCTTGGGAGGGAGATTTCCAGACACAGGGTTAAAATGGATATTGGAGCGTAAGACTGGATTTGTGTAAGGGAGGGGGCTGGAGCTGGAATCTGTTTCTTGGGCCACTGATAAGGAACCGGGAGCTGCCAGCCGTGTCCTTGAAGCTGCGCGGCGGGGGCTAGAGAGCGAGTGAGGATCGCTGCAGCTGCTGATACAGACTGGGTTAAGTTCTTCTGGAAACTTTGCCCCCCCCTTTCTCTGGCCCGCAGCACAAGGAGGAGAAGTCAAAAAAAAAAAAAAATTTGCGCAGGGGTTCACCCCTCCCATCGGCCACAGACAAGAATTTACAGCATTCCTTAACACAAAAGAAGACAATAACGCAGCTATTTGACTCCCCCCTTCCATGGGGTTTTTGGAAAACCACAGTAACGGAATACAGCAATTCTCAGACTCAATTAATTTCTACAAAACCTTCACACAACTCATTTGCCAGAACACCCTAGAAAAACTAATGATTGAGGTATTTTATAACCAAACACGGGCTCTGCATCCTCTCATCCTCCCTCTCCATCAACCTATTTCCATCCCTCATTCTTTATCCTCGCGCAATTCGCAGATGAGCTTACACTTGTTCTAACAGTCCTTTATCTTTCAATATGCCCTTTTTGTTCTCCATGAGATGGTGCCATGTAGACGGCTGCAATCTCCCTGTCGAGGGCAATCCTACATGCTTGTACAACCTCTCGACATTCTTGACTGCCTTCTTGCCCTCCCATGACTCTACTATTGTCTTGACTTCCACAGCATCCTCATCTAACTCGTGGGGCACGGACTTCTTCTGCCATAAGAGACGCAACATGACTCACAGAATACTACGCCCTTCTGCAGTAGGCCGCTGACAGCGACAGCAACACTTGTGTCCTTAGCACGGAGCCTCGCGCTCCACGTGCTATGAATAAAGAGCCTCGCGCTCAATATTTTTCCCTAACCTGAACACCAGTGATCACAGTCTGCCCTGTCACGATATTCTAAACGTTGGGAGGCTGTCTCCTAGTGAGACCCCTCCACTGTGTTTCTGGTGGTCCCCCTCTTGGGACGTCTTAATTACCGATATGTGCAAGTGTGTGCAAGTGTTTCTGGTGGTCCCCCTCTTGGGACGTCTTAATTACCGATATGTGCAAGTGTGTGCAAGTGTTTCTGGTGGTCCCCCTCTTGGGACGTCTTAATTACCGATGTATGTGCGTGCAATATCACAGAGGCTACGTCTCCTATCCCAATCCACAAACTTCTTCAGTCTTTCACTCTATCACTACTAGGCAACAGTCACGGGTAGGGTGGTTGAATGGAGTACAATGACCGGTGGAGGAGGTGTGGTGTACACGAGGACGCGCAGAGTGCGACGTCTCTCAGTTGCTGGTTCGAAGCGTGGCACGGGATCGAGCTCGGTCTCACCACTCGACCGGTCACTCCCCAGACCCAAGGAGACCACAGACTAACCAATAACGGCTGAAACACTAGCAAGTGTGACACATACATAGTATGTGATCTCCACTTACCGTGTTTGGAGGGTGATCAGTCCTCGAGGTCAGCCACTACGGGTGTCGTCCACGGACGTCCAGGCATGGGTCCAGGGGGTCTCGGATCGCGGGCCACGCCCCACGTTGGTTGCGCCAAATTGTCGGGGTCGTCACGACAATACCCTTCATCCACCAGTCATTCCAAATCAGATTAAAGCATGTTGGTACCGGATAAGAATGAGTCAGACACAATGCTGGTTCAAACTCATTGCACGCTCGTGTGTAACGTCACAGCAACAACTGAACTTTATTTCCTGATACACAATATTACATGATCTATTGGGGGAAGGTGTGCAGAGGGCGGGGATAGGCGGGGGTTAAGCAATGTATCTAGTATTCAGTCCCTCTGGTTGGCCTGACGTCATCTGATGAATCTTCCTTTGTCCACATCTTGTCCACATCGCTTTAAGTATCATTTCCAGAGAAATGTTACTTGTCCTTCTGGAATGTGCAACTTGTTCCTTCAGCCTGAAAGTAGGGCAAAGGTGAATACTGGCAGCCATCTTAAATACAGTTAAATTTGCATTAGTAAGCATAAAGGGAAAAACTTATTGTTTCATAGCATAAGAATATATAAAAGTACAAAAGTATATAAAGACATATATTTTTACCTTGACAATACCCTGATATTAGCACTGTTTAGCGCACAATTGGTGGTCTTGTATCTATTTCTATGTAGCTACATAGTGGGCCCCAAGAATGATTTTCTCTGGTGGGCCCAAGGTGCTCCAGTCCTACGCTGAGCTCAATCCTTCTAAACTCTGTATAGAAACAGGAGGTCAATTTTCCCTGCATGAGTCATATGTCACAGTAAAAGTCCCTGGCAGGGGGAGCGGAGCAGCTGGGTCAGGAGTTGAAGATGGGAATGATAAATGCAGGGACAAGAGACTTCCTGTTTCTACATAGAGCAGAGAAAAGAGAAGAATTAGCTGGTAGAAAGGCAAACGTAAGTACACAGTGCTATATAATATAATGACTGCAATATATTAAGAGGATAAAAATTTTTAAGGGAATGCTTCTTTAACCCCTTTAACCCAAGGGTGGTTTGCACGTTATGGACCGGGCCAATTTTTACAATTCTGACCACTGTCCCTTTATGAGGTTATAACTCTGGAACACTTCAACGGATCCCGGTGATTCTGACATTGTTTTCTCGTGGCATATTGTACTTCATGATAGTGGTAAAATTTCTTTGATATTACCTGCATTTATTTGTGAAAAAAACAGAAATTTGGCGAAAATGTTGAACATTTCGCAATTTTCCAACTTTGTATTTTTATGCTCTTAAATCAGAGAGATATGTCACGAAAAATAGTTAATAAATAACATTTCCCACATGTCTACTTTACATCAGCACAATTTTGGAACCAAAATTTATTTTTGTTAGGGAGTTATAAGGGTTAAAAGTTGACCAGCAATTTCTCATTTTTACAACACCATTTTTTTTTAGGGACCACATCTCATTTGAAGTCATTTTAAGGGGTCTATATGATAGAAAATACCCAAGTGTGACACCATTCTAAAATCTGCACCCCTCAAGGTGCTCAAAACCACATTCAAGAAGTTTATTAAGCCTTCAGGTGTTTCACAGGAATTTTTGGAATGTTTAAATAAAAATGAACATTTAACTTTTTTTCACAAAAAATTTACTTCAGCTCCAATATGTTTTATTTTACCAAGGGTAACAGGAGAAAATGGACCCCGAACGTTGTTGTACAATTTGTCCTGAGTACGCCGATACCTAACACGTGGGGGTAAACCACTGATTGGGCGCATGACAGAGCTCGGAAGCGAAGGAGCGCCATTTGACTTTTCAATGCAAAATTGACTGGAATTGAGATGGGATGCCATGTTGCGTTTGGAGAGCCACTGATGTGCCTAAACATTGAAACCCCCACAAGTGACACCATTTTGGAAAGTAGACCCCATAAGGAACTTATCTAGAGGTGTGGTGAGCACTTTGACCCACCAAGTGCTTCACAGAAGATTATAATGCAGAACCGTAAAAATTAAAAATCGTTTTTTTCACAAAAATTATCTTTTCGCCCCCAATTTTTTATTTTCCCAAGGGTAAGAGAAGAAATTGGACCCCAAAAGTTGTTGTACAATTTGTCCTGAGTACGATGATACCCCATATGTGGGGGCAAACCACTGTTTGGGCGCATGACAGAGCTCGGAAGGGAAGGAGCGCCGTTTGACTTTTCAATGCAAAATTGACAGGAATTGAGATGGGACACCATGTTGCGTTTGGAGAGCCACTTATGTGCCTAAATATTGAAACCCCCCACAAGTGACACCATTTTGGAAAGTAAACCCCCTAAGGATCTTATCTAGAGGTGTGGTGAGCACTTTGACCCACCAAGTGCTTCACAGAACTTTATAATGCAGAACCGTAAAAATAAAAAATCATTTTTTTTTCACAAAAATTATCTTTTCGCCCCCAATTTTTTATTTTCCCAAGGGTAAGAGAAGAAATTGGACCCCAAAAGTTGTTGTCCAATTTGTCCTGAGTACGCTGATACCCCACATGTTGGGGTAAACCCCTGTTTGGTCACACAGGAGAGCTCGGAAGCGAAGAAACACTGTTTTACTTTTTCAACGCAGAATTGGCTGGAATTGAGATCGGACGCCATGTCACGTTTGGAGAGCCCCTGATGTGCCTAAACAGTGGAAACCCCCCAATTATAACTGAAACCCTAATCCAAACACACCCCTAACCCTAATCTCAACGGTAACCCTAAACACACCCCTAATCCCAACCCTATTCCCAACCGTAAATGTAATCCTAACCCTAACTTTAGCCCCAACCCTAACTGTAGCCTTAACCCTAGCCCTAACCCTAGTCCCAACCCTAACCCTAGCCCCAACCATAACCCTAGCCCTAACCCTAGCCCTAAATGGGAAAATGGAAATAAATACATTTTTTAAATGTTTTAATTTTTCCCTAACTAAGGGGGTGATGAAGGGGGGTTTGATTTACTTTTATAGCGGGGTTTTTTAGCGGATTTTTATGATTGGCAGCCGTCGCACACTAAAAGAGGCTTTTTATTGCAAAAAATATTTTTTGCGTTACCACATTTTGAGAGCTATAATTTTTCCATATTTTGGTCCACAGAGTCATGTGAGGTCTTGTTTTTTGCGGGACGTGTTGACGTTTTTATTGGTAATATTTTCGGGCACGTGACATTTTTTTATCGCTTTTTATTCCGATTTTTGTGAGTCAGAATGACCAAAAACCAGCTATTCATGAATTTCTTTTGGGGGAGGCGTTTATACCATTCTGCGTTAGGTAAAATTAATAAAGCAGTTTTATTCTTCGGGTCAGTACTAGGGTTGAGCGAAACGGGTCGAACATTTTCAAAAGTCGCCGACTTTTGGCTAAGTCGGGGTTTCATGAAACCCGATCCGACCCCTGTGCGGGGTCGGCCATGCGGTACGCGACTTTCGCGCCAAAGTCGCGTTTCAATGACGCGAAAAGCGCCATTTCTCAGCCAATGAAGGTAAACGCAGAGTGTGGGCAGCGTGATGACATAGGTCCTGGTCCCCACCATCTTAGAGAAGGGCATTGCAGTGATTGGCTTGCTGTCTGCGACGTCACAGGGGCTATAAAGAGGCGTTCCCGCCGACCGCCATCTTACTGCTGCTGATCTGAGCTTAGGGAGAGGTTGCTGCCGCTTTGTCAGAAGCAGGGATAGCGTTAGGCAGGGTCCATTAACCACAAAACCGCTTGTGCTGCAGCGATTTGCACTGTCCAACACCACCCTCGGTGTGCAGGGACAGTGGAAGTTTTTTTTTTTTTTTTTTCCCCTCAGCGCTGTAGCTCATTGGGCTGCCCTAGAAGGCTCCCTGATAGCTGCATTGCTGTGTGTACGCCGCTGTGCAAACCAACTGCTTTTTTCAAAGCACAAATCCTCTTGTTCCTTCCTTTCTGCACAGCTATCTTTTTTGTTTGTCCACACTTTTTATTTCATTTGTGCATCAGTCCACTCCTTATTGCTGCCTGCCATACCTGGCTGAGATTACTGCAGGCAGGGAGATAGTAGCTGCCTGCCATACCTGGCTGAGATTACTGCAGGCAGGGAGATAGTAATTGTAGGACATTCCCTGTTTTTTTTTTTGTTTTTTTTTTGGTGGGAGATTAAGATTGGCAATTTGGCATTTCTGCTAGAGTGCCATCCCTGTGTGTGCCATCTCTCTCACATAGTGGGCCATAGAAAGCCTTTTCATTTTTCTGTATTTTTTTTTGTGGGGTGTATAAATTCTCCCTGATAAAAATACAGTGGGAGATTAATATTGGCCTTTGGGCTTGTGTGCCAGTCCTGAGTGTGCCATCTCTCTCACAAATAGTGGGCCATAGAAAGCCTATTTTATTTTTTTTGGGGTTTTATAAATTCTCCCTGAAAAAAAGGGAGATTAATATTGGCCTCTGGGCTTGTGTGCCAGTCCTGAGCGTGCCATCTGTGCCAGCCCTGAGCGTGCCATCTCTCTCACAAATAGTGGGCCATAGAAAGCCTATTTATTTTTTTTTTTGGTTTTATAAATTCTCCCTGAAAAAAAGGGAGATTAATATTGGCCTCTGGGCTTGTGTGCCAGTCCTGAGCGTGCCATCTGTGCCAGCCCTGAGCGTGCCATCTCTCTCACAAATAGTGGGCCATAGAAAGCCTATTTAATTTTTTTTTTTGTTTTATAAATTTTCCCTGAAAAAAGGGAGATTAATATTGGCCTCTGGGCTTGTGTGCCAGTCCTGAGCGTGCCATCTGTGCCAGCCCTGAGCGTGCCATCTCTCTCACAAATAGTGGGCCATAGAAAGCCTATTTAATTTTTTTTTTTGTTTTATAAATTTTCCCTGAAAAAAGGGAGATTAATATTGGCCTCTGGGCTTGTGTGCCAGTTGTGAGCGTGCCATCTGTGCCAGTCCTGAGCGTGCCATCTCTCTCACAAATAGTGGGCCATAGAAAGCCTATTTAAATTTTTTTTTGGTTTTATAAATTCTCCCAGAAAAAAAGGGAGATTAATATTGGCCTCTGGGCTTCTGTGCCAGTCCTGAGCGTGCCATCTGTGCCAGTCCTGAGCGTCCCATCTCTCTCACAAATAGTGGGCCATAGAAAGCCTATTTTATTTTTTTTGGGGGTTTTATAAATTCTCCCTGAAAAAAAGGGAGATTAATATTGGCCTCTGGGCTTGTGTGCCAGTCCTGAGCGTGCCATCTGTGCCAGCCCTGAGCGTGCCATCTCTCTCACAAATAGTGGGCCATAGAAAGCCTATTTATTTATTTTTTTTGTTTTATAAATTTTCCCTGAAAAAAGGGAGATTAATATTGGCCTCTGGGCTTGTGTGCCAGTTGTGAGCGTGCCATCTGTGCCAGTCCTGAGCGTGCCATCTCTCTCACAAATAGTGGGCCATAGAAAGCCTATTTAAATTTTTTTTTGGTTTTATAAATTCTCCCAGAAAAAAAGGGAGATTAATATTGGCCTCTGGGCTTCTGTGCCAGTCCTGAGCGTGCCATCTGTGCCAGTCCTGAGCGTCCCATCTCTCTCACAAATAGTGGGCCATAGAAAGCCTATTTTATTTTTTTTGGGGGTTTTATAAATTCTCCCTGAAAAAAAGGGAGATTAATATTGGCCTCTGGGCTTGTGTGCCAGTCCTGAGCGTGCCATCTGTGCCAGCCCTGAGCGTGCCATCTCTCTCACAAATAGTGGGCCATAGAAAGCCTATTTATTTTTTTTTTTTGTTTTATAAATTTTCCCTGAAAAAAGGGAGATTAATATTGGCCTCTGGGCTTGTGTGCCAGTTGTGAGCGTGCCATCTGTGCCAGTCCTGAGCGTGCCATCTCTCTCACAAATAGTGGGCCATAGAAAGCCTATTTAAATTTTTTTTTGGTTTTATAAATTCTACCAGAAAAAAAGGGAGATTAATATTGGCCTCTGGGCTTCTGTGCCAGTCCTGAGCGTGCCATCTGTGCCAGTCCTGAGCGTCCCATCTCTCTCACAAATAGTGGGCCATAGAAAGCCTATTTTTTTTTTTTTTTGGGTTTTAGAAATTCTCCCTGGAAAAAAAAAGGGAGATTAATATTGCCCTTTGGGCTTGTGTGCCAGTACTAAGCGTTCCATCTCTCTCTCTCTCTCTCTCAGTCAGTGGGCCATAGAACGCCTATTTTTGGTTTTATTTGTTTTCTAAATTCTCCCTGAAAAAATCATTTTATTTTATTTGGTTTCTAAATTCTTCCTGATAAAATCACATTTTTTTTATTATTTTTTTTTCTAAAGTCTCCCTGGAAAAAAAAAAAAAAAACAGTGGGAGATTAATATTGGCCTTTCTGCTTGTGTGCCAGTCTTGACTCCTGGGTGCGTCATCTCTCAGTCAGTGGGCCATAGAACGCCTATTTTTGGTTTTATTTGTTTTATAAATTCTCCCAGAAAAAATCATTTTATTTTATTTGGTTTCTAAATTCTTCCTGATAAAATCACATTTTTTTTATTATTTTTTTTTCTAAAGTCTCCCTGAAAAAAAAAAAAAAAACAGTGGGAGATTAATATTGGCCTTTCTGCTTGTGTGCCAGTCTTGACTCCTGGGTGCGTCATCTCTCAGTCAGTGGGCCATAGAACGCCTATTTTTGGTTTTATTTGTTTTCTAAATTCTCCCTGAAAAAATCATTTTATTTTATTTGGTTTCTAAATTCTTCCTGATAAAATCACATTTTTTTTATTATTTTTTTTTCTAAAGTCTCCCTGAAAAAAAAAAAAAAAAACAGTGGGAGATTAATATTGGCCTTTCTGCTTGTGTGCCAGTCTTGACTCCTGGGTGCGTCATCTCTCAGTCAGTGGGCCATAGAACGCCTATTTTTGTTTTTATTTGTTTTATAAATTCTCCCTGAAAAAATCATTTTATTTTATTTGGTTTCTAAATTCTTCCTGATAAAATCATATTTTTTTTATTATTTTTTTTTCTAAAGTCTCCCTGAAAAAAAAAAAAAAAAAAAAAAAACAGTGGGAGATTAATATTGGCCTTTCTGCTTGTGTGCCAGTCTTGACTCCTGGGTGTGCCATCTCTCTCTCTCTCTCTCTCTCTCTCTCCAATTGTGGTCCATAGAAAGCCTACATTTTTTTTCCTTGATTTGGGTTCCAAAATCTACCAGAGAAAATAACTCCATCAATCATTGGTAGAAAAATATTGGCCTCTGGGCTTGTGTGCCACTCCTGATTCCTGTGTGCGTCATCTCTCACTCAGTGGCCCATAGAAAGCATATAGTTTGTTACATTTGTTTTCTAAATTCTCCCTGCAAAAATCTTTTTTTTTTTTTTGGGGGGGTTTCTAAAGTGTTCCTGAAAAAAATAAAAATAAAAAAAAAATAATAGTGTGACATTAATATTAACATTTGTGCTTCAGTGACAGTCCTGCGTGTGGGGCATCTCTCTAATTTGCAGCCACCAAAAAAAGAGTGTGTAACATTGGGCCTGATTTTCGCTGTGGTCTCACCAACCTGTAAAGGGGTAGCTAAATCATACTGAAGTTATAGCTCACCGTGTAAGTTGTGTGACTGCAACAAATAACGTTAGTTTGGTTACGTTTTTAAAACAATGAGGAAGTCTAGTGGAAGAGGTCGTGGCCGGGGGCGTTCATTGTCAGCTGGTAATGAGGGTAGTGGTAGTGGTGGAGCATCAGGTGGTCGTGGGGAAAAAAATATTGCACCTAAGTCTGGAGCTGTGGAGCCAGGTTCGTCGTCCGGCTACACAAGGCCTCGAACGCTCCCTTTTCTGGGATTAGGAAAACCGCTTTTAAAGCCGGAGCAGCAAGAGCAAGTTTTGGCTTATCTTGCTGACTCAGCCTCTAGCTCTTTTGCCTCCTCTCGTGAAACTGGTAAAAGTAAAAGCAGCGCGTCGTTAGTGGATGTTCACGGTCAGGGACAAGTCACTTCCTTGTCCTCTTCAGCAAAAACAACAACAGAGAAGAATGCAGCAGGCGACACAACGGGTTACTCCATGGAGCTCTTTACACATACCGTCCCTGGCTTAGAAAGTGAAGCAGTTAACAGTCCATGCCCATTACAAATTGAATCTGACATGGAGTGCACTGACGCACAGCCACAGCCAGACTACTATGCTGGTCCTTTGACTCAGACCACAACATTGCCCTCGCAGGGTGCTGATCAAGAATCAGACCCTGATGAGACTATGTTGCCCCATCACGAACGCTATACCACCGAACGACACGGTGACACAGACGAAGTTGCGCAGGAGGTACAAGAAGAGTTATTAGATGACCCAGTTCTTGACCCCGATTGGCAGCCATTGGGGGAACAGGGTGCAGGCGGCAGCAGTTCTGAAGCAGAGGAGGAGGAGGGGCCGCAGCAGGCATCAACATCGCCACAGGTTCCATCTGCCGGGCCCGTATCTTGCCCAAAACGCGTGGCAAAGCCAAAACCTGGTGGAGGACAGCGTGGCCATCCGGTTAAAGCTCAGTCTGCAATGCCTGAAAAGGTATCCGATGCTAGAAAGAGTGCAGTCTGGCATTTTTTTAAACAACATCCAATTGATCAGCGCAAAGTCATCTGTCAAAAATGTTCTACTTCCTTAAGCAGAGGTCAGAATCTGAAAAGTCTCAATACTAGTTGCATGCATAGACATTTAACCACCATGCATTTGAAAGCTTGGACTAACTACCAAACGTCCCTTAAGGTTGTTGCACCCTCGGCCAATGAAGCTAGTCATCAACGCAACATCCCTTCCGGCAGTGTAGGACCACCATTTAGCGCACCACCTGCTGTATCTGTGCAGGTATCTTTGCCAGGCCAAAGCAGTCAGGGTCAGGGAATCACCAGTTTCGTAGTAGGAAACACTGCATCTAGGGCACCGGCGGCAACAATACCATCTCCCACCGTCTCTCAGTCTGCCATGTCCACCGGCACCCCCGCTAGTTCCACGATCTCCAGCTCTCCAGTCCAGCTCACCCTACATGAGACTATGGTTAGAAAAAGGAAATACTTAGCCTCGCATCCGCGTACACAGGGTTTGAACGCCCACATAGCTAGACTAATCTCGTTAGAGATGATGCCCTACCGGTTAGTTGAAAGCGAAGCTTTCAAAGACCTGATGGACTACGCTGTACCACGCTACGAGCTACCCAGTCGACACTTTTTTTCCAGAAAAGCCATCCCAGCCCTCCACCAGCATGTTAAAGAGCGCATCGTCCATGCACTCAGGCAATCTGTGAGCACAAAGGTGCACCTGACAACAGATGCATGGACCAGTAGGCATGGCCAGGGACGTTACGTGTCCATCACGGCACACTGGGTAAATGTGGTGGATTCAGGGTCCACAGGGGACAGCAAGTTTGGGACAGTTCTGCCTAGCCCACGGTCTAGTAAACAGTTGTCTGTAGCCGTTCGCACCCCCTCCTCCTCCTCCTCCTCGTCCTCCTGCAGAAGCAAGAGCTCGTCCACAGACCGCAGTCGCACAAACACTCCATCCGCACCTGCCACTGTTGCACACCAGGTCTCCCATTATGGGGCAGCTACTGGCATACGTCAGCAGGCTGTATTGGCTATGAAGTGTTTGGGCGACAATAGACACACCGCGGAAGTTCTGTCCGAGTTCTTGCAGCAAGAAACGCAGTCGTGGCTGGGCACTGTAGATCTTGAGGCAGGCAAGGTAGTGAGTGATAACGGAAGGAATTTCATGGCTGCCATCTCCCTTTCCCAACTGAAACACATTCCTTGCCTGGCTCACACCTTAAACCTGGTGGTGCAGTGCTTCCTGAAAAGTTATCCGGGGTTATCCGACCTGCTCCTCAAAGTGCTTGGACTTTGCGCACATATCCGCCGTTCGCCTGTACACTCCAGCCGTATGCAGACCTATCAGCGTTCTTTGAACCTTCCCCAGCATCGCCTAATCATAGACGTTGCAACAAGGTGGAACTCAACACTGCACATGCTTCAGAGACTGTGCGAACAGAGGCGGGCTGTTATGTTTTTGTGGGAGGATACACATACACGGGCAGGCAGTAGGATGGCAGACATGGAGTTGTCAGGTGTGCAGTGGTCGAAGATTCAAGACATGTGTCAAGTCCTTCAGTGTTTTGAGGAATGCACACGGCTGGTTAGTGCAGACAACGCCATAATAAGCATGAGCATCCCCCTAATGCGTCTGCTGATGCAAAGTTTGACGCACATAAAGGATCAGGCGTCTGCACCAGAGGAAGAGGAAAGCCTTGATGACAGTCAGCGATTGTCTGGTCAGGGCAGTGTACATGACGAGGTACCGGGCGAAGAGGAGGTGGAGGATGAGGAGGATGATGGGGATGAGTATATTTTTAATGAGGAAGCTTTCCCTGGGGCACGGGAAATTGGTGGCGTGGCAAGGCCGGGTTCTGGTTTTTTGAGGGACACAAGTGACGTAGATTTGCCTGCAACTGCCCCTCAACCAAGCACAACCGCAGATTTGACAACGGGAACTTTGGCCCACATGGCGGATTATGCCTTGCGTATCCTCAAAAGGGACACACGCATTACAAAAATGATGAACGATGACGATTACTGGTTGGCCTGCCTCCTTGATCCTCGCTATAAAGGCAAATTGCAAAATATTATGCCACATGAGAACTTGGAACTAATATTAGCAACAAAACAATCAACTCTTGTTGACCGTTTGCTTCTGGCATTCCCTGCACACAGCGCCCGTGATCGTTCTCACACGAGCTCCAGGGGCCAGCAGACCAGAGGTGTTAGAGGGGCAGAAATCAGAAGTGGCGTTGGCCAGAGGGGTTTTCTGACCAGGTTGTGGAGTGATTTTTCTATGACCGCAGACAGGACAGGTACTGCAGCATCAATTCAAAGTGACAGGAGACAACATTTGTCCAGTATGGTTACAAACTATTTTTCATCCCTTATCGACGTTCTCCCTCAACCGTCATTCCCATTTGATTACTGGGCATCCAAATTAGACACCTGGCCAGAATTGGCAGAATATGCATTGCAGGAGCTTGCTTGCCCGGCAGCTAGTGTCCTATCAGAAAGAGTATTCAGTGCTGCAGGTTCAATACTAACAGAAAAAAGGACTCGTCTGGCTACCCAAAATGTAGATGATCTAACCTTCATTAAAATGAACCACAACTGGATTTCAAAATCTTTTGCCCCACCCTGCCCGGCTGACACCTAGCTTTCCTATGAAAAGGTCTTGCCTGTGGACTATTCTGAATGACTTTTCCAATCTCGTAATTTTCTTCACCTGATTGTCCAGCATACGACATGTTTCCACCTCACGAAATGGCCAAACTCCCCACACGGGGCCGTGCTATCGCCACTTTGCGCTTGGACCCTTGAGAGTGCTGTTTGTCTGAAGAGGTGGGTGTGGCCGCTTTTGGTCGACGGCACTGCCACTGGGTCCCTCATAGTACAATAAAGTGTCTCTGGCGGTGGTGGTGCGCACCCAACGTCAGACACACCGTTGTAATATGAGGGGCCCTGTGCCTGTAACGCCGGCCACAAGACAGTTCCCCCCCCCAGCTCAAACAGTGCTCTACCACTAGCAAAATTATCTCTCACAGCTTCACCAATGTGTAGTCTAGGCGCTGACATCCTTCAATGCCTGGCACTGACAATACCATTGTTTTGACATTTTTGTTATGTTAGGCCTTCGAAGCCTGTCTGCGGTCCCTTCTTTCTACAACTACTACACTGACCAGGCCACTGCTGGCCGTGTTACCCTGGAACCAATTTAAAAGTGCCTACAGTCAGCCCAATTTTGTTATGTTAGGCCTTCGAAGACTGTCTGCCGTCACTCCTTCCACTAGACTTCCACTGACCATACACTGCTGCCCATGTACCCCTGGAACCAATTTAAAGTGCCTACAGCCAGCCCAATTTTGTTATGTTAGGCCTTGGAAGCCTGTCTGCGGTCACTCCTTCCACTAGACTTCCACTGACCAGACCACTGCTGCCCGTGTACCCCTGGAACCAATTTAAAAGTGCCTACAGCCAGCCCAAGTTTGTTATGTTAGGCCTTGGAAGCCTGTCTGCGGTCACTCCTTCCACTAGGCCTCCACTGACCACACCACTGCTGTCCGTGTACCCCTGGAACCAATTTAAAATTGCCTACAGCCATGTGTTATTATTTTAGGCCTTCGATGCCTGTCTGCGGTCACTCCTTCCACTAGGCCTCCACTGACCACACCACTGCTGTCCGTGTACCCCTGGAACCAATTTAAAATTGCCTACAGCCAGCCCAATTTTTTTATTTTAGGCCTTCGATGCCTGTCTGCGGTCCATTCTTTCAACTACTACTACACTGACCAGGTCACTGCTGCCCGTGTACCCCTGGAACCAATTTAAAATTGCCTACAGCCATGTGTTATTATTTTAGGCCTTCGATGCCTGTCTGCGGTCACTCCTTCCACTAGGCCTCCACTGACCACACCACTGCTGCCCGTGTACCCCTGGAACCAATTTAAAATTGCCTACAGCCAGCCCAATTTTTTTATTTTAGGCCTTCGATGCCTGTCTGCGGTCCATTCTTTCAACTACTACTACACTGACCAGGTCACTGCTGCCCGTGTACCCCTGGAACCAATTTAAAATTGCCTACAGCCATGTGTTATTATTTTAGGCCTTCGATGCCTGTCTGCGGTCACTCCTTCCACTAGGCCTCCACTGACCACACCACTGCTGTCCGTGTACCCCTGGAACCAATTTAAAATTGCCTACAGCCATGTGTTTTTATTTTAGGCCTTCGATGCCTGTCTGCGGTCCATTCTTTCAACTACTACTACACTGACCAGGGCACTGCTGGCCGTGTTACCCTGGAACCAATTTAAAAGTGCCTACAGTCAGCCCAATTTTGTTATGTTAGGCCTTGGAAGCCTGTCTGCGGTCACTCCTTCCACTAGGCCTCCACTGACCACACCACTGCTGTCCGTGTACCCCTGGAACCAATTTAAAATTGCCTACAGCCATGTGTTATTATTTTAGGCCTTCGATGCCTGTCTGCGGTCACTCCTTCCACTAGGCCTCCACTGACCACACCACTGCTGTCCGTGTACCCCTGGAACCAATTTAAAATTGCCTACAGCCATGTGTTTTTATTTTAGGCCTTCGATGCCTGTCTGCGGTCCATTCTTTCAACTACTACTACACTGACCAGGGCACTGCTGGCCGTGTTACCCTGGAACCAATTTAAAAGTGCCTACAGTCAGCCCAATTTTGTTATGTTAGGCCTTGGAAGCCTGTCTGCGGTCACTCCTTCCACTAGGCCTCCACTGACCACACCACTGCTGTCCGTGTACCCCTGGAACCAATTTAAAATTGCCTACAGCCATGTGTTATTATTTTAGGCCTTCGATGCCTGTCTGCGGTCACTCCTTCCACTAGGCCTCCACTGACCACACCACTGCTGTCCGTGTACCCCTGGAACCAATTTAAAATTGCCTACAGCCATGTGTTTTTATTTTAGGCCTTCGATGCCTGTCTGCGGTCCATTCTTTCAACTACTACTACACTGACCAGGGCACTGCTGGCCGTGTTACCCTGGAACCAATTTAAAAGTGCCTACAGTCAGCCCAATTTTGTTATGTTAGGCCTTGAAAGCCTGTCTGCGGTCACTCCTTCCACTAGGCCTCCACTGACCACACCACTGCTGTCCGTGTACCCCTGGAACCAATTTAAAATTGCCTACAGCCATGTGTTATTATTTTAGGCCTTCGATGCCTGTCTGCGGTCACTCCTTCCACTAGGCCTCCACTGACCACACCACTGCTGTCCGTGTACCCCTGGAACCAATTTAAAATTGCCTACAGCCATGTGTTTTTATTTTAGGCCTTCGATGCCTGTCTGCGGTCCATTCTTTCAACTACTACTACACTGACCAGGGCACTGCTGGCCGTGTTACCCTGGAACCAATTTAAAAGTGCCTACAGTCAGCCCAATTTTGTTATGTTAGGCCTTGGAAGCCTGTCTGCGGTCACTCCTTCCACTAGGCCTCCACTGACCACACCACTGCTGTCCGTGTACCCCTGGAACCAATTTAAAATTGCCTACAGCCATGTGTTATTATTTTAGGCCTTCGATGCCTGTCTGCGGTCACTCCTTCCACTAGGCCTCCACTGACCACACCACTGCTGTCCGTGTACCCCTGGAACCAATTTAAAATTGCCTACAGCCATGTGTTTTTATTTTAGGCCTTCGATGCCTGTCTGCGGTCACTCCTTCCACTAGGCCTCCACTGACCACACCACTGCTGTCCGTGTACCCCTGGAACCAATTTAAAATTGCCTACAGCCATGTGTTATTATTTTAGGCCTTCGATGCCTGTCTGCGGTCACTCCTTCCACTAGGCCTCCACTGACCACACCACTGCTGTCCGTGTACCCCTGGAACCAATTTAAAATTGCCTACAGCCATGTGTTTTTATTTTAGGCCTTCGATGCCTGTCTGCGGTCCATTCTTTCAACTACTACTACACTGACCAGGGCACTGCTGGCCGTGTACCCCTGGAACCAACATCAGAAAATATAAAAATAAGTATTTTGCTTATAAAAAAGAAAATACTGGTGAGATATCAAATGCAGACATTTTAACATTAAAAACAAACACACAACTAAAATCTGGTACAGTACTAAAAATGGCCACCAGCTACAATTACTTTCTCCTGCAAGTAGTTAACTGAAAGTTTTTTTAAATTGAAAACACACATATGGCATCCACCGAGTGTTGTCCTGTCGCGTCTTCTTTATATTATTGCCGAGAAGATGCAAAATAATGAAAATAATAAAATCATTAATTACCAAAATAATAGAGAAAGTCAACACCACATTGCAAATAAACATTCATTCCAAATAAAGAAGCAGGGCGCGTCCGAGGGTGAGTATATACCTAATAAGAATCTAATCACCCTCGGACGCGCAATGCTTATTTCCAACAGCCTTCCTTCCTAAGAATCAGCCCTTCCGTCGTGTAGAGAGACGTTGTGTTACACTCCAAGGTGTTCCCCAGGTTGCCTTTCCTGAGCTTCGATCTTCCGGCTCTCGTTTAGTAGTTCTTGGAAACTACACTGCATTAGGCCTTCAAATTGGGTATGGGGTGTAGAGAGAGGGTGTGTTACACTCCAAGGTGTTCCCCAGGTTGCCTTTCCTGAGCTTCGATATTCCGGCTCTCGTTTAGTAGTTGTTGGAAACTACACTGCATTAGGCCTTCAAATTGGGTATGGGGTGTAGAGAGAGGGTGTGTTACACTCCAAGGTGTTCCCCAGGTTGCCTTTCCTGAGCTTCGAAATTCCGGCTCTCGTTTAGTAGTTGTTGGAAACTACACTGCATTAGGCCTACAAATTTGGTATGGGGGAAACATTGGCGCATCTGCGGTCCCTCCTTCCTCTAGGCCTCCACTGACCTGTCTACTGCTGCCCGTGTTCCCCTGGAACCAATTTTAAATTGCCTACAGGCAGCCCAATTTATTATGTTAGGGCTTCGAAGCCTGTCTGCGGTCCCTCCTTCCACTAGGCCTCCACTGACCTGTCTACTGCTGCCCGTGTACCCCTTGAACCAACATCATAAAATAAAAAAAAAAGGATTTTGCTTATAAAAAAGAAAATACTGGTGAGATATCAAATGCAGACATTTTGACATTAAAAACAAACAAACAGCTAAAATCTGGTACAGTACTAAAAATGGCCACCAGCTACAATTACTTTCTCCTGCAAGTAGTTAACTGAAAGGTTTTTTAAATTGAAAACACACATATGGCATCCACCGAGTGTTGTCCTGTCGCGTCTTCTTTATATTATTGCCGAGAAGATGCAAAATAATGAAAATAATAAAATCATTAATTACCAAAATAATAGAGAAAGTCAACACCACATTGCAAATAAACATTCATTCCAAATAAAGAAGCAGGGCGCGTCCGAGGGTGAGTATATACCTAATAAGAATCTAATCACCCTCGGACGCGCAATGCTTATTTCCAACAGCCTTCCTTCCTAAGAATCATCCCTTCCGTGGTGTAGAGAGACGTTGTGTTACACTCCAAGGTGTTCCCCAGGTTGCCTTTCCTGAGCTTCGATCTACCGGCTCTCGTTTAGTAGTTGTTGGATACTACGCTGCATTAGGCCTTCAAATTGGGTATGGGGTGTAGAGAGATGGTGTGTTCCACTCCAAGGTGTTCCCCAGGTTGCCTTTCCTGAGCTTCGATCTTCCGGCTCTCGTTTAGTAGTTCTTGGAAACTACACTGCATTAGGCCTTCAAATTGGGTATGGGGTGTAGAGAGAGGGTGTGTTACACTCCAAGGTGTTCCCCAGGTTGCCTTTCCTGAGCTTCGATATTCCGGCTCTCGTTTAGTAGTTATCGGAAACTACGCTGCATTAGGCCTACAAATTGGGTATGGGGTGTAGAGAGAGGGTGTGTTACACTCCAAGGTGTTCCCCAGGTTGCCTTTCCTGAGCTTCGATATTCCGGCTCTCGTTTAGTAGTTGTCGGAAACTACGCTGCATTAGGCCTACAAATTGGGTATGGGGTGTAGAGAGAGGGTTTGTTACACTCCAAGGTGTTCCCCAGGTTGCCTTTCCTGAGCTTCGATCTTCCGGCTCTCGTTTAGTAGTTGTTGGAAACTACGCTGCATTAGGCCTTCAAATTGGGTATGGGGTGTAGCGAGAGGGTGTGTTACACTCCAAGGTGTTCCCCAGGTTGCCTTTCCTGAGCTTCGATCTTCCGGCTCTCGTTTAGTAGTTCTTGGAAACTACACTGCATTAGACCTTCAAATTGGGTATGGGGTGTAGAGAGAGGGTGTGTTACACTCTAAGGTGTTCCCCAGGTTTCCTTGCCATTGCTTCGGTCTTCCGACTCTCGTTTAGTAGTTGTAGAAAAGTACACTGCATTAGGCCATACAAAATGGGTATGGGGTGGAGAGAGATGGTGTGTTACACTCCAAGGTGTTCCCCAGGTTGCCTTTCCTGAGCTTCTATCTTCAGGCTCTCATTAAATTGTGGTTAAATGGAACAACTGCATTTGGCGTACTAGTTGGTTTGGGGCCTACTATCGGTGTCTGCCACTCCTTGCTGTTCTCCTCCACTGAACAAAGCTGTGCCGCCTGTTTACTACGGTTGCCAATTTTGAACTGCATTTCGACTACTTACTGATTTGGCCCTACTCTCTGTGTCAGCCTCTCATTCCAGTTGTCCTCCACTGCAATGCCCCCTGGTTATTCCTGTGTTACCAATTTTGAACTGCATTTAGCCCACTTTCTTCTTTGGGCCTATATCTGTGTTTCCACTTCATCGTGCCCATTGCCCAGCCAGTGATAGATGAGTCTGCTGGTACATTGACCCATAACGCAACATTCCCCGTGCACGCTACACAACAACATTGTGACCCTGCTGAAAGTCAGGTTGCTCTTCCCGCATACCATACCACCTTACACGGGGACAAAGAGGAAGGTGCAGATGAAAGTGCAGGTTCCTTCATCAGGTGGGGGGAGGAATACTAGTTGGCGACGTCACTGGCACAGGGCCTCTCATAGTACGCAAAAGTGTTGCTGCCGGTGGGAGGCGCCCCCGCCGTGCAAACACACCGCTGTACTTTGAGGGGCCCTGTGCCAGTGCCAATGCCAACGAGTGGGCCCCCCCTGCTTGCTCAGGTTCACAGCACTTGCAAAGTTGAAATACTTACCTCTCCCTGCTCCACTGCCGTGACGTGGTCCAGATTTCCTGGGCCCACTAATTACTTGAACCAGCCCTACCCCCCACAACTTTAGCCAAATGACCCCCAATTTCAAATGCCTTCCAATTATTATAAGGTAAATTACGCTTGACAAGCTTCATTAAGAAGAATGGATGGTTTTGACATTAAAATGGGCACTCTAGGTGTTTTCCTGGCCCCCACTTACTGCCGACTATGCTGCCCCATTGACTTGCATTGGGTTTCGTGTTTCGGTCGATCCCGACTTTACGTCATAATCGGCCGATTTCACTCGACCCGACTTTGGACATAGTCGGGTTTCGCAAAACCCGGCTCGACTCTAAAAAGGTCAAGGTCGCTCAACTCTAGTCAGTACAATTACAGCGATATCTCATTTATATATGTTTTTTATGTTTTGGCGCGTTTATACGATAAAAACTATTTTGTAGAAAAAATAATTATTTTTGCATCGCTTTATTCTGAGGACTATTACTTTTTCATTTTTTTGCTGATGATGCTGTATGGCGGCTCGTTTTTTGCGGGACAAGATGACGTTTTCAGTGGTACCTTGGTTATTTATTTCCATCTTTTTGATCGCATGTTATTCCACTTTTTGTTCGGTGGTATGATAATAAAGCGTTGTTTTTTGCCTCGTTTTTTTTTTTTTTTCTTACGGTGTTTACTGAAGGGGTTAACTAGTGGGAGAGTTTTATAGGTTGGGTCGTTTCGGACGCGGCAATACTGAATATGTGTACTTTTATTGTTTGTTTTTTTTATTTAGATAAAGAAATTAATTTATGGGAATATTTTTTTTTCATTATTTAGGAATTTTTTTTATTTTTTTTTACACGTGTGGAAATTTTTTTTTTAACATTTTTACTTTGTCCCAGGGGAAGACATCACAGATCGGTGATCTGACAGTTTGCACAGCACTCTGTCAGATCACCGATCTGACTTACAGTGCTGCAGGCTTCACACAGGCGATCACATCGCGTTGCTGCGGGGGGCTCAGGGAAGCCCGCCGGGGAACCCCCTCCCTGCGCGATGCTTCCCTGTACCGCGGACACACCGCGATCATGTTTGATCGTGGTGTGCCGGGGGTTAATGTGCCGGGGGCAGTCCGTGACCGCTCCTGGCACATAGTGCCGGATGTCAGCTGCGATGAAGCATGGAGGAGGATGTGTGATGGTGTGGGGGTGCTTTACTGATGTCACTGTTGGGGATTTATTTAAAATTGAAGGCATACTGAACCAGCATGGCTACCACAGCATCTTGCAGCGGCATGCTATTCCATCCGGTTTTCATTTAGTTGGACCATCATTTATTTTTCAACAGGACAATGACCCCAAACACACCTCCAGGCTGTGTAAGGGATATTTGACCAAAAAGGAGAGTGATGGGGTGCTACGCCAGATGACCTGGCCTCCATAGTCACCAGACCTGAACCCAATCGAGATGGTTTGGGGTGAGCTGGACCGCAGAGTGAAGGCAAAAGGGCCAACAAGTGCTAAGCATCTCTGGGAACTCCTTCAAGATTGTTGGAAGACCATTTCCGGTGACTACCTCTTGAAGCTCATCAAGAGAATGTGCAAAGCAGTCATCAAAGCAAAAGGTGGCTACATTGAAGAACCTAGAATATAAGACATATTTTCAGTTGTTTCACACTTTTTTGTTAAGTATATAATTCCACATGTGTTAATTCATAGTTTTGATGCCTTCAGTGTGAATGTACAATTTTCATAGTCATGAAAATACAGAAAAATCTTTAAATGAGAAGGTGTGTCCAAACTTTCGGTCTGTACTGTATATACAACCCCTGGCAAAAATTATGGAATCACCGGCCTTGGTGAATGTTCATTCAGTTGTTCAATTTTGCAGAAAAAAAGCAGATCACAGACATGGTACATGTTACGACCAGACATACTTACTTGTCTTCTTCCGTTCCTCGGCGCACTCCCGACGCTCCTCCGCGCCGCTCTGCTGATCCCTTCTCTGGATCGTGGCGTTCTGTTCTTCCGCGCATGCGCAGTCGCGTCTCCTGCGCTGCACTGCCTCCTGGGAGGTTGCGACCCGATGGCTCCGCCCCAACATGGCGGCACCCATCGGGTATTTCCTCACGGCATCTGTCCAGGTAAGACGCCTTCGCTTTGTAGGATACTCAGCTTGTTTCTGCGTTCCTATGTCCTAGGCTCCCTCGTTCTCTGTATTACTTCTCCTCGCTAGCTGTGCCTTGTCCTCTCTGTGTTCCCGCTGAGTTTGTTCTTTGTTCCAGTTTTGCCCGCCCTGTGTCTCTGTCTTGTTGTCCAGTGCCCCGGTCTCTTTTGTGTCTCCGCATTACCTGTTCCTTTCCCTAGTCCCGCGTTCTGTTTTCCCTTCCTGTTGTTATCCTTAGTTCTCTCTTTTTGTTTTCTTGCAGCCCCATGGTTTCCTGGTTCATCTCCAGTGATCCCATATATTTCTAGCCTCCCTAGTCTGTTCTAGTTTTCCGTTTGCTAGTCCTCTGTCTCCCTCTATTGTTTTTGGTCGCCCCTTTGGCTCTAGCTGTTGTGTCTCCTGTTGTGAATTCCGCTCTTGGTCTCCTGTTATGGCTGGCAATCAGGCAACACAGCGTGCAGTAATCAGCGCACATACAGAAATCTGGCAATAACCAAAAACAATAGGACAAGCTCTGAGACGTGGAATCTCTGTAGACTGCAGTACCTGATCTATCCTCACACAACTATAAGCAGCAGTGGATTGCGCCTAACAACTACCTATGCAACTCGGCACTGCCTGAGGAGCTGACTAGTCTGAAGATAGAAATACAAGCCTGACTTACCTCAGAGAAATACCCCAAAGGAATAGGCAGCCCCCCACATATAATGACTGTTAGCAAGATGAAAAGACAAACGTAGGAATGAAATAGATTCAGCAAAGTGAGGCCCGATATTCTAGACAGAGCGAGGATAGCAAAGAGAACTATGCAGTCTACAAAAAACCCTAAAACGAAAACCACGCAAAGGGGCAAAAAGACCCACCGTGCCGAACTAACAGCACGGCGGTGCACCCCTTTGCTTCTCAGAGCTTCCAGCAAAAGTTAATAGCAAGCTGGACAGAAAAAACAGAAAACAAACTAGAAGCACTTATCTAGCAGAGCAGCAGGCCCAAGGAAAGATGCAGTAGCTCAGATCCAACACTGGAACATTGACAAGGAGCAAGGAAGACAGACTCAGGTGGAGCTAAATAGCAAGGCAGCCAACGAGCTCACCAAAACACCTGAGGGAGGAAGCCCAGAGACTGCAATACCACTTGTGACCACAGAAGTGAACTCAGCCACAGAATTCACAACAGTACCCCCCCCTTGAGGAGGGGTCACCGAACCCTCACCAGAACCCCCAGGCCGACCAGGATGAGCCACATGAAAGGCACGAACAAGATCTGGGGCATGGACATCAGAGGCAAAAACCCAGGAATTATCTTCCTGAGCATAACCCTTCCATTTGACCAGATACTGGAGTTTCCGTCTAGAGACACGAGAATCCAAAATCTTCTCCACAATATACTCCAATTCCCCCTCCACCAAAACAGGGGCAGGAGGCTCCACAGATGGAACCATAGGTGCCACGTATCTCCTCAACAACGACCTATGGAATACATTATGTATGGAAAAGGAGTCTGGGAGGGTCAGACGAAAAGACACCGGATTGAGAATCTCAGAAATCCTATACGGACCAATAAAACGAGGTTTAAATTTAGGAGAGGAAACCTTCATAGGAATATGACGAGAAGATAACCAAACCAGATCCCCAACACGAAGTCGGGGTCCCACACGGCGTCTGCGATTAGCGAAAAGCTGAGCCTTCTCCTGGGACAAGGTCAAATTGTCCACCACCTGAGTCCAGATCTGCTGCAACCTGTCCACCACAGAATCCACACCAGGACAGTCCGAAGACTCAACCTGTCCTGAAGAGAAACGAGGATGGAACCCAGAATTGCAGAAAAATGGAGAGACCAAGGTAGCCGAGCTGGCCCGATTATTAAGGGCGAACTCAGCCAACGGCAAAAATGACACCCAATCATCCTGGTCAGCGGAAACAAAACATCTCAGATATGTTTCCAAGGTCTGATTGGTTCGTTCGGTCTGGCCATTAGTCTGAGGATGGAAGGCCGAGGAGAAAGATAGGTCAATGCCCATCCTACCACAAAAGGCTCGCCAGAACCTCGAGACAAACTGGGAACCTCTGTCAGAAACAATATTCTCAGGAATGCCATGTAAACGAACCACATGCTGGAAGAACAAAGGCACCAAATCAGAGGAGGAAGGCAATTTAACCAAGGGCACCAGATGGACCATTTTAGAAAAGCGATCACAGACCACACAAATGACCGACATTTTTTGAGAAACGGGAAGGTCAGAAATGAAATCCATCGAAATATGTGTCCAAGGCCTCTTCGGGACCGGCAAGGGCAAAAGCAACCCACTGGCACGTGAACAGCAGGGCTTAGCCCTAGCACAAATTCCACAGGACTGCACAAAAGCACGCACATCCCGTGACAGAGATGGCCACCAGAAGGATCTAGCAACCAACTCCCTGGTACCAAAGATTCCTGGATGACCGGCCAGCACCGAACAATGAAGTTCAGAGATAACTTTACTAGTCCACCTATCAGGGACGAACAGTTTCTCGGCCGGACAACGATCAGGTTTATTAGCCTGAAATTTCTGCAACACTCTCCGCAAATCAGGGGAGATGGCAGACACAATGACTCCTTCCTTGAGGATACTCGCCGGCTCAGATAACCCCGGAGAGTCGGGCACAAAACTCCTAGACAGAGCATCCGCCTTCACATTTTTAGAGCCCGGAAGGTATGAAACCACAAAATCAAAACGAGCAAAAAATAACGACCAACGGGCCTGTCTAGGATTCAAGCGCTTGGCAGACTCAAGATAAGTAAGGTTCTTATGATCAGTCAAAACCACCACGCGATGCTTAGCACCCTCAAGCCAATGACGCCACTCCTCGAATGCCCACTTCATGGCCAGCAACTCTCGGTTGCCCACATCATAATTACGCTCAGCAGCAGAAAATTTCCTGGAAAAGAAAGCACATGGTTTGAACACTGAGCAACCAGAACCTCTCTGTGACAAAACCGCCCCTGCACCAATCTCAGAAGCATCAACCTCGACCTGGAACGGAAGAGAAACATCAGGTTGACACAACACAGGGGCACAGCAAAAACGACGCTTCAACTCCTGAAAAGCTTCCACGGCAGCAGAAGACCAATTAACCAAATCAGCACCCTTCTTGGTCAAATCGGTCAATGGTCTGGCAATGCTAGAAAAATTACAGATGAAGCGACGATAAAAATTAGCAAAGCCCAGGAATTTCTGCAGACTTTTTAGAGATGTCGGCTGAGTCCAATCCTGGATGGCCTGAACCTTAACCGGATCCATCTCGATAGTAGAAGGGGAAAAGATGAACCCCAAAAATGAAACTTTCTGCACACCGAAGAGACACTTTGATCCCTTCACGAACAAGGAATTAGCACGCAGTACCTGGAAAACCATTCTGACTTGCTTCACATGAGACTCCCAATCATCAGAGAAGATCAAAATGTCATCCAAGTAAACAATCAAGAATTTATCCAGATACTCACGGAAAATGTCATGCATAAAAGACTGAAAAACAGATGGAGCATTGGCAAGTCCAAACGGCATCACCAGATACTCAAAATGACCCTCGGGCGTATTAAATGCCGTTTTCAATTCATCTCCTTGCCTGATTCTCACCAGATTATACGCACCACGAAGATCTATCTTGGTGAACCAACTAGCCCCCTTAATCCGAGCAAACAAGTCAGAAATCAATGGCAAGGGATACTGAAATTTAACAGTGATCTTATTAAGAAGGCGGTAATCAATACACGGTCTTAGCGAACCATCCTTCTTGGCTACAAAAAAGAACCCTGCTCCCAATGGTGACGACGATGGGCGAATATGTCCCTTCTCCAGGGACTCCTTCACATAACTGCGCATAGCGGTGTGTTCAGGTACGGACAAATTAAATAAACGACCCTTAGGGAATTTACTACCAGGAATCAAATCGATAGCACAATCACAATTCCTATGCGGAGGTAGGGCATCAGACTTGGACTCTTCAAATACATCCTGAAAGTCCGACAAGAACTCTGGGATGTCAGAAGGAATGGATGACGAAATAGACAAAAATGGAACATCACCATGTACTCCCTGACAACCCCAGCTGGTTACCGACATAGAGTTCCAATCCAATACTGGATTATGGGTTTGTAGCCATGGCAACCCCAACACGACCACATCATGCAAATTATGCAGTACCAGAAAGCGAATAACCTCCTGATGTGCAGGAGCCATGCACATGGTCAGCTGGGCCCAGTACTGAGGCTTATTCTTGGCCAAAGGTGTAGCATCAATTCCCCTCAACGGAATAGGACACCGCAAAGGCTCCAAGAAAAATCCACAACGCTTAGCATAATCCAAATCCATCAGATTCAGGGCAGCGCCTGAATCCACAAACGCCATGACAGAATACGATGACAAAGAGCACATTAAGGTAATGGACAAAAGGAATTTGGACTGTACAGTACCAATAACGGCAGAGCTATCGAACCGCCTAGTGCGTTTAGGACAAAAAACCCTAAAACGAAAACCACGCAAAGGGGCAAAAAGACCCACCGTGCCGAACTAACAGCACGGCGGTGCACCCCTTTGCTTCTCAGAGCTTCCAGCAAAAGTTAATAGCAAGCTGGACAGAAAAAACAGAAAACAAACTAGAAGCACTTATCTAGCAGAGCAGCAGGCCCAAGGAAAGATGCAGTAGCTCAGATCCAACACTGGAACATTGACAAGGAGCAAGGAAGACAGACTCAGGTGGAGCTAAATAGCAAGGCAGCCAACGAGCTCACCAAAACACCTGAGGGAGGAAGCCCAGAGACTGCAATACCACTTGTGACCACAGAACTCAGCCACAGAATTCACAACAGTCTCCCTCCGGTGGTTGTAAGTGGCACTTTTGTGAGTTCTGCTCTTGGGCTCCCTCTTGTGGTTTCTAGTGGTATGGCTGCTCCTTGGAGTTAGCTGTCATCAGCTGCCTCCACTTATCTTCTCTTCTGCTCGGCTATTTAGGTCTGGCTCTGTCTTCAGCCAGTGCCACTTGTAAATGGTTCCTGGTTGGATTCACATCTCTTTGGAGTTCCCTGTTATCCTGACCAGTTCAGCAAAGCTAAGTTTTTGCTTGCTCTTTTCTGTCCATAGATTGTGGACTTGTCCGTTCTGTGCTTTCTATGTTTGTCCAGCTTATCAGTGTGAATTTATTCTGTCTTGCTGGAAGCACTGGGAGGCAGATTTGCCCTCCACATCTTTAGTCAGGTGTGGAGTTTTTTTTTTTGTAAACTCTGCGTGGATTTTTGTAGTGTTTTATACTGATCGCACAGTATTCCATCCTGTCCTATCTATTTAGCTAAACTGGCCTCCTGTGCTCATCCTGGTTTCATTCTATGTATATCTTTTCCCTCTCCACTCACAGTCATTATATGTGGGGGGCTAATCTATCCTTTGGGGATTTTCTCTGAGGCAAGATAGTTTTCCTGCTTCATTCTTTATGGGTAGTTAGCTCTTAGGCTGTGACGAGATGCCTAGGGAGAGTTAGGAGCATTCCACGGCTACTTCTAGTGTTGTGTTGAGCTTATGGACTGCGGTCAGTACAGTTACCACGTCCTTCAGAGCTCGTTCCATGTTGCTCCTAGACCACCGTATCATAACAGTGCAAGTGGCCAAAAATGAATTAAATGCATCTCAAAAGAAGGAAAAGAAAGTTCTGAACCATTTTTTTTCTGTGCTTTGGTTTGTCTTTTTTTTTTTTTCTTTTCCTCTTGATATCTGGGTGGTTCAGGATATATGCTTTGGCATGGATGTTCAGGGTTTGTTTTCTCGTGTGGATCAACTTGCTGCAAGAATACAGAGTATCCAGGACTATGTTGCCCAGACTCCGGCTTTAGAGCCCAGAATTCCTACTCCTGATTTTGTTTTTTTGGGACAGATTCAAGTTTTTGAACTTTAAAAATAACTGCAAATTGTTTTTTGCTTTGAAACCCCGTTCTTCTGGTGATCCTATTCAGCAAGTAAAAATCATCATATCCTTGCTGCGTGGTGACCCTCAAGACTGGGCTTTTTCTTTTGAAACAGGGGATCCGGCATTATTGAATATAGATGCATTTTTTCAAGCGCTCGGATTATTGTATGACGAACCTAATTCTGTGGATCATGCAGAAAAAACCCTGTTGGCCTTGTGTCAAGGTCAGGAAGCGGCAGAGTTATACTGCCAGAAATTTAGAAAATGGTCTGTGCTCACTAAATGGAATGAAGAGGCTCTGGCTGCTATTTTCAGAAAAGGTCTTTCTGAAACCCTTAAAGATGTTATGGTGGGCTTTCCTACACCTGCCGGTTTGAGCAAATCTATGTCTCTAGCCATTCAGATTGATCGGCGTCTGCGCAAGCGCAAAGCTGTGCACCATATGGCAGTATCCTCTGAGCAAAGTCCTGAACCTATGCAATGTGATAGGATTTTGACTAGAATAGAACGGCAGGAATTCAGACGTCAGAATAGGCTGTGCTTTTACTGTGGTGATTCGGCTCATGTTATCTCTGATTGCCCTAAGCGTACTAAGAGAGTCGCTAGGTCTGTTACCATTAGTACTATACAGCCTAAATTTCTCTTATCTGTGACCCTGATTTGCTCATTGTCGTCCTTTTCTGTCATGGCATTTGTGGATTCAGGCGCTGCCCTGAACTTAATGGACTTAGAATTCGCCAGGCGCTGTGGTTTTTCCTTGCAGCCTTTGCAGAGCCCTATTCCTTTGAGGGGCATTGATGCTACACCCTTGTCCAAGGATAAACCTCAGTACTGGACACAGATGACTATGTACATGGCTCCTGCACATCAGGAAGATTGCCGTTTTCTGGTGTTGCATAACCTGCATGATGTTGTTGTACTGGGTTTTCCATGGTTACAGGAACATAATCCGGTGCTGGATTGGAAAACTATGTCGGTGACTAGTTGGGGTTGTCAAGGGGTACATAGTGACGTTCCTTTGATGTCAATTTCCTCTTCCCCCTCTTCTGAGGTCCCTGAGTTTTAGTCGGATTTCCAGGATGTATTTCATGAGCCCAAGCCCAGTTCCCTTCCTCAACATAGGGACTGAGATTGTGCTATTAACTTGATTCCTGGTTGTAAGTTCCCTAAGGGCCGACTTTTCAATCTGTCTGTGCCAGAGCATGCCGCCATGCGGAGCTATGTTAAGGAATCTTTGGAGAAAGGGCATATTCGGCCCTCTTCGTCACCATTGGGAGCGGGTTTCTTTTTTGTTGCTAAGAAAGATGGCTCCTTGAGACCCTGTATTGATTATCGTCTTCTTAATAAGATCGCGGTCAAATTCCAATACCCCTTGCCTTTGCTTACTGAGATGTTTGCTCAGATTAAGGGGGCTAGTTGGTTTACTAAGATTGACCTCCGAGGGGCATATAATCTTGTTCGTATTAAACAGGGTGACGAATGGAAAACTGCATTTAATACGCCCGAAGGCCATTTTGAATACCTTGTGATGCCATTTGGGCTCTCTAATGCTCCATCTGTGTTCCAGTCTTTCATGCATGATATTTTCCGCAATTATCTTGATAAATTCATGGTCGTATATTTGGATGATATTTTGATTTTTTCCGATGATTGGGAGTCTCATGTGAAGCAGGTCAGGATGGTGTTCCAGATCCTTCGTGATAATGCTTTATTTGTGAAGGGCTCTAAGTGCCTATTCGGAGTTCAGAAGGTCTCTTTTTTGGGTTTTATTTTTTCTCCCTCATCTATAGAAATGGATCCTGTTAAGGTCCAAGCTATTCATGACTGGATCCAACCCACATCTGTGAAGGGTCTTCAAAAATTTTTGGGCTTTGCTAATTTCTATCGCCGTTTCATTGCCAATTTTTCCAGTGTGGTTAAGCCCCTTACTGATTTGACGAAGAAAGGTGCTGATGTGACTAATTGGTCCTCTGAGGCTGTTGAGGCCTTTCAGGAGCTTAAACGCCGATTTACTTCTGCCCCTGTGTTGCGTCAACCGGATGTTTCTCTTCCTTTTCAGGTTGAGGTCGACGCTTCTGAGATTGGGGCAGGGGCCGTTTTGTCTCAGAGGGAGTCTGATGGTTCTTTGATGAAACCGTGTGCTTTTTTTTCCAGAAAGTTTTCGCCTGCGGAACGCAATTATGATGTCGGCAATCGGGAGTTGTTGGCTATGAAGTGGGCGTTTGAGGAGTGGTGACATTGGCTTGAGGGAGCTAAACACCGTGTTGTGGTCCTGACCGATCATAAGAATCTGATTTACCTCGAGTCGGCCAAGCGGCTGAATCCTAGACAGGCTCGATGGTCCCTGTTTTTCTCCCGTTTTGATTTTGTGGTCTTGTATCTTCCGGGATCTAAGAATGTTAAGGCTGATGCCCTCTCTAGGAGTTTTTCGCCTGATTCTCCTGGAGTCCTTGAGCCGGTTGGCATTCTTAAGGAGGGGGTGATTCTTTCTGCTATCTCCCCTGATTTACGGCGGGTGCTTCAGGAATTTCAGGCTGATAGGCCTGACCGCTGTCCAGTGGGGAAGCTGTTTGTTCCTGATAGATGGACAAGTAAGGTAATTTCTGAGGTTCATTGTTCAGTGTTGGCTAGTCATCCTGGGATTTTTGGTACCAGAGATTTGGTTGCTAGGTCCTTTTGGTGGCCTTCCTTGTCGCGCGATGTCCGTGCTTTTGTGCAGTCCTGTGGGACTTGCGCCCGGGCCAAGCCTTGCTGTTCCCGCGCTAGTGGGTTGCTTTTGCCTTTGCCGGTCCCTGAGAGGCCCTGGACGCATATTTCCATGGATTTTATTTTGGATCTTCCTGTTTCCCAGAAGATGTCTGTTATCTGGGTTGTTTGTGACCGGTTCTCTAAAATGGTCCATCTGGTACCTTTGCCTAAGTTGCCTTCCTCCTCAGATCTGGTTCCATTATTTTTTCAGCATGTGGTTCGTTTGCATGGCATTCCGGAGAATATTGTGTCTGACAGAGGTTCTCAGTTTGTCTCTAGATTTTGGTGAGCCTTTTGTGCTAGGATGGGCATTGATTTGTCTTTTTCTTTGGCGTTTCATCCTCAGACTAATGGCCAAACTGAGCGAACTAATCAGACCTTGGAGACCTATTTGAGATGCTTTGTGTCTGCTGATCAGGATGATTGGGTGTCCTTCTTGCCATTGGCCGAGTTTGCCCTTAATAATCGGGCTAGTTCGGCTACTTTGGTTTCACCTTTCTTTTGTAATTTTGGTTTTCATCCTCGTTTTTCTTCTGGGCAGGTTGAGCCTTCTGATTGTCCTGGTGTTAATTCTGTGGTGGACAGGCTGCAGCAGATTTGGACTCATGTGGTGGACAATTTGACGTTGTCTCAGGAAAGGGCTCAACGTTTTGCTAACCGCCGTCGGTGTGTTGGTCCCCGGCTTCGTGTGGGGGATTTGGTTTGGTTGTCTTCTCGTCATGTTCCTATGAAGGTTTCTTCTCCTAAGTTTAAGCCTCGGTTTATTGGTCCTTATAAAATTTCTGAAATTATTAATCCGGTGTCTTTTCGTTTGGCTCTTCCTGCCTCTTTTCCCATTCATAATGTTTTCCATAGATCTTTGTTGTGGAGATATGTGGTGCCCGTTGTTCCCTCGGTTGACCATCCTGCCCCGGTGTTTGTTGAGGGAGAGTTGGAATATGAGGTTGAGAACATTTTGGATTCTCGTTTTTCGAGGCGGAGGCTTCAGTATCTTGTCAAGTGGAAGGGTTATGGCCAGGAGGATAATTCTTGGGTTGTTGCCTCCGATGTCCATGCCACCGATTTGGTTCATGCTTTTCACTTGGCTCGTCCTGATCGGCCTGGGGGCTCTGGTGAGGGTTCGGTGACCCCTCCTCAAGAGGGGTACTGTTGTTAATTCCGCTCTTGGGCTCCGTCCGGTGGTTGTAAGTGGCACTTTTGTGAGTTCTGCTCTTGGGCTCCCTCTTGTGGTTTCTAGTGGTATGGCTGCTCCTTGGAGTTAGCTGTCATCAGCTGCCTCCACTTATCTTCTCTTCTGCTCGGCTATTTAGGTCTGGCTCTGTCTTCAGCCAGTGCCACTTGTAAATGGTTCCTGGTTGGATTCACATCTCTTTGGAGTTCCCTGTTATCCTGACCAGTTCAGCTAAGCTAAGTTTTTGCTTGCTCTTTTCTGTCCATAGATTGTGGACTTGTCCGTTCTGTGCTTTCTATGTTTGTCCAGCTTATCAGTGTGAATTTATTCTGTCTTGCTGGAAGCTCTGGGAGGCAGATTTGCCCTCCACACCTTTAGTCAGGTGTGAAGTTTTTTTTTTGTAAACTCTGCGTGGATTTTTGTAGTGTTTTATACTGACCGCACAGTATTCCATCCTGTCCTATCTATTTAGCTAAACTGGCCTCCTGTGCTCATCCTGGTTTCATTCTATGTATGTCTTTTCCCTCTCCACTCACAGTCATTATTTGTGGGGGGCTAATCTATCCTTTGGGGATTTTCTCTGAGGCAAGATAGTTTTCCTGCTTCTTTCTTTAGGGGTAGTTAGCTCTTAGGCTGTGACGAGATGCCTAGGGAGAGTTAGGGAGAGTTAGGAGCATTCCACGGCTACTTCTAGTGTTGTGTTGAGCTTAGGGACTGCGGTCAGTACAGTTACCACGTCCTTCAGAGCTCGTTCCATGTTGCTCCTAGACCACCGTATCATAACAGTCTCCATTCCCCCTTGGACCTGCTCCTAACGCTCCCTGTATAGGGGGTGGTTACATCTGGTCTATTCGTCCTCGGGGGCTCTAGAGTCACGACCCAGAGGGTCCACTTTCAGATTCTTCTCCGAATCCCTACAGTAAGTGAAGGCCATGGACCCCGCTGGTGCTTCTGGCGCGCAAAAAGAGTTAGCCTTTTTACGAGAAAATCAGACCCGTATTATGACCTTCATGAAGGCAATGGATTCTCATTTCTCTTCGTTCCAGTCCACGGATCCTGGTAACGCTTCTCAGCTTGCTGGCCTCCAGAAAGAATTGGCTCAGCATTGTGATACTCAGGCTCACATTCTCACCTACATGACCTCTGTAGATGATCGGCTGCTTTCTTTACAAGCGGCTGCTTCAGCCTCCACCTCTGCTCCCCACCCTCCTCCCCGTTTGGCTAAACCACCTCGGTACAACGGTGACCCTAAACTATGTCGGGGTTTTCTAAACCAATGTCGACTTCATTATGAACTTTTACCTCAGCACTACCCTACCGATCGGGCTAAGATTGCCTTTTTGATTTCTCATCTGGAGGGTGACGCCTTGGCATGGGTTAATCCCCTTTGGGAGCGTGATGATCCCCTTGTCTCCCAATTGTCTGAATTTTTGGAGACCTTTCGTCATGTTTTTGATGAACCTGGACGGCTGGCCTCAACTACCGAGGCTCTTTTTTTCTCTCCAACAGGGATCTTTAACTGTGGGGCAGTACACCATCCAGTTTCGTACTCTTTCCTCCGATTTAGGCTGGAATAACGAGGCATTAGTGGGTGCTTTCTGGCGAGGCCTCTCTGGGCGTATTAAGGACGAGTTAGCTGGTCGGGACACTCCTACGGTTCTTGAGGATTTGATTTCTTTGGCTACCCGTATAGATCTTCGTTTTCAGGAACGCGCCCGGGAGCGGAGATCTCTTCGGCCTTCTCCTGTTACCCGCAAACCACTCGGTTCGTCGCCCGGAACTTCCTCTCTTTGGCGTCCGTTCCTGAGCCGATGCAAGTGGACCGTCTCAAGATGTCTGAACAACGACGTAAGGAGAGGCGTACTCAAGGCTTATGCTTCTACTGCGGGAGTGCCTCTCATCTGTTGCGGTCTTGCCCTGATCGTCCGGAAAATTTCTCCACCTAGGTCAGGTAAGAGAGGCCTCCCTAGGTGCTCGTGATACCTCTCAACCCCTCACTTTGTCTGTCTTATTACATGTTTCTGGCAAGGGCATTTCATTGGACGCTTATGTGGATTCGGGTGCGGCAGGGTATTTTATCAGGTTAGAGGAGGTTTTAAAATTTTCTGTTCCTGTTAGGACCTTGGAGAGTCCTTTATTTCTTGCATCCGTAGATGGTAAACCTTTACAGGAGGTTATTACGCAAGTCACTCTCGAAGTTGAACTTCAAGTGGGGGTTCTGCATAGGGAGAGAATTGCATTTTATGTTTTGCCAGGTCTGTCTCACCCTGTACTCCTAGGTATTCCATGGTTACGGAGTCACGAGCCCATTTTAGATTGGCGCAACGGTAATATTTTGCGCTGTGGAGACTTCTGTCGGGAACGTTGTCTGCTGCCGGTGCATCCTGTGGGTTCTTCTTCTTCCTCTTCTTCTCTTTCTGCTTTACCTTCTGTCTACAGTTCTTTCTTAGACGTCTTCGACAAGATTGAAGCTGATAGTCTACCTCCACACCGACCCTATGATTGTCCCATAGACCTCAAGCCTGGAACCATTCCGCCTAGAGGAAGAATCTATCCTCTCTCTCCTGTGGAGACGCAAGCCATGTCAGAATATATCCAGGAGAATCTTGCTAAAGGATTCATTCGCAAATCCTCTTCTCCTGCTGGGGCAGGCTTCTTTTTCGTAAAGAAGGATGGCTCTCTTCGTCCTTGCATAAATTATAGAGGACTAAACAATGTTACGGTGAAGAACAAATACCCTCTGCCACTCATTCCGGAACTCTTTGATCGCCTCAGAGGAGTGCAAATTTTTACCAAGCTGGACCTGCGCGGAGCTTACAATCTGGTTCGAATTCGTGCCGGTGATGAGTGGAAAACCGCCTTTAACACTCGTGACGGCCACTATGAGTATCTGGTTATGCCGTTTGGCCTCTGTAACGCTCCTGCAGTTTTTCAAGAATTTGTGAACGATATTTTATGTGATTTACTCTACTCCAGCGTCGTGGTTAATCTTGACGACATTCTCATCTTCTCTACAGACCTTTCTACTCATAGGCGGGATGTACGTCGAGTTTTACAATTCCTAAGAGAGAATCATCTGTTTGCAAAGATTGAGAAGTGCGTCTTTGAGCAATCCTCCCTGCCCTTCCTTGAATATATCGTCTCGAGCTCTGGTTTGGAGATGGATCCCGAGAAGGTCTCTGCAGTCCTTAACTGGCCACGTCCTCTTGGAATAAAAGCAATCCAACTTTTTCTTGGCTTTGCCAATTACTATAGACAATTTATTCCTCATTTTTCTTTGATTGCTAAGCCCATTTCTGCTCTTGTTCGCAAGGGAGTCAACTCCAATCTTTGGACCTCTGAGGCTGAAGAAGCTTTTCTGTTGCTTAAGCAAAGCTTTGCTGCAGCTCCTGTGTTTCATCGTCCTGACGCGAATAGACCATTCATCCTGGAGGTCGACGCGTCATATATCGGAGCAGGAGCCGTACTCTTGCAAAGATCTTCGTCTGGACGTTTAGTTACCTGTGGTTTTTTCTCCAAAGCCTTTTCTTCCCCAGAACGGAATTATTCCATAGGAGATAAGGAACTATTGGCTATCAAGTTAGCCTTAGAGGAGTGGCGCTATCTTCTTGAGGGAGCTGTGCATCCGTTCACCATTTACACTGACCACAAGAATTTGGCCTATCTTCAGTCTGCTCAAAGACTTAATCCACGACAAGCTAGGTGGTCTTTATTCTTCGGACAATTTGATTTCAAACTTCATTTCCGACCCGGAAATAAGAATGTCAAGGCGGATGCCCTCTCAAGATCGTTTCAGCCTTTGGACACAGAGGATTCTCCGGCCCACATCATTGATCCTGCAAGAATCGTCTCCCTTGCTCCTCAGAGTGGTTCCAGTGCCTCCTAGCAAGACTCTTGTGTCGAGTCAAGACAAAGAGAGAGTTTTACGTTGGGGTCACTCCTCCAAGTTTGCAGGACATGTAGGAGTCAAGAAGACACTCTCCCTTATCTCTCAGCACTATTGGTGGCCATCCCTCCGTCAAGACGTCTCCGAATTCATTGCTTCTTGTTCTTCTTGTGCCAAAAATAAAGTTCCCAGGCAACTTCCATCCGGTCTCCTGCATCCTTAGCCAGTGTCTTCCGTTCCTTGGAGCCATATCGCCATGGACTTCATCACCAATCTGCCTCGTTCCTCGGATTGCTCTGTCATCTTAGTTATCGTGGATCGTTTTTCTAAGATGGCTCACTTCGTAGCTTTGCCTGGTCTGCCCTCTGCTCCAGAGTTGGCGAAAATCTTTTTACATCAAGTTTTTCGTCTTCATGGCTTCCCACAACATATCGTCTCTGATCGTGGAGTTCAATTTACCTCACATTTTTGGAGGGCTCTCTGCAAGCCATTGAAGATTAACCTTGATTTTTCTTCAGCGTATCATCCACAATCTAACGGCCAAGTGGAGCGAGTTAATCAAGTTCTGACTACTTACCTGCGGCATTTTTCCAATGCTCATCAGGATGACTGGGTTTCTCTTCTCCCTTGGGCAGAGTTTTCGTATAATAATCTTCCCAGGGAGGCTTCTTCCAAATCTCCCTTCTTTGTGGTCTTTGGGCGCCGGGGGTACCGGCGGCAGATTTCTTGTCCCAGGAGTTCTCTAAGGTTTGGCGTGAGACTAAAGAGGCCCTTGAAAAAGCTAGCAGTAATATGAAGAGGTTTGCTGATAAGAAGCGATGCTCCTCCGTATGTTCCCAGTGATAGAGTTTGTCTTTCTTCTCGTTTTATCAGGCTCAAGATTCCCTCTCAGAAACTGGGTCCCCGCTACATTGGTCCTTTCCCTATCCTAAGTCGCATCAATGATATTTCCAAGTTGAAACTACCTGCTTCTTTAAGTATTCCTAATGCTTTCCATGTGTCTCTTCTCAAACCTGCTGTGTTCAATCACTTTCACTCTTCCACCTCTCACTCTCCGTTACTCAGTACTTTTGATGGTATTTTTAATGTTAAAGATATCCTTGCCAAAAAGGTTATTAGGGGGAGGACCTATTTTTTGATTGATTGGGAGGGATTTGGTCCTGAGGAGAGATCCTGGGAGCCCCGTGAGAACATCAATGCTCCTCTTATCATGAGGAGATTTCTCTCCAGCCTTAAAAAGAGGGGGAGTAAGGAGGGGGGTACTGTTACGACCAGACATACTTGTCTTCTTCTGTCCCTCGGCGCACTCCCAACGCCGCTCCGCGCCGCTCTGCTGCTCCCTTCTCTGGATCGCGGCGTTCTGTTCTTCCGCGCATGCGCAGTCGCGTCTCCTGCGCTGCACTGCCTCCTGAGAGGTCGCGACCCGATGGCTCCGCCCCAACATGGCAGCGCCCATCGGGTATTTCCTCCCGGCGTCTGTCCACGTAAGACGCCTTCGCTTTGTAGGATACTGAGCTTGTTTCCGCGTTCCTATGTCCTAGGTTCCCTCGTTCTCTGTATTACTTCTCCTCGCTAGCTGTGCCTTGTCCTCTCTGTGTTCCCGCTGAGTTTGTTCTTTGTTCCAGTTTTGCCTGCCCTGTGTCTCTGTCTTGTTGTCCAGTGCCCCGGTCTCTTTTGTGTCTCCGCATTACCTGTTCCTTTCCCTAGTCCCGCGTTCTGTTTTCCCTTCCTGTTGTTATCCTTAGTTCTCTCTTTTTGTTTTCTTGCAGCCCCATGGTTTCCTGGTTCATCTCCAGTGATCCCATATATTTCTAGCCTCCCTAGTCTGTTCTAGTTTTCCGTTTGCTAGTCCTCTGTCTCCCTCTATTGTTTTTGGTCGCCCCTTTGGCTCTAGCTGTTGTGTCTCCATTCCCCCTTGGACCTGCTCCTAACGCTCCCTGTATAGGGGTGGTTACATCTGGTCTACTCGTCCTCGGGGGCTCTAGAGTCACGACCCAGAGGGTCCACTTTCGGATTCTTCTCCGAATCCCTACAGTACAAAACTAAAGTAATTTCAAATGGCAACTTTCTGGCTTTAAGAAACACTAAAAGAAATTAAGAACAAAAAATGTGGTAGTCAGTAATGGTTACTTTTTTTAACCAAGCATAGGAGAAAAATTATGGAATCATTCAATTCTGAGTAAAAAATTATGGAATCACCCTGTAAATTTTCATACCCAAAAATAACACCTGCATCAAATTAGATCTGCTCGTTAGTCTGCATCTAAAAAGGAGTGATCACACCTTGGAGAGCTGTTGCCCCAAGTGGACTGACATGAATCATGGCTCCAAAACGAGAGTTGTCAATTGAAACAAAGGAGAGGATTATCAAACTCTTAAAAGAGGGTAAATCATAAACGCAATGTTGCAAAAGATGTTGATTGTTCATAGTCAGCTGTGTCTAAAATCTGGACCAAATACAAACAACTTGGGAACGTTGTTAAAGGCAAACATACTGGTAGACCAAGGAAGACATCAAAGTGTCAAGACTGGAAACTTAAAGCAATAAATCTCCATAGCAGGAAATGATCAACAAAACAAATGAGGAACGAATGGGTGGAAACTGGAGTCAACGTCTGTGACTGAACTGTAAGAAACCGCCTAAAGGAAATGGGATTTACATACAGAAAAGCTAAATAAAATCCATCATTAACACCTAAACAGAAAAAAACAAGGTTACAATGGGCTAAGGAAAAGCAATCGTGGACTGTGGATGAAAGTCATATTCCGTGATGAATCGCAAATCTGCACTGGGCAAGGTGATGATGATGGAACTTTTGTTTGGTGCCGTTCCAATGAGATTTATAAAGATGATTGCCTGAAGAGAACATGCAAATTTCCACAGTCATTGATGATATGGGGCTGCATTTCAGGTAAAGGCACTGGGGAGATGGCTGTCATTACATCTTCAATAAATGCACAAGTTTATGTTGATATTTTGGACACTTTTCTCATCCCAACAATTGAAAGGATGTTTGGGGATGATGAAATCATTTTTCAAGATGATAATGCATCCTGCCATAGAGCAGAAATTGTGAAAACATTCCTTGAAAAAAAAGACACATAAGGTCAATGTCATGGCCTGCAAATAGTCCGGATCTCAATCCAATTGAAAATCTTTGGTGGAAGTTGAAGAAAATGTTCCATGACAAGGCTCCAACCTGGTAACAGCAATCAGAGAAAGATGGAGCCAGATTGATGAATAGTACTGTATGACACTCATTAAGTCCATGCCTCAGAGACTGCAAGCTGTTATAAAAACCAGAGGTGGTGCAACAAAATATTAGTGATGTTTTGGAGTGATTTTTTGTTAGTTTGTTTTTCATGATTCCATATTTTTTTCCTCAGAATTTTAGAATTAATTGATTCCATAGTTTTTTTCCCTATGCTTGGTTAAAAAAGTAACCATTACTGACTACCACATTTTTTGTTCTTGATTTCTTTTAGTGTTTCTTAAAGCCAGAAAGTTGCCATTTGAAATTACTTTAGTTTTGTGCCATGTCTGTGATCTGCTTTTTTTCTACAAAATTAAACAACTGAATGAACATCCTCCAAGGCCGGTGATTCCATAATTTTTGCCAGGGGTTGTATATAGTTACATAGTTATTAAGGTTGAAGGAAGACTATAAGTCCATCTAGTTCAACCCATAGCCTAACCTAACATGCCCTAACATGTTGATCCAGAGGAAGGCAAAAAAAAAACAATGGCAAAGAGTAAGCTCCACATTGGGGAAAAAAATTCCTTCCCGACTCCACATACAGCAATCAGACTAGTTCCCTGGATCAACACCCTATCAAGGAATCTAGTGTATATACCCTGTAACATTATACTTTTCCAGAAAGGTATCCAGTCCCCTCTTAAATTTAAGTAATTAATCACTCATTACAACATCATACGGCAGAGAGTTCCATAGTCTCACTGCTCTTACAGTAAAGAATCCGCGTCTGTTATTATGCTTAAACCTTTTTTCCTCCAAACACAGAGGATGCCCCCTTGTCCCTGTTTCAGGTCTATGATTAAAAAGATCATCAGAAAGGTCTTAGTACTGTCCCCTCATATATTTATACATTAAAATAAGATCACCCCTTAGTTTTCGTTTTTCCAAACTAAATAGCCCCAAGTGTAATAACCTATCTTGGTATTGCAGACCCCCCAGTCCTCTAATAACCTTGGTCGCTCTTCTCTGCACCCAGTCTAGTTCAGCTATGTCTTTCTTATACACCGGAGACCAGAACTGTGCACAGTATTCTAAGTGTGGTCGAACTAGTGACTTGTATAGAGGTAAAATTATATTCTCCTCATGAGCATCTATGCCTCTTTTAATGCATCCCATTATTTTATTTGCCTTTGTAGCAGCTGCCTGACACTGGCCACTGAATATGAGTTTGTCATCCACCCATACACCCAGGTCTTTTTCATTGACGGTGTTGCCCAGAGTTTTAGAATTAAGCACATAGTTATATATCTTATTACTTCTACCCAAGTGCATGACCTTACATTTATCCCCATTAAAGCTCATTTGCCATTTATCAGTCCAAGCTTCGAGTTTACATAAATCATCCTGTAATATAAAATTGTCCTCCTCTGTATTGATTACCCTGCAGAGTTTAGTGTCATCTGCAAATATTGAAATTCTACAAGGTCATTAATAAATATGTTAAAAAGAAGAGGGCCCAATACTGACCCCTGTGGTACCCCACTGCTAACCGCTACCCAGTCCGAGTGTGCTCCATTAATAACCACCCTTTGTTTCCTATCCCTGAGCCAGCTCTCAACCCACTTGTACATATTTTCCCCTATCCCCATTATTCTCATTTTATGTATCAACCTTTTGTGTGGCACTGTATCAAAAGCTTTTGAAAAGTCCATATACACTACATCCACTGGGTTCCCTTGGTCCAATCTGGATCTTACCTCTTCATAGAAACTGATCAAATTAGTCTGACATGAACGGTCCCTAGTAAACCCGTGCTGATACTGGGTCATGAGGTTATTCCTCTTCAGATACTCCAGTATAGCATCCCTTAGAATGCCCTCCAGGATTTTACCCACAGTAGAGGTTAAGCTTACTGGCCTATAATTTCCGAGTTCAGTTTTTGTTCCCTTTTTGAATATTGGCACCACATTTGCTATATGCCAGTCCTGTGGTACAGACCCTGTTATTATGGAGTCTTTAAAGATTAAAAATAATGGTCTATCAATGACTGTACTTAATTCCTGCAGTACTCGAGGGTGTATCCCATCCGGGCCCGGAGATTTGTCAATTTTAGTGATTTTTAGACGCTGCCGCACTTCCTGCTGGGTTAAGCAGGTGACATTTAATTGGGAATTTTTATCACTAGTCATTTTGTCTGCCATGGGATTTTCTTGTGTAAATACTGATGAAAAAAAGTCATTTAACATATTTGCTTTTTCCTCATCCTCATCCACCATTTCACCCAGACTATTTTTAAGGGGGCCAACACTATCATTTTTTAGTTTCTTACTATTTATGTAGTTAAAGAATATTTTAGGATTATTTTTACTCTCTCTGGCAATAAGTCTCTCTGTCTCAATCTTTGCTGCCTTGATTTGCTTTTTACAGAATTTTTTTTTTTTTGTATTTATTTAATGCCTCCTCACTACCTACTTCCTTTAATTCTCTAAATGCTTTCTTTTTGTCACTTATTGCGCCCCTTACAGCTCTATTTAGCCATATTGGTTTCCTCCTATTCCTAGTATGTTTATTCCCATACAGTATACACTGTGCACAGGTCCTATCCAGGATGCTAATAAATGTCTCCCATTTTCTTTGTGTATTTTTGTGTCTCAGGATATCGTCCCAGTTAATTGCACCAAGATCCTCTCTCATCCGTTGGAAATTTGCCCTCCTGAAGTTTAGTGTCCTTGTAACCCCTCTATTACACATCTTTTTAAAGAATACATGAAAACTTATTATTTTGTGATCGCTATTTCCCAAGTGACCCCCAACCCTTATATTTGATATGCGGTCTGGCCTGTTGGTTAATATTAGGTCTAGCAGTGCCCCCCTTCTTGTTGGGTCCTGAACCAGTTGTGAAAGATAATTGTCTCTCATAGTTGTCAAAAAACGATTACCTTTGCTGGAACTGCAGGTTTATGTTCCCCAATCTATTTCAGGGTAGTTGAAGTCCCCCATAATAATGACTTCTCCTTGAGTATATATGTATGTATATATACAGTACAGACCAAAAGTTTGGACACACCTTCTCATTTAAAGATTTTTCTGTATTTTCATGACTATGAAAATTGTACATTCACACTGAAGGCATCAAAGCTATGAATTAACACATGTGGAATTATATACTTAACAAAAAAGTGTGAAACAACTGAAATTATGTCTTATATTCTAGGTTCTTCAAAGTAGCCATCTTTTGCTTTGATGACTGCTTTGCACACTCTTGGCATTCTCTTGATGAGCTTTAAGAGGTAGTCACCAGGAATGGTCTTCCAACAATCTTGAAGGAGTTCCCGAGATGGTTAGCACTTGTTGGCCCTTTTGCCTACACTCTGCAGTCCAGCTCACCCCAAACCATCTCGATTGGGTTCAGGCCTGGTGACTGTGGAGACCAGGTCATCTGGCGTAGCACCCCATCACTTTCCCTCTTGGTTAAATAGCCCTTACACAGCCTGGAGGTGTGTTTGGGGTCATTGTCCTGTTGAAAAATAAATGATGGTCCAACTAAACGCAAACCGGATGGAATAGCACGCCGCTGCAAGATGGTGTGGTAGCCATGCTGGTTCAGTATGCCTTCAATTTTGAATATATCCCCAACAATGCCACCAGAAAAGCACCCCCACACCATCACACCTCCTCCTCCATGCTTCACGGAGGGAGCCAGGCATGTAGAGTCCATCCGTTCACCTTTTCTGCGTTGCACAAAGACACAGTGGTTGGAACCAAAGATCTCAAATTTGGACTCATGAGACCAAAGCACAGATTTCCACTGGTCTAATGTCCATTTCTTGTATTCTTTAGCTCAAACAAGTCTCTTCTGCTTGTTGCCTGTGCAGCGCCCCAGAGACCTGGTCATTGCAGTATGGCCCCAAGGCGAGTAGCGGTACGTCCGATGGCACTAAAGAGTTCTCCTGACCAGGTATCACCAGAACACATTACACTTCACACTCCGGCCACTAGGGGGAGCAAAAGGCTTTATTTATTGGGCCACTCCTCACACTGGTAAAACTAGGGGCTGGTGAGGAAGTTAGTCAGAAGCTGACTGGGTTGGAACCAGGCAACATCCCGTGGCAGGGGGTGTTGCGGGGAGAAGACACAGGGGGGTCCCTGTCAGGCGTGGGAACCTGGCAGGTGCCTAGCGACAGAACAGAACATAACGGAACCGCGCCTGCACACCTTGCGGCGGCATCCTAAGAAAGAGACAAGAAGGGAAGAATATTGTGGAACAGTGTAAACGAGATCAGCACAAAGGAGAGCCAGTAAGAGTTGTGCCGAGAGAGGAAGGCAACATCTTACTGAGGCGCGTAGTCGGTGGCCGGATCACCGTAGGAGTAACTGACTTCAGGCCTTACTTCAAATTCCGCTGGACAGTTGATTATAGGTTGGCTGTCTACCTTTAACACCTACGAAGACATAGGGGGCAACATTGGGAGAGGGGCGTCTCTAGGGTCCCGGAAGACCTCCAAGCCTTCCCGTCAAACGGGTGGCGTCCTAGCCATACTTTATCTGGGGGACGTTAGAAACTAGCAACATCTGGAACCAAAGAACGAGAGAGAGAGCTGTAGAGAACGAACGAAAGAGAACAGCAGTTGTGAGGACTATTCCGAATGCTCAGCAGGGTAGGACTACAACACACAGGCGCTATTGGTAGGCAACGATTTCCATCTGTGAGGGAAACTCTGGATGTGCCCATCCGACCGACCGGTCTCTGATAGCCCGGTTGAACGTGCTCTGGCCTGAGTGTACTGAAGCGTTCAGTAAAAGGTAAAGAGACTGCAACCCTGTGTCCTCGTTATTGACTGCGCCTTACACCATCACCATCCACCTTACTGGGAAGCCCTGGGGACATACTTCACCTGTGGGAAGGTTTACCATCCAGCTGCCATTCCATCACCCCAGCGGACCCCACAGCAGCGTCGGTCGCCCTGATCGAACACCACAGGTGGCGTCACGAACTACTGACAGACTGTACAAAACCCTTTACTGGACGCCCCTTAGCAGGGTCACGGACCGGGTCTAGCCACCGTGACAACCGCAGAACTGAAGGAGAAGGGACCGGTACCGAGTGACTTGTGGCCCTGTGTCTGGGGACGCTCCAACTTGGCGTCACGAACAGGATAGTACTTAAGCCTGAAGAATTGGGTCATGTGTGCCTTGGAACTGTGATTGAAACGTGTTGGACTGTGATTTATTGCAAGGACTGTTTGTTGCTATCTACCGCAAGATTCCTGCCAAAACTGCCGCCATTATAGTGCCACGAGGAGCGCAAGAGAAGAAGAAGGGCGTGGAAGTGGGCGTGAGTAAGCTGGAGAGCGTGATAGATAATGGCCGCCCAGTCTAAATACTTCTGCACCGTGAGGACGTGTCCGTCAGCAGCAGAGATCCGCCTCCTGATCCTCAATGGGGGGCGGAGGAACAAGAAACGAAACCGCCCATGAAGAAGAGAGCGGGAAAGAAACCAGGAAGCGATCCACGTGGAGGATGCCATGGCCAGTAGCTCAGACCCAGACTGCGGGGTTAAAGCGGAGGGCTCCCCCAGCTACCCGGACGAGCCCAGCAGCCAAACCTCCACCATTGGGACTGGTCTCCTGCAGAGTGAGATGGACGATCTTATGGAGCAGCTACTCCAGTGGTGGTTAGAGGCTAAGGCCCCATGCCAAGAGACGCCGGCGGAGGAACCCCTGATCCCGGACCCTCTGCTATCGCTGGAGCCGACCGCGGGGGAGGAAGTCGCCTCGACCGGTGAGTCTGCCGACCCCGTCCCGCCGGCAAAGGACCTGTTAATCGGCCCCGTCGCAGCGCCCCCTCTCCCCAGGACCCATGGACTCCAACATCTCCCACAATGGGACCAACCCACGGGCATGGAGCACTTCCTTAAGGCCCCAATCTCGCCGCTTACCATGCGAGGCGAGGTCTACACAGAGTGTACGGTGTGCCACTGGGTGAACCCGGGGACGAACATCATGGGGTTTCCTGGAGTGCAGACGCAGGAGGGAGAGCGGGTCGAGGCCCTTAGCTGGGAGCAGTACCAGGCCCAGCTGGATCAGCGGTGGAAGGAGTTGGAGAAACATCGCCAGGCCCAGCAGGAGGTGTTGTGAATTCTGTTGTCGAACTCCCTCCTGTGGTCGTGAATGGTACTTCGGCGAGTTCTGTCTATGGGCTTCCTCTGGTGGCTGTGAGTGAAGCTGCTGCTTCTGAGGTTCCTTACACAGGTGACGTGGTTTATCCTTTGGTTGGCTGCTCTATTTAACTCCACTCAGATCGTTACTCCATGCCAGCTGTCAATGTTCCTGCATTGGTTCAGTTAGCTCTTGGATCTTTCTGGTTACCTGTCTTCTCCAGCAGAAGCTAAGTTCCTGATAGTTATTATTTGTTCATTGTTTCCTTGTCCAGCTGGTTATGATTTTGTCTTGCTAGCTGGAAGCTCTGGGATGCAGAGTGGCACCTCCGCACCGTGAGTGGGTGCGGAGGTCTTTTTGCACACTCTGCGTGGTCTTTTGTAGTTTTTTGTGCTGACCGTAAAGATACCTTTCCTATCCTCTGTCTGTTTAGTAAGTCTGGCCTCCCTTTGCTGAAACCTGTTTCATTTCTGCGTTTCTGACTTTCATCTTTACTCACAGTCATTATATGTGGTGGGCTGCCTTTTCCTTTGGGGAATTTCTCTGAGGCAAGGTAGGCTTTATTTTCTATCTCTAGGGCTAGCTAACTCTTAGGCTGTGAAGAGGCGTCTAGGGAGAGTCAGGAACGCTCCACAGCTATTTCTAGTTGTTGTGATAGGATTAGGGCCTGCGGTCAGCAGAGCTCCCACATCCCAGAGCTTGTCCTGCGTGAGTTTAACTATCAGGTCGTGCCGGGTGCTCCTAACCACCAGGTCATAACAGTACAGCTGGCCCAAAGTATTAATGTATCTCAATAGAGGGATAAGAGAAGTTCTGAGACCATTTTTTTTTTCTTTGCACTGTGTTTTGTCTTTCTTTTCCCCTAAACCTTTGGGTGGTTCAGGACACAGGTGTAGATATGGACATTCAAGGTCTGTCCTCTTGTGTGGATCATCTCACTGCAAGGGTACAAAACATTCAAGATTTTGTGGTTCAGAATCCTATGTTAGAGCCTAGAATTCCTATTCCTGATTTATTTTCTGGGAATAGATCTAAGTTCTTGAATTTCAAAAATAATTGTAAACTGTTTCTAGCTTTGAAACCCCGCTCCTCTGGTGACCCCGTTCAACAAGTAAAAATCATTATTTCTTTGTTGCGTGGTGACCCTCAAGACTGGGCATTTTCCCTTGCGCCAGGAGATCCTGCATTTCATGATGTTGATGCGTTTTTTCTGGCGCTTGGATTGCTTTATGATGAACCAAATTCAGTGGATCAGGCAGAGAAAATCTTGCTGGCTTTGTGTCAGGGTCAGGATGAAGCGGAGGTGTACTGTCAGAAGTTTAGAAAGTGGTCTGTGCTTACTCAGTGGAATGAGTGTGCCCTGGCGGCAATTTTCAGAAAGGGTCTTTCTGAAGCCCTTAAGGATGTCATGGTGGGATTTCCCACGCCTGCTGGTCTGAATGAGTCTATGTCCTTGGCCATTCAGATCGATCGGAGCTTGCCTGAGCGCAAAGCTGTGCACCATCTGGCGGTATTCTCTGAGCATAGGCCTGAGCCTATGCAGTGTGATAGGACTTTGACCAAAGCTGAACGGCAAGAACACAGACGTCGGAATGGGCTGTGTTTTTACTGTGGTGAATCCACTCATGCTATCTCCGATTGTCCTAAGCGCACTAAGCGGTTCGCTAGGTCTGCCACCATTGGTACGGTACAGTCTAAATTTCTTTTGTCCGTTACTCTGATTTGCTCTCTGTCGTCCTATTCTGTAATGGCATTTGTGGATTCAGGCGCTGCCCTGAATTTGATGGACTTGGAGTTTGCCAGGCGCTGTGGTTTTTTCTTGGAGCCCTTGCAGTATCCTATTCCATTGAGAGGAATTGATGCTACGCCTTTGGCCAAGAATAAGCCTCAGTACTGGACTCAATTGACCATGTGCATGGCTCCTGCACATCAGGAGGATATTCGCTTTTTGGTGTTGCATAATCTGCATGATGTGGTCATTTTGGAGTTGCCATGGCTACAGGTCCATAATCCAGTGTTGGATTGGAAATCTATGTCTGTGTCCGGCTGGGGTTGTCAGAGGGTACATGGTGATGTTCCATTGTTGTCAATTTCGCCTTCCACTCCGTCTGAAGTCCCTGAGTTTTTATCAGATTACCGGGATGTATTTGAAGAGCCCAAATCCGGTGCCCTACCTCCTCATAGGGATTGCAATTGTGCTATTAATTTGATTCCTGGTAGTAAGTTTCCTAAGGGCCGTCTGTTTAATTTATCTGTGCCAGAGCACGCCGCTATGCGGAGTTATAGAAAGGAATCCTTGGAGAAGGGTCATATTCGCCCGTCGTCGTCACCATTGGGAGCAGGGTTCTTTTTTGTGGCCAAGAAGGATGGCTCTTTGAGACCTTGTATTGATTACCGTCTTCTTAATAAGATCACAGTCAAATTTCAGTATCCTTTGCCGCTGCTGTCTAATTTGTTTGCTCGGATTAAGGGGGCTAGTTGGTTCACCAAGATAGATCTTCGAGGGGCGTATAATCTTGTGCGAATTAAACAGGGCGATGAATGGAAAACAGCATTTAATATGCCCGAGGGCCATTTTGAGTACCTGGTTATGCCATTCGGGCTTTCTAATGCTCCATCTGTGTTTCAGTCCTTTATGCATGACATCTTCCGAGAGTACCTCTATAGATTCATGATTGTATATTTGGATGACATTTTGGTCTTTTCGGATGATTGGGAGTCTCATGTGAAGCAGGTCAGAATGGTGTTCCAGGTCCTTCGTGCGAATTCCTTGTTTGTGAAGGGGTCAAAGTGTCTCTTTGGAGTTCAGAAGGTTTCATTTTTGGGTTTCATTTTTTCCCCTTCTACTATCGAGATGGACCCTGTTAAAGTTCAGGCCATTTACGATTGGACTCAGCCGACATCTGTGAAGAGCCTGCAGAAGTTCCTGGGCTTTGCTAATTTTTACCGTCGCTTCATCGCTAATTTTTCTAGTATTGCTAAACCGTTGACTGATTTGACCAAGAAAGGTGCTGATGTGGTCAATTGGTCCTCTGCGGCTGTAGAGGCTTTTCAGGAGTTGAAGCGTCGTTTTTCTTCTGCCCCTGTGTTGTGCCAGCCAGATGTTTCGCTCCCGTTTCAGGTTGAGGTTGATGCTTCTGAGATTGGAGCAGGGGCTGTTTTGTCGCAAAAAAGTTCTGATGGCTCGGTGATGAAATCCTGTGCCTTCTTTTCTAGAAAATTCTCACCTGCTGAGCGCAATTATGATGTTGGCAATCGAGAGTTGTTGGCCATGAAGTGGGCATTCGAGGAGTGGCGACATTGGCCGGAAGGGGCTAAACATCGCGTGGTGGTCTTGACGGATCACAAGAATTTGACTTATCTCGAGTCTGCCAAATGGTTGAATCCTAGACAGGCTCGATGGTCGCTCTTTTTCTCCCGTTTTGATTTTGTGGTTTCATACCTTCCGGGATCTAAGAATGTGAAGGCTGATGCCCTGTCAAGGAGTTTTGTGCCTGACTCTCCGGGTGTTCCGGAGCCGGCGGGTATTCTTAAAGAGGGGGTAATTTTGTCTGCCATCTCCCCTGATTTGCGGCACGTGCTGCAGAAGTTTCAGGCTGTTAGACCTGACCGTTGTCCTACGGAGAAACTGTTTGTCCCTGATAGATGGACTAGTAGAGTTATCTCTGAGGTTCATTATTCGGTGTTGGCGGGTCATCCTGGAATCTTTGGTACCAGAGATTTGGTGGCTAGATCCTTTTGGTGGCCTTCTTTGTCACGGGATGTGCGTTCTTTTGTGCAGTCCTGTGCTCGGGCTAAGCCCTGCTGTTCTCGTGCCAGTGGGTTGCTTTTGCCCTTGCCGGTCCCGAAGAGGCTCTGGACGCATATTTCCATGGATTTTATTTCTGATCTCCCTGTTTCTCAAAGGATGTCGGTCATTTGGGTGGTTTGTGATCGCTTCTCTAAGATGGTCCATTTGGTACCCTTGTCTAAATTGCCTTCCTCCTCTGATTTGGTGCCATTGTTTTTCCAGCATGTGGTTTGTTTGCATGGCATTCCAGAGAACATCGTCTCGGACAGAGGTTCCCAGTTTGTTTCGAGGTTTTGGCGGTCCTTTTGTGCTAAGATGGGCATTGATTTGTCTTTTTCTTCGGCTTTCCATCCTCAGACTAATGGCCAAACCGAACGAACTAATCAGACTTTGGAAACATATCTGAGATGCTTTGTTTCTGCTGATCAGGATGATTGGGTGTCCTTCTTGCCTTTGGCTGAGTTCGCCCTTAATAATCGGGCCAGCTCGGCTACTTTAGTTTCTCCTTTTTTCTGTAATTCTGGTTTCCATCCTCATCTCTCTTCAGGGCAGGTTGAGCCTTCGGACTGTCCTGGTGTGGATACTGTGGTGGACAGGTTGCAGCAGATTTGGACTCATGTGGTGGACAATTTGACATTGTCCAAGGAGAAGGCTCAACGTTTCGCTAACCGCCGGCGCTGTGTTGATCCCCGACTTCGTGTTGGGGATTTGGTTTGGTTGTCATCTCGTCATGTTCCTATGAAGGTTTCCTCTCCTAAGTTTAAGCCTAATTTCATTGGGCCATATAAGATTTCTGAAGTTCTTAATCCTGTGTCATTTCGTTTGGACCTTCCAGCTTCTTTTGCCATCCATAATGTGTTCCATAGGTCGTTGTTGCGGAGATACGTGGCGCCTATGGTTCCCTCCGTTGATCCTCCTGCCCCGGTGTTGGTTGAGGGGGAGTTGGAGTATGTGGTGGAGAAGATTTTGGATTCTCGTGTTTCGAGACGGAAACTCCAGTACCTGGTCAAGTGGAAGGGTTATGGTCAGGAAGATAATTCCTGGGTTTTTGTCTCTGATGTTCATGCTGCCGATCTTGTTTGTGCCTTTCATTTGGCTCATCCTGATCGGCCTGGGGGCTCTGGTGAGGGTTCGGTGACCCCTCCTCAAGGGGGGGGCTACTGTTGTGAATTCTGTTGTCGAACTCCCTCCTGTGGTCGTGAATTGTACTTCGGCGAGTTCTGTCTATGGGCTTCCTCTGGTGGCTGTGAGTGAAGCTGCTGCTTCTGAGGTTCCTTACACAGGTGACGTGGTTTATCCTTTGGTTGGCTGTTCTATTTAACTCCACTCAGATCATTACTCCATGCCAGCTGTCAATGTTCCTGCATTGGTTCAGTTAGCTCTTGGATCTTTCTGGTTACCTGTCTTCTCCAGCAGAAGCTAAGTTCCTGATAGTTATTATTTGTTCATTGTTTCCTTGTCCAGCTGGTTATCATGATTTTGTCTTGCTAGCTGGAAGCTCTGGGATGCAGAGTGGCACCTCCGCACCGTGAGTCGGTGCGGAGGTCTTTTTGCACACTCTGCGTGGTCTTTTGTAGTTTTTTGTGCTGACCGCAAAGATACCTTTCCTATCCTCTGTCTGTTTAGTAAGTCTGGCCTCCCTTTGCTGAAACCTGTTTCATTTCTGCGTTTGTGACTTTCACAAACGCAGTCTCCTAACACTTTTACTCACAGTCTCTCAGTTGCTCCTAACCACCAGGTCATAACAGGGAGGCCCACTACCGGCGGGATCTCGCAGTGAAAGACCAGGCCCGTAAGGACCGCACCACCCACCAGGCCCCGCGCAGGCAGGGCACCGTTGTCGAGTTCCGGCTCCATGGAGGATGGGGCTTCATCAAGGAGCCGGATCTATACTCCAAGGTCTTCGTCAACCGGAGAGATGTGGAGTCCCATCTCAGGGAAGGCCACCCGGATCGGGACCTGTACAAGGGGGACGACGTGACCTACACCCGGCACTTTGGAGAGAGGGGATGGTTCGCCCTCAACGTATGCAAACAGCCATGCCCCATGCCCTCACCAAGCAAGGCGCCGGAAAAGCCATCCCCCGTAGCGAGGGTGCCCCCTTGTGACCAGACCGTGACCATCACGGAGACCACAGTGGTGACCCCCACCTGTACCATCATGAAGAACACTACATGCACCGTGGACACTACCACTACAATGGTGGCAGGAAGCTCGGCCTCCGGAGTGGTTGACACCTCGGCCGCTAGGGGATCCAGGACCATTGCTACACAGACTCCCGTTTGGAGCCCAGAATCTCCTGTGACCACGCCGAGCGCCCATGCGTACCCGGCGGGATGGCCCCGCCCACTGCTGCCGGCGGAGCTGTCCCGGTCATCAGCATCACAACACTAAACCTCAAAGACCTGAACATATGTAAATAGTTAACTGTTACCTGCTGCTACTTCCAACCCGTCCAACCCAACTCCTAGGGATCCCTTTGTTGACCCGGGATCTCTATTGTTTTCTATTGTTTGTTTTTTCTACTGTTCATCATTGTTTTAAAGACTGCCGAATCATGGACGGTGAATGATTCACAAACTGGCTTTGTAAATAGTTGCACCTTCTTAAAGGTGCCCCCTACTGGTTTTATAAGTCGAGGAAGACTTTGCGAAGACTTTGCGAAGACTCGCTGCAGAAAGACTTGATTGCTGTGATCTTGCTGAAAGAGAGTCTGCACCAGAGACTTGGGTCCCTCTTAAAGGGAATGTTTGATGATTGTTTTACTAAAACATTAATAATGCTGAAGAATTTAGATAGTTTAATAATGTTAGTAAAGATTGAGGACAGGAAAGTCTGAAGTGAACCCGTAGGGGTTAGAGAGAGAGTCCTCCTGAGAAACGTAGAAAGATGGTCGGCACAATGGCAGTAGGCTCAGCCAAGGAGCTAGGTGGTCCTGCATTGGTGAAGTGAGAACGGAAAAGAAAGTGGAGTTGTTGTAGTACTTGATAGTAGGCCTTTAGTGGGTTCAGCTTATACGCCCTTAAAGGAGGAGTTAGTTTACTGTTCGAAAATTTTGCACTTAGTAGAATACCCGGCTGGGTGCAGAGAGTTATTTATAGTCAATGTTATTTAAAAATATTTAACTGTTATTTTTGTTTGTAACGTTCAAGTGTCCTTACCTCCCATAAAGTGAAGCACCTTTTCTATCTATTTGTTCTTAGCATCCAAAAATTTTGTATGTCTTTCACTGCATTATATTGTTGTTCTTCTTCCCAGTCCAGGAGTACTGGATTTAACCGGGGGGGAGTGCAGCGCCCCAGAGACCTGGTCGTTGCAGTATGGCCCCAAGGCGAGTAGCGGAAAGTCCGATGGCACTAAAGAGTTCTCCTGATCAGGTATCACCAGAACACATTACACTTCACACTCCGGCCACTAGGGGGAGCAAAAGGCTTTATTTATTGGGCCACTCCTCACACTGGTAAAACTAGGGGCTGGGGAGGAAGTTAGTCAGAAGCTGACTGGGTTGGAACCAGGCAACATCCTGTGGCAGGGGGTGTTGCGGGGAGAAGACACAGGGGGGTCCCTGTCAGGCGTGGGAACCTGGCAGGTGCCTAGTGACAGAACAGAACGTAACGGAACCGCGCCTGCACACCTTGCGGCGGTATCCTAAGAAAGAGACAAGAGGGGAAGAATATTGTGGAACAGTGTAAATGAGATCAGCACAAAGGAGAGCCAGTAAGAGTTGTGCTGAGAGAGGAAGGCAACATCTTACTGAGGTGCGTAGTCGGTGGCCGGATCACCGTAGGAGTAACTGACTTCAGGCCTTACTTCAAATTCCGCTGGACAGTTGATTATAGGTTGGCTGTCTACCTTTTACACCTACGAAGACATAGGGGGCAACATTGGGAGAGGGGCGTCTCTAGGGTCCCGGAAGACCTCCAAGCCTTCCAGTCAAACGGGTGGCGTCCTAGCCATGCTTTATCTGGGGGACGTTAGAAACTAGCAACATCTGGAACCAAAGAACGAGAGAGAGAGCTGTAGAAAACGAACGAAAGAGAACAGCAGTTGTGAGGACTATTCAGAATGCTCAGCAGGGTAGGACTACAACACACAGGCGCTATTGGTAGGCAACGATTTCCATCTGCGAGGGAAACTCTGGATGTGCCCATCCGACCGGGCGGTCTCTGATAGCCCGGTTGAACGTGCTCTGGCCTGAGTGTACTGAAGCGTTCAGTAAAAGGTAAAGAGACTGCAACCCTGTGTCCTCGTTATTGACTGCGCCTTACACCATCACCATCCACCTTACTGGGAAGCCCTGGGGACATACTTCACCTGTGGGAAGGTTTACCATCCAGCTGCCATTCCATCACCCCAGCGGACCCCACAGCAGCGTCGGTCGCCCTGATCGAACACCACAGGTGGCGTCACGAACTACTGACAGACTGTACAAAACCCTTTACTGGACGCCCCTTAGCAGGGTCACGGACCGGGTCTAGCCACCGTGACAACCGCAGAACTGAAGGAGAAGGGACCGGTACCGAGTGACTTGTGGCCCTGTGTCTGGGGACGCTCCAACTTGGCGTCACAAACAGGATAGTACTTAAGCCTGAAGAATTGGGTCATGTGTGCCTTGGAACTGTGATTGAAACGTGTTGGACTGTGATTTATTGCAAGGACTGTTTGTTGCTATCTACCGCAAGATTCCTGCCAAAACTGCCGCCATTATAGCGCCACGAGGAGCGCAAGAGAAGAAGGGCGTGGAAGTGGGCGTGAGTAAGCTGGAGAGCGTGATAGATAATGGCCGCCCAGTCTAAATACTTCTGCACCGTGAGGACCATCACCATCCACCTTACTGGGAAGCCCTGGGGACATACTTCACCTGTGGGAAGGTTTACCATCCAGCTGCCATTCCATCACCCCAGCGGACCCCACAGCAGCGTCGGTCGCCCTGACCGAACACCACAGGTGGCGTCATGAACTACTGAAAGACTGTACAAAACCCTTTACTGGACGCCCCTTAGCAGGGTCACGGACCGGGTCTAGCCACCGTGACAACCGCAGAACTGAAGAAGGGACCGGTACCGAGTGACTTGTGGCCCTGTGTCTGGGGGCGCTCCACCTGTCCTTAGCAGTGGTTTACTAGCAGCTATTTTACCATGAAGGCCTGCTGCAGAAAGTCTCCTCGTAACAGTTGTTGTAGAGATGTGTCTGTTGCTAGAACGCTGTGTGGCATTGACCTGGTCTCTAATCTAAGCTGCTGTTATCCTGCGATTTCTGAGGCTGGTGACTGGGATAAACTTAACCACAGAAGCAGAGGTGACTCTTTGTCTTCCTTTCCTGTGGCGGTCCTCATGTGAGCCAGTTTCTTTGTAGCGCTTGATGGTTTTTGCCACTGCACTTTGGGACACTTTCAAAGTTTTCCCAATTTTTCAGACTGACTGACCTTCATGTCTTAAAGTAATGATGGCCACTCGTTTTTCTTTACTTAGAATTTGTATTATGGCAAGAAAAAAGCAGCTAACAGTCTATTCAGTAGGACTATCAGCTGTGTATCCACCAGACTTCTGCACAACACAACTAATGGTCCCAACCCCATTTATAAGGCAAGAAATTCCACTTATTAAACCTGACAGAGCACACCTGTGAAGTGAAAACCATTCCCGGTGACTACTTCTTGAAGCTCATCAAGAGAATGTCAAGAGTGTGCAAAGCAGTCATCAAAGCAAAAGGTGGCTACTTTGAAGAACCTAGAATATAAGACATATTTTCAGCTGTTTCACACTTTTTTGTTAAGTATATAATTCCACATGTGCTAATTTATAGTTTTGATGCCTTCAGTCTGAATTTACAACTTTCATAGTCATGAAAATACAGATAAATCTTTAAATGAGGTGTGTCCAAACTTTTGGTCTGTACTGTATGTATATATATATATATATATATATATATATATATATATATATATATATATATATATATATATATACACACACACACACACCTATCTATATATAAATATATACACACACTGTTTCCAGCCAGCTAATTCTCGGCACGCTCATTGCTATCTAATATAAACCTTGTGATATCTCTCCTCTCTGTCCTTATCAATCTGCTCAGGTGTTCGTTGTTGATAACCAATCCTACAATTTTGTCGATATTGTTGTTGTTGATTAGCTACTGCATCGTTGTCCGGATTTTCCTGCGGCCTGTGAGATGGACCTGGCGACTTTTCTTGGCTCATTTTGTTTGGGAGAATGCGGATGCAATTAAATGTACGTTTACTTTGGCTGAAGTGGTTGAATTACATAGAAAGGAAGTGCTGCTTGTGGTAATGTGGGGGACGGAGCCTCGTGTGGTAATGTGTGGGGGCGAAGCCTCGTATGGTAATGTGTGGGGACAGATCCTCTTGTGGTAATGTCTGAGGACACAGCCTCCTGTGGTAATGTGTGGGGACGGAGCCTCGTGTGGTGGGGTGGGGAGGGTGGTGATGGGGTGGGGAGGGTGGGATTATGGGTGGTGATGGGGTTGGGGGCAATATTATGGGTGGTGATGGGGTGGGGGGGCAATATTATGGGTGGTGATGGGGTGGGGGGCGATATTATGGGTGGTGATGGGGTGGGGGGGCGGGACTGTGGGTGGTGATGGGTTGGGTGGCGAAATTGTGTGTGGTGATGGGTTGGGGGGTGAGTGTGTGTGGTGATGTGTTGGGGGCGGGATTGTGTGGTGATGTGTTGGGGGGGTGGGATTGTGTGTGGTGATGGGTTGGGGGGCGTGATTGTGTGTGGTGATGGGTTGGGGGGCATGATTTTGTGTGGTGATGGGTTGGGGGGCGAGATTGTGTGGGGCAGGCGGGCGGTGCTGATCCGTCAATCGGAGGTTGTGCATGTGGAGCAACAGGTAAAGTATGTATTACACAAAATACAGATTTTTATAGGCTGTCTCCATCAGAATAGCCACAATATATTGCTATGTGTTACCTTAGGTACCTGCTCTTCCTCTGATAAGCTCTGTAACTGCGACAGCAATGACAATATCTGGAGGACAGATGATGGCTTCTGTCATGTCTGTTATGGGTGGTGATGGGGTGGGGGGGTGATGGGGTGGGATTATAGGTGGTGATGGGGTGGGGGGGGCGGGATTATGGGTGGTGATGGGGTGGGGGGGCGGGATTATGGGTGGTGATGGGGTGGGGGGGCGGGATTATGGGTGGTGATGGGGTGGGGGGGCGGGATTATGGGTGGTGATGGGGTGGGGGGGCGGGATTATGGGTGGTGATGGGGTGGGGGGGGCGGGATTATGGGTGGTGATGGGATGGGGGGCGGGATTATGGGTGGTGATGGGATGGGGGGGCGGGATTATGGGTGGTGATGGGGTGGGGTTCGGGATTATGGGTGGTGATGGGGTGGGGGGGCGGGATTATGGGTGGTGATGGGGTGGGGGGGCGGGATTATGGGTGGTGATGGGGTGGGGGGGCGGGATTATGGGTGGTGATGGGGTGGGGGGGCGGGATTATGGGTGGTGATGGGGTGGGGGGGCGGGATTATGGGTGGTGATGGGGTGGGGGTGTCATTATGGGTGGTGATGGGGTGGGGGGGTGGGATTATGGGTGGTGATGGGGTGGGGTGGCGAGATTGTGTGTGGTGATGGGTTGGGGGGCGGGATTATGGGTGGTGATGGGGTGGGGGGGCGAGATTGTGTGTGGTGATGGGTTGGGGGGAGAGATTGTGTGTGGTGATATGTTGGGGGGCGGGATTGTGTGTGGTGATGTGTTGGGGGGCGGGATTGTGTGTGGTGATGGAGTGGCGGGCGGGATTGTGTGTGGGGTTGGGGGGCGAGATTGTGTGTGGTGATGGGTTGGGGGGCGAGATTGTGTGTGGTGATGTGTTGGGGGGTGGGATTGTGTGTGGTGATGTGTTGGGGGGCGGGATTGTGTGTGGTGATGTGTTGGGGGGCGGGATTGTGTGTGGTGATGTGTTGGGGGGCGGGATTGTGTGTGGTGATGGGATGGGGGCGAGATTGTGTGTGGCAGGCGGGCGGTGCTGATCTGTTAATCGGAGGTTGTGCATGTGGAGCAACAGGTACAGTATGTATTACACAAAATACAGATTTTTCTAGGCTTCCTCCATCAGAATAACCAGAATATATTGCTGTGTGTATCCTTAGGTACCTGCTCTTCCTCTGATAAGCTCTGTAACTGCGACAGCAATGACAATATATGGAGGACAGATGATGGCTTCTTACGGGATAAGACAGCTTTGCCAGTTCTGGCTGTTTATTTTGGCGATACCATTGATTTCCCACTGGAGATGGCTTATCACACCATTGGAAAAGCTCAGATGTAGAGGTCGAGGGACATTGAACAGTTAAAGCTAGAAAATCAACTAACAACAACGCACTTTATATTAGACATATCGGAGCTACATATCTGAATGCCAGAACTTTGGCAAATGTGCCCAGCCTCTATTCCAACAGGAACAGCATTCTCTAATAGCGGGTGTGTTCTTCAATGGCAGATGGGATATTTTCTGCATATCGAGCCCTCTGCATTTATCTAGGTATGCAACCAGTTTGCTAAAAGGGATACATCTATTAATAATATATAAGATAAACCTAAAAGGAGTCGGTCACCAAACCATTTATATATCACAGGGACTTGGCTCCTATAAAAAAAAAATCCTCCTTGTGGTACAAGTGTTAATTATTTTGTTCTATTAGTCATGTAAATAAGGGGGCTTCAGTTCACCCTCAACATGGCCAACTGCTCAGTGGACTGTTCTGTCCCCTCAAATACTATCCTCCATCCCTTGTGATGACTGACAGACCTCCCAGCATCGCTGCCTCGGGGCTGCACACTGACATTGCTGGATCGGAGTGCTCACAGTGTCTGCAGCAGCTGCTCACTATACGCAGTAGTACACAGCTGAGGAGGAGAGGAAGAGAGCGCGTCCCCACTGACACTGTGAGCGCTGGGCTCCTGTAGGGTTAGAGTGCGCTCTCATCTCCCGTCAGCATTGGCCACCTGCTGCTGTGGGATCATGTGGAACCGCTGCGGACAGAACTCCTGTTATGTCAATGTGTACAGGGCTGAGGATTCTATACAGCAGGGGTGTCAAACTGCATTCCTCCAGGGCTGCAAACAGGTCATGTTTTCAGAATTTCCTTGTACTGCACAGGTGATAATTTAATCACTAACTCATTATTTGTGTAGATGATTAAATTATCACCTGTGCAGTACAAGGAAATCCTGAAAACATGACCTGTTTGCAGCCCTCGAGGAATGCAGTTTGACACCTCTGCTATACAGGCAGTGCTCCTTGGAGAGCTGTCAATCACCACAAGGGGAGGAGCGGAGGGCAGAGCAGTGCACTGACCACTCCAAGGGTGCACCGACCACTCCAAGGGTGCACCCAAGCCTGATTTACAGATCTAAAAAAATAGGTTTTACATAAAGCAAAATAACCAATTTGTATCACAGGTATGTATGATTTTATAGAGGATAAGTAACCTATAAATGGTTTAATTTGAGCTGTAATTCGAGATATATTGAAGTAATTCTGCATAAGTTTATAAAAAAATAAAATGGTGGAAACAGAAAATGACCTCTTCCCCTATTGTAGGGGAATAAAAAAGATAAGATAAATTGGTGTGTTATTTAAAATAAGATACAATTATCATCTTGCTCTTAAAGGGAACATACTGTATCTTCTGTTTCATGTTACCTGAACTATAGCAAGTATGTTTTTTTTTTTTTTTTTAAGTGTCACCACATTTCAGAGAATGTATACTTTGAACCACAGCCGGGGATTATCTGTTTCAGAGAACATGCAAGGTGGCAATTACGCAACCAGATCCTGACTGATGCTGCCCGTGGTTCTCACAGCGGGATGGTAATGTCCCTGTAACCTAACAGCGGCTATGATGCCCCAGTGATTATGCCACTGTAGTAGTATAATAATCTGAGTGCTTTGGTACAAGAACTGCATTCCTGGGGTCTGGCACCCGGGTTTAGTGGACAGAACGCAGGGTCGTTTACTCTGGTGCAGCAGCGATGCGGAAATTTTAGAACATATTTGAAGTATGTGTTTTATAAAATCGACACAAAGCAAGAGACAATCAGCCACTTCTCTCTACCATGGGCTGTCACACAGTGAAAGTCTGTTCTCGTGTAAAAGGTGTAATTCCTTCACCAATGCCATAAATAACGCCACCAGTGCCTACAACACTGTCATTACACAGTTTTACAGTAGCTGCAAAGAAGTAAAAAAAATATAATTGTAATATTATATATAATGATATTTCTCATAAACAGCGCCACTGTTTTTCCTTGGCTGTATCTGGTATTGCAGCCTGCTCTTATATAAGAGTATAGCTAATCTTCACCAATGTACACAGACCATGAAGAATAACTAGTTTCTTTTACCGTTATTTTTTTAATCCAAAAGTTATTAACTCCATTCACCCCCAATTCTGGTTCTGTGCCAGAGAACAACATAAGAACATGAATAACACTTGGCAGCTTATAATGTCAAGCAGAAAGAAGATAGTGGGCTTTCGGTTTACTCTAAAGTTACCCAAAACTAGAAGCTCGGAATCCTAGAGAGAAAAGTTCTCAGACCAGGAGTGAAAGCGTTAGACAACGCTGGGATACGCTATGAATCGTTCCTTTTCTTATGTCTTGAGCGGTTCAGGTTTCAATTGTTATTTACTCCCCAGCAACATGCCCGCTGCCTTGGGGTCATACTTGATTCCGAGCTTTCATTCACCCCCCACATCCGATCACTGGCTCGCTCTTCTTATCTGCATCTCAAAAACATTTCTAGAATTTGCCCTTTTCTTACTTTCGAATCTACAAAAACTCTTACTGTTTCTCTTACTCATTCTCGTCTGGACTATTGTAACTCTCTACTAATCGGCCTCCCTCTTACCAAACTCTCCCCGCTCCAATCTGTCCTGAATGCTGCAGCCAGGATCATATTCCTCACCAACCGTTACACCGATGCCTCTACCTTGTGCCAGTCATTACACTGGTTACCCATCCACTCCAGAATCCAGTACAAAACTACTTCCCTCATCCACAAAGCACTCCATGGCTCAGCACCACCCTACATCTCCTCTCTGGTCTCAGTCTACCACCCTACCTGTGCCCTACTTTCTGCTAATGACCTGAGGTCATGACTGATTAACTCTTTCTATGCTGAAAAATTATACTTATATTTTATATATCTCCCTCGTGCTTAGAAATAAAATGTTCAGTGGCTCCAGAATAACCTGAATTATTGCTATTTATGTTAGCAATATGCTCTGAAATTATTTTCTTCATTTTCCTTGTTATAATCTAAGTAACGAATGTTGCATGCCTGCCACTCTATGCAATATATAACATGATCAGAATCACAGTTAATACATTTTATTTTATAAATGGTGTTGTGATTGGAAGAAAAGGTATTTCTCTTATTGTCTGCAAATTGGCAGACATTACATCTGTTAACAGCATTTGTAAAAGCCTTTGATCGATAGCCATGATGTGTGAGTTTTATCTTGACGCACCATACTGGGAGACAATATATTTCCCAGTGTGCAACCTCTCCTAGCCACTACTCTGCATCCATTCTGGAGGATTGTACATAATGAGTTATCCTATTAACTACAGAGAGATATTGGAGTATTATCTGCCTAATTTTATTATACTGACTGCTATAAGAGGTAGAAAATGTAACCTGTGTTTCAAGAATAACATTTAAATTCGTGTTATCAGAGTATAATAAATCAGCATGTGGGATTTTGGAAACATTCCTGAGTGCATGTTTTAGGTTAGTTTTTTTGTATCTGCACATGAACTACCAGCAGCATCAGGACCACCAGCAGCTTATGGCATACATGCTTACCACACTGCACAAACAGAGCAGCAACATTTCTCAGGGTCAGTACAAGGATGTCATCATAGACCCCCAGCCATATCTACAATATTGTCCATCGAAGGCCAAGACGATACTGGGAACCACCTGGCTTTGAACCTTCTGGTCATGTAACCTGCAGTTGTGCTCAAAAGTTTACATACCCCAGCAGATTTTTTACTTTCTTGGCCTTTTTTTCAGAGAATATGAATTATAACTAGGGTTCAGTGACTTTTACCAAAGCATATGGTAAAAATACGGGGGTGCGGGAGGGGGGCATATAGAGGTCCAGGGAATATCAAATTCCTTTTAGAGGATAGGGGATGTTTCCAGGGTGGGGTATAGGAGTCCATGACATATCAGGCTCTTTAGTCGGGGGATAGGGATTTGTCCAGTGTTGGGGTACGGGAGTCCATGACATATCAGGCTCCTCTTAGTCTGTGGCAGGCACTGACATATTCCGCTGCTACGGCCACTGCACTTTCCTCTTCCCCCAGTATTATCGGCAGTTTCTCTTCCTCCTCCTTGGAGGTGAAGTCTGGGAGGAGATCAGACAGTCTCTTGAAGTGAGTGTCCCTCACTGCGGAGTATTTGGGGCACCTCAGCAGGAAGTGAGCCTCATCTTCCACGGCCTCCTGGGGGCACTGCTGGCAGAGTCTGCTCTCTCGAGGCTTGTAGTTCTGTCGGTGCCGCCCGGATTCGATGAGTAGGCTGTGGGCGCTCAGTCTGTACCGGCTCAGGATCTGTCGATCTTTGGGGTTTTCCTCTCTCTCTCTTCTAATTAGAACATCAAAACTTTTTCTCCACTCATGGTTAGTGGTTGTGTGAAGCCATTTATTGTCAAAATACCATGTTTTCTCTTTTTAAAATCATAATGACAACTCAAAACATCTAAATTAGCCTGATCAAAAGTTCACATACCCTGGTGATTTTGGCCTGATAACATGTGATTCTCTAATTCAGGGTGGGGAACCTTTTTCCGGCTGGGTGCCATTAGGAAATTTCTACCATCATTCGGGGGCCACACAAAAATGATCACCTTGAAAATTAGCCCGGTATATTTAGTCAATCAATTAATTACATTATTACCCTTAGGCCGGCGTCACACTCCGCGTATGAAAATACGGTCTGTTTTTACGGCATAATACGCAGTAATTGTCCCAAAACACTGTTCCGTATTCAATGCGAGGATGCGATTTTTACGTACAAATTTATCCGTGTGTCATCCGTATGGCGATTTTTTTTCTCGCAGGCTTGCAAAATGGACATATCATGGATCCATTGGCTCAAATATTATTAAAAAAACATATACAGTATATATACAGTAAACCATCTCATAGCCCTTCTTTTATTACATGTTCCTCTTTAGTAATGTAAGTGTCTCTGCGTAAAATTTGGGGTCTCTAGCTATTAAAGGGTTAAATCCCGGAAAAAATTGGCGTGGGCTCCCGTGCAATTTTCTCCGCCAAAGTGGGAAAGCATGTGTCTGAGGGCTGATATTAATAGCCTAGAGAGGGACCATGGTTATAGGACCCCCCCCTGGCTAAATACATCTGCCCCTAGCCACCCCAGAAAAGGCACATCTGGAAGATGCGCCTATTCTGGCACTTAGCCTCTCTCTTCCCACTCCTGTGTAGTGGTGGGATATGGGGTAATGAAGGGTTAATGTCAATTGAATTACCGGCTTTTCTGCCATCTAGCGAATAAAAATAAATAAATAAAATATATATATATATACACATACATACATACATACATACATACATATATATACACACACACCTATTCTATGTGTACACATTTATTATACCTATTCTATCAGTGTGATTTTATTGTTATTGTACACCACACTGAATTGCCGGCTTTTCTATAGAACACCGGTGCATATTTCTCGCAAGTCACACGCATGGTCCGTGTGTTATCCGTATTTTTCTCGCCCCCATAGACTTTCATTGGCGATTTTTTTTTTGCGCAATACGCTGACAAACGCAGCATGCTGTGATTTTCTACGGCCGTACAAGACCGTAAAATACGGCAGATAGGAGCTGGGCCATAGAGAATCATTGTACCGTATGCAATCCGTATTTTCTGCGCCTCTCATACGTCCGTAAAACTCGCTAGTGTGACACCGGCCTTTATGTGACAGCTGGAGCTGCTTCTTTTTGGTGCAGCTGTGATGTTAGGTGATACTGATCATATTGCTTCTCACAGCTGCTTTTCCAGGTTTATGTCAGCCAGGAGAGCAGCCAACTTTGTCATAAGTTTTGTAAATCATATACATCACATAGGAGACACTGGGACTACTTTATATACACATCAGATTGGAGACGCTGAGACAGTTATACACCACATAGACAATGGGACTGCTGTATATACACCACATAGGAGACACTGGGACTGCTGTATATACATCACAGAGGACGCTGAGACAGCTGTATATATCACATAGGAGACGCCGGGACTGCGGTACATAACATAGGAAACATTGAGACTGCTGTATATACATCACATAGGAGACACAGGGACTGTTGTATATACATCACACAGTAGACGCTGGGACTGCTGTATATACATCACATAGGAGACACTGGGACTGCTGTAATACATAATATAGGAAACATTGAGACTGCTGTATATGCATCACAGGAGACTCTAGGGTCATATAAATTACAGGAGAGGCTGGGGGGCATAGACATCACAGGAAATGCTGGGACATATTAATCACCGGGGAGGCTGGGGGGAATAGCCATCACCGAGGGGCTATATATATCACTAGGAAGCACAGACAGCACTGGGGATATTTATGTCCCTGGCGGGAATATATATCACCAGTGGGGTCACATACATCACTGGGGGCTATATACAGCACTGCGGGGGATATACAGTACTCAGGAGATATACAGAACTTTTGGGGTAAATGCAGAACTGGAGAATATACACATCACTTGGGGGCACATACAGCCCTGGGTGGTATACAGCACTGGGGGAGGGGCGATATACAGCACTGGGGGGGCAGGCATCGTTGGGGAGGCAGTGATCACTAGGGGGCACAAAGATCAGAGAGGGCTCATAGCTGGGGGGGCACAGATCACAGAGGGGCACATAACTGGAGGGGACAGAGATCACATGGGAGCACAAATATCACAGGGGGTTACATAGCAGGGGGCACAAAGCTGGAAGCCACAGAGATCACAGGGGTGCAAATAGTTGAAGGGCAAAGAGATCACAAGGGGGCATATAGCTGGGGGGCACAGATCACAGGAGGGCATATTGCTAGGGGGCAGATCACAGGGGCACATAGCTGGGGGCACAAATCTCATGGGGAAACATAGCTGGTGTGCTGAGATCACAGGGGGTACATAGCTCACAGAGGGGCATATAGCTGGAGGGCAGAGATCACAGGGGGGCATATAGCTGGAAGGCACAGAAATCACGAGGCATATAGCTGGGGGGAAGAGATGACAGGGGGCACAGAGATCACAGGGGGACATATAGCTATGGGGCACAGAGATCACGGGGGGGGGGGAACATAGCTGGGGCCAAAGATCACAGGGGGCACAGAGTTCACAGATCACAGGGGGGCATAGAGATCACATGGGGAAACAGCTGGGCGCACAGATCACAGGGGGTACAAAGCTGGAGGGCACCTAGATCACATGGGGGTATATAGCTACGGGGCACAGATCACGGGGGGCACATAGGTGGGTCCAGAGATCACGGGGGGGCACATAGCTGGGGCCACAGAGATCATGGGGGGCACAGATCACAGTGGGGCACTTACCTGGGAGGCAGAGATCACAGGGGGCACAGAGATAACATGGGGCACATAGCTAGAGGGAACAGAGATCACAGGGGGCACAGATCTCCAGCAGACTGGCACAGAGCTGCCGGCACAGAGATCCTTGGGAAGACACAGAGCTGCCGGCAGAGATCGCTCTGGAGTCTCTGGCAGCGCAGGAGCTCCACTTCCAGGACAAGAGCACATTGGGCGCTAACCCCGCCCACCCAGATGACATCATCATTCAAGTGCAGGCAGGCAGCATTCTGTAATGAACGCTGCTTGCCATGCACTTGGGTGTTAAAGGGCTGGCAGGATACGGCTGCCGCCTGAGCATTGCACAGTCCAGGGGACCTGCCCGTGGGTCGCATGAAAAGTCACCAAGGCCCGCATACGGCCCTTGGGCCGGAGGTTCCCCACCCCTGCTCTAATTGATCCATCCACAGGGAGAGGGATCTAGCAACACAAGTGGAAGCTATGTTGGTCTTAAGTGAGGAGGTGGAGGTCTCATAGGATTTTTTCCGCAAGCTCTCCACCTTCCTATCCACTTGGTCCTTAGGTTGGGATGAGTCCTCAAAGGGGTGTGCAGTTTTCTTGGCTACTCTCGCCACCTGCACATCTACTTTAGGAACTGATTCTCCCTCCAGAGGAAACCTATGCTTAAGTTCCGAGGGGGTACTCAGCTGCCTCTCCAGGGACTCCCACTCTTGAGAGATCATGTTCATGGTGTTTTCATGGACCGGGAACCCAATCTGCCTCCCTCCCTTCAACCCTCCAAACATTTCATCTTGGATTGTTTGGGGAACCTGTTCCTCCTCCAAGCCCATAGTGTTACGGACTGCAATAATTAACTCCTCCATGAATTCCATAGAGAAAAGTTATTTTTTAGCCTCCGATATTTTATGGGATAATGATTCTTCCCATTATTCTGAAGCAGAGCCATAAGAGTCTTTAGAAACCGAGTCAGAGTCCTCAATTTGGAGTCTTTTCTTAGGGGAAGATGGTCCCGGAGGAGGTGGAGGAGGGGGTTACTCTGTAGGTTAACAGCGTTATGATGCTGTCCGGCACCTGGGTGCAGTGGTGAGAAACTGATCCTTGTTCTCTGTGCCAGCATTCGGTATTCAGTCATGAGGCGGGGCAGCACGGGTATACTGAGCGGCCGCTGCAACCGCGCCTGACTGATAGCAGGTCCCAACGTACAGCCAAAGTCAGTCAGGGCTGGGGGTGCAGTTACAGCGGCCGCTCTGTACTCTCAGAACGGTGGCTGAATAGGCGGCGCCCAAGTCCTATGACTGAATATATTACTGTGGGGGAAATAAAGAAGTGCAGGCACCAGACAGCATCATAACGCTGTTAATCTGCAGGTATGCGGCTACTCTGCAGGTTAACAGTGCTATCCCTGGTGACAGGTTCCCTTTAACTTTTTTTCCGTAGTTAACAAACCCCCCCTCCCCCCCCCCACATACTAAGAATTTATTAGTCCCATGAGATTGACCCTTGTGTGTGTTTCTAAATTAGGGAAAGTAGACTATGATCCCCACTGGGTACAGGCACTGATGTGAATAGGTATTATGACCCAGCACAACAGATTAGATCAGCATTATATAACCAATGGTAAATACATGAATAATAAATCTGTTTATTACACTTTATTAGGCCATGGTCACACTATCTGTATTTGGTGAGTTTTTTTACCTCAGTATTTGTAAGTCAAAACCAGGAGTGGGTGATAAATACAGAAGTGGTGACGTGTGATTGTCCCACTCCTGGTTTTGGCTTACACACACTGAACGTGTGAACGTGGCCTTAGCCATTCATTTTAATACGAACAGGTTGACCACATAACAAGGACCCAGCCATTTTGTCACCATCTGCTGGATATGGTTCGTTCAGTGAAATAAAGCTGCACACACCGGCTCACTGAGAACACTAGTCTTTATTACATAATGTAAGTCATCTGGCTCCATCAGTTGAAAAATATTTGTAAAATATTTAAAAGCTCTTCTTAAAATAGAGGGATAAACATAATCCCCAGTATACGCAACACGGCATATTTAAGAAAGACCACCAGAAGCAGCAGAATTCACAGTTGCATGGATATGATCTGGAAAACATTCAATCTGCCCACCCTATACATAAAGCCCAGCATATGAGCACGCACAAACTGCAGATTTCACTATTCACTTGTAGAAGCACTTGATGCGCACATTTCCTGCACGATAAAAGGTGGAATTATTCCGTTTACGGTCCTTGTTCCAGTTCACAACGTATCCAAATATTAAGGATTGGTGCTTGTAACAGTATGATGGTTCACTAGAAAGTCAGGCAAATCTGGTCAGTAGGAAGGTTGTATGTAATGGCGTCGCTTATGGAAGTTAATGATGTATCTGTATGTTTCGCCGCACGCTGGGATAGTGAACCCTAGTTGGATGGATAAAATTAATATGAAGACTAAAGAGGAGAATGTATAATTCACACACAAATATTCCTGGAGGAGAACAGAACCGAAGGCTTCACAGATATGATCATGGGGCAGACATCTCTCAACTTACTGTACATCTTCCAATTGTAAAAAAATAAAGTTATCCTCAATCTGGATACACAAAAGGGAATGTGTCATCAGAAAATGACTGTTTACATCAGGTCTATTTAAATTTTTAATATCACGGTCTTTATATTAATTAAAAAAAAAGTATTTGGATAAGCAATTGTGACGCAGGTCACTGAGGCTTTTTAAGATTCATGTAATTTAGGGCAGAGTTAACAGCAGTCTCATCATTCCAGGCAGGGTTACAATGACAGGTGACACCTATATACCAAGCTAATACATGATCCAACCTTGGCCAGATCAGTGCCTTGCCACATTTCTGTCTCTGAGCTCCTTGGCCAGTTCCTTTGACCTCATGATTCTCATTTGGTCTGACATGCACTGTGAGCTGTGAGGTCTTATATAGACAGGTGTGCGCCTTTCCAAATCAAGTCCTATCAGTTTAATTAAACACAGCTGGACTCCAATGAAGGAGTAGAACCATCTCAAGGAGGATCACAAGGAAATGGTCAGCATGTGATAAATATGAGGCTATGTGCACACGTTCAGTTTTTTTCGTGTTTTTTCACGCTAAAAACGCTATAAAAACTCATTAAAAACGCATACATTATGCATCCTATCATTTAGAATGTATTCTGCATGTTTTGTGCACATGGATGCGTTTTTTTCCGCGAAAAAACGCATTGTGGTAAAAATTGCGGTTCATTATTTTTGCGGATTTTCTGCAATTCTATGCATTTGGGAAAAAACGCACAAAAAACGCATCAAAAACGCGGTAAAAACGCATGCGGATTTCTGGCAGAAATGTCCGGTATTTGTCAGGAAAATTTCTAGCAGAAATTTCCTGACAAAAACCGGACATTTCTGCCAGAAATCCGCATGCGATTTTTTTTGTGTTTTGACGTGGTTTTTTTTGCACGTTTTTTCCAAATGCATAGAATAGCAGGAAAAACACGAAAAATCCGCAAAATAAATGAACATGCTGCTGCTTTTTTTTTTTTTTTACTGTGATGCATTTTTTTGGCGGAAAAAAAACGCATCATGTGCACAAAAATTGCAGAATGCATTCTAAATGATAGGATGCATATGTATGCGTTTTTATAGCGAAAAACGCAAAAAAAACTGAACGTGTGCACATACCCCGAGTGTCTGAGCAGAGGGTCTGAATACTTATGACCATGTGATATTTCAGTTTTACTTTATTAAATTTGCAAAATTTTCTACACTTTTTTTTTTTTTCCAGTCAAGATGGGTGCAGAGTGTACATTATTGTGAAAAAATGAACTTTTTTGAATTTACCAAATGGCTGCAATGAAACAGAGTGAAAAATGTAAATGAATACTTTCCGTACCCACTGTATACTGTAGAGTAAATCATGGTCTCCCATGAAGATCAGCCTGTGGCTGGGCCAAAGAAGGCAACCATGGGAAGCTTCTTCAGGCACTGGCTGCCAAGGTAACCCCACAGTATCACACGACAATGCTGCCGGGGAATCATGTGAGCCAATGTGCACGCAAGACGGCGGTCAATTTAAATACCACTGTCAGATTGACAGTGGCATCTAAATGGTTAACAGTAGCCATCAGAGCCTAGTTCTGTTTCCTCCTGTTGGAGACAGAAGGCGGCCATGTAACACACAGGGCATGCAAAGCAGATGGTGGGAGCTTAGCACCTGAGTCCTCTATACTTGCAGACCACAGCACTGACCTACTATTACACCCCTATGTGCTAAGGGTATGAGTATCTGTGGATAACAGCATATACGCTAAGGGGTTAATTAATGATCGCCTAGAAACAACAGTTTAGCCTAATGTAGGGTCTTTGGTTACTGGCAGTCTGAAGAGAACTTAGTGAAGTGTGAGGGTCTATGTCCACAACATCTATAGCTAATAAAGCCCCCAGAGAACACTCCAAAGAATGAACACATGCCCTTCTACGGAAAAACAACATCCAGCTTTCCCTCTGTTAATGGCTCTTGAAATGCCCAGTGACTAATGGCTGCAGTGTGTGACCGGCCGACATCCTTCCGTGACACACAGGGCACAGAGTTGCCCTTTGTAAGGTTGTGTGCACACATGGAGGTTTTTTTTTATTATGGAAACTAAGCTTTTGAGGAGGTTTTAGAAAGTTTCTGCTCAGTTTCTGTTCTAAAAACTTCTAAAAAAAACCAAAACAAACAAAACCCCCCCAAAACTCCAAACCGCCTCTTGGTGTGCTCATACAATATGCGGGATACGGAAGGAAGTTGACTAAAGCAGACAATTCCTTAAAAAAGGTTAAACTATAAATACAGATTCCAAGCTACACGTATTGCTACATGACATACAATGAAAAGAAAGTAATATAGAAGAAGTGACGGAAAGGGAATAGTGCGGCATTTGGGGAACGGAGGGCGGCGCTCGCTCACTGGCATTATGTGGACCGACCAGAAGACGCTAATGCATACAGTCATTTTTGCAGTGAAATCTTGTGTTACCAGGGACAACAAGCACATCCACATCACTATTGGCTGTTGTCCTAACAACCAAAGTGAAAGCCAGCCAATAGGAGCGCAAACGTTCACCTTTTCCCCTCTACAGCTTCGTGCCGGCGACACTTTCATATGTAAATGATCAGAACGGATGACGAGGAGCCGTATACGCTCCCTACTGTGGGCTCGCACTACAGTATTCTGCTTTAGGACTAATACCGTGGAGAGAGCTGGAGAAACATTATGGAAGCCAGATGGGCTAGTGCTGTGCACCCAATGAGCGGGGTCTGGCAGGAACTCATAGACTGAGTATTACACCATGTGTTGTGCCCGGACTGACTGATGACATGAAACCATGGATGGATGTGCCGGGAGCCTAACGTGCACTGTTTAACCCTTGCAGTTACTCCAACCTAATTATATATGCAATGACTGTCCCCTCCATGTCATTTCAGCCCTGTGGAGGGAGAACCAACACATGCCACATGCATAAAACTTTTCATGATGTTCAGAGCAAACTGCACATTTTAATTTTTAATCTGCCCCAAATGTATTTATTTTTTGGGAAACACCCCACTATCTAGTCTGAGAGTTCATATCAATTACTTGTATCCTGACATCCGAGGATAGGGAAAAATGATCAGAAACCGGAACGTGCAAAAGGGGCTAAATGTTCATGTCCTGATTCAGTCTGTGGATTCATTCTGGCCTAAACATTAATCAAAGGAAGGAATCCTCCTCATTACCATCTCATATATGCGCCACGTATGGGTGCCACTATAGTGCTGATTAAAACGCTTCAATTTTGTTTTTGCATTTTAAATTTCACACATTTCTCCCTCCCTCAGCTTTAAATGCAGTCATTGTACATGGCTTATAATCATCCAAAGTGTAGGGAAGGATTTGGTACAAAATTAGAAGGTGGGCAAGAAAGCGCTGCACCCGGTCATGCAAATCAATGAGTCAGACTGCACTAGGATGACATATGAGTGCAGTCCGATTTTACAGACTGACACAGATGGAGAAAAGCTTTTCTCAAACTTCTCATCTGAGAGAATCTGATCACACAGAGTTCAGGGTTCAGGGTAGGATTTGCATAATTCACCCAATCCTCTCGGATGGGAAAATACACGGTTGTCTGCACCTGCCCTTCTAGGCACCAAGTGACTGCAGACACAATACTCATGTTTCAAAAGGGAATCAGTCAGGATATAAAGAACCTGCCAGCCACAATTTAAAGGGAAATTAAAAGTGCTATACAGGCAATAGCTCCCTTAACTGAAAACACCTTTTATGCTATAAACTGTACTAAAAATATGTGCATGTTGAGTTTTTCCCACAAAATATGCAGCATTTTACTATCCCAGAAAAGTGAAAGATTTCTGAAATATCATGCACATGTTGCTTAATTTCTGTTGCACATTTAAAGCAGTTTCAAATCTGCAGCATGTCAATTAAAAACAAAACGCATCAAAAAAAGCATATTTTTTTAAGCAGCATTTTTCCTGCTAAGACATTTTTGATGCATAAATGTCTGCAAATCCTTAAACTGAACTTGACATGATTTGATAATGGTTGCAGAGCAGAATAATTTAGGTTTCTAGTTTCGCCTATTGTTGCAAAGTACTTGGCACCTAATGAGCCAACACCCACCTGGCCTTAAAAGTTGTCACTGGGGGCGTGCACTTCTTCCACCTGTATGACAATGACCAATTAAGCAGGAGAAAGAACACGCCCCCTCTCAGTGACTGAGATGCATGCACACTTATGTCTGCTCAACAGAAACAACTTGTAATAATCCTGCAGTGAGAGCATATAAGGCTAGGTTCACATCGCGTTGGTGGCATCCGTTTAACAGATCAGTTAAAAGGATGCGTTAACGCTGATGCCCAAATTCCCTTTTTTTTTTATACGATTGCGCTAATGCATGGGCCAACACATGGTAGCATTGCGTTGGCATACATTAGTAATAGAGGTCTATGCACAGCGAACGCGTCCGTTCACTGTGCGTTACACCTAATGTACCCAAAAGTGCGGTGGACCGCGTCCGAGGGTGCGTCACAAAGTAGCGCATCATCGCTGAGGCATGCCGATTTTGACATACGTTACTTATGGATGGCAATGGGTGCATTAACAGATCCGTTACACTGCATTAATGCCGGTTAGTAATGGATCTGTTAAAAGGATGGCACTAACGCGATGTGAACCTAGCCTTAGGCTGTCATTACTTCTCACACAGGAGCAGTCTGTTCTGGGCTATTTCTGTTTCAGATGTGATGTTCCCTGCTCTGATCTCACTGCAGAGTAAGTACAAATGGAGCACAGCAGACAAGCGTTATTCACTGACATATTTGGAAAGAGTGTGGGAGAGGGCCAGTACAAGAGAGGTGACCATGCTATGAGAGGAGAGCTGAAGAGTTTGTAATGAGACACAGCTAAACTTAGCTGTGCTGGCCCTCCCCCCACACAGACTCATGCAGGAGGTTAGGTCTCTACTAGAGATGAGTAAATTTTGTCCCCGAATCTGATTTTGACATATTTGTGCCACATTCAAACACTATTCATGAGGAATGTTTGTCTTATGGTCTGTAATTTCTAGCCTCATTGACTCTAATGACGTTTGGCTGTGTTCGACGAATATTGAGAAAAGAAAATTCGATTCCGATCGTATTTGGAACTGAATCTCAACAAACTCACTCATCTGTAGTCTCTACCATTACATCACACACACTGAGAAACCTGTTCTAACCCATGGTGAGGGCGTGTTCTTTTTCTACTGTGTAGCTGCTGGCTTATGATTGGTCAGAATCATTCAGAGGGAAGTAATACATGTCCTCAGTGAAAACTCATAACTTTTGTTAAGTCCAAGTGGGAATTAACTTATTAGGTGCCAAATACTTTGATTGCCAACATCTCTGCAATTAGCAAAACTTTATATTCTGCTCTGCCCACACTATATGCTTGTGTGTCCAGTTCAACATGAATTTGGTTGAAAGGTCCTCTAATACAATGCAAGTACAACATCCATCCGGAAATGATAGCTCAGCCGGCATAGAGATTTTCATTAAGTTTACAGACGTTTCAGGCTTTGTTCTGTCTTTATAAACAACATTATTGGAAATGTGTGACTAAATGCATAGAACGAAAAACAATCTGGGGATACAGAAAAGCTGCATGTTCACATAATGCATGTATTACTTTCCTATTATGTGATGTAAAATCAATTATGAAGCAATTACAAGGTTTGTCAGGTAGTACTGGCAAGTGGAAAACTGGGGCAAAAGGCTACATTCTATGGGAAGCAACATTTTAATCTTACTGGAAAAAAAAAAATCAGGTTTCAAGCTCATAAATATGGCATTGTTGGTATATCCAATGCAAGGTAATTTAGAAGATAGTCTATAATTTTATTGTGACAGTTTATTTTGGACCAGAAATCATGATGTTTTGCGCAGGTATCCCAGCAGTGTTTAATGAATGTGTATTATACCGATGACTACTTGGTGTGACTGATGATTTCACTATTTCGTGGCCACATAAGTCCACAAAACCCTTCCAATATGCTCTCTAGTCTTGCACATCAAAGTAATCTATTACAGGTTCTTCTCGCATGGTCTTCTGTGGGCCACTGCTTCCACCATTCCTGAAATAAGAATTTGTAAGCACAATGGTCAAGTCACATCCCACTGTAAGCAACACAGATCTATTTCTAAGACATCATATTGCTACAGTCATTCTGCACAAAAGTAGATGTGAAGTGTATTTTTTTTTCCTTCTGGTTTTTAAGAACTTTAAAATAATTAGGTGTAAATAACCAACACTGTCTCACCTTTCACCTGGATGTCTGTAGTGGGCAATGGGAGGAGGGGGTCTTGCCTGGATTTCTCTTTCAATTACAGACATAAGGGAAACACTTGGGCACATGGATTTGCCTCTGCAAAACATCGATGCATACATAGTCAAGAATGACCGGCTACACGTCAATATCTGGCTGTGAAAGAACAGACTTTCCTTAAAGGGAACCTGTCACCCTGAAAATCGCGGGTGAGGTAAGCCCACCGGCATCAGGGGGCTTATCTACAGCATTCTGTAATGCTGTAGATAAGCCCCCGATGTTACCTGAAAGAGGAGAAAAAGACGTTAGATTATACTCACCCAGGGGCGGTCTCGCTGCTGGTCCGGTCGGATGGGTGTCTCTGGTCCGGCGCCTCCCATCTTCATTCCAAGACATCCTCTTCTGATCTTCAGCCACTGCTCCGGCGCAGGCGTACTTTGTCTGCCCTGTTGAGGGCAGAACAAAGTACTGCAGTGCGCAGGCGCCGGAAAGGTCAGAGAGGCCCGGCGCCTGCGCACTGCAGTACTTTGTTGAGGGCAGAGCAAAGTACACCTGCGCCGGAGCCGTGGCTGAAGATCAGAAGAGGACGTCTTGGAATGAAGATGGGAGGCGCCGCAGCGGACCAGGGACACCCATCCGACCGGACCAGCAGTGGGACCGCCACTGGGTGAGTATAATCTAACGTCTTTTTCTCTTTCAGGTAACATCGGGGGCTTATCTACAGCATTACAGAATGCTGTAGATAAGCCCCTGGTGCCGGTGGGCTTACCTCACCCGCGATTTTCAGGGTGACAGGTTCTCTTTAAATGAGTTATCCTTTATTTTCTAACGAACCCAAACACACCTCCAAGGGCTGTGAAGTCAGAGAGTCCGAGTCGGTATAAAATTGAGAAGCACAGACTCCTAAAATATATAATAAATTGTACAGTAGTACAATGCAGTATGTGCTGTAAAGTTTTTCTTAAGAATTTGGAGAAGTTATGAAATGTCCTATAAATATCTGTTCTGTTCCTGATCTAAGGCTCTGGGCTTTTAGTTGATCTGAATCTGTGCTGCACTTTATGTACACACTGAGTAGTCAGAAGTCAGAGAAATTGAAGAGTCAGGAGATTTGGCTTACCAACTCCACAGCACAGTCCAAGATGACCACTGCCTTGCTAAAGAACTAAAGAAACTGAGGGTAGAGGTGCTGGACTGGCAAAGCATGTCTTCAGACCTAAACCCTATTGAGCATCAGTAGACAGGATTGCCTCCAGGTTTTTAACACATACTATGTCCAGATACGGCAGAGAAATATAGATATAGTAAAATTACCAAATGTTTCACTTCTTACATTATATGGGTGATATCTATTGTAAATTATACAATAGCTCACAAACTGGTGAATCATCTCAGCGCATGCCCTGGTGGGATTCAAAAGTTTTCATTTTAGACCAAACAGTATAGTCTTCCACACAGTATTATGGTCCCCACCTAATGCTCCATAGAGAACAATGGTCCCCGCCTAATGCTCCATAGAGAACAATGGTCCCCGCCTAATGCTCCATAGAGAACAATGGTTCCCGCCTAATCGCCGAATGCTCCATAGAGAACAATGGTTCCCGCCTAATGCTCCATAGAGAACAATGGTTCCCGCCTAATGCTCCATAGAGAACAATGGTTCCCGCCTAATGCTCCATAGAGAACAATGGCCCCCGCCTAATGCTCCATAGAGAATAATGGTCCCCGCCTAACGCTCCATAGAGAACAATGGTCCCCGCATAATGCTACATAGAGAACAATGGTCCCCGCATAATGCTCCATAGAGATAAAGGTTCTACATAATGCTCCAAAGAGAATAATGGTCCCCACATAATGCTCCATAGAGAATAATGGTCCCCACATAATGCTCCAAAGAGAATAATGGTCCCCACATAATGCTCCATAGAGAATAATGGTCCCCACATAATTCTCCATAGAGAATAATGGTCCCCACATAATGCTCCATAGAGAATAATGGTCCCCACATAATGCTCCATAGAGAATAATGGTGTCCACATAATGCTCCATAGAGAATAATGGGCCCCACATAATTCTCCATAGAGAATAATGGGCCCCACATAATTCTCCATAGAGAATAATGGGCCCCACATAATGCTCCATACAGTATAATTGGCCCCATATATTGCTCCATACAGAATGGGGCCCATATAATGCTCCGTACAGTATGGACCCCATATATTGCTCCATACAGTATGGGCCCCATATAATACTGCATAAAGAATGGGCCCCACATAATGCTTTATACATGAAAAAAACAAAAAAAAAAACAAACAAACATACCTCTCCACTCTGGCCGCAGGTCCGGACTGCTCAGTGTCGCAGTCTTCTGGTTCTCTGCATTGTGACTGCTCAGAGCAGAGGGCTCACAGTAGGGACATAATCACGCACTCTGCTCTGAGAGTTAGAAAACCCGGAAGACACCGAAGCTGCGGAGGAACAGGGAAAGACAAGTATTGCAAGTGCCGGGGCCCTGAGCAAACGGGGGAACAACTCGCAGGCACTGGAACCAGGCTACCTCGACTCATGTGCCCCATAATGTGCCAGTACACCCGATGGCGAGTGGGCCCTCCCCACTTGCTCAGGGCCCCGACACTTGCCCGGGTGCGCTGGGCCTGTCTGTGGAGCATCCTAAAATGGAAATTGGAGGAGCACAAGGTCTCTAACATCCACCAGCTCTGTGATGCTGTCATGGAGGAGTGGAATAGGATCCCGGTGACACCCTGTGAACCTCTAGTGAACTCCATGCCCAAGAGAGTTAAAGCAGTGCTTGAAAATAATGGTGGCCATACAAAATATTGACATTTTGGGCACAATTTGGCCACTAAGGGGTGTAGTCACTTTTCTTGCCAGTGGTTTAGAAATTAGTGGCCATGTGTTAAACTATTTAAAGGGCACACCAAACAAACTATACACGGACTACTTTACATCGTATCAAAGTGTCATATATCCAGTGTCATTCCATGAAAAGATATAATGAAAAGTGAATGAACAAAAGAAATTAAATCAAATCAATATTTGGTGTGACCACCCTTTGCCTTCAGAGTAGCATCAAACCATTAATTGTTTCAGGTACATTTGCAACAGTTTTTTTTTTAAGAAACTGAGCAAGTAGGTTGTTCCAAACATCTTGGAGAACTAACCTTACTAACTAGATCTTCTGTGAATGTAGGCTTGCATAAATCCTTCCATCTCTTCATGTAAACCCAGAAAGACTCCATGTTGAGATCAGGTCATGTTGGGTCAGATCATCACTCCAGGATTCCTTGTTCTTTTTTAGGCTTAGAATAGTTCTATCTGACATTTGCTCTGTGTTTGGAGTCAAGTCCTGCTGCAGAAAAATTTGGATACTTTGTAATATAAAACAGAAATTTGCAGCCTTTACCAAAGAGTTAAAGCGTAACAAACTTTGGAATAAAGGCATAAAAAAAAATAAAAAAATAAAAAAGAGGAGAGGGGTAGTGGAATCCGATACAGAAAAAGGCAGTTTTACACCTAGCACATGCTTCATTCTGTACCAGGAAGAAGCGCATACTAGGTGCGAAACGTGTGGATCAGGAAGAAGCATGTCTGTATGGAATTCTACTACTCCTCTCATCTCCACTCTGTCTTTTGGATTGTGGAATAAAGTTTGATACAATTTCACACTTTGGTGAGAGATGCAAATTTCATTCTTCTATTTACAAAGTATTTATGGACTATAAACACCTTTTTCAATAACCAAGTACCATTGCAGTGTATGAAAAAAGGAGATTTTTGTGTACTCACCATAAAATCTTTTTCTCCGAGCCACTCATTGGGGGACACAGGACCATGGGTGTTATGCTACTGCCACTAGGAGGACACCAAGTTAACACACAAAGAATAACTCCTCCCCTGCAGTATACACCCTCCTGCTGGCTCTCAGTGAACCAGTTCGGTAACAAAGCAGTAGGAGCTTAATATTTAACGAGAATGAACTATGTCAAAACCAAGACAACACAGAAAAAACCAAAGCCCATAGGCTAACAGGGTGGGTGCTGTGTCCCCCAATGATTGGCTCGGAGAAAAAGATTTTACGGTGAGTACACAAAAATCTCCTTTTCTCCTACGCCTCATTGGGGGACACAGGACCATGGGACGTCCTAAAGCAGTCCCTGGGTGAGAAACAATCCACTGCAAATGCCACCTGTACCCACGAGTTACAGATGCGGCACTGCCGCCTGCAAAATTCATCTGCCAACGGACGCATCTGCCGAGGCCTGAGAATGAATATGGTAATGTTTTGTAAAGGTATGCATGCTGGACCAAGTCGCAGCTCTGCAGACTTGTGCTGCCGATGCCTGGTGCCGAATGGCCCAAGACGCACCTACCGACCGAGTGGAGTGAGCCTTAATCCCTGCTGGGACGGGGTGACCTCTGACTCGGTACGACTCCTGGATAGCAGAACGAATCCATCTTGCTATCATAGCCTTGGAAGCGGCCAGACCCTTTCTTGGCCCTTCTGGGAGCACAAACAGAGCATCTGACCTGGGGAAAGATGCCGTCCTCGAGACGTATCTCCGAAGAGCTCTCACCAAATCCAGTGTGTGAAGGGCCTTCTCGGTGCGGTTGACAGGTGCCCGGAAAAGAGAAGGCAAGACAATTTCCTCGTTAAGATGGAAGGAGGAGACAACCTTCGGTAGAAAAGCCGGGGAAGTTCTCAGAACCACCTTATCTTGATGAAAAATGAGGAAGGGAACCTGACAGGACAGAGCTGCCAGTTCAGAAACTCGTCAGATGGACGTGACCGCAACCAGGAAGGTGACCTTCCAGGACAGAAGAGACAGGGGAACGTCCTGCAGGGGTTCAAGAGGAGCCTCCTGCAAGACACCAAGGACCAAATTAAAGGTCCCATGGTTCTAACGGCATCTTATAAGGCGGGACCACATGGGAAACCCCCTGAATGAACGTCTTCACCTGTAATCTGTTGGCAATCTTTCGTTGGAACAGGACTGACAGGCCCGAAATCTGCCCTTTGAGGGAACTAAGGACAAGCCCTAACTCCAAACCCGACTGAAGGAATTCGAGGATGGAAGGGATGGAGAAAACGAGGAGAGCGTCCTCAATCTTTGCACCATGAAAAAAAGCTCTTCCAAATGCGATGATAAATACGCATAGATGTAGGCTTCCTAGCACCGATCATGGAAGAGATGACCATTTGAGAGAAACCTTCCTGAGTTAGTACCCAGGACTCAACGGCCATGCCGCCAAACACAGGGCCTCGGAGTTCTGGTGGTAAATGGGGCCCTGGGACAACAGGTCCACGCAATTCGGTAGATGCCAGGGGACATCGGCGACTAGTTGAACTAGTTTGGCGTACCAGGCTCTGCGCGGCCAATCTGGCGCAATCAGGATTACTGGTACCCCCTCTGCTCTGATCTTTTTGATGACTCTCGGTAGCAAGGGAAGCGGAGGAAAAATGTACGGAAGCCAGAATTGGTGCCACGGAAGTACTAGTGCATCTGCCCCGATGGCTGTTGGATCGTGGGAACGAGCTATGAAGTCGGGGACCTTGGAATTTAGCCGTGAGGTCATCAGATCCACGTCCGGGACTCCACAGCGACAGCAGATCTGGTGGAAGATCTCCGGATGGAGAGACCACTCCCCGGAGTCGAGACCTTGACAGCTTAGGAAGTCTGCTTCCCAATTTTCCACTCCGGGGATGTGAACTGCTGAGATCAATGATCGGTTTTCCTCGGCCCAGCGGAGAATGTGGCCTACCTCGTTCATGGCTGCTTTGCTACGTGTTCCCCCCCTGCCGGTTGATGTATGCCACTGCTGTGGCATTGTCTGACTGAATCCTGATGGGACAGCCCGACAGGAAGGGGTGAAATTGAAGAAGGGCCAATCTGATTACCCGAATTTCCAGGATGTTGATGGGCAGGTGGGCTTCCTGATGAGACCAGCGGCCCTGGGCAGTGTGATGGAGAAACACTGCCCCCCAGCCCAGAAGACTGGCATTTGTTGTCACCACTAGCCAACGAACTGGGAGAAAGGATTTTCCTCGATTCAGGGAGGATTCCAGGGTCCACCACCTGATAGACTGTGTGACTCGCTGGGGAAGGAAGAAGCGACGATCGAGGGAGAGCGGGTACCTGTCCAACACGGCCAGGAGAGCATGTTGTAATGGCCGGAGGTGTAACTGAGCGAATGGGACCGCCTCCATAGCTGCTACCATCCTGCCGAGGACTCTCATGCAGAAGCGTAGAGAGTGAGATTGGGGTTGGGAGAGCTTCTGAGCTTCCCGCTGTAGGACTGGGATCTTTTCCGGGGGAAGAAGGACCAACCCCTGGGACGAGTCCAGTATCATTCCTAAAAAGGGGATTCGCTGAGCAGGTACTGGGGAAGATTTTTGGAAGTTTATCTTCCAACCCAGGCGAGAGAAGGTATCGACTGTGATGGGCACGGCCTCCTTGCAAGTGTGGAAAGAGGGGCCTTTCATAAGGATAGCATCTAGATACGGTAGCACCACCACACTTCGGGTATGAAGGATGGCCACGGCAGCCGCCATGACCTTGGTGAATACCCTGGGGGCGGAGGCGAGGCCGAAGGGCAGAGCAGCAAACTGGAAGTGATCTTCCTGAACTGCGATGCGAAGGAACCTTTGGTGAGAAGGGAAGATTGGAATGTGGAGGTACGCGTCCTGGATGTCTATTGACGCCAGGAACTCGCCTTTTTCCATGGAGGAGATGACAGAGCGAAGCGATTCCATCCGGAACCGTCGCACCCCGACAAACCTGTTCAGCAGTTTTAGATTCAGTATGGGCCGTACTGTACCGTCCTTCTTTGGAACAATGAACAGGTTTGAATAAAAACCTTGAAACTTTTCGTTTTGAGCAGGGGTGGGCAATTAATTTTGCCATGGGGCCGCATGAGAAAGTGGGATGGTTTTAGAGGGCCGAACTAATATAATTTCCGTATTTTTCGGACTATAAGACGCACCCCAAATTTGGTGTGAAAATTGCAGAAAAAAAGATTTTTTATAAGATGGGGGTCCGTCTTATTGTCTGAATTTACACTATCTTACGGTAAGATTCTTACCTGAGGGCTGGCGGTGGCAGAGCACGGTCACAGGAGGCATGGTGTCGGCAGAGGTGGAGTGATGTGGTGTGGCGTGCACCTGAGCAGGGTCCCTTCCTGCTTAGGCGGGCGACGCCACGGCCTGGTGTCCATGGGGGGTTGCAGCAGTGGTGTGGCGGCGGCAGAGGTGCGGTATGGCATGTGCAGGGTCCCTTCCACCGGTGAGGTCATGCAGCGGCCCGGAATGTAATGTGAGCAGCAGAGCCGGGTTGAATATCGGTGGCCGCGGCCATCTTCCCGAGGCCGTGCGTGCGCAGATGGAGTGCTCTGCTTCACGGGGCTTCAGGAAAATGGCCACGGGAGGCCGCACGTGCGCAGATGGAGATCGCGGCGGCCATTTTCCTGAAGCCGAGATCTAAATCTGCAAACTCGGCTTCAGGAAAATGGCCACCGCGATCTCCATCTGCGCACAGGCGGCCTCCCGTGGCCATTTTCCTGATGCCCCGTGAAGCAGAGCACTCCATCTGCGCATGCGCGGCCTCGGGAAGATGGCCGCCGCCACCACCGATAAACAGGTAATCAACCTGGCTTTCACTCCAGCCACCAGCGGTCCTCCTCAGAAGCGGCTGGTGGCTGGCCAAGCGGTGCCGGCTGTCAGAAGTGACAGCTAGCTGGCGGGCCGCTTAAAATCATCAGGCGGGCCAGATGCGGCCCGCGAGCCGCATCTTGCCCAGGTGTGGTTTTGAGGGACTGGGATGATAACTTGGTCTTCCTTTAGGGCACTTATGGCCTGGAAGAACTTTGCTGTCTTTGCCCTGGGAGGGGAAGACAGGAAGAAGCAATTTGGAGGAAGAGAGGAGAATTCTATCTTGTATTCGGAAGACACTAGATCGCGGACCCATTCGTCGTGAAAGACCGAGAGCCACGCGTCACCGAAGGAAAGCAGGCGGCCGCCTACTTTGAGGGAGTCCTCCTGATACCGCCGGGAGTCATTGTCTGGGGGACCTGCCCTGTCAGAACCCTCTGGCTCCTGACTGCCTAGGCCTGCCTCTCAAAGAAGGGGAGGGTTTGTAAGAGGTCTGGGAACTCTATCCCTTCGTTGTGCCTGGCCCGGAAGATGTGGAAGTAGAGGACCAATTTGAGTTGAAACGGAAGAATCGGGACCGAGCCTGTTGCTGTTGGTTCCGAAAGGGTCTCTGTTGTGGAAGAAATTTACTCTTTCCTCCAGTGGCGTCAGAGATTAGTTGGTCGAGCTTTTCGCCAAAAAGGCGGTCGCCCCGGTAACGGGAGAGAAGTCAATGACTTCTTGGAGGCCGAATCCGCACGCCAGTCCCTGAGCCATAGGGATCTTCGGATGGTGATGGAGTTTGCTGCTGCTTGTGAAGCACAGTTAGCAGCGTCAAGGGATGCGGTAAGTACAAAATCTCCGGCTCTGGCTATCTGAGTAGCGAGGTCTGCTATCTCGGGGAGATCGGTATCCAGTACCGCTGCAGACAGGACCTCTGCCCAGTGGGTCATGGCCTTCGCCACCCACGTAGCCGCGAAGGATGGAGAGAGTGCGGCTGCTGAGGCTTCAAAAGCTGAACGCGCCATATTATCGATCTGACGATCGGTTGGGTTCTTAATAGACGCCCCTTCTGAGGATGATAAATTGGACTTAGTAGCCAGGTGAGATAGATATCGGAGGATCTATCGGGGGAGATTGAGCCCAATTCTTTCTTAGGTCCTGGGCAAAGGGATATTTTTTCCATGGACTTCTGCCCTGTGAATCGTTTATCGGGACGGATCCTGTGGGATTCAACGATATCCTTAAATTCGGGATGAGTGGCGAACACTCTGTGGGACCGCTTGGCTCTTTTAAAGGAGACGGCATGATCCGCTTTAGATGAAGGAGGTTCCTCCTCAAGTTTTAAAGCGCTATTTACTGACTCAATGAGAGAGTTAAGAGTCTCCTGATCGTGATGGAATTCCTGATCTAGGAAGGTGTTGGAATCATCCTCTGAAACAGGATCTCTGCTAGTCCTGATGGAAGGGGAGCGAGAAGTGGAGCTCTCAGATCCCAAAACCCGGTGGCAGTCTGAGGATATGTCATAAGCCCGTTTTCTGCGAGAGCTGGTACGACCCCTAGAGTACGAGGGGTTCTGAGGATCAGGAGCGTCGAGTGTCAGAGTGCCCTGATTGGAAGAGGGGTCTCAGAACGATTCCATCGCCTTTGTCAGGGATGCTATAGACCGGGTAAGAGAGGCTGCCCACTCAGGTGGACCAGGCTCACTAGGTTCGGTATCAGTAATAGGAGGTTCCTGAACAGGCACCGGTTCACAAGCTGTGCACAGTGCAGTATTGTGACCTTGGGGTAATGAGACCTTACAAGAGGTACATGCAGCAAAAAATACTGTGTTTGTTTTCCCAGATTTTTTGTGAGGCTTTGATTGAGACACAGTGGTCTTGAGGAGAGCGCTTACTGGCAGGGGAAGGGTTAAGCTATGTGCGTGCAGCTTACCCAGGTCCTGTGTCTTGAGTCCCCAGGGGAGGTCCGCGATATCTATGTCCTGAGGGCTGATGAGGAGGCTGATGAGGAAAGGCTGGAGCAACGCTGCGGTATCAGCATTGTGGGAGTCCCAAGATGGCCGCCGAGATCTTGTGAGAGCACTTCTCACAGAACGAGAAGCGCTGGAAAGGGTGGGCGGCGGTGAATGCCGGTGGGCGTGGCTACAACTCCGGCCTGCATGAATGGAAAAGTCGGGGAGTAAATTTAAACAGCCTGCAGTTGCAGCCTGCGACGCCGTGACCGCTAGAGGTGCCATCGCTCAGCCACTCGCATCTTGATAAAAAATGTCTTGCGGACACCCACAGACCCTGTGAGGAACCTTCCATACCCTGGGAACCAGGACCCCCCTGCAGCGCCTCAGCCCCCGCAGTGTACTTACAGTAGATGCGGTGGGCCGGTGCTCAATCCACCATCGCCATAGACAGGGAGGGGGTGGAAAGCTTCTGCCGCCTTGCGGCATCCGCTGATCAGTGGTGATGCAGTGGGGGCGCTGCACGGACGCGAATCATAAAAGTCCGGCTATGCACCTGGCTCCAGGAGAGGTAGATGGAGGGTTACTCCATGTGGTCGCCTGCTATGGAGGGGGGAGATCGGAACGCGAAGGAACCGTCGCCCGTAAGGTGAGCTCAGGGCTGGCATCCAACGTCACAGGAAAGGATACGGGAGGGACGCTCCACGTACTTGCCTGTTGATGATTCGGGGGAGATCAGAACCTAGAAAGGATCCGTCGCCCCCATTCACTTCGTTAACGGAAAAAAATAGAACGAAAAATAAAAAATAGAAAATAAAAACGGTGGGATCTGAAAGCAGACCCAAGTGCCTCCTACAGACAACTAAGCAAGAACTGGTTCACTGAGAGCCAGCAGGAGGGTGTATACTGCAGGGGAGGAGTTATTCTTTATGTGTTAACTTAGTGTCCTCCTAGTGGCAGCAGCATAACACCCATGGTCCTGTGTCCCCCAATGAGGCATAGGAGAAATCTGGTCAATGTTTGGGGTGCCAGTGTCATTTGTTAAATATTGGACAGAATAAATTTGGAGCCGATCAGACGGCTCCTTGATGGTGGTGCAAAATAGATAAGCATTTGTCTGTATTTCTCACAACTGAGTACTCCATTCATCTTTCCCAACTCCATTTACTGAAAGGCAACCCTAAGCTTGCACAGAACCTATACCAGGATTCTCTGCTGCTTGCACACACTCATTACTGTGCTGCTCTTCAGTCCTTTGGCGAAGAAACCGACTTCTGTATCAGGCAAATATTCGTTCATCTCTACTCATGAGTCATGCTGCGAAATATCTTCGGGTCCCTCCTTATTCGGCACTTACCGAACAAGCTGCAGCAGGAACCTAGATCGCTCCTGCAGCGGCATGTGTCCACGGCTGTGTGACAGTCACAACACACCGGCTCTCCATGCATGAGTTGTGACAGTCACACAGCCGTGGACACATGCAGATGCAGCACCGGACATCTGATTATCGGGAGCGCTCCTCATATCCGGGTTCCGCTGCAGCTATTCGGTAAGAGCTATAGCTATTCGGATAAGGAAGGAGCTGTCAATATTCACTCATCTCTTATGAGTCTTTGCAAAAGTCCCTGGCAGGGGGAGGTGGAGCTGCTGGGTCAGAAGTTTAAGAGAGGAATTTTTTTGGTAGGAAACAGACAGTTTCTGCATGGAGCAGAGAAAAGACAAGAATTTACTGGGTAGAAATGCAAAACCGGTTTTTACGTACCAGTAATAGGATTTTACGGAGCCACGACAGCACCCCTACGGGAGAGAGGGGATCCGCCCACCTTCCGGACAGGAACCTACAGGATTTAAAGGGGCGGTCCCCCTCACCACTCCAGTTTGTGTTTCAGAGTATATGGGACACCGCCATTGAGTTAGTACATAAACATATATACTTAAACATTACTAAATACCATCACCTTCTAAAGAGTGATTTTTTAACAAGCACACTTTCCCCAAAGGGTGCAGAAACCAGTGAATAACTACGGGAGGAAATGTGCGGGTGCTGTCGTGGCTCCGTAAAATCCTATTACCGGTACGTAAAAACCGGTTTTCCTATCGCCACGACAGCACCCCTACGAGAGATTTTCAAAGATCAATCACCTGGGAGGGACTACAGCACTAAGTACTGTACGGCCAAAAACTAAATTGGCCTCTGAAGATAAATCAAGGCGATAATGTCTATAAAAGGAGGAAGGAGATGACCAAGTTGCCGCCTTACATATTACGTCTATGGAGACGTCCGCTCTTTCCGCCCAGGATGAGGCCATGGCTCGAGTGGAGTGGGCCCTGATGCCATCTGGTGGTGTCTGGCCTTTAGCAGTATAAGCAAGATATATGGCATCTCTTATCCATCTGGCGATAGACGCTTTAGTTACACTCGCCCCTTTCCTTGGATTCTGAAAGGAAACAAACAGAGCCCTACTCTGCCTCCATGGTTCTGTTTTGTGTAGGTACTCTAATAGAGTTCTTCTGACATCTAACATGTGATATTTCTGCTCGTCAGCTGAATTTGGATTGTCACAGAAAGATGGTAAAATTATTTCCTGACTTCTATGAAATTTGGAAGCTACTTTTGGTAGGTATGCTGGATCAGGTTTTAACACTACCCTGTCCTGAAAGACCATTAAATAAGGAGGGTCTATCGACAAAGCTTGTAAGTCACTCACTCTCCTAGCAGAGGTCAGGGCTACTAGGAAGGCTGTTTTTAAAGGTTACATTTTTTATGGAGACAGAATCTAATGGCTCAAAGGGGGGTTCTGTTAAGGCGTCTAAAACCAAAATTTAGATCCCATGGTGGTAATCTAGGAACATACACTGGGTTACTACGTTCAGTGGCCCTGATAAATCGGGAAACCCATCTATTTTCCGCCACATCACTGTTATATAACGCTCCCAAAGCTGATACTTGGACTCTAAGGGTATTTACCGCCAAGCCCAATTCTCGGCCTTTCTGTAAAAACTCCAGAATAGCCGGAATTGGGACCTTGCCAGAAAAGGGATTTTGGTAGAAGGCAAGGAACTTTTTCCAAGTTTTAGCATAGATTTTAGTGGTGACTTCTTTCCGGCTATTTAAAAGGGTAGATATGAGAGCCTCTGAAAACCCTCTTCTCCTCAATAACTCCCTCTCAAATTCCACGCCGTCAGATGCAGGGATTCCACATTGGGGTAACTGAATGGACCCTGAGAAAGAAGCTCCGGGCTGGTCGGCAGTACCCAGGGGTCGGACACAGACATTGCCCTGAGTAACGAGAACCATGTCCTCCTGGGCCAAAAGGGGGCAATCAGGATCACTCTCGCCCTGTCCTCCCTGATCTTCCTGAGGACTATCGGGATTAGACACATTGGAGGGAACGCGCAAGCCAGAGGAAAATTCCAGTGTATTTGAAGGGAGTCTATTATACAGGGCTTGTCCGACACCCAAAGAGAAGCGAACTTCCTGGTCTGCCTGTTCTCTCTCGTTGCGAATAGATCGATAACGGGCAACCCCCATAGGTCTACTATCTGTTTGAACACCCGTCGATTCAGAACCCATTCTCCCTGACGTAGAGAATGACGGCTGAGGTAATCTGCCTCTGTGTTGAGCTCTCCCCGAATGTGCACAGCTGATAAGAGAGCGAAAGTGGGCTTCGGCTATTTCGAGTATGTCTGTGGCGGTGTTCATTAAGGATCTTGACCTTGTACCCCCTTGATGGTTGAGATACGCCACTAGTGTTGTGTTGTCTGTCTGGACTCTTACATGTGAATCCTGCAGAGATGGAAGCAACCTGAGTAAGGCCTTCTTCACTGCCGTGAGCTCTTTCCAATTCGAGGACTCTTGAGCCTCTAAGAGAGACCATTGCCCTTGAGTCCAGACATCTCCTATGTGAGCTCCCCAACCTATTGGACTGGCATCGGTTGTGACCGTGTTGTCTGGTACTACACTCCAGCGTACTCCTTTCCCTAAATGTCTTCTGTTTAACCACCATCTCAGACTGTGTAGAGTGGTGGTGGACAGCCTGAGTCTTCCGCCTAATTGCCCTTGAAGACTTCTCTCTGTATCCAAGACTTGGGCCTGTAACACACGAGTGTGGAATTGAGCCCACTGGACGGCTGGTATGCAGGACGTTAGAGATCCCAGAAGGGGCATAGCGTCTCTTAAAGTCAGATCTGGCTTCCTTGTTACCGTACTGACTTTGTGCACAATCCTCTGCTTTTTCTCCTCCGGAAGGAAACACTGTTGCCCTTCCGAATCCAGCAGAATACCTAGGAAAGTCTGAGTTGTTGATGGGTCGAGTCTTGACTTCTCCATATTGACTATCCAACCCAAGTCCTGTAAGGAAGATATGACATGATTTAGGCGAGTACTACACCGGCCAAAGGAATTTCCTACTACCAGGAAGTCATCCAAGTAGGGTATAATTAACGTATCCTGTTCTCTGACATAGGCCATTACTTCTGCCATGACTTTAGTAAACACCCTCGGTGCCATAGATAGACCAAAGGGCATTGCAGCAAACTGAAAGTGTCTGACCTGGTCGTTTAAGCGCACCGCCATTCTGAGGATGATCCTGGTGAATGGGCAGATGGTAATACGCATCTTTTAAATCCAGGACTGTCATATAACATCTGGGAAAGAGAAGTTTAGTTGCCGTTTTAATAGATTCCATCTTAAAGGCATGATACTCTAGATGTTTGTTTAATCTCCGTAAGTTTATGATGGTTCTAAAGGATCCATCTGGCTTGGAGATTAAAAATAAAGGGGAATAGAACCCTTTCCCCTGTTGATGTTTTGGAACCTCCACTATGACTTTCTTCCATCTTAGCATTTGGACCTCTTTTTCAAGGGCCTTTTGTTGGTCTAAGGAATCAGGTGCAGTTAGGATATAAAATTCAGAAGGTCTTTCCTGGAACTCTAATTTTAACCCTGAATTGATTATACCCAGAACCCAATTTCTCGAAGTTATTTTGGCCCACTGAGCATAAAAGAATTTTAACCTGCCCCCTACTGGAAGATCTCTATTAACGATAGTTTCTTCTTCTTCTTGAGGAAGATGACGAAGCATTAAAGTCCGAACCTTTCTTTTTTGGGTCTGATGGTTCCCAGTCTCGGTTGTGGAAAGGTCTTCGGTATTGGAAGTGTCTCCTGAAGGTATTCCTAAAGGTAGGATTGAAAGCTTTAGGAAAACCTTTCTTCCTATCCTCAGCCTTAGCTAGGATATCATCCAATACCGGGCCAAACAGGTACTCACCCCTACACGGTATTGTACACAGTTTAGCTTTCGCCTGGGCATCCCCTTTCCAGGTCTTAAGCCATAGGGCTCGGCGAGCAGCATTTGAGAGACCTGCTGATCTTGCCGCCAATTTTAAAGAATCCACTGACGCGTCCGCTAAATACGCCACCCCTTCACGTATTTGCGAAAGTGAGTTCAACATCTTGTCTCTGGGCACCTTGGACTTCAGCTGTTCTTCCAGTTGGGATATCCACACCATGACGGATCTAGCCGTACACGTGCTAGAGATAGCAGGTTTGAACGCCCCTGCAGTTGATTCCCATACTTTCCTCAAAAACATGTCCGCCTTCCTATCTGATGGATCTTTCAGAAGGCCCACGTCCTCCAGCGGCAAGGTACCGGCTTTAGATGTAGAAGCCACCGCTGCATCCACTTTCGGGACTTTCATCCACTCTGCCAGCTCATTATCTTCAAAGGGATACCTTCTTTTAGCTGATGACGGAAGGAAACCCTTATCCTGCTTATCCCATTCTCTCTTTATAAGAGTCTTAACCGTATCCACCACCGGGAACGCCTTACGACTCCTCTGGCACAAGCCCGCAAACATTATGTCCTGTGCGGACCTTGGTTCCTTGCTCTCTGCAACACCCATGGTAGCTCGGACTCCTTTAACTAACATGTCCATGTTGTCCACCGAGAAACAAGGCCTTCCCTCTTCATCTGAGGAGGATGGAGATGAGGAGCGGGAACATTCCCCTTCTTGCAGGGACAGGCTAGATCCTGGCGATATGTCCCTGCCCGACCTTTCCTGGCGGCTGCCTCTAAGGGAATAGCTAATTTCTTCCCTGATGACCGCTCTAAGGTCTGATGACCGAAGGGGAGCTTCCTCTTCTAAGGTCTGAGATATGCAAGCCTGACACAGCCTTTTGGTATAACTGTCAGGCATTGGTGTCATGCATAGAGCACATTGCTTGTGCTTAGATTTTGTGGTCTTTTTTCCCTAAAACAAAGCACAAATAACAGACCATATCAGCACCAGGTGTCTGATTTAACACTCACCATAAGGCTGATCCTGTGAATACCGGTTCTGGAGGAGTAGGATCCAAATGTGACGCTGGGGCGCTTGCACGCTGCTGCCCCCGTACCACGCTGCTGCTTCTCCTCCTTGATCGGCCGCTACCGCTCTTACTGCGCTGTTCCGTTCCCTCTCCATGAGGGTGCTCGGCGTCCCCTACTGAGGACATGGTTGCGCGCCTCCTACCCTAGGCGTCGCTCTTTTACAGCGCTGCAGCGCTCCTCCCCCGGCTTACCCCGGAAGCGTACCAACTACTTCCGGGTTCACCAGCGCCGGTGTGGACGCTGCACACCGCGCTCAACCGCGGACCAGGACGGCACTGCCCGACTCCTGGGACGCGCTCCTCATGGCCAGATGAGGGAGGGTCTGCACGCAGGACACCCCCGACGCTGCTTCTGAGCCCCCGATTCCGCCGTTCCTAAAAGATACCGCGCGGAGGCATGGAGGCCCGGGTAAGACTGCTGATCCTGCAGGCTCCCGCCGTCCGGACAGAAACCCAAACTGGAGTGGTGAGGGGGACCGCCCCTTTAAATCCTGTAGGTTCCTGTCCGGAAGGTGGGCGGATCCCCTCTCTCCCGTAGGGGTGCTGTCGTGGCGATAGGAAAATGAGCAATTGTAAGTACACAGTGCCAAATAATATGATGACTGCAATATATTAAGAGGATAACTGTGATGTGCTTCTTTAAACAGCACATCTTAAAACCCCAGTCCACTGTGAAATCTTTTCCTTGAAATGACCTTGTTGATGCAGTATACAATTCCTTGAGGTGTTGCTAATGCTCAGTTTTGCTGTAGTGCACAACCTGTGACATAAATGTGTCTTCACCAACTTCACCTTCGTAGCAGAGTTTGGTTGCTTCTCACCCAGTTTTTAGCCTCCTACACAGCTGTTTCTGTCACAGTTAATAATCGTCATTTCCGTATGTAGGGTGAACCAGTCTCACCTGTTTCATATAATTGATTATGTGTAAAGGTACCTCAATTAAAGGTATAATTGAGGTACCTTTACACTAAACGACTTACCAACGATCACGACCAGCGATACGACCTGGCCGTGATCGTTGGTAAGTCGTTGTGTGGTCGCTGGGGAGCTCTCTCCAGCGACCAGCGATCAGGGGAACGACTTCGGCATCGTTGAAACTGTCTTCAACGATGCCGAAGTCCCCCTGCAGCACCCGGGTTTCCAGGGTAAACATCGGGTTACTAAGTGCAGGGCCGCGCTTAGTAACCCGATATTTACCCTGGTTATCATTGTAAAAAAAAAAAAAAAAACAGTACATACTCACATTCTGATGTCTGACACGTCCCCCGCCGGCGTCCACAGGGTTAAAACTACTTTTGGCAAAAGCGCTGCTAATGCACGCGCTGCTGCCGAGTTTCCCTGCACTGACTGTCAATCCGGCCGTAAAGCAGAGCACAACGGTGACGTCACCGCTGTGCTCTGCTTTACGGCCGGTGCTGACAGTCAGTGCAGGGAAGCTGACGGCGGGGGACGTGACAGACATCGAAATGTGAGTATGTACTTTTTTTTTTTTACTTTTACAATGGTAACCAGGGTAAATATCGGGTTACTAAGCGCGGCCCTGCGCTTAGTAACCCGATATTTATCCTGGTTACAAGTGAACACATCGCTGGATCGGCGTCACACACGCCGATCCAGCGATGACAGCGGGTGATCAGCGACCAAAAAAAAGGTCCTGATCATTCCCCAACAACCAACGATCTCCCAGCAGGGGCCTGATCGTTGGTCGTTGTCACACATAATGAGATCGTTAGCGGGATCGTTGCTACGTCACAAAAAGCGTGACGTTGGAACGATATCGTTAACGATATAGTTATGTGTGACGGTACCTTTACAAAATCCCAGAATTTCTGGAAGTGTACCTAGAATAAATGCTATTTTTAAGTAATAGGGTGGTCACACCAAATATTGATGCAATTTACATTTTTCTTTTGTTCACTTTGCATTTTGTTAATTGATAAAAACAAACAATTAACAATTTTTTCTCAGCATTATTTGCAGAAAATGTTGCCACACCTGCCTCAAACTTTTGCACAGTATTGCACTAGTACTAATCATTTATAGAATTTAACAACAAAATGAAAATGCGCTCACTTGATGGCAGTGATAACAACATTCCGTTTGGGCTCGTTGTCGTAGCTCACACTCTCTACACCGTACACTTCAGCAAGGTCATGTATAACTTTTCGATGGTCTCTATTCATTGGCGGGAAACAATGACTTTTTTTTGTTTGCTTTCCCTGAAAAAAAATCATTACATAATAGAAGTGAGTACACAAGCTGCACACACGCCGTAGCAGCTTACTGAACACAACAATACAAAGACAGCATAGTGTTACTTTATTACTGCCTGTATAAAAATGCCCGGTAAATCTGTAAGCAACATGGCCAGAATTTTTGAAATCACAAGTGATTCTTGTAACACCTCCACCATAAAGGATTCAGCCTTCACAAGAGACCACCAAAAATTTATCGATAGGTGCCTAGCCCCTTAGTAACGGAGCCAATTTTGACCTTAATGACCAGGCCAAAATTTTACAATTCTGACTAGTGTCACTTTATGAGGCAGTAACTCTGCAATGCTTCAATGGATCCCAGTGATTCTGAGATTGTTTTTTCATTTGCTGACCCCGAAGGTGCCAGAAAACCCCCAAAATGACCCCCATTGTAGAAACAGCATATCTCATTGAATTCATCTACAGTGACCATTTTGTAATATCCAGCTTTTTCTTTCTGGAGAATTGCAAATTTGCCCGTGTAGTACCCATGCATTGGTATAACCATACTGTGTAGAGCTCCCATACATTGTCCCAGCTTGTGCTCCTGGTGATATGGACCCGTAAATTACCGTAAGCGCCTTCTCTCCATTACAATAATGGAAAACATGTGTACTGTGGTTTAGGCACAGAGGGGCTCAGGAGGAGGGGGTATTTGGGAGTGCAGAATTCACTGGATTTTGTTTAAGGGGGTTGGAGCCATGTCAATTTTCCAGTGTCTTTGTTCTACCAGTAACGTAAGAAGCCTCTATAGTTGCAGTGACAGATGGCAAACAAGAGTGGGGCTGGTTTTGTGCGGGATAAATTAGGGTTTTTATTGGTAACATTTTGGGGTACATAACATTTTTTGATCGCTTTCAGTATAAGGCTGGGATCACATTCTTGATCGTAGGAGTTTCCGTATAAATCCCACAAAAATGCGATTCAGACAAAACCCCCAGCAACCACCCACCATGAGGCAGATGGAGACACTTTGGAGTCCGTTTGGCTTCTGCTCCAGTGATCTCCATTGTTTTAGGAGTGCACAGATCTGTGGTTGTCCACACTTGTAAGCCAAAAAGATGCCTAAAATGATGGGATACAACTGGAACATAGACCATTCCAAAGTGACTCCATCTGCCTCATAGCTGAGGGATTCCATCTGGGGTTTTGGGGAATTTACACAGAAACCCCACGTAAGCACTCAACAGAGAGCGCAGGATAAATTTGAGCAGAGCCTTATTCCGATTTTTGGGAGGAAGAATGAACAGACAGCAATACAAGAATAGTTCTTATTTTTATTTTTGCACGGTTCGCCATGCAGTTTAAAGGGAATCTGTCACCCCACAAATCGTATACGAGCTAAGGCCACCGGCATCAAGAAAAACAGGTTATATTATACTCACCCAGGGGCGGTCCCAGTTCGTTTTGCGTCCGATGGGCGTCGCGGCCTGGGTCCGGCGCCTCCTAGCTTCATACGACGTCCACTTCTTGTCTTCCTGCCGCGGCTCCGGCGCAGGCGTACTTTGTCTGCCCTGTTGAGGGCAGAGCAAAGTACTGCAGTGCGCAGGAAAAGGTGAAAGAGGCCCGGTGCCTGCGCACTGCAGTACTTTGCTCTGCCCTCAACAGCGCAGACAAAGTACGCCAGAGCCGGAGCAGGAAGACAAGAAGAGGACATCGTCTGAAGCTGGGAGGCGCCGGACCGCGATGTCCATCGGACCTGGACCGCACCGGGACCGCCCCTGGGTGAGTATAAACAAAAAAAACAACAAAAAACACATTTTAAAATGATGGATAAAAGATGTGTAATATAAGGAACAGGTAATGGTGGTAAAGTGCATGAGTTAATAAATTGCAATAAACACTATGAAGGTCCAGAACAAGACGACTACTACTGTATATGAATAGCTGCTTTACACTATCTGAAAATTGGTACATGTTCCATGCGTCCTTCTAATTTGCAGGTAATATGAATTGAACAAATACGGAATTGCTTATGTAAAGGCTTGCTGAATGTAAAAACCAGCCTACCTTATTGACTGCTTCCACTAGCGCTTTCACTTCCTTCTCAATATCAGAGACAAACTTTAAGTCTTTTCTGCAGTTCAAGCGGAAAAACAACATGAATATGAAGCATCATTCAATGGCTACTTACAATTTTTCTCAATTATTGACAGTTTTATTTAGGTCATACAATAGTAGTTTTTGTAAAACAGGGTCACTCACCATGACAAATCCACAGACTGGCTACTTTAACATACTTGTAAAAATCGCAGTGATTCCTAAATACCTTTAGCATGCCTCATTTAAACAGGAACTCAGAGAAAATCCCTAAAAAAAAACAACAAAAAACTATCCCAGCAATTTGACCCTCCCACCTTGCTGTCCTCCAAGACAACTGAATGCAGCAGAAGCGTCCCTGCTGGCCCATGTGGATTTAAGCCCTGCATCTATGCCAACATGGTAAAATTGTAACCAGCCTGTGATGGAGCTGCTAAGCTGGAGACTATCCTCATTGTTCTCAGCAGGATTTCTATACGGGTGACAGTATCGGGAACATGGAGAAAATGCTGCAGACTAAAAACACCACATATGATGCCCCATCCGGATGCTGATCACCGAGATGAGTAGCGGGTAGAGAGGAGTGGCCCCAGGTTGGGACGTTAGCGGGTAGAGAGGAGTGGCCCCAGGCTGGGACGTTAGCGGGTAGAGAGGAGTGGCCCCAGGTTGGGACGTTAGCGGGTAGAGAGGAGTGGCCCCAGGTTGGGACGTTAGCGGGTAGAGAGGAGTGGCCCCAGGTTGGGACATTAGCGGGCAGAGAGGAGTGGCCCCAGGTTGGGACATTAGCAGGTAGAGAGGAGTGGCCCCAGGTTGGGACATTAGCAGCTAGAGGAGTGGCCCCAGGCCGGGACATTAGCGGCTAGAGGAGTGGCCCCAGGCCGGGACATTAGCGGCTAGAGGAGTGGCCCCAGGCCGGGACATTAGCGGGTAGAGAGGAGTGGCCCCTGGCTGGGACATTAGCGGGTGGAGAGGAGTGGCCCCAGGCTGGGACATTAGCGGCTAGAGAGGAGTGGCCCCAGGCTGGGACATTAGCGGGTAGAGAGGAGTAGCCCCAGGCTGGGACATGAGTATAGCATTTTATAGCGAATTAATACAAGTTCAAAGTTACTTCTAAAGAAGAGGAAACCACTTTTAAATATATGTATATTTCTAACATGCTGTAACAAATGACACATTTTTTACAGACTGTTCTGTGCAGGTCTTTAAATACTGCTGCTTTTTATTGCTAATTAATGTGAAGGCAACGAGTGCCATGTGAAAGAAGCACAAACCTTGCATCATCTTTCAAGCTGTCACTGAACTTGAATCCAGAACGAGTATTAAAAGGATCTGAGTTCTCAGTAATGTTCAAAGCCTCTGCCAGACGTCTGTGAAGGATTTATAAAATTAGCAAACAAGAAAATCTGGTCATATTAACCTACAATTTGTCTCATCCTTTGTCACCCGTCCCTGCTCCAGAACCAACATATCTCAAATGTCTTCCATATTCTTCTGTCAGTGTCCTGTCTATAACTGTCCCAACCCCAAGGATTATTCCCACATGCAGGTAAACCTACGAATATTTACCAGCACCTGGTGCCTCATCTCTCCTCCTGTTTAACCTTAACCCCTTAGTGACAGAGCCAATTTGGTACTTAATGACCAGGCCAATTTTTGCAATTCTGACCACTGTCACTTTATGAGGTTATAACTCTGGAACGCTTCAACGGATCCCGCTGATTCTGAGACTGTTTTTTCGTGACATATTGTACTTCATGTTAGTGGTAACATTTCTTCGATATTACTTGCGATTATTTATGAAAAAAACGGAAATATGGCGAAAATTTTTAAAATTTTGCAATTTTCAAACTTTGTATTTTTATGCCCTTAAATCAGAGAGATATGTCACGAAAACTAGTTAATAAATAACATTTCCCACATGTCTACTTTACATCAGCACAATTTTGGAAACAAATTTTTTTTTTGTTAGGGAGTTATAAGGGTTAAAAGTTGACCAGCAATTTCTCATTTTTACAACACCATTTTTTTTTAGGGACCACATCACATTTGAAGTCATTTTGAGGGGTCTATATGATAGAAAATAATGAAGTGTGACACCATTCTAAAAACTACACCCCTCAAGGTTCTCAAAACCAAATTCAAGAAGTTTATTAACCCTTTACGTGCTTCACAGGAACTGAAACAATGTGGAAGGAAAAAATGAACATTTAACTTTTTTTTGCAAACATCTTAATTCAGAACCATTTTTTTTATTTTCACAAGTGTAAAAACAGAAATGAAACCATAAATTTTGTTATGCAATTTCTCCTGAATACGCCAATACCCCATATGTGGGGGTAAACCACTGTTAGGGCGCACCGCAGAACTTAGAAGTGAAGGAGCGCCGTTTGACTTTTTCAATGCAGAATTGGCTGGAATTGAGATCGGACGCCATGTCACGTTTAGAGAGCCCCTGATGTGCCTAAACAGTGGAAACCCCCCACAAGTGACACCATTTTGGAAACTAGACCCCTTAAGGAACTTATCTAGATGTGTGGTGAGCACTTTGAACCCCCATGTGCTTCACAGAAGTTTATAACGTAGAGCCGTGAAAATAAAAAATCGCTTTTGTTTACACAAAAATGATCTTTTCGCCCACAAATTCTTATTTTCACAAGGGTAACAGGAGAAATTAGACCACAAAAGTTGTTGTGCGATTTCTCCTGAATACGTTGATACCCCATATGTGAGGGTAAACTACTGTTTGGGCGCACCGCAGAGCTTGGAAGTGAAGGAGCGCCGTTTTACTTTTTCAATGTTGAATTGGCTGGAATTAAGATTGGACGCCATGTCGCGTTTGGAGAGCCCCTGATGTGCCTAAACAGTGGAAACCCCCCACAAGTGACCCCATTTTGGAAACTAGACCCCCCAAGGAACTTATCTAGATGTGTGGTGAGAACTTTGAATGCCCAAGTGCTTCACAGAAGTTTAGAATGCAGAGTCGTGAAAATAAAATTTTTTTTTTTTTTCCACAAAAAAGATATTGTAGCCCAGAAGTTTTTATTTTCACAAGGGTAACAAGAGAAATTGGACTGCAATAGTTGTTGTCCAATTTATCCCGAGTACGCTGATGCGCCATATGTGGGGGTAAACCACTGTTTGGGCGCACGGCAGAGCTCGGAAGGGAAGGAGCGCCTTTTTGGAATGCAGACTTTGATAGAATGGTCTGTGGGCATTATGTTGCGATTGCAGAGCCCCTGATGTACCTAAACTGTAGTAACCCCCCACAAGTGACCCCATATTGGAAACTAGACCCCCCAAGGAAGTTATCTGGATGTGTGGTGAGAACTTTGAATGCCCAAGTGCTTCACAGAAGTTTAGAATGCAGAGTCGTGAAAATAAAAAATATTTTTTTTTTTCACAAAAAAGATTTTGTAGCCCCCAAGTTTTTATTTTCACAAGGGTAACAAGAGAAATTGGACCCCAGAAGTTGTTGTCCAATTTATCCCGAGTACGCTGATGCCCCATATGTGGGGGTAACCCACTGTTTGGGCGCACGGCAGAGCTCAGAAGGAAGGGAGCACCATTTGACTTTTTGAGCGCAAAATTGGCTGTCGTGTTTGGAGACCCCCTGATGTACCTAAACAGTGGAAACCCCCCAATTCTAGCTCCAACCCTAACCCCAACCTGATCCATAATCCTAATCACTAACCCTAACCATAATCACAACCCTTACCCCAAAACAACCCTAATGTCAACCCTAACCATAACCCTAATCAAAACCCTAAATCCAACACACCCCTAATCCTAATCTCAACCCTAACCTCAAACCTAACCCTAATCCCAATACACCCCTAATCACAACCCTAACCTTAACCCTAATCCCAAACCTAACCCTAATCCCAACCCTAACCCTAATACCAACCCTAATCCAAACCCTAACTTTAGCCCCAACCCTAGCCCTAACTTTAGCCCCAACCCTAACCCTAGCCCTAAGGCTACTTTCACACTTGCGTCGTTTGGCATTCCGTCGCAATCCGTCGTTTTGGACAAGAAACGGATCCTGCAAATGTGCCCGCAGGATGCGTTTTTTTGCCCATAGACTTGTATTGCCGACGGATCGTGACGGATGGCCACACGTCGCGTCCGTCGTGCACTGGATCAGTTGTGTTTTGGTGGAGCGTCGGCACAAAAAAACGTTCAATGAAACGTTTTTTTGTATGTCGCATCCGCCATTTCTGACCGCGCATGCGTGGCCGTAACTCCGCCCCCTCCTCCCCAGGACATAGATTGGGCAGCGGATGCGTTGAAAAACTACAGCTGCTGCCCACGTTGTGCACAATTTTCACAACGTGCGTCGGTATGTCGGGCCGACGCATTGCGACGGCCCCGTACCGACGTAAGTGTGAAAGAAGCCTAACCCTAAATTTAGCCCCAACCCTAACCCTAAATTTAGCCCCAACCCTAGCCCTAACCCTAGCCCTAACCCTACCCCAAACCCTACCCCTAACCCTAATTTTAGCCCCAACTGCTGTTCTCCTGCCGGCCGGCAGATGGAGACAGATGGCGGGCGCACTGGGCATGCGTCCGCCATGTTCTTCTGCCGGCGGCCAGGAGGAGCAGCAAGAGGATCCAGGGACCTAGGTGAGTATGCTAGGGTCCCCGAATCCCCCTATTTCTCTGTCCTCTGATGAGCGATCACATCAGAGGACAGAGAATTACACTTTACTTTTTTTTTTTTTTTTGCGGTCGCCGGAAAACAGTTAATTACCGGCGATCGCAAAACAGGGATCGGTAATACCGACCCCGATCATGCTCTTTGGGGTCTCGGCTACCCCCGGCAGCCGAGACCCCAAAGATTCTCCTGGTGCCGGCCGGCGGGCGCACTGCGCATTCGCCCGCCATTTTGAAGATGGCGGCGCCCACCGGGAGACACGAGGAGCATCGGGGGAGCTAGGTGAGTATTGGGGGGCCACCTGGGACCCCTTTTCTCTGTCCTCCGATGTGCGATCACATCGGCGGACAGAGAAATTAAAAAGAGATCGCGTTTTTTTTTTTTGCGATCGCCGGTAAACGGTTAATTACCGGCGATCGCAAATGCGGGGTGGGTTAAAAACCCCCCGAATCATGTTCTCTGGGGTCTCTGCTACCCTCGGCAGCCGAGACCCCGGAGAAAATCGGCCTCTGGGGGGCGCTATGGACTTTTTCCACAGCGCCGTTAATTAACGGCGCTGTGGTTTAAGTACCCTTAGCGGCCGCCGTTAAAAGGCGTATCGGCGGTCGCTAAGGGGTTAAACAGCATCTGTCACCCCAAACTGACTGTCTAAACGGAGCACATAGGGTGATTTTCTATTGGGACTGGGTTCCCTACAAGGCCAACACAAGATCTATATATACATAAATCAGAACTGCAGGGATGAAAGGGAACCTGTCACCTGAATTTGGCGGGACTGGTTTTGGGTCATATGGGCGGGGTTTTTGGGTGTTTGATTCACCCTTTCCTTACCCGCTGGCTGCATGCTGGCTGCAATATTGGATTGAAGTTCATTCTCTGTCCTCCATAGTACACGCCTGCACAAGGCAAGATTGCTTTGCACAGGCGTGTACTATGGAGGACAGAGAATGAACTTCAATCCAATATTGCAGCCAGCGGGTAAGGAAAGGGTGAATCAAACACCCCAAAACCCCGCCCATATTGACCCAAAACCAGTCCCGCCAAATTCAGGTGACAGAGTCCCTTTAAGCCACTAAGGCCCAGGTCCATGATGAGTATTTGGTGCGTTGTTGATGCTGCAGTATTGTTGAACCACTTCGCTCATTCAGGCTACTTGGGGTGGTTGTTTTTTTATTGATTTTTTTAGTGAGGGTTCTTTTCCTTACATGTATTTTTATATAAAAAAATGTATCTGTGTTTTTAGTCTCCTTTTGATATATGTCAGGTTTTAAATAAAACTACCTTGTTTTGGAAACCTCCTGCTTGCCCAGTTCTGTAGATTTGATAAAACCATGTATATAGTCATGTGCAGATGACATGCATTTTTTTCAACGCACTTCCATTGCAGAAAAGCACCAAGGACCATATGCATTTTTTATCTACAAATTTTCGGCATCTTACTCAAGTCTAGGGGGAAAATGTGCAAATACAGCGCATATTTACTGCCAGAGAAAATTACATGTTGCCAATTCAATTTACATAAATCTCATCTGCTTTGCTGGAGCTGTCTTGCTTTGTGTTTTTGAGTATGAAAATATAAAATATGAGAAAAATGCACCAAATACTCATAGGGGCAATCACCTGTAGATGGCTATATGCTTCGTTTGGATTGACAGACTCTCTTTAAAGGGATCCTGTCACGTCGTACTTTGTATTTTTCTTGAACGTGGTACTAGGTTGTTGTTTGTCTCCCTGTCTTATTGTGTCTTTATTTATTTATATTTTTATGGTTGTTATGTAACAAAACAGTCTTTTAGAAAAATTTTAATAAACTTTCTATTTTAAATAGCTCTAGTATCCATTTTTTTTTCAGGTTTCTGCTTTTCACAGTACCAGCAAAGTCTATGAGATTTCAGAAATCTCCTGCACACACATTGGGTTTTTTGTGTGATCAGTATTTTGTGCTTTTCTGCGTTTTTTGGACATAGCGCATGTCCCTTCTTTCAGCGGTTTTGCTGCGTTTTTTCAGCGTTTTTCAACCATTAACTTGAATGTGTGTTGAAAACACGAAGCGAAAACGCAGGCATCATTATTTGCTGCGTTTTTGCTGCTGAAAATTCAAGGACATTATCATGGACAAAGAAAAAAAAACTCACCAAAAAAACGCACCAAATATGCACCTAAACCTGCATTTTAGAAGCAGCTTCTTTCCTGCCAAGAAGATCAGGTTTTGCTGCAGAAAAAAAAAAAAAGCAGCAAAAACGCCGTGTGTGAACTTAGTCACACACATTGTATCACCAACACAATGGGGACAGTTTAGTTGCTAAAATGATGTGACAGATTCACTTTAACCATATAAGTCTACTTTCACACTTCCGTCTTTTGTCCTCCGTCACAATCCGTCGTTATGGGCAAAAAAACGGATCCTGCAAATGTGCTTGCAGGATGAGTTTTTTGCCCATACACTTGTATTAGCGACGGATTGGCACACGTCGCATCCGTCGTACGACGGATCTGTTGTGTTTTGGCGGACGCAACGCACAAAAAACGTTCAATGTAACTTTTTTTGCGCGACGTGTCCGCCATTATCGACCACGCATGCGTGGCCGAAACTCCGCCCCCCCTCCCCGGACTGCAGAATGGGCAGCGGATCCGTTGAAAAACTGCGTCCGCTGCCCACGTCTTGCAATTACTTCACAACGTCTGTCGGTACATCGGCCCATCGCAATGCGTACTGACGGAAATGTGAAAGTAGCCTAACACTATGACCAAACTCAGATGTGCTCTGAACCATGAGGCGCCTTAGACTCAGACTCAAAAATCTAAGTAATGTAAATGAACACCAGATGCATGCCTTCCACTTGCACGCCTAATATTCAGAACGAGGTGTGCAGAGCGATAGCAGTGATCACTGGAGCTTCCAGGGCAACTGCTAAAGGCATGTATACTCTGACACCTTCAAGTCGTTGCCTTTCCACCTGTCTTCCCTTTTTCGGACTTACTCAAACTCTCCATCTGTCTGCTCCTACCCTTTCTGCCCCAATAACTGTACTGCATGTTCTGCACAGGGACCCACATACTACTGATCTCCACTGAGCCCACTACACTGTAATAAGGCCTTGTTTGTGCCAACACAACGCCCATCACTGTAATCCATATCAAAGTGATATTATGGCTCAGTTGTGTGGCTGCAGTGGTGAGATCACACTGACATGGTTACAGCTAATCACTGAGCTGCACATACATTGTCCTGGACTTGGGGAGGGTAAGTAAAGCTCATTTGGCTTGTTTTTGTACCACAGACAGTGCATATAGGGAATTATTTTCAGATCGGGGACAATACTTTTAATCAGGGCAGTGGAGTCTGTGTCCATTTTGCTGGAGTCGGAATAAAATGGACTGACTCCTAAAATATATAATAAATTGGGTTCAGTAGTTCAGTGCAGGATGTGCTGTACACGTTTCCATAAGAATTTGGGAAAGTAATGAAAAGTCCTATAAATGTCTGTTCTGTTCCTCATCTAATGATCTCGGCTTTTAGTTGAGATTAATCTGTGCTGCACTTTATGTACATGCTCAGTAGTAATAATTCGGAGTCAGGCAAATAGAGAAGTCGGAGGTTTGGCTCACCGACTCAACAGCCCTGCTTTATATTATGGAACTATGACAACAATGGTTATTTGTAGCAAAATGTATACAACCTGCCCTTGTGATATTAAATCTTGCAACGGAATATTAGTAATTTCATTCTGCTGGGGTGCATGTGCTGGTATGCTGTCATACTGTGCATGAAATGGCAGGGTAGTGAGCCTACGGTTAGGAGGTGGACACAGATGAAGGCTTTAAATAGCTGAAGGCTGTTTGCTCAGGGACCTGGGCCACCCAAAAGCCTCATTCAGTCAGATCTGCTGGCACTTGAGCCAGGACAAGCCTTAAAGACACAGATGGTTGAGACATCTCTATAGTTTGAGGCCCCCTATTGCTCATATACCAGCTTCCCGAGCTCTTGTGGGGGTGAGATCGGAAATTAGCAAGGTTACATGCAGGCAAAACTAATGTTTCAGGCCCACTATTTTAGAATCTCTTAGTAAACCATCATCTATGAATTTACTATTACTAAACCTAAGCTTTCAATTTCATTTTCTCAATGCTTGTCATTTTTAGCTTGTTGCTTCCACTGATCTGTAAATGCCACACAATTTTCAATGGCCGTCCTTGATCAGAAGATGACTTAGAACATGTTAAGCCCACAGAGATGTGGACCATGTGCCGACTTACCGGTTTCTTTCCAAAGCCAAGCATTCTTCATCACACTGCAGTCTGTAATCAGAGGCAAACAAAGGCACGTCAGTGGGGAGCTAGCCGCAGGAAGGAGTGTGCTCATTCACAAGCCCGGTAGCCAGCCTTTCTCTACACTGCTCATTGTACGCAGCTCGCCTACTTGTTCTGACCTTTCACAATTAGCCTAAACCTGAGCTTGCAGAATACCTTCTAGCGGATTGCTGTGACAATCACATAAAATTGCTACGTTCAGAGTTGAAAGTAAAATTAAAGTGGCAGTCACCCACGCGCATTGTTTTTGCAGAAAGCATAGGCAAATATGACATGGGAACTAGAACCGATCTGTGCTGACCCATTTGTGTAATGAGGAGGCTTGTAGCACTTACAAGGATAATCGCTCTTAACAAGCATCGCGTAAGCAGCACAACAAATGCTTGTCAAGGCGTATTCTACAGGCCAAAACCTCAGAAGTCACAAAGCCTCGGTTAGTATGACTCCTTCGTACAAAGCTGTGTGGCTACCACCTAATGCTTTGCAGTAAAAAACAATTAGGAGTGACTGACGCTGCTTACCAGCCATTTCATAGTAATACAGTGAAAAAGAGTACAATAAAGCAGGGTATAAGAAAAAGAGCAACAAAGTACGAAAAGGACTACTGCGGACTATAAAGGACTAACTGTTAAGGTGCATTTACACTAAAAGATGATCATGAATGAGTGTTTCTCTATAATATTTCCATGGTGATCGGATCTGTGGCACTGCGCAAAAGATCATTGTTCTCAGTGATGCATCATCTTGTTTAACAGGTCTACACTGCTGAAAACAATGCGAGGTTAGCCATGTATTACAGATTGCTCAGTGGGCATTGTATACTGCGGTCTACCTGTGTTTACAGGCCAGTAAATGGCTGCCAAGTGGTTAATGTTTACTGATCTGTGTTTTTCTCTCCTCCTTTTGGGGTCAGTTTACCCCGACCAACCTGTGGCACTAAACACCTTGATACCACCCAGATAATACCCGACAGACAAAAATGCCAACTGAGCTGTGGCAACAGTGATTACCCGCTTCCATAAAATGGCCAAATGCACAGTCTGTTTGTAGGGCAACTGGAAACTAATCGCACACATTTAGATGGCAAATGAACATGTGTTATGTGACTGCTCGAAAGAGGCTTATGCCTTACTTACTGAACAAATGCCAGCTACCAAACCTAAAAAGGGAATCTACAGGTCATGTCCAGAAGCACTATTTACCTGCAGATATACAGGGAGTCTGCAGATAGCGTTGAAATCATGTTTGGCTTATGTATTGGAGCAGCGGCTACAGCGAAAAAAAATTAACTTATATCTTCCCTGCAGCCGCTCTCTGCCAGTCCTTATGGCACTGCAGAGAATGCTTAGTCACCACTTACTACACAATGAGAGCGTCTAATCACACCGGCACTTTGATTGACAGCATACTCTGCAGCATATGTGAAAGGCATGCTGTCAATCAGTGATGGGAACGGATTACAGCGGCTATAACTGTGTAGTGAGCGGTGACTGCTCCCTGCAGCACCATGAGGACTGGAAGTGAGCAGCAACAGGAATGATACAAGTTTATTTTCTCATTATAGCCACGCTTCCAATATGGCAGGCAAACTCCCTTTAAGCAATAGCACTGGCATAGGTCATGTAAAAAAAAAAAAGGTTTATAGGTTCCGAAGGTTTGTGAGAGCCACAATGATGTGAGAGCAGAGACTGAGCTTCTGCCTTCTCCTCACCCTCCACTAAACGTCTAGGACTAGACAGTAAACAGCGGATAACAGACATAATACCGTGTAATTGTAGAGGATAATTCCATTCTCATGCTCTCAGCCCACTAAAGTCCATTGGTTTACCTGGTCTGCTTTATTTCTTTTTTGGTGACGAGTTTTCCAATATCCACTGAATCACCTAGTTGCATTTCTGTCAGCTTCGTGGCCATAGATATAGCAGCTATTCTAGAAACAGCAGTGCAAAATATTGGCATTATTAAAGGGAAGCGGACAGCTAATACATGCTGCATGTATCAGGACTGTAGAAGTCACTGGGGACCCATCTATCCGACTATTCAGCATTAAACATACATGGATGAAGTCATGCACCCAATGGCTGATACGTGCTGTCAATCCAAGGGCAGAAATTCATTGTGAAAGTGCACAAGGTTCCGCAGGAAAACTCTGCCCCACATAAACTGACAACTAGACAATCCCTACAGCTCCAGGCTGCTGCAGAAAATAAAGCGCATATCTACCTCTCGGACCTGCACTCCACCACGCTGTCTCCTGGCGGTCACATGACATTAGCGGATGCTGAAAGTGTGCCTTAACACAATAGGGAGGCTGCAGCCGATCAGCGGATGCCGACTGGCTGCAGAGGTCATGGGAAGGAAGTATGTGTTATTTTTATTTTATGCAGCAGGCCGAAGCTATGAAAAAGGCTTTGTCAATTTTACACATGGCTCAGAGGCAGAACAAAGGAGTGAAAATGTGGAGAAACACTGGCCAAGACTGTTGGGTCTATATAACTAAATGAGCACCTGAACGTCTCATATTCAAGGGCAACTCAAAGACACATGTAAATTAGATTCATTTTCTGCCATTTGTCTCCCCTAAGAAGACTATATGCAATCATTAGGTACCCCTCCATCTTCGTAGAACGATCAGTTCCATATACTAACCTTTGATAAGCAGAGGAAGCTGTGGCGCACACTACGCTCTCTTTCCTTCGCCCACAATCACACTGGAGATCTACCTAAAGATTACAGAAGAAATATTAGTTAAAAACACCGATGTCTTCCTCCAGATACAGACAGGAATAAGGCTGGTGTCCAGTCATTGTGCCATGTAAACTGAAGGATAGGACATTCACAGCTCTTGTTTACAGGGCTCAATATTTTCCAAGATGTCTGCTTACTGTCAGTGAATGGAAACAATATGATGAGAAAGATGTGGATTTATTACAATTCAACTGTACTAGAGTCCAGCAAAAAAAACAAACAAAAAAAAAAAACTACAGGACCCTGGTCCAGTGGCCACACTGGTAGCCAATGGCCGCCAACCCAGAGCCCTGCAAAGCTCCTGCCATAGTTGCCTGACCACAGTGCTCAGAATCTTTTTGCTCATCATTAAACTGTAATGCGATAGGCTACAGTAAACAATGTAAAAAATATTTCATGTTTATGAAGCCATTTATCCAACAACAAGTAATCACTGGAGTTGAAGGGAAGGTGCCGCATTTTATTTTTTGTATTAAAAATGGTTGTTTATATAAACAATTATTTTTAATTCAAATTTACATTTTTTAACTAACATTTTGTTTATTATTATTTTTTCAGCCACTGGGCGCCGCCATTTTGCTTTGCAGGAGTGTACAGTAAGTGTAACTGCACGACACTTACACTCTGCAAATACGGCTGCCCTGGGCAAAGATATCTGTGGTCGGCATCCGACCCTATACTTTACATTGAGCTGCTTCCTGCTCTGATCTGGCCACGCCCCCTGAGCCGTCCACATCACAGCAGAGGGAGGAGATCGGCGCCATCTTTCTGGAGCTCACAGTGTGTCTGTGAGCTCCAGTTTCCCAGTATAATCGCAAGAGCCGTGCGGTTATAGGAGGAGGAGACCAAGGACGGCACAGGAGGGAGAAAGGAGCAGCGCCGGGAGCAGTGAAGAAAGTATCAGCGGGGGAGGGTGAGAGGTAATCTAATCCTATCCTTTGTGATGCTGACTCTGAGCAGTGTATCTCCTCCCATGTGTGTTACTGTGCTGAGACATATATCTAATCCTTTCCTGTGTGATGCTGTCTGCTGAGCCATGTATCTAATCCTCTCCTGTTTTATACTGACTGAGCTGTGTATCTAATCCTCTCCTGTGTGATGCTGTCTGCTGAGCTGTGTATCTAATCCTATCCTGTGTGATACTGACTGAGCTGTGTATCTAATTCTCCTGTGTGATGCTATCTGCTGAGCCATGTATCTAATCCTAATCCTACCCTGTGTGATACTGTGCCGAGCCGTGTATCTAAACCTCTCCTGTGAGATACTGTGTGCTGAGCCATGTATCTAATCCTATTCTGTGTGTTACTGTGTGCTGAGCCGTGCATCTAATCCTACCGTTATCCTTACTGCTGAGCCGTGTATCTAATCCTATTATGTGTAATACTGACTGAGCTGTGTATCTAATACTGTTCTGTGTGATACTGACTGCTGGGCCGTGTATCTAATCCTCTCCTATGCACTCCTCTCCCCCCCCTGTTATGTGTGAAGTATATGGCGGTATTATGTGTGATCTATATGGCGGTATTGTGAGAACACTGGCGGTATTATGTGAGATCATATGGCGTCGTTATGTGAGATCTATATGGCGTCATCATGTGAAATCTATATGGCGGTATTATTTGAGATCAATATGGCGGTATTATTTGAGATCTATATGGCGGTATTATGTGAGAACACTATCGCGTCGTTATTTGCGATCTATATGATGGTATTATGTGAGAACTATAGGACAGTATTATATGTGATCTGTATGGTGGTATTATGTGAGAATACTATGGCATTATTATCTTCAGAAAGGGGACCCATTCTAGGGTGGTTCTGGCTGAGCACCTGCACACGGGTCTGGGGTAATAGAGGGGGCAGCATGACCTACAGTTAGGTGCAGTCAGGGGAAGGCTGATGAGGCAGATGAAGAGAGGGGTCTCATGTTTATCGTTACTATATGGCTACATTTCCTTCCCAGCGTCACCCCGGACTGCACCTGTCACCTCGCTTTCACACATCGCCAGGACAGGATGGAGAAGACCGGATCTGAGGAGGGGAATGGGGTCTGCATGCAAAGTCTGGATCAGAACAGGCCATCAATCCGCAGAAATGTTTCCTGGATTTCTGAAGAGACGGTCCATCCATGTGTATAAAAGAAAGTGCTCTATGTACAATCCCTGGCTGCTCCGCGCACCGAACAAGGTGCCTCCATACACCAGCACACTGCTCTCCTGAAATACTCTGTGCTGCTGTCACCCTGCTCCCTCCACCATATATCTCCCAGAATCCTTGCTGCCTGCCATCCTCGGTGACTGTTTACTTGTCAGTATAACTTTGCAATCACCAACAAAATGGCTGCTCACTGGGTTCCTGAATATCATCCGCCCTTATCCCTTAGCAAACCCCCAGAAGGGGAGGAGAGGAGACATCACACCCATGTCAGCAGACTCCGCCCATATTTACTGCAGTGCTGTAATGTGAGCTAGTTGTTGACTAGGTTTTTGTCAAGTTTCAGTAGCTGCTCCCCCTAGTGTTTAAAAGTGGAAATGCCAAACCTTTTTTTTTTAAATTATTTTTCATATTTTACTAAATTATAAACAAATGCTAATATTTTTTAAGAAAATGTAAACATTAATTCTTTACATTTTTTCAATCGCTGGAAAATATTTTTTTTATGGCACCTTCCCTTTAAGATGATTTCTCTTCTCTTCAGGTTCGTTTTCTTATGATACAAAAAAAAGGAAAAAAAAAAAGAAAAAAAAGTGGTGTATCGGGAGATGTTCAGCAGCAGCCGAAAAAACATTAGTCGGCGATCATTAAGGGGTTAATGTAGATCTAGCCACTTAAGAACGTAAGAAAAATCTCCAGCATGGGTATGATCCTATCGGCAACATCATTATTCTTATAGCAGTAAACATACAATTACCATGGCACTGCACATTGAAGGCGGGCAGGGTTGTGAAGGGTGGCACGCAGCCAGGCATGGATGACCACAGTCCGGCCGTGGAACGATGCACGGCTGTTTACAGTCTTCAGCTATGAGGCACTCGCCTTTGTGGCAGATCCTTTTGCATTTGTGCATTGCACATTTTAACAGCTGGTTGCATCTCAGGCCGCAAGAAATATCAGTAAGATGGCAGGGAATATTGTTCCTAAGCTGTAAGGAAAATAGGAGAATTGTGTGTAGCTCGGGTTAGAATATTCCATGTCATTATCTCCGCAGAGAACACTGGTGTCACAATAGCTAAGGGCTATGGTCCTGCTTCTCACACCGTGGCACCCTCATCGTCTACACAGCTCTGCATTTACCAAGCGTTATTCCAGGATCCTCAGAGGCCTATAGCACAAAAAAATTAAAAAAAAGCACCCAAAAAATCCAAAACCTTACAGTTCAGCAGCGCCTGACACAGTGGGCATAATTTTTTTTTTTTTTTTTTAACAATTAAATGCAGATTTTTTGCAGAAAAAAAAAAAAAACATAGGGGAACTCCCTGTAGGATCACAATTTATTTTAGCAAAAAAAAATTTAATTAAGTCAATAGCCCTTACCTCATGTTTTCCCATACACCACTTCTGAGTGAGATATGTACATGGGGGACATTTGTCCTCGCTGTGACATGAATGAAAAACTACAAAAGTAAAAAAAACAAAAAAAAAACAAAAAAAAACACGATATTAGCATTTAGACAGAATAATCATTCAGGTAACTGCAAATGTATTGATAAGATTTGTTGCTGAACACTGCTGGGAATAAGGAAATAATGTAAAGGTTATGTATGCCAGTTCCATCTCCAGACAGGACCATTCAGAGCGGAAATGGTTAGCTCTCCCATTCACACAGCTGATATTTTACATACATTTTATTTTAGTGTGTTTTTTTTTTTTAAAAAAAGCTAAAACAAAACTGAAATCGTAAAATGAAAAAAGAAAAAACCCCGGTAAAGTAAATAAAATATAGTATGCCGAACGCAACACTCCCACCTGCTTTGATTTTTCTTATCCTCTCTCATATGAGCGCATTTTGAAAACTGAAACTAGAAATTAACAATTTTCCTTATGGCGCTGTCAAGGAATCTTTAACTTACAGTTGTTAATTACAGAGCTGGACAATTTCCAACGTTCCTACCAATTGTATACATCAAGCCTTCACATCTAGAAGATAATTGCCACCATCACAGATCCAATTATGCATTTTCTATTTCTTTATGGCAGCCAGGAGTAATAATATACCCCGCAATAAAAATGCATTGCAGCGCAGGAATTAGTAATAAGGGTATGAGCTCTGACGCCTTAGTGATGGTCTGGATGCGCTGCTATCTACATCTAATATATAAAGGTGTGGGTGGGTGTGTGGGTGGGTGTGTGGGTGGGTGTGTGGGGGTGTGTGTGTGTGTGTGTGTGTGTGTGTCCGGGATTGGCATCTGCACCGTCGCAGCTACAGCCACAAAATTTTGCACAGTCACACGTCTGGACCCCGAGAGCGTCATAGGCTATGTTGTGAGGCGAAATTTTAACCCCGCGCTTTCCAATTCACCAAACAATTTTGCCCCTATCTACATAATGGGAAAAAATGAAAGGAAAAGTGTAGGAGGCAAATTGACAGCTGCCAGATGTGAACAAGGGGGACTTAAAGAATGAGAGCGATGGCGCAAAAGAGTATATACCGTACAGTTGCTAAGGTGGGGCCCCGACATGGGATACTCACCACACACGGGGATATGAACACACACACAAAATGCGCCACACACTACCACGTGCTTGAACACATATACCACCCTCAGCACACATTTCACCACACATACACCAACCTCGCCACATAAACGTCGCCGCTCAAAACTCGCCACATGCAAAAACTAGGCTCTTGCAAAACTCGCCACAAGTGCAAAACTCACCTCATGGGAAAACTCGCCACACGCAAAACTTGCTCACGCAGAAAAATTGCCACATGCACAAAAGTTGCAACACATGCAAAAGTTGCCTCACACGAAACTTGCACATACTCAAAAGGCACCACACATAAAACTCGCCATGCGCAAAACTTGCTGCACACAACTTGCTACATTAACCTGTCACATGCAACTCGACACACAAAAAGTTGCTACACGCATGTTGCCACACAAAACTCATCTCACAAAAGTCGCTACATGCATGTCGCCACATGCAACTCAACACACACAACTTGACAAACGAAACTCGCCCTAAAACACACACAAGTCTGGTATTATCCTTCAAAAATAAAAATCTGATTAATAAGCAGACAAACTACAACAAATGTACCATATAGGAAATACGGCAGCTGTCAGTCACATGACCTGTCTATTATGTGTATGTGTGAGCTAATATATACTGCCAGGAGGAGGGATCCTGTTGGCTGGGGATTTATCAGGCTGCCAATTTAGCTTACAAATACGGAGGTAAAAATACTGAGCAAATAACGTGTGAACGAGGTCTAATACAGGAGGAGATGACACAGGTATATACTATATACAGGGGAGATGACACACATATATACTATATACAGGAGATGACACAGGTATATATTATATAGAGGAGGAGATGGCATACAGGTACATATATATACAGGAGGAGATGACATACAGGTATATACTATATACAGGAGGAGATGACACAGGTATATACTATATACAGGAGGAGATGACATACAGGTATATGCTATATATAGAAGATGACATGCAGGTATATACTATATACAGGAGGAGATGACACACAGATATATACTATATACAGGGGAGATGACACAGATATATACTATATACAGGGGAGATGACACGTATATACTATATACAGGAGGAGATGACATACAGGTATATGCTATATATAGCAGATGACATGCAGGTATATACTATATACAGGGGAAATGACACACAGATATATACTATATACAGGAGGAGATGACACAGGTATATACTATATATAGAAGGAGATGACATTCAGGTATATACTATATATAGGGGAGATGACAGCAGGTATATACTATATACAGGGGAGATGACATACAGGTATATACTATATACAGGAGATGACATACAGATGTATACTATATATAAGGGACGGGAGATGACAAACATGTATATACTGAGGTGATGAGGTGAAAATGAGAGGTGTGAGGTGAAAATGAAAAGGTGTGAGTGCAATATGAGAGGAGTGAGGACAAATAGTAGAGTGATCAGAAAATGACAGATGTGAGGTTGAAATGACAAGTGTTAGGGGGGAATGAGAGGAGTGAGGGAGAAAATGAGAGGTGTGAGGGAGAAAATGAAAGATGTGAGGGGGAAAATGAAAGATGTGATTGGGAAAATGAGAGGCGTGATGGGAAAATAAGAGAAGTGAGGTGCTATAACTAACCACAGATATTTACTATGCCCAGGTAACGCCGGGCTCTTCAGCTAGTGATTTATAAAAAGGAGAAAGGGGTGCTCACTATATAAAATAGGTGCTCAGGAGAAAAAAAAAAAAAAAAAGGTAAAAATATCAAAAAGAACTCCGGCACACAAAAAGGAAATCAGTTCAAAGATAAAGTTTATTAATAATTTCTCTGTTTCTTCCTATTTCAAAAATTATATATAATCCGCATACAGGACATAAACATCAAATAATAATTTCAAGGTGAGCATCAGGTAATTATTTCAACGTTTCGGCTTGTGAGCCTTTATCAAGAAAAACCTGTATCTGCAACGATATAGTAATAAGTATAGATCAATAACTATACACATAGGTCATGTGAAGTAACAAAAACCAAGTTATGAAACAGAAAAAGAAAAATAGAAAAAAAAAAAGAAAAAAGAAAAAACACAAAAGTATGACCACAACAGGCCCTGATCACGCTCAGGGTCCCCTACCATCCATAAGTAAGTGCGATACCATCAATTGTATGCACCTCATCTATATCAATGAGCGACAAACATAGTAGTGAGACATCTATGAAAGAGAACATCGAATCCATGTCAAAAAACATGTAATCTGTAGCAGATAAGATAAAGTAGGGCATATCTTGTGATGATTAAGGGTACCGTCACACAGTGCAATTTTCATCGCTACGACGGTACGATCCGTGACGCTCCAGCGTCGTAACAATATCGCTCCAGCGTCGTAGACTGCTGTCACACTTTGCAATCTACGACGCTGGAGCGATAATTTCATGACGTATGTGCGATGTAGAAGCCGTTGGTTACTATGCGCACATCGTATACGATATATGTTACACCATGCAATCATGCCGCCACAGCGGGACACTAGACGACGAAAGAAAGTTTCAAACGATCTGCTACGACGTACGATTCTCAGCGGGGTCCCTGATCGCAGGAGAGTGTCAGACATTGCGATATCGCTCGAACGTCACAGATATATCGCTCGAACGTCACGAATCGTGCCGTCGTAGCGATCAAAATTTCACTGTGTGACGGTACCCTTAGTGTCATGAGCCTGGTAAAGTACGATACTGGTAAAAGAATGCCCCTTGTGCCATGGAATATATAGGTTAAGCATTGCACATGTATCGCAAAAAGGCCAAGTTGCTTATAACACCAGAAAAAAGAAAGTGAAAGTATACCGGAGTATGCGGCAAATAATATCTACATGATGCCAGAAACCAAATTTATAAAGACAAATAAAAAGAAATAAATCTATATATCGAATGTGGTGCCTTTGTATATATTAGTGCATAACATTAAATTTCGGTCCCTCGTTCTTAGATACATGTTCCATTACTATTATAAGGGTAAAATGACGGTATACCTGGATGGTCACACTCGTGCTGTCTTGTACAAGAGTTTTTACACTCCGGGGGCCTGGTGCCACACGGCACAGGCGGGTATATAATGGACTCTCCACAGTAGCAGGTAAGCTCGTCAAAACCTTCAATGAGAGAAGCATAGTCATGGATAAAACAGTGGCTAGTCTCTGATGCACAAACCTTTCATCCTTGAACACAGACCACATTGGGCCATGTTCACACAAGACTAGGATGACATTTATGAGCGCACGCCATAAAAACTATGCAGATAGCAAAACAGCTATAACATCCAATCTCACGCATCTTCTTCATTCTACAAAAACCTCACCATCTATCCTATAGAATTAACCACTTGTTTCCAGTAGACTAATCTATCCATCCAACCAAGAGTAGGGCCCACCATACACTGCTGACTGTTGCCTGACAGGCCCTCTCCCGACTCCTCCATACACATGCCAAGTGCTCCGAAGCTCTCTACTAGACTCCTCCTCTAGTGGCTTAACATCCAATCAAAATCCTTCTGTCCCGCCAACTTCAGTGGAGCAGTAAGGAGGTATTGCTGGGTTTGACAACATTAATCTAATGTGTATGAGGACCGAAGTAGAAATTGCGCTCAGTAGTTGGTGAAATATGATGAATGGCAGATGAAAAGAGCAAAATGTAATTATTCTCCACAAAATGTTACTTCATCAACAACTTTTCGCACCAATTTTGCTCTTCCTCGCATTCATTCGCATTTGTGGCGTAGTTTGTCTAACATGTATATCACTATTGATGTGTTTTAGACACTGTATCCCAGGTGTCAGTTTAGAGAAATGTGGTTTTTGATCTGCCACAAATTGCGCCTGTGTAAAGTTACATTAGACAGTTTAAAGATGCAATAACTATCAACCAGCACGAGTCTCGGATAAATCTGAGTTAATCAGTCTAGTCTCACTCCAGAAATTAGACAGTTTTAGTATGTACATAAATTGAATATTTATTCAGCGTGTGTGAATTACTCATCCAATAACAACGCAGCTAATTAACATTCATCCAATTACGCATAATAAATGAGAAAACATAGTTTTCCACAGCGCTAAAGACATCACAAATCCAATACAACTTTGTAAGTAAAAGGGTTATCCACATTATCTCCCCTGCCTCCCGGCTTTCTATAGGAGTAGGAGGCGGTAAGCGCCCACAGACTGACCGTTCGGGCCAGCGGCATGGCTTCATAGCTGCACTTGCCAATTCTGTAGCAAGGAACTTGTAAGGACAGTCCAATTGCCTAGGACCCCGGCCACCGCTGATATACTGCAGTGGTGGCCAGGAGCCTAGTCAATGAGCAATAAACAATAGAATTATTAAACATTTCAAGCTATTGTACTCATATGGTGTGAAAACTGCATTAAAGGTGCACATCACTGTACAAAATGCAGGAATGCCTGTGCCAACTAAATAGCAGTTTTAATTATTTAGAGAGAGTTACCAAACAGCATGCGTCACAGCGATTAATTCAATTTAAAGGGGTTGTCCACTACTAGGAAAACCCCTTCTTAAACTAAATGTTCAGTCCCAATAGAGCCTATAGTCCCCTCCCGTGTTGGGGCTGTTCCCGTGGTATCGGACCTCGCTCTCCCTTGGGCTGTGACGCGATGTTGTGACACATGACGCCGGCAGCCAATCACTGCTGGTGGCACGGTCTCCATCGGACAAACTGAACATGATGAGGAAGCCAAGGCTGCAGCTCATTCCAAACTTCATGTTCAGTTTGTCTGAAGGCGGAGACAGTGATGCCAGTACTGATTGGGCGACGTTACGCGTCAACACCAGGGAGAGCGAGTGCCAACACGGTGGGAATGGTGTCGGCACAGGAAGGGAGTATAGGCTTTATTTTAATTTGGGCTTAACATTTAGTTCAAGTGGTTGTCCTAGTAGTGGACAACGTCTTTAAGGCTGGCTCAAGTTTATACTATCCAGAAATTAGCCAGTTTTAATAAATTTGCCTCATTTTATGCAAATAAATTGAATATTTACCTAGCAAGTGTGAAATCCCTGACCAATAGTAATGCATTTATTAAAACTCAACCAACTAAAACTAGAATTCATTTTCCAGAGTGCTAAAGACATGAAAATTAATTAAGCCTTACGGTATAATTAAGGTGCAAATCATCCTACAACATGAAGGAAAACCTCACAGTAATGCTCATCAAAATTTAAAGCGGAGTTATTAAACCTTTAAAAATTAATAGCCTATTCTTAGGACAGGCTATCAATACTATCATACTGGGAATTTGCACCTTAACACCCCTTCCAACCAACAGTTTAAAGAGTTATTCCCAGAACTGTTTTCTCAACCCCATCTCTGGAGGTCAGGACCTAGAACCAACCATAGACATTTTGACCATGAAAGAAAGAAAAAGGAATTACTCTTAAGGGGTTTGGCCATTACTTTTTCATTTCATCACGGCACCACCGCCGATCAGCTATTAACGGTTCCTGTGGAGGCTGTAAGAAGGTCTTGGATGTTGGTGGAACATGGCAGCTTTGTCATTTCCATAGTGGCTGCATTCGGACAACGCGGATCATCCTCCTAGTGAAATGAATAGCAGTGGTTCTACAGCACTCGGCTGCAGCCACTATAATTTTGATGGAGCTGCTTTGTTCTGGCACTATCGAGAACTTCTGGCTGCCACTGGTAACATTATCGGCACCTGGTAACCCCACCTATCAAATATTGATGGCCTATCCCAGGGATAGGCCATCAATACAGTAGTGGACAACCTCTTTAAATTTGAGCAATGCTCACAATACATATGGTGCAACGCTGGGATGTCCATATACCAGAAAATTAACTGCAAGTCAGTTTCCTGGTGTACACTATAGCAAAGGTTTGCACAGCGGATAGGCAAGTTGCTTTGTGCCAAACCCAACCTAAGCTTTAAAAAAATTGAGGCGACCGGAACAGTAGGGCACAAAGTTAACATTTTTTGTAGGAATCATGAGTTACCAAATGTAACACTTATTTGATGCCAGACTAAGTAAAAGAGAAAAATTCTCCCCATGTGCCTAGTTTTGCTTCACCTAGTTTGTCGGTAGCAATACAAAGTAGTTTTTGGTGATCACATATACTTTGTTTACAGTTTTAGTTGTAAATTATAGCTTGTTTTGCTCCAGAGTTTTTGTTATTGCAACATTTATAAGGAAATATATTACATTTGTGCCACTGAATTACCAAAGTAACTTCGCTATTAGCCTACAGCACTCTACTCTCAATAACAGCCCTAAAGCATGCCAATAACTGAGTATGATTGCTACTGTAATCCCAAGAGCAAAAGAGAAGCCCTCAAACATATCTCTAAGGCCAAGGCTGACCCGTGAAGTTTTTTTTTTTTTACAGCAGCAGCTATTAAAGGGAATCTGTCACCTCATTTTTCGCATATAAGCTGCGGCCACCACCATTAGGGGCTTATCTACAGCATTCTGTAATACTGTAGATAAACCCCCAATGTAACCTAAAAGATAAGAAAAACAGGTTATATTATACTCACCCAGGGGCGGTCCCGGTCCAACACTTCTCATTTTCATGCGATCATGTCCTCTTGTCTTCACGCTGCGGCTCCGGCGTACTTTGTCTGCTCTGCTGAGGGCAGAGCAAAGAACTGCAGTGCGCAGGCGCCGGGAAAGGTCAGAAAGGCCCAGCGCCTGTGCACTGCAGTACTTTACGCTACCCTCAACAGGGCAAAGTACGCCTGCGCCGGAGCTGAAGACCAGAAGAGGACGTCATCGTATGAAAATGGGAAGTGCTGGACCCAGACCTGCAATGTCCATCGGACCCGAACCGCACCGGACCACCCCCCCAGGTGAGTATAATCTAACTTTTTTTTAATCATCTTTCAGGTTACATCGGGGGCTTATCTACAGCATTACAGAATGCTGTAGATAAGCCTCTAATGGTGCTGGCTGCAGCTTATATGCGAAAAATGAGGTCACAGATTCCCTTTAATTATTTCCAAGACCATTTACAGTTTCCCATGTTAAAGAGTTGCAATGTAAAAATACAATGGCCCTGTAAGGCATCTGATTTTTTTCTGTGCACCCATCAACTTGAATGAGCGAGTGTCATACGATTTAGAGAAGAAACTAGCGCATGCTGCCATTTCTTGCACACAGATTACGTCAGTGAAAAAAATACATTTGCGTGAACATGTTCGATACTAATCCATATCTCCCAATAATCTTTACCTACACGTGTTACAATTACGATATCAGAAATGAGAACAGCCTACTTGTTTGCCAACAGTTCTGACAGTTCCCTCGATGGCATGGTTGATCACATCTGTGAAGGCCACAGTTGAGTTTATGACCACAAATTAAGGAGCACTTATGTTCTTTGTCCTGTGAAGAAATACAGAACAGTGTGTTACAGTCAGAATACAATGTCATTTCTATTCCTTCATAAACAGAAATAAAAGCACTTCGATCAGGTTATTTTCAACTACTGAAAACCATTGCTACATAAGCGTGCAACAACATTAGCCTAACCCTGCACTGTGGGACCAAGAACCTGTAGCTATCTTCCTCTGTGCAGTCTGTGGTGGCACTTCCCTTCACTGTGCCACCGGCCCTTCTGCTTCCTAGTCTACCAGACTCCGCTGTCTCTACAGGGGCTTGGAACAGCTGTAGGGATTATTGCAGGACAGCCATCTACTGCCACTGTCCTCCAACCCACCAGTTACTCATAACTGCCCTAACAAAATGGCATTTATAAGCTTTGGAAAGAAACAGATTGGATTTCTAGGAGACTATTGAGGACATCTCTTTTGGTGTCCAAGTTGTCAACACGGCCATGGAGTTTCATTGCTCTTCATAAAGGCCCATTCGGAATATAATACTAAGTCCTATCAGTATTTGGTCATCCATTGTTATTAGGGTTTAAAAGGGATATTTCCATTTTAGTAAGTGATGGCATAACATCTGTCTGTGCCATCACCTAGGATCGCATGCTTGAATAGGCTTGTTACCTGAAACATCATATGGATGATTAATCCGGTCACGTTTCTTATTGATTACATATGAGTATCCCACAGATCAAATCTCTTAGGGGCCTGAACCTTTGGCTTTTAATCTATTTTATCTTGCTTTATTAATGATCACTAGGTGGTCACACCACTGGGTCCCGAAAGGATTTGCAGGTCTGATTCAACTTTTTCAGTTTTCCCTCTTCAAAGAGTTGCTCTTCCCGCTATACAGGGAACTACAGCAAAACAGAGTGAACCGGGACAGCGGCAGTTCCCTGCACATCTGCACCGCTGTGCAGAAAAAGCTGAAGTGGGTGCACAATATGACAACCTAACTCCTAGAATTGGTGCGGTTTCCAGAAATCGGGGCACCGAGTGATCATTATGTAATGGCAAAACCTAGTGATATACCATTACTTACAGTGATAGGAATACCCCTTTATACTAAAAAAATGTTAATAGACATTATGACAAATGATTGAGAAGTTGACCCACTGTAGGTGCAGCACACAGCTCCATGAAATACATCAACTCACCACACAGCAAATATCACTGCATTTATGTCGCCCGCACTGACGTTTCTTGTTACAGCGCTTGTCACAAATGAACGTGATATCTTCTATAGTTTGAGAAGCAGGAAAAAGAAAAAGAAAACAAATTAAAGGTTTTTAAAACATTTGATGCTAATGAAATCTGTTGAATTTCTGCTGCTCCAGGTTTCCGGCAGGTATATGTTTAGTTTCTTGCATTGGGGACAGGGATTGTACAATAACGTATCAGGTGAGTAATTATTTTTTTTCTTTTCAACCATATTTCCCTTTTAAAACTTCAGTTTATGAAATCCAGGACAAAGCTTTTAAAAGGGAACCTGTCAGCAGATTTTGCAGCTATAAAATGCGGGAAAGGTCAGAAACCCGGCGCCTGCGCACTGCAGTACTTTACTCTGCCCTCTACAGGGCAGACAAAGTACGCCTGCGCAGGAGCGATGAAGAAGCGGGAGGGCAGGGTCGCAAGAAGATGGGAGCGCCGGACCCGGACCTGCGACACCCATTCGAATGGACAGCCCCCCAGGTGAGTATAATCCTTATATATTATTTCTAAACACTCTTTCGGTGATTCCTTTGTATCTCCGTTCATACTGCACCCACACACACAAATGATACACCATTTGAAAGGTAAACCTGCCCCCTTCAGCAAGAAAATAGCCAAACAAACCACACATCCACGATGTTATCACAAAATACACTTGAAACATTAATTTTCATAAAACTGCAGTAAGGAAAAATGACCTGCAGGTGGCACCACACTACCCCAAAGCATACTACCACAAAGCTGCTTACAGACATCACAAACAAATCCTAACATTTGCCTTGGGGGCTTTCCAGCTTGCCAAAGTCTTTCAGGCACATTGGAGGATTGCACACTTCACTGCAGGTGAGTCACATATGCAAACACATTTGGAAACATGCACTGCCTATTCAATTGCACACTTGGGTTGTTTATACTCCACCGACACACACAAATAATACACCATTTCAAAGGTCAAATTACCTGCAGGTGGCATTTGCCTTGGGGTCTATCCAGCTAGCCAAAGTTCTTGCCCAGCCTATTTCAGGCAAATTTGAGGATTGCACACTTCACTGCAGGTCATTCACATATGCAAACACATTTGTAAACATGCACTGCTTTTTCGGTTATTACTTCGCCCCACACACACAAATAATACACCATTTGAAAGGTAAACTTGTTCCCTTCAGCAAGAAAAGACACAAACCACACATTCACAATTTGATCAATAAATACAGTTAAACATTCATTTTCAGAAACCTGCAAAATTAAAATAACCTGCAGGTGGCACCACAACCTCAAGACATTTTTTTAGCCTCTACTTATCAAACCAATTTATTGTATTACCAATCTACATATATAAATACCTCTCTGTGTTCATCAGCTCATTAAATACATTAACATTTGACCAGCTTGATTTTCCTGAAATTGCCTGCGCCCCCAACAACCAATGTGCGAAACGTTCGCACGGGCCAACTAGTATAACTTATTTTTCTTCACTTGTGGGTCAAACTGGGGGCTTATCTACAGCATTATAGAATGCTATAGATAAGCCCTGAAAGGCAGTGGCCACACCCTATAGCGGCAAAATCTGCTGACCGGTTCCCTTTAAAGCTCTGCATAGTTAACCTGCTCAGTTTCCAACTGATAGCCATACAGAGACAATCCTAAAGTCACACACTCAAAATAACTACTTTTTGGCCCAAATCACTGCAGAAAGTATGCCTCAAGCTAATTTCCTGCAAGCCATCTATAAAACTGATCTACACAGACACAAACCAAGCCAGGTCATTTTATCACCACAGCAAGGGAAGCCTGTGAAAATATAGCCAATTTCCAATCCCAGATCCAACTGCCCATCTTGACCAGAATGCTGCCGTATTTGGGGTGAAAGAAATTAGCTAATGTTTACAGGTACATAAGGATTAGGATTAAAAGGTGCACCAATATGCCAAAACAGCATTCTTGGCCCTTTCCTAGACTATAGAGCAAAACATTCAAGACACAGTTATATAATCAATATGGGCTTAAAATACAGACTCTCCACTTTTTGGGTATTCACATACTAATTGGAGTAAGAGTTTAGGAATTACAGCTCTTTTTTTTTTTTTTTTTTTATCAGATAGATTTTTATTATCCGCAAAGAATAAACAATCAGAATATTTCTCATGGCAATGTTTCATTAAACATTTACAGATAACTTTTTCCCCCCCGACCCAGAGCCCCCCCACCCTGCCCAACCCGAGACCTCAGCCAGAGCCACCCCACTTCCCATCATCATACAACCATTTGAATAAACATCCGTTATATTTCCATTGAATACTAGGTTCCCTATATTCTCATTTATCATCCTAATTCAAGTCCATCCACGGTTGCCACAGCTTGTGGAAGATGTCCAGCTTATTCCTTTTGGTGTAGATACTTTTCTCCAAAGTAAGTATATGCTCCGCTTGCTTAAGAAAGTCTCTTCTTGTTGGAGGTTCCTCTCTAATCCAAAATTTGGCGATCAATTTCCTAGCAATGAATAACAATCGTGCAATAGCTATTTTAAACATGTTGTCCGTAACAATTTCCTCCACATATCCCAATATGCAAGTCAGTGGAACCCTAGGGACAGAACATCCATACACCAGTTCAATACGATTTAAAACAACTATCCAGAAGGAGGACAGTCTAGGGCACTGCCACATCATATGCAATATCCCCGCCTGGGATTGTGAGCACCGAGGGCAGTCCGAGTTCTGCCTAAGCCCAGCCTTGAACAACCTGTCAGGGGTTCTATAGGCCCTATGGATTACGAATAACTGTGATAGCCTGCCTGGTTCACTCATTGATATCTTGGGCACATATTCTAGGACCGACTCCCATCTATCATTGTCAATTATTCCCAATTCAGCTTCCCATTTCCCTTTGGCTCGGATGGGATATTTTTCCAGGAAAGAAAAAAGTAGAAACCCATATATTTCTGAAATCGCCCCCTTCGTGCAGCTATTCTTAAGGATATAGTCGATCATGAGATCAATCTGTACCACTATGGCTCCCCTTTTATTCTGTGCCTGATAAGCATGAGAGATACGATTATACTGGAACAATTCAGACCGTGGCAACTGAAATTCTTCCTGCAACTCCTCAAATGTTTTAAGTCTGCCCTGACTTATCAGCTGCCCCAGCCATTTAATACCTGCTGCAGACCAAAAGTGAAAACCCTCCCTCTGCCTAAATTCCGGTAGATAAATGTTGTCCCAAATAGGCGAGAATCTGGTGAACCCACTCACTTCCCTAATGAGTTTGACTTTTTCCCATACTCTGTGAATTAATTTGATAGTGCACCCATGTGAACCCATTTTTTTGAATTGTCCTCCCTCCAAACTGTCACTCAAAACGTCTGCCTGTAGTAAGAACCTCAAGCTATTAGGTATTTGCACACTCCCTGCCTCCTCCCCCCATCCTTTGAGATGTTGACACTGTGCTGCTAAGAAGTATAGCCATGGATTAGGAAGTGCAAGACCCCCCTCTGTTTTGGCCCTCTGAAGTATCTCCTGTTTAAACCTAGGACTCTTTCCTCCCCATATTAATTCCCCAAACAAAGACCTAATCTTACGGAATCTGCATTGTGTAATCCAAATGGGAGAGTTATGTAGCACGTACAACAACTGTGGCATTACAATCATCTTTAAGAGGTTCACCCTACCAACCACCGATAAATGTAATTTGTTCCATGCCGCAATCTTGGTACGAATTTTCTGCATTAATGGACTTAAATTCAGTTCCTCAAAGGTAGTTAGAGGAAGAGCAATCTGAATACCCAAATATTTGAATTTTTGAACAATCTTTAATTTTGTGGTTATCGCCCTCTCTCCACTGCCCATACTGTCCCCCTCAATCAACAACATACAAGACTTATCCCAGTTTATTGTGAGACCCGAAAACCGACCAAACTCCTCAATCAAAGCAACCGCATTGCACAGGGACCTTTCAGAATCCTCCAGGAACAACAAAATATCGTCAGCATATAATGCAATTTTGTCTTCCCTCCTACCATAGATGTAACCTCTAACCTCCTGAGCACCTCTTATTTTAGCCGCTAACGGCTCCACGGCCAGAGCGAAGAGCAACGGGGACAGCGGACACCCCTGTCTGGTACCCCTAAACAGCGGGAAACTCTCTGACAAATTATTATTAACTCTAATTTTTGCCATTGGGAACGAGTACAGCAACTTAACCCAGGAGATGAATTTTGGACCAAACCCCAGGCGATCCAGTACCGACCACAAGTAACTCCACTCCACACAATCAAAGGCCTTGTGGGCATCTAAAGACACCACAACTCTTTTTCCGGCATTGTCTGCAGGAATTTGCATATTTAAAAATAGCCTTCTCAAGTTAATTGCCGTGGATTTATTGGGCATAAAGCCAGACTGGTCTGGGTGAATCAATTTATCGATCACTTGGGTCAGCCTGTTCGCCAGGGCCTTCGCCAAAATCTTTATGTCAGCCGTTAGAAGTGAAATTGGTCTATACGACTCCGGCTGTTGAGGATCTTTATCAGCTTTAGGAATAACCACCACGATGGCCTCTCTCATTGATGGGGGCAGCACTCCCCTCTCCAACGACTCAGAGAACACTCGCTCCAATTTGGGCATTAACTCTGCATTAAGAATTTTATAAACCTCTACTGGGATACCGTCCGTCCCCGGAGCCTTGCCCCCCGCCATATTCGCCAAAGCCGCCTTCAATTCTTCCTCCCCAAGCGGTCTATCCATCCACTCCCTTTCCTCTCTACCTAGTCTGGGTAAGTCAACCTCTTTCAGATATCTATTCATTTCCTCAGGACTTTTATCCACCCTAGAGGAATATAATTTACTATAAAATCTCCGAAAAACGTCTAAAATTTCCCCCCCCTGAGTAACCGTTTTACCTTCCTCTGTTCTTATGGAGTATACATGTGAAGAATCCCGCTGCGCAGAAACCACCACCGAGAGCAAATGTCCTACCTTCTCTCCCTCAGAATAAAATGTTTCCTTTTGAAAGGCTCTCAACCTATCTGCCCTACGCATATGGAGTTCATCGACCGCTACCTGAGCCGCCCTCATACGAAGTTGTGCTTCTCTTGAATTCTGAGAGGCCAGTGTCTCTTCCGCCACCCTCAGTTCCTCCATCACTGCATTGTCTTGAATTTTAGACTTAGTTTTATGTCTCGAGATGTCCCGGAATAAAATTCCTCTCAGGTATGCCTTCATGGTGTCCCACACTACAAGATTCCCCGCACTCCCTTCATTTATCCTGAAAAACTCCCCGAGTTCAGTTCCCACCTGTTCCATATCCAAATACTGTAGCCAGGAGGGGTGAAATTTCCATCCCAACCCCGTCAGACCACTCTTCCCAGTCATTTGTACAGAGACCAGTACTGGGCTATGGTCCGATATTACTCTAGGCCTATACTCCACCTCATGTATTAGATTATTCACCCCCCCATTTCCCAAAGCCACATCAATGCGAGATAAAGATCCGTATGTTGCTGAATAACATGAGTAGGCATATGTCCTAGGATTACGCACCCGCCACAAATCTATCCATCCTATTTCTCTTAGATAATTTCCAAAAGGAGTAGAGTTCCCTTCACTTCTCAACTCTGCATGTCTACCCTTGTCCCAGTGATCATTAGATATATTGTTCACATCCCCCACTATAAGGAGGGGCACCCCATCCCACCTACCCGTAATTTCCAGAATCTCCTGTATCTTTTTCTTGGAATATGGTGGTGGAATATAAATTGACACAATACAAATTAACCTGTTAAATATCTTGCATACTAAAAACACAAATTGGCCGTCTTTATCGGTGGTTACCTCAATCTCTTCAAACGGAACACTAACGTGTATCAAAATTGACACACCTCTGGCATAATTTGAGAACGTTGAGTGATACGCCTTTCTCACCCATCTCTTCTGTAGAATAGCAACCTTTTCCTTCACTAGGTGAGTTTCCTGCAGACATATCACTGAAGGCCTCTGTTTCAGTACATATTGGAAAATAGCTGTTCTTTTAGTAGCATTTGCAAGGCCCCTAACATTCCAACTTAGGATTTTAACCTCCCCACCCATTATAGCTTATAGAAACAATGAATGAGTTCAAGCTCCCTAAGGTCTCAACCCCAACTCCCACCCCCTCCCTCCTCCCCCCCCCATCCCCAATTCCCAACTGAAATAACTCTCTATCTCTCCCCTCTCTTTAAGCCCACCCAACTCCTCTCTACTCTTAGAATATCAAAATAAACTCTCCCTCTCAATTTGAGATCTGGGAACGCTGTTTCACAGCCTAACGATAAAAACTCTGCGTTCCTTCAGCTCCCCCGCCCACCATAGCCAAAATGCAAATTTCGTTGCGCCGCCGAACACAACCTGATGATATCAATATACCATAAAGTCACAGTATAAGTACCAGTTAACTATCAAACCAAACATAACAGTGAAGGGTTAACAATTGCCTCAGTAGCACTTAAATCAGTTTCAGCGGGTCTGCCCCGTTTTGACATGCTTAGTATTGAGATCCAGCCATTGTGACGCCTCCTCTGGATTTTGGAAAAAATGCACCCGATCCAGAGCCACCACCCTTAATTTTGCTGGGTAAATCATTGAATAACGGACATCTAAGTCTCGCAACCTCCTCTTGACCTCTCCAAACTTCATCCGAAGCTTTTGGACCGCCGCAGAGTAATCCGGATAAAGGGAGACCCGATTACCATCAATGGTCAGCTCATCACAATTCCTGGCTTTCCTCAACAAAATGTCTCGGTCCTGATAGTTCAGAATTTTAGCCAAGATAACTCTTGGGGCCGAGCCGGGGGGGAGGGGTCTGGTGGGCACACGGTGCGCTCTTTCAACGGCAAACATCTTAGTAAGGCCATCTCCACCCACAGCGTTTTTTAGCCATGCCTCAATATAAGCCGTGGGGTTGCTCCCTTCCGCCTTTTCTGGGACCCCCACAATCCTTAGGTTGTTCCTGCGGGATCGGTTTTCAAGGTCATCAGTCTTAAACTCCAGATCAGCAATACGTTGAATATACTTTTTTTCCCTGTTTAACAATTCACCAATCCGATCTTCTGCACTCCCAACCCTTTCTTCCACCTCTTCCACTCTCTTTTCAACTTTACGCATAGCAGAGTTTAAAGCGACCATCTCTCCCTTTAATTCATCCGCTCGTAGGTTTAGAGCCCCCAGGGCAGACTTACAGTACATCACCACTGAAAATATGTCCTTCAGAGTCGGCTCCTCCATTTCTGGCATGTCAGACTGTGCAGGCAGAACAGCTCCTGCGGCCCTTGTAGGAGATCCCTGGTCTGACCCACTGCACTGTAGCTGAGCCCCTCCTTCCTGCTGATCTCCGGGGGCACCAGCTGCTCCAGACTCCACACTTCCAGCCTCTGACTGTAGATTTACAGCCTCCTCTGACCTGGCAAATCGCTCCAACTTAGCAATCACATCCATCTTCCTCTGATAAGCAGCGCTTGCCCTCGCCGCCTCCTCTGCAGTCTCAGCGCCATCTTGGGCCTGTGAGCTTCCCGCAGCTGTCAGCTCCTTCTGTCTCCTGCGTGTCATCCTCAGATAAGATTCCGTTCCTTCGGGTCACACCTCGCTCCCCGAGACTATGTGCACTCCTGAGAGTATGATTTGCGCTCGGCGGCGCCTCTAAGGGGTTAATACAGAGATAATGAAGCGGGAGAGCTCTGTTGCACGTCTGTTCACATCGCCTGCTAGGCCACGCCCCTGAATTACAGCTCTTTAATATGTAGCTGCCTCTTTTTAAATGGACCGAAAAGTAATTTGACAATTATCTCAAAAGCTCTTTAATGGGTTACATGGGCTAGTTGTTAATCAATTAAGCAGGTAAAAGGTATGGAGCCGATTCCAGGTGTGTTATTTGAATCTGGAAGCTGTTGCTGTGAACCCACAACATACAGTCAAATGAGGTCTCAATGGAAGAGAAAATAGACCATCATTAGGCTAAAATAAATACATCAAGATATAGCAGAACGTTAGGAGTGGCCAAATCTACATTTTGGTACATTCTGCAAAAAAATCCATAACAACCCGCCACTCCACACAAACGCCTTAGCAGTGTCTAAAGACAGCCCAACCCTCCGGCCCACATTATCCGCCTTTACCTGAATATTAAGAAACAATCGCCTGAGGTTATGTGCTGTAGAACTATTGGGCATCTATCGGATCCTTACCCTGCTTCAGCAGTACAACAATTATTGCCTCTCGCATGGACCGTGACAGCTCCCCCACCACCAAACCGGCACCGTACATCTCCAGCAAAGCAGGAAGAAGCGTCTCTTTTTTATACACCTCCCCCGGGATCCCATCCACCCCTGGGGCTTCATCATTAGGCAGAGGCCAGTGCGGCCTCCTCCAAATTAAAGGGCTCCTCAAGAAGCCCCTGGTCATCCACCGAGAGTCTGGGGAGCTGTATTTCTGCCAAATAACCATCCATCTCCTCCTTCGTTGGCCACATTGGCCATACCTGTGATTTGTGAAGATCTGAATAATACTCGGTCATCACCTCCAAAACTGCCCTGCTACCAGTATGTTCACGTCCATCCCTTCCCCTCAGAGCAGCTATATGTGTGGAATCCCTCTGTGCTGCCACTATCCTAGAAAGGAGATGGCCCGCCCTGTCCCCTTCCTCAAAATATTTAATGTTCTGAAACATTCTCTTACGTTCTGCCACTTTCATTGCCATCTGACATACTCTATTCTGCGCTTCTTTCAACCTTCCCTGTGCCTCTGGGGACTGATCATTGATTTAAGCCTCCTCTGCGTCCTCCAATTCTCTAATCAACATCTGATCCTTCCTGCCAGTTTCTGCCTCGACTCGGGATATCTCCTTAATGCAGAGCCCTCTAAAATAAGCCTTCATAGCTTCCCAAACCATCAAAACTGATGCTGTCCCAGCATTAATTCTAAAGTACTCTGTAATATCTCCCCTCTATGTCCGTCCAGGTCAATAAGTTGTAACCAGAATGGGTTCAGCCTCCACATGCACCCCCTAGCAGGTACAGATCCCACTCCCTCAAGTGTCACACTCATGGGGGAATGATGGGATATCGTTCTAGCCATGTATGTTACTTCCCCAACAAGGCCCAGCATCTGAGTGTTGCCCAATGCCAGGTCAATCCTCGACAAAGATGCAAAGGAGGACGAGAAACACGAATACTTATACACACCAGGATGTGAAATCCTCCAGAAATCATGCAGAGCAGTTTCCTTCAGGAGCGCTCCAAATGGCGTCTCAATGGCTCCCACCTGCCCCTGTCCCAATGCATGTCTGGAACGTTGTTAAAATCGCCCCGGTACCCCCGGGGTTTCATCCATTATCTCTAGAACTCTGTAGAGCAGTCTCCCACAATATGGAAGTGGAATAATATTGAGACCAGCCACATCAAGGATCCATACAATTAAAGTAAGCATACAAATCTACCCGTCTGGTCAATAATCACTTTGTGATACTCAAAAGGTACCCCAGCACAAATGAGAATACTGACCCCCCAGAATATGTTGAATGTGTGGCATGATATCCCTCCTGTACCCATCTCTTAGCAAGAAAATGTGTTCTTTTTTCACCATGTGAGTTTCCTGCAAGCAAATCACTGAAAGTCTACACTTTAATTGTATCTCAGTTGTTCCATTAAAAAAAAAAAAAAAATAATGGCATGCACATTTCTAAACATAAAAGTATATAGTTTTAACATCCCACAACTACAAAACGAATTTGAATGAGCAGCATTTGTATAATACCCCATGATGGGTCATGTGTTTGGTCGTTTTCAACAGCCTCACCAACTAGAAAATTGTGGGACGACTGGGATGAGCCGTTCAGTAGGTGCATCTGTACATTGGCAGGGAAGATGTGTGATGTTAGGAGGCTAACTTTGCAATTCTGAAATTCAAGTACTACATTGTACCCACTGAAATCAAACGGCCTGTCCATGCATTGTAGTCTAAAGCCTGAACCAGGTTCTCCAGAGAGATCCACTATCTGTAGTTTTTATCTGCTCCAGCTAAGTCATAGATAGGGGACTCGGCACTATTAACCTAAAATGATGCAACGAGTTCAAATAGCCCATTTCAGAATACCACAACCTCTTTAAATAGCAAAAACCAATGTATCTAAAATCCCGCTATATTGTTACGTTCAGATATAGTGACAGTGTGGAGCTGGATTACCTTCATTTTGTATTATAGCACAGGGAACTTCCTATAGAAAATAAGAGAATGGAGAATGATTAGGTGATTAAAATAGAGAATACACAAGCAATAATAAATCAGTTGCTATATTAAAACATAAAAAAGCACCTTAAGGGTAAAATGTGAAAAATGTTGTAAACACTGATCAATACATAGAATGCCTATTCTATTCTAAAGTGTATCTTAGCTACATCTGATAGATTCCATTTAACTGCCTATTTGCCTTGTAAGAGCCCATTTTAAGACATGGGGGGTTACTGGGATTAGAAACTAGAAGTATACATTTATTGATCTTAAAAATCACCAGTTCTTAAAACAATTCCATACACATGATACAACTAACACTTATAAAGAGCTTTACATTTACAGGCTTACACTATTCGTTTCCATTTGCATGAAGAAATCACTTCTGCTCTATAGTGCTGGGGATAATGCTGCTAATTTTGTGTTCATACATTATCTTAAAAATATGCTTAAGACGCACTCTGTGGAAAAGCTGGCACTGTTGTTCTGTAATGCAGCTCCTGCGCACAATTCGGGTATGTTTCCACGTGGCGTATTTGCTGCAGATTGGACGCTGCGTACATCCGCAGTGTCCAGATGCTACAGCATAGTGGAGGGGATTTTATGAAATCTCATCTCCACTATGCGTACAAAGATGCAGGTGGCAGACTTAAGTATACGCACATGCCGCGCGTCTTTACAGACGTCAGCATGTCTATTTATCTTGTGGAGACGCTCAGTCTCCGCAAAATAAATAGCACCGTCCTATGTATAGGATGTGGTGATTCCGCATTTGTTCAATGAACACATGCTGAATCACTGTGCGTACAAAAGCCGGCAGCGCTTTGGACGGGGCGGGTGTCCGCTGTGTCCAAAGCACTTGGAGTATGCCATGTGGAAACATACCCTTATGCGGTTTGTCCACTCAACAATCGCTACAATCCGCTCTTGTCCGGTAATCCACTGTACCACTTGACCTTCACTGTGACTCTTTGGATCATAGCATGGAATGGAAGACACTTTATATATCAAGCCCATTAGAACCTTGTTAGGAGTCTTATGGAAATGTAGCAATAAAAAGTGATCCGTATAATGTAGTATTTCACATTTTCCATGGTGCGGTTCATAAAACATGATGAAAGCTACACCCGAGTAGTCACCATGGTGCTGTCGCTAAGCCAACGAGTCACACTTCTCAGCCCATTTCTGACTTGAGTGACATTCCCCTAGCTGAGAAGTCATCACAAGTTGGCTTCAGTGGCGTCTGGCACATGAGCAGTGAAGAGAGATGTCCTAGCCTCAACTTCATCTCAGAATAGACTAGATGCGGCCGGGAGGCTGGGAATGGTCCACAAGAAAGCTACTACTGGTGAGGAGCTCTGCGGTTCCACAGTATGCACATGGCTACCCAACATCATTATAGCAAGTCTACAAACAGAATACCTTTGTCTTAAAGCCACATCGGCAGGAGACGTTGGACGTACGAGAGCAAGGACCACATTCTCCTTCATGACAGAGATTCTCACAGGTATGAATGAAGTCTGAATGATACAGAAAACAGCTATTGTTTTACTACAATATTGTATTCAAACAAATAATTGACTATTAATGGACATTAAATATTAACCATTGTACGACACTGTACAGTGCCGTATAGGTTCTGCTGTAATGACAGAACACAATGAACTTCGCCTCAATTGTAACTACTCCTTTTCTCAGAAATAAACCATTTAAGTGAAGATAAAAAACTTGCAGTACATCTTAAAGAAACCTTTTCAGTCACTTTGTCCTCTGCTCTTATTATTCTCGCTGAAAACCTTCTAAAATCTGTCTATAAATCTGTCTGCGGTGAAGGATCAGAATACTAGTGCTGCCTATAAAACTGTATAGGAGAGTGGATGGAGAAACTAGAGAGAAAAGCAAAAAGGCATCTAGTGCAGAGGAAAAATAACTTAAAAATGCAGGATACGAGTCATTAGTGGTCGGAAATAGTGTTATTTCTCATGTAGACACACGGCAGCTGATTCTGGAGTTATCTGAAGGTGCAGTTAGAAACTAAAGGGATTGTTCAGTACCAGGACGATCCCTTCCCAATTGCTATATTCCCACTTCTTGTACTCACCCAAGATGACGGTGCAAGGTCTCAAGGGTCATCGAGTCACGTGTGCTCTGCATCCAATCAACCGCCGCCAATAGACTGCTTCACTCAATTCTTTTGGATGAAGCAGACATCCAAAGGAAGCAAGCACTGTTGCTGCTCTATGACTTCCTCCGAATGTCAGTTACCTCGGAAGGAAGTGAAAGGGAGGAAGCTCATCGGTGACTGCTGGGCTCACGTGACAATGTCATGCGAGCCCCGGGACATCAGGCGCTGATGTCATTTTAGAAGGTGGAATATAGCAATTGAGAAGGGGTTATCAGAGTAGTGGACAACCCGTTTAACCTATACCTGCATAATTAGATGACTGCTGTCAAGCGTATGCACATGAGAAGTAACACCATTTATGTCCATTAAGGACCCTATATTTTTTTTTTGCAGTTTTTCCCTTGCACTAAACATTTTCGGATTAACAGTGGCTTACCAGTAAGAACGGAGACTTGCAGGGTGGGATCCTGGATAAAAATCCCACCAAGAACCACATCTGTAAGGAGTTTATTTACATGGGGTTCCACTCACAAGCGAAAGACATACTAGTAGGGAATTTAGATTGTTTTCCCAATGGGGACGCTGAGGTCTGTAAAGTGCTATGGAATATAATGGCATTATATAAAAGTGACTAAAATAAATACCGCATTTGCGGACTATAAGATGCACCCCAAATTTTGGGGTGGAAAATAGGAAAAACATTTTTTTTAAATGAAATGGTGGTGCGTCTTACATTCCCTTTTAATGGTTGCTTATCTGCGGTGGAGCGGGGTCACAGGAGGCAAGGTTGCTGCTTCAGGAGAATGGCGTAGGAAGGAGTGGGGTGATGCTGCGGGTCCTCGTAAGATGTTCAGCAGAGTCCCCTTTCCTGTAGATTTTCTTGTGGTGAGCCGCTGTCCCACAAGATCTCAAAACTGCGCATGTGCATTTTCCCAAAGCACGTTGCAGAGAAATCTACAAGACAGGGGACTCTGTCGATATCGACATTTTATGAGAGCCCAAGGCCTGGAGAATCGTCCCACTCCTGCCTCTTGTGACCCACTCAGAACCCCAGTAAGCTACCTTCAGATCATAAGACGCACCCCCATTTTCCTCCCAAATTTTGGGGAAAAAAATGCATCTTCTAATCCAAAAAATATGATACATTTCTCAAAATGAAAATGCTTCAAAATGCTCTGTGTTAACACAAGACCAATTATTTTACAATACATTTTGCACTGAGGGTTATTTTTCCAGTAATTTTCCTCAATGTCTTTTATGCATCTTAGTTTTTTCATTGATGAACAAATATCAGAACCTTCCTCAGCACTTGTGCTGCATTGCAGAAAGAAGTAGATTACATCCTGACTTCCTTGTATATCCCTAACAAAAACCTTTTGAAGTGCCCCAGGGAGGTATGAAAATTTGGGCGGGGTGGTCCAATGGGCGTCATTGCAGCGGTACTCGTTCCTCCTCTCCCCTGCTAAACGCCACTCCTCTCGCTGCGATTGGATATGTGGATCAAGCAGGATTAGTCATCCACATCAAACTAAATCTCACACCTGCACAGGGACATTGCTGGCTCGCGCAGGAGCTCTTCGCTTGGCCCCATTGCGGGCAGAACCCAAAACCTAACTGGGCATGCGCTACCACATCTTTCCAGCTCCTGCCTACAGGAACCATTTCGCCTCTATTTTGTTCCCTGATGCCAGAATAAAGTATATCCCCAAAAATAATACAGGAAGTTAGGACATAACGTAATATACAAACTTTCTGGAATGCAGCACAGGCACTGAGGAAGGTGGAGGTATTGTTTCGTATATGAAAAACTGGTGACAGGTTCCCTTTAATTTACCAGCTTTCTCCAACTGTGGAATCAGCCTTAATGTGGCCTCATTTACACTACTGAAGATCAGTAAAGGCGATTGGTCAAAATGCTTACTAAATTACCATACCCATTTGACTTCGTAAAGTTTATAAATATATGTTCAGACACTAAAAACGAGACGATTTTATCACATCCTCCCAAGAGGATGTACTGTAAATCACTTTTTATACACAGTGTCAAGGCCAAGCTATGGTAGAAAGAAGGGGCCAATCGCCAAGTATGAACTGTTAATTTATGAGAAAATAGAAGGTATATCCTAACATTTAGATAAAATGTGTGAGACAAATGCTGAATACACTGCATTGCACATTATTAAACGTTTTTTTTTTGTTTGTTTTTTCAAACAAACTCCTGAATGATATTGTGTCTCAGGGCTCTCCGGATCACAGAAATCAATCTCAAATACCTGTGATAATTAGTTTGCCGGGTGGGCCAATGAGAGAAAAACTACTTTAGCAGCATGTTCTACATTATTAAGCAGGCCACAGGTTTCAGAAATATGGAAATAAAAAACAATAGATATTTCAGGAAAACATAAGCATGATCATCGTACTATGAAAAGATTGGTGGCTGATACAGATCAATACAGATCACAGATGGGTTTGTGCAGATAAAGGAATAATGAGAAAGGTTTCTACTACACAAATTCATCAAATTAAGAGAGCAGCTGCTAAAACCACAGGATGTACGATCCTCCAGATGCTTGGAAGAGTGCATAAACCTACTATTTGGCCACCCCTAATTAGTGATTATAAGCAAACTGTTGCAGTGGGTCCAGACACACATGAAGATTCATTTTAAAAACCAGTCTTGTTAACTGTTGAGTGCAGTACAACCATGGATGGTCCTGATGGATGGAGAATTGACTGGTTGGTAGATGGCCCCATGTTCCTACAAGGCTGCAAAGTCAAAGTAGGTGGTGGAGTCATGTTTTGGGCTGGAATCATGGGGAGAGAACTGGTATGCATGCCCCTTTAGGGTCCCTGAAGGTGCGGAAATTACCTTGGCAAAGTATATAGAGTTTCTAACTGACCACTTTCTGCAATAGTGCAAAAAGATAAACTGTGCCATTCGTATCAAAATTATTCTCATGCGTGACGATGCACCATGTCATGCTGCAAAGAATACCTCTGAGTAACGGTAATTGGCTTCTACGTGCATAAAATGAGAAACTAATGTGTGGACAGCATCCTCTCTTGACCTCAACCCTATGGAGAACCCTTCACGTATCCTCAAGTAAAAGATTTATGAGGGTGGGAGGCAGTGCACATCAAAACAGCAGCTACGGGAGGCCATCCTGATATTCTGCAAAGAAATACAAGAGGAAACTATCTAAAACTCAATAGTTCACTGTTAACATGTAACTTTGCCTTTTTAAGATGTTTTTGATTGAAAAAGCTTTTGATTTCAGTAAATGTGACCTATTAATGCTGCAAATACAATAAATGATTATCAGCTCTTTACAACCTGTAAAATATTTGGAAACTCTGTTGTGCATAAGAATTTGGAACAGAGCATTTTAAGATGGAGGAGGTTTGTACAATAAAATTTGATTCATACTCTAATGGTTGAGGATTTGAACCTTATTCATTGAACTCATTTGCATCGACCATTTAGGAAAATCAGAGAAAAATAACATTTGCATAATAATTTGGAACGAGTGTAAATAATATCTGCATGCTCCATTTGCCAGAGAACATACATAAAAGTGGGTTAGATTACCATGAGAACCACAAGGCAGAGGTTTTCCACAGGTCTTCCCACAGGATGGTATCGGATCAGTGCAGGTTTTTCTGTCGACACAACCCAACTCCAGTAATTTACTTAATGGAGTCTGTCCACAGGGGCAGAAACGCACAATCTGGGGAAGTCGCGGGCAAGGCTGGCAAGGCTGTGGATGACAGACCTCCGTACAACCATGTTTTCCACAATTTAATTTCCTAGAAATAAACACGTTATGAATTTTTTATCCTGTACAATCATTAAAATTCACACTATTTTATGCCTATACATTTTAAAATGTGGGGAATAGCTTATAGATTCCCCAACCTACTATCTAATTTCAAATTATCGTCCCTTCCTAAAATTACATATTGTACCCTGTACATGAAATTCTACGAACGGATTCAATGAGAGCTTCGTTATGAAAAATCTACTACTACATGGATATAGAACATTTGGCACTTGCTAGAGATGAAGGCGGTTAAGAGTCATCTAGAGAAAGCCCATATATTATTATTAATTTATATAGCACCATTAATTCCATAGTGCTGTACATGAGAAAGGGGTTACATACAGGGTTATAGATATCGTTTACCGTAAACAGGCTTACAGTGAGACTGGTACAGAGGGGAGAGGACCCTGTCCTTGTGGACTTACATTCTATGGGATAGTGGGGAAGAGACAGAAGCCAGGGGTGAGGCGGCGGCTCTGGCGGTGGTGAGGCGGCGGCTCTGGCGGCGGTGAGGCGGCGGCGGCTTGGTTATTGTAGGCTGTAGGCTTTCAAGAAGAGATGGGTTTTCAGGTACCGTCTGAAGGATCCGAGGGTGCTGGATAATCGGATGTGTTGAGGCATGGAATTCCAGAGGATGGGGGATATTCGGGAGAAATCTTGGAGACGGTTGTGTGAGGAACGAATAAGTGTGGAGGAGAGTAGGAGGTCTTGGGAGGATCGAAGATTACGTGAGGGAAGATATTGGGACATTAGTTCAGAGATATAGGGAGGGGACAGGTTGTGAATGGCTTTGTAGATCAGTATTAGTAGTTTGAACTGGATTCGTTGGGGAATTGGGAGCCAGTGGAGGGATTTGAAGAGGGGAGAAGCATGGGAATAGCGAGGAGAGAAGTGGATTAGCCAGGCAGCACAGTTGAGGACAGACTGGAGTGGTGCAAGAGAGTTAGCTGGGAGGCCACAGAGGAGGGTGTTGCAGTAATCGAGGCGGGAGATGATGAGAGCATGCACAAGAGTTTTGGTAGATTGTGGGCTGAGGAAAGAACGGATTCCGGCAATATTTTTGAGTTGGAGGCGACAGGAGGTGGCAAGAGCTTGGACGTGGGGTTTGAAGGACAGGGCAGAGTCGAGTTACCCCGAGGCAGCGGATTTCAGGTGCGGGAGAGAGCGTGATGCTGTTTACCATAATAGATAGATCAGGTAGAGGGGATACGTGAGGTGGGGGAAAGATGGTGAATTCGGTTTTGTCTACATTGAGTTTAAGGCAGCGAGAGGTGAAGAAGGAGGATATGGCTGACAGACACTTCGGGATTCTGGACAGCAGGGAGGTGACATCTGGGCCAGAGAGGTAGATCTGAGTTTCGTCTGCATACAGGTGGTACTGGAAGCCATGGGACTTTATGAGTTGTCCTAGGCCAAGGGTATAGATGGAAAAAAGTAGGGGCCCTAGGACAGAGCCTTGAGGGACTCCAACAGAGAGAGGGCGGGATGAGGAGGTAGTGTGGGAGTGGGAAACGCTAAATGTGCGGTTGGATAGGTATGAGGCAATCCAGGACAGGGCAAGGTCTTTGATGCCAAGAGAAGAGAGAATCTGTAGCAGTAGGCAGTGATCGACTGTGTCGAAAGCAGAGGTCAGGTCAAAAAGGAGGAGGATGGAGAACTGTCTGTCATTACTAATTTTTGTCATGACAGTTTCGGTGGAGTGGTGGGGGCGGAAGCCAGATTGGAGGTTGTCAAGAAGAGAGTTAGATGAGAGGTGGGAGGAAAGTGGAGCATGGACATGCTGCTCAAGGAGTTTTGAAGCAAACGGGAGCAGTGATATGGGGCGATAGCTGGGCATAGCAGTTGGGTCAAGGCTAGTTTTTTTGAGGATGGGTGTGATGGTGGCATGTTTGAAGGCAGAGGGGAAGGTACCGGAAGAGAGCGATAGGTTGAAGAGATAGGTTAGAGCTGGAATGAGCGTGTTACTGAGGTTGGGGAGCAGGTGGGAAGGGATGGGGTCAAGTGCACAGGTGGTGAGGTGTGATTTGGAAAAGAGGTGAGTAAGCTCTGCTTCAGTGATGTTGGAGAGGGAGGTTATTAGGGAAGGGCAGAGGTCTGGTATATGGAGTGGTGGACAAGTAAAGGTTTGCCTTTTTTGGTTGATCTTGTTTTTGAAGTAGGTGGCAAAGTCCTCGGAAGAGATGAAGGGAGTTGGAGGTGGCAGTGGTGGGCGGAGGAGAGAGTTAAATGTGCTGAACAGTTGTTTTGGGTTGTAGGATAGTGAAGATACAAGGTTAGTGAAATAGGTCTGTTTGGCAGAGGTGAGGGCTGATTTGAAGTCAAGTGTAGCTTGTTTGAAAGCAGTGAAGTCGTCTGGCAGGCGTATTTTCTTCCAACGCCGCTCTGTGACCCTGGATGCTTGTTGAAGTCTTTTTGTGAGATTGTTAAGCCAGGGTTGCCTATTGGTTCCTCGCACTCTGCCATGCATGAGAGGGGCGACTGAGTCTATGGCTGATGTGAGGGTGGAGCTAAAGAAAGCGGTGGCGCTGTCCGTGTTGTGGAGTGAAGATATGTAGGACAGGGGTAGGAGAGAGTCTGTGAATGTCTAGGTTTGCGAGGATTCTGCGAGGATGTGGTAATGGCTGGACCTGGGGGGCAGGTGAGGAGGACAAGGATGAGAAGGTGAGTAGATGGTGGTCAGATAGGGGGAAGGGAGAGGTTGTGAGATTAGATAAGGAACAGAGGCGGGTGAAGATGAGGTCTAGTGTATGTCCATCTGTGTGGGTAGCTGTGGAGGACCACTGGGTGAGTTCAAAGGATGAAGTAAGGGCCAGTAGTTTGGAGGCTGCTGGCTGGTGGGTGTCAGTAGGGATATTAAAGTCGCCCATGATGATGGTGGGGATGTCGGCAGAGAGAAAGTGAAGGAGCCAGGTGGAGAATTGGTCGATGAAGGCAGTGGCTGAGCCAGGTGGTCGGTATATGACAGCCATTTGGAGATTGGAGGGAGCGTAAATACGGACAGAGTGAACCTCGAAAGAAGGAAGGATAAGGGACGGTGGGGGTTGGATAGGGTTGAAGGAGCAGTTTTTAGAAAGAAAGATACCCACTCCTCCACCATGTCTGTTGCAAGAGCGAGGAGTGTGGGTAAATTGGAGGCCACTGTAGCTCAGTGCTGCAGGTGAGGCCGTGTCAGGGAGCGTCAGCCAGGTCTCAGTGAGGGCCAGGAAGGAAAGGTTGCAGGAAGTGATGAGATCATGGACCATGTGGAGCTTGTTGCAGACAGTGCAGGCATTCCAAAATGCCCCAGAGAGAGGAAGCAGGGTGGTGGGGGTCAGTGGCACAGGTTTTAAGTGTGAGGGGTTGCAAAAGTTTCTCATTGTGTGAGAAGGATAGGGTGATGGTTAGTAATGTATGAGGTGGGGGGGCAGGATTGGGGGATGTGTCACCAGCAGTGAGAATAAGCAGAGAAAGGGATACAGGTGGGTGAAGGAAAGTGATTAGTGGAGCAAAAACGGTGGGGGAAATGTGAGCATGGTTAACCCCTTCATGACCCAGCCTATCTTGACCTTAAAGACCTTGCCGTTTTTTGCAATTCTGACCAGTGTCCCTTTATGAGGTAATAACTCAGGAACGCTTCAACGGATCCTAGCGGTTCTGAGATTGTTTTTTCGTGACATATTGGGCTTCATGTTAGTGGTAAATTTAGGTCAATAAATTCTGCGTTTATTTGTGATAAAAACGGAAATTTGGTGAAAATTTCGCAATTTTCACATTTTGAATTTTTATTCTGTTAAACCAGAGAGTTATGTGACACAAAATAGTTAATAAATAACATTTCCCACATGTATACTTTACTTCAGCACAATTTTGGAAACAAAATTTTTTTTTGCTAGGAAGTTATAAGGGTTAAAATTTGACCAGCGATTTCTCATTTTTACAATGAAATTTACAAAACCATTTTTTTAGGGACCACCTCACATTTGAAGTCAGTTTGAGGGGTCTATATGGCTGAAAATACCCAAAAGTGACACCATTCTAAAAACTGCACCCCTCAAGGTACTCAAAACCACATTCAAGAAGTTTATTAACCCTTCAGGTGCTTCACAGCAGCAGAAGCAACATGGAAGGAAAAAATGAACATTTAACTTTTTAGTCACAAAAATTATCTTTTAGCAACAATTTTTTTATTTTCCCAATGGTAAAAGGAGAAACTGAACCACGTATGTTGTTGTCCAATTTGTCCTGAGTACGCTGATACCTCATATGTGGGGGTAAACCACTGTTTGGGCGCACGGCAGGGCTTGGAAGGGAAGGAGCGCCATTTGACTTTTTGAATGAAAAATTGGCTCCACTCTTTAGCGGACACCATGTCACGTTTGGAGAGCCCCCGCGTGCCTAAAAATTGGAGCTCCCCCACAAGTGACCCCATTTTGGAAACTAGACGCCCCAAGGAACTTATCTAGATGCATAGTGAGCACTTTGAACCCCCAGGTGCTTCACAAATTGATCCGTAAAAATGAAAAAGTACTTTTTTTTCACAAAAAAATTCTTTTAGCCTCAATTTTTTCATTTTCACATGGGCAACAGGATAAAATGGATCCTAAAATTTGTTGGGCAATTTCTCCTGAGTACACCAATACCTCACATGTGGGGGTAAACCACTGTTTGGGCACATGGTAAGGCTCGGAAGGGAAGCCATTTGACTTTTTGAATGAAAAATTATCTCCATCGTTAGCGGACACCATGTCGCGTTTGGAGAGACCCTGTGTGCCTAAACATTGGCGCTCCCCCACAAGTGACCCCATTTTGGAAACTAGACCCCCCAAGGAACTTATCTAGATGAATATTGAGCACTTTAAACCCCCAGGTGCTTCACAGAAGTTTATAACGCAGAGCCATGAAAATAAAAAATAATTTTTCTTTCCTCAAAAATGATTTTTTAGCCTGGAATTTCCTATTTTGCCAAGGGTAATAGGAGAAATTGGACCCCAAATGTTGTTGTCCAGTTTGTCCTGAGTACGCCGATACCCCATATGTGGGGGTAAACCACTGTTTAGGTGCACGGCAGGGCTCGGAAGGGAAGGCACGCCATTTGGCTTTTTAAATGGAAAATTAGCTCCAATCATTAGCGGACACCATGTCACGTTTGAAGAGCCCCTGTGTGCCTAAACATTGGAGATCCCCCAGAAATGACCCCATTTTGGAAACTAGACCCCCAAAGGAACTAATCTAGATGTGTGGTGAGGACTTTGAACCCCCAAGTGCTTCACAGAAGTTTATAACGCAGAGCCATGAAAAAAAAAAAAAAATTATTTTCTCAAAAATGATCTTTTAGCCTGCAATTTTTTTATTTTCCCAAGGGTAACAGGAGAAATTTGACCCCAATATTTGTTGTTTAGTTTCTCCTGAGTACGGTGATACCCCATATGTGGGGGTAAACTACTGTTTGGGCACATGCCGGGGCTCGGAATTGAAGTAGTGACGTTTTGAAATGCAGACTTTGATGGAATGCTCTGCGGGCGTCACGTTGCGTTTGCAGAGCCCCTGATGTGGCTAAACAGTAGAAACCCCCCACAAGTGACCCCATTTTGGAAACTAGACCCCGAAAGGAACTTATCTAGATGTGTGGTGAGCACTTTGAACCCCCAAGTGCTTCATAGAAGTTTATAATGCAGAACCGTGAAAATAATAAATACGTTTTCTTTCCTCAAAAATAATTATTTAGCCCAGAATTTTTTATTTTCCCAAGGGTTACAGGAGAAATTGGACCCCAAAAGTTGTTGTCCAGTTTCTCCTGAGTACGCTGATACCCCATGTGTGGGGGTAAACCACTGTTTGGGCACATGTCGGGGCTCAGAAGGGAAGTAGTGACTTTTGAAATGCAGAATTTGATGGAATGGTCTGCGGGCGTCACGTTGCGTTTGCAGAGCCCCTGGTGTTCCTAAACAGTAGAAATCCCCCACAAGTGACCCCATTTTAGAAACTAGACCCCCCAAGGAACTTATCGAGATATGTGGTGAGCACTTTGAACCCCCAAGTGCTTCACAGACGTTTACAACGCAGAGCCGTGAAAATAAAAAATCATTTTTCTTTCCTCAAAAATGATGTTTTAGCAAGCATTTTTTTATTTTCACAAGGGTAACAGGATAAATTGGACCCCAGTAATTGTTGCGCAGTTTATCCTGAGTATGCTGGTACCCCATATGTGGGGGTAAACCACTGTTTGGGCACACGTCGGGGCTCGGAATTGAGGGAGCAACATTTGACTTTTTGAATACGAGATTGGCTGGAATCAATGGTGGTGCCATGTTGCGTTTGGAGACCCCTGATGTGCCTAAACAGTGGAAACCCCTCAATTCTAACTCCAACATTAACCCCCCCCCACACCCGTAACCCTAATCCCAACTGTAGCCATAACCCTAATCACAACCCTAATTCCAACCCTAACCCTAAGGCTATGTGCCCACGTTGCGGATTCGTGTGAGATTTTTCAGCATCATTTTTGAAAAATCCGCGGGTAAAAGGCACTGCGTTTTACCGGCGGATTTTCCGCGGATTTCCAGTGTTTTTTGTGCGGATTTCACCTGTGCGGATTTTGTGCGGTGTAAAACGCTGCGGAATCCGCACAAAGAATTGACATGCTGCGGAAAATACAACACAGCGTTTTAGCGCGGTATTTTCCGCACCATGGGCACAGCAGATTTGGTTTTCCATAGGTATAATTGGTACTGTAAACCTGATTGAACACTGCTGCGATTCCGCAGCGGCCAATCCGCAGTGTGGGCACATAGCCTAATTCTAAAGGTATGTGCACACGCTGCGGAAAACACTGCGGATCCGCAGCAGTTTCCCATGAGTTTACAGTTCAATGCAAACCCATGGGAAACAAAAATCGCTGTACACATGCTGCGGAAAAACTGCACGGAAACGCAGCGGTTTACATTCCGCAGCACGTCACTTCTTTGTGCGGATTCCGCAGCGGTTTTACAACTGCTCCAATAGAAAATCAAAGTTGTAAAACTGCAGTGAAATGCGCAGAAAAAACGCGGTAAATCCGCCATAAATCCGCAGCGGTTTAGCACTGCGGATTTATCAAATCCGCAGTGGAAAAATCAGCAGAGGACCAGAATACGTGTGCACATACCGAAACCCTAACCCTAGCTCTAACCCTAGCCCTAACGGAAAAAAAAAATTCTTTATTTTTTTATTGCCCCTACCTATGGGGGTGACAAAGGGCATGCGCCCGCCATTTTGGAAGATGGCTGCGCCCGGGGAGAAGACGGACGGACCCCGGCAGGATCGGTAAGTATGATGGGGTGGGTGGGTGGGGGGATCGGAGCATGGGGGGGTGAATCGGAGCGCGGGAGGGGTGGAACGGAGCACGGGGAGGGTGGAACGGAGCACGGGGAGGGTGGAACGGAGCACGGGGAGGTGGAACGGAGCACGGGGGGGTGGATCGAAGTGCAGGGGGGGTGATCAGAGCACGGGGGGGTGATTGGAGCACGGGGGTGAGCGGACAAGAGCACGGGGGGAGCGGAGCACAGGACGGAGGGGAGCGGGGCAGTGTACCGGGCAGATCGGAGGGCTGGGGGGGCGATCGGTGGGGTGGGTGCACATTAGTATTTCCAGCCATGGCCGATGATATTTCAGCATCGGCCATGGCTGGATTGTAATATTTCACCCGTTGTAATAGGTGAAATATTACAAATCGCTCTGATTGGCTGTTGAAAGTGAAACTGCCAATCAGAGCGATCGTAGCCACGGGGGGGTGAAGCCACCCCCCCTTCCTGGGCTAAACTACCACTTCCCCTGTCCCTGCAGATTGGGTGAAATGGGAGTTAACCCTTTCACCCGATCTGCAGGGACGCAATCTTTCCATGACGCCACATAGGCGTCATGGGTCGGATTGGCACCGACTTTCATGACGCCTACGTGGCGTCATGGGTCGGGAAGGGGTTAAAGAGCAGGAGAGGAAAAGAAAGGCAGGTAAGTTTAGAAGATAGTGATTCATCTTACCGTCCGGCCGATTTCTGGTATATTTCTGATGACACTTAAAAGATCACAGAAGAAAATTACCGCACACTCAATACTGGTCTAATGCAAAAAAGGTGTATGCCAATTTTATTCAACACAAAATTAGTAGTTGCCACATTGGAAAAAGTAGACAATGAACCCGACGTGGGGTTACTCTAGTCCTTTGATATCTAAGCATATAGGTGGCAGTGGTTGAATAAAATTGGCATACACCTTTTTTGAATTAGACCAGTATTGAGTGTGCGGTAATTTTCTTCTGTGATTGACTTGACCATACGGTCAGTTTACCAGCACCTCATTGTCCCTGACCTGAGTGCACACCATTCTTCTACTTATGACACTTAAAAGATGTCACTTCAAATGTCACATCTGACCGAGGCCATATCTGACCGTCACCATGCAACTTATACCATTTGAAGAGTCCATGAAATGAAGCCAGGTGAGAGGAAGAGGGAGGAGTTCACAGCAGGGAGCAATTCAAAGGTTGCAGTTAATAGTACATTTGATTAGCATCAAGGTTGGTGAAGGATACGATAAGATGGGAGGATAGAGCTAGGTGTGAGGAAAATGTGCATATCAATATGCATTCAGCAAGCTTGAAGTATGATACATGGAATTAAAGCCAGGGAAAAAGCAGCAACATACCAGCAGTTAGAAGAGGGATATACTTTTTTTTTTTTTTTTTAGGAGTGCATTGCTCCTCTAACCTCCCTTATTACTCCTTGCCAGGTCGGTGCGCTCCTGAAGATTGACAGATTGATGTTTGAGCCGGGTTTACCTGTACTCCCAGGCTACAAGCAGAGGCAGCTTTTCCTCTACAACAGGGATGTCAAACTCAAATCCAGAGGGCCAAAATTAAAAGTTTGGACAAACTCGCGGGCCAACCTTGATATTTACAGTATATATTCGAGCATAAGCCGAGATTTTCAGCCCCCAAAAAATGCTGAAAGTGCGTGCCCCTCTAGGCTTATACTCGAGTCATGGTCGGCAGGGATGGGGGGAGCAGGGTTGGGGTCAGCAGGTGAGGGGGAGCGATGACGGTCACATACTCACCTGCTCCTGGCGCGGTCCCTGCGTGTCCCATGGTCTCCGGCAGCTTCTTCCCCTGTTTAATGAGCGGTACCACGTGACCGCTAAAGTAATGAATATGGACTCCACTCCCATAGGGGTGAAGCCGCATATTCATTCCTGTAATGAGCGGTGCCACGTGACCGCTAAACAGAGGAAGAAGCTGTTGGCGCCGGAGACCATCTGTCCGGGAGAAGCTACCAGGGTCCGCGCCGGGAGCAGGTGAGTATTTCATATTCACCTTTCCTCGTTCCACCGCCGCCCAGTCTTCCGCGTCCGCTGCAGTGACTGTTCAGGTCAGAGGGCGCTATGATGTATTACTGTACGCGCCGCCCTCTGCCTGAACAGTCAGTGCGGAGAGACGGGACGGTGAGGAGCAGCGGGCATCGACGAGAGGCGAGTATGTCTTTTTCTGCAGCAGCATTATATGTGGCATATTGTTATATGGAGCGTCTATGGGGCCATAATGAACTGTATGGAGCATTATATGGGGCATATTTGTATATGGAGCATCTATGGGGCCATAAAGAACTGCATGGAGCATTATATGTGGCACATTTTTATATGGAGCATTTTATGGGGCCATAATCAACATTTGTGCAGCATTATATGGGGCATATTTTAATATGGAGCATCTTATGGGGCCCCATCATGAACTGTATGGAGCATCCTCATTCAATATGGATATTCAAAAACGCTTAACCTACTGATGTCTCAATTAATTTTACTTTTATTGGTATCTATTTTTATTTTTGACATTTACCGGTAGCTGTTGCATTTTCCACCCTAGGCTTATACTCGAGTCATTAAGTTTTCCCAGTTTTTTGTTGCAAAATTAGGAGGGGTCGGCTTATACTCGAGTATATACGGTATTTATAAAAAGTCTACAATTGAGGATGTTTTTCCCTTATCAAATATGACTGAACCTTTTTCATATGGAAACAAACTTAAAAGGTGTTGTCCCATGAATAAACTACATTTAAATAGGTTTTAGAATAAAATCTGGAAAAATAATATATATTATACAACAAACAGTAAAAAAGCATATGGCCCAATGGCCTACCGTATATACTCGTGTATAAGCCGAGTATTTCAGCACATTTTTTGTGCTGAAAACGCCCTCCTCGGCTTATACATGAGTCAATTGTCCCAGAGGGCCGGCGGGGAAGTGGCAGAGCAGCGGATCATAGAGGCAGGAGCCGGCGGCTGAAGCTAAAGCCTGTGCTGCTGCTGTAATAGCACAGTGCCAGCCGCAGCCACCGGCTTCTAGCACATATCCTACTCACCTTCCGGCGCGCCCTCGATGGCACTGCATCTCCTTTGCTCCGGTGCCAGCAGCTCTTCCTGTGCCGAGCGATCACGTGGCCCCGCTCATTAAGGTAATGCATATGCACGTCTCTCCACTCCCATAGGCGTGGAGTACATATTCATTACCTTAATGAGCGGGGCCACGTGATCGCTCGAAAGAGCTGCTGGCATCGGAACCAACAAGATGCAGTGCCACCGAGGGCACAGGAATCATGCATACAATGACCGAGATGGGGGAGCCAAGCATACCAGGATGGGGATGACGGGACAATGCATACCCGGTTTATACTCAAGTCAATAAGCTTACCCAGTATTTTGTTGCAAAATTAGGTGCCTCGGCTTATACTCGAGTATATATGGTAACTTAAATATGTAATAAAGGCTAAAAAAACCTTAAATAATACAGATAAAGTATGATGGCAACAATAGTGCCACCAAGCTCAGTATGCTGCCACCACAGTGAATTCTTCCACACGGACTGTATGATGACCCTACTGTAGCCCCCCTCCCTCAATCCCCTAAAGAATGATTACCTCACAGTATGATTCTCCAACTATAATTCCCACACAGCCCTCCATCCAGTATAATGGGCCCTACATAGAGCTCCATACAGAATAATGGGCCCCACATAGTGCTCCATACAGAATAATGGGCCCCACATAGTGCTCCATACAGAATAATGGGCCCCACATAGTGCTCCATACAGAATAATGGGCCCCACATAGTGCTCCATACAGAATAATGGGCCCCACATAGTGCTCCATACAGAATAATGGGCCCCACATAGTGCTCCATACAGAATAATGGGCCCCACATAGTGCTCCATACAGAATAATGGGCCCCACATAGTGCTCCATACAGAATAATGGGCCCCACATAGTGCTCCATACAGAATAATGGGCCCCACATAGTGCTCCATACAGAATAATGGGCCCCACATAGTGCTCCATACAGAATAATGGGCCCCACATAGTGCTCCATACAGAATAATGGGCCCCACATAGTGCTCCATACAGAATAATGGGCCCCACATAGTGCTCCATACAGAATAATGGGCCCCACATAGTGCTCCATACAGTATAATTGGCCCCACATAGTGCTCCATACAGTATAATTGGCCCCACATAGTGCTCCATACAGTATAACAGGGCCCTGCATTGCATTCCACACAATATAATGGCAACACATAGTGGTCCATAAAGCATAATGGCCCCATATAGCGCTCCATACAGTATAATGGCCACAAAAAGTGCTTCATACAGTGTAAAAGGCCCACACAGTGCACCATACAGTATGACAGGCGGCATATTAAAAAACAAAAATTCACCTCTGCCCGTTCCCCAACTGCTCCAGTCTCTTCATTTCGTCTGCATATCTCAGTACAGCAGGCGCGTTGTAATGACATCATTACGTCCGCTGTGCTGAGATGCAAGACGCAGAGTGGGAATTATGGGAGAGAGAACGTTAGATGACACTCCACCATTGCTTTCAAATGTATCGGCATCCAGGATTCAGATATAGTTGAAAGTGCTATACCAGGACAAGGTATGATCACGTGCGGGGGGGGGGGAACGACATATACTTACCCTGAGGGCCAGATTTGAGGTTGACATGTGTGTTCTACAGTATTGGAGGAGCAAACGGGGACGGAGACTGGCCAGATCCAGCAATCTAGCTAGCTAATAGCTTGCAAGCGTATGCTCCTTGCCTAGGAAACCAGCCATTGCAGAGGTGGGCAGTCAACTAGCCAACAAGCTGTAGGTTATAAAATAAATAAAAAATAAAAAAACCCTCAGCTTTTGAGAGACTCTTTAAAGAGTGCATTTTTGTCAGAAACAAAACTATTACAGATACAACGCCTAATTATGTGCAAAACAAAAAAAAAAGAAAATACATGCATTAGAGCAAATCCGACCACACCGGACAATTTCAGGAAACCCCGCAGACTGTTGTATATGGGTGTGTTCAATCGATCAGATAAAAGTTGTCTGAACCTGCAAATGTAAGCAGCAGGCAACTATATAATGTGTATGGGGGCTTCTCGACTTCTCTGTCCCCCACCAGACTGTGGGGGACATAAGGATCAGCAGCTGAAATTCAATTGCCTGCTCCTTTTGTTTAGCACAATATAATGTGTTTAAATAAAATGTTCCTGTGCTGAGATAATCTTATAAATGTGTCCCTGCTGTGTACTGTGTAATATCTGTGTCTGACCGTACAGTGACATGGTCTGATCACACCACAGCTCCTGGGCAGGGGAGGACACAAGAGAGTATACAGACATTACAGCAGGGGATCACAGGTGATTTCTACAACAGGCAAGTGAAATGTTATGCTTCACAAAAAGAATCCGCTGTGATCCCCTTGTGTAATGTCTGTATACTCTTTTGCTTCTTCCATGGCCCAGGAGATGTGCTATGATCAGACACTGTCATGGTCAGACACGCCATTACACAGTACACAGCAGGGGCACATTTATAAGATTATCTCAGCGCAGGAATATTTGATTTAACACATCTAATTGTGGAAATTATTATTCCAAGACCTATTAAAATGTACTTTGTTCGTTGGAAAACTCCTTTAAGTATACTATCATATAGAGCCATTCGTAAAATAAGGTTTGTAGGAACTAAAATAAGTAGACTGCAAATATACAGTAAGTTCAGGTTTTAGACTGTGGTGAAAAGCAATAAAAGTGATAACTAGACAGCGGTGATAGGTGTGATACATTACGGAACGATCAGTCCCATAAGCGATGACGCTTACTTGCCACAGAGCTTCTGGCAGGAGAAGTTCCCAAAGCCATCATAGTTGTCTTTGTCTGTTCCACATAACACATCACGAGAGTTGCCACCACAATAGCACACTGGGCGGGAGCAAACAAAGAATGCATATCAGTGCCAGAAATCAATTACACGGTTCATACAACACAACTTACATTAATGACAACCTGTCACCAGGCTTTTGCCACCTAAGAGACTGATTCCAGCGATGTATGAAATGACTGTCTTAACCAGCAGGAGATCACCGATGGTAAACCTGTTGCCATTTAGGTCTAGATATTTATGAGCTCTGAGTACACTGTGCATAGGCAGAAAGCTGTGAACCAGTGGTGTGGGGGGTTATACTGAGCTCAGCATTTAGAGAACTGGTAGATCTTCAGGAGATAAAGCAGATTTTATCAAATCTGCTGCAAACAGCCCAGTACATTGCCGGAAGCAGTGTCTGTCCCTATATAATGCTGCTCTCAGATGGGGGTAGCAAAAGCCCGGTAAAGGATTCCTTTTAAAATCTGCGGTTTCAGAATTGCAAAATTAAGCTAAAACATGATAAATTATAATTGCTGCCTTTCATATAGTTAAAACGCTGTATACTACATTTAAAGCATTTGCAGAATGCTCAGATTAAGATAAAATAAGATAAAATTACCCCACATCTGGTTAGCTCAACCCCTTTGTTTGCAGTGATAAAATTAAATCAAAACAAAGGAAGCAGAAACTTGTTTGTCCCTTTATCACTGAGAGATGAATACTGAGAAAGGCCCGCATTATTACCTTTATTTGTTAAATAGTGTATATCAAGCCTAGGGTGACAAACTACACACAGACACTATACAGTTTGGTATACTGTTCTGTTATTTGCACACAATTGTAGCAAAAGGTTCAAGAGCTCCATCACACACACAAACACGTGAAGAAGGTAGCCAGAAGTTCAGAAGAGTTTTATCCAGCTGAAAAACCTCAAGGCAATAACTGAATGTCACATACATATATGCGTGTTAATTTATTTTTCATCAATTAACAAAATGTTAAGTGAATGAGCATAAGAGAAATCTAAATCGGACCATTATCTGGTGTGACCACCCTTTGCCTTCAAAACAGCATCTGTTCCCATGCACCGTTGGTTGAAGGAACTCAACAGTGAGGTTGCTCCAAACATTTTGGAGAAGGAACCACAGATCTTCTGTGAATGTAGGCTTACGTAAATCCGGTTTCTTCATGTAATCCCACACAAACTCGATGCGGAGATTAGGACTCTTTAGGGACCATATTACTTCCAGAACGCTTTGTTCTTCACACTGACAATAGGTCATAACAAAATGGTCTGTGTTTCGGGACGTAGTCCTGCTGAAAAACACATTACAGAATCTCCAAGATGGCATTGTGTGTTGGCTTGTTGGTTGGCATTTCTCAAAATTGAGGGCACAAATAATATTCACTGTATACCCAACACTATTTGCTGAAGTGCAGCCAAAAACCCGCAAGGAACTTGCAACATGTTCCACTGCGGCCTAAAACTGAACTGTTCTCCAGCTCTTTGGTGAACAAGCTCTCTTCTGTTACAGCCAAATAGATCACATTTTTCAGCTCAGAGCATCTACTTACATTTTTCGACAACACAGTTCCTATGTTTTCATGCACAGTTGTATTGATTGGCCTCGTTTCCATGTCAAAAGTATGGCTTTTTGGCAGTAATCCTATGAAGACCACTACAGGTCTTACTTATCTGAACAGTAGATGGGTCTAGCTGGGTCCAACTGGTTGCGGGTAGTTGTGAGCTGATGGCACTGCTAGACATCTTTCAATTTCAAAGGCAAGTAAACATGACGTGCATCTCATTTGCTGTATAAAGCTTCGTTGGCCAACCACAGTGTTTGCAGTCATCAACATTGCCCATTTCTTGGTGCTTATTCCAAAGCTCTTGGACAGCACATCTTGGGGCGTCAGTCTACTTTGCAACCTTTGCCTGGGATAGAGATTGCTGATGCAGTACAACTACCTTTTGCCTTGCCATGCTGTATGACATGTGGCATGAAAAAGCTTTCCGCAACCAGATGATTATCACCTATTTGGCATAATTGGTTACCGATACACCCGACTATAATCCCACAAAATCCCTAAGTCCCTACAAAAACGCATGCGGTTTTGAAAGAAAAAAGGTGGTCACACCAAAAACGGATTTGATTTATATATATTTTTTTTTTTTGCTTACTTTGCATTTTACTTTTTTTTTTTTTTTTTTTTTTTTATAAGTTAACTATTGACACTTCTATGCTTGGAGATATATATATATATATATATATACATATACACACACATATACACACAAATTAGCTGGTCTGCTCTCTGAATGAAATAAAGTCTGACAGGAATTCTGTCCATCTATCTCAACTGATGCCAACCCATCTGAGCGAAGCTTGATGTATGGGCAGATACCCTGATTCCAGTTATGCATCACTGTGTGATTGCATGCTGTCATTTTGATAAAATCACTGGTTTATCTGCTGCAGATCTCCCAGTTCTCTGAATGCTGAGCTCTTTATACACTGCTCGAAAAATAAAAGGAACACTTAAACGCAATGTAACTTCAAGTCAGTCACACTTCTGTGAAATCAACCTGACCAGTTAAGAAGCAACACTGAATGTGTTCCATTTGCACAACAGCAGGAGAAATTGATTCAGACAACAGGTAGAAATGATAGGCAAATAACATGACAACTACTATAAAGGAGTGGTTCTACAGGGGGTGACCACAGACCATTTCTCTGTTCCCATCCTCTTTGGCTATGGCTTTAGCCCCAATTGCATTTTGTCGTTGCTCTCACCACTAGAGGTACTGTACAGTAGCATGAGGTGGTGTCTACAACCCACAGACGTTGCTCAGTTAGTGCAGCTCATCCAGGATGGTACATCAATGCGAGCTGTGGCAAGAAGAGTAGCTGCATCTGTCAGCAGTCTCCAGAGCATGTAGCAGATACCAGGAGACAGGCCAGTACACCAGGAGACATCGACGAGGCCGTATGAGCGCAATAACCCAGAAGCTGGACCGCTACTTCTTCCTTCGTGTAAGAAGGACCAGGAGGAGCAGTGACAGAGCCCTGCCAAATGACCTCCAGTAGGCCACTAACATCCATGTGTCTGCTGAAACTGTCAGAAAAAGACTCCATGAGGATGGTATGAGGGTAGTATGAGGGCTCGACATCCACAAATGGGTGTTGTGCTTACAGTCCAACACTGTGCAGCATGATTGACATTTGCCAGAAAACACCCAAGATTCGTAAATTCGACATTGGCGCCTGTGCTCTTTACAGATGAGAGCAGATTCACACTGAACACGTGACAGATGTGAGTCTTGAAACGCCGTGGAGAGCGATGTGCTGCCTGGAACATCCTCAGGCATGACTGGATTGGCAGTGGGTCAGTAATGGTGTGGAGAGGCATTCCTTTGGAGGGATTACAGCCCTCCAAGTGCTCGCCAGAGGTAGCCTAACTGCCATTAGGTACTGAGATGAGATCCTCAGACCCCTTATGATATCATATGCAGGTGCAGTGGGCCTTGGGGTTCTTCTGATGCATGACAATACTAGGCCTCATGTGGCTGGAGTGTGTCAGAAGGTTCCTGCATGAAGAAGGAATTGATGCTATGGACTGGCCTGCCTGTTCCACAGACCTGAATTAATTCGAACACATCTGGGACATCATGTCTCGCAGCATCCACCAATGCCATGTTGCACCACAGACTGTCCAGGAGTTGACTGATCCTTTTATCCAGGCCTGGGAGGAGAGTCCTCAGGAGAACATGTGACGTCTCATCAGGAGCATGCCCAGGGGCTGTAGGGAGTTCATACAGGCACGTGGAGGCCACACACACTACTGAGCATCATTTCCTTGTCTTGAGACATTTCCACTGAATCAGCATGCAATTTGATTTTCCACTTTGATTTTGAGTATCATTTCAAATAAAGGCCTCCATGGGATATTCATTTTGATTTACATTGATTATTTTTATGTTTAACAGTTCTCGACGCAATCCACTATATAATGAATAAAGATTCGTAACTGGAATTTTTCAGTGATATTTAGGATGTGGGAGTTTAGTGTTCCCTTTATTTTTTCTTTTTGAATAGTGTAACCCCTCCCACACCACTGATTGACAGCTTTCCGTGTACACTCTGCATGGGCAGAAAGCTTTCAGTGGTGGGGGATATACAGAGCTCATGAATATATGCAGCAGGTTTAACTAGTCCTCTATTGGTAATCTCCTGCTGTTAAAACATTGATTTTTATCAAAACTACATTAAGTAGCCCAGTAAGTGACACATCGCAGGAATCAAGGTCTCGGTGTCTAAATGATGCTGCTCTCAGATTAGGAGGCAAACCTAGAATCTCCTGCTGATAAAACACTTTTTGTATTTAAACTGCAACACAGCCTAATACATTGTGCTACTCTCAGATTAAAAAGCAAAAATCTGCTGACGAATTTCCTTTAATAAGTAAACGTCTCTTAAGCAATGTAATGGTGACTAAATGCTTTGAGAGCATGTGACATGATAAAGCCCAACAACACATTCCACGGTCAATAGAGCTCCAATGACGACCATCAAACGCTACTTTACGGATTACATTTCCTTATTATAAATCAGATACAATAAGCCATGGAAAAAGGAGTACACACAAAAACAAATGTTCTGCTACCGTAGTAACGCTTTTATAAAAACATAAAAATGTTCTCATTATCCAGAGGCGTTAAAACAATTACGTTTTATTTAATAGCACTTTCGATATTACACAAGATGAGACGGCATTTTCGATATAATGAAGAAGTCAGGATATTACTGACGTGTATTTGTGATCGGTCGCTATTTATACGTTTCCTACCTTGATGTATGACTTGCTGGCACGGCTGGCACTTCCCAGCATGGCACACCTGATTACAGTTGTGTTCCCCACAGTTCAATGGATTTCCACAAACATTTGCACAGTGCATAGTAGAGGACTGCCCACAGCGCACAGACTGACTGCAAGAAGAGCTGGAGTCTTAGGAAAGTACAAGTATAACCGAAAACTGCAAGACATTCATCATCATGTTGGCAAAAAGAAATACATTCCTGCAAAGATTTGTATCTCGGTACAGGTCAAAGGAAATGATGAGTCCACAGTGCACGCATGCTCTGAACAGGATTACTACATTTCTCTGTAATCTTTCAGTAGAATATGGCACGGACATCTGATGTAATAAGAGTACAATTCACAACCCCAACCAGTTCTATCATTGTATTAGCATGTTAGTTATTTTTACTAGTCTTTGTCACCAGGTCAGTTTTCGCTTCTGTTGTATTCCTGCTGCTCTGGAGTATTCCATTTTTTTTTTTTTGCTTTTCAAAAACCCACCGCACAGTTCTAGAGATGGGAGCTTTTACTTAGTGTGTAAGTTTTATGGTCTTTACATGGGGGACGTTGCTCACAGTAGTCTTCAGAGCGCTTTGCATAATTACCGTGAGCCACACCCCTTTGTTAAAGACCATAAAATATACCATATTGGGAGCACTTGATAAAAAGTCCTAGCATTATGTGCCTGCATGGCATATTAAAAAACAAAAAAAAACAAAGCGGAATAATGAGGCGAACAGCAGGAAATAAGAGGAAAGATTTGGCCACTTTTGCTCTAGTGACTAGTGAGGGAGGGGGAAAGGGACACACACACACAGGAATGGAAAAATGCAAAAATCGGTGCATGTTCTTAAAAAACGGAATCCGCTGATGGATTCCATCATATGACGGATCCGGCACTATAGGCTTCCATTCTAGCAAAAGCCAGATGGTGCCGGATTTGTCGCTGTCTGTTTTTTGACCGACACAAAAAACGTTACTTTGTCCGTTTTCTCCGGCCGCTGAAAAACAAATTTTCGACGGAAAAATCGGATGAAACGTGAGGCCATCCCTTGCTAACACAAGTGTATGAGAAAAAAACTGAGCCGGCGGCAACTTTTGCCGGATCCGTTTTTGTTTTTTCTTTCAAAATTTGCCGAATTGTTCCTGACGGCAAAAAACTGATTTGGGAAAGCAGCCTAAGAAGTTCCTTACAAGCTCCCATGCTTCTGATCTAGGTTGTCTCATTGAAGGCACCTCATACATTTTAGAGATTTAAATGTACAGAGCTTGTTAAGGGGGGGATTAGGAGAATAATGAGACATTTCACATAAAAAAACACTTCTGTTCTAAGGATCGGCAGCATAATGCTAATTACATTCCCATATTACTCATCGTGCTGTCATATGTCACTGCTCCGATGCCAAGGAAAACAAATGCACACAATCTCCATACGGTCATTATGGTGAACGCGCGATAACCATAAACTGCTAACATTTCCAGGCTCCTTAGTGTGGGACCACCAATATCAGATCGGTGGGGCACAACACCCAGTCAGAATGTAAAAGTGATCGGAGATGCACAGCACTGAGCTGCAGACCCCAGGAATGGCCACTACAAGATGAATGGAGACATTCTGCAACAGAAAACATAAAATAAAATAAATGGAGTGGGTGCCAGATGTGGGACCCACCACTGATTTGATATTGATGACCAATTCTAAAGCTGCATGTACACCGCACGATAATCATGTGTTTTTCAAAATGCTTGTTTCATAATTATGTTGCTAAGGAAACAGGATGCCAATCACCCAATGAACGAGCAACATGCGCATTTGGGTGAAATGATATTTTCGGCAGTGCAAAAGAGCATTGTCCTTGGAGGTGCACCATCCTGTGTAAACAGGACTCTGATGAGAACAATGGTGCCTATGCGTTCTGAACGATCCATTACCGATCTCTTCATGTGCACCACTTACTTTCGTCTGCCTATGTAGACCGGCATTTAGCTTACCAATTGGTTTACCAATCAATGATCATATTGTGCTGCCAGTAGGTGCAAGTAAACGGACCCTAAAGATTTGTTCGGAAATCCCAATAAATGCACCGTCAGAGCAACTGTGCAGTAGAATCTAAAACCGTAAAGCGTTCTGCACTTGTACGCAGGAGCGTGTAATGTTTTCTATATGTGAATAAGGCCTGGCGAAATCTAGGACCTCT